>NC_133651.1:142542945-143900326 GCF_009905375.1 Apium graveolens | reverse complement strand
AACAAATGATATAAATGGGTAACAGTGTATATGAACAATGAATATCAAAGAGAATTGATACATAGAAAGGAAATATAAATCACTATTCTGAATTTAGAATAGAGGAAAAACTTGCCTTGCGCGTACTTAACCTGGTTTAACTTACTGCCTTCTGACCCTAGCTTGCTCTGCCTTGCTAACACTGAACAAATCATAGAAAGATAGGTGTTTAGATAATTACTACATACGTGTATCTTGAATTGATATCACGCAACCTAATCAGTCTACCTACATGCGTTCTCTATCTGACTCTATTATATATACAGATATTTACATAACACATTTATGCACATAATCACATATAACACGTAACACGTAAAGCACATAATTAATTTCTATATTTATAATTATTTTTAGAATCAATTCTGGACTTATACCTGCATTACTAATCGTATCTGATTTTATTATAATTTTTCGGGATTTATTCGGCTCAATTATATCCCTACTAGGACCTTCGAACTATCAATTATCACCAACCATTCTTTTTCAGAAGAAATTATAACTTACAACTATTTTTATTGGATTCGTCTCATTTTTCTTGAGTCTAGGGGTCTTCGTTTTACTTAAATCGGACTAACGGTTGAATTGTTATGAATTAAACACTGATAATTCAATTTATTATTCAATATAGATAATTATCACAACCTTTTAAATCCTAACATAATTTTTAAATAATTATTTAAGAAAAATCAAAGTCAAAAAATAATTTTTTTATAATTTTTGGAGTTAAAAACGAAGAAGTTACGATTTATTGAAGATTATGTGATTAATTATTGAAATAATTAATCACTTAATAAATAAATAACTAATAAATAATTAATAGATAATTATTTGCTAATTTAAAATAATAATCCCTAATTATTAGGATTAATCACAATTTATTACAAATATTTATAACTTATCGTATTTATTCGATTAGATCGATTATTTACAAATAATCAATCAACTTAATTAACTGATACGCTATTTGTCGGATAGATACGAATTATTCGAATTATAGATCATTTAAACGATTAATCATTCGTACGATTCGTTAAACAGATAATTACCGATAACTACGATACGAATAATTATTACAATATTATTCAAATAACTAACGCTCGAATAATAATTCAATTATCGAATCATTACTCGTAATAATAACTAATTATCGAATTATTAATCATATTATTTAATTATTTCTAATCTTTATTTATTAATTAATTACCTAATTATTAATTAATTACCTAATTATTAATTAATTAGATAACTAATAGATAATTAGATAAATAATTAATAATTAATTAAATAATTAAATTCGAATTTATAAATCAATAAAATAATTTAGAAATTAATATACTATTTTTCAGAATATAAAACTAATTTTTAATTAATTATTAGAATTTTTAAAACTGATTTTCTGATTTTAGAAAATACTATAAATAATTAATATTTCAGAAACACAACACAGGTTTTCAGATTAGGGTTTTTAGGATCAAACCCGGGTCGTTTCCCGGGTCGAAACCGGGTCGACTCGGGTCAAGGATGAACAGCCAAGCTGCCCAGAATCCGGCAATGGTGGGCCGGTTCCGGCGAGCTTTCCGGCAAGCAGCATACATGTCCAAAACACCACGGTTCTGCACCGTTCTTGCTTCCAACATGTTTCCCACGACTCCGCCATCACAACCACAGGTTCTGCTATCCCAGACGGTCCCTCCGTCGTCTCTCCGGCTAGAATCGGAGCGTTTCCGATGGGTTTCATCGGAAAAACGATCTCCCAAAAATCGAGTCAAAACTTACAAAACTTATACCAAATCGGAGCTACAGACCTCAGCAATCATTCCCAACAGTTCATATCAATCAAAAACATCTAAAATCTAAAGAAACAAAATCAAAAACACTAAACTCATAACTCTGCACATCGATTTAGGGGTTGTAAAATCAAAATAAAAATACCTGATTACTCCTAAGACTACAACCAAACTAACTACATCAATCAAACAATCAAACGATTACTAAATCAAAAACCCTAATTTCAGTCATAAACCCTAAAATACGAATTTAAATTCGAAGCTAAAACACATGAAATTGATTACATAAATAGAAAGTAGAGATCAAGAGGATCGTTTTGGTTACTCACATGATTGAATTGGACCACAGAATCACGATCAAAATCCGGTTTGATTCTCTGCCCTGTTCTTCACCCACAAACCCTAATTTCTTGATTTTCTGAATTTTCTGATTTTTTTATGACTAATTAACTAATTAATTAATAATAAAACAGCTATTTATAGTACTGAAAATAATACCCCTAAATAAAATTAAGGGGCTAATTACACTCCTAATAAAAATATTTGGCCCCAATTTTTATAATTTTTGGGTATTAATATTGAATTTTTAAATATCCAATAAATACAAAATAAATACTAAAAATTCCCAAAAATTGTGAAAAATACAAAAATTACAAAGAAAAATGATATATAATAATTTCATGATCATATAAAAATAAAAATGTGATTTTTGTGGGGCTTTTGGTACCCGAAGGGGTCCGGAAAAATTCGTTTTTCGCGAAAAAGGTCAATTGGTAAAACGTCTAGGGGTTCAAATTAGCAATACGGTACAGGGCATTTTTAATAAACAGAGCCAATGATTTTGTTTGAAATATGGGCTTTTAAAATACTGTTTGAGCTGTACGGGTTTTGATATAATATATATAATTGACGATAAAACGCTCAATAAATATCCAAAACACGTTTGGATCAAAACAACCAACACATAACACATAGCAGTTAGGGTTCAACGACTTAACACATTTAATCACATAATAATACACATAATTTATTATTATTATAACATAATACAAGCGTAATTCCTCGGTCGTTACACGTGCCGTGTAGCCAAGCAACAGGGGGGTTAGCTGTTGTTCATATCTCTTTTACTTTCTCTTCCAGTCTCTCTATTCCTTCTTCTCGGTTCCTTTTTCTTTCGTTCTTCTCGGTTCGGTTCTTCCTTTTACTTTCGGTGGTTGCCGTCGTTTGGGCTTGGTTCCTCGGCTTGTTGTAGTCGCCGCGTTCTTCTTCCTTTTTGCCTTTCCGGCCGCCGCTATTATCTCCGGTTGGTTTGATTCCCTATGCTTTGGTTTCATTTTGCCTATTGTATGCATATATTTGTATGTATATTGTGGGTATGGTTGTGCAGTGTGTGGTTTTTGATTTTTCCTGGTTGTTTCTCGATTGTCCTTGCATTTCCGATTGGTGTTGTGGTGTTGTGCGCGATATGCACGTGTTGCCCTGTTTATTTTGGAATTTTTAATTAATTATTTTTATTTTGCAGGAATTTTGTTGACTGATTTTGTGAAATAAAATATCCGTACAGTAAAAACAATTTTAACAATCGGTGAAATTTTTGGTTGGAATCCGAAATACTAGGTACCCCGAGAATGTTGCCGCCGTACCGCGATCACTCGTTACGAGCGGACGGTGGACGGTGATGACTTTGTTCTGAGTCCTAAATTTTATAAATTAATAAAATGATTTGTATAAAATGTTTTCAAAAATAAATCATATATTGGAATTGTACGTAAATAGACACGTGAATGTGGAATTGGTATTGGAATGAAAATTGTGGATTGTTTTGATTGTTGACGTCGATTATAATCGACGGGTAGTCTTATAAACAAAAGAGTTGCTGCCAAAATTTTCTAAAAATATATTTGTAAACGTACGTACTTATATTCTACGTGTTACCCCTATTTGTGTTTGTATTACGTGATTATATGTATAATAATTATACGAGTCGGGTTATCGGATTGGGTTACTAGGATTTGAAGATATCAAGCATGTCGGTATAACTGAATAGGTTATTCTGTATTTGTAGATCCTGGTCAAGTTTCCCATGATCGAAATTAGCGTGAAAGCTATTTAGGGTTTGGTAAAGCGTTGGAAGGCAAGTACCCCTGACCATTCCTTTATGGTTCAGTACGTATGAATAGCAAAATGTTTTATTTTTGTAATGGAACAGAAAAATTTTAAGTTACGTATCCCCTGTAGTTATAAATCAATGTTTTCAAATTGTTTTGGGGAAAAGTAACTTCGAAAGGTACCTATATCGAATGAAATAAATTGTGAACTGAATTTATATGTGTGCTAGTTAAATAAATGATTTTGAAATGAGATAGGTACAAGTCTTTTTAAAACAGGATAAAACGGTCAGATATGGGATACATTGGAGCCAGAGTAGGCCTATTGAGGTGGCGTAAGAGGCTAATTTGGTTGCACGCAATATATAACCGATTAGTCCAGCAGGTCAGAGACCTAGTTAGTCTCTGAGTTCCGAAACAGGTAAATGGGATGTCGGAGCCATCTGGTGTTGATAGCCTGATCAGCTGTCTTCACATATTCATTATGTATCTGATTTGGATTTGTGATACCCGTAAGGTTATAAGTACTTGATACAACAGTTTTATAAATGTGATTAGCATGCTAAAATTGGACTCTGGTACTTACACAACACACTGTTACATTATTTTGATAAAGCATGCTAGTTAGTGATATCCAGTTATCTCTGATTTTGATTACATAATGTTGATATCATGATTACAGCTCTGTTCCTATTATTGTTACATAACTGTTTTATTCCGTTATTCATATGTTGGTACTGCTGAGTGATTATGCTCACCCTTGCAAACTGTTATGTATATCTCGCAGATGCCTAGAAGACCAGTTAGACAGACCCATGTTCCCTCCCCTTCAGGACCCAGCTCCTCTGAGGTAGTTTGTATCAGGCCATGAGGTCTGATGAGTTGCTGAATAAAGTTAGAGTGTGTTAGATGTTGAATAAATGGTTTGTAATAATGTGAATCTGAATCATACTTGAACCTGGATCGGATCTTGTTTTGGGGTCAAGTTAGTATATTTTAATAATAATCTTGTTGTTTATATTTTGTTATTTGTGTTTGGTGACATCAACTCCTGACCCCGGGGTTGAGGCCGTGACAATTGGTATCAGAGCTACAGGTTCAAGTCCCTAATTCAGGTTAGGGATTGTGTCGAGTAGGTGATAACGTGAGTCTTTAGGTGTGAGTCAGCAACTCATATAGAGGAGCAAATCTTTAGAGTCAGTCGAGGGTTCCGACGGCGTTACCCTGGCATCTATAAAATGTTTTGATAGAATTTCCTTGACCTGGTTGTGTTTTTCCTGTATATTTATTATGTTGACAGTGGCCTATTTCAATTTCGGGTTCTCCATCTCGGGAGAATCCCTCTGACTCGGATAGCTCAGATTCTGAGAGGACCCTGGATGTTGTTACTGAGGAAACCCTTATGCCTCCTCCACCAGTCCCTTCCTTCGTGCCGAGAGACATCCCTGGACCTGGTACTCGTTCTCGTTGGGTATGTAGGTCTGTGTCTGCCGTTAGGGATTTCCCTCCCGGCTGTGGTCCTAGTTCTTTCTCGATGAGACCTCAAGTACCTCATGTGGCCCCTAGTGGTACTTCTTCATCGATCTCTTACCATGTTCACCGAGCGGTGAATACTTCCTTTATCAGAGATCAGAGTCCGGGATTGGCTGCTCAGTTTGATCAGATACCTATTGCAGCTTTTCAGGGCATTTCTTCCCCTTCCCCTAACGTGCGGGCCCGTGTGTGAGCATTGACCCAGATGGTTGTTGAGAGGGCTAGATCTGTTGACCGTTTCATTAGCTCAGAGTTTAGAGCTGTGCAGTATCAGGACCTAGTGAACTGGCTAGTGTTTGACCTAGGTTCCATCGGTGGTAGTGGTAGTGGTTAGCCCAGGTTTGCAGCAGAGAGATACAGAGCTCAGAGTTGACCTCCAGGGGTTCTGTAGTTGTTTACTTTGTATATGTATATTATTTTGTGATAGTTTGTAGTAGGCGGGGATGCTATGACAGCCAATTTTGGTGTGTATTCGGATGGTTTCTTTTCAGTTGGATTTTCAGTTGTACTAGTTGGATTCTGTTGGTTATTGTATTACAACTGCTTTATTCTATTGTTCAGTTTTTATATATTGTGCGTTGCTATTATTGTTGTTATTATCATTGTTGTTTCTGTTGCTGGCATTTTTAGATTATAATCATTCACTCAGGACGGATCCAATTAAACTGGGGATGAGGATATTGTCTAAGTGGCAACGCTCTCCTGATGCATAAATATAAACTGCCTGGAGCAATCCATTTTCTTATATATGACTGTTATGTTTCAGGAGATGCCACCAAAGAGAAACTCTCAATCCAATAACAGATCTGCTGGGGATCCTTCCATGAGTGAATTGATGAACTTGTTGCGTCAGCAGTCTACACAGCTGGCCCAACAGCAACAAAAATTCCAGCAACAGCAACAACAATTGCAATAACAACAACAACAACAACAACAGCTCATACAGCAACAACAACAGCAAATCCAACAGCAGCAACTACAAATCCAGCAGCAGCATGAGATGAGAGGGGCAAATCAGGGTGTTAGTTTTAAGTCTTTTCAGACAGTGAAGCCCCTAGAGTTTAAAGGAGAAGTAGATCATGTTGCTGCCAGGATATGGTTAAAGGAGATGGAAAAGGAGTTTGCGCTCACCAAGGTGAGTGAGGATGTAAAGACTGATTATGCTAGCTATTTTCTAAGGAATGATTCGAATTATTGGTGGGAATCTACGTGAGCCCTAGAAGGAGGAGGTCCAGTTCCATGGGCCAGATTCACAGAGTTGTTTTTGGAGAAATACTTTTCGGACTGTCTCCAGAGTCAAATGGAGATGGAATTTTTAGAATTGAAACAAGGGGATAGGAGTGTTACGGAATATGAAGCGAAGTTTACGGAGTTGGCCCGTATAGCACTGGAATATGTGAGTTCAGAAGCTCAACGAGCGAAGCGGTTTCAATAAGGGTTGAAGCCAGAAATAAGGAGTAGAGTTGTAGCTTTACAACTCAAGACATATACTTCGGTAGTTCAGGCTGCCCTAGTGATAGAGAGTGATCAGAGGTTAGCTGCAAAGGAGCAGGGTAAGAAGAAGAGGAAATTTGAAAGTGGACCTGCTAGGTCAGAATCAGGAATAGCGAGCCGGAAGTTCCAACATTGGTTTGGAAAGAATAAGAATAAGAGGTTCAAGAGGCAGAATTTTCCCCAGGCTAAACCCGGTACTACTTCAATTAACTCTGCCCCGACGAGGGTTAGTAAGCCAGTGGTTGATTGTAAGACGTGTGGGTATAAGCACAATGGACAGTGTCGAGAGAATATCAATTGTTTTAAGTGTGGACAGAAAGGTCATTATTCCACGGAGTGTAAGTCTGAGATTCAGGGAGTAACTTGCTTTAGTTACGGCAAAGTGGGACACATAGCTATGAATTGCAAGTCGGTGACCCAAGGTAATGTTGGAAGGAGCGTGTCCCAAGGACCAGCAACCAGTACTGCTAGAGCTAGGACTTTTAAGATGACCAAGAAGTCTCCAGTTCATGATTCCGATGTGGTTGCAGGTACGCTTTCTCTTAATTCTGTACCTGTTAATGTTTTGTTTGATTCGGGAGCATCCAAATCTTTTATATTTGTGAATTGTGTGAATAAAATGGAATTGATGTTGGAAGACTTAGAGGAACCTTTGACCATAGAAGTGGCTAATAAAGATAAAGTACCCGTAAGTCAATTTTGTCCTAGATGTTCCCTAGAGATTTTAGGGTATATGTTCCCTGTTGACTTAATACCCTTCGAGTTGGGAGACTTTGATATTATTTTAGGTATGGATTGGTTGTCTTTATATAAGGCGAATATTGACTGTAAGAAAAAGAGAGGTGTTATGTACACCCCAGATAATAAAAGGATCAGCTACCAAGGACAGAGACAAGATAGAGAGTTCCATTCAGTAACGCAAGCAAAGAGATTATTACGGCAAGGATGTGAGGCGTATTTAGCTCATGTGGTGGATACGAAGAAAGAGACCCCTATTTTGGATGAGGTCCCATAGTGAGAGAATTCTATGACGTTTTCCCAGAAGAGTTACCAGGATTGCCACCTGATTGAGAGATAGAGTTCTTGTAATAACCCCAATTTTTGAGAAATTTTTGAAACCCTTATGAATAGTGTTTTTGCTGAACGAGAAAACTTTTCATGCCACGCTATGTAGGGGTTCTGTTATTGATCTTATGGGATATTATTAGTACTCTATGTGGTATATAAGTGTATGTAAAGATCGTCAGAATCCAATTCCGAACACTTTGGTTTTTCCCGGAAATCCATAAGATACGGAGAGAATTGAGTATAAGGTAACAGGATAAAAAGGATTTAAATTAAAGGATTATAATAGAGGATCATAAAAAGGAATATAATGTATTGAGAAAGGTTAAGGGAACCTAAGTAATAAGATCCCGGGTATGATCCTTCAAACGATAAACGAGAACGAAAGTTAAGCGAACCGTATAACTGATCAGCGGTCATTAGGCAAACGATTAGGAAGTTAATCAAAGGGATTAATGGGAGTGATGTCATCCAACCAATAGAAAGAAGACAAGGAAGGAAGGATGACATCATGAGGATGAGGTAAGCATGACATGGGAAGAAGGGAGGTGTGGTTGATTAAGGACCACACAAATTCAAGGGCAAGGTAGTAATTTGCTAAATCAAAAACAAAACCAAGCCAACCAAGCTAGCAAATCATTTCATCAAAAATCAAAAAATCAACCAAGGCATTTGTTCATCACCTAGCTCTCAGCTTTTTACACTTTTTCAAGGCTAAAATTTTCAAAATCAAGATCCAAGCATCCTTAATTGGTAAGAAAATTCCCTAACCATCTTTATGCTTAGTTATGGCTATATCATGAGTTTAAGCCATTAATTCTTTCTCTAACTTCTTCATTTAATCAAGGAAGAAGACAATGAATAGTGTTTTCAAGTTTTTAACTTGAACTTTTTCTTGTTTTTCTTGAAGATCCAAGCTTTCCTAAGGCTTCTCAAAGCTTCTTAAGGCTTCCTAGCTCCACCCACCACTTCAAGGAAGGTATACCATTTCCAAACCCTAGGTTCATATATATTATAAGGTGATTTTGAGTAGTGGGTTGATATTGTAGTTGTTGTTATGATTAGAGTTTGAGATTTGGAATGGTAGTGTAATGGAATGGTAATTTTGTGGTTTTGATTTAAAGAAACTTAAGAATGATTAAAGTAAAGTTTAAGCATAAGTATGAATGGTTAAATTGAATTGGTTGGGGTTGTTATGATGTGATAAGGATGGAGGATGGTTGTATGTTGGATTTGAGGTTGATTTGGGTTGTTTGTGAATGGGTTAAAATTTGGAAATCACGTAAACATAGCCGTCGTAACGTCCGATTTTCTTTGGACTGTTTTTGTGCATAGCATTAGGACCCGAGAACCCCCTGCTAAATTGTGACCACTGCCATGTTTAGATAGCTCATGTTACGAGCTTCGTTTTGATATGTAGTTCGTCCGATTCCGATTTACGGTTTAGGAGAAACGACCGTTTCAAGTAACGGCGTTTCGCGGACGAAACTTTTTCCCTCGCCTTACCTTGGAATGTAGGTTAAAGACCAAAAAGGGTGATTTAATGTATGAAACATTTATGGTAAGTGTGTTAGGCAGTTGGTAAGTCATTCGCGAAGGAATCGCTTTAAAACTCGTAAAGGTTAAATTATTAAAAATGGTGGAGCCGAGGGTACCCGAGTGACTTAAGCGAATCGGTGAGCGCAAAACTAGCATTAGAGTCTAAGTTAGTTAAATCATAGATTTACAAGTGATTTTGGTTTAATTCCAACTTACTTGTTGTTTATAGGTTATCAGACTCGTCCCGAGCCTTTCTCACCCCCAAGTCGCTCAGGCAAGTTTTCTACCCGTTATACTGTTGTTGTGATGTAAATATATGTATATGCATTATCTTGTGATATTGCATGATTGTTATTAGCAAATTTTGCAATAGATTGGAGTATGCTAATATGGTATATATGCATGCCTGTTTCATATTCTTGAAATACATATCTGTTGGTTCATTTAATAATACCTATGCTAGAGGATAGTTGTATCTTGTATATACCCTTAGTATAGGGACCCAAAGGTGAAAATATTTTCTAAAAACCGGGAGTCGAGGATCCCGAGTAATCTTGTATATATGGATATGGATATATATATATATATTTATATATATATATATATGGTTATAGTTTTCCAAACTATTAATCGAATAAGGTTTATTCGATAACTTTAAACTTTATTTTATTATTGAATATTATTTCGAATATTATTCGAGGACTTATGACTCCTTTTATATTATTTATTGAATATTATTTGAATATTCATTCGAGGGCTTATGACTCTTTTATATTATTTATTGAATATTATTTGAATATTCATTTGAGGATGTATGACTCCTTTATTTTATTTAATGAATATTATTTATAATATTCATTCGAGGTATTATGACTCAGCTTATTTTATTTATTGAATATTATTTGAATATTCATTTGAGGATCTATGACTCCGATTATTTGCTGAGATATATTCTTTATTTTATTAAAGAATAAGATGTCAATAATCAAACTTATTTTCGATTATTCAAATGAAGATAATACTTTCATATAAGTATATCTTTGGTTATTTAATACTCGTTTCAAGTATAAATTTTAATACTTCTACTTCAATTATTTTTATAAAGATTATTCTTTATGGGAATATTATTTAATTAATAATATTCAGATATTTTCTAATATTCTGGGGACTGATTTACTTCATTAAATCAGCCTTACTCCAAACACTCTTTAAAGTGTTTTCGAGTCTTCAAAATGATTTTTAAAAAGTCAGAGCGGATCCCAAAACTCATTTTTATATTTAAGATCTTCCTTTTTAAGGGGATTTAAATACTCGCTCAAAACCTGGGGAATCCGGCTCTGTGGTGTATTTTATATTCGCAACGAGGTTGCTGTTTTGAGAAAACAATTTGATTACTTGCCCAATGTTCGGGAAGTAAGTCCATTTCATTGAGTCGGCATAAGCGACAGGCCGGGGTACGGTCTATTATTGTGTAAGTGGCTGGGTGGCAGCCCATCAACGCGTGAGGGGCCGGGGTACGGTCTAGCGCGAGGTCCTAATGCGGCCAGGGTGATGACCGGTGAGGAATTCATCCATCTACTAGTAGAAAAGGTTACTTATTGGTATCTTTGCCTGATCAGCGAGATATCGGGTTTATGCCAAAATTCTTTTCCTTTCCAAAATTCATTGGATGTTTCGAACTCTGTTCATACTTCACATAACAGAGGTTCCAGGAAATGTTTTCGGGATATATATATATATGTGGATATATATATATATATCGGGACTAAATAAAGTATCTCATAACTTTTTCATTCAATAATATTTCAAAGATTGAATCTATTCAAGTCTTAACTTGTGGTCTCATCTATGGGATGTTTTTCTTAAAACTTATAATACTTTGAACGGTGGCAGTTCAAGTAACTTTATATGATATAAGTGTGGTGAAGTATTGGTAACTTCATTCCTTGTTTTTACTTATATCTAGCAAGTAATTATCTTGCATATGATAGAGATGCTATTAAGTATCCATTTAGATACTTATATTATTGTTATCACTATATATATTATCTTGCGAGCTGTAAGGCTCACTCTTGCGTTATTTCTTCATCACACAACAACAGTTAGGAGAGATGGCCAGACTCCAGCAGACCCAGCGCAAGCGCGTGGGAAGCGTCCCGCGTCTTCCCGCTGATGTTGTAGCTGCTATAGCTGCAGAGGTAGATCCATTGTAGTTCAGACCATCTACTTTTGAGAATCAAATTATGTATAATTATAACTTGCGGCAGATAATGGCAATTAACTGTAAATTTATCAAGTAATCATTTTGGGTTGTAATAACTTTAAATTGTGGATTCAAAGACTTGTACTTATTTCAATTTCATCTCTGAGACTATAACGAGTTGTGGTGTGTGTTAGTGTGGGGTCACAGCATGAGGTTATTTATTATTAATTAAGTGAAGTGATATTGTGGAAAGAAAGACCGTGACAACCCGGATCCCCGACCCCGGATCTGGGGGTGTTACAGAAATGGTATCAGAGCTAAGCGTTATAAACCTCAGAGATGATGGGACGTTAAGATAATAAGTTCACTAAGATAATAAGAACTCTTGCCAAGTTCATAGTCGGACTACCTAACGTAGTACTGACAGTTAAAACCCTTATGGGAACCCTTATAAATGTAGCGATAGAAGCGTAGTTCGTTATCGTATATGGTAGCGAGACTCCGAACCCTGAAGTTGAGGAACATCAACGCGATGATGTTTTATTACTAATTGGAGATCAGATTGTGGATCCAATAGAGCGTCCTAACGCAGGACCGGATGATGTTGATATTGAGGATGTAGCGGTTGAGGATGTTGTCCTAGAAGGGATAGTTGCTGAGGAGGATCCCATGGAGGATTCTGACGAGATTGGATAAAGGACCACTGATGAATTGATGACCATGGTTTGGTCGACTACCAGAGGTAGGATTGGCCGGTCACTACCGGAGGTTCGTTCAAGTTGTAAAGATAGTAGCCCCTTTAACGCGGCTTACTCGTAAGACTGAAAAGTTCGAATGGACAGAGAAATGCGAGAACAGCTTTCAAGAACTGAAGCAGAGGTTGGTGATGGCCCTTATGCTGGCGTTGCCGGATGGAAAAAGAGATTTTGTGAAGTATAGTGACGCTTCGCACAGGGGCTTAGGGTGCGTGCTTATGCAGCACGGTAAGGTAATCGCGTACATGTCAAGACAATTAAGGTAATATGAAATTCGATATCCCCGCTCATGAGCTTAGGCTCGTGGCAATAGTTTTACCCTAAGGATTGGAGGCACTACTTGTATGGAGAGAAGTGCAAGAATTACCTAAGCCATAAGTGCTCTAGTACATTTTCACGTAGAAAGAGCTCAACATATGCCAGAGGAGGCAGTTAGAGCTAATCAAGAATAATGATTGGGAGATTCTTTATCATTCGGGGAAAGCCAATATGGTGGCTGATGCCCTTAGTAAAAAGGAGAGACTCAAGATGATAATGTCTTTTGGAGAGTTTATAAGAGATTTTGAGAAAATGGAAATAGAAGTGAAGGTAACCGGAGCCGGTACCGAAAAGCTGTTTGAGATTGCAATACAGCCCGAATTATTGGAAAAGATCATATTGTGCCAGAAAAAGTTATGAATGAAGGCAGGGAGCCAACAATTAGATAAAAGATTAATATCGAGAAAGATGATAAGGGAATAATGATGTATTCCTATAGAATTTGGGTTCCAAATGTTCAAGAGCTTAAGGATGAGATCTTAGATGACAGCTAGTTTGAGGAATAAGATTTAGAGCAAACCCTGAATGTGATAGTCAGGGAGGTCGCCATCAAGATAGAAAGAACCCATAACATAATGAAGTGAAAATGAGGATTTAAAATATGAAGGATGACCCCGATTATGGGGAGGAGGAGGAAATGTTCAGACTTAAGAAACAGAAGTCGAGTAAGGAAAGGAGACCCGAGACGGTACTCCTATATGATAATTTATGGCCCTTTCTAGACAGAACTTAGACTATTATTCCCACCCACCACCCTGAGGAAACAATGCGGTGAGAAATTCTTTCATGACCTTTAAGTCGCTAAGCTCTCAGAGTTCCAAGGAACAAGCTGACCCAGTCGAGGCAAGAGCCTGGCTAAAGGAAATAGATGAATCATTTGAGATTCTAAATGATTGACGAATCACAAAAGAGTGTTTTTGTCACTTACCCTCCTAAGAGAGAGACCACCCGCCGGTAAAAGACCAAGGAAGGCACGGAGCAAGAGATTATAATAAACTGATTTAAGTTCAGTCAATTGTTTTCAGGAAAGTACTTCCCAAGGTTATAGAGATAGAGTAAAAGCTTTAGAGCCAGAACAAAGGCAGACGAGTATGATGAATTGTGAATTTAAGTTGTAAAAGTTGTCAAGATTCGTTCTGAAGACACGAATCCAGAATGACGGAATGTTTGGAATCAATGCTTATGTTGTGTTGGTTCATGAAATAATGATAAGAGAAAGGAATATAACGGCAATAGAGTTTGAGGAATGATAAGGGAGTTGGGTATGAGGAAACCCTAAAGACTCGTAGAAATAGAAATAGAAGAGTATGTAATCGTCAGGATGAGGGTGATTCACCATGAGTTAAAATTGATGGTTGAGGGCATAAGAGATACATATATTTTATCCCCCGTAAGTTGGGAAGATTCGAGGAAACCTTGAGATAATTCGAAGGATAAATAAGGAGACGCGGATAGACTGAGGAGACAAGAAAGTAAGAAATTAAGAAAATTGGATGAAGGAAGTGACCTTCAAGAATGTGAAGTGTAAGACCGGTGGCTTGATACCCAGGAAGGGAGACGCCAGGTATGAAAGATATCCCAACATTGAGATGACTGTTGAGATAAACAACAAAAGTAAATAAGGAATTATTAAGAAGAAGTTCACGTTGAACACGACCAATATCTTCCAGAACATCCATGTTATCGTTACCAGATTAGGCAAGAAAAGCGGATAACCGTTGTTATCTTTTGGAGGCCATTTTGATTAACCTCATTTTGTATACAGATGTTATTGTGAAATTAGGCATTTACTATCGAGGTGGGAATGATTGAATAAGATACCCATATCAGGGATGTATGACTTTATTTATCCATGGAAGGATGCTTGTACCTTTTTAAAGGTGGAATTAAGGATAGAACATCGGTAACTTAAAACGAAACCTAGGGGAATGCATAAAGGTTGGCATTTCACCCTTGATAGGGATAGTATGAGTTTTGACAGTATGATTGGGAAAGGGTTAAGGTAACAACAACCTTTAAGAATCAGTGGAGAAATTTTACAGAAGTATATAGACAATGGTTCTACTATTAGTAAATGGTATTGTGATATGCCCTGTATCTAGGGAATACAGGAGGAACGATTGAAGGATAACCTTAGAGGTTTTATAAGGAAAAAGGTAATATTCAAAATTCTCAAGAATAGAAATGTGGATAAAGGAAATATGACGTAATTATAATGATGCCAAATGGGGCACGTGTTAAACCACGAGAATGTATGGATCGAACCAGTAATGGTCGAAATTGTTCAGGGCAATTAGGACTTAAGATAAAAGATGTTCTAATTATGATTGAGAGTCAGTCATGACAGTGATTAACCTCTAAAGACTGAGGGGATAACTTATGGAAAAATGGAATTTTTTTTTTACTCATCAGATATTAAAGAAAAGTATTTTCACATAAGCTGTGATTGAAATAAGGTAGAAAATTTATTTGGAGGTGGTTAAAATGACATTGACTGTAAGGAACTATTACTATCAGGAAAGGCCAAAGAGGTGGCCGACACTTTAACGGTAAAAGGAAAAATTATAGGCGCGTGTGCCAAAAGAATACAGTGATGATGGTTAAAAATGTGAAGGTTGAATTATGGTTTGAAAGATTGACATTCCTTCTGATGACTGTGCAATACCCAACCGTAATAGTAGTTGGTAAAGGTTTAATTCGTGTAATCGCCATGAACGGGCTATCTATCTTAGGAGGTCCTATCTTGAGATAAGCCAGGACCATGTTTCAAAAAGGACTAGACGAACCTTTGAGTTAAGTCTTCTATTTAAGGCATATGATTAAGAATGGTATTAACCTGCTATCGTTGCTTTGATTGAAACTCTTCTGCACTTTTATTTGCTTCATGTCAGGTATGTATGTCAGGATCAGGAGTGTTCTTCAAGAATCATGAATGGTGATTATGTTACCTCCTTAGAAGGATTAGATACGACATGTATGGACTCCGTATGGTTAGCTATTAAGACTTCATGGAAAATGAATGACTACAGTAGGTCAGTGGTGGACCATGGTAAGGCAGCAATGGTTATGCGAGTATTGAGCTGATTACAACCGTGAGAGTTGTATTGGAATGGGTGTTGAGATTGAGTACCACTAATCGGGTCGTGGTAGTGTATAAGTTATCGTTGATAGACTAATTAAGTAGAGTATCTACCTATTGAATATTTATTCTTTCTTATCAATAGAGAGCCGTATTATTATACGAGGAAGGTTGCGATGCGAGCATAGAATCCTAGTAACGGTGATATATAGAATGAGATCCCAGATTCGATTTTCGATGTCGAGGGAGTTTCAAAGGTGATTGTGTATAAGCTCGAGGAAGAGCATGGGTCCATAGAATGATGGACGGGATAGAGAAAATATTTAGGCACGTGAAATGCGATGCTATAATACTTGATGTTGATATAAATACATATATGTTTTGTTCTCCTATGACAAACCTCTATAGTTCAGAGGTAGGTTCCAAGCCAGATATTTTATGGCAATAAATTTTTTTATGAATATACAATTCTCTTCAATTCGTTCTTTTCTCTTCATTTCATTTCATGTAAGCTGAGAAGAACAACCCTTCCAGAAGGGGAGGTATTGCCGAATGACTATCTATCTGTGTGATAGAAGCCGAGTAGGATACCAGCTATTGTTTAATTGCTTGTCAAGTACTAAAGGCTGGCCACCTTCTGTACTAACTATGCAATGTAACAAGTGTTCATGATCATAGTGATCTCTCAATAAATTCTTTTACTTCTATATGAAGGACTAAGCTTTCGAAGATAGAAGCAGCTGAAAAAGGAGTAGTAAAGTTGTGGTGGTATGTGGAATGGAAACACATTCGTGATACTAAGGTTGACGAGGTTATTAAAAGGTTATAGAACGCTAGCGAGCAAAAGTATAACCAGTATAATATTAGGAACAGAAGGTAGTAGCGATTACGAATTGGAAAAGAATGGGTATTGAGAAGCAAAAGCTCTAATGCTAAAAGCTATAATGAGAGTCTGTGCAATAGACTTGAAAGAATTTGGAATGATCACTTAATTCGGATTGAGTTATCTTACTACAATAGATCATATGTCATTATCGAGATGTCGCCTTATGAGATCCTTGAGGGAAGATAATGTCGATCTCCCTTATGTTAGGATGAAGTTGTAGAGCGCAAGATGCTCGGACCCGCAGTAGTCCAAAGGACCAAGGATATGATAGATCTAATCAGATGACGGCTGGTAGTAGCCCAAGATGGACATGATAAGTATGTTGATTTGACACGAAAGGATAAAGAGTATGAAATAGGGGACCTAGTAATGTTATAGGTATCCCTTGGAAAGGATTGATGAGGTTCGGAAAGAAAGGAAAGCTAAGTCTACAATTTGTTGGACCCTTGGATATATTAAGACGTTTAGGAAGTTAGCATATGAGCTAGCCCTACCCCCGAACCTGTAGCAAGTTCATAACGTGTTTCACGTATCAATGTTAAGGAAGTGTAATTCAGATGCCAGATAAATAGAGGCATATGAGCGCATAGATATGCAACCCGACGTAACCTATATGGAGCAACCAGGAAGGGTTATAGAGTGAAAAGGAACGAGTGCTTAGGAGAAGGATTATCAAACTAGGCAGAGTTTGGTGGTAGAACCACAATGTGGGAAAATTTACTCGAGAGTTAGAAAGTGCAATGCTAAGAGAGTATCCCTATTCATTTTCTATCTGATTCCGGGACGGAATCCTTTTAAGGAGGGGAGACTGTAATAACCCCAATTTTTGAGAAATTTTTGAAACCCTTATGAATAGTGTTTTTGCTGAACGAGAAAACTTTTCATGCCACGCTATGTAGGGGTTCTGTTATTGATCTTATGGGATATTATTAGTACTCTATGTGGTATATAAGTGTATGTAAAGATCGTCAGAATCCAATTCCGAACACTTTGGTTTTTCCCGGAAATCCATAAGATACGGAGAGAATTGAGTATAAGGTAACAGGATAAAAAGGATTTAAATTAAAGGATTATAATAGAGGATCATAAAAAGGAATATAATGTATTGAGAAAGGTTAAGGGAACCTAAGTAATAAGATCCCGGGTATGATCCTTCAAACGATAAACGAGAACGAAAGTTAAGCGAACCGTATAACAGATCAACGGTCATTAGGCAAACGATTAGGAAGTTAATCAAAGGGATTAATGGGAGTGATGTCATCCAACCAATAGAAAGAAGACAAGGAAGGAAGGATGACATCATGAGGATGAGGTAAGCATGACATGGGAAGAAGGGAGGTGTGGTTGATTAAGGACCACACAAATTCAAGGGCAAGGTAGTAATTTGCTAAATCAAAAACAAAACCAAGCCAACCAAGCTAGCAAATCATTTCATCAAAAATCAAAAAATCAACCAAGGCATTTGTTCATCACCTAGCTCTCGGCTTTTTACACTTTTTCAAGGCTAAAATTTTCAAAATCAAGATCCAAGCATCCTTAATTGGTAAGAAAATTCCCTAACCATCTTTATGCTTAGTTATGGCTATATCATGAGTTTAAGCCATTAATTCTTTCTCTAACTTCTTCATTTAATCAAGGAAGAAGACAATGAATAGTGTTTTCAAGTTTTTAACTTGAACTTTTTCTTGTTTTTCTTGAAGATCCAAGCTTTCCTAAGGCTTCTCAAAGCTTCTTAAGGCTTCCTAGCTCCACCCACCACTTCAAGGAAGGTATACCATTTCCAAACCCTAGGTTCATATATATTATAAGGTGATTTTGAGTAGTGGGTTGATATTGTAGTTGTTGTTATGATTAGAGTTTGAGATTTGGAATGGTAGTGTAATGGAATGGTAATTTTGTGGTTTTGATTTAAAGAAACTTAAGAATGATTAAAGTAAAGTTTAAGCATAAGTATGAATGGTTAAATTGAATTGGTTGGGGTTGTTATGATGTGATAAGGATGGAGGATGGTTGTATGTTGGATTTGAGGTTGATTTGGGTTGTTTGTGAATGGGTTAAAATTTGGAAATCACGTAAACATAGCCGTCGTAACGTCCGATTTTCTTTGGACTGTTTTTGTGCATAGCATTAGGACCCGAGAACCCCCTGCTAGATTGTGACCACTGCCATGTTTAGATAGCTCATGTTACGAGCTTCGTTTTGATATGTAGTTCGTCCGATTCCGATTTACGGTTTAGGAGAAACGACCGTTTCAAGTAACGGCGTTTCGCGGACGAAACTTTTTCCCTCGCCTTACCTTGGAATGTAGGTTAAAGACCAAAAAGGGTGATTTAATGTATGAAACATTTATGGTAAGTGTGTTAGGCAGTTGGTAAGTCATTCGCGAAGGAATCGCTTTAAAACTCGTAAAGGTTAAATTATTAAAAATGGTGGAGCCGAGGGTACCCGAGTGACTTAAGCGAATCGGTGAGCGCAAAACTAGCATTAGAGTCTAAGTTAGTTAAATCATAGATTTACAAGTGATTTTGGTTTAATTCCAACTTACTTGTTGTTTATAGGTTATCAGACTCGTCCCGAGCCTTTCTCACCCCCAAGTCGCTCAGGCAAGTTTTCTACCCGTTATACTGTTGTTGTGATGTAAATATATGTATATGCATTATCTTGTGATATTGCATGATTGTTATTAGCAAATTTTGCAATATATTGGAGTATGCTAATATGGTATATATGCATGCCTGTTTCATATTCTTGAAATACATATCTGTTGGTTCATTTAATAATACCTATGCTAGAGGATAGTTGTATCTTGTATATACCCTTAGTATAGGGACCCAAAGGTGAAAATATTTTCTAAAAACCGGGAGTCGAGGATCCCGAGTAATCTTGTATATATGGATATGGATATATATATATATATATATATATATTTATATATATATATATGGTTATAGTTTTCCAAACTATTAATCGAATAAGGTTTATTCGATAACTTTAAACTTTATTTTATTATTGAATATTATTTCGAATATTATTCGAGGACTTATGACTCCTTTTATATTATTTATTGAATATTATTTGAATATTCATTCGAGGGCTTATGACTCTTTTATATTATTTATTGAATATTATTTGAATATTCATTTGAGGATGTATGACTCCTTTATTTTATTTAATGAATATTATTTATAATATTCATTCGAGGTATTATGACTCAACTTATTTTATTTATTGAATATTATTTGAATATTCATTTGAGGATCTATGACTCCGATTATTTGCTGAGATATATTCTTTATTTTATTAAAGAATAAGATGTCAATAATCAAACTTATTTTCGATTATTCAAATGAAGATAATACTTTCATATAAGTATATCTTTGGTTATTTAATACTCGTTTCAAGTATAAATTTTAATACTTCTACTTCAATTATTTTTATAAAGATTATTATTTATGGGAATATTATTTAATTAATAATATTCAGATATTTTCTAATATTCTGGGGACTGATTTACTTCATTAAATCAGCCTTACTCCAAACACTCTTTAAAGTGTTTTCGAGTCTTCAAAATGATTTTTAAAAAGTCAGAGCGGATCCCAAAACTCATTTTTATATTTAAGATCTTCCTTTTTAAGGGGATTTAAATACTCGCTCAAAACCTGGGGAATCCGGCTCTGTGGTGTATTTTATATTCGCAACGAGGTTGCTGTTTTGAGAAAACAATTTGATTACTTGCCCAATGTTCGGGAAGTAAGTCCATTTCATTGAGTCGGCATAAGCGACAGGCCGGGGTACGGTCCATTATTGTGTAAGTGGCTGGGTGGCAGCCCATCAACGCGTGAGGGGCCGGGGTACAGTCTAGCGCGAGGTCCTAATGCGGCCAGGGTGATGACCGGTGAGGAATTCATCCATCTACTAGTAGAAAAGGTTACTTATTGGTATCTTTGCCTGATCAGCGAGATATCGGGTTTATGCCAAAATTCTTTTCCTTTCCAAAATTCATTGGATGTTTCGAACTCTGTTCATACTTCACATAACAGAGGTTCCAGGAAATATTTTCGGGATATATATATATGTGGATATATATATATATCGGGACTAAATAAAGTATCTCATAACTTTTTCATTCAATAATATTTCAAAAATTGAATCTATTCAAGTCTTAACTTGTGGTATCATCTATGGGATGTTTTTCTTAAAACTTATAATACTTTGAACGGTGGCAGTTCAAGTAACTTTATATGATATAAGTGTGGTGAAGTATTGGTAACTTCATTCCTTGTTTTTACTTATATCTAGCAAGTAATTATCTTGCATATGATAGAGATGCTATTAAGTATCCATTTAGATACTTATATTATTGTTATCACTATATATATTATCTTGCGAGCTGTAAGGCTCACTCTTGCGTTATTTCTTCATCACACAACAACAGTTAGGAGAGATGGCCAGACTCCAGCAGACCCAGCGCAAGCGCGTGGGAAGCGTCCCGCGTCTTCCCGTTGATGTTGTAGCTGCTATAGCTGCAGAGGTAGATCCATTGTAGTTCAGACCATCTACTTTTGAGAATCAAATTATGTATAATTATAACTTGCGGCAGATAATGGCAATTAACTGTAAATTTATCAAGTAATCATTTTGGGTTGTAATAACTTTAAATTGTGGATTCAAAGACTTGTACTTATTTCAATTTCATCTCTGAGACTATAACGAGTTGTGGTGTGTGTTAGTGTGGGGTCACAGCATGAGGTTATTTATTATTAATTAAGTGAAGTGATATTGTGGAAAGAAAGACCGTGACAACCCGGATCCCCGACCCCGGATCTGGGGGTGTTACAGTTCTCCATTGATTTGATCCCTGGAGCTGAACCAGTTTCTAAGGCTCCATACAGGATGGCCCCAAAGGAAATGAAAGAATTGGCTAAGCAACTTCAGGAACTATTGGATAAGGGAGTCATTCGACCCAGTGTTTCTCCGTGGGGTGCTCCAGTGGTATTTGTGAAGAAAAATTACGGAAGTATGAGATTGTGCATTGACTATAGAGAGTTGAGCAAGTTGATGATAAAGAATAAGTATCATTTGCCACGTATCGACGATTTATTTGATCAGCTTAAAGGAGCATGTTACTTCTCAAAGATTGACTTAAGATCTGGCTACCACCAATTGAAGATAAAGCCTGAAGATATTCCCAAGACTGCATTCAGAACAAGGTACGACCATTATGAGTTTCTAGTGATGTCGTTTGGATTGACGAATGCGCCAGCTGCTTTTATGGATTTGATGAATAGGGTATATAAGGAGTTCTGGATAAGTTTGTTATTGTATTTATTGATGACATCCTCATATATTCGAAGAATCCAGAAGATCATGCAATGCATTTACAGATTGCCCTTCAGAAGCTAAAAGAAAAGCAACTATATACAAAGTTATCCCAGTGTGAGTTTTGGTTGACAGAAGTGCAGTTTCTTGGACATGTGGTGAGTAAGGAAGGTATCAAAGTAGACCCAGTAAAGATTGAAGCCGTATCAAAGTGGGAGCAACCAAAGACACCGAAGGATATAAGAAGTTTTTTTGGGCTAGCAGGATATTATCGAAGGTTTGTGAAAGATTTCTCGAAGATTGCATCCCCATTAACCAAGTTGACCAGAAAGAATGAAAAGTTCGTTTGGACGGAAAAGTGTGAAGAAAGTTTCCAGGAATTGAAGCGGAGATTAGTGACGGCTCCAGTATTAGCATTGCCAGATGAGACGGGAAACTTTGTGATCTATAGTGATGCTACTTTGAAAGGATTGGGTTATGTGCTAATGCAGCATGACAAAGTTATTGCTTATGCCTCCAGACAACTAAAACCTCACGAGCAGAAATATCCGGTTCATGACCTTGAGATGGCGGCTATAGTGTTTGCTCTGAAGTTATGGCGTCACTACTTGTATGGAGAGAAATGCGATATTTATACTAATCATAAGAGCCTGAAGTACATATTCACGCATAAGAATTTGAACATGAGACAGAGAAGATGGTTGGAACTGATTAAGGACTACGATTGTTCGATTAATTATCACTCAGGTAAAGCCAATGTGGTGGCTGATGCTTTGAGTAGAAAAGAAAGGCTGAATATGATTAGGATTGCGGAGGAACTAGCACAAGACTTGGAAAGTGTAACACCCCCAAATCTGGGGTCGGGGATCCGAGTTGTCATGAGTTCCATTTCCCTTAATAACACTTAATCTTAATAAACAACCAACTACTACGTACTGTGACCTCACAATATACACACACACACACCACAAGTTATAGTCTCATAGATGAATACCAAAAATAACACAAGTCATTTTATTCTATAATTATAAGTCATTACACCTCAAAAGGGGTTTCTGAATAAATTTACATATTCTTTGCCATTATTACAATTCATAAATATACATAAGTCTGGTACATCAACAATTGAAAACCTAGACTATTGGTAGTTCCTACCTCAGCTACAGCGGCATCAACGCCTACAGGAAACTGCGGAACATTTCCTATCCGTTCACAAATTGGGAGCTTGGTCATGTTCATCTTATCTAGCTGTTGTAGTGTGATGAAGAAAGGAAGAAAGGGTGAGCAAAACAGCTCACCAAAATAACATGTATAGTAATTAACAATATATGAGCCTTCTCATAATACTGAAGAAAGTCTTGGTCAAGAAGAAATGAACCAAGTTTGATATCTTAAAAATATTCAGTATATATATACATATATACTTTTCAAAATCCTTGAAATCCTCTGACATGTATAATATACACAGAGTTCCAGTTTATAACTGTATAAAAATATCGTTGCAAGGTGATCTCATATATCTAACCTTGTCTCAACATTTTTCTGAAAATCTTTGTCATGCATAAGATAATCATTAACCAGATATAAGTTGAAAAGATGAAGTTACAAGATACTCCAATATACTTATATCTTTTCCGAATACTACTTGAACTACCACCGTTCAAGGTATAATCAGTTTCAAAAGTTCATCACATAGATGAGACTACAAGATAAGACTTGAATAGATTCAATCTTTGAAATATCATTATAAAGAATGAAGTTACGAGATACTTCATTAAGTCCCGATATATATATATAAACACCTATATATATATATATATTTCATACATTCCTTGAAAACCTCTGTTATGAAAATTATAAACAGAGTTGCAATATCCAATGAATTTGGAAAGGAGAAAACCTTGGCATAAACCTGATATCTTGCTGATCAGGCAAAGATACCTACTAAGTCACCTTTTATACTAGTAGATGGATAAATCCTCCACCGGTCATCACCCTGGCCGCATTAGGACCTTGTACTTGACCGCCACCCGGCCTCTTACGCGTTGATGGATTGCAACCCAGCCACTTACACTTTGATAGACCGTACCCCGGCCTGTCGCTTATGCCGACTCAATTAAATGGACTTACTTCCCGAATGTTGGGCAAGTAATCAAATTCTTTTATCAAAACCACAACCTCGTTGCGAATATAAAATACACCACAGAGCCGGATCCCTCATAATTTTAAGCGAGTATTTAAATTCCCTTCGAAAGGAAGATCTTAAATTTGAAAACGAGTTTTGGGATCCGCTCTAACTTTTAAATTATTTTGAAGACTCGAAAACATTTTAAAGAATGTTTAGAGTAATGATGATTTAATGAAATAAATCAGTCCCGATATATTAGAAAATATCTGAATATTATTATTTAAATAATATTCCCATAAAGGATAATCTTTATAAAATAATGGAAGTAGAAGTTTTAAAACTCATACTTAAAACGAATAATAAATAACAAAATATATACTTATATGAAATTACGATCCTTATTTGAATAATCGAAATAAGTTTGGTTATTATCCAAAACCATCGAATATACCTTATCCGATTAGTAGTTATAGAAAACTATATATATATATATATATTATACTCAGGAACATCGACTCCCGGTTTAGAAAAATGTTCACCTTTGGGTCCCCTATACCAAGGGTATACGCAACTACTACTTATCTCTAGCATAGGTATTATGCAGTTTATAAGCATTTGAATTGATAATAGAAAATCAAGATTTCACAACATGCATATATATACCATATCAACATGCTCCAATATATCGCAAGATTTTCTAATAATAGACATGCACTTATGTCAAGATAATGCATTAATATATTTACATCACAATAATAGTATAACGGGTAGAAAACTTGTCTGAGTGTTCCGGGGTAGACTTAAGTTTAGAGTGGGTCTGGTAACCTATGAACAACAATATAAGCCAGAATTAGACCACGGTCACTTAAAAACTAGTCAAAACTCACTCATACCCTAACGGTCGCTTACGGTCGCTTAACGATTTCCGTTAATCGCTCGCGTACCCTCGGCTCCACTAATTTTAAAAAATTAACCGTTACGAATTTTAAGACGACTCTTTCGCGAGAACTTTACTAACTGCCTTATTCACTTGACATAATTCTCTCGTGTTTCGATTAATCATTTAAGGGTCTCAATTATGGTCTCAAAGTTAATCGAGGTTTCGGGGTTCGCTCGTGAAACGCCGTTACTTAAAATGGTCATTTCTCATCGCTCGTAACTCGGATTTAGGAGAACGACATATCAAAACGAAGCTCGTAACATGAACTATCTAAAAATGGAAAAGGACAGAATCTTAAAGTGAGTTCATGGGTCCTAAAGTTAATCACAGAAACAGTTAAGGAAAATCGAGCATTATGACGGATAGAACTTAGCGATTTCCAATATTTTTACCACTCCAAATCAATCCCTTCCAACTACAATCCATCCACAACTTCAAGATTTAAACCTAGGCTACTAATATTAGCCAAAACAAGGTCAAGAATATCCATTTGGCTCACATTCAACCAACTAAACATATCCATTTGTCATGCTTATGTCATTTTGATTGTGTCATCTTGTTTGTGTCATCTTTTAACACATGTCCCTTCCTTGTGGTTTGATGATGTCATACTCCTTGGATTCTTGTACAAGATTGTCTTTTGATCGTTCATTTGTTTTACGGTTCGCTTAACTTTCGTTTCCGTTTATCGTTTGAGGGATCATATACGGGATCTTAATACTTGGGTTCCCCTAAACCTTTGTCAATATCTTAAATTCCTTTTTTTTATCCTCTCTTATAATCCTTGAATTTAGATCCTTTTAATCATGTTACCTTATACTCAATTCTTTCGGTATCTGGTGGATTTTCGGGAAAAATCAAAGTGTCTGGATCTGAATTCTAACGACCTTTACATACACTCATTTACTTTATGGAATACTAATACGATCTTAGAATTTCCATAACAGTACTTCTGTATAGCGTGGTCTGATAATTTTCCTTAATCAACATAATCAGCAAAAGTTACTATTCATCAATGTCTCATAAATTCCAAAATTTGGGGTTATTAAAGTCTCCCCTCCTTAAAAGGATTTCGTCCCAGAATCAGATAGAAAATGAATAGGGATACTTTTCTAGCATTGCACTTTCTAGCTCAAGTCAATTCTTCCCACATTGTGGTTTTACCAAATAAACCCTAACTAGTCTGATAACCCTATTGCTAAGCACTTTCTCCTTTCAATCCATAACCCTTACTGGTTGCTCCATATAGGTCAAGTTTGGTTGCATGCCTATGCGCTCGTATTCCCTTATATGTCTGACATTCGGATTATCCTTCCTTAATATTGATATGTGGAGCATGTTATGGACTTGCTGCAGGTTCCGGGGTAGGGCCACTTCATTTGACAGCTTCCCAATACATCTTAATATAGCCAAGGGTCCAATAAATCGTGGACTTAGCTTTCCTTCCTTTCCGAACCTCATCAATCCTCTCCAAGGGAATACCTTTAACAACAATAGGTTCCCTACTTTATACTCTTTGTCCTTTCATTGTCAAATCAGCTTACTTTTTATGTCCATCTTGGGCTACTACCAGCCGTCCTCTGATTAGATTTATTATATCCTTGGTCATTTGGACCATTGCTGGTCCGAGTATCTTGCGCTCTACAACTTCATCCTAACATAAGGGAGATCGACATTGTCTTCCCTCAAGGGTCTCATAAGGCGACATCTCGATTATAACATACGATCTATTGTCGTAAGAAAACTCAATCCGTGTTAAGTGATCATTCCAAATTCTTTCAAGTCTATTGCACAGACTCTCATCATAGCTTCTAGCGTTATAGATTTTGCTTCTCAATACCCACTCTTTTCTGGTTCGTAATCGATACTATCTCCCGTACCTAATATTATACTGGTTACATTTTTGCTCATTAACGTTGTATAACCTTTTAATAACCGCGTCAACCTTAGTATCACAAACACGTTAGATTCAGAATACCACCGTACTGATACTACTTCCTTTCTAGCTGCTTCTATCTTCGAAAACTTGATCCATCATATAGAAGTAAAAGAATTTATTGAGAGATCACTATGATCATGAACACTTGTTACATCGCATAGTTAGTACGGAAGGTGGCCAGCCTTTAGTACTTGACAAGTAATTAAACAACACGTGGTATCCTACTAGGCTTCTATCACACAGATAGATAGTCATTCGGCAATACCTCCCCTTCTTGAAGGGTTGTTCTTCTC
Source organism: Apium graveolens (assembly GCF_009905375.1). Classification (NCBI taxonomy): domain Eukaryota; kingdom Viridiplantae; phylum Streptophyta; class Magnoliopsida; order Apiales; family Apiaceae; genus Apium; species Apium graveolens. The sequence goes on along the minus strand of NC_133651.1, from coordinate 143,872,898 downwards.
AGCTTACATGAAATGAAAAGGAGAGAAAAGAATGAATTGAAGAGAATTATATAAAAAAATACTGCCACAAAATATCTGGCTTGGAATCTACCTCTGAACTATAGAGGTTTGTCATAGGAGAACAAAACATAAATGTTTATATATCAACATTAAGTATTATAGCATCGCATTTCACATGCCTAAATATTTTTCTATTCCGCCCATCATTCTATGGACCCATGCTCTTGCTCGAGCTTATAAACAATCACCGTTGAAACTCCCTCGACAATGAAAATCGAATCTGGTATTTCATTTTAGACATCATCGATACTAGAATTCTACGCTTTCCCCACGACCTTCCTCGTATAGTAATACGATTCTCTATCGATAAGAAAGAATAAATATTCAATAGGTAGATAATCCACTAGTTAGTCTATCAATGATAACTTATACATCCCCACGACTCGATTAGTGGTACTCAAACTCAACATCCATTACAATACAACTCTCCCGGTTGTTATCATGTCATTATTCGCAGAATCATTGCTGTATTACTATAGTCCACCGTGGACCTACGGTAGTCATTCGTATTCCTTGAAATCTTAATATCTAACCATACAGAGTCCATACCTGTCGTATCAAATTCTTCTAAGGAGCTAACATAATCACCATTCATGATTCATGAAGAACACTCCCGATCCTGACGTACATACAGGACATGAAGCAGATAATATTGCAGAAGAGTTTCAATGAAAGCAACGATAGAAGGCTAATACCATTGTTAACCATACGTCTTTATTAGGAGACATGAAGCTCCAAGGTTCATTTAGTCCTTTCGTAACATGATCATGGCTTATCTCAAGATAGGACCTTCTAAGATAGGTAGCCCGCTCATAGCGCTACGAGAATTAAATCTTTACCAAACTATTATTACGGTTGAGTATCGCACCATCATCAGAAGGAATGTCAATCTTTCACACCATAATACAACCTTCATGGCTTTAACCATCATCAATGTATTCCTCTGGCACGAGCGCCTATAATTGCCCTCTTACACTTAGAGTGTCGGCCACCTCATTGGCCTTTCCTGATAGTAATAGTTCCTTATAATCAATGTCTTTTGAACCACCTTCAACTAAATTTTCTACCTCATTTCTAATTACTACTTATGTGAAAATGCTCTTCCTTAAGTTTGGTGAGAAAAAAATATCACCATTTTTCCAAAAGTTATTGCCTCGTTCTTTAGAGGTTAACATTGTCACGACTGACTCTCGGCCATACTTAAGACGTATTTTATCGTAGGTCCTAATTGCCTTAAACAATTTTGACCTTTTCTGGTTCGATCCATACTTTCTCATGGTTTAACACGTGCCCCACTTGGCATTATTATTATTATGTCATATTTCCTTTACCAAAGTTTCTATTTGTAAAAACTTAAATATCACCACTCTTTTTGTAACTTCTCCAAGGTTATTCTTAAAGCATTCCTCCTGTACTCCCTAGATACAGGGCATATCAAGATACCATTTACTAATACTAGAATCATTGTCTATATAGTTCTGAAAATCTTTCTCCTCTAATCTTTAAAGATTGTTGTTACTTTAATCATTTCCAATTCATACTGTCAAAACTCATACTGTCCCTATTAAGGGTGAAATGCCAACCTTTATGCATTCCCCTAGGATTCATCTTAAGTTACCGAGGTTCTATCATTAATTCCACCTTTAAAAAGGTACATGCATCCTTCCATGGATAAATCAAGTCATATATCCTTGATATATTATCTTATTTAATCATTCCCATCTCGATAGTCTATACCAAATTTCACAATAGCATCCTTATTCAAAATGAGGTCAATCAATATGGCCTCCAAAAGATAACAACGGTTATCCGCTTTTCTTGCCTGATTTAGTAATGATAACATGGATATTCTAGAAGATATTGGTCATGTTCAACGTGAACTTTTTAGTTCTAACTACTCATTTGCCTCTTTATTTATCTCAACAGTCATCTTAATGTTGGGATATCTTTTATACCTGGCGTCCCCCTTTTTGGGTATCAATTCACATACGTTACTTACACTTCACATTCTTGAAGGTCACTTCCTTCATCCAATTTCCTAATTTCTTACTTTCTTGTCTCCTCAGTCTATCCGCGTCTCATTATTTATCCTTCGAACTATCTCAAGATTTCCTCGAATCCTCCCAACTTAAAGGGGATAAAATATATGTATCTCTTATGCCTTCAACCGTCAACTTTAACTCATGGTGAATCACCCTCATCCTGACGATCATATACTTTTCTATTTCTATTACTATGAGTCTTTAGGGTTTCCTCATACCCAACTCCCTTATCATTCCTCAAACTCTATTGCCTTTATATTCCTTTCCACTTCAGTTTCTTTTTATTTTCCTTTCTCTTACAATCATTTCATGAACCCACTAATCATTGACTTCAAACATCACATCGTTCTAGGATTCTTGTCCTCCAAACAAATCTTGACAACTTTTACAACTTAGATTCATAATTCATCATACTCGTCTGGCTTTATTCTAGCTCTAAAGCTTTTACATTATCTCTATAACCTTGGGAAGTACTTTTCTGAAAATAATTGACTGAACTTTAATCGGTTTATTATAACTGTTATTCCCAGTGGACTATCAATGAGATTTATAGAAGGGGGTTGAATGTAAATCTCAAAACTTTTTCAAGTTTTGAGTAGTTTCTAAGGCTAAGTGTTTTAGTGAGCAAATGTGTGTGAATAGCTTGAAGCTGATACAGACAGAAATATATTCAAACACAAATGTAAAGAACACAAAGAACTTAAAAACTTTTCTGGTGGATTTGTTGTTCCACCAGAGATGTGTTATTTCAGAAAATCTGTGATTCAAAGAATTAAATCACAGTTGCTTCCTAGTACAAACTAGATGATTTTCTCTCTGGATTTTCTAAACAGCTCTTGAAAATTCACACCTAATTACTAGCTGCTACTTGGTTTATATATCACCAAGTTTACAAGTGAAGAAAAAATTATAAAATACAATTAAAGAGGCTCTTCACATGTTTCTTCTTCATTTCTCTATCCAATGCAATTTGGGTTTAGCTGTTGATCTTTGAATACTCCCTTGTTTACACCAGAATGGAAATGCTGCATTTTCTTGATTCCTCCTAGAGGCTACCACATTCCAGTTTGTCTCTGTCAACCCATGTGCCTCTGTCAGCTTATGAATTGTCACTATCAACTGCTATTGAACTAAGCATCCGTTGAAGCTTTCATCCGTTGATGCCTTATCCGTTGAGGCTTTATCCGTTGAAGCTTTATCCGTTGATGCATTAGCAGTTGAAGTCTTATCCGTTGAAGCACTTATCCATTGATGGATATTATCTGTTGAAGCTTTAGAGACATCCGTTGAAGCTTTGTTTCTTATCCGTTGAAGGTCTTCAATATCAGTTGATACTTCTTCACTTATACAAAATTACAAGGCATGAAATATTTACAATTAGCCCTCCTATTTGCATATCCACTAGTAGTCAACATGACTGATAATTTCCTACAACATCTAAGAGTTACAACTTGAATCCAGAGAATGAAATGTGCTACAATACTAAACTTATTTCTAAGTAAAGCTACTCCTTTAACAGATAGCCAAGATGGTCTTATCCGTTGAGGCTACAAACACTAGATTTCTACTTAAGTGTTTTGTTTAACTTATCATCAAACTAATACACATATTCCTAACAATCTCCCCTATTTATGTCTACTAGAACTGTAGGCATAAATTTGTGTTTAGCTTGAAGATAACAAAACACTTGACAAACATATTAACTGTAATAAAGCAGAAATTCAAAAGTGCTGCAAAAATATGTATGCTGAGATGGAATTGAAGAATTACATTATTTCCAAGGGTGCTCCTTTAGCCTGAGCAAATTAATTTCTTTTCCTTTGATCCCCTGTTTTCTTTCCTAGCCTCCTGTCATTCTCCTCTATTTGAAGTTGAAGTTGTCTGTAGAACTCAGCTTCATCTTCTTCATTGATGTCCAACTTAGATTGCATATCCTTGAGAGTTTTATTACTGGCAATCTTGAGCTGATCTTCAAGTCTGAAAAATCTTCTGACTCCTTTGTTGTCTCTGAACTCCATCAACCAATGAGGTGATTTGTGAACTGTAATTCTTCTTTCTTGAATGAGTAATGTTTTAGGTACGGCATTGGGCTCCCACCAAGTCTTCCTTATGTTGGAAATCTTGTTGAGAATCACAGTCTTGGCAGTCCTGGTAAAGCCAGAATCCTTTTTTATGGCTGAGTAGACTCTAACCAAGGTAGAGTAGCCTTCATTCAGAATCGTGTAGAGAGGCCAAGTTCTTTCCCCACTTCCTTTATATTTGAACACTAGTCTTTCTGGTAGCTGTCTGTAAGCATCTATTCCCCTCACTTCATCCAGCTCATCCAGATAGAGTTCAATGTCTGAAAATTCTTTTATGTCACAAATGTGAACATAATCATCCTTAGAGGCTTGTGTCTTAGGCTTAGGCTTCTGAGTGAATTTGATTGAGGTTGGAGGAGGTGTTGATTTGATTTTCCTTTTCTATTTCTTTGGTCGAGAAGTGGTTAAGAAGGTGGGCAATTTGATGGTGTCCCAATCAATTGGTTCCTCCTTAGGAGTGATTGTTTCACCATGGATATTTATGAAGGGGTTAGGCACAATGGGTTCAGGAATAGAAGGTAGTGGTTTGGATTTTGATTGGGTTTCTTCAGTCTCATCTACCATCTTTCTTTTTGCATTGGCCTTCTTTCTGTTCCCTTTCTGCCATTCCTCTCTTTCCTTATTTCTTTCTCCCACATCATCACTAAACATATCCCCCATACCTACATCTTCACTCTTGTCTTCAATTTCTTTATTTTCTTCAGCTTGACTTGACTTTAGCTGTTTTTCATGTTTTGCTTGTGCTCTTTTGTCAGCCTTTAGCTTTTTGGCTTCTTCCTTCAACCTTCTGGCTTCTTCCCTCTTGGCTATTGAGAATTTGGGATGTCCTTGCATCACACAGATGCTCTTTCCCTCTCTAAAGATAATAGCCATACTCATCTTTTCAACCACATCCATGGTCTCTTTGTGCTTTATGATACTTCTACCTAAAACCTTGTCTTCATCAGGCTTTGGAAGAGGAAAATCCACTTCTTTCATCTGAGCAAGGCTTAGAGGATTCTTTGTAGAGTCCTTATTGGATCTGTTGTTGGGCTTGAGAACCATAGGTTTCATATTCTTGGAAGAAGTTTCTCCAACCTTATTCCTCCTAGCTGGCTTGAGCTCCAAAATGATTGATTCCACCTTTTTACTATGCTTCATAGATTGTGATTTAGAAGTTGTAGAACCAAAAATTTGTTGCATCTTTTCATCAATTTTCCTCCTTTGCTCTTTGACTTGCAATTCAGCTGCTGCTATTTGGATTAGATCAATTCCATCAAGCTTTCCTTTGATTTGAATAGTTGGAGAAGTGGTGATGGCAGGAACTAGCACTTGAGATATTTGAATTGTTGTTGATGGCTCTCCTTCCCCTTCCCTTTTATTCTCCCCCTTTTTGTTATCATCAAGGGTAGGGGTCAAGCCTTGTACTTTTGCCAGCTGCATTAGTAGATTTGTTTGAGTTTGTTGATTCTGAAGAATGGTGACCATAGAGTCTTCAATGATCTGAACTCTGTTTTCCAATCTGGCCAGCCTCTTGTCAGCATCAAATTCTTTCCTCAGTCTCCCCAACAAATCTTGCATAGTACCATAAGGCATGACTGAATCCAACTTCTCAGCATCGTAGGATTTCAGATCAGCAATGTCCTGCTTGAGTTCATCCACACTTAGATTCTGTTTGAAATGCTGCAACTACAAGAGATGCAGAGAGTCCAGATGAGCTTGAAGAATTTCCTTGGGACCAACATCTGTAGTCTCCTGAAGGGCCTTCTGAATAGTCATTACTTGTCTGACCAAAGTTACACCAAATTCTCCTGGTGTAGATGCCTTTGCCCATGCCCAATCAGGTAGATCTGGAACAGAACTTGGGCCTACTACTCCCCCTAAGTTCATGCTCTCATCCAAAGAATTAGAGTCATCATCATTAGAATTTACTCCAAATTCTTCAGATGGCTCACCAGCTTGAGAAGGAAGCCTGTTAACAACAACTTTGTCTCTGAGAAGAGATTCTGAAGTGTGTACAATGTTCAAAGTCTGTTCTGCCTCCACATTACCCTGAGCAGCCAACAATTGATAGGCTAGAACAGGGTGAGTAAAAGTGTCAGCATCCAAGGAAATGTTATCAATTACAGCTTTGTAATGTTGCTGAAATTGTCTTTCCTTTTCTGCATCATCCACTATCATTGACTCACTAGCAATGGCTGGATCCACCCTTAGAGCTTTTGTACCTGCCTTTCTCTCATTTTCTCTATTTTCTTGCATCAGCGGCTCCCCCTGGCTCATGCACACCCTCACATCCTCACCCTCGCCTTCTAAGGTGGCACTCCCCTCACTCACTTTTGCCATGCTGGAAGAAATAGCATGCATATGGTGACTCTCAACCTCTCCTTTTCCCTGGGAGGAACCCAGCCTCTCACTCAAATTATCACTCCCTTCCCTCAAACCTAAAAGTGATTGTACAGTAACCATGTCCTCTACAGTTGGAATTGTTTCTGTTATTTGAGTAGAGACCATCAACGGATAGGGAGTATCCGTTGAAGTGGAAACTGATGATATCAACGGATAACTGTTGTTAAGCTTATCCGTAGAAGAACAACCACTTGTCAATGGATGAGAGATATCCGTTGAATAAGGAAAAGATATAGATATTGAAAGTGACATAATTGTTGAATCTGTGTGAATTGATTTTAAGTGAGGTGACACAGATTCTTTAACTATATCTGAAAGAATTGGCTGATGATCCAACAAATCATCTAAAAGATGATGATCATCAGGTTTTGAGTGGGCCTCCTCCCTGAGTTTTAAGGAGGGAGAATCAGGAATTGATGTGAATATCATATCCACATCCAGAGAGGGTGATGGAGAGTTTGATGATTGATGTGTTTCTATTATGAGAGAATGGGGCTGTGACTCCACATTTGCTGGAGTCACATCAAGCTGAATTTCAGAAGGCAAAGATACAGGTGGATGTATCTGTGCTGTGTGTGCCCCCTGTGTGGAAACTAGGGTCTTGGCCTTCTTCTTCCTTGAAAAGGCTTTGATTGGTGAATGTGTGGCTCCAGTGTCCCTCCCTCTTTTGTTCTGTGTCCCTGGTTGGGGACTATTTTCAATAGCTGCATCCTTTTGGGAGGATGCAACTAGGGATGTGTTTGACTCCTTTTGAACCACCACAGTCTTTTGAGAGACTGTGGCTTGGCTGGCTGGGGTACCACTCACCTCTCCCACCTTATCCTGGGGGTTTCTTGATGTTCACCCCTCCCCTCACCACTCACACCCTGTTCACTCCCTTCAGGGTTTATGGTAGTTGTTACAACTGTTGTCTTTTGAGAAACAACAAAGGTGGTTTTCTTTGACTTGTGTTTTGAAATTTTAGTTTTGGTGGCTTTGGTAGGAACCTGTTTGGATAGGGACACAGATTCTATTGCCACATTGGAAGGCAAAGAAACAGTGGGGTTGGAAACAGTAGGAGTTATTGAAGTGTTTACCTCACTTACCTGTGGTGCATTCATGATTGGCAAATATACCAATGGCACCTGACTGTTGAGGTTGATTCTCAAAAGGTCTGTAAGGAGCCTTTTCTCTTGTGCCCAGCATTTGAGTTTATTGCTCTCATAAGATATAACCAGTCCTTCAGCAACATGGTTAGCCAATAACATAAAGAATCTAGCATAGTAGATGTTATGTGGTCTATTAGCTTTGTTACCTAACCTGGAACCTAATTCTAGCATGACATAGTTGCTAAAATTAAAGTACCTATTAGAAACTAGCATATAGAGCATATTAACAAGAGATGAAGTTATGGCATCAAAATTGCTAATCTTCCCAGAGAAAACCTTGATAAAGGCATCTCCAAGAAAACTCCATTCTTTACTAAGGCCCTTCCTTCTAATACTACCTAAGCTAGCAGAATCAAAAGCATAGCCTATGGAATCTAACATAGCATATACATCTTTATCAGTGTGTGGTGTCATGGCATTATTCTCAGGCAACTTAAAGCAAGACTGTATATCATCACAGTTAATGCAATAATCCTTACCTTTGAGAGAGAAGGCAATAGTCATATATGTGGAGTTGAACTCTGCAGTTGCCCAAATCTCCTCAATTACCTCACAGTAAATGGTTGGGGCTTCCAGCATTGCATAGCTTAGTTTACATTTTTTGATGAAGTCCATCATCTTGTGATAGTCAGTATGGGCTTCATTCTTTTCAACCAAGGCTACGAAATTGTTCTTTTCATAAACAAATCCAGACTGAGACATAATTTTGACTACTGGTGCCATTGTTGTGAGTAGAGGTTGCAGATAAAAACTTGAGAGTTTTGGGAGAGAAGGAGAATAAAAATTGCAAGAAAGTGTAAAGTGAAAATAAGAAATCAGTGGGCTTTTATACTTTCTTGAATTAAAATGTAAATAAAATGATTAAATGATACTTTTAAATAAATTACAGACATTTAAGAATAAAGAAAAATGTAGAAATTCTGAAAACTGCCTTTAATACAAATATATACAACAATGTATATATGTATCAACGGTTGAGTAAAAGAATCAACGGCTGTGACTCACTTAAAGTAACTGATGTAACACTTCAACGGATAAGGTAAATAGTTATCCATTGATGATCAACACTATTTTATCCGTTGAGGGATAAAATTACCAGAAATGTATTTGTCTTTCAATGGATAATGAACATCCGTTGATAGAGCAATTTTGGCTTTCAACGGATAGGGAATATCCATTGATAGAATAATTTTTACTTAAAGCCAACTTCGTTCTTGCAGCAAATTCATTTCAGGCTACAGGGCAGATTATAAAGAGGACATAAATTTATGAATAATTAAGCATACCTAGCTCACTTACAAATCTTGTGAATGTTGATTCATCAAGTGGCTTGGTAAATATGTCTGCAATCTGCTTTTCACTTGGAACAAAATGAAGTTCCACTGTACCTTTCATCATATGCTCCCTAATGAAGTGGTACTTGATGTCAATGTGCTTGGTTCTTGAGTGCTGCACTGGATTTTCAGTAATGGCAATGGCACTTGTGTTGTCACAGAATATAGGAATTTTGTCAACAGTTAGTCCATAGTCAAATAGTTGATTCCTCATCCATAGCTTCTGTGCACAGCAACTACCAGCAGCAATGTACTCAGCTTCAGCTGTTGATGTAGAAACATAATTTTGCTTCTTGCTGAACCATGACACAAGCTTGTTCCCTAGAACAGTTGTGCTTTTCCTGTCTATTTTGCAGCCTGCATAATCTGTATCTGAGTAGCCAATTAGATCAAAACCAGACTCTCTAGGGTACCAAATTCCTAGATTTGGAGTCCCTTTGAGATATCTGAAGATTCTTTTAATAGCCACTAAGTGAGATTCTTTAGGGTCAGCTTGAAATCTAGCACAGAGACATGTAGAAAACATTATATCAGGTCTACTAGCAGTTAAATATAAAAGTGAGCCAACCATGCCTCTATAACTTGAAATGTCCACAGACTTTTCAGCCTTGTTTAGTTCAAGTTTGGCGGCAGTGGCCATGGGAGTTTTTGCAGGTGAACAGTCCATTAAGTCAAACTTCTTTAAAAGATCATAAATGTATTTAGTTTGACTAATGTAAATTCCACCACTAACTTGTTTAACTTGTAAACCAAGAAAATAAGTTAGCTCTCCCATCATGCTCATTTCATATTTACTTTGCATTAACTTAGCAAACTTTTTACAAAGCTTATCATCTGTAGATCCAAATATAATATCATCTACATAAATTTGAACAAGTATTTTAGAGCCATTAACATTTCTAAAGAAAAGAGTTTTGTCAACACTCTTGTGAAGTGATTATCTAGAAGAAATTTTGACAAAGTCTCATACCAGGCTCTAGGTGCTTGCTTTAGTCCATAAAGTGCTTTCAACAGATAATACAAATAGTCTGGAAAGTTTGTGTAATATCCGGGATATATCGTGTAATTATTTTTGCTATTATATAATTATTATGTGTGTTCAGTATCTATTCTGTGAGTTAATTGTTAAGTGTTATCTATACTTGAATATTTTAAAAAAAAAATATTAATTGAGTATTTTAATTTTCATATGTCCAAAATAAAATATAGATAATTTTCATATCTTCCTAATTATTTTTATGTTGGTTTATGGATTTATAAGAATCATATGAAATTTTTAAAATCTTTTTCCGGGTAATTAAAATCTATTTTATAAAAACGGGAACCAACCGACGTCAACCGTTGTTATGTTTTTGGAACCCGAAACTCTTTCGAGAACTCCTTCCTAACCTAATTGTAATATTCCGAGCATATTCCATGTTTCGACTTTTTCGATCCGGCGTACGGTTTGTCCTGCGCGCGTCCCGGCGCAACATTTTCGATACAATATTCGTTTCGGTAAATCAATAAAACCCGTATTTTCGATAAACGGGAGCTTTTTATTAAACTATCACAATTATCACTTCGTAATACGTGTAACCAGGCGCTGAGACCAAGATCGCAGTACAAATTGTACTGATTTGGATAATTATCCCGAAAACCGATACCGTTTGGATCAGTTTTTACAAATAAACGTATCGTTTTATATCCGGAATGACCCAACGGGATACTAATTTTCCGTAATTATAAATAGCCTTTTACCATATTTTATTTCGTATCAAAATCATTTGCAGACAGATAATTATATAATTTTCAGAAAAAAACCCTAATTTCCTAAAATTGTTCTAAGAATCAAACAAGCATTTGGAGGTGTTATTGAATTCGGTTTGGAAAGCTTGAGTAACCAATCTGAAGGTCTTGAAGAGCTCTACCAGATTCTGTAATCCATACAGCTGCAGAAATCAAGGTTATTTTTCTTAAAATTTATTTATTTTCGAATTTATTTTATTAAAAATATGAATTTTTGTTCGGATGATTGTTTGTATGATTTGATGATTGCATGTTGTAGAGCTTGTTTTCCTGATGATTTTCATATGTCATACGTCTGATTTGGAGTTCAATAACATGTTCAAATTTGAGTTTGATTTTCGAATTTTAAAATTAGGGTTTATAACCCGTATGACTGTTCTTAATTGAAATTTGGGGGTTTCTTATTCTGTGATAGATTGATGTTGTGTTATAGTGGGTTGTGTTCTCTGTGAAATTTGCAATCTATTCGTATAAGTTTCATGAACCAACGAGGTCTGTAGAGAAGGGAGTTGTGTTTTGAAGTTTTCCGATGTTCGCCGGAAACTGGAAAATTTCACGGCCAAATTTCGGCCAACTCAGGGATTGTTAGGATGAATTGATTGCATGGTTGTGTTCTTGGTGTTGTGTAGATGTGATCTGGAGGTGATGGTGGCCTGAGCATCCCTAGAACGTGTTCTCCGGCCATTCCCGACTGTTTTCCGGCGACCCCCTGGAAAATTACAGTTTAGTACCTATAGTTTTGAAAACGATGCAGTTTGGTCCCTGTAGTTTCCAGACTTTGCAAAAATTGGATTTTTGTTTTAAAAATGTTTAAAAATTATATTTCCTATTTATTTTTATTATAAAAATTCATTTTTAATTTCTGAAAATTCTAAAAATTATTATTTTAATTCTGAAAATTATTTTTAATTCATAAATAAATCTAAATTAATTAGTTAATTAATTTCAGTTAATTTCTAATTGATTAATTGGTCAATTAATTCAAAAATTAATTGATTAATTGATTTAATTAATTATTAATTGATTTTAATTAATTATTTAATTAGATTTAATTATTTAAAAATGATTTAAAAATTTTGAAAAATAGTTTCGATCTTGAAAATATTATTCTAAATTATTTCCAAGGCTCGATAATTATTCTAAAATTATTTCGGAGCCAGAATTGGCCAACCGAACCCTGTTTATTAACCCGAAATTGATCCAACGACCCGTTTTAATTCCGAAAAATGTTTTAAAAATCATTTTAAATACCAGAAAGCCTATTTATGACCCGAGACTTCTTTATAAATAATATATCATTGATTACGTGATGTATTATGTGCTATATATGACTTGTTAATTGACTATCGGTCTATATATTCGGTGTTTACTTGATTATTGCATAACTTTCAATCCGTTAATCGGATTTGGGTAAAACGAAGGGTAGATAGAAGTATGTGTTGAATAGAATTCCATGAGTAAATTATTGATAGATGCTTATGATATGTGAGCAGAAGAGGCAAGACGTAGGATAGGAAAACAGATAGTTGAGGAGTAAGACGCTTGTGATGTGAAGCGAGTGCAGTGTAGTAAGCTAATATCAGGCTAGTGTTCTGAACTTTCTCGAGATATTATAGTATTTGATAGTCAGATTGATATTGCAAGTGCTTTGAAGCACTGAAACCTAAACTCTGATTCCAGTTATTGTTCTTGAGCCATAAACCTTATTCTTTCTAGACCATTGATTGTTGTATACCTAAACACAAATCTCAAGTATACGATATTACTCCACAAATACATGTAAACAAAATCCCAAACACTGAACTGAATTACTTGTACATTCAATCATTGTATCCTATGCTTTGAAAGCCCAAATCTTTGAAACCCTGAAATGTTGATTCCTTTGTTATCCAATTCTTTCATTACCCAGCATCCAAGCTTTTAAATTGCCTTATTGATCCTTACAAGGATTGAAACCCTTTCATTGTTAAACATTTATTGTTGTTAATGATTTTGGTTATTGTTTATTATTGCATATTCTGTTATTATGTTAGAATTGGATTGTTTTTATAAAATTGTGGACCCGATTCGTGGTCAGACCATATAATGGTCAAGTTAGGTCAATGTGTGTCTTGGATCCAGTAGTTAGAGCAATGCTGTGTGCCTTGCTCGGGGTTAGTGCGTGACTGATCAGCAGCCTAACCTTGGTTTTTAAATTAAAAGTATAATATCCAATTCTAAATCATAATCCATTTTTCACTTGATATCATAATCATATTTTTACCTGATGATCATTATTCTCAGTTTTGTCATTGTGACTTGCTGAGCTAGTTAGCTCATTTGTGCGATGTTGTTTATATTCTTTCCAGTTAAAAAGGAACCAGTTGGTAGCGAGGATCCCCAGTCCAGCGCGAGAGCTAGGGGTTCAGGTTGAGAAAGCTGAGCTAGTAGGCTTCTTTTGGGATAATTTAAGTTTGTAAAGTTTGTAATAATGTTTAATACTCAGTTTGAGTTTGAAATAGTTGGGATTTGAACGGTTTGTAATATATTAGTGTGTTTGGCTTGTGTGCATACTTTAACCTATTACGGTCCATGGTGGTTGGTAAGTAGGGTCACTGCATATTATTATTATCTTTATTATTGTTATAAGCAGGTTATAATTAAGGTGTGTGTGTGGACCCCAAACTTCTGACCCGGGTTTGGAGGGTGCCACAGGTTTGGTATCAGAGCTACAGGTTATAAGTCACTGACACAAGCCTAGGTTGACGGGAATGGGTAGAGAGATAGGATTAGAAGTAAGGTATAGGATGATAGAATGTCGAGAGGTTGAGTGTTATGGTATAACCGGTATTAGTATAGTTGGCGTCGTGGTACGAGATTCTTATATTATGATATGATTTCAGATAGCAGAGATGGCCGACTCTTTTATTCCCGTATCAGCTGATCACTCAGAGCCTTCAGTTGGAGCACCAGCATCGGATCCACGACCTATTATTCCACCAGCATTGGCTATTCTACCTCCACCGGTGTTGCAGCCCGTACCATTGCAGGCCATTCCACCTCCAGGCATGAGGCCACCTGTTAGAGGACCCCCACCTGCTGATTCAGGCTTTACTAGTCATTCAGTCACAGGAGTACCTTTACAGTTCTCTTCCTATCCTGTCCCATATCATCAGTTTGAGGCTTGCCTTATGGAGCAGCGATTCCTACAGGGTCAGATCTAGGAGTTATTGCATATCATGCGTACCAGAGAGATGGGGAGTGGTGAGAGGCGACTTAGGGAGAGGCTCCAGGCGTTTCGTAGAGCAGCTGCTGTGAGGATTGCTGAGGCTACACATGAGGACATCACCCCTGATTTCCTAGTAGAGTGGGCTAAGTGGGTTCTAGAGGAGCTTGAGGAGATAGGAGGTCCAGATTTTCCATGAGTTAGAGATTCTGAGATGGAGATGCTGAGCAGTGTTGTTATGATTATGTAGTACGTACAGTAGTGTGTAGTGTGTATCACTAGACTTTTGAGTTGTATTTATAGACTAGCGATGTTGACTAGTGAGTAGGCTATTGTACCCTTTTGTTTTTACTTTCGAAGCGTCTTTACGCTTGTACTACCTAAAACTTTTGATCTATATATATCAGTACCTTTTTCCTTTCCAACACTGTCATTTACTTTATTGCACCTATTTTACTTTACCTTATTTATTGCACCAGTATACCCTGTGATACCATGTACCCTATTTTCCATAACTGTTTATATTCTGTAAAGAAGCATGCAATTTACTTACTTACAACTGTTTTCAAAAAGAGATATTCCTGTTTTATAAAACTTTTCTTTTTTTACAAAGATTTGATTCAAAAGCTAAATAAATTGATTGATTCTTTACAGAAAATGCCTCCCAGAAGAAATACCCGCACCAACACCCAGAATGAAGAAACCAACAACAACAATAACAACCAAGATGATACAAACCAGAATGTGAACCCAGGACCCATGGACCCAGCAATAGCCCAGATTCTTCAAATCTTGGCCCAACAAACAGTTCACCTGGCACAACAACAGCAGAGACAGACCAATCCCCAGGTAACTTTCAAAACTTTTCAGGCAGTAAACCCACCAGAATTTAAGGGTTCCTTAGAGCCGATTGAAGCAAATGTGTGGTTAAAGGAAATAGAGAAGGCATTTGCCTTGGTAAAAGTGAAAGAGGAGCAGAAGGTTGAATTTGCAAGTTACTATCTGAAGAATGAGGCCACCTATTGGTGGGAGATGGTGAAGACATTGGAAAGCATAGATGTTATACTTGGGAAAGGTTTATGGAATTGTTTTTAGAAAAGTATTTTCCTCAGTTTGTTCAGGATCAAATGAAGCTGAAGTTTTTAGAATTAAAGCAAGGGAACATGTCGGTAACAGATTATGAGGGGAAGTTTGAGGAATCGTCAAGGTATGTGCCGTCATATGTTGATACTGATAGAAAGAAAGCTAAGAGATTCTAGCAAGGCTTAAAGCCATGGATCAGAGGGAAGGTAGCTATTTTTGAATTGGATACCTATGCCGGGGTTGTACAGAAAGCTATGATCGCAGAGACAGAGAGTGAGATGTTCCAGAAAGAAAAGGAAAGCAAGAAAAGGAAAGTTGAGGGAAGTGAGGGTCAGTCACAAACAGGGAAGTTTCCAAATTTTAAGAAGGGCAAGTTTCAGCCAGGGAGAAATTTTAATTTCAGGAGACAAAATGCAGGAGACGGAGGCCAGGGCAATCGTCCAGCTAATGTGAATCAGCCGAATCAATTGAGATTAACTTTTCCAGATTGTCAAGTATGTGGAAAGAAGCATGGAGGAGTTTATAACAAGTTGAATGTGGTATGTTTTAAATGCAACCAGAAAGGGCACTACTCGAGGGAGTGCCGAAATCAGCCAGCAAGAGAGCCAGCAAATAAGGATCAGCCTATCCGGAATCCAGCAGTGAAGGTTCCAGCCATTGGATTTACATGCTTTAAATGTGGGAAGCCAGGACATATGGCCAGGGATTGCAAGACACCAGCCCCAGTCAGTAATGCATTGAGGATTATGGGATCTACCCCAACAGTGAATGAGACTCCGAGGGCTAGAGTTTTTGACATGTCGGTGAAGGATGCGATCCAGGATGCAGATGTAGTGGCAGGTACGCTTAATTTGAATTCTTTATGTGCCAAAGTGTTAATAGATTCGGGAGCAACTCGATCGTTTGTTTCACAAGATTTTGTTAGTAAGTTAAATTGTCCAGTTGGGTATTTAAATGAAATAATGACTGTGGAATTAGCAAATCAAGAATGTGTAACTGTTAACCAAGTTTGTGGGAATTGTGAGATTGAGATTTTTGGTAGTAAGTTTTGTGTAGATTTGATACCGTTTAAGTTAGGAGAATTTGACGTTATATTAGGGATGGATTGGTTATCTAAGCATGATGCTCAGATAGATTGTCGAAATAAGAAAGTAATGGTGAAAACGCCAGACGAAAGAATAGTAACGTTCAAGGGCAGAAGCAGGTAAAGAAGTTCTTAACGATGATTCAAGCCAAGAAGTTATTACGACAAGGATGTGAGCATTTCGTAGCATATGTGATCGACAGAAGTCAGGAGCCAGCAAAACTTGAAGATATTCCAGTTGTGAAGGAATTTCCAGACGTGTTTCCCGACAAGTTATCAGGACTTCCTCCAGATAGAGAAATTGAATTTGCAATCGACTTAACACCTGGAACCGAACCAGTATCCAAGGCCCCGTACAGAATGGCGCCTATTGAGATGAAAGAACTAGCAAAGCAATTGCAGGAATTGTTAGAGAAAGGAGTAATCAGACCCAGCGTATCCCCGTGGGGAGCCCCGGTATTATTTGTCAAGAAAAAAGATGGAAGCATGAGACTGTGCATCGACTATAGGGAGCTCAACAAGTTGACAATCAAGAATAAGTATCCGTTAACCAGAATTTATTTTTTATTTGACCAATTGAAGGGAGCCAAGTATTTCTCCAAGATCGATTTAAGATCGGGATATCATCAACTGAAGATCAAACCAGAAGATATACCAAATACAGCTTTCAGAACAAGGTATGGACATTACGAGTTTTTAGTGATGTCTTTTGGATTGACCAATGCCCCGATAACATTTATGGACCTGATGAACAGAATTTTTAAGGAATATTTGGACAAGTTCGTTATAGTATTTATAGACGATATTTTGATCTATTCAAAGACGGAGGAGGATCATGCGGAACATTTAAGGACAACTTTGGAGATTTTAAGGAAAAAGAAGTTATATGTTAAATTGTCGAAGAGTGAATTTTGGTTACAGGAAGTTCAGTTCTTAGGACACATAGTCAGTAATGAAGGGATCAAAGTGGACCCGGCAAAGATCGAGGCAATTACGAATTGGGAAAGACCGAGAACACCCACTGAGGTAAGAAGTTTCTTGGGATTGGAAGGATATTATCGACGATTCGTTCAGAATTTCTCAAGAATTGCAACACCATTGACAAAGCTTACACGAAAGAATGAAAAGTTTATATGGAATGACAAGTGCGAAAAAAGTTTTCAGGAATTGAAGCGGAGATTAATCACAACACCTGTTTTGTCACTTCCAGACGATCAAGGGAATTTCGTAATTTATAGCGATGCTTCTTACAAAGGATTAGGATGTGTTCTTATGCAGCACGACAAGGTGATTGCGTATGCGTCAAGGCAATTGAAACCACACGAACAGAAGTACCCTACTCATGATTTGGAGTTAACAGCTATAGTTTTCACTTTGAAGATTTGGAGACATTATTTGTATGGAGAAAAGTGTGAGATTTTCACGGATCACAAAAGTTTGATATATATATTTACCCAGAAGGAACTTAATTTGAGACAAAGGAGATGGTTAGAATTGATCAAGGATTATGATTGCTCGATTAATTATCATCCCGGTAAGGCGAACGTTGTAGCAGATGCGTTAAGTCGGAAGGAAAGGTTAAATGTGCTATTCGTACCTGAAGAGATATATAAAGAATTTCAAAAATTGGAATTGGAGATTAGAATTTACAAGCCTGAGGAAGCAAAAATGTACAGTATGATTTTCCAACCGGAGTTATTGGAGAAAATAAAGAAATGCCAGAAAGAGGTAATGGATCAAGATATAAATAGTTTGGTAGGTGAGGAATTATGCATGCAACAAGATGATCAAGGTATTCTTAGGTTTTCTTCAAGAATTTGGATTCCACCAGTAACGGAGCTAAAAAATGAAATTTTACAAGAGGCACATAGTTCAAGATATTCCATCCATCCAGGGAGTACCAAAATGTACAGAGATTTAAAGAAGAATTATTGGTGGCCAGATATGAAGAGGGAAATTACGGAATGGGTTAGCAAATGCTATACCTGTCAGAGAGTTAAAGCAGAGCATCAGAGACCAAGCGGATTGCTACAGCCATTGGAGATTCCAGAGTGGAAGTGGGAACATATTACCATGGATTTCATAGTTGGATTACCAAGGACAAGGGCTAATCATGATGCCATTTGGGTTATAGTAGATAGACTTACCAAGTCAGCTCATTTTCTGCCTATAAATGAAACATTTTCGCTCGACAAGTTAGTTCATAGGTACTTGAAAGAGATTGTAGTTCGTCATGGAGTTCCAGTGTCTATCGTATCTGATAGAGATCGAAGGTTTAATTCAAGATTTTGGAAGAGTTTTCAAGAATGTTTGGGAACAAGATTGAATATGAGTACGGCCTATCACCCCCAAACGGATGGCCAAAGTGAAAGAACGATCCAGACAATCGAGGACATGCTACGTGTTTGTGCTATTGATTTCAAAGGAAGTTGGGACGAGCATTTACCCCTGGTAGAGTTTGCCTATAACAACAGTTATCACGCCAGCATTGGGATGCCACCTTATGAAGCCCTTTATGGACGCAAATGTAGATCTCCAGTATATTGGGACGAAGTAGGAGAACGCAAAATACTCGGACCCGAATTGGTGCAGCAGACAAAGGAAGTTGTTGAAATTATCCAGAAAAGATTAATAGCCGCACAAGATCGTTAAAGGAAATATGCAGACCAGTCAAGAAAAGACATGGAATTTGAAGAAGGAAGCTTGGTATTATTGAAAGTATCACCGTGGAAAGGACTAACGAGGTTTGGGAAGAAAGGGAAGCTAAACCCAAGATATGTCGGACCTTTTGATATCCTAAAGCGTATTGGCAAAGTAGCTTACGAGTTGGCGTTACCTCCGCACATGGAGCACATTCACAATGTTTTTCACATATCAATGCTTAAGAAATATAATCCAGACTCCAGGCATGTAATAGAATATGAGCCAATAGAACTTCAAGCAGATTTATCATATGTAGAGAGTCCGATAGAGATTCTAGAGGAAAGAGAGAAAGTATTGAGAAATAAAGTGGTAAAGTTAGTAAGAGTATTGTGGAGAAACCCAAAGGTTGAAGAGTCAACCTGGGAGTTAGAAAGTGATATGAGAGAAAAGTACCCTCATTTGTTTTCTTAGAGATTCTGAGGACAGAATCCTTTTAAGGGGGGAAGGATGTAATATCCGGGATATATCGTGTAATTATTTTTGCTATTATATAATTATTATGTGTGTTCAGTATCTATTCTGTGAGTTAATTGTTAAGTGTTATCTGTACTTGAATATTTAAAAAAAATAATATTAATTGAGTATTTTAATTTTTATATGTCCAAAATAAAATATAGATAATTGTCATATCTTCCTAATTATTTTTATGTTGGTTTATGGATTTATAAGAATCATATGAAATTTCTGAAATCTTTTTCCAGGTAATTAAAATCTATTTTATAAAAACGGGAACCAACCGACATCAACCGTTGTTATGTTTTTGGAACCCGAAACTCTTTCGAGAACTCCTTCCTAACCTAATTGTAATATTTCGAGCATATTCCATGTTTCGACTTTTTCGATCCGGCGTACGGTTTGTCCTGCGCGGGTCCCGGCGTAACATTTTCGATAAAATATTCGTTTCGGTAAATTAATAAAACCCGTATTTTCGATAAACGGGAGCTTTTTATTAAACTATCACAATTATCACTTCGTAATACGTGTAACCAGGCGCTGAGACCAAGACCGCAGTACAAATTGTACTGATTTGGATAATTATCCCGAAAACCGATACCGTTTGGATCAGTTTTTATAAATAAACGTACCGTTTTATATCCGGAATGATCCAACGGGATACTAATTTTCCGTAATTATAAATAGCCTTTTACCGTATTTTATTTCGTATCAAAATCATTTGCAGACATATAATTATATAATTTTCAGAGAAAAACCCTAATTTCCTAAAACTGTTCTAAGAATCAAACAAGCATTTGGAGGTGTTATTGAATTCGGTTTGGAAAGCTCGAGTAACCAATCTGAAGGTCTTGAAGAGCTCTACCAGATTCTGTAATCCATACACCTGCAGAAATCAAGGTTATTTTTCTAAAAATTTATTTATTTTCGGATTTATTTTATAAAAAATATGAATTTTTGTTCGGATGATTGTTTGTATGATTTGATGATTGCATGTTGTAGAGCTTGTTTTCCTGATGATTTTCATATGTCATACGTCTGATTTGGAGTTCAATAACATGTTCAAATTTGAGTTTGATTTTCGAATTTTAAAATTAGGGTTTATAACCCGTATGACTGTTCTTAATTGAAATTTGGGGGTTTCTTATTCTGTGATAGATTGATGTTGTGTTATAGTGGGTTGTGTTCTCTGTGAAATTTGCAATCTAGTCGTATAAGTTTCATGAACCAACGAGGTCTGTAGAGAAGGGAGTTGTGTTTTGGAGTTTTCCGATGTTCGTCGGAAACTGGAAAATTTCACGACCAAATTCCGGCCAACTCAGGGATTGGTAGGATGAATTGATTGCATGGTTGTGTTCCTGGTGTTGTGTAGATGTGATCTGGAGGTGATGGTGGCCTGAGCATCCCTGGAACGTGTTCTCCGGCCATTCCCGACTGTTTTCCGGCGACCCCCTGGAAAATTACAGTTTAGTACCTATAGTTTTGAAAACGATGCAGTTTGGTCCCTGTAGTTTCCAGACTTTGCAAAAATTGGATTTCTGTTTTAAAAATGTTTAAAAATCATATTGATTAGTTAATTTCTGATAATTCTAAAAATTATTATTTTAATTCTGAAAATTATTTTTAATTCATAAATAAATCTAAATTAATTAGTTAATTAATTTCAATTAATTTCTAATTGATTAATTGGTCAATTAATTCGAAAATTAATTGATTAATTGATTTAATTAATTATTAATTGATTTTAATTAATTATTTAATTAGATTTAATTATTTAAAAATGATTTAAAAATTCTGAAAAATAGTTTCGAGCTTTAAAATATTATTCTAAATTATTTCCAAGGCTCGATAATTATTCTAAAATTATTTCGGAGCCAGAATTGGCCAACCGAACCCTGTTTATTAACCCGAAATTGATCCAACGACCCGTTTTAATTCCGAAAAATATTTTAAAAATCATTTTAAATACCAGAAAGCCTATTTATGACCCGAGACTTCTTTATAAATAATATATCATTGATTACGTGATGTATTATGTGCTATATGTGACTTGTTAATTGACTATCGGTCTATATATTCGGTGTTTACTTGATTATTACATAACTTTTAATCCGTTAATCGGATTTGGGTAAAATGAAGGGTAGATAGAAGTATGTGTTGAATAGAATTCCATGAGTAAATTATTGATAGATGCTTATGATATGTGAGTAGAAGAGGCAAGACGTAGGAAAGGGAAATTGATAGTTGAGGAGTAAGACGCTTGTGATTGGAAGCGAGTGCAGTGTAGTAAGCTAATATCAGGCAAGTGTTCTGAACTTTCTCGAGATATTATAGTATTTGATAGTCAGATTGATATTGCAAGTGCTTTGAAGCACTGAAACCTAAACTCTGATTCCAGTTATTGTTCTTGAGCCATAAACCTTATTCTTTCTAGACCATTGATTATTGTATACCTAAACACAAATCTCAAGTATACGATATTACTCCACAAATACATGTAAACAAAATCCCAAACACTGAACTGAATTACTTGTACATTCAATCATTGTATCCTATGCTTTGAAAGCCCAAATCTTTGAAACCCTGAAATGTTGATTCCTTTGTTATCCAATTCTTTCATTACCCAGCATCCAAGCTTTTAAATTGCCTTATTGATCCTTACAAGGATTGAAACCCTTTCATTGTTAAACATTTATTGTTGTTAATGATTTTGGTTATTATTTATTATTGCATATTCTGTTATTATGTTAGAATTGGATTGTTTTTATAAAATTGTGGACCCGATTCATGGTCAGACCATATAATGGTCAAGTTAGGCCAATGTGTGCCTTGGATCCAGTAGTTAGAGCAATGATGTGTGCCTTGCTCGGGGTTAGTGCGTGACTGATCAGCAGCCTAACCTTGGTTTTTAAATTAAAAGTATAATATCCAATTCTAAATCATAATCCATTTTTCACTTGATATCATAATCATATTTTTACCTGATGATCATTATTCTCAGTTTTGTCATTGTGACTTGCTGAGCTAGTTAGCTCATTTGTGCGATGTTGTTTATATTCTTTCCAGTTAAAAAGGAACCAGTTGGTAGCGAGGATCCCCAGTCCAGCGCGAGAGCTAGGGGTTCAGGTTGAGAAAGCTGAGCTAGTAGGCTTCTTTTGGGATAATTTAAGTTTGTAAAAGTTTGTAATAATGTTTAATACTCAGTTTGAGTTTGAAATAGTTGGGATTTGAACGGTTTGTAATATATTAGTGTGTTTGTCTTGTGTGCATACTTTAACCTGTTGCGGTCCGTGGTGGTTGGTAAGTAGGGTCACTGCATATATTATTATTATCTTTATTATTGTTATAAGCAGGTTATAATTAAGGTGTGTGTGTGGACCCCAAACTTCTGACCCGGGTTTGAAGGGCGCCACAGTTTGGATCTTCAAATCCTAGAGGTTGGCTTACATAAACTTCTTCCTCCAATTCCCCATTTAGAAATGCACTCTTGACATCCATTTGATAGACTTTGAAATTGGCATGGGCTGCATAGGCTAGAAAGATTCTGATGGCTTCAAGTCTGGCAACTGGAGCAAATGTCTCATCAAAATCTATTCCCTCTTGTTGAGAATAGCCTTTAGCAACCAATCTGGCTTTATTCCTTATGACAATGCCATTTTCATCCATCTTGGTTCTGAATACCCATTTTGTTTCAATAGAACTCTTGTTCTTTGGCTTGGGTACCAGCTTCCATACTTTGTTCCTCTCAAATTGGTTTAGCTCCTCTTGCATTGCTAAAATCCAATTTGGATCCAATAGAGCTTCCTCTATTCTCTTAGGTTCCTCCTGTGATAGAAAGCTACTATACAGACATTCATCTTGAGTAGCCCTTCTAGTTTGCACTTTAGATGTAGCATCACCAATGATCAGTTCAAAAGGGTGATTCTTGGTCCATTTCCTTTGAGGTGGTAGATTAGCTCTAGATGAGGTTGCCTCAGTATTGTCATGATGTGATATAGAATGTTGATTGGTTGAAACTCCCCCTGAGTTGCTGATCCTTTGAAAGGAATTGGGAGCTCTATCAACTGATGAAGTGAATTGATTATCCGTTGACAGACTGTTATCAACGGATGCTTCATTGTGAACTTCAACGGATGATGCACTTTGTCTTTCAACGGATGCTGCATTGCTTCTTTCAACAGAAGTTCAATTGTGACTTTCAACGGATGCAGCATCCTGTGCATTATCCAAAGGCAGATTTTGAATACTTCTTGAGATGCCTTCTTCATCATTCTCATCTTCACTATCATCACAATATATCTCAATATTATCAAATTTGAGTCCTTCATGATGTCCCTCATCTGTTAGTCCATCAATCTTTTTATCATCAAACACAACATGTACAGATTCCATGACAATGTTGGTTCTTAGATTGTAGACCCTAGATGATTTTCCAGCAGAATAACCAACAAATATTCCTTCATCAGCCTTTGCATCAAACTTCCCTTTGTGATCAGGTTGATTCCTTAAGATGTAGCATTTGCAACCAAAGACATGCAAAAAGTTTAAAGTTGGTTTTCTTCTCTTGAATAATTGATAGGGAGTCATGCCTTTTGCCTGATTGATTAGAGAAATATTCTGAGTGTAACATGCACAGTTAACAGCCTCATCCAAAAAATAAGTTGGGAGTTTTGACTCTTCAAACATTATCCTTGCAGCTTCAATTAGTGATCTGTTCTTCCTTTCCACCACACCATTTTGTTGTGGAGTTCTTGGAGCTGAGAACTCATACATGATCCCATTTTCTTCACAGAACAACTTCATGGTTGAATTCTTGAACTCAGTTCCATTGTCACTCCTAATATTCCTTACTTTGAAATCAGGATGATTGTTGACTTGCTTGATACGATTGATAATGATTTCACTAGCTTCATCCTTTGATCCAAGAAAATAAACCCATGAAAACTTTGAGAAATCATCTACAATCACTAGGCAGTATCTTTTCCTTAAAATTGACAATACATTGACTGGTCCAAAAAGATCTATGTGTAGCAGTTGTAATGGTTCATCAATTGCAGATTCAAGCTTCTTACTGAATGATACTTTCTTTTGCTTTCCTTTCTGACAAGCATCACACAGTCCATCCCTTGTGAATTCTACTAGAGGCATTCCTCTAACTAAGTCCTTTTTGACTAGATCATTCATTGTCTTGAAATTCAAATGGGACATCTTCTTATGCCATAGCCAACTTTCAACTGAACTTGCTTTGCTCAGAAGACAAGTAATAGATTCTGCATCTGTAGAGTTGAAGTCAGCTAAATACACATTCCCTTTTCTAACTCCAGTTAGAACCACTTTATTGTCCTTCTTACTTGTGACAATACAAGCTTCAGAATTGAAGGAAACAGTACTCCCTCTGTCACATAATTGACTGATGCTCAATAAGTTGTGTTTGAGACCATCAACCAATGCAACTTCATCAATGATGACATTTTCTTTTGAAATCAAGCCATATCCCATAGTGAATTCTGTGCTGTCATCTCCAAAGGTTATGCTAGGGCCAGCTCTCTCCTTAAACTCTGTGAGCAGGGTGAAATCTCCTGTCATGTGTCTTGAACAGCCACTGTCCAAGTACCATAGATTCCTTCTTTTTCCCTGCACACAACAAAATCAATCAAGTTGATTTTGGTACCCAAGTTTCCTTGGGTCTAGCCTTGTTAGTCTTTTTCCTAGACTTCATTCCTCCTGCATCTTTTGACTTAGGTAACTTTGGGTCAACCTTGGTCTCAGATGTGGTTGGTTGAAGTGTAGGGTTAGTCACAGAATCATTTAGCACATTTGATTGAATTTGATAAGGCATAGATTGTGCAAACATATTATTCCACATAGGCATATTGTATGGCATTTGAGGCATACTAAATGCAGTAAAATAAGGATTATTAATATATGGCATGTTTGCAAAGTGTGCATGGGGATTCTGATGAGACATAACAGGCATAGCATGCAGAGGTGACATAGACATGTTAGGCATGGAGGGATTTGAAGACATGGGAGCATTCTTGACAGATTTGCAGTTATCAGATAGATGATTAACACTTTTACAATGCACACAGCTTTTTGTAGGAGCATATATATCAGGTGTGTAATTGTTATGTTTATTAATCCCTACCTTCCCATTTCTTTTAGATTTTCTTTTAGTTTCCTTTTTATCCTCAACCAACTTAAGCCTATTTTTCAGCTTACTGACATC
The DNA here is from genome assembly GCF_009905375.1 of Apium graveolens. Taxonomy (NCBI): domain Eukaryota; kingdom Viridiplantae; phylum Streptophyta; class Magnoliopsida; order Apiales; family Apiaceae; genus Apium; species Apium graveolens. The sequence continues at coordinate 143,847,303 of NC_133651.1, read as the reverse complement.
TTTGGATGTGCTAGCTCCTTCTTTGACAAATTTCTTGAAAGTTGAACCATCCTTCTTATTGAGATTTTTATTTTTGAAATTACTTGCCTGTTTTAATTGATGAGCCTTCAACGGATGCTCTTTTTCTTCCTTCAACGGATAACTTTCATCATCCGTTGATTCCACATCCGTTGACAATCCATCAATTAATTCTAACTCCTTTTTGTTTTTCTTCCAGGCATCCTCACAGAATGATTCAATTCCCTGAACTTTGGCAATCTGAACACTAACATCCCTAGATGTTTTCCAGGCCTTGATTACCTCTTGCTCACTTTCTAACTGTTTAGAAAGAATTTCTACTTTCTTAACAGCTTCTTCTAGTTCACTCTCAACAGTCAAGCATTTAAGTTTAATCTTTTCAAGCTCAATTACCTGATCCTCTAATACAACATTCCTATCACTTAAAAACACATTATTCTCTTTGATCCTAGTGTTTTCTTTAGCTAGTGATTTAAGGGAAACACGCAAATGATATAATTCATTGGACATATCATTTATGGCTTCATTGCATTCATTTTTAGAAAGCTGAGAGAGATCAGTAGTAATTACCTGGTTGCTTGATGAACTAGTTTCATTTTCATCAGAATTAGCCATCAGGGCTAGGTTGACATATTCCATATCATCATCTTCATTTACTCCGTCTGCTGCCCAATCATCTTGAGTGAGAAAAGCTCTTTCCTTTTGTTTGAGCAAATCAAAATACTTCTTTTTGTAATCAACTTGCTCAAATTTCTTCTTGTCAGAGGTTGGCTTCCTACACTCACTTGCAAAGTGTCCACTAATGCCACAGTTATAACATTTGAACTTGGATTTGTCCACCATGTTTTTGTTTGGCTTAGTGAATTTTATATTTTTCCTGAACTTCATCTTTGCAAACCTCCTGGACAGAAAAGCCAGATGTTCATCAACATCATCAGAGTCATCCTGACTGGAATTGTCTTCATCCTCAGCTACTTGCTCTTTACCCTTGCTTGATTCTAATTTTCTTGTGCCAATTTTGAGACTTGGCATTATCTTCTCCTCATTCCTGGCTTCAATCTTCTCACTGTCAGCTACAAGTGCAACTGTTCCTCCTTTTCTCTTTCCCTTTTCCAGCAGCTCATCCTGCTCCATTTCAAGTTCATAAGTCTTCAAAATTCCATATAATTTTCAAGTGTGAAGTTCTTATAATCTTGAGAATTTCTTAGGGAGAGAGTCATAGGCTTCCATTCCTTTGGTAGAGACCTCGGAAATTTTAAGTTGGAGTCCTTGACTTGGTACACTCTACCATACAACTTCAATCCATTTTACAGTTTCTGAAATCTGTTGAACGTATCATTTAATGATTTTCCTTCTTCAAAGTGAAAATATTCATACTGTTGAATAAGAAGCTGCATCTTGTTCTCTCTAACCTGCTCAGTACCTTCACAGATGATTTGTACAGTATCCCAAACTTCCTTTGCAGTTTGGCTATTGATGACATTATCAAACATATCTTGGTCTAAGCCATTAGACAAAATGTTCATGGCTTTCTTCTCCTTGTGGATTTCTTCCATGTCTTCAATAGTCCATTCTGCTTTTGGCTTGGGAATGGACTGTCCAACAGCAACTGTTGCAGTAGCAGTTGTGGCCACTTTGTGAGGGATGTAAGGACCATTTTCAATACAATTGATGTAGCTTTAATCTTGAGAAAGAAGATGTAAATGCATCTTCACTTTCCAGTGATGATAATTATCTTTTTCAAGGACTGGAATCTTTATACCAATATCCTTCCTACTCATGTTGACAGCAGGAGGATTCTTCTGTGCACTCATGATGTTAGCAGAATAGATATTTAAAATCTTTGTATGTTAAGAGCTTGCTCTGATACCAATTGTTATTCCCAGTGGACTAACAATGAGATTTACAGAAGGGGGGTTGAATGTAAATCTCAAAACTTTTTCAAGTTTTGAGTAGTTTCTAAGGCTAAGTGTTTTAGTGAGCAAATGTGTGTGAATGGCTTGAAGCTGATACAGACAGATATATATTCAAACACAAATGTAAAGAACACAAAGAACTTAAAAACTTTTCTGGTGGATTTGTTGTTCCACCAGAGATGTGTTATTTCATAAAATCTGTTATTCAAAGAATTAAATCATAGCTGCTTCCTAGTACAAACTAGATGATTTTCTCTCTGGATTTTTCTAAACAACTCTTGAAAATTCACACCTAATTACTAGCTGCTACTTGGTTTATATATCACTAAGTTTACAAGTGAAGACAAAATTGTAAAATACAATTAAAGAGGCTCTTCACATGTTTCTTCTTCATTTCTCTATCCAATGCAATTTGGGTTTAGCTGTTGATCTTTGAATACTCCCTTGTTTGCACCAGAATGGAAATGCTGCATTTTCTTGATTCCACCTTAGAGGCTGCCACATTCCAGTTTGTCTCTGTCAACCCATATGCCTCTGTCAGCTTATGAATTGTCACTATTAACTGCTATTGAACTAAGCATCCGTTGAAGCTTTCATCCGTTGATGCCTTATCCGTTGAGGCTTTATCCGTTGAAGCTTTATCCGTTGATGCATTAGCAGTTGAAGTCTTATCCGTTGAAGCACTTATCCGTTGATGGATATTATCCGTTGAAGCTTTAGAGACATCCGGTGAAGCTTTGTTTCTTATCCGTTGAAGGACTTCAATATTAGTTGATACTTCTTCACTTATACAAAATTACAAGGCATGAAATATTTACAATTAGCCCTCCTATTTGCATATCCACTAGTAGTCAACATGACTGATAATTTCCTACAACATCTAAGAGTTACAACTTGAATCCAGAGAATGAAATGTGCTACAACACTAAACTTATTTCTAAGTAAAGCTACTCCTTCAACGGATAGCCAAGATGGTCTTATCCGTTGAGGCTACAAACACTAGATTTCTATTTAAGTGTTTTGTTTAACTTATCATCAAAGTAATACACATATTCCTAACAATAACCTCTGGCCCCAAGTCTTTCTTGGCCTTTCACCAGCGGGTGGCCTCTCTCTTAGGAGGGTAAGTGACGAAAATAGTCTTTTGTGATTCGTCAATCATTTAGAATCTCAAATGATTCCTATATTTCCTTTAGCCAGACTCTTGCCTCGACTGGGTCAGCTTGTTCCATGGAACTCTGAGAGCTTAGTGACTTAAAGGTCCTGAAAAAAATTTCTCACCGCATTATTTCCTCAGGGTGGTGGTTGGGGATAATAGTCTAAGTCTGTTTAGAAAGGTCCATGAATTGTCGTATAGGAGTACCATCTCGGCCCTCCTTTCCTTACTCGACTTCTGTCTCCTTAGTCTGAACGTTTCCTCCTCCTTCCCATAATCGGGGTCATCCTACATGTTTTAAATCCTCATTTTCCACTTCATTATGTTATGCGTCCCTTCTATCTTGATGGCGACCTCCCTGACACGTTCAGGGTTTGCTCTAAATCTTATTTCTCAAACTAGGGTTTTCATCTAAGATCTCATCTTTAAGCTCTTGAACATTTGGAACCCAAATTCTGTAGGAACACCTCATTATTCCCTTATCATCTTTCTCGGTATTAATCTCTTCTCCAGTCATTGGCTCTCTGCCGTCATTCATCAATTTTTCTTGGCATAATATGATCTTTTTCAATAATTCAAGCTGTATTACAATCTCAAACAGCTTTTCGATACCGGTTCCGGTTACCTTCACTTCTATTTTCATTTTCTCGTAATCTCTTACCAATTCTTCCGAAGACATTATCATCTTGAGTCTCTCCTTTCTACTAAGGGCCCCGACCACCACATTAGCTTTCCCTGGATGATAAAGAACCTCATAGTCGTAATCCTTGATTAGCTCTAACCACCTCCTCCGGTCTATGTTGAGCTCTTTTTGTGTGAAAATATACTTGAGCTCTTGGGGTTTGCGTAAACCTCGCACTTCTCTCCATAAAAGTAGTGCCTCCAATATTTAGGGAAAAACTATTACCGTGAGCCCAAGATCATGGGTGGGATATCGAATTTCATATTTCCTTAATTGTCTTGACGTGTACGCGATTACCTTACCGTGCTGCATAAGCACACACCCTAAGCCCTTGTGCGAAACGTCACTATAATTCACAAAATCTCCTTTTCCATTTGGCAACGCCAATATAGGGGCCGTCACCAACCTTTGCTTCAGTTCATAAAAGTTGTTCTCACATTTCTCTGTCCATTCGAACTTCTCAGTCTTACGAGTAAGCCGCGTTAAAGGGGCTACTATCTTTACAATAGAATCCTCTTCAGCAACAATCCCTTCTAGGATAACATCCTCAACCGCTACATCCTTAATATGAACATCATTTGGTCCCTCATTAGGGTACTCCATTGGATCCACAATCTGATCCCAATATGTAGTAAAACATCGTCATATTATTGCTCTTGAACTTCAGGGTTCGGAGACCCACTACCATATATGATAACGAACTACGCTTCTATCACGATATTTATAAGGGTTCCCATAAGGGGTTTAACTGTCAGTACTACGTTAGGTAGTCTGACTATGAACTTGGCAAGAGTTCTTATTATCTTAGTGAACTTCTTATCTTAACGTCGCATCATCTCTGAGGTTTATAACGCTTGGCTCTTATATCATTTATGTAACACCCCCAAATCTGGGGTTGGGGATCCGGGTTGTCACGAGTTCCATTTTCCTTAATAACATTTAATCTTAATAAACAACCAACTACTACGTACCTGTGACCCCATAATATACACACACACACCACAAGTTATAGTCTCATAGATGAATACCAAAAATAACACAAGTCATTTTATTCCACAATTATAAGTCATTACACCTTAAAAGGGGGTTCTGAATAAATTTACATATTCTTTGCCATTATTACAATTTATAAATATACATAAGTCTGGTACATCAACAGTTGAAAACCTAGCCTATTGGTAGTTCCTACCTCAGCTACAGCGGCATCAACGCCTACAAGAAACTTCGGAACATTTCCTATCCGCTCGCAAATTGGGAGCTTGGTCATGTTCATCTTATCTAGCTGTTGTTATGTGATGAAGAAAGGAAGCAAGGGTCAGCAAAATAGCTCACCAAAATAACATGTATAGTAATTAACAATATATGAGCCTTCTCATAATACTCAAGAAAGTCTTGGTCAAGAAGAAATGAACCAAGTTTGATATCATAATGCGAAGAAGTCACAAAATATTCAGTATATATATACATATATACTTTTCAAAATCCTTGAAATCCTCTGATATGTATAATATACAAAGAGTTCCAGTTTATAACTGTATAAAAATATCATTGCAAGGTGATCTGATATATCTAACCTTGTCTCAACATTTTTCTGAAAATCTTTGTCATGCATAAGATAATCATTAACCAGATATAAGTTGAGAAGATGAAGTTACAAGATACTCCAATATACTTATATCTTTTCCGAATACTACTTGAACTACCACCGTTCAAGGTATAATCAGTTTCAAAAGTTCATCACATAGATGTGACTACAAGATAAGACTTGAATAGATTCAATCTTTGAAATATCATTATAAAGAATGAAGTTACGAGATACTTCATTAAGTCCCGATATATATATAAACAACTATATATATATACACATTTCATACACTCCTTGAAAACCTCTGTTATGAAAATTATAACAGAGTTGCAATGTCCAATGAATTTGGAAAGGAGAAAAGGCATAAACTTGATATCTTGCTGATCAGACAAAGATAACAACTAAGTCACCTTTTTTACTAGTAGATGGATGAATCCTCCAGCGGCCATCACCCTGGCCGCATTAGGACCTTATGCTGGACCGCCACCCGGCCTCTTACGCGTTGATGGACTGCAACCTAGCCACTTACACTTTGATAGACCGTACCTCGGCCTGTCGCTTATGTCGACTCAATTAGATGGACTTATCTCCCGAATGTTGGGCAAGTAATCAAATTCTTTTATCAAAACCGAAACCTCGTTGCAAATATAAAATACACCACAGAGCCGGATCCCTCAGATTTTTAAGCGAGTATTTAAATCCCCTTCGAAAGGAAGATCTTAAATTTGAAAATGAGTTTTGGGATCCGCTCTATCTTTTAAATCATTTTGAAGACTCGAAAACATTTTAAAGAATGTTTAGAGTAATGATGATTTAATGAAATAAATCAGTCCCGATATATTAGAAAATATCTGAATATTATTATTTAAATAATTTTCCCATAAAGGATAATCTTTATAAAATAATTGAAGTAGAAGTTTTAAAAGTCATACTTAAAATGAATAATAAATAACAAAAGATATACTTATACGAAATTACGATCCTTATTTGAATAATCGAAATAAGTTTTGTTATTATCCAAAACCATCGAATATACCTTATCCGATTAGTAGTTATAGAAAACTATATATATATATATATATATATTATACTCGGGAACATCGACTCCCGGTTTAGAAAAATGTTCACCTTTGGGTCCCCTATACCAAGGGTATATGCAACTACAGTTTATCTCTAGCATAGGTATTATGCAGTTTATAAGCATTTGAATTGATAATAGAAAATCAAGATTTCAGAACATGCATATATATACCATATCAACATGCTCCAATATATCGCAAGATTTGCTAATAATAGTCATGCACTTATGTCAAGATAATGCATTAATATATTTACATCACAACAATAGTATAACGGGTAGAAAACTTGTCTGAGTGTTCCGGGGTAGACTTAAGCTTAGAGTGGGTCCGGTAGCCTATGAACAACAACATAAGCCGGAATTAGACCACGGTCGCTTAAAAACTAGTCAAAACTCACTCATACCCTAACGGTCACTTACGGTCGCTTATACGCTTAACGATTTGCGTTAATCGCTCGTATACTCTCGGCTCCACTAATTTTAAGAAATTAACCGTTACGAATTTTAAGGCGAATCTTTCGCGAGAAATTTACTAACTGCCTTATTCACTTGACATAATTCTCTCGTGTTTTGATTAATCATTTAAGGGTCTCAATTATGGTCTCAAAGTTACTCGAGGTTTCGGGGTTCGCTCGCAAAACGCCATTACTTAAAATGGTCGTTTCTCATCGCTCGTAACTCGGATTTAGGCGAACGACATATCAAAATGAAGCTCGTAACATGAACTATCTAAAAATGGAAAAGGACAGAATCTTACAGTGAGTTCACGGGTCTTAAAGTTAATCACTGAAACAGTTAAGGAAAATCGAGCATTATGACGGCTAGAAATTAGCGATTTCCAATATTTTTACCACTCCAAATCAATCCCTTCCAACTATAATCCATCCAAAACTTCAAGATTCAAACCTAGGCTACTGATCTTAGCCAAAACAAGGTCAAGAATATAATTCCAATTTAATATTCTACCATCTCCATAATCAACTAATCTACTTAACAACCAAAGTTCAATTCAAACTTAATCATTCAAACAACTACTTATCCATCCAAACCATCCCAAAATTCAAGCAACAAACTTAGTACTTAAAGGTCCAGAAGTTTTATACATTTATTTGTGAGGGGAAAGTTACTAGGAAGCCTTAAAACCTTGAGTAATCCTTATACAAGCTTGGATTTTACAACCAATCAAGAAAACAGAAAGTTAGATTTTGAAGTTTCTAAAAGTCCAATTTAAAGAACTGCAAAAATGAGGGTCTTACCATGCTTATTTGGACGAGACTTGTGAACAAGTATTGTAGGCCATCTCAATACCTTTCCAACGAGCTATAGAACACAACATTTGAGTGAGTATTGAAGGAGATATGGTAGTTTGAAGTTGCTGGGTTTGTTTTGGCCGAGAGCTTTCTTCTTGGAAGGCAAAGTCAGCTTCCAATTTTGTGTGTTATGATTTTGCTTGGTTTCTTCTCTTGATTTGTTAATTAAAATTTTACCATGGTAAATAATACTTGGCTCACATTCAACCAACTAAACATATCCATTTGTCATGCTTATGTCATCTTAATTGTGTCATCTTTTAACACATGTCCCTTCCTTGTGGGTTGATGATGTCATACTCCTTGGCTTCTTGTACAAGATTGTCTCTTGATCATTCATTTGTTTTACGGTTCGCTTAACTTTCATTTCCGTTCGTCGTTTAAGGGATCATATCCGGGATCTTATTATTTGAGTTCCCCTAAACCTTTCTCAATATCTTAAATTCCTTTTCTTTATCCTCTCTTATAATTCTTGAATTTAAATCCTTTTAATTATGTTACCTTATACTCAATTCTTTCGGTATCTAGTGGATTTTCGTGAAAAATCAAAGCGTCCGGATCCGAATTCTAACGACATTTACATACACCCATTTACTTTATGGAATACTAATACGATCTTAGAATTTCCATAACAGTACTCCTTTATAGCGTGGTCTGATAATTTTCCTTAATCAGCATAATCAGCAAAAGTTACTATTCATCAGTGTCTCATAAATTCCAAAATTTGGGGTTATTACAGAAGAATGGAAATTGAGGTTCAAGTACCTAGTGAAAGTCAGGAACAACTATATGAAGTTACATTTCAGCCGGCATTGATGGAAAAGATCAAAAGGTGTCAAGAAGGAGTTATGGAACAAGAGTTGGATACTTTGAAGGGAGAAGAGTTGTGTACTCAAAAGGATAATCAAGGTTTATATAGATTTTCATCCATAGTTTGGGTTCCTAATGTAATGGAATTGAAGAATGAAGTATTACACGAAGCACATAACTCTAGGTTTTCTATCCACCCTGGTAGTACTAAAATGTACCAAGACTTGAAGAGAAACTTTTGGTGGCCAGGAATGAAAAAGGATATTGCCAATTGGGTAAATAAGTGTCATGTGTGTCAAACGGTGAAAGTAGAGCATCAATGACTAAGCGGATTGTTACAACCTTTGGAGATTCCCCAATGGAAGTGGGAAGAGATTGCTATGGATTTTGTAGTGGGATTGCCAAGGACGAGAGCAAATCACGACGCTATTTGGGTAATCATTGACATATTGACTAAATCAGCGCATTTTCTTCTGATCAATGAAAGGTATTCGTTGGAAAAGCTAGTTAAGTTATACTTGGATGAGATAGTTACTAAACATGGAGTGCCTGTGTCTATAGTGTCAAATCGAGACCCGAGATTTAATTCCAGGTTCTGGACTAAGTTCTAAAAGTGCCTATGAACAAAGTTGAATATGATTACCACTTATCATCCTCTGATGGATGGCAAAAGTGAAAGAACGATTCAGACCATAGAGGATATGTTGAGAGTCTATGTTTTGGATTTCAAGGGTAATTGGGATGAACACCTACCTTTGATTTAGTTCTCGTATAATATCAGTTACCATGCCAGTATCGGGATGTCGCGTTACGAATCTTTGTATGGACGTAAGTATAGATCACCGTTGTATTAGGATGAGGTAGGAGAAAAGAAAGTGTTAGGTCCTGAGTTGGTTCAGCAAACCAGTGATGCCATAGTGTTGATTCGGAAAAGATTAAAAGCAGCCCAATATAGACAGAAAAAATATGCAGATTTGTATAGGAAGGATATGGACTTTGAGATAGTTGCTCTGGTGTTACTAAAAGTATCACCTTGGAAAGGGTTAGTACGATTTGGTCAGATGGATAAACTTAGCCCTAGATATATAGGACCCTTTGAGGTTTTGAAGAAAGTGGGAAAGGTTGCTTATGAGATAGCGTTACCACCGCAGTGGCAGCACATTCATAATGTGTTCCACATATCTATGTTGAAGCCCTACATCCCTAGTTCGAATCAAGTCATAGAATATGAACCGATTGAGCTTCAGCCAGATTTGTCCTATGTGGAACAACCGATTCAAATCCTAGACCGTAAGGAACGAGTCCTTAGTAATAAGTCGATCCCTATAGTAAAAGTTTTGTGGAGAAATCCTCGAGTAGAAGAGTATACTTGGGAATTAGAGTCAGACATGCTTGATAAATATCCTCATTTGTTTAGCTAAGTCAGATTCTGGGGACATAATTTTTTTAAGGGGGAAGGATATAACGACTCGTGAATATTCTTTTATTTTTATTATATTCAAAGTGTAATAAAGGTTTAAATAATTAAATAAATGTGTGTAATGATTTTGGCAGCAGTTATCGATTGCTATTTATTTATTTGTGATATGTTGATATGTGGGATTGAACTGTGTGATTTATTATTGAGTTATATGATTTTATGTCGTCTGTAAAAGTAATTTTATTATAGTTTTAATTCCATAAATATTTGGATGATCCCTAAAATTGGTTTTATAATTTTATAATTTCAATAATTATTTTTAGGAGTTTATGAAATTGAAAAATCAATATTTCATTAATTATTTAGTTTTAAATGATTTTCTGATTGGTTTATTTGTAAAATCCATATTTAATTCAGAAAATCTTTAAAAATCATGAAACTCATATTTTATTTAGTTCGTATTATTCAGAGAATTTTAAAATTATTTTGGGAATTTTCAGGATTAATTTTACCCGCGTTTTGTTTCGTTATTTGCTAAATTGCGGGTATAGAGTACGCCGTAAAAATCGTTCTTAAAATTTCGAGATTATGTTTTCGTGAACTTTGGAATATTTATAAATTTTATGATTATTTTGATAACGTTTTGATTAAAAAATTTCACAAGGTATACCGTTAATAATATAATTAAAAGTGACATAAGGGCCTTCCAGTCAGTCGGGATAAAAATAAAATGACACGTCTCCATTTATACAGGACACAAGCCGTGCAACCAAGCAACAAGGGGGTTAGCTGTTGTTCATATCTCTTTTACTCTCTCTTCCAGTCTCTCTATTCCTTCTTCTCAGTTCTTTTTTCTTTCGTTCTTCTCGGTTCGGTTCTTCCTTTTACTTTCGGTGGTTGCCGCCGTTTTGGCTTGGTTCCTCGGCTTCTTGTAGTCGCCGTCTTCTTCTTCCATTTTGCCTTTCCGGCCGCCGCTGTTATCTCCGGTTGGTTTGATTCCCTGTGCTTTGGTTTCATTTTGCCTATTGTATGCATATTGTGGGTATGGTTGTGCAGTGTGTAGTTTTTGATTTTTCCGGGTTGTTTCCCGGTTGTCCTTGCGTTTCCGATTGGTGCTGTGGTGCTGTGCGCGTCATGCGCGTGTTGCCCTGTTTATTTTGGAATTTTTAATTAATTATTTTTATTCTGCAGGAAGTTTGTTGACTGATGTTGTGAAATAAAATATCCGTGTAGTAAAAACAATTTTAATAATCGGTGAAATTTTTGGTTGAAATCTGAAATACCGGGTACCCCGAGAATTTTGCCGCTGTACCGTGATGACTCGTTACGAGCAGACGGTGATGACTTTGTCCTGAGTCCTAAATTTTATTAATAAATAAAATGATTTGTATAAATGTTTTCGAAAATAAATCATATATTGGAATTGTACGTAAATAGACACGTGAATGTGGAATTGGTATTGGAATGAAAATTGTGGATTGTTGTGATTGTTGACGTCGATTGTAATCGACGGGTAGTCTTATAAACAAAAGAGTTGCTGCAAAAAATTTCTAAAATTGTATTTATAAACGTACGTACTTATATTCTACGTGTTACCCCTATTTGTGTTTGGATTACGTGATTATATGTATAATAATTATACGAGTCGGGTTATCGAATTGGGTTACTAGGATTTGAGGATATCAAGCATGTCGGTATAACTGAATAGGTTATTCTTTATTTGTAGATCCCAGTCGAGTTTCCCAAGATCAAAATCAGCGTGAAAGCTATTTAGGGTTTGGTAAAGCATTGTAAGGCAAGTACTCCTGACCATTCCTTTATGATTCAGTATGTATGAATAGATAAATGTTTTATTTTCGTAATGGAACAAAAACGTTTTAAGTTATGTATCCCCTGTAGTTATAAATCACTGTTTTCAAATTGTTTTGGGGAAACGTAACTTTAAAAGGTACCTATCTCGAATGAAATAAATTGTGAACTGGATTGTATATGTGTGCTGGTTAAAGAAATGATTTTGAAATGAGATAGGTACAAGTGTTTTGAAAACTGGATAAAACGGTCAGATATGGGATACATTGGGGCCAGAGTAGGCCTATTGAGGTGGCGTAAGAGGCTAATTCGGTTGCGCGCAATATATAACCGATTAGTCCAGCAGGTCAGAGACCTAGCTAGTCTCTGAGTTCCGGAACAGGTAAATGGGATGGAAATTAGAGCCATCTGGTGTTGATAGCCTGATCAGCTGTCTTTACATATCCGTTATGTATCTGATTTGGATTTGTGATTCCCGTAAGGGTATAAGTAGTTGATACAACGGTTTTATAAATATGATTAGCATGCTAAAATTGGACTCTGGTATTTACACAACACACTGCTACGTTGTTTTAATAAAGCATGCTAGTTAGTGATATCCAGTTATTTCTGATTTTCATTACATAATGTTAATATCATGATTACAGCTCTGTTCCTATTATTGTTACATTACTGTTTTATTCTGTTATTCATATGTTGGTACTGCTGAGCGATTATGCTCACCCTTGCAAACTATTATGTATATCTCGTATAGGACATAGGGATCTGGATCCCTGGGGGTGGTGTAGGAGAGCGAATTGCCTGGTGTGGGTACATCTCTACATCTCTCCATACTACGCCATTAGCTACGGGGACATGAAGCTCAGTCTCCTCCTCTAGGACATCCTCAGTAGGGTCATCATCTGAATCATCAATGGGTGGGCTCTCTGGCTCGGGAATAGGGTTATGCTCAGGAATCATCAAATCATCAACAGGATCAACCTCCCTCCTAGGCTCCACTGGTACCTGACACAATAGACAAGGTGTTACTAACTTAGAGTTGGAATTCCCTTGAGGGTAAAACAGTCAAGACTACCCGTGTAGCCCGACGACGAACTCGACTTGAGCTCTAATTGATTGTTTTATTATTCTTAGGTCTACATATTTTATATCCTATCGTTTCCAAGATTTGATAACCTAAGGCTCTGATACCATTTCTGTGGCGCCCCAAAACCCGGGGTCAGGAGTCTCGGAAGCCACGCTATCTAATCTCACACAACTCATACTACAATATGTAAATACTCACGCTTCACGACCCCACACTTAACACACACACACTACAGGTTATTGTCTTGGAAACGAACCATCATTACTAGAGAAATTTTATTACAACCCAAATGTAATTAGTCTTACCGGGGGTGACCTTTAAGTAAGGTTAATCCGCCGGCCGAATATACGCTTCTTATTTCTTATTTTACATAAACCATACTTATAAATAAGCCGAACTATAAACAACTGAAAACTAATCCAGCTTATTCCGACTACCTGAGGTACTGCACCAAACAATCTACGGAACAGGTGGCCATTTCCTACCCGTTTCCTGGCTGTTGTTCTCATGGCAGGCATCTTGATTCACTGTTGTGTTGTGTCAATTTAAGAAAGCAAGTGTGAGCTAAGATGCTCAGCATAATAATGTACAGTATGAAAATGACTGTATAATAACATTATATATTGTATATATGTTTTATTTAAAAGTAGATTTCTCGGTGTCCCACACCTTCTTATGAGAATAATTCCTTTAAGGGGGTTTTTATAACCTGCGAATACCTTAATAGTAATCCCAGCACCTAGGCTTGGGTTATGGTATTGCATATCAATTCCAATTGGAAGATTTTTGGACATCTCACAGGAGCCACCGCATACGATGATCAGTCGTCCTACGGAAAGTAACCTTCTTTACTAGTAAAAGGACTAATACCGTCATCTCTCGGGTATCACCCTGGCCGCATTCGGGCTACGTGTCCCATTTTCGGGTATACACATACTTCACAAGTTCCTGAGTACACAAAGTACCTTCGCCTGCGGTACCTTTGGTAGCCCATCCAGCACACATAGTACCAGAGTCTACCCCTCCATTGTCCTTCAACAGCATCCTATCAATCTTGGGAACTTGAACCACATCGAAGTTCCCCAAGCTTTTTGCTTGTTGATAGAGATAGTTTATCTTTTTAGAATATAAGTGTATATATATGTATATACGTACTTCCGAGAATTTCGGAGGAAGTACTAGGGATGTGAGTTGACCGTTGTCAACAGATAATTAATAAGGGGAAAGTTTCTTCTTGAAACTATATTCAATATAATAATAGGTCAGGATAATATTCACCGACGATCTGAAATTATTCGAATGATACTTCTAAATCAGAAGGTATATCAAAATCTATGATCTTTAAATCAATAACAATTCTTAAATAAATAATCATTAATTAAATAGTAGTCTATAAATGATTAAATGATAATTGATATTCATCATACCTCGAATGAGTTATTCTTTTTAAAAGATTTATTTGAATAGTATTCCTCAACTAGTTTGTGTTTACATAATTAATAATCTATAATGATTAATCGGGTTTGAAATAAATAGCGTTGAAGTATACTACTCCTATAATAAAGGAATACATATATAATATTTAATATTCGAATCAATAAAATATAGTTGAGGGAATATGCTCATTGGGAAATCATTTTAAAAGTTCGAGGTGTTTTAGTGTTTCGTAAGTGGACGATGAGTCCCTTTAAAACGTACTATTATGGACTTATATCCGTCCTATAATACCTCTGGAGCGATTTCCGGGTTTTATTTTAAATCCCGACCGACCCTCGGTCTTCTATCATACATTACGCTTAAAGCGAAATAACATTTCACGATATATACTTATCGTACGACATCGCTATATCATGCGAAAATTCAAAACTACGTATCAGGGCAAACATAGTATTTATGCGATGATAGTAAACAATATTTTCACAACACAACAGTAAAATGGAGTTGGGTTTGTAAACTTTCCTGGGTATCTCGAGGTGGAGGATGCTCTAGGTTCCGCTCGGAAATCTATAACCATAAACACATTTCATTTCGTTAGGTTCCGCCCTAATTCACGGTAATTTGCACTCATGCGCTACTCATTATACACCCTCTCAACTCATATTACCCTTAACATTTCTTTTAAGTCATAAACACTTTATGGTCACTTCATTTTCCTAAGTATCTTGAGTTCATTCTTATTATCGTTGTTGGCTCCGCTTAAGGATTCTTATGGTTTCTACTCGCGCAGTCTCTTATAAAATTGAGAAATCATTATTTTTACTTGAAATTTTTATGACAGTTAAAAGCCTCCACATTTTACTCTCTGTAAAAATTTCATGATTTAAGAATACATTTAAGTCTATCCTTTATAATTTCAAAATTCGTGATTTTTAGCAGTTTTTGTCGCGTAAAACACTTTTACTAAAACGATCATAACTTTTGATCCGTAAATCGGACTTAAGTGATTCAAGCGCCTAAACGATCCTTATAACATTGTCTATTTTAAACAAAGGTTATTTCTCAAGAATCTACAGTTTACAACTTCGAGACTTTCTGCAGAAACTTAAAGTTACGGTTTGTTGGTTTTAACGAAGTTACGTTTACGATCGGGGTTTTGTTTATGCCTTAACTATCAGCACAACCACCAATAATCATCATATCATCATCAACACACAAATTCCTCTCAAGAACATCATGTTCTTGAGGCAACAACAACCTACCTTAAATCTACTTAACTTAATCATCAAGATTTCATAAACAACACTTAGTATGCTAGGTTTACTAATACCCACTAAATGGATCTTAAACATGAACCTTAAATAAAGTAAGGCCAAATATTTTTACCTTTCTTGAAAGCTTGAGATGTGTTCTTGAGGATGGTGGAGGCTTGGAAGTGCTTGGTATGATTTTCGGAACCTAAAACCACCATTAAAAATCAAGAACCAAAGAGAGGTTACTATTCACACTATTCACTAGTGAACTTCTTGAATTTATTCCACCCATCAAACCTTGATAAAAAGAGATGAAAGATTTTTCTTACCTTAGTTTAGTTGCTAGGAGACTTGGGAAATAATTGTAGGATTTTACAAGAACTAGAGCTTGGAGTTTTGAATTGCCATTTCTTCCTTTTTCTTTAAATTGCCGAATGGAAGAGAAAAATGGGGGTGGGGGGGGGGGTATTTATAGCCCTTGGTTGCTTCTCTTGGAAGAATTTTTAGGTTGCTTCTTGGAAGGTGAGTTGATATCTTGAAACTTGATTTTTATTCTTCCTAGTATAGCATTCTAGGTTTATTCCTTGTCTCCAAATCCATGGACAAATCTTTGTAGCTTGCTAGCTTACAAGCTAAACTACAAGGTTAGCTCCTTAGCACACTATTTGCTAGCTAGCTTGGTCATCCTAGGGTTAGCTCACTATTTGATGAAGTAACCATGGTTACTTCCTTACCATGGTTTAGTTAGTGCATTACGTTTAATTAATCGTTTACGTGTTCGCTCGGTTACTTAAACGTTCTCCGCAATACTTACCCGTAAATGGTTTGCAATGTAATTCTTTTCATTTCTATCCCTTATCTTTTTATTTATCCTAATTGAATATAAATCCGTAGGATTTTAATCTCGTACTTACATTGTGATTCCCGTAATCCTTGATAAGTCGTAATTACGGTCATTTTTCAAAGTTCGTTTTCTTCGAACACTAATAGCGTTTACATACACTTATTTGGTACGTAAAGTCGTAATATCTATTCTGAAACTCATTTTCTTATGCACTATATAGTGTGGGCTCAAAAGTTTTCTCGTCTGACAAGGTTACTATTCATTAAACGTTTTACAGGGTCTCAAAAAATCGAGTTATTACAGTCTTCCCCTCTAACAAGGATTCCGTCCCGGAATCAATTAGAAAATAAGTGGGGATATCTATTCCTCATGGTGTCTTCAAGTTCCCAAGTTGATTCCTCAACGTTTTGATTTCTCCATAATATCCTAACTAGCTTCACCGTCTTGTTCCTTAGAACTTGTTCTTTCTGGTCCATTATCCTAACTGGCTGTTCGATGTAGGTCAGATCTGGTTGTAAATCTACCTGCTCGTACTCTATTACATGTCGGGCATCGACATGGTACTTTCTCAACATGGATACGTGAAACACGTTGTGTACTTGTTGCAAATTAGGAGGCAAGGCGAGCTCGTAAGCTAGAGGTCCTATCCTCCTCAAAATTTCAAAGGGTCCTATGAATCTGGGACTCAGCTTCCCTTTCTTTCCAAATCTCATCACTCCTTTCCACAGAGATACCTTCAATAACAACGAATCTCCTACTTCATATTCCCTATCCTTCCTGGTCTGATCGGCGTACTTCTTTTGTCTGTCATGGGCTGCTGCCAGTCTCTTCCTGATGAGTTTCACCATTTCTCTGGTCTGCTGGACTAACTCTGGTCCTAATAGCTTATATTCTCCAACTTCATCCCAACACAGGGGAGAGCGACATCTTCTCCCGTAAAGAGCTTCATACGGGGGCATTCCTATGCTAGCGTGATAGCTATTGTTGTAAGAAAATTCTATCAGGGGTAAGTGATCATCCCAATTTCCTTTGAAGTCGATGGCACATACTCGCAACATATCTTCTAGGGTCTGTATAGTCCTTTCACTTTGTCCATCCGTCTGGGGGTGGTAAGCGGTACTCATGTTTAGTCTGGTGCCTACACATTCCTGGAAGCTTCTCCAAAATCGGGAATTAAACCTCGGGTCTCTATCTGACACTATGGCTACAGGAACGCCGTGTCTTATTACAATTTCCTTCAAGTAAATATCTACCAACTTGTCTATGGTGTACCTTTCGTTTATCGGTAGGAAGTGTGCGGACTTGGTCAATCTATCAATGATAACCCATATAGCATCGTGATTAGTCTTTGTCCTAGGTAAGCCTGTCACAAAATCCATAGCTATGTGTTCCCATTTCCATTCCGGAATTTCTAGGGGTCGTGACAGTCCACTAGGTCGCTGGTGTTCCGCCTTCACTCTATGGCATGTCAAGCACTTGCTAACCCACTCCGCTACTTCTCTCTTCATGTTAGGCCACCAATAATATTCCTTAAGGTCATGGTACATTTTCGTACTTCCTGGGTGGATTGAATATCTAGAGCTGTGCTCTTCATGCAACAGCTCGTCCTTTAATTCTTGCACATTCGGAATCCAAATCCGGGACGCATACCTCATGATCCCTTCCTCATCCTTCTCGCATCTCACTTCCTCACCGGTCAATGTCCCTTTTTCCTCGCTCATCTTCTTTTCCAAACATACTCGTATCTTTGTAGTCAGTTCTGGTACTAGCTTAATCTCAAATAAACCTTCCGTGCCCTTACCGGCCATTCTTACGTCGATTTCCATCTTCTCAAATTCCTTAACTAATTCCTCCGACGTCATAATCATTTTGAGTCTTTCCTTCCTACTAAGGGCGTCAGCCACCACATTGGCTTTACCCGGGTGATACAAAATTTCACAGTCGTAGTCCTTTATCAACTCTAACCATCTCCTCTGTCTCATGTTTAGTTCCTTCTGCGTAAAAATATATTTGAGGCTTTTATGGTCGGTGTAAATCTCGCATTTCTCACCGTATAGGTAATGTCTCCAAATTTTTAGGGCAAATACTATAGCTGCTAATTCTAGGTCATGCGTAGGGTATCGGCTCTCATACTCCTTCAATTGTCGAGAGGCATACGCTATAACCTTGCTGTGCTGCATTAGTACACATCCTAATCCTTTAAGTGATGCGTCGCTGTATATCACAAACTCTCCCTTCCCATCGGGAAGAGCGAGCACTGGTGCTGACGCCAGCCTCTTTTTCAGTTCTTGAAAACTCTCTTCACACTTTTCCGTCCATACGAACTTTTCCGCCTTCCGGGTAAGTCTAGTTAGTGGACCGACTATCTTAGCGAAGTCTTGCACGAATCTCCGGTAATAACCTGCTAAACCTACGAAACTCCTAACCTCTGTCGGGGTTGCTGGTCTTTCCCAATTGGATACCGCCTCTATCTTGGCGGGGTCAACTAAAACTCCTTTGCTACTCACCACATGTCCTAAAAACTGAACTTCTCTCAGCCAAAATTCGCACTTCGAAAACTTGGTATACAATTTGTCATTCCTCAAGATTTCAAAGACTATCCTCAAATGTTCCGCATGTTCTTGCTCTGTCCTTGAGTAGATCAGAATATCATCTATAAAAACTATCACACATATGTCCAGGTACTTTTTGAACACTCTGTTCATCAAATCCATAAAGGCTCTGGTGCATTGCTTAATCCAAACGACATGACTAAGAACTCATAGTGTCCACACCTAGTGCGAAAAGCAGTCTTTGGTATATCTTCCGGTTTGATTTTCAAATGGTGATATCCTGTCCTTAAATCTATTTTGGAAAAATGTACAACTCCTTTGAGTTGGTCGAATAGGTCATCAATTCTGGGAAGAGGGTACCTATTCTTTATAGTCAGCTTATTCAGCTCTCGATAGTCTATACATAACCTCATGATGCCGTCCTTTTTCTTTACGAATAGTACTGGTGCTCCCCATGTAATATCCCATATTTTCAAATATTATTATTATAATTATTTGGAATTGTTTATGTGATTTTATGTGAATTTTGGTGAATTATCTGATAAGTAGAATTGATGTTTGGGTGTTTAGATGTGACATTATTTGAATATTTGAATTTTTATATGTCCAGAATAAAATATAGATAATTGTGATATTTTTCTAGTAATTTTTGGACTGTTAGATGATTTTATATTGATTTATGAATTATTAATTATTTTCTGAATAATTACAAAAAATTTTATAAAGCCGGGAATCGTCAAACTTCAACCGTTTTTGCGTTTTTACAACCCGAAACTCTTCTGAAAACTCCTTCCTAACCTAATCTGGTAATTCCGGACATTTTCCGTGTTTTGACTTTTTCGATTTGGATTACGGTTTGACCTGTGCGCGTCCCGGCGCAAGATTTTTCGATACGATAATCATTTCGGTAATCGACAAAAAACCCGTATTCTCGAGAGACGGGATATTTTTACGTTATTTTCGTATATAGTGTTTTATAAAAAGCTCGGTTTTGATAATTATCCAATTCTGGTATTGAATTGTATCGTTTTTATAGTTACTTAGCGGCTAAGCAACTAATTTAACGATCCAAAACGATCCAATATTCCATAAATATAAATAGCCTATTTCTTATTTCGTTTATTCTGTTTATTCATTTGCAACCAATTAAAACACCGTAAATTCAGAGAAAACCCGAGAAAATCGATACGTTCCCGAGAATCAAACACAAGAACGAAGGCGTTATCGAACTCCGATTCGGGCGTGCAGCATATCAAAACGAAGCTCTCAAAATCTTCTTTCTGAATGAATCATCAGTTTTCTGCCCAGATATCATGGTAATTTTCTTATTTAGGGTAATATTCGAATTTTTGGGGGTTTATGATTTAGTGGGTTTTGATTGTGTGTGATGACCTGAGTAGATTGTAATCGTTCTTGGCGTTATTTTGACACTGGAATCATCGTGTTTGGTTAAGGATTGAGTGAATTCGAGTTTTTGCCAGAAAACTCGAGAAAACCCGTCGGGAATAATGGCCATTTTGGCCGGAATCATTAAAACGACTTCCGTTTTTAGAGGTTGTTATCTGGTTGTGTTTCTGAGATGCTACTGAACGGTTGGGGATTTAAAAGCAGTAAAAACCAAGTCGGTTTGGGGCTCAATTGGGTTCGCCGGAATACGGGATGTCGCTGGATTCTGCAGAAAATCTGGTGGTGTTCTTCATTCTTGACGACCCGGTTGACCCGTTTTCAAACCCAGAAAATGACCCGTTTTTGATTTGTTTTCCCCCAAATTTCCCATCTGAATTATGTTTCTGAAAATTTTGTTTTAAAATAATTCAAAAATCCTATTTTAATTTCTGAAAATTCATTTTATTTATTTTGAAAATCATTATTTTATTTCTGAAAATTTATTTTAATTCAAAATAAATCCAAATTATTTAATTAATTAATTTTAGTTGATAATTAATTATTTAATTAGTCAATTAATTTAAATATTAATTGATTAATTAAATTAATTAGTTATTAATTAATTTTAATTGATTATTTAATTAAATTTAATTATTTAAAATTGATTTAAAAATTCTGAAAAATAGTTTCGAGTTTTAAAATATTATTTTAAATTATTTTCCAAGCTCGATAATTCTTATAAAATTATTTTCGAGTGTTCGAACCCTATTATTTAATTATTAAATGATTCGGAGACCCGTTTTTATTCCGAAAAATGTTCAAAAATTCATAATAAATCAATCGTTCGTCCGTTTAATACGAAACGAACGCCTCTAGACTCAGAAAAATATTCCGCTTTCAATAAAAATACTTTCGAGACCCAAATCCTTTTGTTTCGAAAGGTCGCTTGTTTTACGAATGATTCTGAGTCGATTATTCATCGATAAATCATATTTTTGACCTGATTTCAGTTTTAAGCGTACCGAGTTGAATGTTTTGATGAACCGAGTCATATGTGATATGAATTATGTGATACGTGAGTTATATATTTACATGATATGTGAATTACGTGTATATGTGGGTCATAAGTCTTGTGTTTGACTGTTTTCCTTGTGTGTGGGCTATCGTATGGGTAGACGATAGGATTTGACGTGTAATTCGTCGAGTGGTTATCATTTAGACTATTAAAGTTCTATATTTTAATTATAGATGCAGATCTCTTGAGTTGATCAGGACAAGACGTTGGATAAGGAATAAGATGGAATGGTATTGGGTATCTGGCTTCTAGCGATTGCAGGAGCAGCATATCAGTCAAGTGTTGAATAGAAGGACGGTGATGTCTTAAGACAAAATGTCAGAACTGATGCGTGTTTGCGAGTGTGACTAACTGCTAAAAACCCAAAGGCAAGTACCCTGACTTCACTTATTGTTCAAGTGACGTTTATTTCGAATCATATTATGCAAGTATCCCTATCATCACTTATTGTTCAAGTGATATTTATTTTGAATCGTATCATGTAAGTATTGCTTTCCCTATTCTCAGTTTAGAATCGATAGATGTTTTACATATCGATGAATTAAATAATTCTATTTATGCAAATACTCATCTGCTATTATGTTTATAATAGTCAAGTAATTTTACTTATCCAATTATCGGATTTACAAATGTTTCAGATTTTGAGAAAAGTGATTTGGTTGCGAATATTCCTACCCAAGAATTGGGGGAATAAAATTATTTCGGGTGTCGGTTATTATGACCCCATTTCAATAAAAGGTTTTAAGATTGGATCATAATTACGTAAGTGACGGGGACGGACGGTCCAGCGGAGGGCTATTTCTAAGTGCCATATGAAATATTATGACACCATTTTGCCACAGGCTAGTTATGCCTTTTTGTTTGAGTACTCGTGTTTTTGGGGTCACGTTTCTATGAATCATGACCTTGTGCTATCACACGGGCTGATCAGCATGTGATAGTACATCCGTCGGAGGATGATCCTAATCTAACTTATCATATAATTTTTGATATTCATAGAATAAATGATTTATCAACTGTTTCTGTTTTGGAATAATGGTAAAGTGCGGTTTTGATTCAGATTTTGATTTATGCTGATACTTACGTTGTTGTTAAATATCAAAGGTGGTATTAGTATAGATGAATGATGCTGACTTCAGTATGGAATGTTGTGAGCATCAAAGTTCGTATTGATATCTAATTTGATATGACAGCAATTAAGTATTAATTTGAAGAGTTCGGTTTTGAATAAAGTTTATGATTCATCCATAATCATTGCTTCTTTTGGTTGTGGTGGTTTACGATATTTTCATAAACACTGTTTTACGAGTTTGATTCTTATCAAGATTCAAAGTATTGCTGAAGCATGTCGCTTCAAAATATTAAGAAGAGTTTTCTGGTTCAGCAATTATGATTTTAAATGTTTTGCTCTAATGTCGATGTCGGTTTTATATCAAAAGACCCGATATATGCTATAACGATCTTGCTGAGCATTTCTTCCGCTCATACTTGCCTGTTTTCAAATTTAACCTCCAGTGAGGATTAGCTTGCGCTGTTTAGCTGCGTAATTCAAGGAAGCAAAGAAGAAGCTTTTGGAAGGTGGTTGATCCAGGGTTTGCGGGCTAGTGTAAGTTCTATTGTATAAAGTTGTTTATATTATATTATATTATAGTTTTGTATTTTATTTGGGACTAGTGTACTTCAATTCGAAGTTATACTAGTGGGTTTAATTTTAAGTTGTAATTAGTTGAAAAGAGTTTTAAAAGAAAGTGAAAAATTTATTGATGGAATTTGGAATTCTTATTTCTAGAACTGTAACCTTAAAAGATCTTGGATTAGTTTGGGGTCATAGATGCTAAATATCTTCCGCTGGCATCTATTTATTGATTTAACAGGTTAATTTGGATTGAAGTTTTATAGTGACGACCAAATCCTCTGACCCCAGATTTGGGGGCGTTACAGGTTGGTATCAGAGCTGAGGTTATAGTAAACTAGAAACGAGAGTGTATAGGAGTGTGTATAGCTATGTGAGGACGTTTGAGCTCATATCGAGTTCCTGTTGGACTATCGGATATAGTGCCAACGAGTAAGTTAAGATAGGCGCATTCGTTCGGGATGGTTGTGCTGAGCTGGATGAAACTCCGGGAAGCTGCAAACTTCTATGGTGGAATCTTCCGAGGCTACTACGATTTGACGACGATGAAGATTATCGATATCTTTGGAACGTGAAGAAATGTCTACAATCGGATGACGAGTCAACAGAAGAATTCAAACAGAATATAAGCATTAAGACTTTGGCAATACCTTCTCTTTCTATAAGTTCTTTTGGCCCCTCTCAAAAGAAGTAATTGTTAGAGGATATATTCCCTAACACTCATTTTCAATCATAACTGTGTTTTAAATGTGCCAGAGGCTGTCATGAAGCCTATTTTTCAGGTTTTGATAGCTCTGTCAAGTTATGATAATTTAATTCCACTTTTCTTATTTGGTGGATAGTTTCTTGATGATGTGACACCATTTGCTTATTTGGTGACATAATTTTGTTCTCTGGATTTCATTTCCTTTAGAAATATCAGCTTTGAAATCTTTTCAGCTTTATTCATTTGATTTTCAATTCTTTTGATATTCTTTTATTCTGACTGAGATGAACAACCCTAACTATAGGGGACACAAGGTATCCCTGTCTGTGTGATAGGAGTTGGATGGGACGCCATCACTTGTGTGTATTGTGAATACATGAAGGTTAACAACCTTTAGTAGTGTCTTAATTTGGACACGCAATACCAAGTTCATTTGATCATATTGATCTCTCGGTTATTTTTTTTCATTTCAACAATTCTTTTTTTCAAATTCAGATTCTATCCTATTATGATATGAAATTCTTTTCTCTTTGAAATTCTATGATTTTATCATCTCAAATATTCAAAGGTATGCCAATCAAGTTAAGCTGAGTTATATTGGTCAAGTCAAAGTAAGGCGATGTGATGGAATTATGAAGGAAGACAGTGGACTGCAATGCGATTAGAATATCAGTGGCGTATACCGAAGTCAGTATGTTTCTTTATTTCTCTCTCTATTTAACCATATCTCTTTCTTTTCTTTCTCTCTATCTTCTCTATTCTTCTTTCTCGCAATCAGTAAAAAGTAATTCTATTGAAGAATTGGTCAAAAGATATGGATGGAACAATGTTGCAGAGTGAAGCTCTCATGGTAACTGTTTGGTATAAGGAATTGCAGTGTTATCAGAAATTTTTGGAAAAGTTGCATATGCAAGATAGGGAAGTTGGTTAGAAAAACCTTAGTGCTTTCTTCTGCCGATTCCGAGGACGGAATCCTTATAAGGGGGGTAGATTGTAATATCCCATATTTTCAAATATTATTATTATAATTATTTGGAATTGTTTATGTGATTTTATGTGAATTTTGGTGAATTATCTGATAAGTGGAATTGATGTTTGGGTGTTTAGATGTGACATTATTTGAATATTTGAATTTTTATATGTCCAGAATAAAATATAGATAATTGTGATATTTTTCTGGTAATTTTTGGACTGTTAGATGATTTTATAATGATTTATGAATTATTAATTATTTTCTGAATAATTACAAAAATTTTTATAAAGCCAGGAATCGTCAAACTTCAAACGTTTTTGCGTTTTTACAACCCGAAACTCTTCTAAAAACTCCTTTCTAACCTAATCTGGTAATTCTGGACATTTTCCGTGTTTTGACTTTTTCGATCCGGATTACGGTTTCACCTGTGCGCGTCCCGGCGCAAGATTTTTCGATACGATAATCATTTCGGTAATCGACAAAAAACCCGTATTCTCGAGAGACGGGATATTTTTACGTTATTTTCGTATATAGTGTTTTATAAAAAGTTTGGTTTTGATAATTATCCAATTCTGGTATTGAATTGTATCATTTTTATAGTTACTTAGTGGCTAAGCAACTAATTTAACGATCCAAAACGATCCAGAACGATCCAATATTCCATAAATATAAATAGCCTATTTCTTATTTCATTTATTCCGTTTATTCATTTGCAACCAATTAAAACACCGTAAATTCAGAGAAAACCCGAGAAAACCGATACGTTCCCGAGAATCAAACACAAGAACGAAGGCGTTATCGAACTCCGATTCGGGCATGCAGCATATCAAAACGAAGCTCTCAAAATCTTCTTTCTGAATCAATCATCAGTTTCTGCCCAGAAATCATGGTAATTTTCTTATTTATTTATTTATATTCGAATTATTTGATAATTAAATTATGAAAGTTTGTTCTTGATGTTGTTGATGTGATTTGATGCCTCCATGTTGTAGAGCATGTTTTTCTAGTCGATTTGGTATATTATACTTCAAAAATAGAGTTCAATATCATATAGAAATCAAGGTTTTATTTTCTGGAAATTTCTTAAATATGTGTTCTTGGTGTTCTTGAAGAATTCTGAAAATTAAAGTGAATTTTAAAGGTGTTATTGAACCCCAAATCACAAGTATGAATAACCAAAATGAATCACAGACGATTCTCTATCATTTTATATCATCAAATTGTTTCAACAGTTGTTAAATTTTAAAATCGATTTTTAGGGTAATATTCGAATTTTTGGGGGTTTATGATTTAGTGGGTTTTGATTGTGTGTGATGACCTGAGTAGATTGTAATCGTTCTTGGCGTTATTTTGACACTGGAATCATCGTGTTTGGTTAAGGATTGAGTGAATTCGAGTTTTTGCCGGAAAACTCGAGAAAACCCGTCGGGAATAATGGCCATTTTGGCCGGAATCATTAAAACGACTTCCGTTTTTAGAGGTTGTTATCTGGTTGTGTTTCTGAGATGCTACTGAACGGTTGGGGATTTAAAAGCAGTAAAAACCGAGTCGGTTTGGGGCTCAATTGGGTTCGCCGGAATACGGGATGTCGTTGGATTCTGCAGAAAATCCGGTGGTGTTCTTCATTCTTGACGACCCGGTTGACCCGTTTTCAAACCCAGAAAATGACCCGTTTTTGATTTGTTTTCCCCCAAATTTCCCATCTGAATTATGTTTCTGAAAATTTTGTTTTAAAATAATTCAAAAATCCTATTTTAATTTCTGAAAATTCATTTTATTTATTTTGAAAATCATTATTTTATTTCTGAAAATTTATTTTAAATCAAAATAAATCCAAATTATTTAATTAATTAATTTTAGTTGATAATTAATTATTTAATTAGTCAAATAATTTAAATATTAATTGATTAATTAAATTAATTAGTTATTAATTAATTTTAATTGATTATTTAATTAGATTTAATTATTTAAAATTGATTTAAAAATTCTGAAAAATAGTTTCGAGTTTTAAAATATTATTTTAAATTATTTTCCAGGCTCGATAATTCTTATAAAATTATTTTCGAGTGTTCGAACCCTATTATTTAATTATTAAATGATTCGGAGACCCGTTTTATTCCGAAAAATGTTCAAAAATTCATAATAAATCAATCGTACGTCCGTTTAATACGAAACGAACGCCTCTAGGCTCAAAAAAATATTCCGCTTTCAATAAAAATACTTTCGAGACCCAAATCCTTTTGTTTCGAAAGGTCGCTTGTTTTACGAATGATTCTGAGTCGATTATTCATCGATAAATCATATTTTTGACCTGATTTCAGTTTTAAGCGTACCGAGTCGAATGTTTTGACGAACCGAGTCATATGTGATATGAATTATGTGATACGTGAGTCATGTATTTACATGATATGTGAATTACGTGTATATGGGGGTCATAAGTCTTGTGTTTGACTGTTTTCCTTGTGTGTGGGCTATCGTATGGGTAGACGATAGGATTTGACGCATAATTCGTCGAGTGGTTATCGTTTAGACTATTAAAGTTCTATATTTTAATTATAGATGCAGATCTCTTGAGTTGATCGGGACAAGACGTTGGATAAGGAATGAGATGGAATGGTATTGGGTATCTGGCTTCTAGCGATTGTAGGAGCAACATATCAGTCAAGTGTTGAATAGAAGGACGGTGATGTCTTAAGACAAAATGTCAGAACTGATGCGTGTTTGCGAGTGTGACTAACTGCTAGTGTAAGTTCTATTGTATAAAGTTGTTTATATTATATTATATTATAGTTTTGTATTTTATTTTGGGCCTAGTGTACTTCAATTCGAAGTTATACTAGTGGGTTTAGTTTTAAGTTGTAATTAGTTGAAAAGAGTTTTAAAAGAAAGTGAAAAATTTATTGATGGAATTTGGAATTCTTGTTTCTAGAACTGTAACCTTAAAAGATCTTGGATTAGTTTGGGGTCATAGATGCTAAATATCTTCCGCTGGCATCTATTTATTGATTTAACAGGTTAATTTGGATTGAAGTTTTATAGTGACGACCAAATCCTCTGACCCCGGATTTGGGGGCGTTACACCCCATGGTGACACACTGGGCCTTATCATTCCGTTATCTAATAATTCTTGCAGTTGAGAAGCTAGTTCTTTCATCTCAACTGGGGCTAACCTATATGGGGCCTTGGATACTGGCGCCGTTCCTGGTGCTAACTCGATAGCGAACTCGATTTCTCTGTCAGGTGGTAATCCTGGTAAGTTTTCTGGAAATACATCCTCGAATTCGTTTACTATGGGTATGTTTTGTATATTGGGGACCTCCTTCTGGGTATCTATCACATAAGCCAAATAGGCCTCGTTACTTTTCCTCAACAATCTTTTTGCTTGAAGCATGGTCAAAAATTTCTGGTTCTGTCGTTGACCTTTAAACACTACTTCTCTATCATTCCGCACTCTTATCTTAACTTTCTTCTGTTCACAATCTATTTGTGCTCCTTACGAGATAACCAATCCATTCCTAAGATCACATCAAATTCTCCTAACGCGAATGGTATTAAGTCGACCTCGAAAATCTCCTCTTCTAATTTCAGCTTGCACTAAGGGTATATTTGATTTACAGGGATTATTTCTTTGTTTGCTATTTCCACTCGTAATACCTCACGTAATGGTATGGCATTAAGTTTTAACTTGCTAGAAAAGTCTTGAGATATAAAAGACTTGGTTGCTCCAGAATCAAATAGGACATTTGCATGTTCGGAATTTAACAAAAGGGTACCTGCTATCATGTCAGTGTTTCGGACATCATCCTGAACAGTCATGTTAAAGGTCCTAGCGGCTGGAGGTCGATTAGATACAGCTCTACTCATTCCTGAGGCTGGGGGCTTCAATGTTGGGCAATCCCGCTTCATGTGTCCTACCTTCCCACATTGGAAACACGTTACTTTGGGCCGGGTGCAACTGTTGGCAAGGTGTCCGATTTGGTCACACAGGTAACATCTCAGAGGGGCTCTTGTATGGTTACACACTCCAAGGTGCCTCTTCTTACAGGTTTGACATTCTGGTATTGGGGCACGTGGTTGGCTATGAAATGTTGCCCTAGATTGTCCGCCGCCCTGGCCAACGCTCTCACTTGGGGCCTTTCTGAATCCGGGGCCTCTTGCAGATTGGGACACCGCTCCACTGACGAACCTACTTGGAAGGCTCCTGTTTCAGGTTCCTATTCCTTGGCTTCCTATATTCCTCTTCCTATTCACCTTTTCTTTCACAGTCTGCTCACTACCAGCTTCAACAATCGAGGCTTTCTGTACTAAGGTGGCATAGTCTGTCAGTTCTAACACTGCTACTCTGTTCTGTATCCATTGTTTCAGACCAAGCTGGAACCTTCACGCTTTCTTTTCTTCAGTATTCAAAAACTCAGGCACAAATCTAGACAACTCAGTAAATTTGGCCTCATATTCCTCCACGGTCATCTTATCCTGTTTCAACTTCAGAAACCTAATCTCTATCTGGGTTTCCATAAACCTAGGGAAGTACTTGTCTAAGAACAGTCGGGTAAATCTATCCCATGGGATCACAGCATCAGTTTCTAGGTTTCGTTTGGACTCCCACCAATAGTTAGCTTCTCCTTTCAACATGTAAGAAGCAAAAATGGTCTTATGTCGATCCTCAACTCCTAGTATCTCGAAGGACTTTTCTATCTCTTTGAGCCAGACCCGTGCTTGAACGGGGTCAGCAGATCCTAGAAACTCTGGGGGTTTGAGGGACTTGAAGGCTCTAAAGACAGTAGCTGCAGTCTGTTGGGCAACAGGGGGCTGTGGTGGAATAGGCTGTTGGTTCAGATTTGCTCTTAGCAGTTCCATAAATTCATTTACGGGGTTCCCTCCCTGATGGGTATCCTCAGCCTCTTCTTCTACATATTCTTCTTCATCATATTCATTATAGTCTATGTCTTCTTCACTTCCCTCATTTACTACTGGGTCACCTCGTTGTTGGTTAACAGACTCTGCGGGCTGTGCCCTGGTTCCTCTTCTACGGGGTGGCATTATTCTGATAAGGAAAATTGGTCACATGATTATGACAGTTAGGTTATTTTATTCATATATAAGCATGTCATTTATTATTTAACAGGTTTTATAAAGTGCATTAATATAGACATCAATTCTTTAATAACTGCTTCGATATATATTCATAAGATCTCCCAATTATATCTTGGGGATGAAACAACTAGCCGAGTTCATACATGCCTGATTACTATCTAACATTGCTAGTTCTAAATACTGAAAGGAAAATACATAAGCCGTGTACCCTGAAAGGCTAGGAACGCTATCTACTACTAGAAATCCTATCAAAATTGGTGACAAGTCACTCCGCCTTCTTCAAGGTCTACATCTAGTCACTAATCTCTCAGTCAATATCACTGCGAGTGAGGTCACGCACCCTCCTCATCGCTCCTGCAATCATCATCTCTGTATCGACTACCGAGATGTATCCTCTCACCGATGTCATCCTCATCTGAACCCTGGTACGGAGCTCGATCTCATCGATCTCTCTACGGGCTATGGCTGGGGAAGCAGCTCTGAAGTCTCCGGGGTATCCTAGTCGGGTAGCTCTCCCAGCTGTCACTGCCTGGCGTAACTCAGGAATGCGGGCAGACGCCACCGTGATCTCAGCGTTAAGCTGACTCACTACCCAGTCGTGTACGGCTACATGCATGGTCGCCGGTGGTGGTAGAGGTGAGTCTGGGTCGCTAGAGGATATGTTCTGGACCTCATGGAACTGTGCGTGTATCGCCTCCTCATCATCATCATCAGTATAGGACATAGGGCTCTGGATCCCAGGGGGTGGTGTAGGAGAGCGAATAGCCTGGTGTGGGTACATCTCTACATCTCTCCATACTATGCCATTAGCTACGGGGACAGGAAGCTCAGTCTCCTCCTCTAGGACATCCTCAGTAGGGTCATCGTCTGAATCATCAATGGGTGGGCACTCTGGCTCAGGAATAGGGTTATGCTCAGGAATCATCAAATCATCAACAAGATCAACCTCCCTCCTAGGCTCCACTGGTACCTGACACAATAGGCAAGGTGTTACTCACTTAGAGTTGGAATTCCCTTGAGGGTAAAACAGTCAAGACTGCCCGTGTAGCCCGATGACGAACTCGACTTGAGCTCTAATTGATTGTTTTATTATTCTTAGGTCTAATATCCTATCGTTTCCAAGATTTGATAACCCAAGGCTCTGATACCATTTCTGTGGCGCCCCAAAACCCGGGGTCAGGAGTCTCGGAAGCCACGCGATCTAATCTCACACAACTCACACTACAATATGTAAATACTCACGCTTCACGACCCCACACATACTACAGGTTATTGTCTTGGAAACGAACCATCATTACTAGAGAAATTTTATTACAACCCAAATGTAATTAGTCTTACCGGGGGTGACCTATAAGTAAGGTTAATCCGTCGGCCGAATATACGCTTCTTATTTCTTATTTTACATAAACCATACTTAAAAATAAGCCGAACTATAAACAACTGAAAACTAATCCAGCTTATTCCGACTACTTGAGGTACTGCACCAAACAATCTACGGAACAGCTGGCCATTTCCTACCCATTTCCTGGCTGTGGTTCTCATGGCAGGCATCTTGATTCACTATTATTTTGTGTCAATTTAAGAAAGTAAGTGTGAGCTAAGATGCTCAGCATAATAATGTACAGTATGAAAATGACTGTATAATAACATTATATATTGTATATATGTTTTATTTAAAAGTAGATTTCTCGGTGTCCCACACCTTCTTATGAGAATAATTCCTTTAAGGGGGTTTTTATAACCTGCGAATACCTTAATAGTAATCCCAGCACCTAGGCTTGGGTTACGGTATTGCATATCAATTCCAATTGGAAGATTTTTGGACATCTCACAGGAGCCACTGCATATGATGATCAGTCGTCCTACGGAAAGTAACCTTCTTTACTAGTAAAAGGACTAATACCGTCATCTCTCGGGTATCACCCTGGCCGCATTCGGCCTACGTGTCCCATTTTCGGGTATACACATATTTCACAAGTTCCTGAGTACACAAAGTACCTTCGCCTGCGGTACCTTTGGTAGCCCATCCAGCACACATAGTACCAGATTCTACCCCTCCATTGTCCTTCAACAGCATCCTATCAATCTCGGGAACTTGAACCACATCGAAGTTCCCCAAGCTTTTTGCTTGTTGATAGAGATAGTTTATCTTTTTAGAATATAAGTGTATATATATGTATATACGTACTTCCGAGAATTTCGGAGGAAGTACTAGGGATGTGAGTTGACCGTTGTCAACAGATAATTAATAAGGGGAAAGTTTCTTCTTGAAACTATATTCAATATAATAATAGGTCAGGATAATATTCACCGACGATCTGAAATTATTCGAATGATACTTCTAAATCAGAAGGTATATCAGGATCTATCATCTTTAAATCAATAACAATTCTTAAATAAATAATCATTAATTAAATAGTAGTCTATAAATGATTAAATGATAATTAATATTCATCATACCTCGTATGAGTTATTCTTTTTAAAAGATTTATTTGAATAGTATTCCTCAACAAGTTTGTGTTTATATAATTAATAATCTATAATGATTAATCGGGTTTGAAATAAATAGCGTTGAAGTATACTACTCCTATAATAAAGGAATACATATATAATATTTAATATCCGAATCAATAAAATATAGTTGAGGGAATATGCTCATTGGGAAATCGTTTTAAAAGTTCGAGGTGTTTTAGTGTTTCGTAAGTGGACGATGAGTCCCTTTAAAATGTACTATTATGGACTTATATCCATCCTATAATACCTCCGGAGCGATTTCCGGGTTTTATCTTAAATCCCGACCGACCCTCGGTCTTCTATCATACATTACGCTTAAAGCGAAATAACATTTCACGATATATACTTATCGTACGACATCGCTATATCATGCGAAAATTCAAAACTACGTATCATGGCAAACATAGTATTTATGCGATGATAGTAAAACAATCTTTTCACAACACAACAGTAAAATGGAGTTGGGTTTGTAAACTTGCCTGGGTATCTCGAAGTGGAGGATGCTCTAGGTTCCGCTCGGAAATCTATAACCATAAACACATTTCATTTCGTTAGGTTCCGCCCTAATTCACGGTAATTCGCACTCATGCGCTACTCATTATACACCCTCTCAACTCATATTACCCTTAACATTTCTTTTAAGTCATAAACACTTTATGGTCAATTCATTTTCCTAAGTATCTTGAGTTCATTCTCATTATCGTTGTCGGCTCCGCTTAAGGATTCTTACGGTTTCTACTCGCGCGGTCTCGGCTCCGATATTTTTATAAAATTGAGAAATCATTATTTTTACTTGAAATTTTTTTGACACTTAATAAACTCCACATGTTACTCTCTGTAAAAATTTTATGATTTAAGAATACTTTTAAATCTATCCTTTATATTTTCAAAGTTCGTGATTTGTAGCAGTTTTTGTCGCGTAAAACACTTTTACTAAAACGATCATAACTTTTGATACGTAAATCGGAATTAAGTGATTCAAGCGCCTAAACGATCCTTATAACATTGTATATCTTAAACAAAGGTTATTTCTGAAGAATATACAGTTTATAACTTCGATACTTTCTGCAGAAACTTAAAGTTACGGTTTGTTGGTTTTAACGAAGTTACGTTTACGATCGGGGTTTCGTTTATGCCTTAACTATCAACACAACCATCAACAATCATCATATCATCATCAACACACAAACTCCTCTCAAGAACATCATGTTCTTGAGGCAACAACAACCAACCTTAAATCTACTTAACTTAATCATCAAGATTTCATAAACAACACTTAGTATGCTAGGTTTACTAATACCCACTAAATGGATCTTAAACATGAACCTTAAATAAAGTTAGGCCAAAGATTTTTACCTTTCTTGAAAGCTTGAGATGTTTTCTTGAGGATGGTGGAGGCTTGTAAGTGCTTGGTATGATTTTTGGAACCTAAAACCACCATTAAAAATCAAGAACCAAAGAGAGGTTACTATTCACACTATTCACTAGTGAACTTCTTGAATTTATTCCACCCATCAAACCTTGATAAAAAGAGATGAAAGATTTTTCTTACCTTAGTTTAGTTGCTAGGAGACTTGGGAAATAATTGTAGGATTTTACAAGAACTAAAGCTTGGAGTTTTGAATTGCCATTTCTTCCTTTTTCTTCAAATTGCCGAATGGAAGAGAAAAATGGGGGTGGGGGGGGGGGTATTTATAGCCCTTGGTTGCTTCTCTTGGAAGAATTTTTAGGTTGCTTCTTGGAAGGTGAGTTGATATCTTATAACTTGATTTTTATTCTTCCTAGTATAGCATTCTAGGTTTATTCCTTGTCTCCAAATCCATGGACAAATCTTTGTAGCTTGCTAGCTTACAAGCTAAACTACAAGGTTAGCTCCTTAGCACACTATTTGCTAGCTACCTTGGTCATCCTAGGGTTAGCTCACTATTTGATGAAGTACCCATGGTTACTTCCTTACCATGGTTTAGTTAGTGCGTTAATTAATTGTTTACGCGTTCGCTCGTTTACTTAAACATTCTCCGCAATACTTACCCGTAAATGGTTCGCAATGTAATTCTTTTCGTTTCTATCCCTTATATTTTTATTTATCCTAATTGAATATAAATCCGTAGGATTTTAATCTCGTACTTACATTGTGATTCCCGTAATCCTTGATAAGTCGTAATTACGGTCATTTTTCAAAGTTCGTTTTCTTCGAAAACTAATAGCATTTACATACACTTATTTGGTACGTAAAGTCGTAATATCTATTCCGAAACTCATTTTCTTATCCACTATATAGTGTGGGCTCAAAAGTTTTCCCATCTGACAGGGTTACTATTCATTAAACATTTTACAGGGTCTCAAAAATTTGAGTTATTACATAGTTTGTATCAGGCCATGAGGTCTGATGAGTTGCTGAATAAAGTTAGAGTGTGTTAGATGTTGAATAAATGGTTTGTAATAATGTGAATCTGAATTATACGTGAACCTGGATCGGATCTTGGTTTGGGGTCAATTTAGTATATTTTAATAATAATCTTGTTGTTTATATTTTGGTATTTGTGTTTGGTGACGTCAACTCCTGACCCCGGGGTTGAGACCGTCACAGGCGATGCCTACTATGGATTAAACTTGTTCCAAGAATTTACTTCCCGAATGTTAGGTAAGTAATCAAAAACTTCTTTAATTAAAAACTTCTATATCTATTCAGCAACTTCGTTGCAAATATAAAAATACAACATTGAGCAGGATCCCCTATTTTTGAGCGAATATTTAAATCCCTTTCATAAAGAAGATTTAAACTTAGAAACGGTGTTTGGGGTCCTCTCTATTCTTTTGAAAATATTTTTGATAAGGTTCGAAAATAATCTCTGAAAATATTTAAAGTAAGAATGATTTAAATAATATCAATCATTTTCAAAATTATCAGGCGAATATCGAAACATTATTCTTTAAGGAAATAAAGAATATTGCTTAATAAAATAAGCGGAGTCATAAGTCCTCGAATGAATATTCAAAAGTAATAATCATTTAATAAATAAAATAAGTTTCATAAGTAGAATATATATTCGAATAGTTAAAATAATCTTTGATTATAATAAAATCTTAAATGAATACTCATAAAATAATATTCACTCATAATTTAAAACTATCGAATAAATATTATTCGATTAATAATTTTGAAAACTATATATAATATACTCGGGAACATCATCTCCCGGTTTAGGTACAATGTTCAACTTGTATGCATGCCCCACTTTAAGGGAATACGCAAAATATCGCTAAATACTAGCATAAGTATTATGTAGCTCGTAAGCTCTATTTTAAAGCAATTGTATTTGACAATGATATATCATGATTTCAAAACATGCATATATATATATATATCGTATCAACATGCTTCCCAAAACATACATGCATATATATATATATATATCGCAAGATTTTGTTGACAATACTCATGAAATTATCTCAAGATAACGCCTATATATATATATCACAATAACAGTAATATGAGTAGAAAACTTGCCTGAGTGTCCAGGGGTGGTAATGAGCTTAGGGTGGGTTCGATAACCTATAAACAACAACATAAGATGGAATTAATCCTCGTTCACTTAAGAAACTAGACTTTCTCATGCATACCCTAACACTCGCTTTTAAATTTAGAGGTTTACGTTAGACGCTCGCGTACCCTGGGCTCCGTCATTTTTATATAATTGTCTGTTAAACATTTTAAGGAGAATCCTTCGCGAGGACCTTAATAACTTTCTAAGAATATAAAATAATTGTTTCGTGTTTCGATAAGTCTTTTAGGGACCTTAAACATGGTCTCAAAGTTACTCCGGGGGTAGGCGTTTGTTTGTAAAATGCCGTTACTTAAAATAGTCGTTTCTCCTAAACGGTAAATCCAATTAAAGCGATCCACATATCAAAATGAAGCTTAAAAAAATCCTATCTAAGAATGGAAATGGTGAGTTCATTTTAGTGGGTTTAGAGTCCAAAAGTTACTCATTAAAGCAGTTTCTAGAAAAATGGGCATTACGACGACTATACTTTAGCGATTCCTAAATTTTCACAACACCAAATCACACCATACCAACTACAATTCAACAACAACTCAAGATAAATACATTTACTACTGTTATAAGTCAAAAATAGATCAATAATCTCAAATCCAACAAGTATCATACTATCTCCATAATCAACAAAACCACTTAACAATTAAAGCTCTAAACATGCTTAAACATTCAATTGACTAATCATCCATATTAAAACTCAAACAATCAAACTTAGTACTAAGGGTTTTGAAGCTTTATACCTTGACTGGAGAGTGGATAATCATGAAGGAGCCTCAAAGAACCTCTAACTATCTCTACCATGATTAGATCTTACAAATAAATAAAAAAACACAAAATTAGATCTTAAAACACTATTCACCCTAAACATTGATGAATTGTTTAGCTATGAAACCCTGGGAATCAAGAGCTCAAATTAATGGCATAGATAAGTTAAGAAATATGGAATCCATAGAAACAAACCTGTTAATTTTTGATGGAGTAGAGTTAAGGTTTTAAAAATTAACTCCTTGTTTTTTCTTAAAAAAGTCGAGAGCAAAGATGGAGGCGGAGAATATGAGTTTTTGTTTGCCTTGGTAATTATGATGAATTTCTTGGTTATGGCTTTAACCTTGGTTAATTGTTTGATTAAATCACTTGTCCAAGAATCATCCTTGGATAAATATCTTGGCCAAGGTTTGCATCATCAAGCTTACATCATCTTCTAGCCACTTGCCCTTCTCATATGGTTTGGTGATGTCATCTTCCTCTAATCTCTTTGATTATTACTTAATTGCTTGGTTAATCCCCTTTTTATTTGCATAAGCTTGATCCTTGGTTGCTTATTTGTTTTACGGTTCGTTTAACTCTCGTTCTCGTTGATCGTTTGAGGGATCATATTCGGGATCTTATTACCTGGGTTTCCCTAAACCTTTCTTAATATCTTATATTCCTTTAATGATCTTTTGTTATAATCCTTGGATTGAAGTCCTTTTAATTATGTTACCTTATACTTAATTCCTTTGGTATCTCGCGGATTTTCAGGAAAAAATCAAAGTGTTCGAATTCGAATTTTGACGACCTTTACATACACTCATTTACATTATGAAATATTAATACGATCTCAGGATTTCAATAACAGAACTCTTATATAGGATGGTCTGATAATTTTCCATAATCAACAATAATCAGCAAAAGTTACTATTCATCAGGATTATAAAAATTTCCAAAAATTGGGGTTATTACATCAATGGTTGTTTCATTTCATTGATTGATCGTCCTGTCCATATCAATCGAATTTGCATTCATTATGATGTCTATTCTAGGAATATTATCATCTTCATCTTTCCCATCATCCTTGTCATCATTAAATATAAGTCCATCATTGTATTCTTGGTCTACCAATCCTTGAATCTCCTTGTCATCAAAAGCCACATGGACTGGTTCCATAACAATGTTGGTTCTCATGTTATAGACTCTATAGGCTTTTCCAACTGCATACCCAACGAAAATTCCTTCATATGCTTTGGCTTCAAATTTCCAAATATTTTCTCCTTGATTTCTAAGAATAAAACATTTAAATCCAAACACGTACAGAAAATTCAGGGTTGGTTTCTTCCCTTTAAACAGTTGATAGGGAGTCACACCATGAGCCTGATTTATCAGCGAGATATTCTGAGTATAACATGCAGTGTTGATTGCTTCAGCCAGAAGTAGGTGGCTGATTTTGATTTCCCCAACATTATCTTTGCTGCTTCAATAAGAGTTCTATTTTTCCTTTCTATAACTCTATTTTATTAAGGAGTCCTTGGTATAGAAAACCCATGATGAATGCCAACCTTTTCATAAAACTCTGTCATAACAGAATTTTTGAACTCGGTTCCATTGTCACTTATAATCCTTCTCACTTTTAAGTCTGAGTTGTTGTTCACTAGCTTGATGTGATTAATAATGATTTCACTGGCTTCATTCTTTGAATGGAGGAAGAAATTTCAGGTAAATTTGAAAAATAATCAATGATCACAGGACAAATATTCTTCTTGGAGATAGACATGACATTGACTGGTCCAAATAAATCCATGTGAAGCAGTTGCAAGGGTCTATTAATTGAGGAGACTGTCTTACTCTTGAAAGAGGTTTTCTTTTATTTTCCAAGTTAACAAGCACTGCAAAGACCATCCTTGGAGAATTCTAACTTAGGCATACTCCCTCACAAGATCCTTCTTAACTAGATCATTCATTGTTAAGAAGTTTAGACGAGACAACTTCTTTTACCACAACTAGCCTTAATGAGAAGACATGTAATGGAATCAACATATGTTGAATTGAAGTCAGCTACATAGACATGTCCTTTTCTTGCTCCAGTTAGTACCACTTTATTGTTTTTCTTATTTGTAACAACACATGATTCCAAATCAAAGTCTACTTTTAGACCTTCATCATAAAGTTGACTGACACTCAACAAGTTATGCTTTAGTCCTTCAACTAGTGCTACTTGATGAATGATGACATTTCCTTTTGATATCAAGTAATATCTCACTGTATACCTTTTATTTTCATCTCCAAAGCTAATGTTTGGGCCAGCTCTTTCTTCCAATCCTGTGGGCAGGGACAAATCACCAGTCATGTGTCTTGAACACCGACTATCTACATACCAGAGTTTTTTCTTCTTTCCCTACACATAATTTAAACCAACTCAATTTGACTTTGTTACCCAAGTGTTCTTGGGTCCTGTTTTGTTAGATGCATTCTTTGACTTATTACCCTTCTTAACTTTAGACTTTGGAGAATCAAGATCCACCTTAGTAGATAGTCGTTAATAAGAGTTAATCATGTTATAATCATATGCAGAGTTTAGCGATGCATAACAATCATATGGGGATTAAACATGTTGTTCATATCAATCATGTTCCATGGCATGACATAAGCATATAAATAGGAATTGGGAATGAATGGCATGTTATTACAATTTTGATTAAACATGCCGGGCATTGATAATATTGTATGGCAGATATAGACATATTAGGCATAGACATAACGGGCACATGTAAAGACTTGTAATTAACAGATAGATGACTGAAACTACCATATTTAGCACAGGATTTCCTAGGAGCATATTTATCAGGAATGTATTTATTATGTTTGATCGGTTTAATAGGTATTTTCTTTTATGGTTCATATTCTGGATTGGGTTCATCTCTGTAGTAATTAGTTAATTCCTATCTTGCCATTTATGTTATTTCTTTTCTTAACGCCCATTTTTATCTCCACCTTATCCTTTAATTTCTTATTGGATATGTGGTATATGTTTTGTTGCTTGTCCTGGTTGGGTTTTTTACACTCACCAATCAGAAAGTTCTTTCTAACTGGACCATACTTCTTATGAAGTTTTTCATTTTGAAAGAGCTGATTGGTTCCTTCAATGGATGGATCTTATCCGTTGAACTTTTGTCTTTCAACGGAAAATCATTACCCATTGATTCACAAGTTTCACTAACTGGCTCAAGTTTAACTTTCTCCCTGTTTCCAACAATGTCATAGAAGGATTCAATGCCTTGAATTTCTATGATCTTGTTGGCTGCATTACTGGATTCTTTCCACTTAATAATAAAAGTTTGTTGACGTTCAAGTTAATTTCTTAGGGTTTCCTCCATTTTTAACACATCAAAAAAATCATCTTTAACTACCACATATTCTTTTTCTAACTTGACAAGTTCATGCACCTGAGACTCTAATTGAGCATTTTTTCTCAGTGTGTAAGGAATTAGATTCATTGACTCTAGAATTTTCTTTCTTGTGAGATTTAAGAGTAACATGCAAATTATACAGTTCAGTGGTCATGCAATTATAGTTTCCTTGCATTCACTCTGATTCAAACTAGAAAGATCAGTAGTGATTAGCTGATTACTTGATGAACTTGCTTCAAGACCATCATCATTATCCACAAGTGCTACATTCACATATTCAGCTTCCTCATCAGAGTTATCTCCATCAGCCCAATCCTTTTCCTTGGTAATGAACACTATCTCTTTTTGTCTTAGGAGATCAAACTATTTCTTCTTGTAATCAACTGCTTCACTACTATTGGGATTCTTTGGATTCCTACACTCATTTGTAAAGTTTCCATCTATTCCATAGTTATAACAGTTGAACTTGGATTTGTTAACCAAAGTCCTGTTGTAACTGAACTTTTTGTTGAGCGGTTTGGAGAAGGATTTTCTTTTGAATTTCAGATTGGAAAACCTTTTCGATAGAAAGGCCATATACTAATCTAGCTCCTCGTGGTCATCTGTTGAGGAAGAGTCACTTTTAGTCTCCACAGTTTTGGCTTTCCCTTTAGATGATTTTGGTCTTGATTCTTCAGCTTTAGTTGTTTAAGATTCAACTTTGTCTTCCACTTGCGTCTCCAAGTAATTTGATATAACAAGGGCTATGTATCTGTCTTTCCTTTGACCTTTCTCAATCTCTTCATCATGTTCCATCTCCAACTCATAGGTTTTGAGAACACCATACAGTCTTTCAAGAGTGTATTCCTTGTAATCATATGAATTTATGACAAAGACTATAACACCCCCAAATCCGGGGTCAGAGGATTTGGTTGTCACGATGAAACCTCAATAAAATACAACCTACTTAATCAATAAACAAGAACCAACTGTTGAAATTTAGCATCAGTGACCCAAACAATACCAAGCTCTTTTTAGGTTACAATTCTAGAAACATGAATTCCAAATTTCCGTAAATAAAATTTTCCCTTT
The DNA here is from genome assembly GCF_009905375.1 of Apium graveolens. Classification (NCBI taxonomy): domain Eukaryota; kingdom Viridiplantae; phylum Streptophyta; class Magnoliopsida; order Apiales; family Apiaceae; genus Apium; species Apium graveolens. The sequence goes on along the minus strand of NC_133651.1, from coordinate 143,806,171 downwards.
CTTTTAAAACTCTTTTCAAATATTCTAAATCTCAAAACTAAACCCGCTAGTATAACTTCGAAAAGAAGTATAATAGGCCCAATTATACAATAACACAATTGTAATATATAAACAACTTTACATAATAGAATTTACACTAGTTCCGCAAACCCTGGACCAACCATCTTCCAACAGCTTCTTCCTTTGATTTTCTCAAATTATGCGGCTAAACAGCGCAAGTCTACCTCTCACTAGAAGGTTAAATTTTAAAAAAAGGAAAGTATAAGCGAAAGAAATGCTCAACAAGTTCACTATAACATATTATTGCTCTTTTGATATAAAACCGATATCTACAATGGAGCAGAATATTTATAAATATAATTGCAAAATCAGAAAATTTAGTTAAGGAATCCAATAATTGTTACCTCAACTGTATTCGAAACCCTTTTGATATTTTTGAGAGACAATGCTTCAGCAATAATTTGAATCCCATTAAGGATCCGAAATTATAAAACAGTGTTTACAGGAATAGTGTAAACAATAATATAAAACAGTATTTATGGACTGAATCATAATTTTATTCAAAACCCCACACTTGACATTAATATTCAGATTGATGTCAACGTCAAATTAGATATCAATACTAATGTTAGATGCTCACAACATACTAGTACTGAAGTAATGAAGTCAACATCAGTCATATATATCAATACCAATTTTTGATATTAACATCAAATTAAATATCAATATCAATCATAAATTGAATCAAAACAGCATCTCATATTTTATTCAAAAGAAAAACACTTGATAAATCATTTATTTCATGATTATCAACAATAGTTTAAAAGTCAACAACAATATAGATTTCAATCGCAATTTAGATGGGAATCCTCGGAAGATGGTATGCTGACACCGATGATCAGTCCATGTGTTGGCACTGAATCATACTTTGTACAAGCATGTCCAAAACAAAACAACGGGTACCCAAACAAAAAGGCAATACACTGGCCTTATGACAGAAGTGAAGGGTTTTTGCACATAAACGCAGCGAAAATGTAAATTTAATCTTTAAAAAAAAACTGAAACCCTCCGCAAGATCCATGCGAAAAAAATAATATTTAATTCGTGTTCAGTATGTTTACCTTAAGAAGCTTTACGTTAATGGAAAGATGGAGGTCTTTAATAGCGATCCAAGAATGATGAACGAAGATCCTTAGCAGCTGCTCCTCAAGTGTGAAGCACTCCACCGGTATCCACCAAGAAAACGATGTAATGAAGGAGGAGGAGATGGAGAGAATTAGGGTTTTATAAATCTTTTTGGTTGAGGCAAAAATAGGGTTTATAATAGTATATTTATAGGCAAAATTTTCAGCTGAAAATTTTCCCATAAAATATTATTATTATTAACCCTTTATTATTCTCACTAATAATTAAAACACCTTTTAATTATTAATCCTTTTTCTAAACTCTTTAGAAATAATTCTCTCACTTGATTTAATTTCCAAAAATTAAATTCTTAATTAATAATATTAAGAACCTTTTCTTAATTAATTTATAATCAATTAAATCTCATTTAATCAATTATTAAATTTGCCAATTAATTATTTATTTCATAAATAAATAATTATCAGCCATTATTAATTAATTCCTCCATCATTAAAACATTCTCTTTTATAGTGTGACCCTGTAGGTTCAATATTAAGCCGGTAGTAGAAATAAATAATAATAAAACTATTTTATCATTATTTATATAAATTCTCTAATTCATTAAATATGATTAATTAATTAATCATATTTATTCTACATCGTGAGGGATACTTCTCAGCATATCGCGACTATCCGGATAATACGAATTCACTGCTTAGAATACCAAGAACCTATTCACTGAGTAGTTACCGTATAATTAATTCCTTCTACCCTGCAATGTCACGATTAAATACAAGGCATGGAACTTGTGTCAAGCCTATCTTATTTAATCACTTGCTTTCCCATTCACTATGCTTAGTTCTATTTAATGTAAATTAGAAACTCCTTTCTAATTTTATTCACTCTGGCCAGAGATTCCTGAACTAACATAAGTGGATCAGTATTGAACATTCTCTTCCTACACTGGAAGGGGTAGATCCTTTACTGATCATACACTATCTTCGTGTACAAATTCCTATACCCAGTAGAGCCCTTGTAATTGTCCCTTGAGACTAAGAACTAAACCAAAGCATAGTTCAGTGTACACAAGATGACTATGATGACCTCGACTCTAAGGATACTTGTACAACTATCACTATGTGAACAACTGCTGACATGTGAGTGAACTCCATCAGTTGTTCAGCTGTGTGAGTCATGTTTAGTGAACTTATTCTATAATAAGCACCTACATACTAGCTATAGTGTCATCACACAAATGTCTATGAGAACAGACATCCTTGATAATGAAGCAAGCATAGTATGTACCGATCTTTGCGGATTATTAATTACCAGTTAGTAATCCTACGACCAGGAACTATTTAAGTTTGGAGTTATCATCTTTTAGGTTTCATTATTATGATCTCATCACAATCCATAAAAAGCTTTACTCTAAACTGTGGTATATCTTATTTAAACATTTAAATAGATAGAGCCCGCAATAAAAACAAAACAAGCCTTTTATTAATATCAATGAAATCAAAACAGATTACATAAAAATTATTCCTAAATCCTCATACATGATTGGACTTAGGACATATCTCTTTCAATCTCCCACCTGTACTAAAGCCAATCACTCTTGTAACTAATACCCATCTTATCTTTATGACAATCAAAGTGACTCTGAGAAAGTGGCTTTGTGAGTGGGTCTGCTACGTTGTTATGTGTGTCAACTCTCTCGACGTTGACATCTCCTCTTTCAACAATCTGAATTGCATCACCGTTCGGAGTAAACACGTACCCTGACATGGATTTGCTATCACTTTCTGATTGAAAACTAGAGTCAGTATAACGCTCTATTTTCAACTCAGATTCACCACCAAAAACAAGAAAAATGTCCTGAGTCCTTCGCAAGTACTTAAGGATGTTTTTCACTGCTTTCCAGTGGTCTTCACCTGGATTGGACTGATATCTGCTCGTCACACTGATTGAATAGGAAACATTAGGCCTTGTACACAACATCGCGTATATGATATATCCTATTGCTAAAGCATAAAGAATCTTACTCATACGCTCTATTTCCTCAGGTGTCTTAGGAGACATTTTTTCGGAAAGGGACACTCCATGGCTCATCGGTATGAGACCTCTTTTGGAGTTTTTTGTGCTAAACCTTTTAAGCACTTTCTAGATGTATGTACCCTGGGTAAGACCTATCATTCTTCTAGATCTATCTCTATAGATCTTCATACCGAGAATGTAGGATGCTTCTCGCAAGTCCTTCATGGTGAAGTTCTTTGATAGCCATACTTTGACTGATTGTAGTATCGGTATATCATTTCCTATAAGAAGTATGTCATCCACATACAATACAAGAAATGTTACCGCGCTCCCACTAACCTTCTTGTAGACACATGGTTCATCTATGTTTTTGATAAAACCAAACTCTTTGATTGTCTCATTAAAACAGATGCTCCATCTACGAGAAGCTTGCCTTAAACCATATATGGTTCGCAGCACCTTACATACTAGGTGTTCATTTCCCTTGGAAAGAAACCCCTCTGGCTGTGTCATATACACTTCCTCCTCAAGTTCCCCATTGAGGAAGGCCGTTTTCACGTCCATTTGCCAGATCTCATAGTCGTAGTAAGCAACAATCGCAAGCAAAATCCGAATTGATTTTAACAGGGCTACAGGAGAAAAAGTTTCATCAAAGTCAATCCCTTGCCTTTGTTTGAATCCTTTTGCCACGAGCCTGGCCTTATAGGTCTCCACCTGGCCATCTGCTCCAATCTTTCTTTTGTATACCCACTTGCACCCAATAGGCTTAACACCTTCAGGCGCCTCAACCAGAGTCCATACTTGGTTGGTATACATAGATTCCATTTCGAATTTCATGGTACTATGCCATTTCTTTGAGTCAACACTACTCATAGCCTCATTATAGGTCACAGGGTCGTCATCATCAATGATTGACAACTCATTGTCATTCTTAATGACAAGGCCATAATACCTCTCAGGTTGGCGAGACACTCTCCCTGTCCTACGAATGGGCTATTCCACAGAAGGTTGTTCAGTCTGAACAGGTGTTTCCACTTGATCCGTAGTAGTTTCTGCTTCTTGAACTTCATCAAGTTCAATTTTGTTCCCACTGTTTCCTTCAAGGATAAACTCATTTTCCAAGAAGGTAGCATGTCTGGAGACAAACACCCGATGATCGGTGTAAAAGTAATACCCCAAAGTCTCTTTAGGATATCCCACAAAATTACATTTTACGGATCGAGATTCCAGCTTATCTGGGTCAACTTTCTTGACATAAGCTTGACATCCCCAAATCTTAACGTGTTTAAGACTCGGTTTCCTTTCTTTCCATATCTCATATGGTGTTTGAGGAACAGATTTGGAAGGCACCTTATTCAGTAAATATGCTGAGGTTTCCAATGCATAACCCCATAGGAATACTAGAAGATTCGCATAGCTCATCATGGACTGAACCATGTCTAACAAAGTTCGATTTCTCCTTTCAGATACCCCATATAACTGTGGAGTATATGGAGGAGTCTACTGGGAGACTATACCATTTTCTTTGAGATAATCTAGAAACTCTCCATTCAAGTATTCACCACCTCGATCTGATCGAAGAGTTATAATACTGTGTTTGGTTTGTTTCTCCACTTCATGTTTATATTATTTGAACTTTTCAAAGGCTTCAGACTTGTGTTTCATCATATACACATATCCGAATCTGGATCTATCATCTATGAAAGTAATGAAGTACGAAAATCCACCCATGGCTTGCATAGACATTGGTCTACATACATCTGTGTGTACCAATCCTAGCAAATCTGTAGCCCTCTCTCCATGTCCATTAAATGGAGATTTGGTCATTTTACCCAATAGACAAGACTCACATGTAGGATATGATTCAAAATCAAAGGGGTCAAGTAACCATTCCTTATGCAATATCCGCAGTCTATTTTCACTAATATGGCCTAGCCTACAGTACCATAAATAGGTCAGATTTTCATCATCTCGTTTTCTTTTATTAGTTTGTTCAATCTGAAGTAAATCATGCTCTACGTCACATACATACAGACCATTATTTAAAATGCCACATCCAAAAAGAACATTATCTCTAAGGATTGATCATTCATTATTCTTAATAATAAATGAAAAACCATCCACATCCAACATAGGAATAGAAACAATATTCCTCACAATAGAGGGAACGTAATAACAATTATTCAAAATAATAGTCTTGCCCGTAGGCATATGTAAACTAAATGATCCTACAAATATTGCCGCAACCCTTGCTCTATTGCCCATACGTAGAATCACCTCATCTTTTTCAAGAGTCCTACTTCCCTTTAGTCCTTGCAACGAATTGCAAATATGAGAACCACAGGCGATATCTAATACCCAAGTAGAAATTTGACCTAGTGACATATTAACTTCGATCATGAACATGCCTGAATCAGAAGCGGTAGTCTTACTACCCTTCTTCTTCTTCAATTCTGCATGGTAAACCTTGCAGTTCCTCTTCTAGTGCCCCAACTTGTTACAGTGAAAACAAACAGCTAAATTAGGACCGGTCAACTTATGAGCATCTAGTATGCTCCGGAGTGATAGTGCAGAAGACATGGCGAATATAGTAAATCTGTAAATGATAAACACATAACAACACTTAGCAAATATTCAATTTCATTTCAAAACACTATATGAATCGGGTCTTTATTCATAAGTGTCTCCCACTAGTTTATCTAATTTTTTCAACCCTCTAAGCGAAAATTAAGCATTCATAATGCTAGTGGGAATAGGGATCCTACATTACATCACACAACCTCGGTTGTGGCACGAAACGTCATGTGATGTTCAATAGGCAGACAACTCTTGTCAATTACATCTTATGTTATTCCCTAATATAAGATTACCCTCTTGAATAATTGAGTCACGGCTGTGGCACGACAAACTCAATATTCTAAGTCAAGTCTAACCCAACATTTCGTACAATTGAATCAGTCTCCAACGGCCCACGGCTGTAGCACGTACCGACCTTTAGATTCTAATTCAATGTACACATCTCTATGTAATAGACAAGTATTTCTTATTTCGAAATGAAAGCCCTCGGCTGTAGCACGAAACGACAATGATTTAAAAATAAGAACCACTTTCTACCATGTTGGAAGGCTATGACCGACACAAGCCCGTTGTGTCATTGGCCAATTACTACTTGATATTATTTAATTATAGAGGGATTATATTACGTTACAATCATAATCATATTATAAAGAGATTCTTCCTTTTAAATTAAATATTTCAAATCAATAATCGATAATCAGATGATTCCCAGATCGGGTGGAGTATTGTCAAGAGGCGTCACTTAATAACCCTTTCTTACAGATAGAAATTTGTTGTTGACAGAATCATCCTTTCTCTCAATATTGAAAATTCATATTCAATTACGTGTTTCATAAACACAAGAATCTCATGATCGTATTCATAATATTTATTGTTAAGGCAAGAAATAATTCCTATTCTAGATTTTCTAGAGCACGCCTAATATTGATTTAAGTTCACCTAAATCTATAATCGCATGGTAAACATAGGCATATATCTCATATATAAAATTAAATAAACAAGTAAATGTAAAGTGCAATAAAGTAAATATGTTTGGTTATGGCCCCATCCTATGTGATCTTTATCAAGCTCATGATAAAGATCAAGGTCAATCTAATATGGTAATGGAAATAAATACAACTACTTATTACATAAGTCTTCTTCTTTGTTTAGACTTCTTGTATGCCTCGTTTTCTTCTTTATATCACCTCCATTGGATAGCCTTCTTGAGTCTTCAATTACATTACATGATTGGAAGTAAAACCATTACAAGGATAACTCGAGTTACATTCGAGATTTATGATTACAAAGATTGACGACATGCAAGTCGTATTTAAAACCAAAACCAAAACCATTACACTAAGGTCGAAAGGCCATAACCATCCACCATGCTCATACAACACATAAAAGCATGTTAAAACACATAATTTGATCTTAACATATCATATTATCCATGATCTAATCATAAAAAGAAAATATGACAAAAATCAGAAAAATCAGAATCAAATAAGAAAAACAAGAATCACTATTTACGGGCAGTAAACGACGTCAAACGCCTTACAGACGAGTCGTTGATAGCTTTAGCTATCAGTTTTGTTCAGGCACTCGTTTACCTATGGAATAGAGATGCAGATTTCAGCAAATATGCAGCAGCCAATTCAGAATCCGTATCTAATATGATTCTCATAATTAGAACAAACATAAATCATGTATATATTACTATATATAGATTATATAATCATCTTATGATTATACAACTCACATGAATATCATATATTCAAAACCATACATATATAAGCATATTATATCAACATCAAATCATGGCGAATCACGTACATGCTCATATATCGAAAACAGTTAAACACATAAACGAATTAAAAACTTTTCGCAAGTAGCTCTGATGTCATTGAAGGGTTTTAAGCACATAAACGCAGCGAAAACATAAATTTAATCTTAAAAAAAAATGAAACTCTCCGCAGGATCCATGCGAAAAAAATAATATTTAATTCGTAGTTCAGTATGTTTACCTTAAGAAGCTTTACATTAATGGAAAGATGGAAGTCTTTAATAGCGATCCAAGAATGATGAACGGAGATCCTTAGCAGCTGCTTCTCAAGTGTGAAGCACTCCACCGGTATTGATAGGGATAAATAAGTCCTGATTTTATAATTAATGGGCTGCTAGGCCCAATAAAAAGATATATGATACTCAGACCAGAAAGGTTAAGTCTGATGGACCAGATCAGGCCCAATGGAATAAAGAAGGCCCAAAAGCCCTGATTATTAATTAATTTCGTAATTAATTAATAAGGGAAAAATCAGCTATTGAGAAGAGTCCCGATAAGGATATAAATCCTTATAGATTAGCCTCAAGGGGACCTAAAAGGATAAGGAATTAGTTTCCTACTATCTAGGACTCCAAAGTCCATTCTAATTATGAGACTTGCCCACCAAGTCTCCTATACCTAGTCCAATTCAAGGACTCCCAACATCTATATAAGGGGCCTCACCCCACAAATCAGAACTACGTTTTTTGGCTTGATTCTCTAATTCACAGAGATACCTAGGCATCTCGTAAAGGCAGAATTAAGCTACGATACACGAGAGAAGCCATTAAAGGCCTTGAGCTCCCGAATCTTAGTAATAAATACAGCAAATAATAACCTTAGTTTTTTATCCATAACATTTGGCGCCGACTGTGGGGACACACAACAACAACCATGGCGAGAACACGGAGAACAATTGGAGCTCTAGAGGAAGGCACACCAACCCAGGTGATTTCATCAACCGTGGAGGTTCCTCCCCATTCAACTTATGCATCTACTCAGGAGGAAGCCCAAACAGGGGCAACTCAACCCCAGCTATAAGGGACAACTCCCCCGATTCAAGGTACGAATCCTCAAGTTCAACAAATACATATACCTGTGAATTCTCGACCCGTCGGGTATGAATATTCAACTATTGTTACTACTAACCCCCCTTATGGGATGCCCCTTCACCTTGAGGTTGGAGGAAGCGGATATGCTGGGCGAAGCGAAGCACGAGGGCGGTCGCCCCCCTATATACGAGGTTTGGGTCCTATCCCTGAGGATCGGGAATTTTCTGGTCCATACACTGAGAGAGACTCTGAATCTTCGGATGATGAAGTGGCCCCGAGAAGGAGACGTCCTGGAAAAGAGCCAATGGCCGATGGAAGGCAACACCCCCAAAGCACCCCAGGGGCGAATCCCCAAGAAGTGCAGGAAAGGATCAGGGCTCATGAGGCTGAAATCCAAAGGCTGAGGCGTGATTTGGAGGCTCACCAGGCCACCAGACCCCACATACCTCCTAGGGGGAGAAATCCTCCTCCTATCATAGACCTGGATGGTCCGGTAAGAAGAAGGGCTGCTGTCCCAAGAACTGATCCAAGCAATCTCCTTCCCCTTGGAGATCCTGATGATCCAACTCCACCTTTCACAGAAGAAATAATGAATGCCCATATTTCAAGAAAATTCAAGATGCCCACTATCAAAGCCTATGATGGCACGGGTGACCCCGCTAATCATGTTAGGACATTCTCTAATGCACTGCTGCTGCAACCCGTGAATGATGCTAAAAGTGTCGGGCCTTCCCTCAAACCCTGTCGGGTATGGCTCAAAGATGGTACAGTCGCTTGCCCCCAAACTCTATTGGATCATTCAGAGAATTAAGTCAGGCTTTTATTAAGCAATTCATCAGTGGAAGAGTCCATGAGAAAAGTTCAGCATCTCTTATGAGTCTTGTGCAGGGAGCTAAGGAATCCTTGAGGGATTACCTGAATCGTTTTACAAAGGAGGCTTTAAAAGTCCCAGACCTTGATGATAAGGTAGCCATGATAGCACTGCAACAAGGAACTAGGGATGAGTTTTTCAAGATGTCCTTGGCCAAACGACCCCCTGAAAACATGTTGCAACTCCAAGAGAGGGCAGGGAAGTATATCAAGGTTGAAGAAAGCATGAGGAAGACCGTAGTAAGTAATGAGCCCACTGGAGGCAAGAAGCGAAAAACTGATCTGGAGTATATCGCTAAGGACAAATATCCTAGAACCGAACAAAACCCTGATTCAACCCCCAAGAAGGGGGGACCTGGCAAAAGTTCACTGAATACGCTAAGCTGAGTGCTCCTAGAAGTCAGATTTTGATGGAGATTGAGAAAGATAGAGATATTCGCTGGCCTAAGCCCTTGAAGGCTGATCCCACCAAGCTAGATAAGAGCAAGTATTGCAGGTTTCACAAGGATGTTGGCCATGACACCGATGAGTGTAGGCAATTGAAAGATGAAATTGAGTTTTTGATTCGAAAAGGAAGGTTGAACAAGTATACTGGAGATGGAGGGGACAGAAACAATAATGGAAGGAAGAACTTTGAAGATCGTAGGAGGGACCAAGACGATCAGGGGCGGAATCCCCAACCTAGAGGGCCGGTTATAAATGCAATTTTTGGAGGACCACGACGCCCTCGAGGACCTGTGATAAACACGATCTTTGGAGGTCCAACTGCTGCTGGATTGTCCAAAAATTCCAGAAAGGCATACACCAGGGAGGTTATGCATATTGTTGGCGAAGCCCCGAAGAGGGCCAGGACAGAAGTAACATTGGCTTTTGATGATTCCGACCTAGAGGGCGTGAAGTTTCCCCATGACGACCCGCTCGTCATAACACCGATAATAGGAAATAGCCCGGTTAAGAGGGTCCTTGTGGATAATGGTGCTTCTGTGGATATCTTGCTCCACGACACCTTTCTAAGGATGGGGTATAACGACTCCCAGTTGACACCAACCGACATGCCGATATATGGATTTGCTGGAGTAGAATGTCCTGTGGAAGGGATAATCAAATTGCCAACCACCATAGGTACGGAGCTAAGGCAAGCAACGCAGATGCTGGATTTCGTGGTGGTAAAGGCTAGTTCAACTTATAATGCTATCATGGGGAGAACAGGGATACATGCCTTCAAGGCAGTCCCCTCTTCCTACCATTCAGTTATGAAGTTTCCCACCCGAAACGGGATTGGAGAAGAGAGAGGAGATCAAAAAATGGCTAGAAGCTGTTATGTGGACTCTTTGAGGGCAGATGGAGTCGGGGGGCAGGTTCTTCCTATTGAAGATATGGATGTTCGAGAAAATGATGAGGATAGAGGAAGGCCAGCAGAAGAATTGGTTTCGGTTCCTTTAGACCCCAAGAATCCTGACAGGATGACTTTCATTGGAGCCACATTAGAGGAGCCCCTTAGAGGGAAGTTAGTGAAATTTTTGCAAGAAAATAGTGATGTGTTTGCATGGTCAGCAGCTGATATGCCAGGCATAGACCCAGAGTTAATTACTCACAAGCTAAACGTGGATCCAAGCCGGAAGACAGTGAAACAAAAGAAAAGAAATTTTGCCCCGGAAAGACAAGAGGCTATAAAACAGGAAGTAGAAAAGCTCTTAGAGGCTGGTTTCATTGAGGAGATTCAATTTCCGGAGTGGTTAGCAAACCCTGTAATGGTGAAGAAGGCTAATGGAAAGTGGAGGATGTGTATAGACTTCACTGATTTGAATGATGCATGCCCCAAAGACTGTTTTTCGCTGCCTAGAATTGATACTTTGATTGATGCCACTGCTGGACATGAGATGCTGAGTTTCATGGATGGATTTAGCGGATACAACCAGATCAAAATGCATAAGGATGACATTCCAAAGGTATCATTCATCGCTGACTTTGGTGTTTATTGTTATCTTGTTATGGCGTTTGGTCTCAAGAATGCAGGAGCCACCTATCAAAGGTTGGTGAATAAAATTTTTAAGGATCTTATTGGTAAGACTATGGAAGTTTATGTTGATGACATATTAGTCAAGAGTCTAGTAAAGACTGATCATATAGCCCATTTAAGGGAAGCTTTTGAGGTCCTGAGGTACCACAAGATGATGTTGAATCCTACGAAGTGTGCTTTCGGAGTAGGATCTGGAAAATTCTTGGGATTGATGGTCTCAAAAAGAGGAATTGAGGCTAACCCCGATAAAATAAAGGCGATCCTGGACATGGAACCACCAAAAACCATCAAGGATGTTCAGAAGCTCACAGGAAGGGTTGCTGCGCTAGGACGATTCATCTCCAAGTCAGGAGACAAGTGCTTGTCATTTTTCAAGTCACTAAAGAGCATCAAAGGCTTTGTATGGAGTGAGGAAAATCAGAAGGCATTTGAAGAGTTAAAGAAGTATATGGGCCAGGCCCCATTATTGGCCAAGCCAGTTCTGAATGAAGTTTTATTCTTGTACTTGGCTATTTCAGAGAGCGCCTTGAGCGCGGTGTTGGTTAAGGAGGAACTGAAGGTCCAGAAACCCGTATACTATGTCAGCAAAATTTTGCATGGCGCTGAGTTGAATTATTCAACTATTGAGAAATTCGCTCTAGCCTTGGTAATGGCTTCAAGAAAACTGCGTCCTTACTTTCAGGCTCATCGGATTGAGGTGCTAACGAATCAGCCACTGAGAAATATCATTCACAGTCCCAAGGCAAGTGGGAGATTGATTAAGTGGGCAATAGAGTTGGGAGAGTTCGATCTCAAGTATAAGCCACGTACGGCCATAAAAGCCCAGGCACTAGCTGACTTCGTGGTGGAATGTACCATACCCAACCAAGAAGTCGGGGGCAGGAAAATGCCATACCTCAAGACAAGGGAGTCGATAATGAAAGCAAAGAGAAGGATGATAAAGAGTATTGGGTTCTCTATTTTGATGGAGCATCAAAAACAAACTCCAGTGGAGCAGGGTTAGTTTTGCAAAGCCCTGATGGGTTCTTAATTGAGTATGCTATGAAGCTAGACTTCCCAACCACAAATAATGAGGCAGAATATGAAGCCCTGATAGCTGGCCTTGGTCTAGCTGGGACACTTAGAGTCAAAAACTTAAAGGTCCACGGAGACTCAAAGCTTATCATATCCCAGGTAAAGGGAGAATTTGAGGCAAGGGATGATACGGTGGCTAAGTATGTACGCCTAGTAAGGGCTGTGATGACTCAATTTAATGAATGCCATGTTGAACACATTCCAAGGGAAGAAAATGCTAAGGCAGATGCGCTATCAAAGTTTGTTTCATCTGAGATAGAAGAAAGTTCAGGAAGTGTATACTTCCATGTATTGAAGACACGAAGCATAGATGTTAAGCTTGTGGCTCCCATAGGCCTGGGGACGTCATGGATTGATCCCATCAAGGCTCACATTCAGACCGGTTGGTTGCCAAGTGATGCAACTGAAGCACGGAAGTTAACTATTCGAGCACTAAGGTACTCTTTGATAGATGGGATTCTGTATAAAAGATCTTTCGTGGTTCCTTACTTAAGGTGTCTCAGGCCCGATGAGGCACGCTTGGCTCTTGAGGAAGTGCATGAAGGTATTTATGGGCAACACCTGGGGGGCAGGGCCTTGGCTCATAAGATAACCCGTTTAGGCTTCTATTGGCCAGAAATGATGGCTGATGCCAAAGAATATGTGAAGAAGTGTGATCGCTGTCAGAAGCATGCACCAGTTGTTAGACAACCCCCCGAGATGCTGACCTCTATCAACTCCCCAATCCCCTTTTCTATGTGGGGGATGGATATTCTAGGGCCTTTCCCTATGGCCACGGCACAAAGGAAGTTTCTGATTGTAGCCATTGATTATTTCACTAGGTGGATTGAAGCCAAGCCCTTGGCCAAAATCACAACTAAGCAGGTTGCACAATTCCTGTGGGAAAACATTATGTGCCGATATGGGATTCCCCGTATCCTCGTCACTGACAATGGAACACAATTCAACAATGAGGAATTCAAGAAGTATTGTGAAGAAAATGAAATTGAGTTACGGTTCACCTCTGTGGCTCACCCGCAAGCCAATGGGCAAGCGGAGGTAGCAAATCGGATAATCCTGGATGGACTACGGAAGAGGATCGAGAAGTCAAGAAATAATTGGGTGGATGAGATACTTCCAATACTATGGGCCTATAGGACTACCTGTAGAGTCACGACTGGAGCAACTCCCTTCATGTTGGCATATGGGGCAGAAGCAGTGGTTCCCGTGGAGATATCACATTCTTCTCCAAGAATTCAAGCTTTCAATGCTGGGGAAAATGAGGAAGGGCAAAGGTTGGCGCTGGACTTAATTGATGAAGTGCGAGATAAGGCACATGCAAAGATAGTAGAGTATCAGAAAAAGGCTTCATTCTACTACAACCTAAGGGTTAAAGAGAGGTTTTTCAAACAAGGTGATCTAGTCTTGAGAAAAATAGAGGCTTCTGGTGTCGGACAGAAAGGAAAGCTAGCCCCAAATTGGGAAGGGCCGTACAGAGTCAAGTGCGTTCAGGGTAGAGGAACCTACAAGCTGGAAACTATGGATGGTTTTGAAGTCCCGAGGACCTGGCACGCACAAAACCTGAAGGTTTACTACGTGTAAGATAGGCGAAGTACGATTCTCACTTGTCATTGTGACAAGTAGGTTTAAAAGCACCTGGAAGCTTTGCTTGCGTAGGATTTTATATTCCAGTAGAATTTACATTGTCTAGTTATTATTGATTAGGGTCGAACCCATGCTATGTAAGGTTTTGAAAAACCAGACTTCATATTAAAGAGTTTAAAATTATTTCAATCCAAGGATGTTTAAGATTCAAATGCATATTAAGATTGTAAAGTCAAAACAGAAAGAGGCAAGAAAAGCAACATATAAAATATAAGCCCCGAAGGGTAATAAGTTCTGAATACGATTAAGTCAATACATAGAAAGCCATAATGGGCCAAACAAGAAAAATAAAATACTCAAAGATCCTTGAAGAAGTCATCATCGATGTTTCCTTCATCGGCAGCAGAAGAAGGAACTGGAACAGGATCAGCACCTCGAGGAGAAACAGCTTCGGCCTCAGCAGAAGAAGCAAGAATAGGAGAAAGAGGGATATCATCAAGAAGAGGCTCTTTCCCAGGAATATCAGGGACTGGATAGGCAGTGAGAGTCACCTCCGGAATCTTCTTCCCAATCTCCTCTACTATCTGCTCCCAATAGCTAGAAAAGGTCTCCGGGAAGTTAGCATCGTACTCAGCATTTAGGACATCCTGAAAGTCCTGAGATGCCTTATACTCAGCTATCACCTCAGCTCGGGCCCTTTGAGCATCCAGCTTACGAACTTTCTCCTTCTCATCCGCCAGCTCCTTCTCTACCTCACAGAAACGAGTGAAGTTGGCCTCGGAAGCCTTGAGGTACCTATCCCTGTCCCTCTCAGCAATAGTTAGGCTGGTCCTCACATCCTTCAAATTGTGAAGGGCAGCCTGGAGATAGGTATTCATCTGCACGAACATATCAAAGTACAGTAAGTAATTAAAAAAAACAGTTAAAAAAGGAAGAGGCTTACAGAAGCCACGGCCTGAGCACCCAGACGCTCAATCTGTAGGTCATCAGAAGACTCTACGATCTCAGCCCTGTCACGAGGCGTGATCACACTCTGAGACCAAACGGCGGCAGCCTCAGAACTCCCTACCACCGTGTCCCTCCTCTGAAGGCCCTAAGTGACGGTGAAGGGAGAGGTATCTTCATCAAGGCTAGGAGGCCTCTAGGATAAAAAGGTAGGGACGGCCTCCTGAACCGTGACTGAAGGGCCGTCACCAATCCTAACCCGCTTGTCGCGGTGGGTCTCAACAGCAGAGCCCTTGGCGGCACGGGCCTCCCGCTTCTTGAAGATCGTGTCCAAAGCGGCCCTAGCTGCAGGCAAATACGAGCACGTAAGAAAAAGGACAAATAGAGAATGGAGAAAATGGAACAAAAAGGGGAAAGAAATACCCTCGGGACCAAGGTCACTTAGACCTAAACCTTGCAAATTACCCTCTGAAAGGATGAGAGCGCAATGGTGCAAGTCATCAGCAGTAATGGCCTTGATGGCTGCATCCTCATCTATCCCCAATTTTAGGTCTCTTAAAGACCCGTCTATACTTTTTGAGAAGTTGGGCCTGAAAAAATGGTCCCAACCCTCCTCGGAATCCAGAAATATATAAAACCACTCACTCTTTCATGTTGGATACGAGTCGGGATTGGTGCCAGAAATAAAGCAGGAACGAGCCAAGGATCTATGAACTATTTTGACCCATCCTTGGTCCTCAGAAGCATTTACAAATTTAAATAAATAACGAAAGACACAAACATTTAGCTCAAAACCGTGTTTACGAGATTGGGCCATATAACAGTGAATAAAATGCCAAGAGTTGGGTGTGAGTTGGGTCGGACAGACTCGGGCCTCAGCCAAAAGGCGAAAAACAAAAGGATGAGGAGGTAGGCGAAAACCAGCATAGAAGGTTTCCTTATAGACCCGAATGGCCCCAGGTTTTGGGTAGCAGGCCCTATCATTTGGGCCTGGAGCCTCGGCCCTATAAGGGTGAGAAATGCCAAAAAGGCGGGCTATGGTACCTACTTGATCTGGACCAAATCTAGAAGGATAATTATATGCATCTCAGTGTAACATATTAGGAAAGGCTTGCCCGAATTCGGTTAAAAGATCCCTAAGAGAAATAACTGAGGAATGTACAAGAGATTTTTTACCTCGGCTGGCCCTAGAGGGACGGGCAACAGCTTGGGGGACATGGGAGTGAGATGAATCAGAATCCGCCATGGATGAAGACAAAAACCCAGGAAGCTCTTGAAAGTAAGTGAAGAAGATGAAGATTCAAACGGAATCTTCAAAATAAGCCCAGAAAGCGGCGGAGTAGAAAGCCGGAAATCGCTTGGAGGTGGCGATTCTTGAGAGACTAATTGCAGAGTTGAAGTTTAGAAATTTTTGTGAAAGTGAAGTGTGAGAAATGAACTCACACTCCACCTCTTATATAGAGGAGCTCAAAGATGCACAAACGGGCCTGGGCCTAAGAAAAAGGCGGGAAGCCCATAAGATTTGAATTTTGAAAAGATTTAAAATCAAAGTTCATTGAATGAATCAAGGCTCGAACAGCCTCAACAACGCCCATGGTACATTATCCCAAGCCGTTGTTAGAAGTGTGGCTCCTAGGCGTGGTACAACAACGCCCAGGAAGCATCTGTCCTCAACAACGCCCAGGATGCATCGTCCCTAGCCGTTGTTAGAAGTGTGGCTCCTAGGCGTGGTACAACAACGCCCAGGAAGCATCTGTCCTCAACAACACCCAGGATGCATTGTCCCTAGCCGTTGTGAGGAGTGTGGCTCCTAGGCGTGGATCAACAACGCCCAGGAAGCATCTGTCTCCAACAACGCCCAGGAAGCATCTGTCTCCAACAACGCCCAGGACGCAAGTTTCCTAGATGTTGTTAGAAAACTGTCTCCTAGGCGTGGGTGCACGACGTCTAGGATCTATGAATGCATTAGCCTCCAACAACGCCCAGGACGCAAGTTTCCTAGACGTTGTTAGGAAACCGTCTCCTAGGCGTGGATCAACGACGCCCAGGAAGCATCAGCCTCCAACAACGCCCAGGACGCAAGTTTCCTAGATGTTGTTAGGAAACTGTCTCCTAGGCGTGGATCAACAACGCCTAGGATGTATTGAGCAGCAAAAGTTCTATTTTTCTGATCATTTAATTAGAAATTAGGGAAAAAATCCAAGGAAATTCCTTAAATATTTTTTGAAAAATGTTAATATTTTCAGAAATAAGGAATAAATCCAGAAAATTAAAGGATAAATCCCAGAAATTAGGGAAAAAATCCAGAAAAATAAGGAAATTCCTTAAATATTTTCTGAAAAATGTTAATATTTTCAGAAATAAGGAATAAATCCAGAAAATTAAAGGATAAATCCCAGAAATTAGGGAAAAAATCCAGAAAAATAAGGAAATTCCTTAAATATTTTCTGAAAAATGTTAATATTTTCAGAAATAAGGAATAAATCCAGAAAATTAAAGAATAAATCCCAGAAATTAGGGAAAATCCAGAAATTAATGATAAATGCCAGTAAATTAGGGAAAATCCAGAAAGTTAAGGAAAATTCCCGAAAATTAGGGAAAAATTCCTGGAAATTAAGATGATTCCTGAATAAAAGGAAGATTCATTGTAAATGTATAGGTCGCTCCACACTTTACGCAAAAATGAAACCCTGTAAGGGAACGAATAGATTTAACTTCTGCGAAACCTAATTAATGTTTCCCAAAAGTTGGGGGGCAAATGATAGGGATAAATAAGTCCTGATTTTATAATTAATGGGCTGCTAGGCCCAATAAAAAGATATATGATACTCAGACCAGAAAGGTTAAGTCTGATGGACCAGATCAGGCCCAATGGAATAAAGAAGGCCCAAAAGCCCTGATTATTAATTAATTTCGTAATTAATTAATAAGGGAAAATACAGTTATTGAGAAGAGTCCCGATAAGGATATAAATCCTTATAGATTAGCCTCAAGGGGACCTAAAAGGATAAGGAATTAGTTTCCTACTATCTAGGACTCCAAAGTCTATTCTAATTATGAGACTTGCCCACCAAGTCTCCTATACCAAGTCCAATTCAAGGACTCCCAACATCTATATAAGGGGCCTCACCCCACAAATCAGAACTATGTTTTTTGGCTTGATTCTCTAATTCATAGAGATACGTAGGCATCTCGTAAAGGCAGAATTAAGCTACGATACACGAGAGCAGCCATTAAAGGCCTTGAGCTCCCGAATCTTAGTAATAAATACAGCAAATAATAACCTTAGTTTTTTATCCATAACAGGTATCCACCAAGAAAACGATGTAATGAATGAGGAGGAGATGGAGAGAATTAGGGTTTTGTAAATCTTTTTGGTTGAGGCAAAACTAGGGTTTATAATAGTATATTTATAGGCAAAATTTTCAGCTGAAAATTTTCCCATAAAGTATTATTATTATTAACCCTTTATTATTCTCACTAATAATTAAAACACCTTTTAATTATTAATCCTTTTTCTGAACTCTTTAGAAATAATTCTCTCACTTGATTTAATTTCCAAAAATTAAATTCTTAATTGATAATATTAAGAACCTTTTCTTAATTAATTTATAATCAATTAAATCTCATTTAATCAATTATTAAATTTGCCAATTAATTATTTATTTCATAAATAAATAATTATCAGTCATTATTAATTAATTCCTCCACCATTAAATCATTCTCTTTTATGATGTGACCCTGTAGGTTCAATATGAAGCCGGTAGTAGAAATAAATAATAATAAAACTATTTTATCATTATTTATATAAATTCTCTAATTTATTAAATATGATTAATTAATTAATCATATTTATTCTACATCGTGAGGGATACTTCTCATCATATCGCGACTATCCGGATAATACAAATTCACTGCTTAGAATACCAAGAACCTATTCAGTGAGTAGTTACCGTACAATTAATTCCTTCTACCCTGCAATGTCATGATTAAATACAAGGCATGGAACTTGTGTCAAGCCTATCTTATTTAATCACTTGCTTTCCCATTCACTATACTTAGTTCTATTTAGTGTAAATTAGAAACTCCTTTCTAAATTCATTCACTCTGGCCAGAGATTCCTGAACTAACATAAGTGGATCAGCATTGAACATTCTCTTCCTACACTGAAAGGGGTAGATCCTTTATTGATCGTACACTATCTTCGTGTACAAATTTCTATACCCAGTAGAGCCCTTATAATTGTCCCTTGAGACTAAGAACTAAACCAAAGCGTAGTTCAGTGTACACAAGATGACTATGATGACCTCAAGTCTAAGGATACTTGTACAACTATCACTATGTGAACAACTGTTGACATGTGAGTGAACTCCATCAGTTGTTCAGCTGAATGAGTCATGTTCAGTGAACTTATTCTATAATAAGCACCTACATACTAGCTATAGTGTCACCACACAAATATCTATGAGAACAGACATCCTTCATAATGAAGCAAGCATAGTATGTACCGATATTTGTGGATTATTAATTACCAGTTAGTAATCCTACGACCAGGAACTATTTAAGTTTAGAGTTATCATCTTTTAGGTCTCATTATTATGATCTCATCACAGTCCATAAAAAGCTTTACTCTAAACTGTGGTATATCTTATTTAAACATTTAAATAAATAGAGCCCGCAATAAAAACAAAACAAGCCTTTTATTAATATCAATGAAATCAAAACAGATTACATAAAAGTTATTCCTAAATCCTCATACATGATTGGACTTAGGACACATATCTTTCAAGAAATTGTATTATAAATATTTCATATAATACATAACCCTTGCTAGACAGCCGCCACGGCCTCTTACGCAACCATCCCATTTTAAAACCTTTTATTGAAAGGGGTTATTATCATCAACACCCTTAATAATTTAATTCCCCCATTTCACTTGGGCATGAATCATTCTAAAACGAAATTTTTTTCTCAAAATGTAAAACATATATAAACCCAATATTGGATAAGTAAAAATACTTAACTATTCTAAACATAGAATAATAGAAGAGAATTTGCATAATCTGATTTGAACATTTTGATATGTAAAACATTAACTATTCTGAAATTAGAATAGGGTAGTAAAACTTGCCTTTAGTTTTTAGCAGTTATGCACAATCGCACTAATACAACGTCTCATTCTAGATTCTCATGACATCACCATATTTTATTTTGTTAATTCTCTGATCTGCTGCTCATGCGGTTGGTACAAGACTGATATGCAATACCATTCTATTTCACTCTTTATCCGACGTCTGGTTCTGATCGTCTCGAACGACTGTTATTCCCAAACAATCTAAAGAATTACAGAAGGGGGTTGAATGTAATTCTGGCTACTCTTTGAATTTTAAGAGTTGTTCTATTATAAATATATAACTGTGTTTGATTTAGCTAAAGTGCAGAATGAAAGTAGTGAAGAAATCAAACACAAAGTAATAAAATACAAGTATTTAAAAACTTTCTGATGGATTGAATTTTTCCACCAGAGATATATATTAATAAGAGAACTCTATGATGCAATGTTTTTGCACACAACTACTTACAAGTTAAACTTGAAAAGAACAAAGAAATTATTTACAAATACAACTTTTCCTATTTCTCTGGTAATTGCTTACTTACTTGGATACAGTTCTACTTGCTACCCTTGGTTTATATATCACCAAGTTACATGATAAAAAGAAAAAAAAATAACACAAAATGTTTACAGTCTAATTATATGCTTCTTTATTTCTCTATCCAGCATCTTTGAATATCTTCAATTTAGCATGGAAATGGAAACGCTTCTTTGTTGTTTAAAACCTGTAAATAGGCTGCCACATTCCATTTGTATACAATCAATGCATGTGACTGTCAAGTCACTATCAACTACTTTTGAATTTGATCATCTGTTGAAACTCTGAGGGATCATCCATTGAGACTTTAGTTGATCATCCGTTGAGAGTCTAGTTGATCATCCATTGAAGCTCTAGTTGATCATCCCTTGAAACCTTGTGGAACATCCGTTGAGAGCGTCTGCATAGCAGTTAACTCTATTTCACTTATACAAGATTACAAGGCATCTAATATTTACAATTAACCAACCTATCTTACAAGCCATTTTCAAGGTGCGCCTCTAGACTGAGCAAATATAACTCATTTCCTTGACTGTCTGAACTTCTTTCCCTTTTTTTATCATTTTCTTTAATCTGGTGTTGAAGTTTCTTGTAGAATTCAGATTCATCTTCATTTGGCTGATCCAGCATTTCTTGCATCTCCATTAGGGTTTCATTGCTTGAATTTTTTAGCTGATCTTCTAATCCGAAGAATCTTCTGGTGCATTTCTCATCTTTGAACTCCATCAACCAATAAGGCCTCAAATGCACTCTACTTCCTGTATATGGAATTGTTAGGACTCTTGGAAGTGTATTTGGTCCTCTTCAGCTATTCCTTATCTCTTCAATTTTATTCAGTACCATCTTCTTGGCAAAAATGTTGAATTCAAAGTTCTTCTTTATTGACGAGAAAATTTTCACAAGTACATAATAGCCTTCATTGAGAATTTTGTGAAGAGGCCAAATTAGCTCTTTTCCACCCTTGTACCCGAAGACTAATCTCTCTGGAAGATGTTTGTAAGCATCAATAGCTCCAACTTCTTCTAGCTCATCCAGATAGAAATTTATGTCTAAAAATTCCTTAATGTCACAGATGAAGAGTTGATCTCCCTTGTTGATAGTTGGTTTGGGCTTGGCTAATGCTTTGTATTGAAGTCTGACAGGCTTGACCTTTTTGATTGCTCTCTTCTTTGTTTTCCTTGTGTAAAGCCCCCAAATCCGGGGTCAGGGGATTTGGTCGTCACTATGAAACCTCAATCCAAAATAAACTTTTAAATCAATAAATAAATGCCAGCAACTGAAATATATCATTTGTGATCCCAAACTATACCCAAGATCTTTTAAGGTTACAGTTCTAGAAACAAGAATTCCAAATTCCACCAATAAATTTTTCTTTTACTTTCTTTTAAAACTCTTTTCACAAATTCTCAAACTCAAAACTTAACCCACTAGTATAACTTCGAAAACAAGTATACTAGACCAATGATTTAATAACATAACTAATACATATATATAAACACAACTTTATAGAATATAACTTACTCTAGTTCCGCAATCCCTGGGCCAACCACTTTCCTAAAGCTTCTTCTTTGCTTCCTTGAATTACGCAGCTAAACAGCGCAAGCTAATCCTCACTGAAGGTTAAATTTGAAAACAGGCAAGTATGAGCGAAAGAAATGCTCAGCAAGTTCATTATAACATATATATGGACATTTTGATATAAAACCGACATCTGCATTAGAGAGGAACATTTAAAATCATAATTCCTGAATCAGAAAATCTTAGTTAAGGGACCCCAGAATTGGTTCCTTAAATGTATTCAAAACCCTTTTGATATTTTCAAGCGAAATGCTTCTGCAATACATTGAATCTTGACGAGAATCAAACTCGTAAAATAATGTTTACAGAAATATCGTAAACAACAATAACATGAAACAGTGATTATGAACTGAATCATAAACTCATTCAAAATCGAACTCTTGATATTAATACTTATTTTGTTGTCATATCAAATTAGACATCAATACGAACTTTGATGCTCACAACATCCCATACCGAAGTCACCATCAATCATCTATACCAATACCACCTTTGATAATTAACAACAAACTAAATATCAACATCAAGAAGAAACTGAATCAAAACTGCATTTCACCTTTTATTCAAAATGGAAACAGTTGATAAATCATTTATTCTATGATTATCAAAACAATTTAAAAAAGAACAGTTTAGATTGGAACCAATTATATTTCATGTTGTTACTGATGATCAGTCACGAAACAACACCGATATCTCGCAGCCATACCATAAATATGGGTACCACCGATATCCCGCAGCCATACCGTACCTATATGGTGCTAGAAAAGGCATATATATTCGCCATGCAAGATATTATAGCTGGACCAATGTCTAGATCGCCTACGCTGTAACCAATAACCATCAACTCTTAAAACCTTTTATTGAAAAGGAGCCGAATCAATCAACATCCTAAATAATTTTATTCCCCCATTCAGTTGGGCAGGAATACTCGCAGCAAAATCATCTTTCTCAATGGTATAAAACTTTAATAAATCCAGTATTTGGCTAAGTAAAAACACTTAACTATTCTGAACTTATAATAACAGAAGAGTACTTGCATAAACAGAATCATTAATATTTTTTTCAGTAAAAACTCAGCAACATACACACACGTTCAGCAACATACACGTAGCAATAGAATTCTAAAAGATGAACACGTATTACTTGGATTGACATGTACCTCTAGCCGACTATTTCAGTACCGTTTGTTGCATTATAACGGTATAATTTATGATAAAAACAAATCTAAATAATCCAAAAATAATTTTAAAATTTTCTAAATATTCAAAAGTTAATCAAATATAAATTTTGTAATTTTTAAAACATTTTTGGATCGCGCATTAGACCCGTCTTTTACGATTAAACGAACAAATGTGCGGGTAAATAAAACCCAAAAAATTACCAAAATAATTCTAAAATTCTCATAATAATTAAAAATTAGAAAGAATAAAATTTTTATAATTTTTAAAATATTTTTGAATTGTGCATCATACCCGCATTTTATGATTAAACGAACAAACGTGCGGGTAAATATAATTCAAAATTTTTCTGAAATAATTTTAAAATTCTATAAATATTCAAAACTTAAGAAAATATGAGTTTCATGATTTTTGAAATATTCTGGAATTTAATATTGAATTTATACTTATATATCATATCCAAAAATAGATTATTTAGCCGCTAAGTAACTATAAAAATGATATAATTTAATACCAGATTTGGATAATTATCAAAACTGAGCTTCTTATAAAATACCCTATGAGAAAGTAATGTACAAATATCCCGTCTCTAGAGAATACGGGGTTTATTGGTCTACCGAAATGATTATCGTATCAAAAATTTTGTGCCGAGACTCGTTTAGGTCAAACCGTATTCCGTATCGAAAAAGTCAAAACACGGAAAATGCTCAGAATAACCTAATATATATTAGGTTAGGAAGGAGTTTTCAGAGTTCCGGGTTGTAAAAACGCAAAAACGGTAGAAGTTGGACGATTCCAGGCTTTATAAAATAGTTTTATAATTACTCGAAAAATAATTATTAAATCCATAAATCCTTATAAAATCATATAACAATCCAAAAAATACCAAAAAATACCATAATTATCTATACTTTATTTTGGATATAGTAAAAATAAAAAATACTTACACTTTATCACATATACACACCCAAATATAAATATCAATCATCAGATAATTCACCAAAATTCCCATAATAGTCACATAATAATTATTTATCGATAAAAATAATTGCACAATATTTCTCGGATATTACAAAATAATTTCAATTTACTGATATCAATAAGATCGGCTTTCAAATAATTTTTAAAAATAATAAATTTAGGTAAATATTTTCAGAAAATAACAATGATCGATATAACACTTAACAATTAGCACCTTACCATTTAATAACACCAACTCGTCAAACATGAATAAAATATTCACCATTTTATTCCATCTAAATCATAAATGTATATATATATTCAAATAATAATTATATTAATTCTAAAAATACGGGATAACACCTTGGTTTGGTTTAGATTGGAATGTTTAGATTAGGAAGTTGTAGGCTTTCCCAATCTATAGGTTCATCCTTGCGAATTATGGTTTCACCATGGAAGTTCATGTTAGGATAAACTTTAAATTCATCTTGCGCCATTGTGGGCACACTAGTACAGATTAAGCTTTTAGCGTCGGTCATATTATGTCTATGGCGTCGGTTAATGGGCGTAGTATATGTAGGGGACACTATAGATCTATGTCTTTAGTGTCGGTCAAATGGGCGATGCTAAAATGTCATATGTGTCGGTCAAATAACTGACGCAATAGAGCTATTAGCCGACGCAATAAAGCTATAAACCGACGCAGTAGGGCTATTAACCGACGCCTATACATGCACACAGTGTCGGCTATTTGTAATGCCGACGCCTATTACTACTATATTAGCGTCGGTCTTTTAAAAATGCCGACACATATGGTCTTTGTTATTGCGTCGGACCCCTCACAACCGACACCTAAAGTCATTTTTTAAAAAAAATTATTTTATTTGTATCCTAATTAACCTACTCTACATATATACCATAACATCCATCAACAAACATCAACTAATATAATCATATAATATAATTCTGATAGAATATTTGATTAAACTAATATTTTTAATTTAAATGCTATCTTGTTTATAACTGGAATAAAATATATATATATTTAGTTACAAATACAAGCAATGTGCACTTAGGCCTTCTGTCTTTCCATTTGTGTTCAAGTGCAAGCAGCTAACAATATGGTAAAGGAGCCATTGGAACATTTTTGGAATATCAAGCTTGACATGGAGCAACCGTCCAATTAGCTTTACATAAACCTAATAAATGAATCTCTTGCGACACCAAAATGATCCAAGCTTCTCATACTCAGCATTTGTAACACACATCGTTTCAAATCAGGGCTACATGTAAACAGTGATGCCCACACTAAATACCTAACACAGGATTGCAAAAGCAACCCATGGAGTTTTATTATATAGCATCATAAACTTAAATAGACAAATTATTTTACTAGGAATGTAGGGCTTACTCTTCTGGTATAGATATTTTCACTTGATAATTATCTAGAACATGAGGCTGCAACTCCCTTTCTCTGTAGTTCAAGAAAACCAGTAAAGAACTGTTCATAAATGATATAGCAAAGAAATTTCTTTGCAAGAGACAAGATCGTGTAGTCTTTCGGTAAATGTCTTTCTACAAATCAAGGAAATAATGTATACATTAGTCAAGATGATGTTGTCCAAAGCATTAATTTAAGGCATAAATTAGTATCAGATATCAGTCAATAACAAAATATTAAAACAATGATGGGAGCGATAAATGCATAAGTTGAGTATGGTGAAGAAAAGGGGTGGGTTTAGTTGGTTATTATATTGTAAAATTTAATATATATTAAAAAAATTGGAATGTAAAAAATTGTGAGGAAAATTTAAAAAAGAAAATTGTGGAGAAATTAATCATAAAGAGGAAATTTTTTTAATAAATCTAATTACTTCAACAATTAATTATAATTATAAAAATTATAAAAAGATAAATACATAAAAATAGTAAAAGTAATAATTTAAAAGGTTGAAAATAAGATATTTATATTTTTTGTAAAGGTTTATCTTGTTCAAGTCATACTATAAAATATTAGAAGAAATAAATTAGAAAAATACAATTAAGGAGAAAAAGCAGGTGATATGAAGAAATAATAAAATTATAATGAAAATAAAAAACAAAACCGGAAGGAGGTTGGGCTGCTTGCGGGAGAGGAGTGGGCTGGATTATTATTTGAGTTTGTTATTTCCTGTAACATCGGCTAATACTTTATCGTTGCCTATAATAAAAATTACAGCGTCGGTTAAAGTTCTACCGTCACAAAAAGTAAAACTACAGCGTCGGTTGTAATAGAATCGATGCAAGAAATGATTCTGGGTGTCGGCTTTTTGTTGCCCCACGCATAAAGATATTTTTAGCGTCGGTTAAGTGGACGCCTGACGCTACAGGTTCACCACAAATAATAATATGCGTCGGTTAAATTTACACCCGACGCATATAAGTAGTATAGGCAACGGTTCAATATAGAACCGACGCTTAATGTGCGACGCGGAAGGTCATTTTTGTACTAGTGGCATGGCTGTTTGACTTGAGGTGGTAGATTGGGTTGGCTTATATTTTTCTTTATCTTTAATTGAAATCCAGCTTCATCTTTGGTTTGAGTTTATATCTTGGTCTCTTTGTCTGCTTTGGTTCTTCTTGCTTTTCTTCATCGACTGACTCAGCTATCACAATAGGCAATTTAAATTCCGTGACTGCAGGATTCTTGGCTTGGTTCTTGGTATCTAAAGCAGCTTGCTTTTGTTGTTGTTTGAGCCTCACCTTTTCTTCTTTCTTTACCTCTGCAAACTGTGGATGTCCAGCCACCACATAGATCAATTTGCCATTTCTATAGATTTTAGTAATTCTTTTCTTCAAGACTGAGTCTCTTGGATCTTTGAAGAAAGCAATAGACTTTCCAAGTAGCTTCTTCTCATCAGGCTTAGAGGTTTCATAAACTAGGTCCAATGGATTTTGTCTAAATTCTTTGGATAGTTCTCTTTGGCTGAAAAATCACATTGTCCTTTGGAGATTTTATTACTGAGGGTTGACCCCTATCCATGTTTCTTAAGCTCATGGCATTGGCTGAAATTTGTCTCAATTGAGAAAAATAAGAGAAGGTTTTGTCTTGTTTTTCAATTGGACTAAATTTCTTCTCGATGTTATCATCAAG
Organism: Apium graveolens; assembly: GCF_009905375.1. Taxonomy (NCBI): domain Eukaryota; kingdom Viridiplantae; phylum Streptophyta; class Magnoliopsida; order Apiales; family Apiaceae; genus Apium; species Apium graveolens. The sequence goes on along the minus strand of NC_133651.1, from coordinate 143,778,586 downwards.
CTTCTTCCATTTTTCTTTCAACTTCAATTCAGTTGTTGCTATCCTGATCAAATCAATGTTGTCAAGAACTGGTGGCTAAGAGAATGTAATTGCTGGAATAATCACTTTGATGACTTGAATGTTGTGTATTTTCTCCCCCTCACTAACTGACTCCCCCTGACTAACTGGAATGATATAGTCTTTCTTCCCCTTTTTGTTAGCATCAAGTTTAGTGGAGGTTGAGGTTTGTGTAGCCACCAACTTTTGAAGAAGTATAGTCTGTTGAGCTTGATGAAGTTGGATTTTGGTGATAGAAGTTTCAAGGACTTTTAGCCTTGAGTCCAAAGAATCCACCTTGCTACTGAGATCAGAGTTTTTCCTGAGTTGCATGTTGATATCTATCATTGTTGTGGCAGGAAGCATAAACTCCAATCTTTCAGTGATGTCCTTTTTGACTTGTCCAATCTCTGTCTTGATCTCAGACAAATCTTGATTTTGCTTGAGAAATTAAATTTTTTGCAAGTGAAGAGACTCAAGTTGAGCTTGGAGAAGACTTTTGGTGTTGGCATCTGTAGTAGCTTGAAGAGCTATCTGAGTCTGATGAATTATGTTGAAGAGAGTTGATTTGAAGTGGTGTTCACTACATTCTTTGCTATACATCCATGATTGAGTGTTTTTGGTTGACCTAGGGCCTACTTCTCCCCCTATGTTCATGAAATCTCCTTCATCATCCTCACCATCATCTCCAAAATTCTCTTCAGAACCAGCAGTTGGATATTTAAAATCGTCACCAGTTGTGGAGAGCATGGCAGTGATTGTATCATTGGCCCTTTGCATGGAAGCAGTTGTGTGCACCAAGTTGAGAATTCTCCCAGCAGCCACATTGTCCTATTCAGCCAAAACTTGATAAGCTGGAACAGGGAGAGTAAATGCCTCAGCTTCATAAGAAACAGATTCTAGGACAACTTGATATTTGATAAGTGGAATTTATATCCACTTGGAACGCTTCATTTCGGCTTAATTTGGTGTCTTGGACTCAAGTATGTGGTGTTTTTAATGTGTTTTTGTGTTAAGTCATGGCAGGGCACTAGTCAGAAGGAGGAAAAGAGTTTTTCAATGTTTTTATGCTAATAAGAGGTCAGGAAAAGAGATTTACAATGATTTTATGCTGATAAGATATCAGATTTTGAAGTCTGGACCATTCTCAAATTAAATAGAATCTCGTTATCTTCGCGTGGGCTATTGAATCGCCCAATTCTGAAGAGCAGGACTCAAGATACGGACAAAAGAAGAAACTACAGAAAATCACAAAGGCCAGGCGTGCCCGCGCCAGAGGCAGCGCGCACGCGCCCGCCAGAATACTAAAGAATCCTGTTTTGAGCGGAATTTGATGATTTTAAGAGTCCAGGTCCACTTGGGTTTATATATAAAGATAAAAAGACATTTTTATCAACAAGAAGCAAGGGAGAACAATACGAAGACCTTGAACACATGAGACGACTAAGGAGAAGAAGAATTAGTTTTATACTTTTCTATTTTTTGATTTAAGAGATACTTTTGGATGCTTGTTTTTGCTTTGTTCTAAACCCTATTACTTTTATATTCTATCACAGTATTCTGAACTTATTTATTACCATATTTTCATTGGAACCCATGGTGACGATGTGTTCGATCATGAACTAATCGTTATCATGGGGTTCTAGCGGATTTATTTATAGATTTCAATAGTTGATTGCTCTAAATCTTTAGTATGTGGTGATTTATGATTTCCTAGTTTGCTTGTGCTTATTCATCTTTGATGCGTAGCTAACATCTAGGATTATTTGTTAATCTTTATTGAAGCGACAATGAATATTGAGGTTTAGAACTTGCCATGCTAGCATAGGTTCATGTATATTTGTTATGCATGATTCGTAGTCTAATTTTAACCATCTTACACACCCTATGTAATCACGATAGATAACTTGCTCTTCAACCGTTATATTTTCAAATTCTATAGAAATATAGGGTCTAAGCATAATTGGTGTCTATTTGGCTTCTATATTGATTGTGGATGCTTAGTAGTAGGGTATACGTGTATCAAAAGATAGCGTATACTAATTTCCTGTTGTCTGATTAGTTATCATCACCATCGCATGCTATTGATAAAGACATAAACTTTGAATGAAGTATTTAATTAAGTTAGAACCCCATGTTTTAGTTTAATATAAGTAAATCACTTTTAATCTCTTAGTTAATGCATGTTAGTATAATCTCTTAAGAAGTTAATCAACTCAAACTTGTTACTTATCTTAGTTGTGAACTATAATCAAATATTGTTGCATAAGTGCATAATCTAAGCTTAACCTAAACCAGTCTCTGTGGGAATGAACTCGACTTAAATCTTATACTACTTGTGATCACGTACGCTTGCGTGTATTTTCGCGTGTGTTTTAGTGCGAACAAGTTTTTGGCGTCGCTGTCGGGGACTCGGTGTTAATTTTTAGTTTATGTGCTTGACATCAGTGGTTGTTAAAGTTCACTGACTCGGATTCTTTTACTTTCACGGTTTACTTGTTTGTGTTTCAGGTACTTGAGAGAGCGTGTATGCCAACACGTTCTCAATCTCTTAAGGAAACTATTGAAGAAGTGGAAGAATAAGTTCTTGAAGAAGTTGATAAAGTTGAAGAAGAAAGTGAGAAAGAGGAAGTAATCATTATAATGGGAGATCCAGCAGCAACAATGAAAGCGTTGAAAGAGTATTCTAAGACGAAGATCATAGACATTCAATCAAGCATTGTCAGGCCAGCCATCACGGCTAATACCTTCGAGATCAAGCCTGACACGATCCAGATGGTCCAGAACTCAGTTCAATTTGGGGGTGCTCCAACAGAAGATCCTAACATGCATATTAGGGACTTTATTGAGATCTATGACACTTTCAAGTTCAACAGTGTCTCTGAAGATGCTGTGAAATTGAGGCTTTTCCCATTCTCTCTAAGAGATAAGGCTAAGGGCTGGTTATACTCTCTACCAGCTGGTTCGATTGTTACTTGGGAAGATCTTGCTCAAAAGTTTCTCACTAAATTATTCCTTATGGCAAAGAAATCTGCAATCAAGAATGCTCTTACTCAGTTTGCGCATCAATCAGGGGAATCTCTCTGTGAAGCTTGGGATCGCTACAAGGAGATACTTAGGAAGTGTCCTCATCATGGAATGCCTGCTTGGATGGTGATCAATTACTTTTATAATAGTTTGGGAGCGCAGTCGTGACCTATGCTCGATGCAGCATCATGTGGAGCTCTATGGGCTAAAAGCTATGAGGAAGCTTATAAGCTGATTGAGATAATGGTTGCAAATGAATATGAGAATCCAACTCAGAGGTTACCACAGGGCAAGGTAGCAGGAGTTCTTGAGGTGGATACAACTATGTCTATCACTGCTCATCTAAAGGCGATAGCTATGAAAATTGATTCTCTGGCCAACTATGGATTTAATTAGATAGCTAGTGTTTGTGAGTTGTGTTCAGCTGTGCATGCGATAGAGCGTTGTTCTATATCTTATAAATTAACTCAGTTTGTGAGCAACTTTCAGAGGTTGCAGCAGCCATTTCCTGCCATGTACCATCCTAACAACCGTAATAATCCGAACTTCAGCTGGAGCAATAATCAGAATGCAATGCAACAGCCGTACCATCAGTTGGGAAACAAGCAATTCAATCCTCCTGGTTTCCAGTAACAGTTTACACCAAGACATCAGTTGCAGCCACATGGGATGTAATAATAATCTCATTGAGGTCCAGGTCCATCTGTTAATGAAAAATCTGAATTGGAGGAGTTGAGGCTTATGTGCAAAAGCCAAGCGGTTTCAATCAAGACTCTGGAGAACCAAATAGGGCAGATTGCTAATTCCCTATTGAACCGACCTCAAGGAACTCTTCCTAGTGATACAGAAGCTAATCCAGGCAAGAGGGAAGTCAAAGAACAGATTAATGCAGTCACCTTGAGGTCTGGAAAGGTCGCAAACCCTCAAAATCATCAAGACGAAGATTTTGAAAAAAATTCCAGAATGCAGGCGCGCCCGCACCCATATCAAGCGCGACCGCGCCCTCCCCAATTTCAGAAAGTGAAAAAATTGTTGATTCAGTTGTGAAAAAGGATGGCGAAGCGGAAACGAAGAAAAAATCTGCTAAAAAAACTACTCCTGAGTAGAATACACGGGAGAAACAAGGCTATCCGCCTCCCGCATTTCCTAAAAGGCTTCAAAAGCATAAGTTCGACAAGCAATTTGCCAAAATTTTGGAGGTTTTTAAGAAGTTGTACATTAACATACCTTTTGCGAAAGCTCTAGAATGAATGCTGAGTTACGCTAAGTTCATGAAGGGTATTCTATCTCGGAAGTTGAAGCTTGAGGAGTTGGAAACTGTTGCTCTAACGGAAGAGTCGAGTGCTGTGCTGCAATAGAAATTGCCTCTGAAGCTTAAAGATCCTGGAAGCTTCACTATTCCTTGTACTATTGGAAACTTGTCTTTCGACAAGTGTTTATGTGACTTGGGAGCTAGCATCAATCTGATGCCCTTATCTGTCTTCAAGAAACTTGATTTTCCTGAGCCAAAACCGACAAACATGTCCTTACAGTTAGTCGATCGGACCATCACTTATCCATGAGGTATAGTAGAGGATGTCTTGGTCAAGGTGGACAAACTCATCTTCCATGTTGATTTTGTAATTCTCGATTTCGAGGAATATTAGAAGATTCCCATCATCTTGGGAAGACCATTCTTGGCTACAGGCCGAACTATGATCGATGTGCAAAAAGGAGATCTTACGATGAAGTTTCATGATCAGAAGGTCACTTTTAATGTGTTCAAGGCAATAAAGTTACCCACAGCTAAAGAGGAGTGCTTTAAAGTAGAGTGGGTCGACTCTTTCATGAATTCAGAGCCTGAGCAATTGCCAAAGTCAGATACCTTAGAGAGATCCTTAATAGGGAATCGGTTATTGAAGATAAAGAAGAAGCAGAGCAACTGCAGGTTTTGAATGCACCTCTGTGAAAGAGGAAGTTGCATATGTCATTCGATTCTCTTGGGTTAGCAGAGCTAAAAATTTATCAGGAGCGTCTCGAGCCGTCTATTGAAGAAGCTCCCATACTTGGGCTCAAACCGCTGCCAGATCATTTGGTTTTTGGTGCACTCCCTGACAAGGTGTGGAAATATATCTATGATAATCTAAAGGGTGGCCGACCGGTTCCTCCCATGCTTACAAAGGGTCCCTATCGTGCACCACAGACAGTTGATAGGTTTGGTCTTGGTGATGCATAATATAGAAGGTTGATTCGGCGTATTGAGTCCATGCATGACATCCACCGACATTTTGCTGAAGATTTGACACACGCTCTCGGTACTGTTTTTAGAGACACTGGTGTCGAGGTTGATTGACCACCTAATCCTCTACCCGAAGTGGGTGATCCTCCCGCTAACTAGGTATGCCTTGTATCCTTATTATTACCTTCAATGAGGATATTGAAAATTTTAAGTTTGGGGTGATAATGTAAGGATTAGTAGTTTGTGTATGTCCATATAGATTCATATTGCATGTTTAGTAGTAGTTCATTCGTATTTTTACATGATTGTTCATATAGTTGTTAGCATTTTGTTTTTTTTTGTTTGTATGTTAGTCCATATAGTTGCATTCACATGCATATAACATGATCCCTTAGGATGAGCTGTTTCTGATTGGTTGATTGATGTTAATTGGAGTGTAGTGATGTCGAATAGAGGGATGTTTAAGTCCTAATGAATTGAATTGCATGCCCAGAAACAAAATTCATTCACAAGTCTTATAGGTTGCTTTTGAACTAAATCATGATTATACTTGTTTGCTTGTTGAGATTTAATCACTTGGTTATACTTAGAATTTGTGCTATTCCTGTAATGACGTAGGGACACTAATTTTTAAACTAGAAAAAACATGGATTTCATTGCTTATTGTGAATATAGCTAGGCGTCAATTGGCTAGTAGCCGGCTCATATTTTTATGAGCAGTCTAGGGTTGAATGAGATGGAGCGAAACGCACTCATTCAGAAATCATGAAAAAAAACAAAAGAAAAGAAAGAAGAAAAAAAAAGAAAAGAAAAGAAAAAAAATATATCTTGTTATATATATATGCAGAATTGACCAAGAGTGAGCTCTTTAATACTCGAGAAATTAAGTTCTAGGGGACTTTATGCCTAGTGACCTAAGGCTTGTATAGTCTAGGATCCGCTAACCTAACGCTCGCTACATAGGTATTTTTGTATAAGTCTTTTGAGACCTCATTCATTGCATGGTTAATAAGCATATATGTGTGATTATATGTTTAAAATAAAAGCATAAATCCTTGTATACTCTAGTAAAATTGAGGTGTTGTGAGTCATTATGTGTTTATCGTTCATTCTTTTTATAAACTTGTGAATGTTTTGACAAGGAATAAGATATGATTATTGATCTAGTGATGAGAGTATATCTATTAAGCATCGCACACATGCACGTTTCTGGGATGTAAGTTGATTTGTAGGATTTAGTTGAACTCTGTTTCGAATAATTGCAGTCTTAGAAACATTGCTTATTGTTTGGTTATAGTTATTCCTAGGGGATCGTTGCATTTTCACGTAGTTGCATTCATGCAATTGTTTTATTTTTAGTGTTGAGTCTGTTTATACTTGAGGAAAAGCATCGATTTAAGTTTGGGTTGTGATAAGTGGAATTTATATCCATTTGGAATGCTTCATATCAGCTTAATTTGGTGTCTTGGACTCAAGTATGTGGTGTTTTTAATGTGTTTTTGTGTTAAGTCATTGCAGGGCACTAGTCAAAAGGAGGAAAGGAATTTTTCAATGTTTTTATGCTAATAAGAGGTTAGGAAAGGAGCTTTACAATGATTTTATGCTGATAATAGATCATATTTTGAACTCTGGTCCATTCTCAAATTAAATAGAATCTCATTATCTTTGTGTGGGCTGTTGAATCGCCCAATTCTGATGAGCAGAACTCAAGATACGGCCAAAAGAAGAAAATGCAGGTCAGGCGTGCCCGCGCCCAAGGCAGCGCGCCCGCCCTATTACTTTTATATTATATCATAGTATTCTGAACTTATTTGCTACCATGTTTTCATTGTAACCCATGGTGACGATGTGTTCGATCATGAACTAATAGTTGCCATGGGTTTCTAGCGGATTTATTTATGGATTTCAATAGTTGATTGTTCTAAATCTTTAGTGTGTGGTGATTTATGATTTCCTAGTTTGGTTGTGCTTATTCATCTTTGATGTGTAGCTAATATCTAAGATTGTGTTTTTTAATCTCTATTGAAGCGACAGTGAATATACATGATTAGAACTTGCCATGCTAGCATAGGTTCATGTGTATTTTATATGCATGATTCGTAGTGTAATTTTAACCATCTTACACACCCTATGTAATCACGATAGATAACTTGCTCTTCAACCGTTATATTTTCAAATTCTATAGAAATATAGGGTCTAAGCATAATTGGTGTCTATTTGGCTTCTATATTGATTGTGGATGCTTAGTAGTAGGGTATACGTGTATCAAAAGATAGCGTATACTAATTTCCTGTTGTCTGATTAGTTACCATCACCATCACATGTTATTGATAAAGACATAAACTTTGAATGAAGTACTTAATGAAGTTAGAATCCCATGTTTTATTCTCATATAATTAAATCAATTTTAATCACTTAGTTAATACATGTTAGTATAATCTCTTAAGTAGTTAATCAACTCAAACTTGTTACTTGTCTTAGCTGTGAACAATAATCAAACATTGTTACATAAGTTCATAATCTAAACTTAACCTAAACCAATCTCTGTGGGAATGAACTTGACTTAAATATTATACTACTTGTGATCACGTACACTTGCGTGTATTTTCGCGTGTGTTTTTGTGCGAACAATATTCTTGCTGACATAGCTGTTTCTTTTCAGCCTCATTGACATCCCTTAACTCACTAATAATAGGATTTTCCCATTCTTTAGTACCCACATAATCTCTCTTTTCTTGTATCAAGGGCTCCCCCTGGCTTCCCACCCTCACACCCCCACCTTCACCATCTAAGGTGGAACTCCACTCACTCACTTTTGCCAAGCTTGAAGAAATTGCTTACATAATTTAACTTTTTTCCTCTCCTTTTGCCTGAGAGCAACTCAGCCTCTCACTCTGTTCACTCCCTTCCCTCAATCCTATGAGTGATTGTACAACTACTAAATCATCTGCACTTGTAACAATAGTTGAGATTTCAAGTGGTGCAGTGATAGTCAACGGATGAGAAACATCCGTTCAGGTAGTAGTTGAGAGTTTCAATGGATGACTATTGTTAAGCACATCCGTCGAGATACAATCACTAGTCAATGGATGAACGATATTTGTCAAGATAATAGAAATGACAGAGTTTGGAGTGGAAACTACTGTAAAATCTGTGGTGATTGATTTAAGATTTGGCACATATATCTCAGTAGAATCAGAAAGAAATGGCATGTGAGCCAACAAATCATCTAGAAGATGATGCTCACTTGCTTGAGATTTTGGCTTCTCCATGAGAGTTAAAGATGGAGAATCAGGAATTGATGTGTGAATCATGTCCATATCCAAAGAATTTATGGGTAAGTTTTGTGTGTGAGGTGCTTCTATTATAGGAGCCACATCAAACTAAATTTGAGAAGATGTTGTAACTGAGTCTTTGACTACAGTTTTCACAGTGTGTGCACCCTGTGTATCCCCAAGTGTTTTAGATTTCTTCTTTCTTGTGTAAGTTTTGGGTGAGTCTGTGTCCCTAACCCTCTTGGCTTGTGCTCTTGGTTGAGAGCTTGTTTCATTAGTGACATCCTTTTGGGAGGATGAAACTAGTAAAGAGCTTAAATCCTTATTAAGCACTACAGTTTGTTGGGAAACTGCAGTGTGGCTAGGCTTGGTTACACACACCTCTCCATCCTTATCCTTAGGATTTCTTTTACGTTCACCTTGTCCCTCACCAGGCTCACTTCCCTTCACACTCCCTCTTGGTTTTTAGTGGATTTTAAAATTAGTTTCTTTTGAGAGAAACTAGAGTGGGTTTTCTTTGACTTGGATTTAGAAAATCTTGATTTTGTGGCTTGGATAGGCACCTGTTTGGTCACTGTCACAGGTGTCATAGCCACAATTATTTATAAACAAATTTGTGGTAGAAAAGTAGCAGGGACATAAGTGTTTACCTCACTTACCTGAGGCTGTTCCATTATTGGCATGTAGATGAGGGGAATTTCTTTATGGTGATTAGCCCTGTTAAGATCAGCAATAACCCTTCTCTCTTAGACCAAACAATCTAACTTGTTTGTTGGGTTCTCAATTGAGAGATTCTCATAAACAAAATTGGCTATCATCATTAAGAATCTAGCTTAATAGATGCTCTTAGACCTCTTCTTAATGTGTAACGCCTGTGAAATATTATGTAATTATTTTTATCAATAAATAATTATTATGTGAGTTTTGTATGAATTTTGGTGAATTATTTGATGATGGATAATAATATTTGAATGTTTATTTCTGATAAAATTTAGATATTCTAATTTCCAATTATCCAGAATTAAATCTAGATAATTTTTGGTATTTTTCTGGTAACTTTTCGATAATCATATGATTTTATAAGGATTTATAGAATTATCAATGATTATTTTTGCATAATCATAAAATTACTTTTTAGAATCAGAAATTGTCCCACTTCAATTATTTTTGCATTTTTACAACCTGAAACTCTTCCGAAAACTCCTTCCTAACCTAATCTGATAATTCTGAACACTTTTCATGTTTTGACTTTTTCGATCTGGGGTACGGTTTGACCTGTACGAGTCCCGGTGTGAAATTTTCGATACACAAATCATTTTATATATCGATAAGAATCCATATTCTAAAAAGGCGAGACATTATCACCATAATTTCGTATAAAGTATTTTATAGGAAGCTCTGTTTTGATAATTATCCAACTCTGGTATTAAAATCGTATCGTCTTTTTAGTTATTTAGCGGCTAAGTAACCCATTTTCGGAACCGATCTATGAATATAATTAGCAAATTCTTAAATAAATAAAAGATGTGATGGGTCTGTCAGCTACGTAGTGTATTATTAATTGTTTGTGATTTGTTGGACGCGAAGTTTAATTTTATAATTAATTACCGAGCTGTATGCATTTAATTCATTTTAAAGTGATTTTATTGGATATTTATTCTTAAAAATGCTAAAATTATTTCTAAAATTATTTTTATTGTTTTATAATTTTATTTATTATTTTTAGGGGTTTATAAAATTTAGAAATCAATATTTTATTAATTATTTAATTTTAAATGATATTCTGAGTTCATTAAATTGTAAAATTAGTAATTAATTCGGAAATGCTTCAAAAATTATGGAAATTTCGATTCTATTAACTTTTAATTATTTCGAGAATTTTGAAAATATGTTCAGATAGATTCTCGGGTTATTTTACCCGTTTAATACTCGTTGAATCGATAAATTGCGTTATAAAATTCAGTTTTTCGGGTTAGTAATTAGGCTAGGGTTTTATTCTTATCAATTGATTTCTCCCCTGTTATTTCATAGCACCGCCTCTTCTTCTCTCTATGAACTTCATCTCTCTCGCTCAATCTCTCTCTCTCGACCTGTCCCTGATCTCTCTCTATATTCTTTTCTCTCTCACGATTTCTCATCTCCTCTTATCTTTGTTCTCTCCCTCCTGCTTTCCCCTTCCTTGCTTCGTGTTTGGTTGTTCTCTCTCAGGTAAGCCACCCCGCCGTTTTTTGCCTTCTGTTCGCCGTTGTCTCGGCTTTTCCGGCCAAAGGTCGCGTGTGTGTACTCCGTGTGTGTATCTGTATGTATACGTAGTTATGTGTGTGTACGCGTTTTGTGTGTATGTGATTCGTGTGTGTGTGTGTTGCGCGTGTGTGAGTCGTGTGCGTGCGTGTGTGAATCCTGTGTGTGTGCGTGTGGTTGCAGCTGCTGTTGTTGTAATTTTCTGGCCACCGATGTATTTTCCGGTGACCCTGCCTGAGTCCTGTTTGGCTTTGATAATGTTGCTTGATACGGTGTTGTGTGAATTGATTAAATTTTATCATTTTTAATTCTGCAGGAATTAACTGATTAATGTTTCGTGATTTAAGTAAATTTGGACGGAATTATAATAATTAATCGGTGGAATTCGTATGGAAACCCGAATTTATCGGGCACCGACGAATTTTACCGCCGTCGGCGATGAGCCTCGGCGAGCCGACGGTGGGCGATGATGATTTTTATCTGAGTCCTACGTTATTAATTAAATAAAAATAGTTGGTAAATCAATTGTGAAACGAAAATGCGAATAAATAAAAATACGAATAAAAATGCAGAATATGAGTAGTAATAATAATTAAGCGAATCGGAGTTGGGACTTAGTAATTGGATTGTGGAATGAATTGCTTGATGTGATTGTTGATTGTGATTGACGTCGAACTGATTCGACGGGTAGGCCGATAAATAAAGGAGACGCTACACGATTTTCGGGAAAAAAATTCCGAAAATACAGGAACGTAACCTATAATTATCGGAGACGTCGAATAACCATATACGATTATATTGTATAAATTTAATTGCGAGTGACACAAAATAATTTATAAGTAATCGATTACCCTATTTTCGAGGTAACAAATATACGTATTTTCTGAAAATAAATACCGAACCGAGTTTCGAAGATGTGAACCATAATTGCTATGTGTATTTCGATAATACATATAAATACGAGTTGGGTTATGAAATCGTATGGATAGAATAGGATTGTGGTGCATGTTAAGCGGTTATCTGAATTAGGGTATTCCAACCCTGTAGGTCTTAGTCGGAAGACCCGAGGCGTGACGTTGGGCTATGATTGATCTAGTGATTAGACGTTGGGATCAACGAAGTTCCAACCGAAGAACCTGAGTGTCGGGATCGAATCCAGAATGGAATAGTAGTTTGACGATAAAGCCAAACGATCAAGTCGAATTGAAGTCAACTAGTAATAGCGATTGAAGTTTATTGAGGCAAGTATTCCCGAACTTTCTTTTAAATACTGCAAGTATTCTTAAATTTTCCTTTAAAATACTGCAGTTATTTCTTCGATCCTATTCTAAGTTCAGAATAGTTAAATGTTTTACATTTCACTGCAATTACTCATATTATGCATGTTCATTTATTTTTGTTCCTGTAATTCGATTGCTCTCATGAGCAAATACCCATTCTTTCGGGTTATTTGCGAACCCTGAATTGGGATGTTTTGAATTCAAAATGATTTGACATCAAAATACTCCATGGGCTGGATAATGATGATGTTTTGGGGATTAAATGTGTCTTAATCCTGAGGACCGGGATGACTGGTGCCTCGAGATGGGCCGTAGTGCCTGGATCTCCGACTGGATCTATATATTGAGATATAGATCTGCATTATGTTCTGACTGATCAGTAGAATATAGATGCGAACTAGTGTCCATTCTAATTTATTGTTGATCGCCAGTAACGGCATTCTCTCTCGAATGGTTTTATGATTCCACAAACCGGACAAAACCCTGATTCAGGAGATGAATTGGGGAATTGCTTGTCATTTTTGGATTTTAGTTAAAGGCTGATGACAGCCAACGTTTATTCGCTCAGTCACTCAAAATAAATAGAATGGTTTAAAATTGTTTTAAGATTTTTTCCAGAAATTTTCTTTGATATTAATGTTTGAAACTCAAATTATATACTTGCTGGGCATTTTTGGCTCACTCTTGCTTTGTCAATTCTTATTTCTACCAGAAACAGATAAGGATAAAAGTGAATAGCTTTGATAGACAACAGGAGTTAGAGAAATTTCCGCTGCGAGAGGTTGAAGGTGTTAGAAGAAGGTGACAAGAGCATTAGTTCAAAGGTATTTATAATTGTATTTTAGTTATTGTGAGTTGTAAAGGGTTAGATTCTTGCTTCATACCATAACCTGTAAACGATCCGGATTCAAGGGGTTAATTGAATATTCTTTTGTTTTATGTAAAGATTGTTTAGTGACACCAAATCTTGACCCCGGATTTGGGATGTTACAGTTGGTATCAGAGCTGCAGGTTATTGGTCACTGAAATAAGAATAGGTGAGAGTAAGATAGGAATGATAGGTCATACAGGATAGGTAAGACCCTAGGCATATTCGGGATAAATTGAGTTGAGTGCGAATTAGGATTAGTAGATCTGAGAGGGAGTTGTTAAGATAGGATTGCTGAGAAAGTGTAAGGCGAATATCACAACATTATGGGTATATTGAGTTCTCAGATCATATAATCATGAGGAATCGATGGAGACTGGGTATGTTACCCTACTTTTCATGTGATTTGAAGGAAATGCGGTTGATTTCGTGAGCACTTGTGTAAGGGAAGCTAGGTGAGTGTTGGTACGATTTAACTTAGAATTAGGTAATAGGACGAGCTCCACACCGGAGGCAATGAGTTGAAGGAAGCTGATGAAGAGCTAACGTTGCGTGATTCGAAGGCACCATCGTTGCGAGAGGATTCTTATCATTTATCGAGAGCTGCGCGAGGAATGATATCTACCTTCCTAGATATAGGTAAGACTAGCAAGAAGAGGCGACCCTATCTACAGACAGAACATCGAATCATATGCGTGGTTGTAAGCATAACGTCAAGGACAACAACAAGAATATGAATGACAATGGCAGACGTCAGCATTGAGTTCGAGTTAGGAATAAAATGGTGTACAACAGTAATGAAGTTTCGTCGACTAATAAGTGCGAACTGAATCCGAGGAATAGTGAAAGAGGTACCGAAGTGGAAAGACCCTTATATGGACATTCTTTTAATTAGATATTTCATTGGTAAATTAGGAAAATAGCAAGTAACTTATATAGTAATGACGACCAAATATTTGATTTCCAAAATTTTAAAATGAGATTTCGAAAAAGATTTTCTTAATCAACTTTCAGAAGATTTTTGCATGAAATGAGTTTTACAAAGTGGTTGTCAATTACTATTTATGTTCTTGTTATTATAAACAGAAAATGATCTAAAAAGAAGAATGGAATTAGACTTAGTGTTGTTAATTCGAAGGGCCAAGTAGACCCACCAGCAGGGAGAAGGTTTAAGGTTTGCTGTGAAAAATGAAAGTAAACGTTATTTAGTAAAATCAATAATTGAATCAACATACTAAAATATTATTTACCCCAATTTATGAAATTATTAAAATTTAACGAGATTCATGATTTGAATGGTCGGAGGATGATTGAAGGAAATGGCAGAATCTTCCAGATGATTGGAGAAGAATCGTATTCTTATCGACGAAATTGAGACATTGCGTGATCGATGGGTATTTTACACGACATAGATAAAATCTGAAGTCGTAATTTTAAATTTTGTAAGGAGGCGATATGATCAAATTGTTAAAGCCTTTAATATGGAGGCATTTCCAGACGACATTCCGAAGTTATAACGTGACCTAAATGGTGAATCTCTCATCTGAATGGTCCCTGGAGGCATACTTAAATGGAACGTGGACGGTGACCAATGGTGATCCACAATGTTATTCTTTTTCAAACACGACAGCATATGTTCTTCTCGAGTTTTGAATACGTATGAGCTTCTTCTGTTGATAAATTATATAAGGAGGGAATGGAAGAAAATTTCTTATATTCCTTCTGAATTGTTTCCATTCTCCAATTTCTTGATTCCTGATTGAGACAACAGTGTTATGGTATGACACTTTGTCGAAATGACGAAGAGTCGGGTGGGACGCCACCTAATCATGTGTTGTATGCCATATAGTATGAAAGACTTGCCATCTTGAGTACGAATATGGTTGTCTCATTCTTCACTCATTTTTATTCCTTCCATTTATTAACTTACAGATTCTTCCAACTATTTGTTGTATTGTTATTCCCTATCCTTCTTTTCATTCAAAATCATATTCATAAACTCTCTTCTTGCATCGAGTCTGTTCTCTGACGATTTCAAAAGAAATGAAGTATTGTGGTACGTGGAATTATACAACGAACATAGATATGACTGCAAATCGATAAATGGGGGACATTTGCGAGCAAAGAAGAATGGATACATCGACAACACGGTCATGGCAAGGACATCAAATCTGACAGTTGTTCGTGTTATGAGAATCTCATCAGTACGGTGGAGTACGTTAACGCGATGCACTTCAAATCAGAAGATTTCGATGAAAAATAAAATCGTTAGTAAATTGTAATGAATAAATTAGTTACAAAATAAGGAAGCAAAGTTGTATGCGTCAGATGCTGCAAACGAGTACGGGGCCGACAATCAAAGATCAAAGAATTGCTGAACAATGATTCAGACATGCAATTATGACGTGAAACATCCCTTCATTGCTGGAAGATACTTGTCGTGAAGATTCAAGACGTGAGAAATCTTAAATGTAATGGAACTTCGAACGTGTTCTTCAAGAAATTGTGAAGTTCTCTAACTTGTGTAAATAAGTGATTGTGAATTCAATTCTCATACCTGGGTCAGTAATGAAAGGTCGATGCAAAGCCATAAGTGGAGATGAAGCAATGGTGATTCGACTGCGAAATCTTTTACAAAATAATGTTCTAACGATTGAGTTTTCACCAGATTGCAACGATAATAACGAAGACCATGCGCGATTATTAAAAGATAAACCGATTAATAATGGCCAGAAATTAATTAAAAGAATCGCGAAATCAAATTTTAAGTTCATTAATAACATTATGTAATATTTTGAAAGAACTGAGAAGGGTATGATTATATTAATCATTGTTGGTATTAGACCCAATTTCCCAATTAAAAAGATATATGTCATGCCAGTTAATCATACATATGTTGATCAAAAATGATATAATCTGAATTGTGTTAACTGGATGGATATGACTGATGGGAGTGGACGGATATGATTACGGACGATGTGGTTGAGTGATGGTATCAGCTTGAGTCCGACTGGTAGTCAATGGTGTAGGGGAAGTGCTGCCCAAATTTTTAGAAATTACCCTATAGTTAAGGGCAAAGAAGTATATTGTCCTTCTCGTCAGTATTCCAAATAATTGCGATCTCGGTTATTGAGGAAGTTGTTATGACCAAACTGACTTTATATAATTGGTCTTTGATTCCAGTTAGCTAGTCAGCATTTGGTTTAAGTGATCAGTTAAAGGAGTTAATTGATCAACTTTACCAACTAATGGTTAGTTAAATGGAGATCGATTCCAATTAGATTGAGTCAAGCTCTAACATGATTTCCAGTTCCGAAATCAAAGCAATAAGAAATTTGGAAAAAAATAATGGCGTTACGTAAATTGAAAGCTTAGTACAATTAGCGTGATGTTACTGCAAACAGGTGCAAGGTTTGATCCAGAAGAATACGCTCTTTTCGATGAATAAGAGGAATAGGAAGTTACTGGTACACGCTAGTAAGAAGAATATTTTTAAGAACTGAGGGTTCAGGATAAAGCAAAGGGAGTATATCATCAGCAATAGTGTTCAGGAAAAACTTGGATGTATACCCATATCGAATGACGAATTAATGAAAGATTTGAATGTATACTTCTTTTGAACGGCGATTAAATGAAAGTTGCTGTAAAATAACGGAAAGTTCGTAAATTCAAGCATCTAAGGTAAGACGAAGACTGATGAAGTCTGCATGTGAACTCAAGATACGCGATCCGTGATGAGTTAATCAAGGTTAAGAAAATAGCTTTTAGTGAAATTCGAGAATTCTGTTAGTAAGAATTTAAACATTATAAATAAAAGCCTTCATTCCAGTATGAACCCCAGAAATGACCTATCCAACTATAAACAAATTAAAATTACTAAGAAGAAGAAATTCGTTATGTTTAAAAGAAATAATGAATCATGAGAAGGGAGAAATAATAAAGAAAAGAAGTGGAATCAAAAAGGATGATAAAGAAATATTATAAAATAATCCAGGAAATATGTAAGTTGGGAACATCGGTTGTGCCCGAACTGGTAGGAGAATGAGGTGAAACGTTGATAGTTGGAGATAGGAATTCATTCCAAAAATGCGTGTAAATAGGGATGATTAAACAAAGGTATTAATGGTGAACTGTTAGAAAATAACATTGCAATGAATCTCATGTCGGAATTCTTTAAAAATTTAAAGTGAGGACCAGGAGGTTCGAACGAATGCTCTACCAAGATTACCTCAGGGAATAAGGAAAGAATTTCTCGTCAAATTCTTCACAGAGTTAAGCTGGTGTCAAAAGCCCCATATCGTCTAACTCAATAGGGATAAAATAATAAGTGAAGGAAAACTTCAGAAATGTGGAATGAAAGAAAGAGTGTTTTGCGCTGTGCACAAAAGTGATCATGAGAAAAAGAAGAATAGAGGTATGAAGTTACACATCGATTATCAGAAATCGTAAGTCTGAAGATTAAATGAACACAATGTACCAGGAGTATTGGGATAGTGTGATTGTATTTATTAATAACATCCTCGCTAATTCAAAGACTAAGGAAGACCAAGTTGAACGCCTGAAGATATGCTTGTGAAGAGTTGGAAAATAGCAGCTGCATTCTTAGCTTCGAAGATATGAATTCTAGGTATAATGGATTATGAGCTCCAGTGTGTGGTTAACTCCAAACAGGAAAGGTCCATTTAGGAATAGATATTTCAAATAGAAATAAAAGAGTAAATACCATTAAGATTGTTAAGAAATGGTTAAAAGAATTAGGAAAGTTAGAAATTGAAGAATAAGTTTTGATCCATCTTCTAGGTTATGCTGATACTTACTTTGTTGTTAAATATCAAAGGTGGTATTAATGCAGATGATTGATGTTGACTTCAGTATGAAACGTTGTGAGCATCAAAGTTCGTATTGATACTTAATTTGATAGGACAACAAAATGAGTATTAGTACCAAGAGACCAGGTTTTGAATAAAGTTATGATTTATTCCGTTCCAAATTAATATTTTCTTTCAGATAATAGCAGATTCTCGCTTGATGAATCTACTTGATAGTGATTGAAAAGAAATAGAAGTATGCTACCAAGTGGGGAGTAAATGCAATTGCCGAGATTTTTCTTTTTAGCTTTTGAATAAATGTAGAACAATTCGAAGCATCAGACGTCATGAGCTCAGGACATCGGGTGCAGACGAATAGAAAATGAAAGAGACTAATTAAAGATTCTCGAATACGAGTGGAAATGATCATAGGTTAATTTAACCGAACAGAAGGAGACATGATAGGTAGAGAAGAACAGTCAGTGAAAATAGAAATTTCATGAACAGGAAACTATTAGAATCGGAAAGAAAAGAAGGTTAGTGTAAATTAAGTTAGTCCTTGAAATAGTGAGATAGATAGAACGATTGTGAATGAGTTGGTCTTGTCGTCACAGTTACAACGAGTCCATAAGGCAATTATGTGTGTATGACTATGAAGAGTAATTTAACTCCAAATATGTGAAATAAAAGATTGAGTTAGGGGTTGCATGAGCAACTGATAAATCTGATGATGGTAGGAGACCGTTGAAACGTGATTAAAGTAGTGATTCCTGAGAAGTTTTAAGTAGATACTCGAAATGTAGCAGTGTCTGTTCTTTAGCATGATTCTGAGGACATAATCCTTTTGAGGGGGGAAGAATGTAATGCCTGGGAAATATTATGTAATTATTTTTATCAATAAATAATTATTATGTGAATTTTGTGTGAATTTTGGTGAATTATTTGATGATGGATAATAATATTTGAATGTTTATTTCTGATAAAATTTAGATATTCTAATTTCTAATTATCCATAATTAAATATAGATAATTATTGGTATTTTTCTGGTAATTTTTGGATAATCATATGATTTTATAAGGATTTATAGAATTATCAATGATCATTTTTGCATAATCATAAAATTACTTTTTAGAATCAGAAATTGTCCCACTTCAATCGTTTTTGCGTTTTTACAACCTGAAACTCTTCCGAAAACTCCTTCCTAATCTAAACTGATAATTCTGAACACTTTTCATATTTTGACTTTTTCGATCCGGGGTACGGTTTGACCTGTCAGAGTCCCGGTGTGAAATTTTCGATACGCAAATCATTTTATATATCGATAAGAATTCATATTATAAAAAGGCGAGACATTATCACCATAATTTCGTATAAAGTATTTTATAGGAAGCTCTGTTTTGATAATCATCCAATTCTGGTATTAAAATCGTATCATCTTTTCAGTTATTTAGCGGCTAAGTAACCCATTTTCGGAACCGATCTGTGAATGTAATTAGTAAATTCTTAAATAAATAAAAGATGTGATGGGTCTGTCGGCTGCGTATTGATGTATTATTAATTGTTTGTTATTTGTGGGATGCGAAGATTAATTTTATAATTAATTACCGAGCAGTATGCATTTAATTCATTTTAAAGTGATTTTATTGGATATTTATTCTTAAAAATGCTAAAATTGTTTCTAAAATTATTTTTATTGTTTTATAATTTTATTTATTATATTTAGGGGTTTATAAAATTTAGAAATCAATATTTTATTAATTATTTAATTTTAAATGATTTTCTGAGTTCATTAAATTGTAAAATCAGTAATTAATTCGGAAATGCTTAAAAAATTATGGAAATTTCGATTCTATTAACTTTTAATTATTTCGAGAATTTTGAAAATATGTTCAGATAGATTCTCGGGTTATTTTACCCGTTTAATACTCGTTGAATCGATAAATTGCGATACAAAATTCAGTTTTTCGGGTTAGCTAGTAATCAGGCTAGGGTTTTATTCTTATCAATTGATTTCTCCCCTGTTATTTCATAGCACCGCCTCTTCTTCTCTCTATGTACTTCATCTCTCTCGCTCAATCTCTCTCTCTCAACCTCTCCCTGATCTCTCTCTATATTCTTTTCTCTCTCACGATTTCTCATCTCATCTTATCTTTGTTCTCTCCCTCCTACTTTCCCCTTCTTTGCTTCGTGTTTGGCTGTTCTCTCTCGGGTAAGCCACCCCGTCATTTTCTTGTCTTCTGTTCGCCGTTGTCTCAGCTTTTCCAGCCAAAGGCCGCGTGTGTGTACTCCGTGTGTGTATCTGTATGTATACGTGGTTATGTGTGTGTACGTGTTTTGTGTGTATGTGATTCCTGTATGTGCGCGTGATGCGCGTGTATGAGTTGTGTGCGTGCATGTGTGCAACCTGTGTGTGTGCGTGTGCGTGTGGTTGCAGCTGCTGTTGTTGCAATTTTCCGGCCACCGGTGTATTTTCCGGTGACCCTGCCTGAGTCATGTTTGGCTTTGATAATGTTGCTTGATACGGTGTTGTGCGAATTGATTAAATTTTACCATTTTTAATTCTGCAGGAATTAACTGATTAATGTTTCGTGATTTAAGTAAATTCGGACGGAATTATAATAATTAATCGGTGGAATTCGTATGGAAACCCGAATTTATCGGGCACCGACGAATTTACCGCCGTCGGCGATGAGCCTCGGCGAGTCGACGGTGGGCGATGATGATTTTTATCTGAGTCCTACGTTATTAATTAAATAAAAATAGTTGGTAAATCGATTGTGAACGAAAATGCGAATAAATAAAAATACGAATAAAAATGCAGAATATGAGTAGTAATAATAATTAAGCGAATCGGAGTGGGGACTTGGTAATTGGATTGTGGATTGAATTACTTGATGTGATTGTTGATTGTGATTGACGTCGAACTGATTCGACGGGTAGGCCGATTAATAAAGGAGACGCTGCCCGATTTTCGGGAAAATAATTCCGAAAATACAGGAACGTAACCTATAATTATCGGAGACATCGAATAACCATATACGATTATATTGTATAAACTTAATTGCGAGTGACACAAAATAATTTATAAGTAATCGATTACCCTATTTTTGAGGTAACAAATATACGTATTTTCTGAAAATAAATACCGAACCGAGTTTCGAAGATGTGAACCATAATTGCTATGTGTATTTCGATAATACATATAAATATGAGTTGGGTTATGAAATCGTATGGGTAGAATAGGATTGTGGTGCATGTTAAGCGGTTATCTGAATTAGGGTATTCCAACCCTGTAGGTCTCAGTCGGAAGACCCGAGGCGTGACGTTGGGCTAGGATTGATCTAGTGATTAGACATTGGGATCAACGAAGTTCCAACCGAAGAATCTGAGTGTCGGGATCGAATCCAGAATGGAATAGTAGTTTGACGATAAATCCAAACGATCAAGTCGAATCGAAGTCAACTAGTAATAGCGATTGAAGTTTATTGAGGCAAGTATTCCCGAACTTTCTTTTAAATACTGCAAGTATTCTTGAATTTTCTTTTAAAATACTGCAATTATTTCTTCGATCCTATTCAAAGTTCAGAATAGTTACATGTTTTACATTTCACTGCAATTACTCATATTATGCATGTTCATTTATTCTTGTTCCTGTAATTCGATTGCTCTCATGAGCAAATACCCATTCTTTTCGGTTATTTGCGAACTCTGAATTGGGATGTTTTGAATTCAAAATGATTTAACATCAAAATACTCCATGGGCTGGATAATGATGATGTTTTGGGGATTAAGTGTGTCTTAATCCTGAGGACCGGGATGACTGGTGCCTTGAGATGGGCCGTAGTGCCTGGATATCCGACTGGATCTTTACATTGAGATATAGATCTGCATTATATTCTGACTGATCAGCGGAATATAGATGCGAACTAGTGTCCAGTCTAATTTATTGTTGATCGCCATTAACGGCATTCTCTCTCGAATGGTTTTATGATTCCACAAACTGGACAAAACCCTGATTCAGGAGATGAATCGGGGAATTGCTTGTCATTTTTGGATTTTAGTTAAAGGCTGGTGACAACCAACGTTTATTCGCTCACTCACTCAAAAAAAATAGAATGGTTTAAAATTGTTTTAAGATTTTGTCCGAAAATTTTCTTTGATATTAATGTTTGAAACTCAAATTATATACTTGCTGGGCATTTTTGGCTCACTCTTGCTTTGTCAATTCTTATTTCTGCCAGAAACAGATAAGGATAAAAGTGAATAGCTTTGATAGACAACAGGAGTTAGAGAAATTTCCGTTGCGAGAGGTTGAAGCTGTTAGAAGAAGGTGACAAGAGCATTAGTTCAAAGGTATTTATAATTGTATTTTAGTTATTATGAGTTGTAAAGGGTTAGATTCTTGTTTCATACCAACCTGTAAACGATCCGGATTCAAGGGGTTAATTGAATATTCTTTTGTTTTATGTAAAGATTGTTTAGTGACACCGAATCTTGACCCCGGATTTGGGATGTTACATAATGTCTCCTAATTTACTCCCTAATTCATCATAACAGAGGTGTTGAAATTAAAATACTTATCACTAAGAAGCATATAAAGCATGTTAACAAGTGAATAAGTTATAACATCAAAATTGCTAACTTTTCCAGAAAATACCTTAATAAAAGAGGCACATAGAAAGCTCCATTCTTTCGTAAAGCCTAATCTCCTAACCTCACCTAACTTGGTGGAAGTAAGAGCATAACCCATAGAAATAAGCATGTTACTCACATCAGTGTCTGTGTGTGGAGCAAGAGTGTTATTTTCAGGCAATTTAAAGCATTTTTAAGAGCATCACAGTTAATGTAGTGTTCATTACCTTTGAGAGTGAAGGTAATTTTTTATCATTGGAGTTGAACACAATAGTAGTCCAAATCTCCTCAACAACTTCACAGTAGGTGATTGGAGACTCAAGCATCATAACTCCGTTTACAGCTTTAAATGAAGTCTATCATTTTGTGATAGTCTTCAGACGTAGGAATTTCATTGTTCACCAAAGCTACGAAGTTGTTCTTTTCATAGACATACCCAGTTTGAGACATGATTTTGACTACAGGTGTTATTGCTGTGATTGAAAGTAGTTGCAGATAGGGGTTTTTTCTTTGGAGACTAAGGGAGTTACTGAAATTGCTTGAGAATGATAAAAGTAAAAATGAAAATAAAATAGGCTTTTATACTTTCTCAGAAATAAACTGTCAAAAGTTAAAAAGGTAAAATAAAGTAACCAATCAAATTAGACCAAAATAGCCGTTTAAAAATAAAGAAAACTCTCAAAATTCTGATGATTATCCATCGAAATATACTTACAGGTTGTAAGTAAATTCAACGGATAATGCCTAGAATTAACGACTAAGATTGAGAGCAATTCGATGGATGGAGATAAAAGTACCCTGAGTAATATTTGATACTTCAATGGATGATAAAATTCAACGGATATTCATTTTCAATGGATAATGAACATCCGTCGAGATATAAATTCTGACTTAGCCAAAATTTCATCCTTTGACAAGAAATATTAAATTTTATTCTGGCTACATTTCAAATTGCTTAGATATCAAAACAAATTAAGAGTAATTAATCATACCTAATTCACTTACCAACCTAGTAAAGGTGGATTCATTAAGTGTCTTGGTAAAGATGTCTGCAAGTTGTTTCTCACTTGGAACAAAATAAAGTTCTTCAGTACCATTCATCACATGCTCTCTAATGAAGTGGTACTTGATTTCAATGTGCTTTGTCGTTGAATGTTGTACTGGATTTTCAGTAATTGCAATGACACTTATGTTATCACAGAAAATAGGAATCTTATTCACCTGTAGACCATAGTCCAACAGTTGATTTTTCATCCATAAAATCTGTGCACAACAGCTACCAGCAGTAATATATTCTGCCTCAACTGTAGAAGTAGAGACTGAATTTTGCTTTTTACTGAACTAAGATACTAGCTTATTTCCTAGAAATTGACAGATTCTTGTAGTACTTTTTCTATCAATTTTACAACCTGCATAATCTGCATCTGAGTAACCAGCTAGATCAAAACCAAAATCTCCAGGATACCAAATGCCAAGTTTTGGTGTTCCTTTGAGATATCTGAAAATTCTCTTTGTTAGGTAATGAATACAACATAGGGGGTTAATGTATTTTAAACAATTTTAATGTCTTTTTGAACTTTTTAATAATGGTGAACAAAGTGATCTATATTGTAGAGAAAATGTGTTTTAACAGAATAATTAAAACATGCATATGAACACAATATCTTTCAAAACTCACTTAATTTTATATTAAAATCAAGCTAGTGTTTGCTACAAATTTCTGGGTTCTTAGTATATTAAGAACTCAGCTTCTCCCTTGAGAGTTACAAGAAATTTCGAATCTATTTTGTTACCCTTAAACAAAGCATCTAGTGTTTATATTATTGAACAGTAAACACTGGTTTTTACACAACATGCATTAGCATGTACTAAACCCTACTTTTGGATAACTAAATCTTTCTATTGTTGGAGTGTAATCAACTGCAAGACTGCAAAGGAGATATGGGACGCCTTGGAGACAAGATGCCAGGGAACTGATTCAATTAAGAAAAACAGGAAGACTATACTTACTCAAGAGTATGAACACTTTGACTCAAAGCCCGATACGTCATTAACTGGTTTATATGACAGATTTGTCAAACTCTTGAATGATTTGTCACTAGTTGCCAAGGAATATGATCTTGAAGATTCAAATCTTAAATTCCTATTATCTCTTCCTGAATGTTGGGATTTGAAGGCCACCACTATAAGAGACAACTATGCTCTTGAAGAAACAACTCTTGATGAAATTTATGGGATGCTCAAGACTCATGAACTTGAGATGGAACAAAGAAGCAAGAGGAATGGAAGAAAGTCAAGGACAGTTGCTCTTAAGGCTAAGGAGGAATCCCCCAAAGCAGCTGCCTCAAGGAAAGGCAATGGAAAAGCTCTCATCACAAAGTCTGATACTGAATCATCAAGTTCTGATACTGCTGATGACTCAGAAACTGAAAGCTTACCTGAGATGGATCCTGATGAAGAGATGATGAAGCTGTGTGCTCTTATGGTGAAAGGAATTACAAGGATTGCATACAGGAAACTGAGGAAGGGAAAGAAGTCTTCGAGGAAAGGTGCAAGTTCTGATAAGAAGAGTTTCAGAAAATCTGAAGGCAAAGGAGGAAACTATGACAGAGGAGATTACACAAATTTCAAATGCTACAACTGTGGTGAGAAAGGCCACATATATCCTGATTGCAAGAAAGTGAAGAGTGACAAAGGCAAGGCTCTTGTCACAAAGAAGAAAAGATTGACAGACAGTTCAGATTCTGAAAGTGAGGTGAACTATGCCTTGATGGCAAATGCTGATAGCAGTTCTGATACTATTGAGTTAAAGGGCAACAGGAAAAACATCCTAGTTCTGGACAGTGGATGTTCAGGACATATGACTGGAAATAAAGCCCTGCTATCAGACTTTGTGGAGAAAGCTGGCCCAAGTGTTTCTTATGGAGATGGCAACATGGGAAAAACTTTGGGATATGGCAATATCAATCTGGGGAATGTCATCATTGAAAAAGTAGCTCTAGTCTCAGGACTTAAACATAATTTGCTGAGTGTTAGTCAAATCTGTGATAGAGATTATCATGTGGATTTCTTTGAAGAACACTGTGAAGTTGTAACCAAATCTACAGGCAAAGTTGTTCTGAAAGGATACAGGCATGGTAACATTTATGAAGCCAAGCTTTCACCAAGTACTGATGATTCTGCAATCTATTTGTTAAGTAGAGCATCAATTGAAGAAAGCTGTAATTGGCATAAGAAACTCTCTCATTTAAATTTCAACAATATAAATGAACTAGTCAAGAAAGATCTAGTGAAAGGTTTGCCAAAATCAATATTTGCTCCTGATGGCCTTTGTGATTCCTGTCAAAAGGCAAAACAAAGAAAATCTTCATTCAAGAGCAAGACTGAATCTTCAATTCTTGAGCCTTATCACCTACTACATGTTGATCTATTTGGTCCAGTGAATGTCATGTCTATTGCAAAGAAGAAATATGTTATGGTCATAGTGGATGAGTTCACCAGATACACACGGGTGTATTTCTTGCACACAAAAAGTGAAACTGCATCTATTTTGATTGATCATGTCAAGCAACTGAATAAATTGGTTAAAGATTTTGTGAAGATCATAAGAAGTGATAATGGCACTGAGTTCAAGAATTTGATCATGGAAGAGTTCTGCAAAGACCATGGAATAAAGCATGAATTTTATGCTCCTGGAACTGCACAATAAATTGGAGTTATTGAAAGAAAGAATAGAACTCTTATTGAAGCTGCACGAACTATGCTTGATGAAGCAAAGTTGCCAACCAACTTTTGGGCTGAAGCTATGCAGACTGCTTGTTTTACTCAGAATGCAACACTCATTAACAAGCATGGAAAAACACCATATGAGATAGTGAAGAAAAAGAAGCCAAATCTAAAGTATTTTCATGTATTTGGATGCAAGTGTTTTATTTTTAAGACTCATCCTGAACAGCTATCCAAGTTTTATCTAAAAGCTGATGAAGGAATTTTTGTTGGATATCCACTTTCCACAAAAGCCTTCAGAGTCTATAATTTAAGAACAAGGGTTGTCATGGAATCTATCAATATCTCTTTTGATGATAAGAAGATTACAGGACTTGCAGATTTCAATGATCATGATCAGCTGAGATTTGAGAATGAAGTTTTAAATTCTGATACTATAAATCCTGGCAGTCTAAATCCTAATACTGCAAACTCTGATGGATTAAACTCTGATTTTATTGAAACTGTGGTGACTACACCAAAGGAAGATGCACCTGTGCAGGGGGAGCATACTGAAGATACAACCACATCTCAAGAAGCATCATAACCTACAATAGGCCCTTCAAGTTCTGATTCATCAAGTTCTGATGGGCCAAGTTCTGATAATTCTGGAAACTCAAATTCCGAAGGATCCAACTCAAAGAGCATAATTTCAGGGGGAGCATCAGAAAATGTTGATGAAGACAGCATGGATCATGGGGGAGCATCCACTTCTAGAGAAAGTCTTCCATCTGCAAGGAAGTGGACTAAAGCACATACACCTGACTTAATTATTGGAAATCCTGATGCAGGTGTCAGAACTAGAACAGCTACATCAAATGAATGTCTTTATTACTCTTTTCTCTCTCAGACCGAACCAAAGAAAGTGGAAGAAGCTCTTCAAGATGTTGATTGGGTGCTAGCAATGCAGGAAGAGTTAAATGAATTTGAAAGAAATAAAGTCTGGACCCTAGTGCCAAGACCAAAGAATAGATCAGTTGTTGGTACAAAGTGGGTGTTCAGAAACAAAACTGATAGTGATGGCATAATTACAAGGAATAAAGCAAAGCTGGTTGCAAAAGGATATTCTCAACATGAGGGAATTGATTATGATGAAACATTTGCACCAGTTGATAGATTGGAAGCCATAAGGATATTTTTAGCTTATGCTGCTCACAAAAAGTTTACAGTCTTTCAAATGGATGTGAAAAGTGCTTTTCTCAATGGAGAATTGGAAGAGGAAGTATATGTTGAACAACCTCCAGGTTTTGTAGATGTAAAATTTCCTAATCATGTCTACAGACTTGACAAAGCACTTTATTGCCTTAAGCAAGCTCCAAGAGCATGGTATGAGACACTAGCTCAGTTTCTTCTGGAAAGTGGATTTAACAGAGGGACTATTGACAAAACATTGTTTTATCTCAACCATGGAAATGACTTACTTTTGGTGCAGATATATGTTGATGATATCATTTTTGGTTCTACAAATGACAAACTTTGTAAAAAGTTTGCCAAGCTGATGCAGTCAAGATATCAAATGAGTATGATGGGAGAACTCAGCTATTTTCTGGGCCTTCAAGTCAAGCAGAATGAAGAAGGAACTTTTATTTGTCAATCTAAGTACACCAGAAATTTGTTGAAGAAATTTGGAATGCAAGATTGTTCAAGTGCATCCACTCCTATGGCCACTGCAATAAAATTGGATAAGGATACTGGTACATCAGTAGATATTACTGATTATAGAGGTATGATTGGCTCATTACTCTATCTAACTGCAAGTAGACCTGATATCATGTATGCTACCTATCTTTGTGCAAGATTTCAAGCAGAACCAAGAGAACCTCACTTAACAGCTGTGAAAAGAATTTTCATGTACCTTAAGGGTACAGCTGACCTGGGATTGTGGTATCCTAGAGAATCAGACTTTAAGCTAATAGGTTACTCAGATGCAGATTTTGCAATATGCAAAATTGACAGGAAAAACACAAGTGGAAGCTGCCAATTTCTTGGAGGCAGATTGGTTTCTTGGTTTAGCAAGAAACAAAAGTCAATTTCCACATCAACTGCAGAAGCAGAATATATTGCTGTAGGAAGCTGTTGTGCACAGATTCTTTGGATGAAGAATCAGTTACTGGATTATGGGTTAGAATTTTCTAAAATTCCTATTTACTGTGATAATCAAAGTGCTATTGCTATGACAGGTAATCCAGTTCAATACTCAATGATAAAGCACATCAACATTAGGTACCACTTCATAAGGGAACATGTGGATGAAGGTACAGTGGAATTGAATTTTGTTCCAACAGATCAACAACTAGCAGATATCTTCACAAAACCACTGTGTGAAGCTACTTTTACAAGATTGGTAAATGAACTTGGAATGGTTTCAGGTTCTTTCTCTAAATATCCTTAGTTTATATTCTGATACATCAGTCTTTATGATCAGTATTTACAGATATTACTATCTTTGTGTATTCTGTGCTTAAATTGAAATTTGCTAAAGTGCTGATTGTTCTCTGATGTGAATTTCTAAACTCTGATAGTGATATGAATGTTTCTGTGACTATTCAATCCAATGAGGATAACTGTGCTAGATGCTGACCTAGTAATCTTTAATATACTGATATCCCATGTCTGAAGTAATTGTTTATATGGAAATTTCTTAACGCAAGCAAATTCTGATATTGAGCTTAGTTGAAGTTTACTTTGTGTATCTTATTACTAAATCAAAAACTAGAATAGTGCCTTTTATCTGTTAAGTTCTGATGTTAGTAAATCTGATGGACGTACTAAGTACTGATAAACCTCACTTATCAAAAGAAAAAGAAAAAGAAATAAAAATCAGGTACTCCTTTGAGATCTAGAGTAAAAATGTGGAAGGGAAGACCCAAGTGCATTGCTGGTATTAAGTAATATGCATTAGAAAAGCAAAATAAAATTTTCTTGGTGACTTTTCACATTCTCTGATTACTGGAGAAATACTCTGATTATAGCATAAATTCTGATAAGCAGTTGTGACTCACTTACACTGAGAAGCAACTTTAAAAAGGAATTTCAAAAAGATGCATAAAATGAGCACAAAACAGTTGAGGTGGACTCATACATGAACTCATTCTACAGTAGACTTCAGAATAATGACAGATTTTGAGCAAAGTTTTTAGTTATGCCTTACTTCTAAGATGTACTGAAGTGAATCAGACTTTTCTCTTTGTCTGATATTTAGCTTATTGCACACACTTACACTCCATATGAATGATGAATATTACTGTGGTGATAAATGTTGTTTTAGATGAACAGTTCAAGTGTCAGTTGCATAAATTCTGAGGACAAGTTCTGATGGAAGTTCTGATGATAAAGTTCTGATGTGTCCATATCAGTATTTATGTGAAGAATTACAGAAATAGATGTTCACTTTTCGATTTAAGGAGCCATGTTCTGATGACTGTTAAGTTCTGATATAAGTCTAAGTTCTGATATTAAATCCTGATTCTTTACTTGACTTATTTGTGGTTAAATCTGAAACAGTCATATTTAAAATCAGAATATGTTTGGGTGAGATATAAACAGTCAAAATAATTTGGGTTAGTGGTACTCGTATATGCACAGTAATTTTTACTTGTTTCGTGTGCTCATTAACTCCTGTTTTAAGCTTCTAATGGCTGTCGTAATTACTCATCGGTCTAGGGAGACGAGGCTTTACTTCTTTTCGTTTTACATTCCCTGCATCCCTTGGTCTTCTCTTGTCTATATAACTGACCGATAATCCTTCAGTAAAAACCAATTCTTTCTTCTCTCAAACAATGACTCCGTTTGGTTGGTTTTACTGCTATGGCTCAGACAAGGTGACTATTTGGAACAATAGAGTTCCAACTCATTATCCTATCAACAACATTCCTTCTAATCTCTGGATTCAATTTCCAGAAATCATTAAAAATGATTTGTTGACTGTTCAAAGAGATCTTCATCTCCGTTCTCTTCGTCAACAGGAGAGAATCATTCGTCTTGCTATTCTTTTTATTGAAGATAGGAAGAAGAATTAATTGTTATCCTCCTGTTTCTCTTCACTGTCAGCTTTGTCAGTCTTTTAGACTAGGACTAAGGCTGTTGATGTGACTGTGTTGTCACTGTCAACAGATGTTTGAATTGATTATCCGTCGGGTGCATGATCATCTGTCGGGTTGCCTTGTTAATCATCCGTCGAGTGGCATTGTTGTTTATCCGTCGGGTAGCTATTTGGAACTTGACTTACAAACTACAGATGATCAAGACATCATCTATGTATAATTAATCAACCTATTCTGCATATCATCCGTCGAGTGGCATTTTATATATGCAGAATTACAAGACATCATCTATGTATAATTAATCAACCTATTCTACATATCTAATTAAAGTCAACATGACTTGAGTGCTACTACAGAATATAAACAAGGTGTATGCAGAAATGTGCTACAGACTCATTATTACACAAGATACTCACTCGATTGATAATTAATCATCATCCGTCGGGACTATATTGAGTCATCCGTCGGGACTATATTCCTTATCCGTCGGGATTCTCGACTAGGGCAATCTTGTAATTTTCTGCATGTAATTTAAGTTTCATGAAATGTATTCCTTTGATATATTAATGAAATTTTACTTTACTGCAAGATTTTGCCTCTGAGTCGTTTCATATTCTGATGACCCTTTACATTCTGATAATAATCAAGTTGTGCTGCTCACGTGGTAGTGTTTATTTGCTTGGTTTATTTTTGGTTATTCTTAAATGGGATTATTTTATCAGAATAATTGTTTAAATGGGATTACTTGATTAATGGGATTACTTGGTTAGTGGGACGGTTTTTCTCCTTGAAAAACTATATGTGATAAGTAATGATTACTAAATACCCGTGCCCATTAATTATTTTTTACTGTTGCATGCCTGACAGGTGTCCAAAGACCTTTCATATTCGTCTCAACGGTTATCTTTTACCATGTATAAGTAAAAGATAGAAAAGATTGTAAAATCTTTTATTCACTTTTATACTCTATCTCTCTCTTTTTACTCTTATACTCTCACTATTTTCTGAGATTTATCACACAGGCATTTTCTCGAACACCTTTCAGACACTCAAATTTTTCACTGATTTCTCAATGGCACCTAAAGATATTATCTTCAATGGAGCAAAGTTTGTTCCTAATAACTATGCTGCCATTCTTACCACGCAAGAAGTTCCGTCAAAACTTCACTTTGTTCAGGACTTCTTAGCTAATAGTGAAATCGGATACGCTTTGACTCAACCATCAAGTTTTTCTGGATCACAAGTGCTGACATTCTGGAGAACAGGGGTTTATGATGATGGTGGTAAGAGTGGATCTCCTAGTATTGTCTTTACAGCAAATGAGGAGGATTATGTTATTACTCCGATAGTGGTTCGCATGGCTCTCCATTTACCAAAAAATGTTTAATTTAGTACTGCTATTGAGGAACCACTGCTTCAGGAAATGATGGTTGATTTGGGCTATGAAGAAAGTTTAGCAAAAATAGTTCAACTCAAACGTGCACACATGCGCCGAGAATGGAGCTTTTTCTTTGGCTGCATCACAAAGGCATTTGGTAACAAATGTACAAATTTTGATGCCATTCAAATCTTGTCTCAACAAATTGGGTATGCTCTTCTCCATCAGTCTTATTTTGATTTTGCTAGAACTGTGATATGCTTTATTGGTGACGGAATGAAAGAGGATAGGAATATTGTCTATTTTGCTAGATTTTGTCAATTAATTTATAGTCACTGTATAGAAGATGAACCTATCTTAGCCAGTGACATGTTAGAATCCTTTAAGCTAGCCAAAAGGGCTTTTACTGATTTACTAAATGCTGATAACAAAAAGGCAATTTTGAGACCTCTTAGAATTCCCTTAGTTGTCAAACAAGCCGTGGTAAATGCTGATGTTGCCAAATACTTTGTAATTTATCCTGATGTACCACAACCACAACATCAACCACAACCTCAGCCACAACCTCAACCACAACCATCAGAACCTACTCCTATCCTTCCTCAAACACAAACATCAGAATATTCTCATTATCCATCAGCACATACTACAGTGCAGCCTTCTTCTGCTAGAGCAACAGCATCAAGATCTAAGAAACTTTCACAGCATAAAAGAAGGAGGATCATCTTGAGAGATGAATCAGATGATGAGGCACAGGTTCAACCTACGGAAATCTGTTGTTCCTGCAGCTGAAAAAGTCTCTTCTCAGAAAGATAAAGAGACTGGGGGTTCTAGGTCCCTGAAAAGGCCTAGAACAATTAATTTTGATGATACAGCTCCTACAGTCTCTTCAAAAGAAAAAAGATTTAAAACATTAGCAAAAAGGCCTGCAGATTCTGGTAAAGGAATGGAAGCAGCAGCTAAGGAAGGGGGTCAGGAATCTCTGATCGCACAAGACCCTGTTGAAGCTCACAATTCTCCAAGTACTGATCCAGACCTTCACGCAACTCATCACTCTCCACTTCATGAGCCAGAAATAACTCATATTCCCACACCTCCAGTATATCCAGTACATGCTGATAACCAGGGGTCAAGTGATGAAATTGACATCCATAACTTGGAAGTGCCTCAGGTTTTGCATCTGGAAGCTCCACCAGCTACACAACTTTCTCAGCACACTCCTCCAGCCACTCCAGTGCTAAATTCTGATGATCATGGAGATGGATCTCCAATTGCTTCTCATACAGTCATTTTATCAGCAGATGATGATAGTGAATATTCTGCCACTTCTGTTGCACTGCCTTCTGCAAACTCTAATGAAGCTGATGTTAATGTCAATGCTGATATAGCTGGTCCATCTGGACATGCTCCTCTACCACCAGCTTCTAAGGTTTCTTTTATCGAGAAGTTTGTAGAAAGGGCTCCTCCAGTTCCTTGGAGTGAGACTCAAAGAGGGCAAGAGTGGATCAAAGACTGGAATAATATTGAATTTGTCCCTAATGCAGTTGTTCTTTCTGAACATCTGACAAAAGCTGGTGAGATGTTTGCCAATGATGATTTCAAGACACATCTTAGAGTTACATCACTGAGTACAAGGTACCTTCAAGGTCAACACTCAGCAACTCACGAGCAGCTGGACAAAATTCGAAATAAATTGCAAGAGGATGCGGAGAAGATCAAAGTAGAGAAGCAGAAGTTTTTCAAGCCTAACTTTGACCATTTAGCAAATATTGAAAAGTTTCAAGACAAGAAGCAAGCTCAAATTTCTGTTCTTTTACAAAATCAAGCTGCTCAGCAAGTTCAACTTAATGAACTTTAAAATTCTGTGGAATTGCTTGTCTCCCTGCTTCTTCCTGATGATGCCAAAAAGGGGGAGAAAGTAATTAAGTCCAAATGCAAGTCTAATAAATCACAGAAAGAGAAAGATGATGAAAATGAAGATCAGGGAAACTCTGAAAAGGGTGGAGGTCAAAGAAAAAACAAATGCTCTTCATTATAGAAAGATAGAACTACAAGTCAAAGGCTAAGTTCTCATGTTGGCAAGAAATCAAGCTCAGGTAAACAAGTTCTAGTCAATCCTGAAGACCTTGATGAAGAGATCTCAAAGAAGTTGTTTCATAAAGAAAATCCAGGGATAGATCTTGAAATGTTGGAAGAAGAAGAAGCTAGAATGAAAGTTGCAATTGATAAGTCATAATCTAAGTCTAAAGCTTCTGGAACAACAAAGAAACCTCCACATGCTAAAGGCATTGTGATTAAAGAAAGAACAAGTGCTGAGGCATCTAAAGCCAAATCACAAGTGGAGTATGATCCAAAGTTTAAGGGCAAAGGTAAAGTTGATGAACCTGTAAGGGTTTACATGCCAACTATGGATGAACAAATAGATGTTGATGAAGATACTGATCTGATTTTGAAGAAAAAGAAAGATTCTCAAACAACCTCTGATAGAGCTCAAGTTGTTCAAAGTCAGGAGTTAGTAAATTCAGATGCTACAAGGAAGCAAGCAACCTCTGACACAGCTCAAGTTAGCTTGACATCAGAAGATAAGGGAATAACCTCTGACATTGCTCATGTTAAACCTTCAACTACTCTACCAGGATTCACCCAAGCTAAACAATCTGCTCAAACTCTGAAGAGTACATCAAGAGGTTTTTAGAGTAGATTGCTTCTAGAAAAGGAGGCAAGAGATAAAACTGGTTTGGGAAATGCTGATGAAAGAAGAGTAAGTAACACAACTCTAGATCCTACATCTCTGTCTGAACCAGGAATAGGCACAACTCCTGAAAGATTGGATCAATTGGAGTCTGTACAGATGGTTTACCACTATGCACTTAAAGAACATGTTATGTTATATTTCATGACAGATGGGAGGGTATTTCAGATTAGGAAGGATGCTATTAACTTGAAGTACTATGAAGAATTAGAACATGTGCTATATTTGCTTCAAGTAAAGAACAAGTCTACAGATGATGCTACCAAATTCTTAAGGTCTAATATTGAGAGACAGAAGAAACTTTATAGGATAAACTCTGACAGCTCATACTATCCTAAGTACAGAGCTCATGATGGAAAAATTGTTGAAATGAAGCCTAACACTGCAAAGATTGTTACTACCTTTCTGGGTTATAGGGCTGTTGAATTTAACATAGAATCAGACAAAGCCTATTATATCAGACTTAATTAGGATATGAGAAAGGCAAAGATCAATGATCTCAGAGCTGCTATCTTTAAGATAAGTGAAGATACAGCTAAGCTAAAAGAAGCCAAAAGGAGGATGTTGAATGAACTTGCATATTCTGAGAGATGTCTTTTGAAGAATTATCTCAGGACAACTCCTGATATTAAAGAGATCACATAATGAAGCCAAGGCAAGGACTGCAACTGCTAAATTCTGAAGGACATACAAGCTAAAGCTGATATTAGACTTTAAGGATGGTAAAAGCTACAAGTATTGTAAGTTGTAGTTATCTAGTCAAATTCTCATGTGCATTTGTACTTAATGTTTTTGACATCATCAAATATATATTGAACTTGTATATTATGCTAATTTACAAGTTGGGGAGATTGTTAGATATATTTGAGATGTCATGTCTAATGTGTTTCATGTTTAGTTTTCAGATCTTAACAAACAGGAAATATCAGTACTTACTGAAATCAGCACTTAATGGAAGTCAGAACTTAAGGATATCAGTACTTAAATTATCAGGAGATAATTACCAGAAGATGGATATCAGAACTTAAGTACGGGAGGACGAACAGTTAAGGAAAGGCTGATTGAAAGAAAAGAAGATCAAGACTAAATAAAGAAGAGATGTGCATGAAGAAGATTTCTATGGAAAATAGAAGACTTGGAAAAGAAGATATCTAATTGATATATTTTAGGATATAGAATCATATTCAATATCAATTAGAGATTATCTTGTAACTGTGTAGTATATAAACACAGACATAGGGTTTACACTATAAGTGTTATCATAATCGAAGTTATTATTTATTGTAACCCTAGCAGCTCTCGTGATAAGTTGTTCATCATTGAGAAAGGACAGTTTCATATTGTAACAGAGTTTATTATGTTAAATAAAATCTATTTTCGGTTACTTGTGTTCTTATATTCGATTTGATTATGATAAACACTGTATTCAACCCCCTTCTACAGTGTGTGTGACCTAACAAATGACTTATCGAGATCTCTAATAACTCTATGGTTGTTTGAATTATTGAGGTCTCTGAGTTCTCTATAAGAGAATTTGGCTTATCGAGATCTCTCATATTCATATCTTCACTTTGTCTTATCGATGTCTCTGAGTTCTCTAGTGACAAATTGAATTATCGATATCTCAGAGATCTCTAGTGATATTTTGACTTATCGATATCTTAGAGATCTCTAGTGATATTTTGACTTGTCGATATCTCAGAGTTCTCTAGTGAAGAAATGTCTTGTCGATATCTCCATTCTTCATGTCTTCAATTTGGCTTGTCGATATCTCTGAGTTCTCTAGTAGCTTTTCTTGACTTCTCGACAAGTCATTCTGGAGTTCTCGAATGACTTCTCTATAACACATAATCTGTGACTTGTAGATTTCTTGACTTAGACTATTTTTCCCAAAACACATATATTCAACTCCAAGCTTCTTCACACTTTCTCTCAGGCATGATCTTCATGATCTTTTTCCAAAGTTTATTCTTAGGCTTGAATTGCTTACAGAAAAATACTCCAGTCTAATCTATTTACATTTTTACAGACTTAAGTATTATAATACGCAATGCAAATTTAGGTTACCATACAACTTACTTGAGATTGTCAATTTGACTTAGTCTTGTTATAGTACATGCATGTCTTGCACAACAATCTCCCCCAATTTGTGAGAAGATTGCTTATCAAAAATTCATGCATGCTAACAAGACTAACCCCAGCTACAATGTACAGATAGATTTATACATACAAATTGACACAAATTCAACATTTATACATTAGGTGATTTTTGAGTTAAACAGATACATACATCAGACAAATATTGTATCACCTGTTTCTTCTCTAATGAAGTCCTTTAAATATACAAGAATTTATAGTTCCTCTATAATTGGTGTCCCTTTTAGAGCTTCCACAAGTTTTAGTCTGTCAGATTTTGGATAACCACTCAGCAAATTAATCCTAAATTTTGAGAATGTGCCAGCTTTGACATTTAGAAATCTTCCATCCTTGGAAATTCTGCTCATCCCTTTTGCCTTGAGATCTTCAGATCTTTGAATGTACATTTTTATTTCCTCTCCATACTTCCTCTTCCTCTCCTTATATTCAGCCTTATTTCTTGCTCGTCTTTCCTCCCTTACTATCAACCATTTAGCTAAAACAGATCTCCATGCCCTGGTTGCAGTATCCTTATCCTTCAGTAAGCTTATCACTCTCTTGATTTCTATGGGTGAAAAGGTGTCCATTAAGGTGCTGCCAAGAAATGTGAAGGACCCATCCTCATAGTAGATTCTTACTTCCCTTAGTGTTATAACCCAAACTCTCACTATTTCCTCAGCTGGTTGTTAAAAGTAGTCTTCATCTGAGATGCACTAGTTTAGAGGTAGAAAATCACTTTGTTTATAATAATTCCAGATGGCCCTCTCAGTAACTTGCACTTTCTTAGGTTTTCTCCCAATATACTTGTAGTAAACTTTGAGCGATGACTTGACAGAAGGTAGGTTTGTGATTTTCTTGAGAAATGTCTGGTTTGAGGTGATTGATATTTTTATAAAGGTGTTAGCAGTTTGTTTGTATGAGAATTTAGGATTTGAGGTATGAGGTGATTTGGTATTTGAGTTTGGTGGCATAGAGGGTTGAGCTTGGTTAATTTGGATTTTTAGGGTTTGTTGTTATTGTGGTTGTGATCCCTCATCATTTTTCTTCCTTCTTGTTTCTTCTCCTCTCTTCCTGTCATCTTCCTTCTTCTCATCTTTCTTTTTTCCCTTGTCACCAGTTGCTCTTCAGGATTGACTTGGATTTGAGCCAGAAGGAGGTTGATCATTTGGCTTCTGCTCATCATCATCCTTGTCATCCTTTAAATTATAATTTATGGTAGGCAACATGGTGTTTACATTCTGAAGGTATCTCCCCAAGATTCTGATCATTTCCTCATCTTCAGGCTTCTTGTTAATTTTGGTCTTTAGATCAGTTTCAAGGGTCATAATAAGTCTCAAATTGTTCCTTACATAATTCTTAGGAACTATGAGGTATCTGCATTTCTTGGTTTGTGAACAGATGTAGGCAATCCCCCTGCTTGGATAAAGATAGGCTTCAGGAAAAGCAACTATCTGGGCATTTTTGAGTTCCCTTAGCAGTTCGGTGTCCACTGGAATTACTGTATGCACTTTGTCAATTATCACATATAGCTCAGATGCTCTCAGTCTTTGAAGATTGGTGAGAAACACCTGGAGACACCTGTCCAGACCACAGTCATTCACATTAGCTATGATTCTCTTTTCCAGAAAATTATCAACCCTGACAATCACTACTCTCACAAAGTTAATTTTGTTGGCCAAGGATTTCTTGTATGTGACATAGTTGTTGTGGAGAGACACCCTTAAAACTGACAAAAGTTCACTGAATTTCTGATCTTGACAAGGTCCTTCTACAGCTTTTAGGAGTCTGTCTTGTCCAACATCTTTTGAGAGTTGGTAATTCTGGCCTCACGGACTCAGCAAGTGCAGGAAGTGGGATATTGATCTTGCCCATGATGGCTCCCAAAGCAACGAAATTTTGCATTTATAAGTGCTTGTGGGAGTCCACCTATGCTTTAATATCTGCCTGTTGACTCTGCACCAGTGTGGTGAGAGCATGCACTTGAGTTGTGAGTTAGTCATTGGAGGTTTGCAGAGTTCAGACTTGACCTTGGAGAGCTTGTATCCGTAGATTTGTTGATGTAGAGGCGGGTTGAGATGTGGAAGTGGATGTAGAGGTAGATGGTGTAATATCCCATATATTTTCAAATATTATTATTATTATTCGGAATTTTTTATGAGATTTTATGTGAATTTTGGTGAATTATCTGAAAAGTGGAATTGATATCTGAATGTTTATATGTGACGTTATTTGAATATTTGAATTTTTATATGTCCAGAATAAAATATAGATAATTGTGGTATTTTTCTGGTAATTTTTGGAGTGTTATATGATTTTATAATGATTTATGAATTATTAATTATTTTCAGAATAATTATAAAATTATTTTATAGAGCCGGGAATCTTCCAACTTCAAACGTTTTGCGTTTTTACCACCCGAAACTCTTCCGAAAACTCCTTCCTAACCTAATCTGGTAATTCCGGACATTTTCCGTGTTTTGACTTTTTCGATCTGGATTACGGTTTGACCCGTGCACGGCCCGGCGCAATATTTTCAATACGCTAATCATTTCGGTAATCAACAAAACCCGTATTCTTAAAAGACGGGATATTTTTACGTTATTTTCGTATATGGTGTTTTATAAAAAGCCCAGTTTTGATAATTATCCAATTCTGGTATTGAATTGTATTGTTTTTACAGTTACTTAGCGGCTAAGCAACTAATTTAACGATCCAAAACGATCCAGAACGATCCAATATTTCATAAATATAAATAGCCTATTTATTATTTCATTTATTTCATTTATTCATTTGCAACCAGTTAAAATACCGTAAATACAGAGAAAAACCCGAGAAACCGATACGTTCACGAGAATCAAACACACGAACGAAGGCGTTATCGAACTCCGATTCGGGCGTGCAGCATATCAAAACGAAGCTCTCGAAATCTTCTTTCTGAATCAATCATCAGTTTCTGCCCAGAAATCACAATAATTTTCTTATTTAATTATTTATATTCGAATTATTTGATAATTAAATTATGAAAATTTGTTCTTGATGTTGTTGATGTGATTTGATGCTTCCATGTTGTAGAGTATGTTTTTCTAGTCAATTTGGTATATAATATGTCAAATTTTGAGTTCTGCATCATGTAGAAAAGTGGCTTTTATTCTCGGATATGAAAATTAGGGTTTTGAAGCTTTGAATGTTCTTAATTGGATTTAGGCGTTTTTGCTGTGGGGGTTATTTGTTTAAATTGATTGCATGGTTAAGTAGATCGTTGTGCAATGAATCGAATGGTACCACTGGTTTTAACAGACGGTGTCGGGAAGGTGGTGATCGGAAAACGGGTCGAAACGGCGGCGGAATTTTCTAGCAATGATTCCGGCTGTTTCGTTGATGTATTGAAAATTCTGGCTGTGTAAATGAGTTCCTGGCAACGTAGTGTACAATCCCTGTTGATTTGGTGTATTTTTTGGGTCGGTTTTGGCTCGCCGGAAAAGCTTGGGATCGCCGTTAATGGCGATCGCCGGCGACCGGTGACGGGGACGAGGACAAAGTGCAAGTAGGTCCCCTAAGTTTTGCAATATTTTCATTCCAGTCCCTGTACTTTTAGAATTGTATAAAAACAGGATTTCTGTTTTGTTTATTTTCAAAAATTATATTTTCTTTTTATAAAATTTTCAGAAACTGATTTTAATTATTTTAAAATTCAAAAATTTATTATTACTATTATTATTATTTTTTAAAATTTATTTTTAATTACAAAATAAATCTTAATTATTTAATTAATTAATTTTAGTTGATAATTAATTATTTAATTGGTCAATTAATTTAGATATTAATTGATTAATTAATTTAATTAGTTATTAATTAATTTTAATTGATTATTTAATTAGATTTAATTATTTATTTTTGATTTAAAAATTCCGAAAAATAAATTCGAGCTTTAAAATATTATTTTAAATTAGTATCCAAGCTCGATAATTTTTATAAAATTATTTTCGAGTGTTCGAGCCTTATTATTTAATTATTAAATGATTCAGAGACCCGTTTTATTCCAAAAAATGTTCAAAAATTCATAATAAATCAACCGTTTGTCCGTTTAATACGAAGCGAACGCGTAGAGACTCAGAAAAATATTGCGCTTCCAATAAAAATACTTTTGAGACTTAATTTCTTTTGTATTATAATGTCATTTGATTTGTGTATCAGTTTGAGTCGATATTTGATCGATAAATGTTAATATTGAATTGATTTTAATTCTGAACGCCTTAGAACGTATCTTTTAATGATCTGACTTATGTGTTACATGAAATATGTGATTATGTGTTATATGAATGTCATGACTAGCTGTTGCATGATATGCATGCTATCTGTTTACAGTTTTAAAATGCCATGCTAGTTATAAACGATCGGATAGATGTCCAGACGTATAGTTACGTCGATTGAGTTTGGTTCTGTCAATTAAGATAGTTCTTTTGTTTATAGAATCGAGTAGCAAGGAGTGCAGTCAAGTGTTAGACGGAGATAGTAGCCATCAGTTATAAGCTGAGTTATAGTAAGAAGTTATCAAGCATACCAGGCAAGTACCCCTAACTTCACTTATTGTTCAAGTGACGGTTATTTTGAATCTTATTATGCAAGTATCTCTATCTTCATTTATCATTCCATTGGTATTGACTCTGAACTTTATTCTTTCAATTTCCATACTATTCTAAGTTCAGAATAGTTAAACGTTTTATATTTCGCTATAAATTACTCTATACAGTAGAACATTGAATTGAGATTAGCGAATAACTAATTATTCTAGTTATTTCGCCATCGATTGTTGAGATAACTCTGGACCATGAGAAATGGGGAGTTATATGGTTAAGGATGTCCTTTGATTCGGCTCCTTTGATCAAAATATTTTATGGGTTGGATGAATGCGTAAGTGACCGGGATGGACAGGTCCAACGGAGGGCTATTTCTATGTGTTGTATGAAATATTATGACACCATTTTTGCCACAGGCAGGTATATTGCCTTTTTATTTGAGTACTCATATTTTGGGGACATGTTTCTATGAATCATGACCTTGTGCTATCACACGGGCTGATCAGCATGTGATAGTACGTCCGTCGGAGTTAGATTCCAATCTAAAAATTATCATTTATTGTTGATAGCTTGTGAAGCTTTATTATTGATCAAATATTACTGCTTTCATCCCTTTTGTTCAGTTATTATCAGAATGTGGTTTATCATTTCAAGTACATTTTATATTGCTTGCTGAGCATTTCTTTCGCTCATACTTGTTTATCAATCTAATCTTTCAGTTAAGCCAGAGCAGGCTTGAGATCCAGGTTTGGTCAGAAGTCGAGTGCTTGTAAATAGTGGTGCGTATTCCAGGTAGACTGTTTTTGGACGCTTGGATAGTCTAGAGGTTTGTAATAAAATTTGAATAATTTGTAAAACTAATTAGACTTATGGTCTGTAATAACAGTTGGTTTGTATTAGTGCCTGTTCCATACTATAACCTGTGATCGATCCAGTGCAGG
Source organism: Apium graveolens (assembly GCF_009905375.1). Lineage (NCBI taxonomy): Eukaryota > Viridiplantae > Streptophyta > Magnoliopsida > Apiales > Apiaceae > Apium > Apium graveolens. The sequence goes on along the minus strand of NC_133651.1, from coordinate 143,736,608 downwards.
TAAAGGGGTCGTATTTATTATATTATTCCGCTGTGATTATTTTATTACAGTTTAGTGGCAAGTGACCCCCAAATCTAGATCCCGGGTTTGGAGGGCGTCACAGATGGCCCAAATACAGCTTGCACATGCTTCTGTATTTAATCAATGACCAAAGGGGAATGAGTGTATCTTACCGTGTGCATTTGATCCAACTTCCACCTTGTGTTATTAGATTTTGTGATGTGATCTAGAACTACCTTGTACAAAGCTACAAATGATTCCTTCAGCTGTGTCACACTCTTGTCCACCCTACTTAGATCATACCTTGACATTTTTTCTGAAAAGGTTTTGAATTATTTCTTGATCTCTACCTGTGATGGGATTATCTCATCCATATTTCTCCTCACCATACCCATGATTTTATCTTGATGGCCAGTCAATGTGATAGTGAGGACGTTCCCAAAATTGAGAAAGGCCTTGATTTTAGCTTTGGTCACTTCATTTACTGCATCATGAACTGCCTGTGGAGACATGCATCTTGCATTGCTTCCCAGTATGGTGAGATACTCTTCTCTAAACCATGCCAGAAGTGTGTCCATTTTTATCTTGAACTCGTTATCCAACCAGGCATCACAGTTTGCATCTCTGCCAGATTCATCTACTATTTTGGCATGTTGGTCCTCCACATCTGTTTGATAAGATAACATTATTGCTTGATAGTCTTGATTGGACATATCTAATGTGAGGAGTTGTTGAGAGATCTGTGCAAGTCCTGCTAGTTGATCAACCCTGAAATCTTCAAGAGTAGGTTGAGTTACAGCTTCTTGTAGCCAGTTAGAGATTAGATAAGTTTGTTGAGTCTGAGAGGTGGAAGGTTGTTGAGTAGGATCAGAACCACCTGCGACATGAGTCACAGTTTGACTCACAGATTTCTCTGTGTTTATGACAAGTTGTTATTCTCCACTTGTGGTGGGAACCTCCAATTGAATTGGAGGAGATTTGACTGGGTTACTGTCATGTAAAGCAGTCTCAAACCCTTGTGCTTCTTACAAAGCACTGTCACATAAATGTGATATACTTGTCTCCTCTATAACAGGATCATTGGCAATTATACTCATAGCATCAATTGCTAATGCAATTTCTGCTAGGGTTTTTAGGGGAGTTGTTCCTGGAGCAGGAACCTCCAATTGAATTGGAGAGGATTTAGATAGCTCCCCCTCAGGAGTACTACCCTCAAACCTTACAGTCTATGAAGACTGATTTGCACATAAAGGTGAGTTTGTGATTACCATGGGGTCTTCAGTAAAAATTGATGAATCCCCCATATTTGTGATGGTATCATCAAGGTCTACCCCAGCTAGTAGCCTCTCACCATCTAAATTTGGTTTCTGGATGGTGAGCAAGGTTTCTTGAACCAAGTCACTTGAAAGGGGCAACACTTGAGGATTTGATTCAAGTGTTTCAGTGTAGGAAGAAGAAATATTAGATATAAGATTTTGAAGCTTAGGACTGAGTGTTAAAAGCTCCCCCTGAATGGATGAGGGAGCTTCAAGAGATGTGCTCTCCTTGTGTGTGCCTTTCTTGTTTCTACTTCCATACACTTATATTTGCTCAAGTGATGGTTATGCAGACTCTTTACAGGGTGCATTTGGGAGAATGCTCTTTTTAATAGTGACACCCTGTTGAGAGGATGCCCCTAGAGTCTGTTCAAGTCCCTTATTTACAACTACATCCTTTTGAGAGGATGCAAAGGTGCCTAGAGTGGTCAACTCAGTTTGCTTAGCCTTCTTTGGTTTTCTAACCAAGGGTGACTCAGTTGGTGTTTGTTCCTCACCACTCTCATTCAGTACTGTACGAGTTATCTCCTTTATCTTATTTTTACTTACTTCACCTTTTTGAGAGAATGAAGTGGTTGGTTTCCTAGCTACTATTGGTTTTGAAGAAGTGGTCTCAGCTTGGGAAGGCCACTGTTGGTTTTCCTGTATTTGTACTTCTACAGGTTCAGGGACCATAGCCGTACTAGACTGTGCATTAGATCTCATCTCAGGCATAGGGTAAGTATTAAACCTCTCCATCATGAATGGAGTGATTTTCAGACTCACACTTACCTTGTTCTTTGTAGTAAGTGAACCAAATATTATTTTGGACACTTGCTTACAATTGCCTATTTTAGTGTTGTCTATACCATTCAGCAAATGTATGTCTGATACTTTATGATTTAAAGTAGACATAATAAATCTAGGAAAGAAAATTTCCTTACCTCTAGCAGATTGGGGCATAGTTAGCCTGGTGGAAAGTTCTTCCAGGATCAATAAACCAACATTCAAGTATCTGTTGTGAGCTATTGAGAACACCAACTTCTGCACCATACTTGAGATGTTGTCATATCATGTCTTCCTGCATGTGGCGGCCCTTACTATAGAATCAAACACAAAGGACCATTCCTTCCTTAGGTTTGTTATGTTCAAACTTTCCAGGTTGATTCTTCCACCATAGTTGATGAAATCCATGAACTCAGCTAGCTCATCCTGTGTTGGCACCCCCACTAGATTTACGGTTGGAAGACCCAAAGTTGCATTTACCTCTTGCTCATTATACTCTATCTGTTGGCCTCCAATTGAGCAAGTTACCACCAAGGACACATAGTTGTCATTCATAATAGTTCTCATCACAACTGTTGTCCAGAATTCATGCTGAACATCCAAGTATAGGATTGGGTTAGCAGTTAAAGCACCTGCAAGATAAGATTCAGACAAAAATTTCACAAACCCCTTAAAACTGTCAAGGGCTTGGTTAACATCAGTGAAAGCAAGATAGTTGGTTCCTTGTTTTGGGATTTCAGCTTGAACAATATTGAGTGCCATTGTTGTTGAGTAAGAGTGAATGGGCAAGAAAAATTAGTGAGAAAGGATTTGAAACGAGAGAGAAATCGGTTTTGAATTGAAAAATCTAGGTCACTTAGAGTTCTCAAAAGTGTAAGTATATGTGTATCGAGGTGTCTGGGTATTTATAGTAAAAGTGAATGACTTGTCGAGAACTCAGAAATAAACGTTTGGAGTTTGTCTATCGGGAAGTCATTTTAAGAAGTGAAAAACATATCGATAAGTCATTTTGTTTTATTCTTGTAGAGAACCAAAAATAAGCTTATCGAGTTGTCAAATAAATACCCAGTTTGTCTAAAGTGGACTGCGTTGTTTCTAATTTTTATTTGAATAAATCAAAATAAAATCAGAATAATTTTGACAAAAGTATTTTACCAAAATAATTTATTGGATTAAATAATTTTAGTTCTGAGTTATTTATAAGTCTAAACATATACTTGTAGAGAACTGTGTGAGTTAACACTTATAGAGAACTCTACAATGACTTATCAATAATTCATAATAAAGCTTATCGAGAAGTCACTCAAGAAGTCAAGAAATTGACTTATCGAGAACTCACTCGAGAAGTCTTAAAATGACTTGTCGATAAGTCAATTAGACTTATCGAGAACTCAGTTCTCAATATACTTTTGATTACTTTGATTATGCCTTGCTAATTTTACATATTAAAAATGTAAATCAACATATAGACAGTTTACTTAGAATTTGAAAAATTCCAAGCTGAATTTTAAAAATTTGAAAAATAAATATGCAGAGATTTCTGAAATATTTATAATTCATATTCCAGTTAATTTTTAATTAAATCAAATTAATTTTGATTTACTAGAAATTAATCTGCTGCAACACATTAGCTGAGTTCTTTCCTTAAGATGAAGAATTTAGCATTCCAATTTCACCTCCAAGTCTAGTAAAAGTTGCTTCATCCAAAGGTTTAGTAAAAATGTCAGTTAATTGTTTTTCTGTTGGAACAAAAATGAGCTCAACGGTACCATTTACATAATGTTCTCTAATAAAATGGTACCTTATATCAATGTGCTTTGTTCTAGAATGATTAACTGGATTAGCCACAATAGATATAGCACTAGTATTATCACACATAATTGGAATTTTGTGTAACACTAGTCTATAGTCCATTAGCTGATTTCTAATCCAAAGCACTTGAGCACAGCAACTTCCAGCAGCTATGTATTCAGCTTCAGCTGTGGAAATTGACACAGATTGTTGTTTCTTGCTATACCAGGATACAAGTCTTTGTCCAAGAAACTGACAGCTTTCACTAGTACTCTTTCTGTCAACACTGCATCCAACAAAATCTACTTCTGTATATCCAACACCTTCAAAACCAGTTCCCTTAGGATACCATAATCCCATGTTTGGAGTTCCCTTTAAGTATCGGAAAATCCTCTTCACAACCATCAAATGTGATTCTTTTTGATTAGATTGAAATCTTGCACACAGACATGTTGCAAACATGATGTCTGGTCTACTTGCAGTTAAGTAAAGCAATGATCCAATCATTCCTCTATAGCTTCAAATATCTACACTCTTGCACTTTTTATCTTCATCCAACTTTGTTGCTGTAGATATAGGTGTAGATGCAAGTGAAAAATTAGTCAAGCCTAACATTTTCAATAAATCTTTGACATACTTAGTTTGGCTGATGAAGATTCCATCACTTCTTTGACTGACTTGAAGTCCAAGAAAGTAACTTAACTCCCCAATCATACTCATTTCATATTCACTCTGCATAATCTTAGAGAATCTTTGTCACAACTTTACATTAGTAGAACCAAAGTTAATATCATCCACATAGATCTGTACTAGGATCATATCATCACCATATTTCTTACAGAAGAGAGTTTTGTCAATTGTACCTCTAGTAAATCCATGCTTAATCAAAAATTCTGACAGTGTGTCATACCAAGCTCTAGGTGCTTGTTTAAGTCCATAGAGAGACTTGAGTAATTTGTATACAAAATTTGGAAATTCTGGATCTTTAAAGCCAGGTGGTTGTTGCACATAAACCTCTTCTTCCAGCTCACCATTAAGGAATGCACTCTTCACATCCATTTGATATACCTTGAAATTTAAATGTGCAGCAAATGCCAGGAAAATCCTTATTACTTCAAGTCTTGCGACTGGAGCAAAAGTTTCATCATAATCAATTTCTTCCTCCTATGAGTAGCCTTTTACAACCAGCCTTGCTTTGTTTCTGGTAACATCCATTTTCATCTATCTTGTTCCTGAACACCCATTTTGTTCCCATAATGCTTCTGTTCTTTGGGCAGGAACTAATTTCCAAACTTTGTTTCTTTCAAACTGATTTAGCTCTTCTTGCATTACATATATCCAATCAGGATCAAGAAGGGCTTCTTCAGTTTTCTTTGGCTTAATTTATGATAGAAAACATGCATGAAGGAATTCATTTGCAGTTGCACTTCTATTCCTCACTCCAGCAGTTGGATCACCAATAATTACTTCTCTAGTGTGACTCCTATCTCACTTCCTTGTGTGAGTTTGTTGACTAGAATTTTTTGTGTTTTCTTTACCATTGGCATGACTTGCAGAACCTTCCTCTCTTTATCCCCCTGAGTTTATGCTATCAAATTCAGGTTCATGAGATGAGCTTCCTTGTGTGAGTGCATATCTTTTTCTTGAAATTGACTGGACATTTACTGGTCCAAATAAGTCCATGTGAATAAGTTGCAAAGGTGCACTAATAGAATTCACAGTTTTACTCTTCTGACTTGATCTTTTCATTTTTCCTTTTTGACAGGCATCATAGACTTCATCTTGAGAAAATTCTAGATTAGGCATGTCTCTCACCAACTCCTTTTTAATTAGAGTATTGATTTCTTTGAAATTCAAATGAGACAGCTTCTTATGCCATAGTTTGCTTTGCTCTACAGATGCCTTGGTGTAGAAGCAACAAATTCAATCCTCATTTGCTGAATCCAAGGATGCAACAAATAAGCTTCCTTTCCTTGCTCCTTTCAAAGCAACTTCACCAGTTTTCTTGCTGATAAAAGTGCATTCTTCTTTTTTGAATAATACTTTAAAACCTTTGTATGCAAATTGGCTAACACCGAGAAGATTCAATTCAAGGGCAGCTACCAGTGCTACATCATTAATGACAACATTCCAGAAATCAATTTTCCTTATCCCATTGTGAAGCCTTTACTGTTATCTCTAAAAGTCATCAATGGGCCAGCCTTCTCCTCAAACTGTGATAGCAGGGCCATATCACCTGTCATATGTCTTGAGCATCCACTGTCTATATTCCATATAACCTTCTTCTTTTTGCCCTGCACACAATGAGTTTAAGTGTATTTAGCAACCTAAATAGTGTTGGGTACTTTCTTCTTATTAACAGAGTGAGCAGAATCAGAATGAGTTGTTTCCGATAAAATAGAGTTCATTGGCTGTTGTGCATTTTCCCTTTTTGATGTAGACCCAATTTTTACTTCTTTGAGGTCTACTCTCATCTTGTGGCAACTTTTCATCACTTTCAAGTTACAAGGGATGCAATCAAACTTGTCACAGAATGAGTAGGGATCATTTGCATTTGCTTCATTGTACTTGCATGCTTCTTCTAATGGCTTGATAACAACCTTTTTACAAAGGTGAGTTAGATGATTCACAGAGCCACATCTTTGACATTGCTTCCTTGAACATCTGCAACATAAGCAAAATTGTTGCTTTTGTTTATCCCAATCTTCCCATTTCTATTCTTCTTCTTCTTTCTTGCATCTTCAGTTTTCATTTCCTTAACAAGTGTCTTGGAATCTTGGTTGACCATGGGCTTCTTTTCAGCTATGGAAGTTGGAGTTGTTTCTGCATTTTTCTTCTCATTATCTTCATCAGCCATTTCTTGATTTATGATCAACTCTTCTTCACTAAAACCTACTTTACATGCTTTGAACATAGGTGAACCAACCTTTTTAAGCATAGCTGGAACATCTTCACACTCATCTTCTCCACAGTCTCTTTATATTGACTATCATTTAAATCAATAATGGTTAGAGTTGGTACCTTTGATTTAGAAGTAGATGCTTCTCCTTGCTCAAAATCCATGAGTTCATAATTTCCAACTTCTTCATCCTCATCATCAGCATTAGTGTCATCCCAACTCTTTTCTTCTGCAATATAAGCTTTTCCAGACTGCTTCTTCAAGAGAGCTTCATACTTTGCTTTCAGTTCAAGATATGCCTTGTCTTTCTTCACCTTTTTAGGCTTTCTGCATTCAGTAGCAAAGTGACCCAATTCATCACAGTTGAAACACCTTATCTTTGATCTGTCCACAGATCCTATTTTATAGCCACCTTTGCTAACTGAATTGAACTGAGTTTTTGGTTTCCAATTGTTACTGTTGGAAGATTGTCCCTTGCCTTTGAAAAACCTTGGTTTCTTGACTCTAATATATGAAAATTTTCTAGCCAAGTAAGCCATGGACTAATCCATTTTATCTAGTTCATTCAAGGTGTAATATTCATCTTCCTCCAGTTCCAACACAACTTGCTTCTGAGGTCCTTTGTTCTTCTGTTCCATTGGTTGAATAATTGAAACTTGATCATCTTGCTCATATTCACTTTCTTCTTTGTCATTTACAATTAAAGCACTTGAGCCATCAACAATATGACCATGGTGTGCTTTCAATGACTTTCTTTGCATCATTTCAAGTTCATAAGATTTCAAGATTTCATATAGAACTTCCAAAGTTATTCTTCTCAAATCTCTTCCTTCTCTAATGGCTGATATTTTCTATTCAAGATGATCAGGAAGAGCTAGCAGAAACTTTAGGTTAACCTCCTCAGCCTCATAATACTTATCATGTAACTGCAAGTCATTTATCAATATATTGAACCTTTCAAAAACTTCAGTGATTCCTTCTTTTGGTTTAGCCATAAACCCTTCATACTGAGAAGATAGAATCCTCCTTTGGTTTGACCTAACTTCCTCTGTTCCTTCACATAATATCTCTATTTTATCCCAGATCTGTTTGGCTGGGTCATAGTTGACAATGATATGGTACATTACATTGTCAAGTGACTATCAAGATCAGCTGCAAGCCACTATCTAGGGAGACTTTTTCTTTCTCTAACTCAGTGTATTTTGAAGGATCTTTAGGAGCATAATGAGATGGAATGACCATGTATCCATTTTTAGATTCCTCAACTCTTACCATATGAGTGAAAGGCCCATTCTTGAGGATCTGAATATATAATGGATTGGCCATCCTAATAAACAACAACATTTTCTTTTTCTATAGTGTATAGTTAGATCTGTCAAAGGTGGGGATTTTAATACTGCTCTATTTCTGTGTATTCATTCTTCAAAGATCTTTAAACTGTTTACTTTCAAATTTTGCTCTAATACCACTTGTTGGGTAATGAATACAACACATAGGGGGTGAATGTATTTTAAACAATTTTAATGTCTTTTTGAACTTTTTTTATAATGGTGAACAAAATGATCTATATTGTAGAGATAATGTGTTTTAACATAATAATTAAAACATGTATATGAACACAATATCTTTCAAACCTCACTTAAAATTTTATATTTAAAATCAAGCTAATGTTTGCTACAAATTTCTGGGTTCTTAGTATGTTAAGAACCCAACTTCTCTCTTGAGAGTTACAAGAAATTTCAGATCTATTTTGTTACCCTTAAACAAAGCATCCAGTATTTAATTTATAGAACAGTAAACACTGGTTTTTACACAGCATGCATTAGCATGTACTAAACCCTATTTTTGGATAACCAAATCTTTTGATTTCTAGTTTAGTGTATCTTTTCTAATCTTGCATGCCTGTGACTTTAGTTTTCCAGTTAATCTTTTCCTTTGATCTTGTACTCTTCAATCTGCTTTTATAGACTTTTTAAATCAGTGATTGATTTTTTTGTTGATTGATAATCTTGGATATTAAATTGATCTGCATTCTGTACTTGAACGTTTACATCGAGATCTCCAGTTAGTCATGTAGACAACTCAACATCTCAATAAGTATAATGAATTATCGAGATCTCTAATAACTCTATGGTTGTTTGACTTATCGAAGTCTCTGAGTTCTCTATAAGAGAATTTGGCTTATCGAGATCTCTCATCTTCATATCTTCACTTTGGCTTATCGATGTCTCTGAGTTCTCTAGTGATAAATTGACGTATCGATATCTCAAAGATCTCTAGTGATATTTTGACTTATCGATATCTCAGAGATCTTCAATGATATTTTGACTTGTCGATATCTCAAAGTTCTCTAGTGAAGAAATGATTTGTCAATATCTTCATTCTTCATATCTTCAATTTGGCTTGTCGATATCTCCGAGTTCTCTAGTAGATTTTCTTGACTTCTCGATAAGTCATTCTGGAGTTCTCGAATGACTTCTTTATAACACATAATCTGTGACTTGTAGATTTCTTGACTTAGAATATTTTTCCCAAGACACATTTATTCAACTCCAAGCTTCTTCACACTTTCTCTGAGGCATGATCTTCATGATATTCTTCCAGTCTTAGGCTTGAACTGTTTCCAGAAAAATACTCCAGTCTAATCTATTTATATTTTTACAGACTTAAGTGTTACAATATACAATGCAAACATAGATTACCATACAATTTACTTGGGATTGTCAATTTGATTTAGTCTTGTTATAGTACAGGCATGTCTTGCACAACACTCTTAATAGCTATTAAATGAGATTCTCTAGGACAAGCCTGAAATCTAGCACAAAGACAAGTAGCAAACATTATATTTGACCTACTGGTTGATAAATATAAAAGTAAGCCGACCATGCCTCAATAGCTTGAAATATCCACAGACTTTTTAGTGGTGTTTTGTAAAAACCTGAATTTTTGACATCGGTAAAAGACCTTTATAAATATTAGTCTTGCGGGAAAATAAAAACATTTACGACCACACCATATACGAGTTTTTAATTTATGTTTCCGAGTTCATATTGTGGTTATACATATTAAATGAGTGTATGCCAAAGTCGTGAGTTTTTGAGAAAACCAATAGTCCAAATGATATTATTTTACGAGCCATCGAGGAATAAGAGAATTGTACTACGACCAAGAAAATCCTGAAAATTATAATTTCATTACTCATAACCATGTACGAGCACTGGAAATGGTAATGATTTACGATAAGCAGAATTATTCGACGTAGCATTTACGGGAATTGATTTAAACGTACGTGAATGAATGCAAGATAATTTAGGATGGCAAGGAATCAAGTGATAACCTAGGAAAATTAAGTATTTATAAATTTATTTAATAAGTAATAAATTAGGAAGCTAGTTACAAAATAAATAAATAACAAATTTATACAAACATTAAATTTAAAGAGCATATCATGCAAGCTTTGACAAATGAAACACCTAGCTAATCCAAGCCTTTGAAAATATGATGTATCTTGTCCCACACACTTTCTATATTCACAAGAAGCCTATTTCCACCATATTTCCAAGAAGCAAGCAAGGCAATTCTCTCTCTCTCTCTCCAAAAACTCAATGCTGATTTTTAAGAACACCTTGGAAAGAAAAATTCATACCTCATGTTCTACTCATTCAAAAATAACCAAATCTTCCTCATATCATGTAAAAGGTACGTTAAAAATTTCATGACCATTGGATTAGTATAGCATAGTCAAATCCTTGCTCAAAATTGGTGGTGAATAGTAACTCCGAAAATCTCTTTTTATCTTCTTGATTTTCATGGTATGATTTAGGATCCTTAAGCACAATCAATCCCTCCCAAGGTTCAACCATAAAGAAGAGAACCTCCCAAGCTACCAAGAAAGGAATAAACCTTCATCCAAACTTTGTTTAAGTTTTAAGTTTTAAGAAAATTAAGGATCTTGGATATCAGTATGGTTTTGATGATTGATTTGATATTATCTTGATGTTTAGTTAATTAGTTTTAAGGTTGATGATTGTTGTCTCAATAACATGATGTTATTGAGAGGATTTAGTGTTGAGATGATAATTTGATGGTTTTTGATGGTGGTATAATGATTTAAGACGTAAACTCGGATCGTAATCGTAAACTCGTTAAAATGAACAAAACTCAACTTAAATTTCTGCAGAAGTTTCCGAATTTATAAACTGTACTTTCTTGAAAATTGAGACTTTATTATGATATAAAATGTTATAAGGATCGTTTAGGTGCTTGAATCACTTGATTTCAATTTACGGATCAAAAGTTATGACCGTTTTAGTAAAAGTAATTTACGCGACAAAAACTGCTACAAATTACGAACTTTGTAAATAGAAATGATCGACTTAAAAATATTTAAAAATAATGAAATTTTTACATAGAGTAAAACATAAATTTTATTAACTTCCTTAAAAATTTCAAGTAAAAATGTTGATATTTAAATTTTATAAAAATGTCGGAGCCGAGGTCGTGCGGAGTACGAACATCAAAAATAACCCACTGTTAGAAACTGCTACTTCGGGATTTTCACCCCTGTTACCAGAAAACCATTTTCAAATGATGTGTTCTAAATTTTTTCTAGATCGTGCACGCGAAAACGGTGCATTAATTGAGGTAACAATTTGAGAGATATCAACGTTTTAGTGAAAACGATTTGAATAGTAAAACTTCGTAGTTGACCGAACTTTTAAAATGCTTTTCACCTAATTAAATTCATTTTATCAAAATGAAACTTTGAAGATAAATATTGCAAGCACTCAAAAATCTCCTCGAAGTGGTTTCATATTAAAATATTAATTTTACGATTTATTAAAAATGATAGAGTGCGAGTCGCATAATAGTAACATTCGGTAAAGTCAACTCTAGAAGACCACTTTGACCATCCGTTTCGACCAAGGATTGATACTTATTTCGAGTCGGTCGGATATTTGAAAATTATGAAGTATTGTACTTATTATAAATATAAGTCGGTGATGGTATTAGGAATAATTATTAATATTATTATATTGTTGATTAGAAAACCCGGAACGAGAGGAAGTCGGAAAATGTATCTCGGACTCCAGGCAAGTTTTTAAACCCTACCTCTTTAAAACTGTTGTGTTGTGTTTGTTTCTCAAATAATTGTGATATATACATGATGTTGTATTGATATTTTACGAATTTTGATATATAATATCGTACGATATATTAATGATTTTGGTATACGAAGATTACCGAATTTTAATCGATAACGCTAGAGAGGGGCGTTGTATATATGAACAGTATATTTTAGACCGAGGATTGGTCAGTATAATTTGATGAAAACCCGAAAGTATTCCGGAGATGTTTTAGTTAAGAATATTAACGTTATAGTAGAGTGTGATGTATAAGTTGTAAGACCGAGAGTTGGTCAGTTTATATAAATATCAACCCGGGAATCATCCCGGAGATGTTTTGGACGATCAAAAGTCCGTACTTGTTTTATCCCAAGGGACCCGGTGTCCACTTGTGAAGTATTAAATACCTCGAATATATTTAAAACGATTTTCAAAGATTGTATTCCCTCAACTACATTTATTTACTTGAGCAACGAATATTATTTCAAGTTATTCATTCAATAGAGGAGAAGTATTCTCCAATGATTATTTATTTCAAACCTGATTAAGTATATTATTAAAGATATTCCGATTTTGATAACGCTATCATTTTTAAGTTCGATTCTCAAGAACGCGACGGATTTTCGGGTTTTTCTTTGTAAATTCTTGGTTTTGTCTGTTTGATTATGATTATACAAATAAAATGAAATAAGAAAAAGTCTATTTTTTATTTATGGAATATTAATACCCATTGGATCGTATAGGATCGGAAAATAGGTTACTTAGCCGATAAGTAACTGTAAAAACGATCCGATTTGATATTAGTTTTGGATAATTATCAAAACCGGCTTCTTAAAAAATACTTTATATGAATATAATGCAATAATAATATCCCGTCTTTCGAGAATACAGGTTTTATTGATCTATCAAAATGATTATCGTATCGAAAATTTTGCGTCGGGACTCGTACGGGTCAAACCGTACTCCGGATCGAAAAGTCAAAACATGGAAAATGTTCAGAATAATCAGATTAGGTTAGGAAAGAGTTTTCCGAAGAGTTTCGGGTTGTAAAAACGTAAAAAAGGTTGAAGTTCGACGATTCCCGGTTTTATAAAATAGTTTTATAATTATTCAGAAAATAATGATTAAATCTATGAATCATTTATAAATTATATAGCAATCCAAAAATTACCATAAAAATACCATAATTATCTATACTTTATTCTCGACATAGTAAAATTAAAATACTCACATTTCATCACATATAAAAATATAAATATCAATACCAATCATCATATAATTCCCCAAAATTCACATAATAATTATTTATTGATAAAAATAATTACACGCTATATCCCTGATATTACAGTAAAAACTTATGAGCTTGAGTTGGAACAATATGAGAAGATAGAGAAAGGAAGGAAGAAGGGAGGATCTTGTTGGGAACCACGGACTTAGGGTGTTACTACGTTTTACGATAAAGATTACGAAAAGAGGATTACCTTGTTAATGGTTGATTCCACGCTCTTCTATTGTATTCCCAAATTCCCTTGAGCGAAGTGTGGCCTCCGTCTTCTCAAGTTATCCTCTCTTCTTGCTCCTTGGTGGCTACAATATGTTTTTACACAATTGCCAAGCAAGAAGAGAATAAGAATATATATAGGCTACAATAGGGACCATGGATAATTAGGTTGGGCCTTCTAATTACATCTTGAGCCTAGCCCAATGTAATTAAATATTAATTCAATCCACTAAAGAATTAATATTTGCACTACCTTTCCTAATACCGTAATTTAATTAATTCGGTTCTAATATTATTTGCTTATTAAATTCCCCATGTTTAAAATATCATATGTCCATTAATTAAATAAATTACTGATAATTTATTTAATTAATATCTTTTATCCTTGATCATCCACTCAAACTTTATTTAATTATGCCAGAATAAATTTCACCTGCAGGGTTTCACATAATTAAATCTTTTTGAGCTTTCAGGGGGACATCATTAACCCGAATATTATCAGGACATGGATTCCTTCAATAAATAATATCCACCATGTATATAATTCCATCACCCAAAATATAATGATATAATTCAAAAAAATTATTTCATATATAAATCAAAGCATGTAAATAATATACACGTGTCAATTACTATTTCCGGATTAAGAACCTAAGCATTAATAATAACATAGAATCTTAGTTCTCCTTCTTAATCAGTATTAAGGGAACAATTCTAAATTTGATCATGTTCAATATACACAAAGTATACTAGTATTATTTATTAGTCAATATAAACTAATCTAAATAATACTACAGTCATACCAGTGGATCGTCCAACACCACATGTGCTGTGAACCTTATTATATTATATAACCGTATTTAACAATCTAATATTCTGTATCCCATTTGATAATAGATTGTTCACAATATATAATATTAGACAACATGTAAACATTCAAATGATTCTCAAATAAACTGGCCAGAAATAAATGTACATACTTCAAATAAATATTTTCAGTATACACTAACAATCTCCCACTTATACTCAAAATATTCTATGTGTACATCAGTGTTTATTTAATCCACTATTACATAAAAATCTATGTGTCCATCCATCTGACTCCTATCGCTTCCACATGCTTGTCAAAAACCTTGGTTGGCAAGCTCTTTGTGAAAGGATCTGCTTGGTTGTCTTCTGATGATATGTGAGCCACAACTATATCCCCTCGCTTTACGATTCCTCGTATGAGATAATACTTACGTTCAATATGTTTAGCTGCTTTGTGGTCTCGCGGTTCCTTTGAATTTGCCACAGCACCAGTGTTATCACAATGCACCGTCAAGCTCCTAGGCAAATTAGGTACCACATCTAAGTCCAAAAGGAAGTTCCTGAACCATACAGCCTCCTTGGCAGCCTCAGAGGCCGCCACGTACTCGGCCTCCATGGTGGAGTCTGCAATGCATTTCTACTTTACACTCCTCCATATAACAGCTCCACCTCCCAAAGTAAAAACATATCCCGAGGTTGATTTCCTCTTATCCCTATCTGATTGGAAATCTGAATCAGTATATCCCAAAGGAAATAGATCTGAGGCCTTGTAAATTAACATATACTCCTTAGTCCTTCTCAGGTACTTGAGTATAGTTTTTACTGCACTCCAATGTTCCTGACCTGGGTTCGACTGATATCTACTAACCATGCCTACAGCAAAGCAGATGTCAGGCCTCGTACATAACATATCATACATTAAGCTTCCACATGCTGAAGCATAAGGAACTGCTTTCATGCTCTCTATATCCTTAGGTGTCGAAGGACACTGCTTCTTAGATAGAGCAACTCCATGCTTAAAAGGTAAAAAACCTTTCTTGGAGTTCTGCATGTTAAAACGAGCTAATACTTCATCAATGTAGGGCTCTTGAGATAAAGCCAACATCCTTTTCTTGAGATCCCTTATAACTTTGATCCCAAGGATGTATGCCGCTTCACCTAAGTCCTTCATGTCAAATTATTTGAACAACCATGCCTTTACTGATGACAACATCTCAACATTGTTTCCAATGAGTAAAATATCATCTACATATAGTACTAGAAAAACCACTGCATTACCTTCACTTCTCTTATACACGCACGATTCGCTTGGACTTTGATCAAATCCATATGACTGGACTGCCTGATCAAAACGAATATTCCAGTCTCTAGAAGCTTGTTTAAGTCCATAAATAGACCTCTTAAGCTTACATACCAGATGCTCTTGGCCTTCCTTAATGAATCCTTTTGGTTTCTGCATATAGATGGTTTCTTCAAGACTTCCATTAAGAAAAGCTGTCTTGACATCCATTTGCAAATCTCATAATCGAGATGAGCTGCTATAGATAAAAGAATACGGATTGACTTAAGCATGACTACCGGTGAAAAGGTTTCCTCATAATCGATACCTTCTTTCTGAGTATACCCTTTCGCAACAAGTCTTGCTTTCCAGGCTTTCACCTTTTTATCTAATCCCCTCTTTTTCTTGTAGATCCACTTACATCCAATATGTTTTATACCTTTGGGTGGTTCCACGAGCTCCCAGACCTGATTAGAATACATTGATTCTATCTCAGATTTCATCGCCTTTTGCCAAAGATCTGCATCTTTGTCTTGTACTGCCTCTTCGTATGTACGGGGATCAGCATCATGTTCACCAGGGACCAAGTCTGAAGACTCTCCCAAAAACATGAATCTATCAGGCTGTTGAACAACCCTCCCACTACGATGAGGCACTGGTGCGGTACTAGTGACAGGTTGTACATTATGTTGTGGTTGTTCTACTTGTACTATAACTTTATGGGTATTATTTGTCCCTCCCATTAGTTCCTCTAAAACGACACTACTCATGGGTTTGTGATTCATTATATAGTCCTCCTCCAAGAATCTTGCATTGGTGCTAACAAGGACATCCCAATTCTTCGGACTATAAAATAAATATCCTTTCGTTCCCATGGGGTAGCCTACAAACAACCTTACTTCTGTACGAGATTCTAACTTAGTCGCGTTCTTGTTCAGCACATGTGCTGGACAACCCCATATTCGAATATGTCTTAGACTCGGTTTATCCCCGGTCCACAATTCTAAGGGGGTTTTAGGAACCGACTTAGAAGGTACTAAGTTTAGAAGATAAGCTGCTGTCTCTAAGGCATGTCCCCAAAACGACTTGGGTAAATCCGAATAACTCATCATCGATCTAACACTCTCTAAAAGAGTCCGGTTCCTTCTCTCTGCTACACCGTTCTGCTGGGGTGTGCCTGGTGCAGTTAACTGGGATTCTATCCCATTTTCTGATAAATATTCCCTAAATTCTCCAAGCAAGTATTCGCCACCACGATCTGATCGTAGTGACTTGATACTTTTATTAAGTCGCTTCTCCGTTTTAGCTTTGTACTCTTTGAACTTATCAAAGCACTCAGACTTACGGTGCAACAAATAAATGTACCCATATCTAGAATAATCATCAATGAAAGTGACGAAATATTCATAACCACCTCTTGCTTGGATATTCATGGGTCCACATAAATCAGAGTGAACCAATTCTAACAGTTGTTTGGCTCTATTCCCTTTTGCCTTGAAAGGCCTATTAGTCATTTTACCTTCCAAGCAGGATTCACAAACTGGAAATGGCTCCACTGCCAATGAGCTTAAAGGCCCGTCTACTACCAGTCTTTGAATCCTCCTCAAGTTAATATGACCTAATCTCAAGTGCCAAAGATATGTTTGGTTCAAACTAGAAGGTTCCTTTTTTTTAGTAGAGTTAGAAGATGTGTTGTTCAATTCCCTAAATTGCAGTTGCAGTGCAGGTTGACTAGGATTAATTATATACAAATTGTCTTGCAATGTACCATAACATATAATTCGTTTATTCATCATAATAGAAACATTACGATCCAAACAAATATTATAACCATCCAAAGCAAGTTTAGAAACCGAAATTAAATTCCTTCTAAAAGAAGGTACATAAAGACAATTGTTCAAAACCAAAATCCTATCAGAACCAAAAGATAAATGAATAACTCCTACTGCAACTACTGCTACTTTCGTAGCATCTCCCATGAACACGTATATCTCACCATCTCTAAGCATTCTGGATAGTTGGAACCCCTGCATAGAATTACAAACATGATCCGTGGCTCCTGTATCTACACACCAAGTGCTCGTAGATATAGCCGCTATAAATGTTTCTGTAACTAGAGAAAGAGACATACCAGTATTGTTTGTCTTCTTAGGAAGAGGACAATCTTGTTTCCAGTGACCTGACTGTTTGCATCTGAAGCACTTTCCCTTAGGCTTTTTCACACCACCCTGAACTCCCACTGCCTTCACAGCTTTCTGTGTTTGAGCCTTTTTCTTCTTCTTAATACCTTTCGGCTTAGAGGAAGAACCTTTCTCAGCCACATTCACTTGAACACTCTGCCGAAATAATCCTTCAGCTGCCTGAAGTTCTGTCAGCAGTTCCGCGAGACTATACTGCCTGTTGTTCATGTTGTAATTCAAGCGGAACTGCTCAAAACTCTGGGACAAGCTCATAAGGATAATGTCAATCTGGGTTTCCCCGTCAAGTTCAGCACCAAGGATCTCTATCTCATTCAGATGAGACATCATCTTGAGAACATGATCCCTTACAGGTGTGCCTTCAGCCATCTGAGTGTTCATTAAAGCCTTCATGGCTACTTGCCTAGAAGCCCTATTCTGATCTCCAAAAAGTTCCTTGAGATTAAAGAGCATATCCGAAGCAGTGGCCATAGACTGATGCTGATGCTGCAAAACACCCGACATTGCTGCCAGAATGTAACATCGCGACATTTCATTAGCCTTAATCCACCATTTATAATACTCTTTCTTATCTTCAGGAGCATCAACAGCAGGCTGTTCAGGCTTGGGTTCATAAGTGCAAAACTTGTACTCCTCAGCAGTCAACATAATGTCCAAATTTCGTTTCCATTCAATATAGTTAGGTCCGGTAAGTTTGTTATCCTTAAGTATGGTGAATAGTGGATTAAAACCCATTTTATCCTAAGAATCATGCATAAAACCATCACATAAATAAGTGTGCATTAATTATTAAGATCTATTGATTCCTCTAACAATTATTAAAATTTAATGCACTAACATATAAACACCATAAGCTTCTGGTACGCCACGATGTATGACATGTATACCACCTAATTTTGTATAAATGTTACTTCGGTCCTATTACTAAACAATATGCCACGTTGGGGTGGACTATATTATTTTTCATAGCTAAGTGTATACCATCATCAAATCTTAAATTATTCAAAATCTATGGAACTTGGTACGCCATGATGGGTGGCGTGTATACCTTCCAATATTCGTAATTTTGCCTTGAATAGAATACTTCAATTCAATATTCATAAATGGTTTGATTTCCAGGTAGTGGAGGAGTCACATCGGTCTCGCTTAAAACCCACAACCTTACAAGTTCGATGAACCCGTTTTTGACAAAATCGCCCCAAATCAGAAATAAAGAAAATCTGTATTTATTCCTTTCAAAATTTATTAATTTAAGAAGTTTGTTCTAGTAATTTCTATAACATTCTAGACACCATAAATTACACGCCACGATGGGTGACGTATATATAATTTATATTCGTCTTTATGTTAAATTACCTACAACCAATAATGGAGACCATGGGATTTAATTTCATATTAATTCCCTCTCCCACTTAGAATTTTTTTTTAATTAAAATTGAGGAATTTTAAAATTAAATGGGGCCCTATGTTGTTATAATTATGTCTAATCATGCATTCAAAATACACACATAATTTTAGCAACATATAACATTTAATTAAAGGAATAAATAAAATTTATGTCCATGTCGTCCTAATTAAGTTAAACATGCAATTTTAAAAGAATTACACACATAATTAATGACACACATAATCAATAAATTAAAGTAATAATTAAAATTTAATGGAAAAAATTAAAATAAATTTTCCACTATTATGGCCCTTGAAAAAAAAATCCAGCTCTCAAAAAAAAATCTGCCCCAAGCACGCCCCGACGCCCCCAGCAGCCCCTGCAGTCCCAACTGCCGCAGCAGCCCCAGCAGTCCCAGCTGCCGCAGCGGCCCCAGCAGCCCCAGCTGCCGCAGCGGCCGCAGCGCGCGCGCCTGTTGCTTTTCTGTGAGTTTTGTTTTGATTTTGTTCGATCCAAACATCAACAGCAGCCCCTTGTAATCGCACAGCGGAACAAAAAACTACCGGAATTGATTTCCGATCGCACATAACTTTTACAAAATACCCGGAATAATTACAAAAAAAATAGATCTGATACAAAACTAATTTTGTAAAATCTATTCTAACACGATCAACCCTCGTGTAAATTACAACCACGATTAAACCACGTGGAAACCAAAACAAAAATTAACCACGATTAAACCACGTGGGATCCAAACACATAATTAAAATATACATGGCCATAATAGTGGATTAACAACCTGCATCAAAACCAATAGAAGCAAAACACTATATACACGCATATATAATTACGACATGGACATTATATCATAAAACGTAGAACCCATTACCAGGCTCTTGATACCAATTGTTGGGAACCACGGACTTAGGGTGTTACTACGTTTTATGATAAAGATTACGAAAAGAGGATTACCTTGTTAATGGTTGATTCCATGCTCTTCTATTGTATTCCCAAATTCCCTTGAGCGAAGTGTGGCCTCCGTCTTCTCAAGTTATCCTCTCTTCTTGCTCCTTGGTGGCTACAATATGTTTTTACACAATTGCCAAGCAAGAAGAGAATAACAATATATATAGGCTACAATAGGGACCATGGATAATTAGGTTGGGCCTTCTAATTACATCTTGAGCCTAGCCCAATGTAATTAAATATTAATTCAATCCACTAAAGAATTAATATTTTCACTACCTTTCCTAATACCGTAATTTAATTAATTCGGTTCCAATATTATTTGCTTATTAAATTCCCCATGTTTAAAATATCATATGTCCATTAATTAAATAAATTACTGATAATTTATTTAATTAATATCTTTTATCCTTGATCATCCACTCAACCTTTATTTAATTATGCCAGAATAAATTCCACCTGCAGGGTTTCACATAATTAAATCTTTTTGAGCTTTCAAGGGGACATCATTAACCCGAATATTATCAAGACATGGATTCCTTCAATAAATAATATCCACCATGTATATAATTCCATCACCCAAAATATAATGATATAATTCAAAAGAATTATTTCATATATAAATCAAAGCATGTAAATAATATACACGTGCCAATTACTATTTCCGGATTAAGAACCTAAGCAATAATAATAACATAGAATCTTAGTTCTCCTTCTTAATCAGTATTAAGGGAACAATTCTAAATTTGATCATGTTCAATATAGACAAAGTATACTAGTATTATTTATTAGTCAATATAAACTAATCTAAATAATACTACAACCATACCAGTGGATTGTCCAACACCACCTGTGTTGTGAACCTTATTATATTATATAACCGTATTTAATAATCTAATATTTTGTATCCCATTTGATACTAGATTGTTCACAATATATAATATTAGACAACATTTAAACATTCAAATGATTCTCAAATAAACTGGCCAGAAATAAATGTACATACTTCAAATAAATATTTTTAGTATACACTAACAGATCTATAGCTTTGGTGGCTAAACAAGAGAGAGTGAAAGAGATGAAGGTTGAAGCTGTGGAAACTGCACCAAACTCTAGGGTTTGTGAAGGCAAAGGAAAAGGGCTAGTGGCTGAGCATGAAGATCATCTCAGTCAGGATGAAATTATCTATATTTCCTATCAAGAAGGTTTGCCAAGCTCAAATTCAAAAAGAATTTTGGAGCAGCCAAGCCAAATAGAAACATGGTGGATAAATCCAAATTCAAATGTTACAAATGTGGCTGTTAGGACGAAAATACGCGCTAAAATTACACGCAAGTATACGCGTTCGCAAGTAATATTGAATACTTTCTAGTTCGTTCCCACAGAGACTGGTTTAGGTTTAATTTTAATTTATTCACTTTTGCAACAATGGTATGGATATCGTTCAATGCTAAGACAAATAATAAATGGGGTTTTAATTAAATTAAGAGATTATACTAAATAGCATTAACTAAGAGAATTGAGGTTGAATTACTTATATGAGACAAATATGGGATTTTAACTTCATTAAATACTTCATTCAAAGTCATTGGTCTTAATCTTAGCATGCAATGGTGATGACAACTAATCAGATAACACGAAACTAGTAAACGCCAACTGTCGTTGTACGAATACCCTACTACCAGACATCCAAAATAGAGATAGATGCTGAATAGACACCAATTATGTTGAGACCGTATATGTATATAAAATTTGACAACATAAAGGTTTAATGCATAAGTTATCTATCATGATTACATAGGGCAAGTAAGATGGTTAAAATTACCTATGAATCATGCATAACAAATACATGAACCTATGCTAGCATGGCAATTTCTAAACCTCTATATTAATTGTCGCTTCAATAGAGATTAACACACTATCTTATAAGTTCACGACGCTCATAAGATGAATAAGCACAACCAATACTAGGATATCTATAATCACCACACACTTAGGTATCGAAATAATTAACTATAGAAATCCATAAGTAAATCCGTTAGAACCCCACGATAACGATTAGTTCATAACCGAACTCACCATCACCTTGGGTTCGATGAAATCATGGTAAATAAACTAAGTCTTTATAAACTAAATAATAACCAAAAGTACGTTAACAAGAGTATCATGTTCAACAATAAAGAAAACAAGCATCCAAGATTACAACTTAAGCAAAGAATCACAAGTAAAAACTAATTCTTCTTCTCCTTCGTTGAATTTGTGCTATTAGGTCTTCTTCCTATCTTCTCCTTGCTCTTTGTTATAAAAAAACGTCTTTAAATGTTCTTTATATAGCAGCCCAAATCGACCAGAAGTTCAGTAGAACAATATTCTACTAGAAATAGGATTCTGGAAAATTGACCTAGCGCGGCCGCCCAGAGATCCCGCGCGGCCGCTCTTAGTATGGCGCGACCGCTCCCAATTATAGCGCGGTCGCGCCGAGCTTCTGGAAAAACTGGAAATTTCTTCTTTTCTTGACTGCAACTGCTGGCTTCTTTCGTGAAATCGACCGAGGCTCCATCTTAACACTCTTCTAATATAAGAAAAATGTAAAACCATTCCTGCTTACATTCTAAGTATAAAAACAATGTAAAACACTTCAAAAATACATCAAAAACATAAACAACTTGAGTACAAAACACCAATTCGAGCCTTTATAAAGCATTCTAAGTGGACATACCTTCCACTTAACACACCCCCAAACCTGAATCGATGCTTGTCCTCAAGTATAATAGACTCAAAAAATAAGAAATAAAAATGCATGAATGCAACTAACATGAATGCAACGATCCCCTCAGAATAACTAAACCAACCAATGAGCAACATCTCAATGAATGCAATTATTCACACAAAGTTCAATCAAACCCCACAAATCAACTCACAAACCAGAAACGTGCGTGTGTGCAATTGTTTAACAGATATACTCTTGCAACTAGATCAGGAATCATAACTGACCACTCATCAAGGCAATCACAAGGTTATAAATAGAATAAACGCTAAACTCAAAATGACTGACAACACTTCAATTCTTTTATTGTAGTTGTTACACGGATTCATGCTTTAATTCATAACACATAAAAACATAAATATGCTTATTTGACCGTGCAATGAATGAGGTCCACAAAAGACTTATACAATAATACCCATGTAGCGAGTGTTAGGTTAGTGGATCCCAGACTATGAAAGCCTTAGGTCACTAGGCCCAAAGTCCCCTAGAACTTAATAACTCGAGTATTAAAGAGCCCACTCGTGATCAATTATGCATAACACCTATTTTTTTTCTTTTTTTTTCTTTTTTTTAACAATTTCTGAACGAGTGTGTTTCGCTCCATCTTGCTCAACCCTAGACTACTCATATAAATATAAGTCGGCTACTAGCCTGTTAGATATATATGATAATGTCATGACTAATATGATTTGTGTTTAGTTTTCAGATCTTACTTAACAGAACAAATCAGTACTTAACTGGAAATCAGCACTTATACTGAAGTCAGAACTAAAGTTGTTAGAACTTAAGTTATCAGGAGATATTTATCAGGAGATAATATCAGGACTTAAGGAGACTTTCAGATAAGGAAGGCGGCTGATTGAAAGGAAAGAAGATCAAGACATACGCAAGAAGAGATATGCATGAAGAAGGAATTCTATGGAAAATAGAAGACTTGGAAAATAAGATATCTAATTGATATATTTTAGGATACAGAATCATATTCAATATCAATTAGACATTATCTTGTAACTGTGTAGTATATAAACACAAACATAGGGTTTATACTATAAGTGTTATCATAATTAAAGTTATTATTTATTGTAACCCTAGCAGCTCTCGTGATAAGTTGTTCATCACTGAGAGAGGACAGTTTCATATTGTAACAGAGTTTATTGTGTTGAATAAAATCTGTTTTCTGTTACTTGTGTTCTTATATTCGATTTGATTGTGATAAACACTGTATTCAACCCCCTTCTACAGTGTGTGTGACCTAACAAGTGGTATCAGAGCAGATCTGTTAACACACAAACAATTTAAGATCCAAAAACAATCATGTCTGAAGAAGAATAAACTCCAACCATGCCCACCAAAACTGAAGAACCTCCAAAGACTCAAATCCACAGTCGATATGAGACTATTAGAGTTCCCATACTAAAACCATCTGAATATCCCATATGGAAGGTGAGGATGTCTATGTTTCTGGAAGCTACTGATCCAGAATACCTTGACAGAATCAATGAAGGGCCACACAAGCCAACCAAACTCTCTGTTGTAGTTGCAGGTGAACCAGCAAAGTCTGTACCAAAGGAGAAGAGTGATTACACTGCTGAAGATATCTCATCAATTGCTAAGGATGCTAAGGTACGACTTTTGCTGCATAGTGCCATTGATAATGTAATGTCAAATAGGGTAATCAACTGCAAGACTGTAAAGGAGATATGGGATGCCTTGGAGACAAGATGTCAGGGAACTGATTCAATTAAGAAAAACAGGAAGACTATACTCACTCAAGAGTATGAACACTTTGACTCAAAGCCCGAAGAGTCATTAACTGGTTTATATGACAGATTTGTCAAACTCTTGAATGATTTGTCAGTATTTGACAAGGAATATGATCTTGAAGATTTAAATCTAAAATTCTTGTTAGCTCTTCCAGAATGTTGGGATTTGAAGGCCACCACTACAAGAGACAACTATGCTCTTGAAGAAACAACTCTTGATGAAATTTATGGAATGCTCAAGACTCATGAACTTGAGATGGAACAAAGAAGCAAGAGGAATGGAAGAAAGTCAAGGACATATGCTCTTAAGGCTGAGGAGGAATCCCCCAA
Organism: Apium graveolens; assembly: GCF_009905375.1. NCBI lineage: Eukaryota > Viridiplantae > Streptophyta > Magnoliopsida > Apiales > Apiaceae > Apium > Apium graveolens. The sequence continues at coordinate 143,711,710 of NC_133651.1, read as the reverse complement.
AGCAGCTGCCTCAAGGAAAGGCAAGGGAAAAGCTCTCACCACAAAGTCTGATACTGAATCATCAAGTTCTGATACTGATGATGACTCAGAAACTGAAAGCTTACCGGAGATGGATCCTGATGAAGAGATGATGAAGCTGTGTGCTCTTATGGTGAAAGGAATCACAAGGATTGCATACAGGAAATTCAGAAAGAGAAAGAAGTCTTCCAAGAAAGGTGCAAGTTCTGATAAGAAGAGTTTCAGAAAATCTGAAGGCAAAGGAGGAAAGTCTGACAGAGGAGATTACACAAATGTCAAATGCTACAACTGTGGTGAGAAATGCCACATATCTCCTGATTGTAAGAAAGTGAAGAGTGACAAAGGCAAGGCTCTTGTCATAAAGAAGAAAAGCTGGACAGACACTTCAGATTCTGAAAGTGAGGTGAACTATGCCTTAATGGCAAATGTTGATCGCAGTTCTGATGCTACTGAGTTAAAAGTACCTCAAACTACTTATGCCTTTCATACTGATGGTATTAATGAGTTGAGAAGATATCTTAAAACCATGTTCATTAGTTATAGAGATCAAACTTTAACATGTGAAAAATTAACTTCTAAAAATCTTGCTTATAAAAAGAGGAATAATTATTAAGAAAAAAAGTTAGTCATGTTCCATCAAACTCAGAAAGATAGAGATAATGCTTTCTATGTTAGGATGAAGTACTTAAAATGAATGAATCTCTAAAAACTGAGTTAGAAAAGGAAAGAGAGATTATCAGGAATTTGACTAACTCTGGTAAAGCAACTCAGGATATTCTTAGTAGTGGAAACTGGAAAGAGGGCTTAGGTTATGGAGATGATAAGAATGATAAGGGAACTGTAGAGATTGAGCCTATAGTTGTTAAACAAAAGCCAAAGGTAAACCCTGTTAAGTTTGTAGCTGTAAAGTCTGATATTGATAAATCAGAAGTTAAAGAGAAATTAACTTCTGACAAACCAAAACAGGTTAAGCCAACTGAAGTAAACATAGGCTTAATGACAAAGAAGCAGCTTAAGCATAAGCTGAAAGATATTAAGAATGTAAACAAGGTAAAGCCACATAGGAAAAATAGGAATAGAAAGAAGGTGTGAATAAAAGTAATGATTATAAGCCTGTTCCTAATGCTCCTAGAAAGAAATGTTATAACTGTTGAAATTCTAACCATCTAGCTTCTTTTTGCAGGAAAAATAAGAACATAAACTCCTTACCTTCAAAGTCAGGAGTTAAGAGTCAGTCTGTTAGATATAGGCCACAAAATCCTTGTTTTCATTGTGGTAGTTTATGGCATTCCATTTATACTTGTAAGGAATATCATAGTTTGTACTATGATTATTATCAAAATAAAACCTTCTTTAAAGAAAGTTAGCATTATTCCTTCTAGTGTAAGTTCTGATGCAAAGTCTGATACTATAAATGCTGATAAGAAAATTGTGAACATAAATTATGATGCTAAATCCGCTGCAAATGTTAACAAACTTAATAAGGCCAAAGGATCCAAGCAAGTCGGGTCCTTAAAACTAATCATTAGTGGTCTTTGTGATTGCAGGGCAACAGGAAAAACATCATAGTTCTGGACAGTGGATGTTCAGGACATATGACTGGAAATAAAGCCCTGCTATCAGATTTTGTGAAGAAAGCTGACCCAAGTGTTTTTTATGGAGATGGCAACATGGGAAAAACTTTGGGATATGGCAATATCAATCTGGGGAATGTCATCATTGAAAAAGTAGCTCTAGTCTCAGGACTTAAACACAATTTGCTGAGTGTTAGTCAAATATGTGACAGAGGTTATCATGTGGATTTCTTTGAAGAACACTGTGAAGTTGTAAGCAAATCTACAGGCAAAGTTGTTCTGAAAGGATACAGGCATGGTAACATTTATGAAGCCAAGCTTTCAACAAGTACCGATGGTTCTGCAATTTTTCTGTTAAGGAGAGCATCAATTGAAGAAAGCTGGAATTGGCACAAGAAACTCTCTCATTTAAATTTCAACAATATAAATGAACTAGTCAAGAAAGATCTTGTGAGAGGTTTTCCAAAATCAGTATTTGCTCCTGATGGCCTTTGTGATTCCTGTCAAAAGGCAAAACAAAGAAAATCTTCATTCAAGAGCAAGACTGAATCTTCAATTCTTGAGCCTTATCACCTACTACATGTTGATCTATTTGGTCCAGTGAATGTCATGTCTATTGCAAAGAAGAAATATGTTATGGTCATAGTGGATGAGTTCACCAGATACACATGGGTGTATTTCTTGCACATAAAAAGTGAAACTGCATCTATTTTGATTGATCATGTCAAGCAACTGGATAAATTGGTCAAAGATTCTGTGAAGATCATAAGAAGTGATAATGACACTGAGTTCAAGAATTTGATCATGGAAGAGTTCTGCAAAGACCATGGAGTAAAGTAGGAATTTTCTGCTCCTGGAATTCCACAACAAAATGGAGTTGTTGAAAGAAAGAATAGAACTCTTATTGACGCTGCATAAACTATTCTTGATGAAGCAAAGTTGCCAACCTACTTTTGGGCTAAAGCTGTGCAGACTGCTTATTTTACTCAGAATGCAACACTCATTAACAAGCATGGAAAAACACCATATGAGATGGTGAAGAAAAAGAAGCCAAATCTGAAGTATTTTCATGTATTTGGATGCAAGTGTTTTATTCTTAAGACTCATCGTGAACAACTATCCAAGTTTAATCTAAAAGCTGATGAAGGAATATTTGTTGGATATCCACTTTCCATAAAAGCCTTCAGAGTCTACAATTTAAGAACAAGGGTTGTCATGGAATCTATCAATGTCTCTTTTGATGATAAGAAGATTACAGGACTTGCAGATTTCAATGATCATGATCAGCTGAGATCTGAGAATGAAGTTTTAAATTCTGATACTGTAAATCCTGGCAGTCTAAATCCTGACAGTCTAAATCCTGATACTGCAAACTCTGATGGATTAAACTCTGATGTTATTGAAACTGTGGTGACTACACCAAAGGAAGATGCAACTGTGCAGGGGGAGCATACTGAAGACAAAACCACATCTCAAGAAGCATCAGAACCTACAACAGGATCTTCAAGTTCTGATTCATCAAGTTCTGATGGGCCAAGTTCTGATAATTCTGGAAACTCAAGTGCTGACAATTCTGGAAACTCAAATTCGGAATGATCCAACTCAGAGAGCATAATTTCAGGGGGAGCATCAGAAAATGTTGATGAAGACAGCAAGGATCATAGGGGAGCATCCAGTTCTAGAGAAAATCTTCCATCTGCAAGGAAGTGGATTAAAGCACATACACCTGACTTAATTATTGGAAATCCTGATGCAGGTGTCAGAACTAGAACAACTACATCAAATGAATGTCTTTATAACTCTTTTCTCTCTCAGACTGAACCAAAGAAAGTGGAAGATGCTCTTCAAGATGCTGATTGGTTGCAAGCTATGCAGGAAGAGTTAAATGAATTTGAAAGAAATAAAGTCTGGACCCTAGTGCCAAGACCAAAGAACAGATCAGTTGTTGGTACAAAGTGGGTGTTCAAAAACAAAATTGATAGTAATGGCATAATTACAAGGAATAAAGCAAGGCTGGTTGCAAAATGATATTCTCAACAAGAGGGAATTGATTATGATGAAACATTTGCACCAGTTGCTAGATTGGAAGCCATAAGGATATTTTTGGCTTATGCTGCTCACAAAAATTTTACAGTCTTTCAAATGGATGTGAAAAGTGCTTTTCTCAATGGAGAATTGGAAGAGGAAGTATATGTTGAACAACCTTCCGGTTGTGTAAATGTAAAATTTCTTAATCATGTCTACAGACTTGACAAAGCACTTTATGGCCTTAAGCAAGCTCCAAGAGCATGGTATGAGACACTAACTCAGTTTCTTCTAGAAAGTGGATTTAATAGAGGGAATATTGACAAAACATTGTTTTATCTCAACCATGGAAAGGCCTTACTTTTGGTGCAGATATATGTTGATGATATCATTTTTGGTTCTACAAATGACAGACTTTGCAAAAAGTTTTCCAAGCTGATGCAGTCAAGATATCAAATGAGTATGATGGGAGAACTCAACTATTTTCTGGGCCTTCAAGTCAAGCATAATGAAGAAGGAACTTTTATTTGTCAATCTAAGTACACCATAAATTTGTTGAAGAAATTTGGAATGCAAGATTGTTCAAGTGCATCCACTCCTATGGCCACTGCAACAAAATTGGATAACGATACTGGTACATCAGTAGATATTACTGATTACAGAGTTATGATTGGCTCATTACTCTATCTAACTGCAAGTAGACCTGATATCATGTATGCTATCTGTCTTTGTGCGAGATTTCAAGCAGATCCAAGAGAACCTAACTTAACAGCTGTGAAAAGAATTTTCATGTACCTGTAGGGTACAGTTGACCTGAGATTGTGGTATCCTAGAGAATCAGACTTTAAGCTAATAGGTTACTGAGATGCAGATTTTGCAGGATGCAAAATTGACAGGAAAAGCACAAGTGGAAGCTGCCAATTTTTTGGAGGCAGATTGGTTTCTTGGTTTAGCAAGAAACAAAAGTCAATTTCCACATCAACTGCAGAAGCAGAATACATTGCTGCAGAAAGCTATTGTGCACATATTTTTTGGATGAAGAATCAGTTACTAGATTATGGGTTAGAATTTTCTAAAATTCCTATTTACTGTGATAATCAAAGTGTTATTGCTATGACAGGTAATCCAGTTCAACACTCAATGACAAAGCACATCAGCATTAGGTACAACTTCATAAGGGAACATGTGGATGAAGGTACAGTGGAATTGCATTTTGTTCCAACAGATCAACAACTAACAGATATCTTTACAAAACCACTGTGTGAAGCTACTTTTACAAAATTGGTAAATGAACTTGAAATAATTTCAGGTTCTTTCTCTAAATCTGCTTAGTTTATGTTCTGATACATCAGACTTTATGATCAGTATTTACAGATATTACTATCTTTGTGTATTCTGTGCTTAAATTGAAATTTGCTAAAGTGCTGATTCTTGTCTGATGTGAATTTCTAAACTCTGAAAGTGATATGAATGTTTCTGTGACTATTCAATCCAATGAGGATAACTGTGCTAGATGTTGACCTAGTAATCTTTAATATGCTGATATCCCATGTCTGAAGTAATTGTTTATGTGGAAATCTCTTAACACAAGCAAATTCTGATATTGAGCTTAGTTGAAGTTTACTTTGTGTATCTTATTACTAAGTCAAAAACTAGAATAGTGCTACTTATCTGTTAACTTCCGATGTTAGTAAATCTGATGGATGTACTAAGTGCTGATAAACTTCACTTATCAAAAGAAAAAGAAAAAGAAATAAAAATCAGGTACTCCTTTGAGATCTAGAGTAAAAATGTGGAAGGGAAGACCCAAGTGCATTGCTGGTATTAAGTAATATGCATTAGAAAAGCAAAATAAAATTTCTTGGTGACTTTTCACATTCTCTGATTACTGGAGAAATACTCTGATTATAGCATAAATTCTGATAAGCAGTTGTGACTCACTTACACTGAGAAGCCACTGTAAAAAGGAATTTCAAAAAGATGCATAAAATGAGCACAAAACAGTTGAGGTGGACTCATGCATGAACTCATTCTACAGTAGACTTCAGAATAATGCCAGATTTTGAGCAAAGTTCTTAGTTATACCTTACTTCTAAGATGTACTGAAGTGAATCAGACTTTACTCTTTGTCTAATATTTAGCTTATTGCACACACTTACACTCCATATGAATGATGAAAATTACTGTGGTGATAAATGTTGTTTTAGATGAATAGTTCAAGTGTTAGTTGCATAAATTCTGAGGACAAGTTCTGATGGAAGTTCTGATGATTAAGTTCTGATGTGTCCATATTAGTATTTGTGTGAAGAATTACAGAAATAGACATGCACTTATCGAGTTAATGAGCCATGTTCTAATGACTGTTAAGTTCTGATATAAGTCTAAGTTCTGATATTAAATCCTGATTCTTTACTTGACTTATTTGTGGTTAAATCTGAAACAGTCATATTTAAAATCAGAATATGTTTGGGTGAGTTATAAACAGTCAAAATAATTTGGGTTAGTGGTACTCGTATATGCACAGTAATTTTTACTTGTTTCATGTGCTCATTAACTCCTGTTTTAAGCTTCTAATGGCTGTCATAATTACTCATCGGTCTAGGGAGACGAGGCTTTACTTCTTTTCGTTTTACATTCCCTACATCCCTTGGTCTTCCCATGTCTATATAACTGACCAATAATCCTTCAGTAAAAACCAATTCTTTCTTCTCTCAAACAATGACCCCGTTTGGTTGGTTTTACTGCTATGGCTCAGACAAGGTGACCATTTGGTACAATGGAGTTCCAACTCATTATCCTATCAACAACATTCCTTCTAATCTCTGGATTCAATTTCCATAAATCATTAAAAATGATTTGTTGATTGTTCAAAGAGATCTTCATCTCCGTTCTCTTCGTCAGCAGGAGAGAATCATTCGTCTTGCTATTCTTTTTATTGAAGATAGGAAGAAGAATTAATTGTTATCCTCATGTTTCTCTTCACTGTCAGCTTTGTCAGTCTTTTAGACTAGGACTAAGGCTGTTGATGTTAGGGATTCTCGACTAGGGCAATCTTGTAATTTTCTGCATGTAATTTAAGTTTCATGAAATGTATTCGTTTGATATATTAATGAAATTTTACTTTATTGCAAGATTTTGCCTCTGAATCGTTTCATATTCTGATTACACTTTACATTAAGATAATAATCAAGTTGTGTTGCTCACGTGGTAGTTTTATTTGCTTGGTTTATTTCTGGTTATTCTTAAATGGGATTACTTTATCAGAATAATTGTTTAAATGGGATTACTTGATTAATAGGATTACTTGGTTAGTGGGACTGTTTTTCTCCTTGAAAAACTACATGTGATAAGTAATGATTACTGAATACCCGTGCCCATTAATTATTTTTTACTGCTACATGCCTGACAGGTGTCCAAAGATGTTTCATATTTGTCTCAACGATTATCTTTTACCATGTATAAGTAAAAGAGAGAAAAGATTGTAAAATCTTTTATTCACTTTTATACTCTATCTCTCTCTTTTTACTCTTATACTCTCACTATTTTCTGATGATTTCTCAATAGACATTTTATCAAACACCTTACAGACAATTTTATTTCTCACTTATTTCTCATGGCACCCAAGGATTTAATTGTTGATGGAGCCAAGTTTGTACCAAACAACTATGCTGCAATCTTGAACAAGGCTGAAGCTCCATCAGATTTGCACTTTGTGCAAGATTTCTTAGCAAATAGTGAGATTGGGTATGCTTTGACCCAACCTCAAACTATTTCAAGCCAACAAGTACTAATGTTTTGGCGGACTGGGCATTTTGATGATGGTGGTGCTACTGGTACTCCAAGCATAATATTTGAAGTAAATGATGTTGAGCATGTGGTTACTCCTGGAGCAGTTCGTAAAGCTCTTCACTTACCAGAAGGCTGTACATTCTCAACAGTGGAGGACCCTGTTCTACAGCAGCTCATGGCCAGTTTGGGCTATGAGAAAAGTTTGGGAAAGCTTGGACAATTGAAAAGAGCAAATATCAGGAAGGAATGGAGCTTTTTCTTCGATTGTATCACTAAGGCATTCGCCAATAAGTGCTCCAACTTTGATGCTATTCCCATCATGAGTCAGCAAATCGGGTATGCTCTTATTCATCAAACTCACTTTGATTTTGCAAGTGTTGTGCTAGGTTTCATAGGGGATAGGATGACAGAGGATAGGAATGTAGTATACATTGCTAGATTCTATCAGCTTATATATAATTTTTGTTTTGCTGATGAACCCCAACCTATCACTGATTTAATTCCACCCTTTAAGCTTGCAAAAAGGGTTTTTAATGATTTGTTAAATGCTGACAATAAGAAAAATGTGGTTAGATTCTTATAGATACCTCAGTCTGTAAAACAGATCCTGGTAAATGCTGATCCTCAAACCTACACAGCTGTTTACCCTGATGTTCAACCCACCAGCACATCCTAGCCATCACAACAGCCATCAGAACATACCACAACTACACCTCAAACTTCTCAACCTCAACCTACTCAACCCTCCATCAGGACATATTTCAAACCATCACAAACATCTCAACCTTCACCATCAACACATCCTGTGAGGCTTTCATCTTCAAAACCTAAGAGGACAAAGACTGTACCTCAGACACGACAGAAGAGAAGGATGATTGTTCTGAGAGATGAGTCAGACAGTTAGGATTTAGAAGCTGAGAAGGTCTCTTCTCTGAAGCATACTGAAATTGGGAGTTCTAGGCCCCTAAAAAGGCTTAGAAAGCTAAATTCTGATGGTGAAGCTCCCAAAGTCTCTAGTTCTGTAAAGAGACTTAAAAAGCAAAGAGACAGGAGGGTTGTCAGTGTATCATCATACTCTGAAGAAAATCTGGAAGAAGCAGCTATGGAAGGGGGTCAGGAATCTCTGATCCCAACAGAACCTATAGTAATTGAATTACTTCCTACTGCTGAATCAGCTCAAAAATCTCATATTCAAGAACAAGGGAATATTTCAGAGCAAGTGCCTACACCTCCTGTGTCTCCTGTAATTGAACAAGTACATACTGATGACCCAGGTATAAGTGTTGAGATTGATATTCATAATCTGATTGTACCTGAGGTTTTGTACTTAGAAGCTCCACCAACTCAGATCACTCCACCAACAACACCAATTCTTGATGTTGATTTTAATCCAGAATTGCCTACAACACCTTTTCTGCATCTAGATACTGAAGATCAGATTTTAGGTGAGCATCAGAATATGGATGTTGATCAGAACTTAGTTAGAGATCAGCACTTAGAGGATGATGTTGAAGCCTCAATAGCCTCTCATACTGTTCTTTTATCAGAGGATGCTGACTCTGTAAGTTCTGATGCTGATAATGATGAAGTTACTGGTGAAGCTGCTGCCACTGTAGATGCTGATGTAGCTGGTCCATCTGGACATGCACCTCAACAAGCTCCAAACAAAACTGAATTAATCAAGAAGTTTGTTAGAGGAGATGCACCAGTACCTTGGAGTGAAACTCCTAGAGGACAGGAGTGGACTAAGGAATGGAATAAAGTTGATTTTGTTCCTACTTCAAACATACTTGCTGAGCACTTGGCAAAAGCTGATGAGATGCTAGTCAATGATGATTTCAAGACACAGCTCAGGGTTACTGCACTCAGTACAAGGCACCTTCAAAGTCAACAATCTGTAACTCAGGCCAAGGTAGACAAGATTCAAGAATCCTTAAATCAGCAAGATATGGTTGCCAAGCTGGACAAGAAAAGGTTTTTTAAACCTACTTTTGACAAAATTGAGTACATTGAGCAAACCCAGGAGAAGCAACAGGCTCCAATTGATGAAATTTTGAAGAATCAAGCTTCTCAGCAATCTCAACTCAATGAAATCCAATCCTCAGTGGAATTGCTTCTCTCTCTTCTTTTACCTGCTGATGCCAAAAAGTGGGAAAAAGTAATTAAGTCCAAATGCAAAACTGTTAAGACACTGAAGGGAAAGGATGATGAAAAAGATGACCAGGGAAACTCTGGAATGGGTGGAGGTCATGGTCAAAGTAAAGGTTTTTTATTAAGCAAAGCTGGAACTACAAGTCAAAGAACAAGTTCTGATACTGGGAGAAGAATAAGTTCTGATACTGGTAAGAGGATAAGTTCTGATGAACATCTGGAACTTGATGAGGAAATTTCAAGACAGTTATTTCTGAAAGAAAATCCAGGAATGGACTTTGAGATTCTAAAGGAAGAAGAAGCTAGACTAAAGTTAGAAAAAGTCAACTCCAAATCTAAACCTTCTGTTGTTAAAAAGAAACTTCCTAAGGCTAAAGGCATTGTGATAAAAGAAAGGGCAAATCCCGAGGCAACTAAAGCCAAATCACAAATGGAGATAGATCCAAGGTCCAAAGGCAAAGAAAAAGTTGGTGAACCTATAAAGGTTTATGTGCCTGCTATGGATGAAGAAATATCAGATGAAGATGCTAATCTTACTCTAATTTCAAAGAAGATTTCTCAAACAACCTCTGACATGGCTCAAGTTGTTCAGAGTCAAGATGTAGTAAGTTCTGATATGACACTGAAGCAAGCAACCTCTGACATAGCTCAAGTTGGATTTATATCATAAGATAAGTTAAAGGAAACCTCTGACATTGCTCATGTTAAACCATCAAAGTTACTCCTACCAGGGTTCACCAAAGCTAAACAGACTCAAACTTTAAAGACTGCAGCAAGTGATTCTGAAGCAAGAGTGGTTACAGGAAAAGAAGCAAGAGATAAATCTCGATTGGGTAGTGCTGATGAAAGAAGAATACTGAACACAACCAATGATCCAACTTCTTTAAGTGAACCAGGTGTTGGAGCAACTCCTGAAAGATTGAATCAGCTTGAATCTGTACAGATGATTTACCATACATTTTTGAAAGAACACATCTTATTATATTTCATGATAGATGGAAGGGTATACCATATTAGGCAGAATGCTATACCACTGAAGTATTTTGAGGAACTAGAACATGTTCTATTCCAACTTCAAGTGAAGAACAGATTAACCGATAGTGCTGCAAATTATTTGAAGACTCAAATTCAGAGACAGAAGAAGCTTTATTCTGTAAAGTCTGACAGCACATATTGTCCCAAGTACCGAGATCATAAGGGTGATATTGTCAAGATGAAGCCTAACTCTGCTAAGATTATAACTACCTTTCTGGGTTATAAGGTTGTGAAATTCAATCTTGAGTCTGACAAGGCATATTTGATCAGACTAGATCAGGACATAAGAAAAGCTAGAATAAATGATCTCAGGGCTGCTATCTTTCAAATTGGTGAAGATACAGTTGAATTGAAAAATGCTAAAAGGAGGATGGTCAATGAACTTGAATATGCTGAGAGAAGTCTTTTAAGGAATCATCTATGAACAACTCCTGATATCAAAGAGATCAGTAATTGAAGCCAAGTCAAAGATCTACAACTGCATAAATTCTAATGTGTATACAGACTAAATTTTTTATCAGAAGTTAAAGATGGTAAAACTTTAAGGACTATAAGTTGTAGTTATCTAGTCAAATTCTCATGCATTTGTACTTAATGTTTTTGACATCATCAAATATCTGTTAAACTTGTATATTATGCTAATTTACAAGTTGGGGGAGATTGTTAGATATATATGATAATGTCATGACTAATATGATTTGTCTTTAGTTTTCAGATCTTACTTAACAGAACAAATCAGTACTTAACTGGAAATCAGCACTTATACTGAAGTCAGAACTAAAGTTGTTAGAACTTAAGTTATCAGGAGATATTTATCAGGAGATAATATCAGGACTTAAGGAGACTTTCAGATAAGGCAGGTGGCTGATTGAAAGGAAAGAAGATCAAGACAAACGCAAGAAGAGATATGCATGAAGAAGCAATTCTATGGAAAATAGAAGACTTGAAAAAGAAGATATCTAATTCATATATTTTAGGATACAGAATCATATTCAATATCAATTAGAGATTATCTTGTAACTGTGTAGTATATAAACACAGATATAGGGTTTACATTATAAGTGTTATCATAATCGAAGTTATTATTTATTATAACCCTAGCAGCTCTCGTGATAAGTTGTTCATCACTGAGAGAGCACAGTTTCATATTGTAACAGAGTTTATTGTGTTGAATAAAATCTGTTTTCTGTTACTTGTGTTCTTATATTCGATTTGATTGTGATAAACACTGTATTCAACTCCCTTCTACAGTGTGTGTGACCTAACATAGCCATTGACACCGAATTACAACTAGCAATGAAATCCAATATTTTCTCCAATTCTCAAAATCAATGTTATTTTGTCAATAAGAGAATATCATAAATTATATACATAAACAAGTGATTAAACCTCGAAAAATAAACAAATCATGATTATGATCTAGCACTCAAGCAACCTATAAGACTTAGTGAATTTTTTTCTTATTTCTAGCATGCAAATCAATTTATGAGGACTTAAAATTCCTCTATACGACATCACTACACTCAAATCAATATCATAAATTAATCGGAAAAGCAAACTTAAGGGGTCATGATATATGCCAATGCAACTAACTGACAAACTAACATGATAACAAATACGCAAAATAAAAACAAAAACAAATAACTACATGACAAATATGCAAACTATATAAACTAAACTATCATGAATATGCATCTAAATGGACTCACACATAAATATTCCTGAAGTACCACCCCCAAACTTAAAATTTTCACTATCCTCAGTGAAGGTTATAGTAAGAAATCAAGACATGCCTAATCGGAATCAGTATGGTCATCACCCTCCACGGGTGGAGTGTCAGGAGGCGGGTACACAGAATCCTTACCAAAAACTGGCCACTGAATGTCTACCCCTGTGGCTCTAAAAGTTGTACCCAATGCCTGGGTAAGATCATGTGCAAACCTGCTATGGATGTCATACATCGCATCCATCCGCCTCGTCAAGCGCCTATACTGCTTCGAGCCAAAACCAGCATTGTCCTCAACCTCCTGATGTTGTTGCTGCGAAGAACTGGCCTCACCCATTTGATGTCTCCACGCTGCTCTGCGTGCCTGAGTCAAACCACCAGCATATGTCTGATCAGCTGGCTGGCCACCCGGCAAATGATCAAAGGTGTACCCCAGGCCCTACTCGTCAGCCTTCCAACCAAACCACTCCTGCATGATCAAGATCGTCGAACTATCAATGGGGGCACTCGGTAACTGAAGCTGCTCATGTGCTGGCCAATGAACACCCACCTCCACGTAAAGCTTAGTCATAATCGAGGCATAAGGAATATACCCTGTAGTGCTCCCACACAAAAACCTCAGAATAACCTGATAAATATTGGAATCGAGATCCATATAATCTCCCTGCAAAATACCCCATAACAACTTTGCACGATCCACAGTCACATCATACACATGTGAAGACTACATAATGTTCGCATAAATAAAGGCCTTCCAAGCACGAGCAAACCTGTTCATGCATGAGGCAGTGAAAGTGTCATACTCGTTCGATCCCCTCTTAAACTTCCAGTGAGTGTTTGGGACACACAGCGTAGCCAAAATCAAGTCCAAGTCAAAATCATCTCCCGTCTTGTTCACCCACTCCTCCTGAGTAGGTTGTCACTCGTGTTGGTTGATAACCCTACGAATAGCCTCAGGGCTGTAATCCACCGTCAACCCTCGCACCACCGTATACCCATTCTTATGAGCCTTCGCGTTCATATAGAACTCGCGAACTACACTCATAGGCACAACAACGGGTGCCTCACAAAAAGAAACCCAACCCATCTCCAAAATCATCTCAAGAAGCTTACCATCATTACCCGATGGTAGAAAACCCCTCTCATTCGCTATTTGCTTCGTCAACAGCCTCGTGTACTCCGCTTCAGCCTCCGGAGTAGCAAACCTAGGTCTCGTACCCCCAATATAACGTCTGGAAAAATTAAGTCTGCATTATATCATATTTATAATAAATTATGTGTGTTAATATGTCGATTATGTGTAATTAATCGTCAAACCCGAACTGCTATATGTTACGTGCATTATGTGTCATCCCGGTATTTTTAAGATATTTTTAAGATATTTTATTTTGCATTTATAGCTCCCATATCAAAAGTTATATGACCCGAATCATGATTTTATAGCTGATATTTCAAATAAAATAATGGGCCTTATTTTTAATCAAACGGCTTTTACCATCTCATTATTCTAAACATCTAGGTATTTATAAATTTTATCATTTCGCGAAAAATGACTTTTCTGGGCCCTATTGGGTGTTAAAAACCCCACAAAAATCACATTTTTATTTTTATAAAATTATGTGACTTTCATTTATACCATTTATTTGTATTTTTTCATTATTCACAATTTTTGGGAAATTTTGGCATATATATTGTATATATAAAATATTTATAAATTAAATTTTAATACTCAAAAATTATAAAATTAGGGGCTTATTAATTTTAAAAGATGTATAATTAGGTCCTTAATTTTAATTAGGAGTATTAATTTCACTACTATAAATAGCCTAATTATTAATTAATTAATTAAAATTCAGAAAAATCAGAAAATTCTCTATTTTCCGGGTCGGGATTTTCAGAATCGGGTCGAGAATCAAACCGTGATTTCCAGCTGATTTCTGCATCAAATCGTGTGATTCAAGTACTCAAATCGAAGGTTTTGATATGTTCTTTCTGTTTCTAGCATCAATTTCACGTTTTAATTCGTTGTTCTTGATTTTCGATTTCTAGGGTTTATGTTCGAATTAGGGCTTTTTGATTCTAGGGTTATTATGATGTTTTGATGATTGATATAGCTTCCTGATGTTATTTGCAATCGATTCATGGTGTTTAATTGAACAAACGATGTCTGGATAGCAAAGTTCGATTATTAGGGTTTATGTTCGATTTTCAAAACCTAGCTTCGTAATTTGTGTGAATATTTGGTTCTTGTAATGTTAGGGCTTTGATTGTTTATGTTCTTAGCTTTGATTTGCACTATAAAACGTTAAGTTTCATGTACGATTCTGTGATTTTGATTTTTGGCCGGAGTGAATGTCGGTTTTGGTCGGAGATGGAGATTCAGGGATGTTTTTGGTATGTTTTGGCCTGAATCAGAAGGGTGAAGTGATTTGGAATGATTTGGACTTAAAAACCGTACCAAACGAAGCTGTTTTGGGCATGAATTAGGGTAGCCGGAATCCTGGCCGGTCGCTGGATTCTGGGCAAATCCCGACCAGTTCATCCCCAACCCGGGATGTTCTTGGTGAGCCGGTTGCAACTCGGTTTGCAACTCGGGTTTGATCTGTTTTTGTCAGAATTCCAATTCTGACAACTGTTTCTGGAAATTATTTTTATTTTATTTTATTTTAATTATAAAATCAGTTTTATTTATTTTATAAATAAGTAAATTAATTATTTAATTAATTGATTTATATTATAAATAATTCTAAAATATTTTCTAAAAATTCAGATTTAATTATTTTCTTAATTAATTTTTAATTAATTATTAATTATTTAAAAGTGACTAATTATTTTGATAATTAATCAAATAATTTTCAATAAATCATAATAAATTCATTTTAATTCCAAAAATTATAGAAAAATCATTTTAGTTCTGATTTTTCTTAAAAATTATTTATATTGAATAATAAATGAAATTATCTATGTTTAATTGATATTAATTAGACCATTAGTCCGATTCTAGCGAAACGAAAGCCCTTTGACTGAGAAAAATGAATTATTTTCATTAAAAATAATATTAAAACCTAATTTCTTCTAGAAATTAGTTGACCTTGTTATTTATTTGATTATAAGCCGAATCGCGTACCAAGACGAGTCCGATAAATCCCGAAAAATTGGAAACGAGTCAGATAATGATCGGTTAAGCGATCAGCGAGTCGATTTTGATTCTAAAAATTATTTTTAACTATAAAAATGATTTTATAGCTTATGTGCTTATGTATATTATGTGGTTACTCGAGTCTTACTTTCTACTATATAATATACGAGTCAGTCATAAGCGCATGGTTAAACAATAGAAACAATGTGAAGTCGGTTCGAGACGCAATTGAAGTATGAAATGACTAAACCAGTCTATTTCTCTAATAGAAGCTAAGCCAGCAGGGCAGGTTGAGCCGGTGATAGACGAAGGTGATATAATTGAAGTCAGTCGCGCAGAAGGCAAGTTTTTCCCCTATTCTAATTTCAGAATAGTGATATTCCTCAGATTCATATCATACTTGCACTCTTTTGATTCTTGTTCATAAACACTGATATACACTTGTTATTCTCTTGATTATATTTCATTTCAATTCTTGATTTCTCCTTTTCCTTTGAATTCCTTAATCATATTCCAATTGATACGCATACATATTGGTATATTCTAGTGATTAGAATATATCAAAATATACCGATTGTTCCGGTTGCTACTCCATAGACTGGATAGTGATATTTTAGGGATTAAATTTTACTTAACCCTAAGGACCGGGACATAACCGGATCCTTGAGATGGGCCGTAGTGCATTGGTGCCCGACTAGATTTATATAGTGGGATATAGATCTGCACTATATCCTGGCTGATCAGCAGGGTATAGATGCAAACTTGTGTCCAGTTTAGTTCATTTGCATTCGCCAGCAGTGGCTTTCTTTCTATTCTCGCGGGGTTATATTTACAAATATACCTAGATTACCGATTCATTTAAACTGCTTTAACACTATTTATAATTTGCGGGCTTGTTGAGCAATTTTTGGCTCACCCCTTTTTGTTGTTATTCACCTTATTGTTTTCAGTTAAGAAAGAATATGAAACCCATCAAGACTCGAGTGGTAAAGAAGCGGGTCAAGCCTCGGGATCTTCTCATACCCAAGGTGTTGATCCTAATCCAGGAAGAAAGCTTTATGTTACCCAAACAGGTGGAGTGTAGATAGTTAGTGTGTGTGTTTGAATAAAAGATAAAATTAGTTTAAAACTGGTTAGACAATGGTGTATAATAAAGAGAGTTTGTAAGATTTTGAATTTGGTTTGTAATAAAGTAGTTAGTGGTTCTTGTTTTCATACTTCAACCTAAAAAGATCTTGGTTAGTAACTGCCACTTAATAGTGGCTTGAGTGGTCATTTTGCAAGTGAATGCAGAAAGCTTGATTCTGAGAAAAAGAAGTTTGAGCATGTGGATTAAAAAAAAGTACTTTGAACTGCTCAAACAAAAGGAAAGGGCTTTCCTGACTCAAGTAAATGACTGGGCAACTGATGGGGCAGATGAAAATGAAGAAACAAGCTATGTCAATCTAGCTCTAATGACCAAATCAGATGAAACAGAAGTCAGTTATTCAAGCAATCAGGGAAACAGAAGGAATCTTTGGTATCTGGATAGTGGTTGCTCACGGCACATGACTGGAGATTTTACCCTGCTCACTGAGTTTAAGGAGAGAGCTGGCCCAAGTATTACTTTTGGAGATGACAGCAAAGGGTATATTGTGGGATATGACTTGATATCTAAAGACAATGTCATCATTGAAGAATTTGCTCTGGTGGATGGACTTAAACTAAATATTTTGAGTGTCGGCCAGCTCTGTGACAAGGGCAACTCAGTAACATTTAATTCAGAACCCTTTGTTGTTATAAACAAAAAGAACAACAAAGTGGTTCTCACTGGAGTGAGAAAAGGAAATGTGTATATAGCTGACTTCAACTGATCAAGTACAATATCTTACTTGTCTTTTCAGTAAGGCAAGTCAAGATAAAAGTTGGTTATGGCACAAGAAATTGTCCCATCTGAACTTCAAGACTATGAATGAAATAGTTAGGAAAGATTTTGTAAGAAATATTCCTTAAGTTGAGTTCTCAAAGGATGGACTGTGTGATGCATGTCAGAAAGGAAAACAAATCAAGGCATCATTCAAGAAAAAGCTTGAATTTATAATTGAAGAACCACTACAACTATTGCACTTGGACTTGTTTGGACCAGTCAATGTGTTGTCAATCTCAAAGAAAAGATATTGCCTAGTTATTGTGGATGATTTTTCAAATTTCACTTGGACATATTTACTAAAATATAAAGATGAAGCTAGTGAAATCATTATCGATTATATAAGGCAAGTCAACAATCATCATGATCTCAAAGTAAGAAGAATCAGGAGTGACAATGGAGCTGAGTTCAAGAAGCTGCAAGGACAATGCTAGAAGAATCAAAGTTACCAACTTACTTTTGGGCAGAAGCTTTAAATACTATGTTATTCCCTAACAATAAAACAAGAATTACAGAAGGGGGTTGAATGTAATTCAGGCTTCTTTTTCAAGATTTTAAAACTGTTCTTACTTGATAATATACGTGTTTGATTTGCAGAGTGCGGAATAAATGATTTATATAAATCAAAATACTAAGTAATAAGAACACAAGTTTTTAAAACTTTCTGGTGGATTTAAAAGTATCTACCATATATATATATATATATATATATATATATATATATATATATATATATATATATCGAGTGAGAACCCTGTGAAGCTCGAATGGCTCACAGCTGCTTACAAGTATGAACAACTAAACTTACAGAGAAATGCTACAGAATACAGCTTGAAAATATTTCTCTGAAAAATTTAGTTTGCTTAGTTCGATTCTGGTTCTACTTGCTACACTTGGTTTATATATCACCAAGTTTACATGACAATAAGACAAGATAATAAAACAAAACATATCTAGTCTAACTTCATTCTACTTCACTACTCTATTCTAGCATCTTTGAATATTTTCATAATAGCATGGAAATGGTAATGCTTCTTTGTTCTCAAATCCCTGCTAAACAGGCTGCCACATTCCTTTTGCAAACACTCGATGCATGTGACTGTGTTATCACTGTCAACAGATATTTGAATTTGATCATCCGTTGGGTATATGCTTATCATCCGTCGGGTGGCTTTGTTGATCATCCGTCGGGTACATGCTTGTCATCCGTCGGGTGGCTTTGTTGATCATCCGTCGGGTAACTATTTGTCACTTGACTCCATTTCACTTATGCAGAATTACAATACATCTCATATTTATAATTAATCAACCTACTCTGTATATCTACTAGTAGTCAACATGACTCATATGCTCCTACAGAATTTACACAAAGTTGTTTGCAAAAATGTGCTATAATACTTATTATTACATAAGCTACTATAACACCCTCCAAATCCGGGGTATAGATTTGGGGCATTATTAACAACAATTACCAACTAAACCTGCACAAGCGAAATATAAATACAATAATTACCCCGAACTATCTCCACTAAGGATCTTTTAAGGTCTGGGTTGAAAACAAGAACCACATACTACACTTTATTACAAACCCAACTAAATAAAATCTGTCTCAAGAACTCTCTTTATTACAAAACTTTATTCTATCTACACTCTCACTACACAACTTTTATTCAAACTACACAATACTTTTATTCAACCCAACATTACTACTTATTCTGCTATACCTGATCTGGCAATTCAAAGCTCTCTTCGGGAATAGGAAGGAACACTCTTGGTATAAGAGGGTCCCGCTGCTTGACTCGCTTCTTGACTATGCGGGTCCTGATGGGTTTCATTATCTACCTTAACTGTAAAACAATAGGAGTAACAATAAAAAGGGATGAGCCAAAATTACTCAACAAGCCTGCAACAATATATATAGTATAAAGAAAGAGAGATAAGTGAACCAATAAGCTGCTGGTTGGATCAACCATCTGAATCTGTATAGGATAGTAATTTGCCAATGATGGCGAGTACCAAATGAACAAAACTGGAAACAAGAAACAACATATGCACTATAACCTGCTGATCAGTCAGAATATAGTATGGATCTATACCCAACTGCATAGACCCAACCAACATAAGGAGTACTCAGGCAACTATGGCCTATTAAATAATGGTTTGGGTAAAACCCAGCCCGTATAGTAACCATCCAGTCCAAGGCTTAGCATCCGGAACAATCGGAATGCTATTGATATATCCCAACACCAAGATATACCAGAGTATATGTAACAAGGGTAAAAAGGATTGAAATATGAACAGGGAATTCAACAAATTGGGTAAATCAAGAATTGAAATGAAATTGGAAACAAGCAATAATAAATGGGTAATAGTGTATATGAACAATGATTATCAAAGTGAATTGATACGATAGAAAAGAAATATAAATCACTATTCTGAATTTAGAATAGGGGAAAAACTTTCCTTGCGCGTACTTAACCTGGTTTAACTCACCGTCTTCTGACCCTAGCTTGCTCTGCCTTGCTAAGACTGAACCAATCATGGAAAAATAGTCGTTTAGATAACTTACTATATACGTGTATCTTGAATTGATATCACGCAACCTTATGAGTCTACCCATGCGTTTCTATCTGACTCGCATATATACACATACATTTATACAGCACATATATTCACATAATCACGTAAAGCACGTAGCACATAAAACACATAATACATTTTTTTTAGACTTATAATTATTTTTAGAATCAATTCTAGACTCATACCTGCATTACTAGTCTTATCTGATTTTATTATAATTTTTCAGGATTTATTCGGCTCAATTATACCCCTATTAGGACCTACGAACTATCAATTATCACCAAACCACTCTCTTTCGGAAGAAATTATAACTTACAACTACTTTTATTGGATTCGTCTCATTTTTCTGAGTCTAGAGGTCTTCGTTTCGCTCAAATCGGACTAACGGTTGAATTATTATGAATTAAACAAGATTTAATTAATTAATAATTAATTATAAATAATTAATTATAATTAAACAATCCTTAATTATATTTTTAAATAATTAATTAATAATTATTGTATTTTAAATATAATTAATCCCTAATTATTAGGAATTATTACTATTTATTACAAATTATTATTATTTATTCGATCAGATCGATTATTTACAAATAATCAATTGATTTAATTAACCGATACACTATTTATCGAATAACTACGAATTACTCGAATTATAAACTAACTTAATGATTAATCACTCGTATAACTACGAGCTACTTGCAATTCTCGCATAATTATTGAACTATTAGATTATTAATCACATTACTTAATTATTTCTAATCTTTATTCACTAATTAATTACCTAATTATTAATTAATTACCCAATAATTAATTAATTAGATAATTAATAAAAATTAGATAAATAATTAAATAATTAATTAAATAAATAAATTCGAATTTATAATTTAATAAAATAATTCAGAAATTATTAATACTATTTTTCAGAATTTAAAACTAATTTTTAATTAATTTTTAGAATTATTAAAACTGATTTTTAATTACTAAAATATAAATAAATAATTAATTAAATCAAAAACACAAAAACAGAAACAGATTTTGGGTTTTTAGGATTGAACCCGGGTCGAAACCGGGTTGCAAACCGGGTCGTCCCCAACCCAAACGGGTCGTCCCCAACCCAAACGGGTCGGGAAGAACAACCGGTCGGCTGCCCAGAACCCGACGCCGGCGAACCAAACGCAGCCAAAACGCTCGATTTCAGTTCGTTTCTTCTGCGTTTCTGAAGCACAACAACACAGACACCTTATCCTTCCTTCCTTCTTCTCCAGTCGTCGACGTCGTCCCTGGAAACGAAGAACAACGGCGGCATCGCCGTTTTTCCGACGAGCTCGAAACGGACACCAAATCGAGTGAAACCGGTGCCAAACGACTCCCTATTCGACGATCTACACGTTTCTAACAACAATAACATCAAACAATAACTAGAAATCAAAACCCGAATTCGAATTAAAACCTGAAATAACAACTTTCAATTCGATCAATCAAACACGGAAAACAATTACATAATTGAAAACTAGAGATCATAAGCTTCAAAACGAGTACTCACACGACTGATTTGGACTCCGGAATCACGATGAAATTCGACCTTGATTCTCCTGCTCCGTTCTTCACAAACCCTAACCCTAATTCCCTTTTTCTTTTTCTTTTTATTTTTCTGACTTTTCTGTATAATTAACTGATTTAATTAATAATAATTCAGGTATTTATATTTATGAAAATAATACCCCTAAGTAAAATTAAGGGTCTAATTACACTCCTAATAAAAATATTTTGCCCCAATTTTTATAATTTTTTGGTATTAATATTGAATTTTTAAATATCCAATAAATACAAAATAAATGCTAAAAATTCCCAAAAATTGTGAATATTACAAAAATACAAAGAAAAATGATATATGATAATTTCATGATCATATAAAAATAAAAATGTAATTTTTGTGGGGTTTTTGGTATCCGAAGGGTCCGGAAAAGTCGTTTTTTCGCGAAAAAGGTCAGTTTGTAAAACGTCTAGGGGTTCAGAATAGCGATATGGTATAAGGCATTTTTAATAAAATAGAGCCAATGATTTTGTTTGAAATATGGGCTTTTAAAACATAGTTTTGAGCTGTACAAGTTTTAATATAACATATATAACTGACGATAAAACGCTCAATAAATATCCAAAACACGTTGGTATCAAAACAGCCAACACATAACACATAGCAGTTAGGGTTTAACGACTTAACATATTTAATCACATAATAATACACATAATTTATCATTATTATAATATAATACAAGTGTAATTCCTCGGTCGTTACATTCTCCCCCCTTAACAGGATTCTGTCCTCAGAATCACACTATGCAAATAACTGAGGATACTTTTCAAACATTTCACTCTCAAGCTCCCAGGTTGATTCTTCAACCACTGGGTTTCTCCAAAAGACTCTCACTAATGATACAGACTTATTTCTTAATACCTTCTCTTGCCGATCTAAAATCCTTATCGGCTGCTCTAAATACGACAAATCTTCCTAAAGTTCTACTGGTTCATATTCTATTACATGCCTTGTATCAGGATTGTACTTCTTAAGCATAGATACATGAAATACGTTGTGAATGTGCTGCATATGGGGTGGTAAAGCTAACTTGTACGCAACCTTCCTAATTTTCTTCAAAATCTCAAATGGTCCAACGTATCGTGGCTTCAATTTCCCTTTATTGCCAAATCTGGTCAATCCTTTCCATGGCGATATTTTGAGCAATACGTGTTCTCCTTCCTGATAGTCCATATCCTTCCTTGCTTGGTCTGCATATTTGCTTTGCCTGTTTTGCGCTGCCTCGATTCGTTTTCGAATAAGTTCAATCTTTTCTTTTGTCTGCCGAATTAATTCTGGATCCAAAATCTTGCGTTCTCCAACTTCATCCCAATGCAATGGTGATCTGCATTTCCTTCCATACAATGCTTCATACGGTGACATTCCAATACTGGCGTGATAGCTGTTATTATAAGAAAATTCCACTAGGGGTAAATGTTCATCCCAACTGCCTTGAAAATCGATCGCACAAACTCGTAGCATGTCTTCAATTGTTTGAATTGTCCTTTCACTTTGACCGTCGGTTTGCGGATGATAGGCTGTACTCATGTTCAACTTCGTTCCTAGACATTCTTGGAATTATCTCCAAAATCTTAAATTAAAATGAGGATCTCGATCCGATACAATCGATACTGGTACTCCATGACGCATCATAATTTCTTTAAGATATAAGTGCACTAACTTGTCCAGTGAAAATCTCTCGTTAATCGGAAGAAAATGTGCTGATTTTGTCAATCGATCAACAATAACCCAAATTGTATCGTGATTTGCTTTCATTCTTGGAAGTCCCACTACGAAATCCATCGCCAGATGTTCCCATTTCCATTCTGGAATGTTTAACGGTTGTAATAACCCACTCGGACGTTGATGTTCTGCTTTAACTCGCTAGCATGTGTAGCATTTACTCACCCATTCTGCTATCTCCTTCTTCATATTCGGCCACCAAAAGTTCTCCTTCAAATCGCGATACATTTCCGTGCTTCCTGGATGAATGGAATACTTTGAATTGTGCGCATCTCGCATAATCTCTTCTTTTAATTCTGCCACGTTAGGGATCCAGATTCTTGACGCAAAACATAAAATTCCTTCATTATCTTTCTGAGTTGTAATCTCTTCTCCCTTTAAGTCATCGTCTTGACTCATCACTTCATCTTGACAACAGCGAATCTTTTCTAGCAATCCTGGTTGAAAAGTCATAGCGTAGATAGTTCCTGCAGATTCATGGGGAATACGAATCTCGATGTCCAATTTGTTGAATTCCTTAACCAATTCTTCGCATGAAGTTAACCGATTCAATCTTTCTTTTCTACTTAACGCATCCGCTACAACATTCGCTCTTCCTGGATGATAACTGATTGTAACATCATAATCTTTAATCAATTCCAGCCATCGACGTTGTCGCATGTTTAGTTCCTTTTGCGTGAAGATATACTTCAGACTTTTATGATCCGTGTAGATTTCGCATTTTTCACCGTATAGATAATGTCTCCAAAGCTTCAATGCAAATACAATTGCTGCCAATTCCAAATCATGCGTAGGATATTTCTGCTCATGAGGTTTAAGTTGTCTCGAAGCATATGCAATGACGTTACCGTGTTGCATCAATACACATCCTAGCCCGCGATACGAAGCGTCACTGTATATAACAAAATTTCCTTGCTCGTCTGGCAATACTAATACTGGTGCGGTCACCAACCAATTCTTCAACTCTTGAAAACTTTCTTCACACTTACTATTCCATTCAAACTTTTCACTTTTTCGAGTTAACTTGGTCAGCGGTGTTGCTATCTTCGCAAAATCTTTAACAAATCTTCGATAATATCCCGCCAATCCTAAGAAACTTCAAACCTCAATCAGCGTCTTTGGTCTTTCCCAGTTCAACACAGCTTCAATCTTTACTGGATCAACTTGAATGCCTTCTCTATTGATGATATGCCCTAGAAACTGCACTTCTTTCAACCAAAATTCGTATTTTGAAAATTTTGCATAAAGCTGCTCCTTTCGTTATATCTCTAATGTCGTTCTTAAATGCGCTGCATGTTCTTCTTCTGTCTTGGAGTAGATCAAGATGTCATCAATAAATATAATGATAAACTTATCCAGATACTTCTTGAATACTCGATTCATCAAATCCATAAACACTGCAGATGCATTCGTCAATTCAAAAGCCATCACAAGAAATTCATAATGTCCGTACCTCGTTCTGAACGCTGTCTTAGGAATATCTTCAGCCTTGATCTTTAACTGATGATAGCCTGATCGTAAGTCGATTTTTGAAAACCATGCTGCTTCTTTTAGGTGATCAGATAAATCATCGATGCGAGGTAAAGGATATTTATTCTTGATAGTTAACTTGTTCAGCTCACGATAATCAATACACAGTCGCATACTAATATCCTTCTTTTTCACGAACAATACTGGCACGCCCCATGGGGATACACTTGGCCTTATGATTCCTTTGTCGAGAAGTTCTTGCAACTGCTTTGCTAATTCCCTCATTTCAACAGGTGCCATTCGATATGGAGCTTTCGAAATTGGTTCAGTCCCTGGCGTCAAGTCAATAGTGAACTCGATTTCTCGATCTGGTGGAAGTCCTGGTAGTTCGTCTGGAAAAACATCAAGAAACTCACAAACTACAGGAATATCTTCAATCTTCGGATTACCCTTATCAGCATCCCGTACATAGGCTAAATAAGCTTGACATCCTTGACGTAGCAATCTTCTCGTCTGTATTATTGATAGAAATTTCTGCTTTTGTTTCTCACCTTTAAATATTACCATTTCATTTTCTTCAGTTTGCAATTTCACTCTTTTATTTGCACAATCAATCTGAGCATTATTACTAGATAGCCAATCCATTCCTAGAATAACATCAAACTCCCCTAGCCTAAAAGGTATCAAATCAACTGAAAAATGACATCTCCCTATCTCAATATCACAACTCGGGCATACTCGATCTACTGCAACCTGGTCATTATTTGCTAATTTTATGACTAATACTTCATCTAACCACTGAACCTCACAATCTATCTTAGAGATAAAATCTTCAGAAATAAAAGATCTAGTAGCTCCTGAATCAATCAATACTAAAGCATTTACAGAATTTACAGGGAGTGTACCTGCAACCACATTCGGACTTTGTACCACTTCCTTCATTGACATATTGAAAGTCCTTGCTCTAGGCTGATTTTGCTGTGGTAGTGGAGGTGGAGGTAATGCTAAAACTCTTGGAATACTAGCGGCCATTGCAATTCCTCTGCAGTCTCTGGCGATATGTCCTTTTCTCCCACATTGGAAACAAGTAACTTCTGCTTTTCCCGTCGGACATTCTCCAGAATAGTGTCCCCTTTGTTTGCACTTAAAACACGTAACATTTGGCTTGTTGCAAATCCCCGTATGCTTTTTACCACACGTTCTGCAATCAGGTATAGGCGGTCGAATAAGCCTTTGCTGAGTTGGGGCAGGAAGTCGATTACCTATCCTCTGGTTGTTTTGTTCTGGTCTCCTAAAATTTACTTTTCCTCTAGCTTGAAATCCCGGCCTTTTGTTGAAACGATTCTGAAATTTTCCTGGTCCTTTCTCTTTTTGAGCTGCTTCACTTTCACCTTCAATAATCATAGCCTTCTGAATAACAGCCGTATAAGTCGTCAGTTCAAACACAGCTACCCTGCTACGAATCCATGGTTTCAGTCCTTGCTGGAATCTCTTGGCCCGCTTCTCATCCGTATCCACTTGTTCTGGAACAAACCTTGCCAATTCAGTGAACTTGGTCTCATAATCCGTCACTGATAAGTTGTCTTGCTTCAGCTCCAAGAATTTGATCTCCATCCGGTTCTTCATAAAACGAGGAAAATATTTCTCCAAGAAAAGATCAGTGAATCTATCCCAGGTCACCACACCTTCTCCTTCCAAAGTTTTCTTCGATTCCCACCAGTAATTAGCTTCGCCTTTCAGAAAGTAGCTAGCAAAATCCGTCTTCTGTTCTTCCTCAACTTTCACCAACGAAAAAGCCTTTTCCATCTCTTTCAGCCAAGCTCTCGCTTTTGTAGGACCCGTGGAACCCATAAATTCCGGAGGTTTTACTGACTGAAATTGCTTGAAAGTGACCGTAGGTGCTGCTGGTGGTACTTGATGTCCTGGATGAGCGGCTTGCTGTAACATCTGTTGCTGGAACTGCTGTTGTTGCTGCTGCATTTGTTGTTGCATCATCAACATCTGATGTTGCATGAGATTAAACATCTGATCCATCTGGTTATTATTGTTTTGGCCCTCGGTGTTTCCATTTGATGAGTCGGGTTGTGCTTTTCTTTTTGGTGCCATATTTCTGGTAAATAAACAATAGGTCTTCTTTAATAACAGTATATTAAACATATATTAAAACAGTCGATTTGGGAAAATAAAACAGCTTATTAAATAACTGAATAGATGAAACAGTATGATGTGAATTTTTTTTTTTATGTTCTAAAATCTTTTTGAAAACTTAAAGATACAACATGATCGTAAATAAAACAATATTTGTAATTATGCAATGGTAATGAAATAAATGTAATTGCTTAAATAAATAAAAATAAAATAAAGAAAATGTGTAAAAGATCATCTCATATATATATATAGGTAGAACACCAGCTGCAGGTGTCAGTGCTTGATACAAAAACCTATGATATAACAGTCGTACTGCTACTACTATCAGTCAAAGTCAGTAGCTATACTCATACAAACTAGTCATACAATACTATGCTGCCTCTATCTACAAAATGCACAAAATACAACACTCATCGATCTGCTAGTCTCAAAATCCTGGTGGCACATGGCTCAACTCCTCCTGCAATGCCTCTAGCACTGCCTCGGTAAGTCCCAATGCTCTGCGATATGCTGTCTCCGCACTAAGATCCTGCTGTCTCAAATCCATAAGCTGCTGAGAACTAATCCGGTGAATCTGATGTAACCTCTCTCTCAGTATATAATCTGGTCATAATGCTCTGACAGGACCATCTGCCTGCGTCTCATACAATCCAAGGATCTCTTTGCACTAGTTCTGCCATCTATTCCTCTCCTCCCTCTCAGCCTGAAAGCGCTGATAAGTCACTGTATGATGTTCACGAAGATCAGTGCTGGAACCTCGAGAAGGTAATGGTCCATCTACCACGATCTCATCCATAAACTCTGGCTGAGGAAACTAATAAACTCCAGGAATAGGTGCATAAATGGCTAATGGGGCAGGGAATAAGACAGGCTGCTCCATAGGTGCATACACTGGCGGCTCTGCCTCTGGCTCCATCTGTGGCATCTCTGGAATCTCGACTGGTGGCATAGGAATTTGAGGCTCTAAATCCTCCCACTGAGGAAGATCAACCATGTCAGGAATATCGAACATCGGAAACTCTAAAGGTGGAAAATTTGGTATCTCAGGCTCAAAATATGGAAAATAATCTGCAAGACCTGGTACCTCTGGGGGAAAGTGGTATCTCTGGTGCTGGTCCAGGTGGCAATGGTGGAGGTAGTGGCAATGGAGGTAAGATCTGCTCTGACACTGGGGCTAATATCGGTGCATCCACTGGATCTGTCTCGGTCCTCTCCGTAGACGATGATAAAGAAGCCATCTAGTATACATAAAAATAATAACACAAAAACAATCAAATCACAATTCTAAAACTCATAACTTCTAATCACATAAACAGACAATCCTAACACTCTTACTTCTATCCTATCTCATTTTCCTATCTTATCTTAACCCTAACGTTCTTGTTTTCAAAGGTCAAACCTAAGCTCTGATGCCAACTATAACACCCTCCAAATCCGGGGTATAGATTTGGGGTATTATTAACAACAATTACCAACTAAACCTGCACAAGCGGAATATAAATATAATAATTACCCCGAACTATCTCCACTCAGGATCTTTTAAGGTCTGAGTTGAAAACAAGAACCACATACTACACTTTATTACAAACCCAACTAAATAAAATCTGTCTCAAGAACTCTCTTTGTTACAAAACTTTATTCTATCTACACTCTCACTACAGAACTTTTATTCAAACTACACAATACTTTTATTCAACCCAACATTACTACTTATTCTGCTACACCTGATCTGGCAATTCAAAGCTCTCTTCGGGAATAGGAAGGAACACTCTTGGTATAAGAGGGTCCCGCTGCTTGACTCGCTTCTTGACTATGTGGGTCCTGATGGGTTTCATTCTCTACCTTAACTGTAAAACAATAGGAGTAACAATAAAAAGGGATGAGCCAAAATTGCTCAACAAGCCTGCAACAATATATATAGTATAAAGAAAGAGAGATAAGTGAACCAATAAGCTGCTGGTTGGATCAACCATCTGAATCTGTATACGATAGTAATTTGCCAATGCTGGCGAGTACCAAATGAACAAGACTGGAAACAAGAACCAACATATGCACTATAACCTGCTGATCAGTCAGAATATAGTGCGGATCCATACCCAACTGCATAGACCCAACCAACATAAAGAGTACTCAGGCAACTATGGCCTAATAAATAATGGTCTGGGTAAACCCAGCCCGTATAGTAACCATCCAGTCCAAGGCTTAGCATCCGGAACAATCGGAATGCTATTGATATATCCCAATACCAGGATATACCAGAGTATATGTAACAAGGGTAAAAAGGATTGAAATATGAACAGGGAATTCAGCAAATTGGGTAAATCAAGAATTGAAATGAAATTGGAAACAAGCAATAATAAATGGGTAACAGTGTATATGAACAATGATTATCAAAGAGAATTGATACGATAAAAAAGAAATATAAATCACTATTCTGAATTTAGAATAGGGGAAAAACTTGCCTTGCGCGTACTTAACCTGGTTTAACTCACCGTCTTCTGACCATAGCTTGCTCTGCCTTGCTAACACTGAACCAATCATGGAAAAATAGTCGTTTAGATAACTTACTATATATGTGTATCTTGAATTGATATCACGCAACCTTATCAGTCTACCCATGCGTTTCTATCTGACTCGCATATATACACATACATTTATACAGCACATATATTCACATAATCACGTAAAGCACATAAAACACATAATACATTTTTTTTAGACTTATAATTATTTTTAGAATCAATTCTAGACTCATACCTGCATTACTAGTCTGATCTGATTTTATTATAATTTTTCAGGATTTATTCGGCTCAATTATACCCCTATTAGGACCTACGAACTATCAATTATCACCAAACCACTCTCTTTCGGAAGAAATTATAACTTACAACTATTTTTATTGGATTCGTCTCATTTTTCTGAGTCTAGAGGTCTTCGTTTCGCTCAAATCGGACTAACGGTTGAATTATTATGAATTAAACAAGATTTAATTAATTAATAATTAATTATAATTAAACAATCCTTAATTATATTTTTAAATAATTAATTAATAATTATTGTATTTTAAAAATAATTAATCCCTAATTATTAGGAAGTATTACTATTTATTACAAATTATTATTATTTATTCGATCAGATCGATTATTTACAAATAATCAATCGATTTAATTAACCGATACGCTATTTATCGAATAACTACGAATTACCCGAATTATAAACTAACTTAATGATTAATCACTCGTATAACTACGAGCTACTCGCAATTCTCGCATAATTATCGAACTATTAGATTATTAATCACATTAATTAATTATTTCTAATCTTTATTCACTAATTAATTACCTAATTATTAATTAATTACCATTTATTAATTAATTAGATAATTAATAAATAATTAGATAAATAATTAAATAATTAAATAATTAATTAAATAAATAAATTCAAATTTATAATTTAATAAAATAATTCAGAAATTATTAATACTATTTTTCAGAATTTAAAACTAATTTTTAATTAATTTTTAGAATTATTAAAACTGATTTTTAATTACTAAAATATAAATAAATAATTAATTAAATCAAACACACAAAAACAGAAACAGATTTTGGGTTTTTAGGATTGAACCCGGGTCGAAACCGGATTGCAAACTGGGTCGTCCATAACCCAAACGGGTCGGGAAGAACAACCCGTCGGCTGCCCAGAACCCGACGCCGGCGGGCTGATTCCGGCGAACCAAACGCAGCCAAAACGCTCGATTCCATTTCGTTTCTTCTGCGTTTCTGAAGCACAACAACATAGACACCCTCTCCTTCCTTCCTTCTTCTCCAGTCGTCGACGTCGTCCCCGGAAACGAAGAACAACGGCGGCATCGCCGTTTTTCCGACGAGCTCGAAACGGACACCAAATCGAGTGAAACCGGTGTCAAACGACTCCCTATTCGACGATCTACACGTTTCTAACAACAATAACATCAAAAAATAACGAGAAATCAAAACCCGAATTCGAAATTAAAACCCGAAATAACAACTTTCAATTCGATCAATCAAACACGAAAAACAATTACATAATTGAAAACTAGAGATCATAAGCTTCAAAACGAGTACTCACACGACTGATTTGGACTCCGGAATCACGATGAAATTCGACCTTGATTCTCCTGCTCTGTTCTTCACAAACCCTAACCCTAATTCCCTTTTTCTTTTTCTTTTTATTTTTCTGACTTTTCTGTATAATGAATTGATTTAATTAATAATAATTCAGGTATTTATGTTTATGAAAATAATACCCCTAAGTAAAATTAAGGGTCTAATTACACTCCTAATAAAAATATTTGGCCCCAATTTTTATAATTTTTGGGTATTAATATTGAATTTTTAAATATCCAATAATTACAAAATAAATGCTAAAAATTCCCAAAAATTGTGAATATTACAAAAATACAAAGAAAAATGATATATGATAATTTCATGATCATATAAGAATAAAAATGTAATTTTTGTGGGGTTTTTGATATCCGAAGGGTCCGGAAAAGTCATTTTTTCGTGAAAAAGGTCAGTTTGTAAAACGTCTAGGGGTTCAGAATAGCGATATGGTATAAGGCATTTTTAATTAAATAGAGCCAATGATTTTGTTTGAAATATGGGCTTTTAAAACATAGTTTTGAGCTGTACAGGTTTTAATATAACATATATAACTGACGATAAAACGCTCAATAAATATCCAAAACACGTTGGTATCAAAACAGCCAACACATAACACATAGTAGTTAGGGTTTAACGACTTAACACATTTAATCACATAATAATACACATAATTTATCATTATTATAATATAATACAAGAGTAATTCCTCGGTCATTACAGCTACTCACTCGATGGATGTCAAATCATCATCAATCAGGACTATATTAAATCATCCGCCAGGACTATATTTGATCATCCGTCGAGTGCTAAAAAATTCACTAAGTTAAATCTACTAAGCTGTTTTGATTAATTTATCATCAAGTTCACAACATATTCCTAACAATCTCCCTCAATTTATGTCTATTGGACTTGTAGCCATAAATTAAGAGAAAATTGATAATAATAAAATATCCAAAAGATATAGAATAGAAATAGTAGATAAAACTGACAAGTGCTACAAAGTTTACTAAAAATTGAACAATATAAAGTATACAAAGAAGTTGCTCACAATCATTATCAAGATGCTCCTCTAGTCTGAGCAGATAAGTTTATTTTCTTGATTGTCTGGATTTCTTCCCAAGCCTCATGTTGTTCTCTTCTATCTGATTTTGGAGTTGTCTGTGTAACTCAAGTTCATCAGCTTCTGAGAGATCTAGCATTTCTTGCATTTCCAATAGAGTCTCATTGCTAGAGATACTCAACTGGTCCTTCAATCTGAAGAATCTTCTTACTCCCTTTTCATCCCTGAATTCCATCAGCCAATAGGGCCTCAGATGCACTCTCTTTCCCGTGAAGGGAATTGACAGAGTTTTTGGTAGTGCATCTTTAGCTCTATTACTTCTCAGCTCCTCAATCTTCTTTAGAACTAATCTTCTTGTAGTCACATTGAATCCAAAGTTCTTTTTGAAAGATGAGTAGACCTTTATTAGAACAGCTTGGCTTTCTAGAAGAATCCTGTGAAGTGGCCATATTATCTTTTTTCCTCCCTTATATTTAAACACCGGCCTTTCAAGAAGATGTCCGTGAGCATCAATTCCTCTTACTTCTTCCAATTCATCTAAGTAGAGGTTTATATCAGAGAATTCCTTGATGTCATATATGTATAGCAAATCTCCCTTGTTGACTGTAGATTGAGTTTTGGTTAGGGTCTTGGATCTGAGAGTCACAGGCATCAATTTCTTTCTTGCTCTTGTCTTTGTCTTTTTTGTCTTGTTAAAGATAGGGAAATTTAGCTCAGGAATTGACAAACTATCACAGTCTACTGGCTCATCTTTAGGAATAATGGGCTCTCCATGAATGGTCCTAGTTAGATCCACCACCTTGAATTCTTCAAATACCACTGAGGGTTTTGATGTCTGAATTGAAGTTGTAGCCTTTTTGGGAATTTAGTCTTCCATTTCCTCATCACTAAAGTCCAATTTTCTTTTGGAGTGGAGCTTGTATTTGAATCTTTTTTTCTGTTGTGGTTCATCTTGCACTTTTTGATCTTGAGGTTCAGCAATTACAGATGGTTGTGCAGAAATCTCAGTTGTGGTCTTCACAGCTTGAAGTTTGGCTAAGATAGCAGCTTGCTTGTTCTTTTGTTTGATATTCTTAGCGTCTAAAGCAGCTTGCTTCTTTTCTTGCCTTATTTTTTCCTTCTCTTCCTTTTTAGCTTCCACAAATATAAGGTGTCCAGCCACCACACAAATTTCCTTACCATTTTTGTAAATCTTGGTTAATCTTCTTTTGAGTGCTGAATCTACCGGATCTTTATAAAATGCAATTGACCTAGCCAACAACTTCTTCTCATCTGGCCTAGGTGTCTCATACACAATATATCCATAGGATTTTTGTCTGAGAACTTTGAGTAATTCCGTTTAGGCTTTATGATTAGATCTGCTTTTGGAGATTTGATCCAAGATGTTTGGCCTTTTTCCAGATAATTCATACTCATTTCATTCACAGAAATATTCTTGACTTGAGAGTGATGAATAAGTGTTTTTTTCTGGCTTCTGAATTGGTCCAATTTTTTTTTGAATTTATGCATCTATTTTCTTCCATTTTTCTTTTAACTCCTTCTCAGCTGCTGCTACATTAATCTTTAGCAGTTTGTCATCTGTATTTAGTTTTGCTGCTGCCAGATTTATTATGTCAATGTTGTCCATGGCTGGTGGCTTTGTGAAAGCAATTGTTCGCAAAATTACTTTGCTGACTTGGATGTTTAGCACTTTCTGCTCCTCCTCACTCCTTGATCCCTCTTGACTGATTGGGACAATAGTGCTTTCTTTCTCCCCCTTTTTGTTATCAGCAAGTAGAGTAGAGGAAGAGGTTTGTGCTGCCACTAGCTTTTGAAGCAAGTCTGTTTGTTGTGCTTGATGTAGATGAATAGCTGTTAGAGAAGCTTCCATAGAAGTCATCCTTTTATCTAAGAAATCCACTTGAGTAGCAAGATCAGAGTTCTTCCTTAGCTGTCTCTTAATATCAATCATAGTTACTTTTGGTAGTTTAGCATCCAATCTTTCAGAAATTTCCTTCATTATTTGATCAACCTCATTTTTGATAGAAGTGACATCCTGACTATCTTGAAAGCCTTGGATTTGTTGTAATTGAAGAGATTCAAGGTGTGCTTGTAGGAGCTTTTTGGTGCTGGCATTTGTTGTTGATTGTAAAGCATATTGTGTCTGACTGATGAGTTGAATGAGGGTGGTCTTGAAATAATGTTCATCACATTTCTTTGAAAATGCCCAAGATGGCATACCAGATCTGGAACTAGGGCCTACTTCTCTCCCTATGTCCAGTGACTCCTCTTCACTATCATCACCAAAGAATTCTTCTAATCCACCAGCTTCATAGTCTATGTCATCACCAGCTGTAGAAGGAATAGCTATAATGGCATCCTTTGCTCTTTGCATGGATTGAGTGGTGTACACCAAATTCAGCATCCTTTCTGCATTTTCATTACCCTATTTGTTTGCTTCGTTGACATTCATTGACTCACTAACAATGATGTCCACCCTTATTTCTCCTGTACCTGCATTTCTCTCATGATCTCTCTATTCTTGCATCAAGGGCTCCCCTTAGCTACCCACTCTCACACCCTCACCTTCACCATCTAAGGTGGGACTCCTCTCACTTACTTTTTCCAGTCCTGAAGAAATGGACTGCATTTGTTCACTCATTTTCTCTCCTTTTTCCTGGAGCAACTCAGGCTCTCACTCAATTCACTCCTTTCCCACAGTCCTAAGAGTGATTGCACTACCACTAAGTCTTCTACACTTGTAAGAATTGAAGAAATTTGAAGTTGTGCAAAGACACCCGATGGATGATGAATATCCATTGGGATAGTAGTATGGCTATCCGACGGATGACTACTATTAGGCTTATCCGTCGGGATACAATCACTACTCGACGGATGACGAATATCCATCGGGATAGAAGAAATGAATGAGTTTGGAGTGGAGAATATTGTAGACTCTGTGAAAATTTATGAAAATTTAAGCACAGATGTCTCAACAGACTCAGAAAGAAATGGCAAGTGAGCCAACAAATCATCTAAAAGATGATGCTCACTTGCTTGGATTTTTGGCTTCTCCAAAAGAGTTAAAAATGGAGAATTTGGAAGTGATGTATTGATCATGTCAACATCCAGTGAGTATGTGGATGAGTTTGGTGTTTGAGGTGCTTCTATCACCAAAGATTTTGGCTGTGACTCTACATTTACTGGAGCCACATCAAACTGACTTTGAGAGGGTGTAGTGACTGAGTCTATTCTTCAGTTTGTATTGTGTATGCACCCTATGTATCCCTAGTTGGTTTAGATTTCTTCTTTCTGGGATAAGTTTGGGGTGAGCTAGTGTCCCTTACCCTCTTGGCATGTGCTCTTGGGTGAGAGCTTTGTTCAATAGTCACATCCTTTTGGGAGGATGCAATTAGTAATGAGTTTAAGTCCTTTTTAAGCACTGCAGTTTGTTGAGAAGCTGCAGTGTTGCTAGGCTGGGAAACACTCACCTCTCCAACCTTATTCTTAGGGCTTCTTTGATTTTCACCCTATCCCTCACCTTGCTTACCTTCCTTCACACTTCTCTCTTTGGTTTTAGTGGATTTTGCAACTGGTTTCTTTTGAAAGAAACCAGAGGGGGCTTTCTTAGGCTTGGATTTTCAAATTTTTAGTTTAGTAGCTTGGGTAGGCATCTGTTGGGTCATTAACACAGATGCCATTGCTACACTTCAAGGCAAAGAAATGTGTGAGGTTGGAAGAGTGGAGACAATAGAAATTACCTTACTTACCTGAGGTCCCTCCATTACTGGAAAATAGAATAAGGGCACCTCTTTGTGGTGATTTGCTCTATTAAGATCTGCAATAATTCTTCTTTCTTGAACCCAACAGTTCACTTTGTTGGTTGGGTTCTCAATTACAATGTTCTCAGTAAGATGGTTAGCAAGCATCATAAAGAATCTAGCATAATAGACACCTTTACCTCTTTTATCGAGTTCTCCTAACTTAAAACCTAACTCAAAAAAGACCAAGTCACTGAAATTAAAGTATTTATCAGTAACTAGCATCTAAAGCATGTTAAGCATGGAAATGTTAACAGAGTAAGTTGCTAACCTTGCCACTATTAAAGTATTTATCAGTAACTAGCATGGAAAGCATGTTACTATTAATGCAAAACTGTTTACCTTTGAGAGTGGAAGTGATGGTCTTGTCAGTTGAGTTGTACATTGCAGTTGTCCATATCTCTTTTACAGCCTCACAATAGATTGTGGGAGATTCCAGCATCGCAGAGTTGAGTTTATAGCCTTTTACAAAATCCATCATTTTGTGATAATCTCCGGACTATTGAATCTCCTTGTTCACTAGAGCTGTAAAGTTGTTCTTTTCATAGATATATCCTGTTTGAGACATGATTTTTACTACAGGGGCCATTGCTAAAGATTTGAAATATGCGGAGAGAGAATTTGCTTTTGAGGAAGAAAGAAGTTAGAGCAATTGAATCTTGAGAATGATAAACAAGTAGAATAAAAATGAATTCTGCTTTTATACTATCTCAGAAATAAACTGTCAAAAATAATAAAGTGAAATAAAGTGAATAATCAAAGTATCCAAAAATAGCCGTTTAAAAATAAATAAACTGTAAAAATTCCGTCACTTATTCGTCGTGTCATGATTACAAACTGTAAGTATACTCGATGGATAATGTTCAGAGTTTAACGGCTAAGATTGAGACAATTCAATGGATGAGGATAAATCAGTTTTCCGTCGAGTTATAAAATATTCTAGAAAAATAATTGATTTTTATTAATCAAGAAGTATTCAGATGGATGATCAAACTCGATGGATAATGAGCATCCATCAGGATGTAAATTTAGACTTAGCCAAAATTTCATCTAAAACAGAAAAATCAATTAAGTTTCTTGCTGCACAATAACTTGCAAAACTATCTGAAATAAATCAAGAATAATTGAGCATACCTAACTCACTTACCAACCTTGAAAAGGTGGATTCATCAAGTGGCTTGGTAAATATGTCTGCAAGCTGCTTTTCACTTGGAACAAAATGAAGTTCCACAGTACCATTTATCACTATTGATGGCAATTGCACTTGTGTTATCACAGAAAATGGGAATTCTATCCACTTGTAGACCATAGTCCAACAATTGGTTTTTCATCCATAAAATCTGTGCACAGCAACTACCAGCAGCAATATATTCAGCTTCAGCTGTAGAAGTAGAAACTGAATTTTTCTTTTTACTGAACTAGGACACAAGCTTGTTTCCTAGAAATTGACAGGTTCCTGTTGTGCTTTTTCTGTCCATTTTACAACCTGCATAATCTGCATTTGAATAACCAGTTAGATCAAAACCAGAATCTCTAGGGTACCAAATGCCAAGTTTTGGTGTACCCTTGAGATTTTTGAAAATCCTCTTAATAGCTACTAAATGAGATTCTCTAGGATTAGCCTGAAATCTAGCACACAGACAAGTAGAAAACATTATATCTGGCCTATTAGCTGTTAAATATAGAAGTGAGCCAACCATGCCCCTGTAGCTTGAAATATCCACAGACTTTTCAGTAGTGTTTAATTCAAGCTTAGTTGCAGTGACCATGGGAGTTTTTGCAGATGTTCAATCCATTAGATCAAACTTCTGTAAAAGATCATGAATATATTTAGTTTAACTAATGAATATTCCATCACTAACTTGCTTAACTTGTAAACCAAGAAAATAAGTTTGTTCTCCCATCATGCTTATTTCATACTTATTTTGCATCAATTTGGCAAACTTTTGAGCAAAGTTTTTCATCAGTAGAGCCGAATATAATATCATCTACATAGATTTTAACAAGTATACTAGAGCCATTAACATTTCTGAAGAATAAAGTTTTATCAACAGTACCTCTTGTGAAGTGATTTTTCAAAAGGAACTTTGATAAAGTGTCATACCAGGCTCTAGGTGCTTGCTTCAGTCCATAAAGTGCTTTCAAAAGATAATAAACATATTCTGGAAAATTGGGCTCTTCAAAACCAGGAGGCTGACTGACATAGACTTCCTCCTCCAAATGTCCATTCAGAAAAGCACTTTTGATATCCATTTGATAGACCTTGAAATTGGCATGAGCTACATAGGCTAAGAAGATTCTGATGGCTTCAAGTTTTGTAACAGGAGCAAAGGTTTCCTCAAAATCTATTCCTTCTTGTTGACAGTAGCCCTTATCAACCAATCTATCTTTGTTCCTAATTACTATGTCATTTTCATCCATCTTGTTTCTGAATACCCGCCTGGTGTCAATTGGATTCTTTCCTTTAGATTTGGGTACCAGCTTCCATACCTTGATTGTCTCAAATTGGTTTAGCTCCTCCTGCATAGCTAAAATCCAATCAGGATCCAACAAAGCTTCTTCTACCTTCTTTGGTTCTTCCTTAGATAGGAAGCTACTGTATAGACATTCTTCTTGAGTTGCTCTCCTTGTTTGAAATCTAGAAGATGCATCACCAATGATGAGCTCAAAAAGGTGATCTTTAGTCCATTTTCTTTATTGTGGTAGATTAGCTCTAGATGAAAAGGCCTCATTGTTGTCTTAATGTGTGACTGAGTTTTGATTAATAGAAACTCCCCCTGAGTTTATGAACCTTTGATTTGAGAAAGGGGAACTTTCTGTAAATGATCTATTCTAACTTTCAGCTTCTCTTAATGACCCGACGGATGATGCACTTTGTGTCCCAACGGATGAAGCTGATTGTCTCCCGATGGATAAGGCGGATTGTCTCCCGATGGATGAAGCATTTTGTAACTCGACAGATGTTGAATTATGTGTTTCATTAGTTGTAGATTTTTCTGCATTATCCTTATTCACTATTTCTTGATCACTTTCATCATCACTGTCATCACTAACCATGTCCACATTATCAAACTTGAGGCTTTCATGGAAATCTCCATCTTGCAGTCCTTCAAACTTTTTGTCATCAAACACAACATGTATTGATTCCATAACAATGTTGTTTCTTAGATTGTAGACCTTATATACCTTTCCCACAGCATATCTAATAAAAATTCTTTCATCTGCTTTAGCATCAAACTTCCCATGTTGATCAGTTTGATTCCTCAAGATAAAACATTTGCATCCAAAGACATGAAGAAAATTTAGAGTTGGTTTCTTGTTCTTGAACAATTGGTAGAGTGTCATACACTTTGCTTGATTAATTAAAGAAATATTCTGAGTGTAGTAGGCAGTATTCACAGCTTCAGCCCAAAAATATGTTGGGAACTTTGATTCTTCAAGCATTGTCCTTACAGCTTTAATAAAAGATATGTTCTTTCTTTTCACTACTCCATTTTTTGTGGAGTCCTTGCTGCAGAAAACTCATGCATAATCCCATTCTCTTCAAAAAAAATGATCTCATCATAGCATTTTTGAACTCAGTTCCATTGTCACTCCTGATTCTTCTTACTTTAAAATCAGGATGATTGTTGACTTGCCTTATGTGATTGATAATGATTTCACTAGCTTCATCTTTAGACTTTAGGAAATATGTCCAAGAGAACTTTGAGAAATCATCCACAATTACTAGGCAAAATCTTTTCCTAGAAATGGACAACACATTGACTGGTCCAAATAAATCCATGTGTAGCAATTGCAAAGATTCTTCAATTGTTAAATCAAGCTTCAGAAAAATTACTTTTCACTTAAAGTTTATGTATGTGGTTCATATATATATATACATGTGCACTTTACTTGCTGCATAACTGCATTCACACACAATGAACACTTGAGTCAATTCCACTTCACTTGCAACATGAACCCAAATGCCAATCCCTATTACCCCAAGCCCAGACCACTGATTGAAAATCCATATCTTCTTGAAGATATGGAGAAAAATCAGTTTCACCATCACAAAACATTAGTGTTCAAAACTGTTCAATCTTCACATCCTAAACATTATCACAAAAGACATTTTCCACCTAGACAACTCAGAAAGGGATACAAAAATCACACCATTCCTTTCTACCAAAGCAGAAAATTTCAGAACCCTCATTCCCCTAACCCTAGACCAACTAAACCTTTTGTTATTCCCTAACAATACAACAAGAATTACAGAAAGGGGTTGAATGTAATTCTGGCTACTTTTTCAGATTTTAAAATGGTTCTAACTTGATAAATATAACAGTGTTTGATTAGCAGTTGTGTGGAATAAAAAGATGATAGAAATCAAAACACTAAGTAATAAAAACAAAAGCTTTTAAAACTTTCTAGTGGATTTGAAAGTATCCACCAGATATATATATCAAATGAGAACCCTGTGAAGCTTGGATAGTTCACAGCTGCTTACAAGTTTGAACAACTAAACTACAGAGAAATGCTTACAAGATATAGCTTGATATGTTTCTCTGAAAAATGTATCTGCTTAGTTAGTTATTCTATTTTCTACACTTGGTTTATATATCACCAAGTTTACAGGATAATAAGATAAGATAATAAAACAAAACATATCTAGTCTAACATCATGCTGCTTCACTACTCTATTCCAGCATCTTTGAATATCTTCACAATTGTATGGAAATAGTAATACTTTTTTGTTCTCAAATTCCTTCTTATCAGGCTGCCACATTCCTTTGACAAATATCCGACGCATGTGACTGTGTTGTCACTGTCAACAACTATTTGAATTTGATCATTCGTCGGGTCTATGCTTGTCATCCGTCAGGAAGCTTTGTTGTTCATCCGTCGGGAGTCTTGTAGATTATACGTCGGGTGTCTATTTGTCACTTGACTCCATTTCACTTATACATAATTACAAGACATCTCATATTTACAATTAATCAACCTATTTTTCATATCAATCTAGTAGTCAACATGACTTACAGAACCCTAAGCAACCTACTTGACTAATACATGATGTTTGCAGAAATGTGCTACAGTTCTTATTATTACATAAGCTACTCACTCGATTGATGTTAATCTGTCATCCGTCGAGACTGTAAAGTTTATCCGTTGGGACTATATTGGATCATCCGTCGAGTGCTACAAAATACACTAAATTAAATTTACTAAGGTGATTTATTTAACTTATCATCAAGTTCATAACATATTCCTAACACCTTTCCAACAAAAAGTCTATACCAGAAAAGCCAATCTCAGACAAGAACCAAACCCAAGCCCAAACATGAACAAACCAAAACATCCACCACCAAAACTATCAAATCCATCAAACTCCAAAAAGTTTCTTGAACTCATAAAAAATGTCCAACCTGGCACTTGTGTGGATGTTAAAGGTGAAGTGGAGTTCATCATTAGAAGGGCTAAATGAGATGGTTTAATGTACAATCTAGGAAAATAGTATTTCATTCATCTCATGGGGGAATTTTATTGTAGAATGAACATAATTAAAGGGGTAGAGGGCATCTTGCATTTCACCACTACAGTGAATAGGAATGTTATCTGTGTAAATAACAAGAGCATAAAAAAAGCACTGCATTTACCTCTTCATTTATGTGAGTTTCCATGCGAGGATATATATTCTCTGTTTGTGTTTAATATGTCTGAATTTGAACTTATGGTATGTATGTTTTGTAAGTCTGATATACCTGATGGTCTCTGTGATGTCAACTGTAGTATCCACTTTAAACACTTTACTATCACTTTCCAACACCTTGCTCTCATTATTAGGTATAATGTTATGCCTAAACCTAATCAAAGCAAGTATTTTGACTTATTTGATATGAAAATCATGCATCTATTTTTTAATAACAAAATCAATTTCAGTATCTCCTATGTCATTCTCTTAAACATGATAAATGCTCATCTTGTTGATTATATGCCATATGGTATGTTAATTACTTCTCTCTTTGCAATGTGCAACATTTCTATGCCTGAAATCTTTTCAAATATGGCTAATTCTCAAATCACCAATGACCATTTTAGGCCACCAGTGCCCCTGATACACTGTGAACCTCAAGTGGTCACTCCTGTTGTCATTCCTCAGTTCATCAGAGAGGAACAT
This sequence comes from Apium graveolens, assembly GCF_009905375.1. Classification (NCBI taxonomy): domain Eukaryota; kingdom Viridiplantae; phylum Streptophyta; class Magnoliopsida; order Apiales; family Apiaceae; genus Apium; species Apium graveolens. The sequence goes on along the minus strand of NC_133651.1, from coordinate 143,669,668 downwards.
GTCTTTCTCTCTAAATTTGAGTATGTCAAGGCCATGTTTAATGAACTAAAAATGGAACTTAAGAGGGTGAAAACTGAAAATGATGAGGTTAAGGACAAGGTAGGAGAACTAGAGGGTATCACTACATCTTGCAAACATAGGATTGCATATTTAGAAAACCTAGCTGCATCTACACTAGGAACAAATTGCATGTCCGACCAAGAAATTTTCAATTCATATCAGGTACCTTTGAGTGAGAACACTACAATGATTCATGAGTTAGAAGAAGTAGGTATGGGAGCTAGAGGTCAATTGATTGATAATCTGCCTGATTTAATCCATGTCTGTGATGTTGCTGGAAATGTGATTGGTTAAGTTGCCTGATTATGCTATGTGATGAAGTCCGCTCTGTGATGTTGTACTGGTACTTGCTGTTATGTACCTATTTTGCTATTGTCTGATGTATTTGTAACTTAAAAGACTTTATGTTGGTTTTTGGTTTGTAATCTTGAATTATTGTTTAACTTTGTTTGGATTTGATGGAGTGTATGCACTCCCTATGCTTTGTAATCTCTTAACACAGGTGTAGAAATTTGTTCTCTTTAGTCAGTGAACCACACTGATTGATATTGTAATAACCCCAATTTTTGAGAAATTTTGAAACCCTTATGAATAGTGTTTTTGCTGATCGAGAAAAATTTTCATGCCACACTATGTAGGGGTTCTGTTATGGATATTCTGAGATTTTATTAGTACTCTATATGGTATATAAGTGTATGTAAAGATCGTCAGAATCCAATTCCGAACACTTTGATTTTTCCCGAAAATCCACTAGATACGGAAAGAATTGAGTATAAGGTAACATGATTAAAAGGATTTAAATTCAAGGATTATAAGAGAGGATCATAAAAGGAATATAATGTATTGAGAAAGGTTAAGGGAACCCAAGTAATAAGATCCCGGGTATGATCCCTCAAACGATAAACGAGAACGAAAGTTAAGTGAACCGTATAACAGATCAGCGGTCATTAGCCAAGTAATTAAGAGCTAATCAAAGAGGTTAGTGATGATGATGTCACCACACCAACAAGAAGATGACAAGTGTGGGAAGATGACATAGGAGGATGATATAAGCATGACCAAAGGGAAGGTATTGTTGGTTGATTTCAAGCCACACAAATTTTACCATGGTTAAAAGGTAATTAACAAAACAAAAGGATATCAACCAAGCTTTTTATGCACAAAGATCAAGAAAACAAAGCAAGCTTCTCTCTCCCCCCTTTTCATCTTCTTCATTTCGAATTTTTCACCAAAATGGTGAATTAGAAATTCAAAACACAAGCTATACTCCATGGAAAATTATAAGGTTTGTTTCTTTGGATCCTATATTTCATAACTAAGAAGAGCAAGTAGTTTGAGTGCTTGAATCAAAGGTTTTCTATCTCAAACAAATCATTTTAGTTTAGGGTGAATAGTAACTTTCAAGAACAAATTTGTGATTCTTGATTTTATTTGCAAGGTCAAGGTAGCTTAAGCATATATTAAGGCTTCCATGGACATTCCAAGGATCTTTCATGGATTAAAAGCTTCAAGGAAGGTATAATCTCTTAACCAAGATTTGTTATTGAATGTTAAGAGCATAATATGAGTAATATAGTTCATGAGAGGCTTGATGGTTGTGTATGTAGAGATTAGTTGGTTTTGGGTTGTTTTTGGAGTTGTAAATCTTGGTTGTTGATTAATGAACTTAAGTGTAGTTTAAATTCATGATAAAGAATAGTATAAATTGTTAATGTTGAGTTGTTGGGGCTGTTATGATAAAGTATGGATGGAGTTTTGATTGGGTTGTGAATTGGGATTGATTGGTGGTTGAATTGGTTGGTAAAATTTTGGGAAATCGCGTAAACATAGCCGTCGTAATGTCCGATTTTCTTTGGACTGTTTTTGTGCATAACATTAGGACCCGAGAACCCACTGCTAGATTATGACCACTGCCATGTTTAGATAGCTCATGTTACGAGCTTCGTTTTGATATGTAGTTCGTTTGATTCCGATGTACGGTTTAGGAAAAACGACCGTTTTAAGTAACGGCATTTCGCGAACGAAACATTTCCCCTTGCCTTACTTTGAAACCTTGGTTAAAGACCTTAAAGGACTAATTGGAGTATGAAACAATTATGTAAGGTGGATTAGGTAGTTGGTAAGGTACTCGCGAAAGAATCTCCATAAAACCCTTAATGGTTAATTTATTAAAAATGGTGGAGCCGAGAGTACTCGAGCGACTTAAGTAAACCGTTAAGCGCGAAAGCGAACATTAGGACTCTAAATGGTTAAAGTCTAGTTTCTTAAGCGGCCGGGGTTTAATTCCGACTTATGTTGTTGTTCATAGGTTATCGGACCCACTCTAAGCGTAAGTCTATCCGGGAGCACTCAGGCAAGTATTCTATCCGTTATACTGTTGTTGTGATGTATACATTTGTATATGCATGATCTTGCGATAAATGCATATTGGTTATTTAGCAAATTCTTGCGATATATTGTAGCATGTGATAGGGTATATATGCATGCCTGTTTCATATTCTTGAAATATATATCTGTTGATTCAGTTGATAATACCTATGCTAGAGGATAGCGGTAATTTGCATATACCCTTAGTATAGGGACCCAAAGGTGAACATATTTCTAAACCGGGAGTCGATGTTCCCGAGTATAATATATATATTTTTATATATATATGGTTATAGTTTTCAAAACTATTAATCGAATAAGGTTTATTCGATAACTTTAACTTTATTTTATAATTGAATATTATTTCGAATATTCATCTGAGGACTTATGACTCCTTTTATTTTATTATTTGAATAATATTTGAATATTCATTCGAGGGCTTATGACTCGGTTTATATTATTTAATGAATATTATTTGAATATTCATTTGAGTATCTATGACTCCGATTATTTGCTGAAATATATTCTTTATTCTATTAAAGAATAAGGTGTTAATAATCAAACTTATTTTCGATTATTCAAATAAAGATAATACTTTCATATAAGTGTATCTTTGGTTATTTAATACTCGTTTCAAGTATAAATTTTAATACTTCTACTTCAATTATTTTTATAAAGATTATTCTTTATGGGAATATTATTTAAATAATAATATTCGGTCATTTTCTAAATATTCTGGGGACTGATTTACTTCATTAAATCAGCCTTACTCCAAACACTCTTTAAAGTGTTTTCGAGTCTTCAAAATGATTTTTAAAAGTCAGAGCGGATCCCAAAACTCATTTTTATATTTAAGATCTTCCTTTTTAAAGGGGATTTAAATACTCGCTCAAAACCTGGGGAATCCGGCTCTGTGGTGTATTTTATATTCGCAACGAGGTTGCAGATTTGGTAAATGAATTGATTACTTGCCCAACGTTCGGGAAGTAAGCCCATCTCATTGAGTCGGCATAAGCGACAGGCCGGGGTACGGTCTATTATTGTGTAAGTGGCTGGGTGGCAGTCCATCAACGCGTGAGGGGCCGGGGTACGGTCTAGCGCGAGGTCCTAATGCGGCCAGGGTGATGACCGGTGAGGAATTCATCCATCTACAGTAGAAAAGGTTACTTATTGGTATCTTTGCCTGATCAGCGAGATATCGGGTTTATGCCAAAATTCTTTTCCTTTCCAAAATTCATTGGATGTTTCAAACTCTGTTCATACTTTACATAACAGAGGTTCCAGGAAATGTTTAAGAGATATATATGTGGATATATATATATCGAGACTAAATAAAGTATCTCGTAACTTTATTTCATTCAATAATATTTCAAAGATTGAATCTATTCAAATCTTGTCTTGTAGTCTCATCTATGTGATGAACTTTTGAAACTGATTATAACTTGAACGGTGGTAGTTCAAGTAGTATTGGGAAAGATATAAGTATATTGGGGTATTTGGTAACCTCATCTTTTAAACTTATATCTAATTAATAATTGTCTTATGAATGACAAAGATTTTCAGAAAAACGTTGAGACAAGGTTAGATATATGAGATCACCTTGCAACGATATTTTTTATACAGTTATATACTGGGACTTTGTGTATATTATGCATGGAAGAGGACTTCCAATATTTTGAAAAGTATATATGTATATATACTGAATATTTTGCGACTTCATCGCATTAAGATATCAAACTTGGTTCATTTCTTTTGACCAAGACTTTCATGAGTATTATGAGTAGGCTCATATATTGTAAATCATTATACATATTATTTTGGTGGGCTTGCTGCTCACCCTTGCTTTATTTCTTCATCACACAACAACAGTTAGGAAAGATGGCCAGACTCCAGCAGACCCAGCGCAAGCGCGTGGGAAGCGTCCCGCGTCTTCCCGTTGATGTTGTAGCTGCTATAGCTGCAGAGGTAGATCTATTGTAGATCAGACCATCTACTTTTGAGAATCAATTATGTATAATTATAACTTGTGGCAGATAATGGCAATTAACTATAAATTTATCAAGTAATCATTTCGGGTTGTAATAACTTTTAAATTGTGGATTCAAAGACTTGTACTTATTTAAATTTCATCTCTGAGACTATAACGGGTTGTGGTGTATGTTAGTGTGGGGTCACAGCATAAGGTTATTTATTATTAATTAAGTGAAGTGATATTGTGGAAAGAAAGACCGTGACGACCCGGATCCCCGACCCCGGATCTGGGGGTGTTACAGAAATGGTATCAGAGCTAAGCGTTATAAACCTCAGAGATGATGGGACGTTAAGATAATAAGTTAACTAAGATAATAAGAACTCTTGCCAAGTTCATAGTCGGGCTACCTAACGTAGCACTGACAGTTAAAACCCTTATGGGAACCCTTATAAATATCGTGATAGAAGCGTAGTTCGTTATCGTAGATGGTAGCGGGACTCCGAACCCTGAGGTTGAGGAGCAACAGCGCGATGATGTTTTATTACTAACCGGAGATCAGATTGTGGATCCAATAGAGCGTCCTAATGCAGGACCGGATGATGCTGATATTGAAGATGTAGCGGTTGAGGAGGTTGTCCTAGAAGGGATAGTTGTTGAGGAGGATCCCAAGGAGGATCCTGACAAGATTGGATAAAGGACCACTGATGAATTGATGACCATGGTTAGGTCGACTACCAGAGGTAGGATTGGTCGGTCACTACCGGAGGTTCGTTCAAGTTTGTAAAGATAGTAGCCCCTTTAACGCGGCTTACTCGTAAGACTGAGAAGTTCGAATGGACAGAGAAATGCGAGAACAGCTTTCAAGAACTGAAGCAGAGGTTGGTGATGGCCCCTATGCTGGCGTTGCCGGATGGAAAAGGAGATTTTGTGATTTGTAAGTGACGCTTCGCATAAGGAATTAGGGTGCTTCTTAGCACAGCAAGATAATCGCGTCTGCGTCAAGACAATTAAGGTAATATGAAATTTGATATCACCGCCCATGAGCTTAGGCTCGTGGCAATAGTTTTACCCTAAAGATTGGAGGCACTACTTGTATGGAGAGAAGTGCAAGATTTACACAAACCATAGGAGCTCTAGTACCTTTTTACGTAGAAAGAGCTCAATATATGCCAGAGGAGGCAGTTAGAGCTAATCAAGAATAATGATTGGGAGATTCTTTATCATTCGGGGAAAGCCAATATGGTGGCTGATGCCCTTAGTAAAAAGGAGAGACTCAAGATGATAATGTCTTTTGGAGAGTTTATAAGAGATTTTGAGAAAATGGAAATAAAAGTGAAGGTAACCGGAGCCGGTACCGAAAAGCTGTTTGAGATTGCAATACAGCCCGAATTATTGGAAAAGATCATATTGTGCCAGAAAAAGTTATGAATGAAGGCAGAGAGCCAATAATTAGATAAAAGATTAATATCGAGAAAGATGGTAAGGGTATAATGAGGTATTCCTATAGAATTTGGGGTTCCAAATGTTTAAGAGCTTAAAGATGAAATCTTAGATGAAAGCTAGTTTGAGGAATAAGAGTTAGAGCAAACCCTGAATGTGATAGTCAGGGAGGACGCCATCAAGATAGAAGGAACCCATAACATAATGAAGTGGAAAATGAGGATTTTAACGTACAAGATAACCCCAAGTATGGGAGAAGGATGAAACATTCCATACTAAGGAAATGGAAAGTCGAGTAAGGAAAGGAGACCCGAGACGGTACTCCAATATGGCAATTCATGGACCTGTCTAAAGAGAACTTAGACTATTATCCCCAACCACCACCCTGAGGGGACAATGCGGCAGGAAATTCTTTCATGACCTTTAAAGCGTTAAGCTCTCAGAGTTCCAAGGAACAAGTTGACCTAGTCGAGGCAGGAGCCTGGCTAAAGGAAATATAGGAATCATTTGAGATTCTAAATGATTGACGAACCACAAAGGACTGTTTTTGTCACTTACCCTCCTAAGAGAGAGGCCACCCGCTGGTGAAAGACCAAGAAAGGTACGGAGCCAGAGGTTATGATAAACTGATTAAAGTTCAGCCAATTGTTTTCGGGAAAGTAATTCCCAAGGTTATGGAGAGAGTGTAAAAGCTTTAGAGCCAGAACAAAGGCAGACGAGTATGATGAATTGTGAATTTAAGTTGTAAAAGTTGTCAAGATTCGTTCTAAGGACACGAATCCGGAATGACGGGATGTTTGAAATCAATGCTTATGTTGTGTTGGTTCATGAAATAATGATAAGAGAAAGGGAAATAAAAAGGGACTGAAGTGGAAAGGGATATAAAGGCAAAAGAGTTTGAGGTATGATAAGGGAGTCGGGTATGAGGAAACCCTAAAGACTCATAGCAATAGAAATAGAAAAGTATGTAATCGTCAGGATGATGATGATCCACCATGAGTTAAAATTGATGGTTGAAGGCATAAGAGATACATATATTGTACCCCCTTTAAGTTGGGAGGATTCGAGGAAACCTTGAGATAATTCGAAGGATAAATAATGAGACGCGGATAGACTGAGGAGACAAGAAAGTAAGAAATCAGGAAAAAAAAAATTTGGATGAAGGAAGTGACCTTCAATAATGTGAAATGTAAGACCGGTGGCTCGATACCCAGAAAGGGAGACGCCAGGTATGAGAGATATCCCAACATTGAGATGACTGTGGAGATAAACAACAAAAGTAAATAAGGAATTATTAAGAAGAGGTTCACGTTGAACATGACCAATATCTTCCAGAACATCCATGTTATCATTACCAAATCAGGAAAGAAAAGCGGATGACCATTGTTATCTTTTGGAGGCCATATGGATTGACCTCAATTTGAATAAGGATGTTATTATGAAGTTAGGTATAGACTATCGAGGTGGGAATGATTGAATAGGACACCCTTATCAGGGATATATGACTTGGGTTATCCATAGAAGGATGCAGGTACCTTTTAAAGGTGGAATTAAGGATAGAACATTGGTAACTTAAAATGAATCCTAGGGGACTGCATAAAGGTTGGCATGTCACCCTTAATAGGGACAGTATGAGTTTTGACAGGATGAATTGGAAAGGATTAAGGTAATAACAACCTTTAAGAATCAGTGGAGAATTTTTTTCAGAAGTATATAGACAATGGTTCTAGTAGTAGTAAATGGTATTTTGATATGCCCTGTATCTAAGGAATATAGGAGGAACGATTCAAGGATAACCCTAGAGGTTTTATAAGGAAAAAGGTAATATTCAAAATTCTCAAGAATAGAAATGTTGATAAAGGAAATATGACGTAATTATATTGATGCCAAGTGAGGCACGTGTTAAACCACGAGAAGGTATGGATCGAACCAGTAATGGTCGAAATTGTTCAGGGCAATTAGGACTTAAGATAGAAGATGCTCTAAGTATAATTGAGAGTCAGTCATGACAGTGATTAACCTCTAAAGACTGAGGCAATAACTTATGGAAAAATGGTGATTTTTTTTTACTCATCAGATTTTAAGGAAAACATCTTCACATAAGCTGTGATTGAAATGAGGTAGAAAATTATTTGGAGGTGGTTAAAATGACATTGACTATAAGGAAATTGTACTATCAGGAAAGGCCAAAGAGGTGGCCGACACTTTAAAGGTAAGTGGATAATTATAGGCGCGTGTGCCAAAAGAATACAGTGATGATGGTTAAAAAAAATGTGAAGGTTGAATTATGGTTTGGAAGATTGACATTCCTTCTGATGACTGTGCAATACCCAACCGTAATAGTAGTTGGTAAAGGTTTAATTCGTGTAATCGCCATGAACGGGCTATCTATCTTAGAAGGTCCTATCTTGAGATAAGCCAGGACCATGTTTCAAAAAGGACTAGATGAACCCTTGAGTTAAGTCTTCTATTTAAGGCATATGATTAAGAATGGTATTAACCAGCTATCATTGCTTTGATTGAAACTCTTCTGCAATTTTATCTGCTTCATGTCATGAAAGTACGTCAGAGTTTGGAGTGTTCTTCATGAATTGTGATTGGTGGTTATGTTAACTCCTTAGGAGAATTTGATACAACATGTATAGACTCCGTATGGTTAGATATTAAGATTTTATGGAAAAATGAATGACTACAGTGGGTCAGTGGTGGACCATAGTAAGGCAGCAATGATTCTGCGAGTAGTGAGCTGATTACAACCATGAGAGTTGTATTGGAATGGGTGTTGAGATTGAGTACCACTAATCGGGTCGTGGTAGTGTATAAGTTATCATTGATAGACTAATTAAGTAGAGTATCTACCTAGTGAATTATTATTCTTTCTTATCAATAGAGAGTCGTATTATTATACGAGGAAGGTTGCGGTGCAAGCATAGAATTCTAGTAGCGATGATGTATAGAATGAGATCCCAGATTCGATTTTCGATGTCGAGGGAGTTTCAAAGGTGATTGTGTTTAAACTCGAGGAAGAGCATGGGTCCATAGAATGATGGACGGAATAGAAATATTTAGGCATGGGAAATACGATGCTATAATACTTGATGCTGATATAAATACGTTTATGTTTTGTTCTCCTATGACAAACCTCTATAATTCAGAGGTAGGTTCCAAGCCAGATATTTTGTGGCAGTATATATATATTTTTTTATATACAATTCTCTTCAATTTGTTCTTTTCTCTTCTTTTCATTTCATGTAAGCTGAGAAGAACAACCCTTCCAGAAGGGGAGGTATTGCCGAATGACTATCTATCTGTGTGATAGAAGCCTAGTAGGATACCATCTATTGTTTAATTGCTTGTCAAGTACTAAAGGCTGGCCACCTTCTGTACTAACTATGCGATATAACAAGTGTTCATGATCTTAGTGATCTCTCAACAAATTCCTTTACTTCTATTTGATTGATCAAATTTTGGAAAATAGAAACAACTGAAAAAGGAGTAATAAAGTGGTGGTAGTATGCGGAATGGGAACACGTTCGTGATACTAAGGTTGACGTGGTTATTAAAAGGTTATAGAACGCTAACGAGCAAAAGTATAACCAGTATAATATTAGGAACGGAAGGTGATAGCGATTACGAACTGGAAAAGAATGGGTATTGAGAAGCAAGAGCTCTAATGATTGGAAGCTATGATAAGAGTCTGTGTAATAGACTTGAAAGAATTTGGAATGATCACTTAATTCGGATTGAGTTATCTTACGACAATAGATCATATGTCATTATCGAGATGTCGCCTTATGAGATCCTTGAAGGAAGACAATGTCGATCTCCCTTATGTTAGGATGAAGTTGTAGAGCGCAAGATGCTCGGACCCGCAGTAGTCCAAAGGACCAAGGGTATGATAGATCTAATCAGAGGACGGCTGGTAGTAGCCCAAGATGGACATGATAAGTATGTTGATTTGACACGAAAGGATAAAGAGTATGAAATAGGGGACCTATAATGTTATAGGTATCCCTTGGAAAGGATTGATGAGGTTCGGAAAGAAAGGAAAGCTAAGTCTACAATTTGTTGGACCCTTGGATATATTAAGACGTTTGGGAGGTTAGCATATGAGCTAGCCTTACCCCCGAACCTGCAACAAGTTCATAACGTATTCCACGTATCAATGTTAAGGAAGTGAAATTCAGATGCCAGATAAATAGAGGCATATGAGCGCATAGATATGTAACCCGACGTAACCTATATGGAGCAACCAGGAAGGGTTATAGAGTGAAAAGGGAACAAGTGCTTTGGAGAAGGGTTATCAAACTATTCAGAGTTTGATGGAAGAACCACAATGTGGGAAAATTTACTTGAGAGTTAGAAAATGTAATGCTAAGAAAGTATCCCCATTTGTTTTCTATCTGATTCCGGGACGGAATCCTTTTAAGGAGGGGAGACTGTAATAACCCCAATTTTTGAGAAATTTTGAAACCCTTATGAATAGTGTTTTTGCTGATCGAGAAAACTTTTCATGCCACACTATGTAGGGGTTCTGTTATGGATATTCTGAGATTTTATTAGTACTCTATATGGTATATAAGTGTATGTAAAGATCGTCAGAATCCAATTCCGAACACTTTGATTTTTCCCGAAAATCCACTAGATACGGAAAGAATTGAGTATAAGGTAACATGATTAAAAGGATTTAAATTCAAGGATTATAAGAGAGGATCATAAAAGGAATATAATGTATTGAGAAAGGTTAAGGGAACCCAAGTAATAAGATCCCGGGTATGATCCCTCAAACGATAAACGAGAACGAAAGTTAAGTGAACCGTATAACAGATCAGCGGTCATTAGCCAAGTAATTAAGAGCTAATCAAAGAGGTTAGTGATGATGATGTCACCACACCAACAAGAAGATTACAAGTGTGGGAAGATGACATAGGAGGATGACATAAGCATGACCAAAGGGAAGGTATTGTTGGTTGATTTCAAGCCACACAAATTTTACCATGGTTAAAAGGTAATTAACAAAACAAAAGGATATCAACCAAGCTTTTTATGCACAAAGATCAAGAAAACAAAGCAAGCTTCTCTCTCCCCCCTTTTCATCTTCTTCATTTCGAATTTTTCACCAAAATGGTGAATTAGAAATTCAAAACACAAGCTATACTCCATGGAAAATTATAAGGTTTGTTTCTTTGGATCCTATATTTCATAACTAAGAAGAGCAAGTAGTTTGAGTGCTTGAATCAAAGGTTTTCTATCTCAAACAAATCATTTTAGTTTAGGGTGAATAGTAACTTTCAAGAACAAATTTGTGATTCTTGATTTTATTTGCAAGGTCAAGGTAGCTTAAGCATATATTAAGGCTTCCATGGACATTCCAAGGATCTTTCATGGATTAAAAGCTTCAAGGAAGGTATAATCTCTTAACCAAGATTTGTTATTGAATGTTAAGAGCATAATATGAGTAATATAGTTCATGAGAGGCTTGATGGTTGTGTATGTAGAGATTAGTTGGTTTTGGGTTGTTTTTGGAGTTGTAAATCTTGGTTGTTGATTAATGAACTTAAGTGTAGTTTAAATTCATGATAAAGAATAGTATAAATTGTTAATGTTGAGTTGTTGGGGCTGTTATGATAAAGTATGGATGGAGTTTTGATTGGGTTGTGAATTGGGATTGATCGGTGGTTGAATTGGTTGGTAAAATTTTGGGAAATCGCGTAAACATAGCCGTCGTAATGTCCGATTTTCTTTGGACTGTTTTTGTGCATAACATTAGGACCCGAGAACCCACTGCTAGATTATGACCACTGCCATGTTTAGATAGCTCATGTTACGAGCTTCGTTTTGATATGTAGTTCGTTTGATTCCGATGTACGGTTTAGGAAAAACGACCGTTTTAAGTAACGGCGTTTCGCGAACGAAACATTTCCCCTCGCCTTACTTTGAAACCTTGGTTAAAGACCTTAAAGGACTAATTGGAGTATGAAACAATTATGTAAGGTGGATTAGGTAGTTGGTAAGGTACTCGCGAAAGAATCTCCATAAAACCCTTAATGGTTAATTTATTAAAAATGGTGGAGCCGAGAGTACTCGAGCGACTTAAGTAAACCGTTAAGCGCGAAAGCGAACATTAGGACTCTAAATGGTTAAAGTCTAGTTTCTTAAGCGACCGGGGTTTAATTCCGACTTATGTTGTTGTTCATAGGTTATCGGACCCACTCTAAGCGTAAGTCTATCCGGGAGCACTCAGGCAAGTATTCTATCCGTTATACTGTTGTTGTGATGTATACATTTGTATATGCATGATCTTGCGATAAATGCATATTGGTTATTTAGCAAATTCTTGCGATATATTGTAGCATGTGATAGGGTATATATGCATGCCTGTTTCATATTCTTGAAATATATATCTGTTGATTCAGTTGATAATACCTATGCTAGAGGATAGCGGTAATTTGCATATACCCTTAGTATAGGGACCCAAAGGTGAACATATTTCTAAACCGGGAGTCGATGTTCCCGAGTATAATATATATATTTTTATATATATATGGTTATAGTTTTCAAAACTATTAATCGAATAAGGTTTATTCGATAACTTTAACTTTATTTTATAATTGAATATTATTTCGAATATTCATCTGAGGACTTATGACTCCTTTTATTTTATTATTTGAATAATATTTGAATATTCATTCGAGGGCTTATGACTCGGTTTATATTATTTAATGAATATTATTTGAATATTCATTTGAGGATCTATGACTCCGATTATTTGCTGAAATATATTCTTTATTCTATTAAAGAATAAGGTGTTAATAATCAAACTTATTTTCGATTATTCAAATAAAGATAATACTTTCATATAAGTGTATCTTTGGTTATTTAATACTCGTTTCAAGTATAAATTTTAATACTTCTACTTCAATTATTTTAATAAAGATTATTCTTTATGGGAATATTATTTAAATAATAATATTCGGTCATTTTCTAAATATTCTGGGGACTGATTTACTTCATTAAATCAGCCTTACTCCAAACACTCTTTAAAGTGTTTTCGAGTCTTCAAAATGATTTTTAAAAGTCAGAGCGGATCCCAAAACTCATTTTTATATTTAAGATCTTCCTTTTTAAAGGGGATTTAAATACTCGCTCAAAACCTGGGGAATCCGGCTCTGTGGTGTATTTTATATTCGCAACGAGGTTGCAGATTTGGTAAATGAATTGATTACTTGCCCAACGTTCGGGAAGTAAGCCCATCTCATTGAGTCGGCATAAGCGACAGGCCGGGGTACGGTCTATTATTGTGTAAGTGGCTGGGTGGCAGTCCATCAACGCGTGAGGGGCCGGGGTACGGTCTAGCGCGAGGTCCTAATGCGGCCAGGGTGATGACCGGTGAGGAATTCATCCATCTATAGTAGAAAAGGTTACTTATTGGTATCTTTGCCTGATCAGCGAGATATCGGGTTTATGCCAAAATTCTTTTCCTTTCCAAAATTCATTGGATGTTTCAAACTCTGTTCATACTTTACATAACAGAGGTTCCAGGAAATGTTTAAGAGATATATATATGTGGATATATATATATCGAGACTAAATAAAGTATCTCGTAACTTTATTTCATTCAATAATATTTCAAAGATTGAATCTATTCAAATCTTGTCTTGTAGTCTCATCTATGTGATGAACTTTTGAAACTGATTATAACTTGAACGGTGGTAGTTCAAGTAGTATTGGGAAAGATATAAGTATATTGGGGTATTTGGTAACCTCATCTTTTAAACTTATATCTAATTAATAATTGTCTTATGAATGACAAAGATTTTCAGAAAAACGTTGAGACAAGGTTAGATATATGAGATCACCTTGCAACGATATTTTTTATACAGTTATACACTGGGACTTTGTGTATATTATGCATGGAAGAGGACTTCCAATATTTTGAAAAGTATATATGTATATATACTGAATATTTTGCGACTTCATCGCATTAAGATATCAAACTTGGTTCATTTCTTTTGACCAAGACTTTCATGAGTATTATGAGTAGGCTCATATATTGTAAATCATTATACATATTATTTTGGTGGGCTTGCTGCTCACCCTTGCTTTATTTCTTCATCACACAACAACAGTTAGGAAAGATGGCCAGACTCCAGCAGACCCAGCGCAAGCGCGTGGGAAGCGTCCCGCGTCTTCCCGTTGATGTTGTAGCTGCTATAGCTGCAGAGGTAGATCTATTGTAGATCAGACCATCTACTTTTGAGAATCAATTATGTATAATTATAACTTGTGGCAGATAATGGCAATTAACTATAAATTTATCAAGTAATCATTTCGGGTTGTAATAACTTTTAAATTGTGGATTCAAAGACTTGTACTTATTTAAATTTCATCTCTGAGACTATAACGGGTTGTGGTGTATGTTAGTGTGGGGTCACAGCATAAGGTTATTTATTATTAATTAAGTGAAGTGATATTGTGGAAAGAAAGACCGTGACGACCCGGATCCCCGACCCCGGATCTGGGGGTGTTACAGATATAAACACTTTTGTTCCATGTAATATAATCTGCATTTTGTTACTTCTGATGTTGCATACCCTATCATACTTATACTACAACTTTGCTCTTAAATTCACTAAACAATCTATGCAGGAACAAACTCAAATCTGACTTTAAAAATTTCTATGTTTTCTGGTATAAAAATATAAGTTCGTGAAATCTACTTCTTGTGCAGAATTTATATCTGATATATAATTATCACTTGTATTTAACCAGTAAACTACACTAATCGAAAATAACATTTTTGTTCTTAAAGATACTCCAGTACGTTATACACTACAACTAACAGTTATATAAATTGCTGACAATTGTTTTCTGTGTCCAACTGACTTGCAGGAAGTATACATCTCTGGGAATCTAACAATATAAAGAAAATGACAAAGTCCAGTACAATGCATTCCAGGAAGAGCTCATTTTAAAGGTATAAAGAGTGAGAAAAACATTATCCCTTATATATCTTATCTATACTATTCACACTACTCAATGCATAAACCATCCCAGTAATAACACTAAAGGTATCTGCACTTTGTTCTCAGAATCACTATTTGATTGACATTAGAATGTATTAGATTCTTCATATATTCAACTATTGTATTGTCCGGATTAAAAAGACTGTAGTTGAGTATTTTATATCCAGTGTCAAATATTGCCTGATTTAGATAAATATGTTAAGTATAGTCTCTGTTCAGTAAATCAGTCACACTAAATTGTATTAGTTGTTCTGTTTTGTAAAAACTGTGCTTGGCTGTTGTTATTAATTTGGATCCCTTCAAGACAGAATGTTATTTGTTCAATGTAATGATATCAACTAGTATTTATTACTGTTGGACTTTGTAACAAGATAAACGATTGTATAAGTGACAATATGTGTAAACTGTGTTTGCCCGGTTAGAATATATTAAAACACACAGTTCTTATCTTCATGTATCATGTTAAATTCTAGACTGGAAAGGTACACAAATGGCTTTCATAATCTGAAATCATTGACATACAAACAAGCTTTCAAAATTAACTATTAAATATGCATGTTAAATCACTAGACTTACTGTTTACTATCAAATAAAACTCTTAGTTAAAAATAAATGTCTATTATTCTCAAAAAAGGGGGGGACAGTCAAGTAATCCTATTTATGCTATAAATTGGATTTATACAACTGATTTGCTAAACTGCATGGACTATATCTCAAAAGTATTGCATTACTGTTTAAAATTAAGTATTTGGTTACACAAGTTACACTTTTTAGACCAATACATGCAAAAACAGATTCAAAATACCATGCATACAATTTTGATTTCACTCTTATATGCTTAGTTTTTCCTCAAAGATACATGCACTTGACTAGATCTATGAACAAAAATGCCATGCTTTCTAAAGTTAATGTTTTTTTTATAAATCTCTTCCTCAAATATATATACTCTTTTTGGCATGTACCAAACAAAAGGGGAAGAGAAATTAGACCCCTAATGTTCAAATTGAACAAGTATAATAGAATTAGACCCCTCATTTTCAAATTTTAGAAAATTGCTTTTTTTATATATATAAGGATCTATCTGTGCTTCTATTTTTATGATAAATCTAACAAATCATTTTGCAGGATTTTTAAGAAAGGAGCTTAAAACCTTCTAAGATTTTTAAAATTTTTAACAAATTTTAGAAAGGATTTTTATGAAAATTGTTTTATGTGAAAAATACTTTTTAAACATTCATGCATACACCAAGGGGAAGCACACACTGAAAATTTTATGTTTGTATGGCAAATACCAAAAAGGGGAAGATTGAAAGGATATCTTCGATATATTATTTATTTTGGTATTTGTACAATTAAATATAAAATTAATAACACATAGATCCTCTCCATCAGGACATGAATTTAACTGATTTAAATTAAAGTCAAAAAGTCAAACTAGCAATGATTCAGAAGAATCAAGTTTCTGAATAAGCAATGATTAAAATTGGATACTCACTTTTCATTTTAAACCAATTTTAGGTTGCTGATCAGTCATGCACTAACCCCAAGCAAGGCTCCCAGCTTTGCTCTATATACTGGATTCAAGGCACGCATTGGCCTATTATGACCACGAATCTGTTCCACATTTATAAAACTATCCAATTCAAAAATAATTCAATATGATAACCAATGTAAATCAATAAGCTGAATCATAAATAACATTTATCTTGAGGCATAGGGTGATTCATAATACCAAGTAGGTATAACAAGGGATTCAAAAAGATTGGCTTCCAATCAAGGAAAAAAAATCAGAAAGTAGAAGACCAAGGGTTCAAGGGTTCCAAGAATTGTTCTTCTATTAAACAAGGAATAAGGGTTGGTATGTTAAGAAACTCAATATTAGAATCAGTATGTGTTAGATATGTATTTGTGCAGTAGTATCGTATGTGTTTAGATCGTATCTGGGAATTCAACAATCAATGGTTTGTGAAGAACAAGGCTTATGGTTCAAGATCAAGAAGAATCAGGGTTCAAGGTTAAATAGTTTAAAGCACTTGCAATATAAAACATGAGTTATTTTGAACAATAGCCACACGTTATGAAATAGTTCAAAAATATTTGCAATATATCTTTAAAGAAAGGTTCAGAAGTACTTGCCTTATCACCGACGGTTTCCACTTTACTTGTACTCATGTAACAGTTTTATTCACCAACCACTTTTCTTCTCTCTCTATGCCTTACTTCTATTTATCAATCACTTTCCTCCTCTTTCTATATTTTGATTCTATTTATGGATCACTGATTTCCTTTTCTATGCCTTGCTGACTCTGCTAGGAATAACAAGTATCTATCAATTATTCATACTTGTATTATTCTAATCGTCATATAGACGGTATAAGCTTTTATCTACCATTCATTTCATCAAAATCCGATTTACGGATTAAAAGTTATGAATAAAACAATCAAACAATAACCACATAGGTATATAACGCATCAATCAGTGAACACGTAACATATAACACGTAAGGCATTCGATCAAAATAATTTTTCAAAGAAGATTCGGGGTTAAAATGATTTTCCAGGTATTTATTACAAATTTTTGAACATTTTTCGGAATTAAAACGGGACTCCGAATCATTTTATAATTAAATAACAGGGTTCGAACACCCGAATCTGACTTTAAAATAATTTTATTATAATTATTGAGCCTTTAAAATAATTTAAAATAATATTTTAAAGCTCAAAACTATTTTTCAAAATTTTTAAATCAATTTTAAATAATTAAATCTAATTATTAAATCAATTAAAATTAATTAATAATTAATTAAATTAATTAATCAATTAATATTTAAATTAATTGACTAATTAAATAATTAATTATTAACTAAA
The DNA here is from genome assembly GCF_009905375.1 of Apium graveolens. Classification (NCBI taxonomy): domain Eukaryota; kingdom Viridiplantae; phylum Streptophyta; class Magnoliopsida; order Apiales; family Apiaceae; genus Apium; species Apium graveolens. The sequence goes on along the minus strand of NC_133651.1, from coordinate 143,651,935 downwards.
ATTAATTAATTAAATAATTAAGCTTTATTTTGAAATTAAAAATAATTTTCAGAATAATAAATAATGAATTTTTAGAATTTAAAACAATTAAAAACACTTTCTGAAAATAATTATAAAAAAAGAAAAATACTATTTTTGAAAATAAGTAAAACAGAAATATGATTTTTGTAAAAATTTAGAATTACAGGGACTAATTTGTAAGGTTTGCAAACAGGGAGGTTAAAAATGGTAATTTACCATCTTCCACCCCCTCTGTTAACTCCGGCGGCCATAGCCGCCGCCTGGAGCTTTTTCCGGCCAAAGAAAACGGCCCAGAACAACGTGAAATTCACAGGGTTTGTTCGCTTGAATTCCAGGAACACATCTCACAATCATTTTCAGCAATTAGGGCTTGATTTGACCGGAAAACCGAGTCAAAGTTTCACCGTCGTTCGTGCTTCGAACTCCTAAACGCCTAAATTTCTGATAAGAACATTCAAACTAATTATAAACCCTAATTCAAATTCAAGAATCAAACTCAGTTTTCTATATGTTATTGAACTCCAAATTAATCATATAATATACCAAAATGACCAGGAAGAAATAATCTACACGATTATGCCATCAAATCATATAAAAAACATCAAGAACAAAAATTTATATTTTAATCCATAATTAATTCGAAATAAAATAATTAAACCAGAAAAATACCTTGATTTCTGGGCAAAAACAGATGGTTGATTCAGATCAGAAAGAAGATTTTGAGAGCTTCGTTTTGATATATTACACGCCCGAATCGGAGTTCGATAACGTCTTTGTTCGTGCGTTTGATTTTCAAGAACGCGGTTTTAATTCGATATTTTCTCTGTATTTTACGGGATTTTACTGACTGGTTATGATTATATGAATAAAATAAAATAATAAAAGGGCTATATATATTTATGGAATATTGGATCGTTTTGGATCGTCTTGAATCGTTCAATTAGTTACCTAGCCGCTAAGTAACTGCAAAAATAATCCAATTCGATACCCGTATTGGATAATTATCAAAAATCGGGATTCTTATAAAACACTATATATGAAAATAACGTAATAATATCCCGTCCTTTGAAAATACGGGTTTTGTTGATTCATCGAAATGATTATCGTATCGAAAATCTTGCGTGGGGCCGCGCACGGGTCAAACCGTAATACGGATCGAAAAAGTCAAAACACGGAAAATGTCTGGAATTACCAGATTAGGTTAGGAAGGAATTTTTGGACGAGTTTCGGGTTAAAACGTAAAAACGGTTGAAGTCGGACGATTCCCGACTTTATAAAATAATTTTGTAATTATTCAGAAGATAAATAATAAATTCATAAATCAATATAAAATTATTTAACAACCCAAAAATTACCAAAAAAATACCGTAATTATCTATCTTTTATTTTGGTCATAATAAAATTAGCAAACTTATACTGTATCACATATAAGCATTCACATATTTACACCAATCATCAGATAATTCACCAAAAATCACATAGTAATCATATAAAATTTATTTATTAATAAAAATAATTACACGCGATATCCCGGATGTTACAATGCTTCTAATGATGAAGAGGATTTCATGAACATAGGGGGAGAGGCAGGTCCTAGCTCAAGCACAAACACTCTGACATGGATGTTTAGCAAAGGCTGCAGTGAGCATCACTTCACATCAAATGTATTCACATAATCCATTAGATTCAGACAGCTCTTCAAGCCACTAAAGATGCCAACACCAAGATTCTTCTCCAAGCGCACCTTGAGTCTCTTTACTTGCACAAAATCCAATCTCTAAAGAAATCAAGATGTGTCTGAGATCAAGACAGAAATTGGACAAGTCAAGAAGGACCTTACTAAAAGATTAGAACCTCTTCTTCCTGACACTATAATGAGAGATATCAACCGGCAGTTCGGGAAAGATTCTGATCTCAGTAGCAAGGTTGATTCTTTGGACACTAGGCTGAAGGCCCTAGAAAATTCCATCACTAACATCCAAATCAAACAAGTTCACCAGACACTCCTTCTTCAGAAATTGGTGGCTGCAAAAACCTCCAACCCTGCTCAACTTAATGCTAAAAAAAGGGGGAGTAAGATGTACTTGTCTCCGTAAGTGAGGGGGAGAAAGTGCACAACATTCAAGTCAGCAAAGTGATTGTTCCAGTAATCACTTTCTCTAAGCCTCCAATTCTTGACAGCATTGACTTGATCAAGATAGAAGCAGCTGAACTAGAGTTGAAAGAAAAATGGAAGAAGCTTGATGAGAACATTGAGAAGAATTTGGGTCCAATTGAGAAACAAGACAAAGCTGTGAAACATTTCTCTCATTTCTCTTAATTGAGACCAATTTCAATAAATGAAATGAGCTTAGGGAATATGGAAAGGGGTCAACCCTTGTTAGGTCCCAATATGTTTGTAAAAGGGGGGGTTGAATACAAACAATACCGAATAATCGAATGTAGTGCGGAATAAAAAATTGAAACAAAATTCAAGTTAAATAAAAATATTATTAAACTTGAAAGGTGTTACGACAACGATATCGATTACAAGGAATTAATCTAAAATTAATTATCACAAATCTAGAATAAATTCGACATGAACTTTTTCTATTTTTGCAATAAAAAGATTCAAATGCTAAACGAAATTTGAGATTAAGTTCTAGAGATTTTGATCCGCTGGATAGTTACACAAGAATAAGAGAATGATTTCTAATTGATTGGATTTAACTTTACAAACTAGAAATTATGATCTTGAAGTTTGCAGATGAAGGATGAAATATTTTGCTTCTCTTTTCTGCTGAGTTCTTGTTTATTGACTTGTGTTCTGTGTATTGATTTCTGCTACTTTTCTTCTTTTTAATTCATTCAACAGAACTGAAATGAACTAGCAAGAAAATCCTGTTAGCTCAGCAAGACTTTCGGTATGACAATCAAATGAACTAGCAAGACTATCAGAATGAACTAGCAAGACAATCCTCCTCCCAGTGTAACTTTCGGTGAGACTATTGAAACTGGCTTGGAAAGACTTTCGGTATGACAATCCAATTGTCATACCAGTTCAAATATTTGTCTTGCTGATTTAATCTTGAATATTAATTCAAAATCATTTCTGAAAAATGCATAATGCTAATTCAGAATTAATTAACCAATTAATTCAATTAATCAATAAATTAATCTTTGCAGATATAATTTATTTTCTTAATTAAATTATATGACTTAATTAATTAATAGAGAATTAATACTAATCTTGAGCAGCAATAATTCTTCTACAAATCTTCTGAAAATTACTGAAAATTATGAATCAATTCCACCACTTCAATGTTGACACTCGATGTACTGTCTGGTTCATGAGTGACTAACTTCCGTGGCATTTCTTCATGTCTTGACTTTGATACTTGATTTTCTTCAGATTAAATCCCTGTAATTAATTGATACCCTGACGAGATCTCTGTCACTTGATTAAATCCACAATCTTGATTTGTATCACTGAGGCTTGATCAATTTCTTGAACTTCTTCCAGTGAATTAATTCCTCAAGTCTGTAGATGAACCTTGTTTCTGAATCCTTTGACAGATGTTACTTTGCGAGATCTCTTTGACGGTAGATCCACTATTTACTTATTACATTCTTATTTGAGTTGAGTTAAATCCTCGAATATACAAATAGGCCTTGACATATGCCTTACAATCTCCCCCTATTTGTTTGTTAGACAATAACACACAAATACCTAGAGGATAACTCAACTAACAAATACGAAAAAGATATAAACAAAAATGCAAAGTAAATAGCAGAAAAGTTCTGGATGACATTTAACCTTTTCCAGATTCCAAATAGATGTTCCTCTAGACTGAACATATCTTCAAGTAGTTTCATCTTCTTTTGTACAACCACATTTCCTTTTGAGAAGCGCATATCTGTCTTGCTTCTCCCCCTATGAGAATCAACTGATTAAAGAAGATCACCTTCGTTTACCACATCTCTCGTATAATAGGATCCGCAGATAAAAACCAATGGTACTCCCCTTTTAGAAAACAGCTTCTTCCCTTACTAGAAAATCACCTTGTGTTTACCACCTCTCCCGTACAATAGGATCCGTAGTTACAAACAACAATGGTGTGGTGTAGTGTACATGTTTGATCTTTTTCTTCCTCCCTGCTATTTCTTCCCCTTAGTTGAGGAATCCTCCAAACTATTACTTAAGCTTTTATCTCCCCCTTAAAGAAGGAATGTATGCCGTCGTCTGAAGGAGTTCTCATATTTCACTTGGTTTGGAAAAGAAATAACAAGTAGTTTCTCTTTCTTCCTCACTGTGAGTGTGTGATTCTGTTTAGTGTTTCTCACATGTGTTTCACTCTTCTCTCCACTCGTGTTTACACTCATTCTCACAAGTGTATCACTCCTCTCATAGCTCCAACATTCAGCTTTACCTGCAAGGAAAATCACCTTAGCCATCCTTAAGGAGGTCATAGGTGGTGCAATGAGAGTTCGCAAATCCCCATCCTTGTTAAACTCGTCAGATGAATCTGAGTCATAATCTACAAGTTGCTAGTTTCCCTTTTAGGGTTCCAGATTTGAATTCTGGGAAGGTAAACAATGATCCAAAGAATTTAGCATAAAGATCAAGGTTCCCTTCTAATGTCTGTGAAGACATTTCCTTGTGACTCATCAGGTAATATCTGAATCATTGTCAACGAGTTGCCGATCTGCACCTATGTCAGATCCACTATCCGCAGATGCATCCAGGGGATTTAAGCCTGGGGAGGTAGACACTGACCACTGATATATGGCTTTTGGATCAGTATCCTCTCCTAACACCTGTAAAGGCAATTGGTCCATTAACGAACCTTAAACAATCGAATCTGACCTTAAAATGGTTGAAACTCTTATTTCTGTCAACTCATCCTTTGTGTGTGTACCCTTTCCTTGTGCATCAAGAATTGTTTATGTTTGAAGTGGTGACACTACATTGGATACCTTGGCCGACAGGCAAATTTCAATAGACGCACCCTGTTGAGAGAATGAATCTAGTAACTGTTTTTGTGCCTTTTTAGCCATTACATCTTTTTGAGAAGATGTATGGGGGCTAGCAGTTGTCTCGGTTTAAATACTACTCATCTATGTAGGAGACAGAGCTACTAGGTTGACTACAGAACCTTCCTTATGTGGTGCACTAAGGCACTATCTCCCTCACTCTCATTCATACTACATTTAGTGGTAAAAGAGTGTTGGTTGGTTCTTTTTCTGTGTTTGTCTTTATAATCTGGGATAGACGTTGTGGGTTTTCAACCTCATGACTGTCAATGAAAGAAAGTCATTGGAGACTTAACATGTATCACAGAACATATGGCAATAGAGAGATAAAATGTACTTAAGATATATAATGAATGAAAATTATACATTTAATCTTTTGAGAGAAATGATGTACAATAGTGATTTCAAAGGATTTTACATGAAATAAGAAATCACTAATGTAGAAAGAAGTTTGAGTTCAATGATAACATTACCAGGTTACAAACAGCCATATCCCTCAGATAAACCTTTGTTGTTATCTCCAAAGGTAACCAGAGGGCCAGCTTTCTCAACCACATTTGATAGCAGGGCTCTATCTCCGGTCATATGTCTTGATGATCCATTTTCAAGAATCCACACTACCAGTTCCACCTGTTTAATGCCCTGCACTTCAAATGGATTAGACCTTCTTTGGAACCCAAACTTGGTTGGGCCCGGCATACTTGTAGAATTGTCCTTTGTCAGGCAAAACAACATTTTTAACTTTCATGGTCTCAACTTTCTCAACGACTTAACATTTGACCTTATAAACAGCCTTAACACATTTCTGTTTAGGCTTAGGCACAAATGTCTCCTTTCTAGCCTTAGAAGGACTAGCAGTCTTAGACCTATCATTCTTCTTATTATTCACATGCTGACGAGGAGTAGTCTTATCATTAGAAACATGCTTACCATTAAAATAAGCATACATCAAATTGAAAGCACAAGACATACAATTAACAACATCACATGCTTTATAAGAGTGATTAACAGCAGGCAATTTATGCATGGTAGACATGGAATTTTTGTTATCCAACTCATGTGTGTCTGAGTTAGTCTCAGTTGCTTTCACAACTTTGACTGGAACTTTCGACACACTTGACTCGGAAACAACCTTCTCATTAGCATGATCTTCAGCACGTATTTTTTCTTGAATAACAGAAGAGGTCACATCAAATGGTTCAGCAATTGATGCTTTATAGAGGGGTTCATCAACACCCTTAAGCACATGTGGTACTTCCCTCCCTTTAGTACAGACATGAGGAGGGGAGTTTATGCCTAATTCTCCAATAGCAGCATTGTAATCATAATCTATTCCAGATGTTTGATTAATAGCTTGCTTACTGTAGAACTCTTTATCCTTCGAACAAGAATTGAAGTAGGCTCTAACCTTAGTCTCAAGACCGGTGATCTTGTCTTTGAGAATAGTTTCGAGTTTTCTATAACAGTCAACTCTATTCTCTAGAAAAGATACTTGTTCTTTTAACTTGTCTTGATTAATGTGCACAAATCTTAATTCATTGACCTCTTTCTCAAGGTATTTGATCTGTAAACTTAACAGTTCATTATCACGACGAGCACAATCTAAGTTACCTCCTAGATGATAAAGTAATTCAGCATCAGTATATTTTACCTCTTTTCTTGACGATGAAGCTTTTCCATCAATAGCCATAAGAGCAAGATTCCCTTCTTCTTCATCTTCACTATCAGTATCATCCCAGCTTCTTCCCTTTGCCAGATAAGCCCTTTCAGAGTTACTCTTCTGATTTGAATCATAAGAGTTCTTCCTTACTTGCTTTGGCTTCCTACATTCTATGGCAAAGTGTCCCAACTCATTGCAGATATAGCATCTAATGGTGCTCCGATCAACCATCCCTGTTTTTTATCCACCACTGCTGGTGTTAGAGGATGAAGATCCACCTTTCTGGAATTTGTTGTAGTTGGACTTGTACTTGAACTTGGGATTTCTCTTGAATCTGACATTGGAGAATCTCTTGACAATTTGGGCCATTGACTCATCTTCCAATTGCTCCAGCTCTTCCAAGGAATAAAAATCATCACTGGATTGATTTGTAGTAGGAGGATCATATTCTGCTACTAACACATTTCCCTCGGCCTTGGAAAACTATACCATTCTCTTCGACTGTTGAGATTGTTGTTGTTGTTGACCTTCAGCTACAAGAGCAGTAGATGTGCTGACCATTCTATCTTTCCCGTAGACTTCCTTCTGCTGAATCTGCTCCAACTCATAGGTTTTTAACACACCATAGAGTCTATCCAAAGAAATCTCACTCAGATCTCTAGCTTCTCTAATGGCAGTGATTCTATGTTCAAGATGAGTTGGCAATGTTAAAAGGAACTTTTTGTTGACCTCCCTGATTGAATAATGTGGCGCCCTCCAAACCCGGGTCAGAAGTTTGGGGTCCACACACACCTTAATTATAACCTGCTTATAACAATAATAAAGATAATAATAATATATGCAGTGACCCTACTTACCAACCACCATGGACCGCAACAGGTTAAAGTATGCACACAAGCCATACACACTAATATATTACAAACCGTTCAAATCCCAACTATTTCAAATTCAAACTGAGTATTAAATATTATTACAAACTCTTACAAACTTAAATTATTCCAAAAGCAGCCTACTAGCTCAGCTTTCTCAACCTGAACCCCTAGCTCTCGCGCTGGACTGGGGATCCTCTTTACCAACTGGTTCCTTTTTAACTGGAAAGAATATAAACAACATCGCATAAATGAGCTAACTAGCTCAGCAAGTCACAATGACAAAACTGAGAATAATGATCATCAGGTGAATATGGTTATGATATCAAGTGAACAATGGATTATGATTTAGAATTGGATATTATACTTTTAATTTAAAACCAAGGTTAGGCTGCTGATCAGTCACGCACTAACCCCGAGCAAGGCACACAGCATTGCTCTAACTACTGGATCCAAGGCACACATTGGCCTAACTTGACCATTATATGGTCTGACCACGAATCTGGTCCACAATTTTATAAAATCAATCCAATTCTAACATAATAACAGAATATGCAATAATAAACAATAATCGAAATCATTAACAACAATAAATGTTTAACAATGAAAGGGTTTCAATCCTTGTAAGGATCAACAAGGTACTTTCAAAGCTTGAATGTTGTGTAATGAAAGAATTGGATAACAAAGGAAACAACGTTTCAGGGTTTCAAGGATTTGGTCTTTCAAAGCATAAGATATCATGGATTGAGTATATAATAATTCAGTTCAGTGTCTGGTATTTAGTTTGTATGTATTTGTCGAGTAGTATCGTAGATTTGTGGTTCGTGTTTGGGTATACAATAATCAATGGCTTAGAAAGAATATGGTTCATAGCTCAAGAACAATAACTGAAATCAGGATTTAGGTTTCCGTGCTTCAAAGCACTTGCAATGTCAACAAGACTATCAAGAATTACAATATCTCGAGAAAGTTCAGAACACTTGCCTGATATTAGATTACTATCCTGCACTTGCTTTCAATCACAATCGTCTTACTCCTCAATTACCTGTTTCCCTTTCCTACGCCTTGCCTCTTCTGCTCACATATCATAAGCATCTATCAATCATCAACTCACAGGATTCTATTCAACACATACTTCTATCTACCCTTCATTTTACCCAAATCCGATTAACGGATTGAAATCTATGCAATAACCAAGTAAACACCGAATATATAGACCGATAGTCAAATAACAGGTCATGTATAACACATAATACATCACGTAATCAATGACATATCATCTATAAAGAAGTCTCGGGTCATAAATATGCTTTCGGGTATTTAAAATGATTTTTAAAACATTTTTCGGAATTAAAACGGGTCGTTGGATCAATTTTGGGTTAATAAACAGGGTTCGGTTGGCCCATTCTGGCTCCGAAATAATTTTTAGAATAATTATCGAGCCTTGGAAATAATTTAGAATAATATTTTAAAGCTCGAAACTATTTTTCGGAATTTTTAAATCATTTTTAAATAATTAAATCTAATTAAATAACTAATTGAAATCAATTAATAATTAATTAAATCAATTAATCAATTAATTTTCGAATTAATTGACTAATTAATCAATTAAAAATTAACTGAAATTAATTAACTAATAAATTCAGATTTATTTGTGAATTAAAAATAATTTTCAGAATTAAAATAATAATTTTTAGAATTTTCAGAAATTAAAAATGAATTTTTATAATAAAAATAAATAGGGAAATATGATTTTTAAACATTTTTAAAACATTTTTAAAACAGAAATCCAATTTTTGCAAAGTCTGGAAACTACAGGGACCAAACTGCATCGTTTTCAAAACTATAGGTACTAAACTGTAATTTTCCAGGGGGTCGCCGGAAAACAATCGGGGATGGCCGGAGAACACGTTCCCGGCGTCCTCACCCCACCAGCACCTCCAAATCACATCTACGGGTTACCAAGAACACAACCATGCAATCAAAACAACCTAACAATCCCTAAGTTGGCCGGAATTTGGCCGTGAAATTTTCCAGTTTCCGGCGAACATCGGAAAACTTCAAAAACACAACTCCCTTCTCTACAGACCTCGTTGGTTCATGAAACTTATACGACTAGATTGAAAATTTTACAGAGAACACAACCCACTATAACACAACATCAATCTATCACAGAATAAGAAACCCCCAAATTTCAATTAAGAACATTCATACGGGTTATAAACCCTAATTTTGAAATTCGAAAATTAAACTCAAATTTGAACATGTTATTGAACTCCAAATCAGACGTATGACATATGAAAATCATCAGGAAAACAAGCTCTACAATATGCAATCATCAAATCATACAAACAATCATCCGAACAAAAATTCATATTTTTAAAAAAATAAATTCGAAAATAAATAAATTTTTAGAAAAATAACCTTGATTTCTGCAGTGAAATAAAGCTCAGAATCTGATAGAACACCTCAAATCCTTCGTTTTGGTTACTCAAGCTTTAAAAACAGAGATCGGTAACGCCTTCGTTTTGCTGTTTGATTCTTAGAACAGTTCATGTAATTAGGGCTTTTCTCTGAAAATTATATAATTAACTATCTGCAAATGATTTTGATACGAAATAAAATACGGTAAAAGTCTATTTATAATTATGGAAAATTTGTATCCCGTTGGATCATTCCGGATATAAAACGGTACGTTTATCTGTAAAAACTGATCCAAACGGTATCGGTTTTCGGGATAATTATCCAAATTAGTACAATTTGTACTGCGGTCTTGGTCTCAGCGCCTGGTTACACGTATTACGAAGTGATAATTGGGATAGTTTAATAAAAAGCTCCTGTTTATCGAAAATACGGGTTTTATTGATTTACCGAAACGAATATTGTATCGAAAATGTTGCGCCGGGACCCGCGCAGGACAAACCGTAAGCCGGATCGAAAAAGTCGAAACATGAAAAATGCTCGGAATATTATAATTAGGTTAGGAAGGAGTTCTCGGAAGAGTTTCGGGTTCCAAAAATGTAACAACGGTTGACGTCGGTTGGTTCCCGTTTTTATAAAATAGATTTTAATTACCCGGAAAAAGATTTTAGAAATTTCATATGATTCTTATAAATCCATAAATCAACATAAAAATAATTAGGAAGATATGACAATTATCTATATTTTATTTTGGACATATAAAAATTAAAATACTCAATTAATATTATTTTTGAATATTCAAGTACAGATAACACTTAACAATTAACTCATAGAATAGATACTGGGCACACATAATAATATCAAAAATAATTACACGATATATCCCGGATATTACATCCTTCCCCCCTTAAAAGGATTCTGTCCTCAGAATCTCCTAAGAAAACAAGTGAGGGTATTTTTCTCTCATATCATTTTCTAACTCCCAGGTTGACTCTTCAACCTTTGGGTTTCTCCACAATACTTTTACTAACTTTACCACTTTATTTCTCAATACTTTCTCTCTTGCCTCTAGAATCTCTATCGGACTCTCTACATATGATAAATCTGCCTGAAGCTCTATTGGCTCATATTCTATTACATGCCTGGAGTCTGGATTATATTTCTTGAGCATCGATACATGAAAAACATTGTGAATGTGCTCCATGTGCGGAGGTAACGCCAATTCGTAAGCTACTTTGCCAACGCGCTTTAGGATCTCAAAAGGTCCGACATATCTTGGGCTTAGCTTCCCTTTCTTTCCAAACCTCGTTAGTCCTTTCCATGGTGATACTTTCAGTAATACCAAGCTTCCTTCTTCAAATTCCATGTCTTTCCTTGATTGGTCTGCATATTTCCTCTGACGATTTTGAGCGGCTATTAATCTTTTCTGGTAAGTTCAACAACTTCCTTTGTCTGCTGTACCAGTTCAGGTCCAAGTATCTTGCGTTCTCCTACTTCGTCCCAATATATGGGAGATCTACATTTGCGTCCATAAAGGGCTTCATAGGGTGGCATTCCAATGCTGGCATGATAAATGTTGTTGTAAGCAAACTCTCCCAAAGGTAAATGTTCGTCCCAACTTCCTTTGAAATCAATAGCACAAACACGTAACATATCCTCGATTGTCTGGATCGTTCTTTCACTTTGGCCATCCGTTTGGGGGTGATAAGCTGTACTCATATTCAGTCTTGTTCCCAAACATTCTTGAAAACTCTTCCAAAATCTTGAATTAAACCTTGGATCTCAATCAGATACGATAGACACTGGAACTCCATGACGAACTACAATTTCTTTTAGGTACATATGGACCAACTTGTCGAGCGAAAATCTTTCATTTATAGGCAGAAAATGAGCTGACTTGGTAGTCTATCCACTATAACCTAAATTGCATCATGATTAGCCCTTGTCCTTGGTAATCCAACTATAAAATCCATGGTAATATGTTCCCACTTCCACTCTGGAATCTCCAATGGCTGTAGCAATCCGCTTGGTCTTTGATGCTCTGCTTTAACTCTCTGACAGGTATAACATTTGCTAACCCATTCCGCAATTTCCCTCTTCATATCTGGCCACCAATAATTTTTCTTTAAATCTCTGTACATTTTGGTACTCCCTGGATGGATGGAATATCTTGAACTATGTGCTTCTTGTAAAATTTCATTCTTTAACTCCGTCATTGGTGGAATCCAGATTCTAGATGAAAATCTCAAAATGCCTTGATCATCCTTCTGCGTGCATAATTCTTCACCTACCAAATGATTTATATCTTGATCCATTATATCTTTCTGACATTTCTTTATTTTCTCCAACAACTCCGGCTGGAAAGTCATACTGTACACTTTCGCTTCCTCAGGTTCGCAAACTCTAATTTCCAATTCCAATTTCTGAAATTCCTTATATATATCTTCAGGTACTGATAACTCATTTAACTTTTTCTTCCGACTTAATGCGTCTGCCACCACGTTCGCTTTACCGGGATGATAATTAATCGAGCAATCATAATCCTTGATCAATTCTAACCATCTCCTTTGCCTCATATTAAGTTCCTTCTGGGTAAATATATATTTCAAACTTTTATGATCCGTGAAAATCTCACACTTTTCTTCATACAAATAATGTCTCCAAATCTTCAAAGCAAAAACTATAGCTGCTAGCTCCAAATCATGAGTATTATACTTTTGTTCGTGTGGTTTCAATTTCCTTGACGCATACGCAATCACCTTGTCGTGCTGCATAAGAACACATCCTAATCCTTTGTAGGAAGCATCGCTATAAATTATGAAATTCCCTTGATCGTCTGGAAGTGACAGAACAGGTGTTGTGATTAATCTCCGCTTCAATTCCTGAAAACATTCTTCGCACTTGTCATTCCATATAAACTTTTCATTCTTTCGTGTAAGCTTTGTTAATGGTGTGGCAATCCTTGAGAAATTCTGAACGAATCGTCGATAATATCCTGCCAATCCCAAGAAACTTCTTACCTCAGTGGGTGTTCTCGGTCTCTCCCAATTCGTAATTGCTTCGATCTTTGCCGGGACCACTTTGATCCCTTCGTTACTGACTATGTGTCCTAAGAACTGAACTTCCTGTAGCCAAAACTCACACTTCGACAATTTAGCATATAACTTCTTTTTCCTTAAAATCTCCAAAGCTGTCCTTAAATGTTTCGCATGATCCTCCTCCGTCTTTGAATAGATCAAAATATCGTCTATAAATACTATAACGAACTTGTCCAAATATTCTTTGAAAATTCTGTTCATCAGGTCTATAAATGCTGCTGGGGCGTTGGTCAATCCAAAAGACATCACTAAAAACTCGTAATGTCCATACCTTGTTCTGAAAGCTGTCTTTGGTATATCTTCTGGTTTGATCTTCAGTTGATGATATCCCGATCTTAAAACGATCTTGGAGAAATACTTGGCTCCCTTCAATTGGTCAAACAAATCATCATTTCTGGGTAACGGATACTTATTCTTGATTGTCAACTTGTTGAGCTCCCTATAGTCGATGCACAGTCTCATGCTTCCATCTTTCTTCTTGACAAATAATACCGGGGCTCCCCACGGGGATACGCTGGGTCTGATTACTCCTTTCTCTAACAACTCCTACAATTGCTTTGCTAGCTCTTTCATCTCAATAGGCGCCATTCTGTACGGGGCTTTGGATACTGGTTCTGTTCCAGGTGCTAAGTCAATCGCAAATTCAATTTCTCTATCTGGAGGAAGTCCTGGCAATTCGTCGGGAAATACGTCTGGAAATTCATTCACTACTGGGATATCTTCAAGTTTCGCTGGCTCCTGACTTTTGGCAATCACGTATGCTACGAAATGCTCGCATCCTTTCCGTAGTAACTTCTTGGCTTGAATCATCGTTAAGAACTTCTTTACCTGCTTCTTTCCCTGGAACATTACTATTCTTTCGTCTGGCGTTTTCACCATTACTTTCTTATTTCGACAATCTATCTGAGCATCATGCTTAGATAACCAATCCATCCCTAATATCACATCAAATTCTCCTAACTTAAATGGTATCAAATCTACACAAAACTTACTACCAGAAATCTCAACCTCACAATTCTCACAAACTTGATTCACAGCTACACGTTCTTGATTTGCTAATTCCACAGTCATTATTTCTTTTAAATATCCAACTGGACAATTTAACTTACTAACAAAATCTTGTGAAACAAACGATCGAGTTGCTCCCGAATCTATTAACACTTTGGCACATAAAGAATTCACATTAAGCGTACCTGCCACGACATCCGCATCCTGGATCGCATCCTTCACTGACATGTCAAAAACTCTAGCCCTCGGAGTCTCATTCACTGTTGGGGTAGATCCCATAATCCTCAATGCATTACTAACTGGGGATGGTGTCTTGCAATCCCTGGCCATATGTCCTGGCTTCCCACATTTAAAGCATATAAATCCAATGACTGGAACCTTCACTGCTGGATTCCGGATAGGCTGATCCTTATTTGCTGACTCTCTTGCTGGCTAATTTCAGCACTCCCTCGAGTAGTGCCCTTTCTGGTTGCATTTAAAACATACCACATTCAACTTGTTACAAACTCCTCCATGCTTCTTTCCACATACTTGACAATCTGGAAAAGTTAATCTCAACTGATTCGGCTGATTCACATTAGCTGAACGATTGCCCTGGCCTCCGTCTCCTACATTTTGTCTCCTGAAATTAAAATTTCTCCCTGGCTGAAACTTGCCCTTCTTAAAATTTGGAAACTTCCCTATTTGTGACTGACCCTCACTTCCCTCAACTTTTCTTTTCTTGCTTTGCTTTTCTTTCTGGAACATCTCATTCTCTGTCTCTGCGATCATAGCTTTCTGTACAACCCCGGCATAGGTATCCAATTCAAAAATAGCTACCTTCCCCCTGATCTATGGCTTCAAGCCTTGCTGGAATCTCTTAGCTTTCTTTCTATCAGTATCAACATACGACGGCACATACCTTGACAATTCCTCAAACTTCCCCTCATAATCTGTTACCGACATATTCCCTTGCTTTAACTCTAAAAACTTCAGCTCCATTTGATCCTGAACAAACTGAGGAAAATACTTTTCTAAAAACAATTCCTTGAACCTTTCCCAACTAATAACATCTGTGCCTTCCAATGTCTTCACCATTTCCCACCAATAGGTGGCCTCATTCTTCAGATAGTAACTTGCAAACTCAACCTTCTGTTCCTCTTTCACTTTCACTAAGGCAAAGGCCTTTTCTATTTCCTTTAACCAAACATTTGCTTCAATTGGCTCTAAGGAACCCTTGAATTCTGGTGGGTTTATTGCCTGAAAAGTTTTGAAAGTTACCTGGGGATTGGTCCGTCTTTGTTGTTGTTGTGCCAGGTGAACTGTTTGTTAGGCCAAGATTTGAAGAATCTGGGCTATTGCTGGGTCCATGGGTCCTGGGTTCACATTCTGGGTTGTATCATCTTGGTTATTATTGTTATTGGTTTCTTCATTCTGGGTGTTGGTGCGGGTATTTCTTCTAGGAGGCATTCTCTGTAAAGAATCAATCAACTTATTTAGCTTTTGAATCAATCTTTTACATAAAAGAATAGTTTTGCAAAACAGAAATATTTCTTTTTGAAAATAGTTGTGACTAAATAAATTGCATGCTTCTTTACAGAATATAAACAGTTATGGAAAACAGGGCACATGGTATCACAGGGTATACTGGTGCAATAAATAAGGTAAAGTAAAACAGGTGCGATAAAGTAAATGACAGTGTTGGAAAGGAAAAAGGTACTGATATATATAGATCAAAAGTTTTAGGGTAGTACAAGCGTAAAGACGCTTCGAAAGTAAAAGCAAAAAGGGTACAACAACCTACTCACTAGTCAGCATCGCTAGTCTATAAATACAACTCAAAAGTCTTCTGATACACACTACACACTACTGTCCATACTATATATTCATAACAACACTACTCAGCATCTTCATCTCAAAATCTCTAACTCAGCTCCAAGGAAACTCTGGTCCTGCCAGCCTCTCAAAGTCCTCCATCACCTCAGTAGCCCAGCCCAGCAGTGCATCAGGACCTCAGCCAGGTAGTGTAGCTCCATGTAACCTAGCCTCAAGAACCCTCCGTGTCACATGAATCTCCTCTGGAAGCTCCCTCACACCACGATTAACATCTGTAGTCCTGATGATATGCTGTAACTCTCTAATCTGAGCCAACAAGGAATCACGCTCCAATAGAAGAGCCTCATACCGGTAATAAGGAACTGGGGGCAATGTAGACTGGAATGGGGCACTCACTACTGAATGCCTAGTGGAATCTGAATCAGCTGGTGGGGGTCCTCTGACAGGTGGCCTCATGCCTGGAGGTGGAATAGCCTGTAATGGTACAGGCTGCAACACCGGTGGAGGTAAAATAACCAATGCTGGTGGAATAACAGGACGTGGATTCGATGCTGGTGCTCCAACTGAAGGCTCTGAGTGATCAGCTGATACGGGAATAAAAGAGTCGGCCATCTCTACTATCTGAAATCATATCGTAATATAAGAATCTCGTACCATAACACAATTTACACTAATACCTGATATACCGAAACACTCAACCTCTCAACGTTCTATCATCCTATGCCTTACTTCTAATCCTAACCCTCTACCCATTCCCGTTAACCTAGGCTTGTGTCAGTGACTTATAACCTGTAGCTCTGATACCAAACCTGTGGCGCCCTCCAAACCCGGGTCAGAAGTTTAGGGTCCACACACACCTTAATTATAACCTGCTTATAACAATAATAAAGATAATAATAATATATGCAGTGACCCTACTTACCAACCACCATGGACCGCAACAGGTTAAAGTATGCACACAAGCCACACACACTAATATATTATAAACCGTTCAAATCCCAACAATTTCAAATTCAAACTGAGTATTAAACATTATTACAAACTCTTACAAACTTAAATTATTCCAAAAGCAGCCTACTAGCTCAGCTTTCTCAACCTGAACCCCTAGCTCTCGCGCTGGACTGGGGATCCTCTTTACCAACTGGTTCCTTTTTAACTGGAAAGAATATAAACAACATCGCACAAATGAGCTAACTAGCTCAGCAAGTCACAATGACAAAACTGAGAATAATGATCATCAGGTGAATATGGTTATGATATCAAGTGAACAATGGATTATGATTTAGAATTGGATATTATACTTTTAATTTAAAACCAAGGTTAGGCTGCTGATCAGTCACGCACTAACCCCGAGCAAGGCACACAGCATTGCTCTAACTACTGGATCCAAGGCACACATTGGCCTAACTTGACCATTATATGGTCTGACCATGAATCTGGTCCACAATTTTATAAAAACAATCCAATTATAACATAATAACAGAATATGCAATAATAAACAATAACCGAAATCATTAACAACAATAAATGTTTAACAATGAAAGGGTTTCAATCCTTGTAAGGATCAACAAGGTACTTTCAAAGCTTGAATGCTGTGTAATGAAAGAATTGGATAACAAAGGAAACAACATTTCAGGGTTTCAAGGATTTGGTCTTTCAAAGCATAAGATATCATGGATTGAGTATATAATAATTCAGTTCAGTGTTTGGTATTTAGTTTGTATGTATTTGTGGAGTAGTATCGTAGATTTGTGGTTCGTGTTTGGGTATACAATAATCAATGGCTTAGAAAGAATATGGTTCATAGCTCAAGAACAATAAATGAAATCTGGATTTAGGTTTCCGTGCTTCAAAGCACTTGCAATGTCAACAAGACTATCAAGAATTACAATATCTCGAGAAAGTTCAGAACACTTGCCTGATATTAGCTTACTATCCTGCACTTGCTTTCAATCACAATCATCTTACTCCTCAACTACCTGTTTCCCTTTCCTACGCCTTGCCTCTTCTGCTCACATATCATAAGCATCTATCAATCATCAACTCACAGGATTCTATTCAACACATACTTCTATCTACCCTTCATTTTACCCAAATCCGATTAACGGATTGAAATCTATGCAATAACCAAGTAAACACCGAATATATAGACCGATAGTCAAATAACAGGTCACGTATAACACATAATACATCACGTAATCAATGACATATCATCTATAAAGAAGTCTCGGGTCATAAATATGCTTTCGGGTATTTAAAATAATTTTTAAAACATTTTTCGGAATTAAAACGGGTCGTTGGATCAATTTTGGGTTAATAAGCAGGGTTCGGTTGGCCCATTCTGGCTCCGAAATAATTTTTAGAATAATTATCGAGCCTTGGAAATAATTTAGAATAAT
This sequence comes from Apium graveolens, assembly GCF_009905375.1. Lineage (NCBI taxonomy): Eukaryota > Viridiplantae > Streptophyta > Magnoliopsida > Apiales > Apiaceae > Apium > Apium graveolens. The sequence goes on along the minus strand of NC_133651.1, from coordinate 143,633,631 downwards.
ATTTTAAAGCTCGAAACTATTTTTCGGAATTTTTAAATCATTTTTAAATAATTAAATCTAATTAAATAACTAATTAAAATCAATTAATAATTAATTAAATCAATTAATTTTCAAATTAATTGAATAATTAATCAATTAAAAATTAACTGAAATTAATTAACTAATTAATTCAGATTTATTTGTGAATTAAAAATAATTTTCAGAATTAAAATAATAATTTTTAGAATTTTCAGAAATTAAAAACGAATTTTTATAATAAAAATAAATAGGAAATATGATTTTTAAACATTTTTAAAACAGAAATCCAATTTTTGCAAAGTCTGGAAACTACAGGGACCAAACTGCATCGTTTTCAAAACTATAGGTACTAAACTGTAATTTTCCAGAGGGTCACCGGAAAACAGTCGGGGATGGCCGGAGAACACGTTCCCGGCGTCCTCACCCCACCAACACCTCCAGATCACATCTACGGGTTACCAGGAACACAACCATGCAATCAAAACAACCTAACAATCCCTGAGTTGGCCGGAATTTGGCCGTGAAATTTTCCAGTTTCCGGCGAACATCGGAAAACTTCAAAACACAACTCCCTTCTCTACAGACCTCGTTGGTTCATGAAACTTATACGACTAGATTGCAAATTTCACAGAGAACACAACCCACTATAACACAACATCAATCTATCACAGAATAAGAAACCCCAAAATTTCAATTAAGAACATTCATGCGGGTTATAAACCCTAATTTTGAAATTCGAAAATTAAACTCAAATTTGAACATGTTATTGAACTCCAAATCAGACGTATGACATATGAGAATCATTAGGAAAACAAGCTCTACAACATGCAATCATCAAATCATACAAACAATCATCCGAACAAAAATTCATATTTTTAATAAAATAAATTCGAAAATAAATAAATTTTTAGAAAAATAACCTTGATTTCTGCAGTGAAATAAAGCTCAGAATCTGATAGAACACCTCAAATCCTTCGTTTTGGTTACTCAAGCTTTAAAAACAGAGATCGGTAACGCCTTCGTTTTGCTGTTTGATTCTTAGAACAGTTTATGTAATTAGGGCTTTTCTCTGAAAATTATATAATTAACTATCTGCAAATGATTTTGATACGAAATAAAATACGGTAAAAGGCTATTTATAATTATGGAAAATTTGTATCCCGTTGGATCATTCCGGATATAAAACGGTACGTTTATCTGTAAAAACTGATCCAAACGGTATCGGTTTTCGGGATAATTATCCAAATTAGTACAATTTGTACTGCGGTCTTGGTCTCAGCGCCTGGTTACACGTATTAGGAAGTGATAATTGGGATAGTTTAATAAAAAGCTCTCGTTTATCGAAAATACGGGTTTTATTGATTTACCGAAACGAATATTGTATCAAAAATGTTGCGCCGGGACCCGCGCAGGACAAACCGTAAGCCGGATCGAAAAAGTCGAAACATGAAAAATGCTCGGAATATTTTAATTAGGTTAGGAAGGAGTTCTCGGAAGAGTTTCGGGTTCCAAAAACGTAACAACGGTTGACGTCGGTTGGTTCCCGTTTTTATAAAATACATTTTAATTACCCGGAAAAAGATTTTAGAAATTTCATATGATTCTTATAAATCCATAAATCAACATAAAAATAATTAGGAAGATATGACAATTATCTATATTTTATTTTGGACATATAAAAATTAAAATACTCAATTAATATTATTTTTGAATATTCAAGTACAGATAACACTTAACAATTAACTCATAGAATAGATACTGGGCACACATAATAATATCAAAAATAATTACACGATATATCCCGGATATTACAAATAATATTTTCCATTTATGTTCAGGTTGTTGATCAAAGCATTGTACCTCTCAAACACTTCAGTAATTCCTTCTCCTGGATTTGATTTAAAATGTTCATACTCAGAGGTTAGGATCTCCAACTTGTTCTCCCTAACTTCCTATGTGCCTTCATTAATCACCTCAATAGTTTACCACATGTGTTTGGAATTTTTACAGTTCATCACATGTCTGTTCATCAAGGGATCAAGGGAATCAATTAATATTAATTGAAGGCTGGCATCCAAGGAGGCTTCTTCCTTTTCAGCAGGAGTAAAATCTTCAGGCTCTTTTACATAGGTTCTAGCTTTGGTAATCACAACATCATCTACTATCACCTCTGGTTCAATAACCATCGAAGTTTTTAGACCCTTCTTTAACAAGTTCAGATAATTGGGATTTGCCACTTGTAAAAACAAGAGCATCTTCTTCTTCCACATGATATAATTTTCTTTATCAAATAGTGGAATTTTAACGGTTCGAGCTTTTTGTGAAGTCATTATGAATTTTTGAATAAATAAAAATTCAAGGAGTTGAAAAATCATAAAAGTCTAGGATCTTGATTTGTTCGTTAATCAGAAGGCTCTGATACCAATTGTTAGGTTTCAATGTGTTTATAAAAGGGGGGGTTGAATACAAACAATACCGAATAATCGAATTTAGTGCGGAATAAAAAATTGAAATAAAATTCAAGTTAAATAAAAATATTATTAAACTTGAAAGGTGTTACAACAACGGTATCGATTACATGGAATTAATCTCAAATTAATTATCACAAATCTAGAATAAATTCGACATGAACTTTTTCTATTTTTGCAATTAAAAGTTTCAAATGCTAAATGCAATTTGAGATTAAGTTCTAGGGATTTTGATCCGCTAGATAGTTACACAAGAACAAGAAAATGATTTCTAGTTGATTGGATTTAACTTTACAAACTAGAAATTATGATCTTGAAGTTTGCAGATGAAGGATGAAATATTTTGCTTCTCTTTTCTGCTGAGTTCTTGTTTGTTGACTTGTGTTCTGTGTATTGATTTCTGCTACTTTTCTTCTTTTTAATTCATTCAACATAACTGAAATGAACTGGCAAGACAATCATGTTAGCTCAGCAAGACTTTCGGTATGACAATCAAATAAACTAGCAAGACTATCAGAATGAACTACTCCTCCTCCCATTGTAACTTTCGGAGAGACTATTGAAACTGGCTTGGAAAGACTTTCGGTATGACAATCCAATTGTCATACCAGTTCAAATATTTGTCTTGCTGATTTAATCTTGAATATTAATTCAAAATCATTTCTGAAAAATGCATAATACTAATTTAGAATTAATTAACCAATTAATTCAATTAATCAATAAATTAATCTTTGCAGATATAATTTATTTTCTTAATTAAATTATATGACTTAATTAATTAATAGAGAATTAATACTAATCTTGAGCAGCAACCATTCTTCTACAAATCTTCTGAAAATCACTGAAAATTATGAATCAATTCCACCACTTCAATGTTGACACTCGACGTACTGTCTGGTTCATGAGTGACTAACTTCCGTGACGTTTCTTCATGTCTTGACTTTGATACTTGATTTTCTTCAGATTAAATCCCTGTAATTAATTGATACCCTGATGAGATCTCTGTCACTTGATTAAATTCACAATCTTGATTTGTATCACTGAGGCTTGATCAATTTCTTGAACTTCTTCCAATAAATTAATTCCTCAAGTCTGTAGATGAACCTTGTTTCTGAATCCTTTGACAGATGTTACTTTGCGAGATCTCATTGACGGTAGATCCACTATTTACTTATTACATTCTTATTTAAGTTGAGTTGAATCCTCGAATATACAAAGAGGCTATGACATATGCCTTACAACCCTCAACAAGAAAATCTCACAGGCTAATGTGATTTTTCAGCCAAAGAGAAACTATCTAAAGAATTCAAGCAAAAATCCATTGGACCTAGTCTATGAAATTCCCAAGCCTGATGAGAAGAAGCTGCTTGGAAGATCTATTTCTTATTTCAAAGATCCCAGAGACTCAGTCTTGAAGAAGAGAATTGCTAAAATATATAGGTTTGACAAATTGATCTGTGTGATGGATGGGCATCCATAGTTTGCACAAGCTAATAAAGAAGAAAAGGTGAGGCTCACACAACAACAAAGGCAAGCTGCCTTAGATGCCAATAACCAAGCTAAGAAGCCTACAACCACATAATCTGAAATTCCTGCTGTGATAGCTGAGTCTCTGAATCAAGAAAAGCAAGAAGAACCAAATCAGACAAAGAAACCAAGACTAAAATTCAGGCCGAAGAGGAAGCTGGATTTTGATGAAGACAAGAAAGAGTACATGCCAACCCAATCTACCACTTCAAGTCAACCAACGATGCTCACAATGGAGCCAATGAATTCAAGGTTTATTCTGAAACAAACTTCCATAATGAACCCATAATTCCCAAGGGTGAACCTATAGATTGGGTAAGCCTGCCACTTCCTAATCTAAACATCCCAATCCAAACCAAACCAAGAAAAACAAAGTCAAGAGCAATCAAAAAGGCCAAGCCTGTCAAACTTCAATCCAAAGCCTTAGCCAAACCCAAACCAACTGTCAACAAGGGAGATCAACTCTTCATCTGTGACATCAAGGAATTTTCAGACCTAAATCTCTATCTGGATGAGATAGAAGAAGCAAGAGCTATTGATGCTTACAAGCATCTTCCAGAAATATTGGTCTTCAAGTATAATAGTGGAAAAGAGCTAACTTGGCCTCTTCACAGAATTCTCAATGAAGGTTATTCTGTTCTAGCAAAGATTTTCTCCTCAATAAAGAAGAACTTTGAGTTCAACACTGTTGCCAAAAAGATGGTACTGAATAAAATTGAGGAGATAATGAATAGCAGGAGAAATCCAAATGCACTCCTAAGAGTCTTAACTATTCCCTACAATAGAGATAGACTGCATTTGATGCCATACTGGTTGATGGAGTTCAAGGATGAGAAGTGCACCAGAAGATTCTTCATATTGGAAGATTAGCTAAAAATTTCAAGCAATGAAACTCTCATGAAGATGGAAGAAAAACTAGATCATACAAATGAAGATGTAATATAGGAAACTTTAACACTAGATTGAAGAAAACAATGAGATTATTGGGAAAGAAGTTCAGGCAGTCAAGGAAATAAGTTAAATCTGCCCAATCTAGAGGAGCACCTTGAAAATGGCTTGTGAGATTCTCTATAAACCTTCCTCTATATAATTTTCAATAACTTGCAGCACTTGTTAATTTTATCTACTATAAATCAGTCTGTATTCATAAGGTGTTTTGTTATCATCATGTTTCTCTTAATTTATGCCTAGAATTCCAGTAGACATAAATTGGGGGACATTGTTCGGAATATATTGTATACTTGATGATAAGTTAAATAAAACACCTTAGTAGATTTAATTTAGTGGTTTTGTAGCTTTCAATGGATGATCACTTTAACATTCATTGAGAGAGTAGCTTATGTAGTAATAAGTCTTGTAACACATTTATGGATTCTACTATACCTTAAAGATCTAGAAGTTGTAGGATATTCAAATTCATGGTGTCTACTAGTTTGATATGCAAAATAGGTTGGCTAATTGTAAATATTAGATGCCTTGTAATTTTGCATAAGTGAAATAGAGTTAGCTATAGAAGACTTTTAACGGATGATTCTACAAGGTTTCGAAGGATGACGCAAGTCACATTCGACGGATGATTCAACAAAGTTTCAAAGGATGATCCAATGAAGTTTCAACAGGTTGTCCTAATTCAAATTGCAGTTGATAGTGACTTGACAGTCACATGGGTTGATTAGATGCAAATGGAATGTGGCAGCCTATTTATAGGTTTTAGAGAATAAAGAAGCATTTTCATTTCCATGCTAACTTGAAGATATTCAAAGATGCTAGATAGAGAAATGAAGAAGCATGTAATTATATTAAGGAACATTTTTTCCTATTTGTTTGTCTTTTTATCATGTAACTTGGTGATAAATAAACCAAGTGTAGCAAGTAGAAAAATAGAGATTCAATCAAGCAAGCAAACATTCAACTAGAGAAATAGATAAAGCAAAATATGTAAAGAATTTCTCTAGTATTTGTAGTTCTACTTGTAAGTAGTTGTGTATAATATTTATATCACAGAGTTCTCGATTTTAAATATATCTCCGATGGAAAAGTTCAATCCACCAGAAAGTTTTTAAATACTTGTGTTTAATTACTTTGTGTCTGATTTCTTTAATATTTTCATTCCGCACTTTAGCTAAATCAAACACAGTTATATATTTAAGATAGAACAGTTCTTAAATTCGAAAGAGAAACCCAAATTACATTCATCCCTCCTTCTGTAATTCTTTGTTAGATTGTTTGGGAATAACAAAGTTTTAATAGATTCTAGTTTAGCTTTTGTGCATGCATGTGTAAGATGTGCAGCAGAATTGTAATTATTACATAACTTTCTAGATGCAGATGAGGAAGATGCAAAATCAGATTTCTTATTTACACCTACCTTACCTTTCCTGTTCCTTTTAGCCTTAACCTTAACACTCTCACAGTCTTAGGTTCATCTATGGTGTTTGGTTTCTTAAGTGTGTCAGGTTCTTTCTTATCCACCTTATTACCTAGGTCAGCTTTGGGTTTAGCTTTACTAGCTGGAGCCTTAGGAGTCTTAGGGGATTCCTCTACCTTCTCTCTCTCTCTCTCTCGCTCTCTCTCTCTCTCTCTCTCTCTCTCTCTCTCTCTCTCTCTCTCTCTCTCTATCCTCAGCAATCAATTCCTCAATGATTAGCAAACTTACTTCATCCAAAGGTTCTGAAATAGACTCAGTGAACAATGGAGATACATCATCTTTGATAACATATGGTACCTTTTCTGAAAAAACATGTTGATCTCTAATGCACCACTATGATTCTTACTAGTTAGCTTAAAATAGTCAAGTCCTATTGAAGTCTTAGATTTAAATCTTTGACTATCTATTATCTCCTTCTGAGTCAAAGCTATATTCTTAAACGCCTGTAACGTTTTCTCTAAATCAGCAATTTGGGTTCTAAGAATAGCCTTTATGTTTGCGTTGTACTTAATTTTTCAAGAACTTGTTTCTTTCTACAGATCACGATTTGTATATCAATCAACAAGTTTTGATACCAATTGTTAGTCCCAAAGTATTGTATAAAGGGGGTTGAATACGATACCTACCATCTTTTTCGATTCGATTCAAGCTCTTCGTTATAAGTATGAAATCAAAATAGACACAAAACAATTCGAGGAATATATTGTTTTTATTAATATAAACCTTGAGGTTGCTACAATCTAATCAATGAATTGATTAGTTACAATAAATTTAGCAAAACAACTTTATGTTTACAAGCTATAATAAATATGGTCTTTAATGGAGCTCTCATAAAACACTTTATGTTTGCTAAAGAAGATAACAAAATGAATATCAATTCGTTTTGCTGCTTTGTAGTCTTCAAATTCAATCAGACAGGTGGCATAAATATATCCACACAAAATCCTTTGAATTTGCTGCAATTTGTGTTCACAGAATAATCACCAAGTGCTAACTGGCGACTAAGGAGAGTGTTCTTTATTCTTAACTTGCTACCACAAGGAATGCTACTTTTCCTTAGAAGTTTTGCTAAACTTGTAACTTGCGACCACTAGGAGCACATTTTGCCTTAAAACATTTTCTTGGGATTTGCAACCTGCGACTACAGTAAAGACTGTAACCTATAACCACTAGGAACATATTTTGCCTTAGAACATTTTCTTAGGATATGCAACCTGCGACCACAGGGAATACTATTTTCCTTAAAAGTTTTTAGTATTCTTGTAGCCTGCGACCATTTCAACCTGCGACCACAAGGCATAAAGATTGCCTTGGAAGATTTTCCTATCTTGCAACCTGTAACCACAATCTACAGATCTGCCTTAACCATTTATTCTATCTTCCAACCTGCGACCCTTGCAACCTGCGACCACAAGGAGTATTTTCTAACTTGGAATAATTTCTCTCATGTCTCCAATAGTTGTATCAAATGCATTTCTTCTATTTAACTGAATTAATTCTTTTCTGACATGTTGATGCTTGGTGCAATGGTCTGGTTCACAAACAACTAACATTAATTGATTTATTTCAATTTCGTTTGAAATACTGAGTTGATACATCCTGGTTAATTATTCATTGCTTCAATTACTGAACCCCTGATCTTCAATACTTCAAATTAAATCATTTCATTGACACTGAAAGTCCCTTGACATCTTATTCTTCATGGAGGCTTGAACATGTTAACGAACTTCTTTCCATGACTTGGTTATGGACTTAGAGAATTAATTCCATCTTTTCTTGCATCAGTAATTAATTTCCTTGAAGAAACCTTGCTGCTCTGCCCTTGACCTTGACCTCCACTCTTATCAGAGTTTCCCTGGTCATCACCATTGTCATCCTTCTTCTTCAGTATTTGAGTGATTGAGCATTTGGACTTACTTACCTTCCCCCCCCCCTTTTTGGCATCATCAGGTAGTAGGCGAGAGAGAATAAGTTCAATTGAAGATTGGATTTCATCCAATTAAGCTTCCTGAGAGGCTTGATTTGTTGCTTCTCTTGAATCTTCTCAATGGCTTCAACTTTCTCAGAAATAGGTCTGATAAACCTCTTTTTTAAATCTTGGTCTCCATATCCAACTTTTCAGCCTTTTCAAGAAGTTTGTCAACCTTTTCATGAGTAGCACAGTGTAGACCTTGAAGATTTTTGGTAGACAGAGCTGTGACTTTGAGTTGTGTCTTGAAATCAGAATTTGTGAGCAACTCATCAGCTTTTCCAATATGGTCTTTCAGTACTTTGGAGCTTGGAATGAAATCAGTTTCATTCTACTTCTTGGTTCACTCCACACCTCTATGAGTATCTTCCAAAGGAATAGGAGCATCCTGTTCAACAAATTTGTGGATCAATGCCTCCTTTCCAAGAATAGGAGCTGGAGTATGTATTGAAACACTATCTTCAGAACTGGAAGAAGACTCATTATCCTATGACAATACAAGAGTATTTGAGGCAACTGGAGATTCAGGAACAACTTCATCTATATTCTGATCATCAGAATTTATCTCCAGAATAGGAGTTGTTGGTATCTCATCCTGTAGAATAGGAGAATTGACTGTAGATGGCTGAGCTGCTGTTGTTGGAGCTTCCAGATAAAGAACAGTTGGTATATTCAGATTATGAATATCTATTTCAGAACTTGCAGCTTGTTCTTCAACATTATCTGTAGCTTTGTCATGAAGAGCAGAGATAGGAGGTGTGAGCACAATATCTTGAGCAGTGTCTAAAGCAGTATCTTGAGCTAGAGTTGGGGATGGAAAAGCTTCAAGTACAATTGGCTCTGAGATCAGAGATTCCTGATCCCCTTCCTCAGCTTCTTCATTATTCTCTGATGGAGGCTTAGCCATGTGCCTTCTTGCTCTCATTTTCTTTAATCTCCTTAATAGTGAAGGAGTTGCTTTATTATCAGAACTTACAGTTCTTTTCCTCTTCAAAGTATCTGAACCCTCAGCTTCATCTAAATTCTGATGGGTTGACCCTTCAGCTTCTTTCTGAAAAACCATTTTTCAGCTTCAACAATCACAGGTTCTGATGCATGAACCTGTGCTTATTCATCATCTGACCCATCCCTTAGAATCATCTTCCTTCTCTTTGGTGGAGGTTGAGAAACAAACTTTGCCCTCTTAAGCCTGGACGATGAAGGTCTGATGGTAGGTGCTGATGGATATTATTGTGAGGATTGAGCTGGTTTGAAGTATATTCTGATGGTGGTTTAAGTTGGTTGAGGTTGACAAGTGGTTGGTTGTGTAGTGGTTGGAGGTGCTGATGGAGGTTGAGATGGTTGGACATCAGGATTTATGGAGGTATAGGTGTTTGGGTCAGAGTTCACCAAAAACTGTTTGACTGATAGTGGAATTTGGAGGGATCTTAGAACAGTTTTCTTATTATCAGTTGTTAATAAATCAGTAAAAGCTCTTTTAGCAAGTTTAAGTGGTGAAATCAACTCACTTGCTAATTGAGGTGCATCAGAGCAACAGAAACTGTAATAAGTTGACAGAATCTATCAAAATAGACTGTATTCCTATCTTTTGTCATCCTATCACCTATGAATCCTAGTACATCATTAGCATAATCAAAATGAGATTGAGTAATCAGAGCATACCCAATTTGCTGTCTTAGGAAAGGAATTGCATCAAAGTTTGAACACTTGTTTGCAAAGGTTCTTGTGATGTAGTCAAAGAAGAAGCTCCACTCCCTCCTTATGTGGGGTCTCTTCAACTATCCAAGCTTTGCCAAAGTCTTTTCATAGCCCAGATTGGCCATGAGCTATTGAAGAGCGGGCTCTTCAACTGTTGAATAAGTGCAGTTTTCTGGAAATTGGAGTGTTTGTCGAACTGTGGCCAAAGCCACCACATGTGTATCATCCCATGTTGTAAATATGATGCTTAGGGACCATTAGCACCACCATTATCGTAAACTCCTGACCTCTAGAACTCCAGCATCTGAGTCCCTGAGATTGCTTTAGGTTGGGTCAAAACATAGCCTATTTCACTTCGAGACAAAAAATCTTGAATAAAGTGAAGTTCTGATGGAGATTCATCCTTAGAGAGAATAGCTGAGTAGTTGTTAGGAACAAACTTAGCTCCATTGAAAATGATGTCTTTGGGTGCCATTTTTGTGAGAAATAAGTGAAAAAATAGAGTGTGCACAGGGTGTTTGATAAAATTACTGTAAGAAAAAGCTTCAAAGAATATTAGAGAGAGAGAAAATAAGAGAGATTAGAGAAAGAAAAGTAGGTAAAAGATTATAAAATATTTTAACTCCCATATATATACTCTCTTTTTTGTAACTTCTGTAAATATTATGATATTATAAATTCTATGATGTGGCATTAGTGTGCATTATTGTGAGTACATAAGTTTTTAAATATTCTTTTCCAGTGATTATGTGAATTAAGTAATTACAAATATATTTTTTTCGTGACGATTCGAATCTTCGTACAAATATTTAGATATGGAAATTATGTGCTTAGACGATTAGATAAATTGGTATAATCCTAGGTTATATTTTAAAACTTTATTTGTATTAAAATCTAAATATATTGTATTTTTATGTGTCTTATTATAGAAGTATTATTATAAAGAAAATTCTTTTAAAAATTATTTATATTCAAATTTCTTGAAAATACTCTTATAAAAATTCTAAAATCTTAAAGTAATTTATGGTATAATTTTTATGATTTATGGAATTGTACTTTATTTATTAAAATTCATTCTTTTTAAGCATATTTTAATTCTAGAAAAATGATTACTAGATTACTAATGTACCCTTGCATGCAAAATCCCTTATAATAGAGACCAAGGATAGGACCGTCATTTCCAACCCCACTAACTCACTTTAACCAAGCAAAGTACTCATCTACCCTTGCATGCAAAATGGCTTAAGCTTGTAGGAAGGGCATAGAGGTCATCTCTCAATTCCACTACCACTTTATCAAATCAAAACCAAAAAACACAAGCTTACTCTCTCATTTTGCACACACACTTCACTCCCCCCCCTGTCCTTTTTCTCCATTCGGCAGAAGCCACCCCCTCCCCTTCTTCTTTCATTTTTTTTTATTTTCTCAAACACTTTGATCAAGGAGCTAATTCATTCATATTCCCACATTTACACTTGGAGAATTTTGGCTAATAAAAGGTATGTTTTATTATGTGTTGATGTCTTCTTGTAGCCAAGATTTAGGCCTTGAATTCTTATGAATTTAAGGACTAAAATCATAAGGGCTTAAAGATATGGACTTGATATGGTCTTGGAGAAGTATTTTTACTTCAACTTTCTAAGTCATAATCTTGTTCATAGCATTTGGCAATGATTTATTAAAAGAGCCGAATGTATATGGATTGTTCTTTAGAAATTTCTATGAAAATGGCTTTGCATGTTGCTTATAAAACGTTTTTGCTTCTAAAAATGATGAATTATAATGTTTAAACATTTTTTCAAGTATATTAAGTTTTAAGACTTGCATGTTAGTTATAGGCCTTGCATGTTGAAATTAACCCTTGCATGTTGATTTATAAGTGATTTTAGACTTGAAAACCATACTTGCTTGCTATGAGCTTTGATACTTGATTTTTATGAGGTGCATGCCACAAATTATGTGTTAAATGGATAGTTTAAATATGTCATGATTAAAAGAGATTAAAATCAGTAGATATCAAGTGCTTAACCTAAGTGTATAATTCGAATTATGCTTAGAACTTAGAGATATGAAGTTATCTAGCTAGTTGCCTCTCTTGACCCCTTGATAATTGGTAATTATGGTAAATAAAATGAAAATCAACCTTGTTCACTATAGGTCAGTAGGTGCTAGAATGATATTAGGCTTGGTTGTTGGTTTGTTCTTTGGTTTTGGTGGTTAAGAAGGGAGTTAAGGTGGAAGGGATGCATTAGTCCTATTTGGACATAATTTAGCACTAGAAGTTTAGGTCATTTTAGGTATGCATTGGTGAGGCCTTTTTAGGCCCCAGTTCAGTGGAGTTAGGACTTGGTATGTACTTGAGTCCAAAAGCTTTATATTGGATAAAATCATGCATTTGGTTGGGTGCACAAGCACAAAACCGAGAGGAACTCAGAACAGGGCAGATTTGGTACAAGTCCATATTTGACCCATTATAACCATGTTTTAGGATAGAAATTCATTGGGACTTAGTTTATAATAGTATAATAAAGTCTTAGGAAGCTTAACAAGTCATTAAAATCAATAACTGAACAATTTAAGTGAGTTTTAAGTTGGTAAAAACAAGGCAGATTGGTAATCAGGGAAGGCAGATTTTTGTCAACTTCTACTTAAGGCCTAGGGAGGCCTGAGTGAGGTTTTTGAGTCATTCCAACTTTGAGAGTTATTTTAGAGTCTTAGGAACCTTACAGAGTTGGTTTGGAGTAAAGGCCCAAGGTGGAGATACCCTATTTCCACCAAAATACCTGAGAGTCACCATAAGAGTTGTATTAAGAAGCCTATGAGGAGTGCATTGTGTTTAAGTGATTTATGAGTGAGGCCTTGATGTCAAGTCAAGTTTGGGAGTTGCTTTATGTCATAAGAGTCTTTAGAAATCATAATTAAGTGAAGTCCCGAGGTAGAAATGTATATTTGTGTCGAGGCACACAAGTGGTGCCAAGGCGTGCATCCAGAAAGAGTTTAGAGTATGCATTAGTTTTGTGAGTCATTGTGAGTGAGGCCTAAGTGTGCCTTACTATTTTTGGGATAAGTTGAGGTCTGTAAAAGAAGAGTAATACTATTCATAATTTTTGTGTGTTACTTGGTCATGTGCACAAGAATCTGAAATAGTGTATAGAGTATATTTATGTACTATTAACTAAATGTTATATTGCCATGATTATGTGTTATGTTATTTCTTTGATGCATATGCTACTTGTATCTAAATAAGCTTGCATATATACATGTGTATATATATATATATATATTTCCATATATAATTATACGCGGAGGGGTAGTTAGCAAGTGTTATTGATAAGAGTACGATTATTATAGGTTCAAGTAGGAGGCCAGGAAAGGAGCCCATAGATGATTCCATTCAAGTACTCAGTAAGTGTAGTTCAGGCAAGTGAACTCTCAACTTATCTTTATAATTCCATTTCTTGTGATTGAATACCCTGTGAATGTTTGACTATCGTTTAATAATATTGATTAGTCCCTGACATCACTCAATGATAGGATCTTGAACTTAGTTAATCACTTCCATACTTGAATTGATCCCCTTTTTCATCACATATTACCTGGTATCCCTGTGAATACCCTACAAATAGTTCCTTAATATATATCCAGTGAAACCTAAAACCCTCATACATTAGATTCATTTCCTTTGGAAACCCAAACACTAATATTATCCTCTCATTTGAACTTTGTCAACACCAACCTTTGTTATATTGTCCTTGATCAAGAACCCTTTTAATTTGAAATGAGTTATTAAAAAGGAATTGAATGATATGATGAGACTGAGGCGCCAGTCACTGTTATAGTTTTAAAACCTCAGTAGCGGGGAGCCTGATGGTTTTATATGGCCAATGTGTGCCGAGGATCCTTAATAGTGGTGAATCACTTGTTATGTGGTTCAGAGCTTTGATGTGGGCTAATCACCCCTCATTGCTCATAGCGCTGTGTGATTTCAATTCCATTCACTAATTACAACCTTGAACTTTTACTTGAAATTTCATAGTGTTGATTTTCCTTTTGTTATTGTTTTATTGAAGCATATGATGAACTGTTGTACCCTATTATTCACTTGCTGAGCATTTTGCTCATTAATATTGTTATTGTTGTTATCCCTTCAGTGAAACCCGAAGATGGTCCGTCTCAAGCAAACCGCGCGTAAGACTTCTGGGGACTCGGAGTATGCCTACCGTCCGATGTTGGAGTAGGTAGGTGAAAGAGATGTGTCCTAAGTACAATCATGTATGATGATTTAGGAATAACTTTTATGTAATCTGTTTTGATATCATTTATATTAATAAAAGACTTATTTTGGTTTTATTGCGGGCTTTATCTATTTAAGTATTTAAATAAGATATACCATAGTTTAGAGTAAAGCTTTTTATGGATTATGATGAGATCATAATAATGAGACCTAAAAGATGATAACTCTAAACTTAAATATTTCCTGGTCATAGGATTACTAACTGGTAATTAGTAATCCGTAAAGATCAGTACATACTATGCTTGCTTCATTATGAAGGATGTCTGTTCTCATAGACATTTGTGTGGTGACACTATAGCTAGTATGTAGGTGCTTAATATAGAATAAGTTCACTGAACATGACTCACACAGCTGAACAACTGATGGAGTTCACTCACGTGTCGGCAGTTGTTCACATAGTGATAGTTGTACAAGTATCCTTAGACTTGAGGTCATCATAGTCATCTTGTGTATACTGAACTATGCTTTGGTTTAGTTCTTAGTTTCCAGGGAAAATTATAAGGGCTCTACAGGGTATAGGAATTTGTACACGAAGATAGTGTATGATCAATAAAGGATCTACCCCTTCCAGTGAAGGAAGAGAATGTTCAATGCTGATCCACTTATGCTAGTTCAGGAATCTCTGGCCAGAGTGAATGAAATTAGAAAGGAGTTTATAATTTACATTAAATAGAACTAAACATAGTGAATGGGAAAGCAAATGATTAAATAAGGTAGGCTTGACACAAGTTCCATGCCTTGTATTTAATCGTGACATTGCAGGGTAGAAGGAATTAACTGTACGGTAACTATTTACTGAATAGGTTCTTGGTATTCTAAGCAGTGAATTCGTATTATCCGGATAGTCGCGATATGCTGAGAAGTATCCCTCACGATGTAGAATAAATATGATTAATTAATTAATCATATTTAATGAATTAGAGAATTTATATAAATAATGATAAAATAGTTTTATTATTATTTATTTCTACTACCGGCTTAATATTGAACCTACAGGGTCACACCATAAAAGAGAATGATTTAATGGTGGAGAAATTAATTAATAATGGCCGATAATTATTTATTTATGAAATAAATAATTAATTAGCAAATTTAATAATTGATTAAATGAGATTTAATTAAATTATAAATTTATTAAGAAAAGTTCTTAATATTATTAATTAAGAATTTAATTTTGGAAATTAAATCAAGTGAGAGAATTATTTTTCTAAAGTGTTTAGAAAAGGGATTAATGATTAAAAGATGTTTTAATTATTAGTTAATTGGTTAATAAGAATAATCAATTAAAGGGTTAATAATAATAATATTTTATAGAAAATTTTCAGCTGAAAATTTTGCCTATAAATTTACTATTATAAACCCTATTTGCAAAAACCCAAATAATTAACCCTAATTCTAAAGTAGAACAAGAGGGAGGCAACTAATTCTCTCAACCTCTTCCTCCTCCATCACACTGTACTATTGGTGGATACCGGTGGAGTGCTTCACACTTGAGGAGGAGCTGCTAGGAATTTTTGTTCATCGTTCTTGGATCGCTATTAAAGACCTCCATCTTTCCATTAACGTAAAGCTTCTTAAGGTAAACATACTGAACTACGAATTAAATATTATTTTTCACATGGATCCTGCGGAGGGTTTCGGTTTTTTTAAGATTTAAATTTACATTTTTGTTGCGTTTTTGTGCTAAAAACCCTTCAATGGCATCAGAGCTACTTGCGAAAAGTTTTTAATTCGTTTATGTGTTTAACTCTTTCCGATATATGAGCATGTACGTGATTCGCCATGATTTGATGTTGAAATAATATGCTTATATATGTATGGTTTTGAATATATGATATTCATGTGAGTTGTATAATCATAAGATGATTCTGTAATCTGTATATATACTGATATATATGTTTGTTCTAATTATGAGAATCATATTCGATACGGATTCTGAATTGGCTGCTGCAGAATTGCTGAAATTTGGGTCTGGTGTCCGATTTACGCAAACGAATACCCTATTCCACAGGTAAACGAGCGTCTGAACAAAACTGATAGCTATAGCTATTAATGACTCGTCTGTAAGGCGTTTGACGTCGTTTACTGCCCGTAAACAGTGATTCTTGTTTTTCTGATTTGATTCTGATTTTTCTGATTTTTGTCATATTTTTTTTTGATTAGATCATGGATAATATGATATGTTAAGATCAGATTATGTATTTTAACATGCTTTTATGTGTTGTATGAGCATGGTGGATGGTTATGGCCTTTCGACCTTAGTGT
Source organism: Apium graveolens (assembly GCF_009905375.1). Lineage (NCBI taxonomy): Eukaryota > Viridiplantae > Streptophyta > Magnoliopsida > Apiales > Apiaceae > Apium > Apium graveolens. The sequence continues at coordinate 143,616,964 of NC_133651.1, read as the reverse complement.
AATGGTTTTGGTTTTGGTTTTGGTTTTGGTTTTAAATACGACTTGCATGTCGTCAATCTTTGTAATCATAAATCTCGAATGTAACTCGAGTTATTCTTGTAAGTTCATTAGATTAGTTTTGCTTTCAATCTATGTAATGTAATTGAAGACTCAAGAAAGCTATCCAATGGAGGTGATACAAACAAGAAGACGAGGCATACAGAAGTCTAAACAAAGAAGAAGACTTATGTAATAAGTAGTTGTATTTATTTCCATCACCATATTAGATTGACCTTGATCTTTATCATGAGCTTGGTAAAGATCATATAGGATGGGGCCATAACCAAACACATTTACTTTATTGCACTTTACATTTACTTGTTTATTTAATTTTATATATGAGATATATGCATATGTTTACCATGCGATGATAGATTTAGGTGAACTTAAATCAATATAAGGCGTGCTCTAGAAAATCTAGAATAGGAATCGTTTCTTGCCTTAACAACAATATTATGAATACAATCATGAGATTCTTGTGTTTATGAAACACGTAATTAAATATGAATTTTTAATATTGAGAGAAAGGATGATTCTGTCAAAAGCAGATTTCTATCTGTAAGAAAGGGGTATTAAGTGATGCCTCTTGACAATGCTCCCCCCGATCTGGGAATCATCTGATTATCGATTATTGATTTGAAATATTTAATTTAAAAGGATTATGATTGTAACATAATATAATCCCTCTAAAATTAAATAATATCAAGTAGTAATTGGCCAATAACACAACGAGCTTGTGTCGGTCATAGCCTTCCAACATGGTAGAAAGTGGTTCTTATTTTTAAATCATTGTCGTTTCGTGCTACAGCCGAGGGCTTTGATTTTGAAATAAGAAATACTTGTCTATTACATAGAGATGTGTACATTGAATTAGAATCTAAAGGTCGTTGCGTGCTACAACCATGGGCTGTTGGAGACTGATTCAATTATACGAAATGTTGGGTTAGACTTGACTTAGAATATTGAGTTTTTTGTGCTACAGCCGTGACTCAATTATTTAAGAGGCTAAAGTTTTATTAGGGAATAACATAAGATGTAATTGACAAGAGTTGTCTGCCTATTGTACATCACATGACGTTTCGTGCTACAGCCGAGGTTGTGTGATGGAATGTAGGATCCATATTCCCACTAGCATTATGAATGCTTAATTTTCACTTAGAGGTTGTATAAATTAGATAAACTAGTGGGAGCCACTTATGAATAAAGACCCGATTCATATAGTGTCTTGAAATGAAATTGAATATTTGCTAAGTGTTGTTATGTGTTCATCATTTACAGATTTACCATATTCGTTAATGTCTTCTCCACTATCACTCCGGAGTATACTAGATGCTCACAAGTTGACTGGTCCTAATTTTGTTGACTGGCTTCGAAACTTGAGAATTCTTCTCAGGATTGAGAAGCTGGAATATGTGCTTGACTCACCTAAGCCTACTGAACCTGCTAGTGATGCACATGGTGATGAACATGTTGTGTATCGTAAGTGGATAGATGATGTAAATGTTGCTCAATACATCATGCTAGCTTCCATGAACATTGAGCTACAGAAGCAACATGAGCATATTGATGCTCACACTATCCTTATGCATCTACAAGAGTTGTATGATGTGGCAGGGAGGATAGCTCGATATGAGATATCGAAGGAACTGTTCGGTTGTAGGATATCTGAGGGATCATCTGTGAATGACCATGTACTTAAGATGATCAATTTAATTGAACGTCTTGGACAACTTGGTTTTGCCATGGATGGGGAGCTGAGCCAAGACTTGGTCTTGCAATCACTTCCGAGTTCGTTCTCGCAGTTTGTTGTGAACTTTCACATGAATAAGCTGGATGTCAGCCTGCCTGAACTCCACAATGTGTTGAAGACTGCAGAATAGAATATTCCCCCTAAGAAGAGTTTTGTTCTTCTAATTGGTGAAGGTTCCAATCCTAAGAAAAGGAAGAAGAACCCTTCCAAGAAGAAGAAAGTATGTGAGAAAAAGCCGGTTCCACCAAAAGCTGAAGACCTCAATAGCAAAGCTGTTTGCTTTCACTGTAACAAGGTGGGGCATTGGAAGAGGAACTGTAAGGTTTACCTTGCAGAATTGAAGAAGAAGAAGGGTAGTGAGACTACCGCTTCTGATTCAGGTATGTTCATGATCAAAGTTAATATGTCACTAAGTCAAATTTCTACTTGGGTATTAGATACCGCCTGTGGTTCTCATATTTGCAATTCATTGCAGGGACTAAGGAGAAGTAGGACTCTTGAAGAAGAGGAGGTGATTCTACGGATGGGAAATGGAGCAAGAGTTGCTGCTGAAGCTGTAGGATCATTTCATTTACATATGCCTACGGGCAAGACTATTGTTCTAAATAATTGTTATTTTGTTCCCTCGATTGTGAGAAATATTATTTCTATTCCATGTTAGACTTGGTTGGATTTTCGTTTGTTATTCAGAATAATAAATGTTCAATTCTTAGAGATAACGTTCTTTATGGAAGTGGTATTTTAAACAATGTTCTGTCTGTATGTGATGTAGAGCATAATTTACTACAAATTGAACATACTAATAAAAGAAAAAGGGATGATGAAAATCTCACTTTCTTGTGGCACTGCAGACTTGGTCATATTAGTGAAAATATACTGCGGACATTGTATAAGGAAAGGTTACTTGACCCCTTTGATTTTGAATCATATCCTACATGTGAGTCTTGTCTATTGGGTAAAATGACCAAATCTCCATTTAGTGGACATGGAGAGAGAGATGCAGATTTGCTAGGATTGGTACACAAAGATGTATGTCGACCAATGTCTACGCAAGGCATGGGTGGATTTTCATACTTCATTGCTTTCATAGATGATCGATCTAGATTCAGATATGTGTATTTGATGAAACACAAGTCTGAAACCTTTGAAAAGTTCAAAGAATATAAGTATGAAGTGGAGAAACAAACCAAACATAGTATTATAACTCTTCGATAAGATCGAGGTGGTGAATACTTGAATGGAGAGTTTCTAGCTTATCTCAAAGAAAATGGTATAGTCTCCTAGTGGACTCCTCCATATACTCCACAGTTGAATGGGGTATCTGAAAGGAGAAATCGAACTTTGTTAGACATGGTTCGGTCCATGATGAGCTATGCGAATATTCCAGTATTCCTGTGGGGTTATGTATTGGAAACCTCAGCATATTTACTAAATATGGTGCCTTGCAAATCTGTTCCTCAAACTCCATATGAGATATGGAAAGAAAGGAAATCGAGTCTTAAACACGTTAAGATTTGGGGATGTCCAGCTTATGTCAAGAAAGTTGACCCAGATAAGCTGGAATCTCGATCTGTAAAATGTAATTTTGTGGAATATCCTAAAGAGACTTTAGGGTATTACTTTTACACCGATCATCGGGTGTTTGTCTCCAGACATGCTACCTTCTTGGAAAAGCAGTTTATCCTTGAAGGAAACAATGGGAGCAAAATTGAACTTGATGAAGTTCAAGAAGCACAAACTACTACGGATCAAGTGGAAACACCTGTTCAGACTGAACAACCTTCTGTGGAAGAGCCCATTTGTAGGTCAGGGAGAGTGTCTCACCAACCTGAGAGGTATTATGGCCTTGTCATTGAGAATGACAATGAGTTGTCAATCATTAATGATGACAACCCTGTGACCTATAATAAGGCTATGAGTAGTGTTGACTCAGAGAAATGGCATAGTGCCATGAAATCCGAAATGGAATCTATGTATACCAACCAAGTATGGACTCTGGTTGAGGCGCTTGAAGGTGTTAAGCCTATTGGGTGCAAGTGGGTATACAAAAGAAAGATTGGAGCAGATGGGCAGGTGGAGACCTATAAGGCCAGGCTCGTGGCAAAAGGATTCAGAAAAAGCAAGGTATTGACTTTAATGAAACTTTTTTTCCTGTAGCCCTGTTAAAATCAATTCGGATTTTGCTTGCGATTGTTGCTTACTACGACTATGAGATCTGGCAAATGGACGTAAAAACGGCCTTCATCAATGGGAAACTTAATGAGGAAGTGTATATGACACAGCCATGGGGTTTTCTTTCTAAGGGAAATGAACACCTAGTGTGTAAGCTGCTGCGAACCATATATGGTTTAAAGCAAGCTTCTCGTAGATGGAACATCCGTTTTGATGAGACAATCAAAGAGTTTGGTTTTATCAAAAACATAGATGAACCATGTGTCTACAAAAGGGTTAGTGGGAGCGCAGTAATATTTCTTGTATTGTATTGAAAGAGGAGACATCAAGAGAGTTGACACACATAACAACGTAGCAGACCCACTCACAAAGCCACTTTCTCAAAGTCACTTTGATCGTCATAAAGACAAGATGGATATTAGATACCAGAGTGATTGGCTTTAGTACAAGTGGGAGATTAAAAGAGATGTGTCCTAAGTCCAATCATGTATGATGATTTAGGAATAACTTTTATGTAATCTGTTTTGATTTCATTAATATTAATAAAAGACTTGTTTTGGTTTTATTGCGGGGTTTATCTATTTAAGTGTTTAAATAAGATATACCATAGTTTAGAGTAAAGCTTTTTATGGATTATGATGAGATCATAATAATGAGACCTAAAAGATGATAACTCTAAACTTAAATATTTCCTGGTCGTAGGATTACTAAATGGTAATTAGTAATCCGCAAAGATCGGTACATACTATGCTTGCTTCATTATGAAGGATGTCTGTTCTCATAGACATTTATGTGGTGACACTATAGCTAGTATGTAGGTGCTTATTATAGAATAAGTTCACTGAACATGACTCACACAGCTGAACAACAGATGGAGTTCACTCACTTATCAGTAGTTGTTCACATAGTGATAGTTGTACAAGTATCCTTAGACTTGAGGTCATCAGAGTCATCTTGTGTACACTGAACTATGCTTTAGTTTAGTTCTTAGTCTCCAGGGACAATTATAAGGGCTCTACTGGGTATAGAAATTTGTACACGAAGATAGTGTATGATCAATAAAGGATCTACCCCTTCTAGTGAAGGAAGAGAATATTCAATGTTGATCCACTTATGCTAGTTCAGGAATCTCTGGCCAGAGTGAATGCAATTAGAAAGGAGTTTCTAATTTACATTAAATAGAACTCAATATAGTGAATGGGAAAGCAAATGATTAAATAAGATAGGCTTGACACAAGTTCCATGCCTTGTATTTAATCGTGACATTGTAGGGTAGAAGGAATTAATTGTACGGTAACTAATCACTGAATAGGTTCTTAGTATTCTAAGCAGTGAATTCGTATTATCCGGATAGTCGCTATATGCTGAGAAGTATCCCTCACGATGTAGAATAAATATGATTAATTAATTAATCATATATAATGAATTAGAGAAATTATATAAATAATGATAAAATAGTTTTATTATTATTTATTTCTACTACCGGCTTAATATTGAACCCACAGGGTCACACCATAAAAGAGAAAGATTTAATGGTGGAGAAAAGAGAAAGATTTAATGGTGGAGAAATTAATTAATAATGGCTGATAATTATTTATTTGGGAAATAAATAATTAATTAGCAAATTTAATAATTGATTAAATGAGATTTAATTAAATTATAAATTAATTAAGAAAAGTTTTTAATATTATTAATTAAGAATTTAATTTTGGAAATTAAATCAAGTGAGAGAATTATTTTTCTAAAGTGTTTAGAAAAGGGATTAATGATTAAAAGGTGTTTTAATTATTAGTTAATTGGTTAATAAAAATAATCAATTAAAGGGTTAATAATAATAATATTTTATGGAAAATTTTCATCTGAAAATTTTGCCTATAAATATATTATTATAAACCCTATTTGCAAAAACCCAAATAATTAACCCTAATTCTAAAGTAGAACAAGAGGGAGGCAACTAATTCTCTCAACCTCTTCCTCCTCCATCACATTGTACTCTTGGTGGATACCAGTGGAGTGCTTCACACTTGAGGAGCGGCTGCTAGGGATTTCCGTTCATCGTTCTTGGATCGCTATTAAAGACCTCCATCTTTCCACTAATGTAAAGCTTCTTAAGATAAACATACTGAACTACGAATTAAATATTATTTTTCGCATGGATCCTGCGGAGGGTTTCAGTTTTTTTAAGATTTAAATTTACGTTTTCATTGCGTTTATGTGCTAAAAACCCTTCAGTAGGGAACTAGTAGTTCCCTAAGGGTTGTAAACCTTGGGTTTAAAACTTGTGTAGTAATTTGGATTTAGATATTTTTGGTCTGTAATAATTAAGATGTTAGATGTTTTTAAAACTCATTTATGTGGATTCGGGGACTGTGGTTAAGGGTTGTAGCTCTAATATTCTATCTTTTGCAGTTCTTACTGTTTAATCTATATTATGCATATTTCTGCTAGTTAGTATTGTGGGTCTATCACAGTTTTGGTATCAGAGCCACAGGTTTGAGTCACTGAACAATATAGGATACATGAATATAAGATAGGAATTTAGAGAACAGGATTAACTTAGATCATTTAGGTTTTGGGGGCGTTAGAATCTATAGGTTTTCTGACCCTTTTATTTATAATCGCGTATATATAACTGACTGTCAGGCATCATCCTCATCGACTCCCGGATTCCCTTCTATTGTGCCATTCTCTCTGTACGAGCAGATGGTAATTGTGGTTGATCGACTGGAAGGCGAGAACATGAATCTTCGACGTAGGGTGGACCAGTTGTAATATCCGGGATATATCGTATAATTATTTTATGTGTTCAGTATCTATTCTGTGAATTAATTGTTAAGTGTTAAATGTGTTTGGATATTTAAAAATATTATTAATTGAGTATTTTAATTTTTATATGTACAAAATAAAATATTGATAATTGTCATATCTTCCTATTTATTTTTATGTTGATTTATGAATTTATAGGAATTATATGAAATTTATAAAATCTTTTTCCGGGTATTTAAAATCTATTTTATAAAAACGGGAACCAACCGACGTCATCCGTTGTTACGTTTTTAGAACCCAAAACTCTTCCGAGAACTCCTTCCTAACCGAATTGCAATATTTCGAGCATTTTTCATGTTTCGACTTTTTCGATCCGGCGTACGGTTTGTCCTGTGCGGGTCCCGGCGCAACATTTTCGATACAATATTCGTTTCGGTAAATCAATAAAACTCGTATTTTGATAAACGAGAGCTTTTTTATTAAACTATCACAATTATCACTTCGTAATACGTGTAACCAGGCGCTGAGACCAAGACTGCAGTACAAATTGTACTGATTTGGATAATTATCTCGAAAATCGGTACCGTTTGGATCAGTTTTTATAAATAAACGTACCATTTTATATCCGGAATGATCCAACGGGATAATAATTTCCCGTAATTATAAATAGCCTCTACCGTATTTTATTTTGTACCGGAAATCATTTGCAAACAGTATTTACAGAATTTTTACAGAGAAAATACTTTAACTCTAATTTGTTCTTCGTAATCAAACAAAAATTCGAAGGCGTTATCGATATCCGATTTTGGCGTACATATACTCAAAACGAAGCTACTGAAATCTAGAATCCAAATTTCCATCAATTTCAACCCAGAAACATCAGGTGATTTTCTATTTAATAATTTATATTTGAATTTCTTGGTATTTAAATTATGAATTTTTGTACGGATGGTTGTTTGAATGATTTGATGATTGTATGTTGTAGAGCTTGTTTTCCTGATCATTTTGGTATATTATACTTCAAATTTGTAGTTCAATAACATGTTCAAATTAGGGTTTGATTCTCGAATTGATGAACTAGGGTTTTTAATAGTTTGAATGTTCTTAATTAGATTTAGGCGTTTCTTTGTTTGGGATTGAAAGCTGAAATTGATTACATCATTGAGTAGATCGTGGAAAAACAAATCGATTCATGTGTAGCTTGTTAACCGACGACCTCTGGATTGTGTAACTCGAATATCGCCGGAAAACAAACCCAGGCGGCGGCGGGATTTTTCCGGTTAATCTGCTCTTGAACCCTGCAATTTTTGGCATGTTTCTGGGACGTTTTCAGCCGCCGGAAAAGCTCCATGGCGGCGGCCATGGAGTCCGGCCAGCGGGAGTTCGTCGGAGAAGACACAGGGGTGGCAAACTTCAGTTTGGCCCCTGTAGTTGTCTCCAATATTCAGACTTCATACCCCAGTTTTATAAATTTACAAAAATTATACTTCTGTATTGAATTTTTTTCAAAAACTAGATTTCTGTTTATAAACTTTTCAAAAATAGGATTTCTTTTTTATAAAATGATTTTAAAAATAAAAATAAAATAGTTTTAACTATTTAAAAATTCTGAAAATGATTATTTTAATTCCAAAATTTGTTTTTAATTCAAAAATAAATCTAAATTATTTAATTAATTAGTTTTAATTAATAATTAATTGATTAATTGATCAATTAATTTAAATATTAATTGGTTAATTAGTTTAATTAGTTATTAATTAATTTTGATTGATTATTTAATTGGATTTAATTATTTTAAATTGATTTAAAAATTCCGGAAAATAGTTTCGAGCTTTAAAATATTATTTTAAATTAGTTTCAAGGCTCAATAATTATTATAAAATTGTTTTGAGGCCAGAATTGGCCAACCGAACCCGTTTATTACTCTGAAATTGATCCAACGACTCGTTTTAATTCCGAAAAATGTTTTAAAAATCATTTTAATTACCTGAAAGCCTGTTTATGACCCGAGACTTCTTTATAAACGATATACCATTGATTATTTGACATGTTATGTGTTATATGTGACTTGTTGGTTGACCATCGGTCTATATATTCGGTGATTACTTGTTTATAGCCTAACTTTCGATCCGTTAATCGGATTTGGGTGAAACGAAGGGTAGATAGAAATGTATGTCGAATAGAATCGTATGAGTTAAATATTGATAGATATTTATAATGCCTAGCAGAGTAAGCAAGGCATAAGAAAGGGAAGCAGGTGATCAGAAAATAGAATTGACATGTAGAAAATACAGCAAGTAATCAGAGAATAGAAGCGTGGCATAAGAAAAGCAGACGAGTGATTGTTGAATGGAGTCAGTAGATAAGTACAAGTGAAGTTGAAATCGATTATGATAAGGCAAGTACTTCTAAACCTTTCTCGAGATATATTACAAATATTTCTAAATTCTCTTGTGACATATTGTTAATACTCAAAATAGCTCTGTTTTATATTGGAAATACTTTGAATCCTTCAGCCTTGAACCCGAGCCACATCATTTGATCTTGAGCTCTAAGCCTTATTCTTTGTGAACCGTTTCTGGTTGATTTACCAAATATTAAACCACACATATACGATACTACTCCACAAATATATAACCATCACATACCAAACACTGGAACAAAATTGTTTTAAACATGCAGAAACTTTTATACTTAACCATACCTTGTGACATCAAAGTATTGAAACCCTGTAAAAACATTATTCATCTAATACCCGATTGTCCTGCAGACTGGAGGCCACTTCTTTCATGTACTTTGACATACCCTTTCAGTAACCATGAATTTTACCATGCTTTTATACAAAAGTTTTATTGTTATTGATTATGATCAGGTTTTATTGAATTCTGTTGTTTATCATATTGAACTGCTTTAGAATTGGATAGTTTTCTTTATGTAGACCAGATTCGTGGTCAGACCATATCAATGGTCAAGTTAGGCCAATGTGTGCCTTGGATCCAGTAGTTAGAGCAATGCTATGTGCTTTGCTCGGGGTTAGTGCGTGACTGATTAGCAGCCTAACCTTGGTTTTAAAAACTTAAAATAAATATCCAATTCTATTGGTTGTTTAACAAGAAACTTGATTCCTTTGAATCATCTTGTTTATTATTGTTTAACCTCAGTGAATAATGATATGACTTGCTGAGCTAGTTAGCTCACTCTTGCAAATCTTTTTATGTATGCTACAGTTACAAAGGATACAGTTGATAGCGAGGTTTCACAGTTCAATGTTCGAGCTAGGATTCCAGATTATGATTGATCGAGCTAGCAGGAGCTTATTGCAGTAGTGAGATAGTAAGGTTGTAAGAATAATTTCATATCAGTTGTAAATTAAATTAGTTGGAATTTGGTATGTTGTAATAAAAGTTAAGATTGTGGCTTGTTTTCATACTTTAACCTGTTGCGATCCATGGTTATGTAAAGCAGGGTCATTGCAAATAATATTTTATATTCAGGTTTATATATTGAGTATGTGTTGTGGACCCCAAACTTCTGACCCGGGTTTAGAGGGCGCCACAGGTTGGTATAAGAGCTTCAGGTTATAAGTCACTGAAACAAGCCTAGATTGTCAGGATTGGGTAGAGGGTTAGGATTAGGAATAGGAAATAGAAAGATAGGTTATCGTGAGTTTGAGTGCGAATGTATAGTAGGTCTTCGGCACGGGTCGTGTTGCGATTTGGGATTCTCAACTAGCGACGTGATATCCAGGCAACGACAATGGCAGATCCTGATTTCCCTGCATCAACTGATAATTTGGAGCTTTCCGTTTAAGGATCGTCATCTTTTCCCATATTCGATTTATGCCTTGTTCTTCCATTAGTATTAATGGTATTACCTTCTGTTATGACAGTTGCGCCTCTCCAAGGTTTTCAACGCTATTCTATCATCTTTTGATATGAGACTACCTATTCAAGAACCTTCAGTTGCTTATTCTTGTTCTTTTGAAAATTTAACTATGGATGTATCTTTTCTGTTTACTATACACCATATTTTATATCCTCAGTCAAAATATGGTGTATAGTTAAAACCTTTCCAATGAAACAACAACATTTGCGAGAAGGGACACGATAGCTGCAGTAAATGGTGAGTATTAAGATACAAATTAAGGTGAGAAGGAGTTTAGAAAGAAGATTTAAGTGTTCCGAAGGATGGCTGTTATCAGGTTACAAGAAGCTGTTAGTAATTAGGCCACTCATGACTAGCTTATGAAATGGAGTAAATAAGTGTTGAAGAGAGAGAGTTAGAGGAGATTAGGGATCTGAAGATTTCTTGAAATTAATGATGTTGTAATGATGTGACATTAGATGACTTGTTGACTATTGGATAGTCTGTTCCACTTAATGATTGCAAAGTGGTTAACGGAAGTACTACCAGTATGGGAGCCTTAACGTGAAGCTACAAATAAGATAACGTGCAACGACAGCGGAAGTTTTCATTGATTACGGAAAGTAATAGACCCCAATGAAGGAGAGGAGATAAATGGAAGTGAATGGACCTTTGAGTGATTGTTTCTTTAACTTGGTATCTGGTCATAAGAAGGACAACAACCAACTCATACAGTAAGGACAACAGGAGGTGTGATTTTCAAAATTTTCAAAATTTTTAACAAGTTTTCAAAAAAGATTTTCCTCACAAAATTTCCAAAGGCCTTTTTGAATAAAATAAGTTTTAAACCTTGGTTGTCAAGTTACTACTTGAGTTTCTTGTTAGTTAAAGGACCCGGATTATCTGGAAGGATGTTGTTTCAGATTCAGTATTGTTAATTCGAAGAATTCATTAATTAAACGGAAGCCTGAGTATGATCGAAGTAGATTGAGAAAATTTTCAGACTTTTTTAAAGGAAAGATATTATTAATAAAATGATCGCTATGTTGAATGATTCATGGTTATTCCAAATTAAAAAGTGGAAACTCAAAGTTATCTGATAAGAACGCCATTATGATCAAATTATTAAAGTATTATACGTGTAGGTGCGACGTTACAGACGCGAGACTTAACAAGTAAGAATCTACCATAATGCTTAGTTGCGAAGGCATTTTAGCATACTTCTAAAGTTGTTATGTGATACAAGTGGGAAATGATCGAGCAAGCTCGAAAGATGAATACAAGTGAGATGTGGATGGTGACCAATGGTATCATTCTTGTCCTCAACATTACAGAATACATGCCTTTTTAATTCCTAAAAATGTATGAACTCATTTTCTTAATAAATTCTTTCTGATGATATCAAAAAGAAGGATTTTGTATTCCTTTCAAATTTAATTGTTCCCCTCGGGTTTTGTTTTCTGATTGGGACAAACAGTGTTATGATGAGACATTTTGTCGGAATGATGAAGAGTCGGGTGGTACGCCACCTAATCATGTGTTGTATGCCATACGGTATGAAAGACTGGCCATCTTAAGTACCAATGTGGTTGTCTCATTCATATTCAAATCATTACTTCTTCTTTCTTTTCAACTCTAAGTTTATTAAAATTGTGAATCCTTCTAGTTGTTTCGTTGTACCGTTATTCCTTGTGAGAGCTTTTTAAACAAAATTTAACATATTATACACCCAGCGGGCAAAGTCTCATCTACCTCTCATGCATGGAAAGGAAATAAGGGCATATGGTGAGAATTGCAAATCACTGGCCCTAGCCAGGGATGCATTACGAGTCAAGGGAATCTACTTCAATAAAGAATACATCTCCGAGAACGAGAATTTGTGATTTTCCTGAGAAATATGTTATTTAGAATATGGATGTGATAACGTGGAAGATTATCGCGGATACCTAATGCGTTAAAGTATTGAAAGATGTGAGAGCAATTTGATCATGTATCTCTCAAGGTTTTATTGATAAGATGAATTATCCTGTTGAATCAATAATTTTATGACTAAAGGACTAGCAAGTAAAGAACATGCAGTTATTGAATAAGTAAGTACCAATGGCGGAATCGATATTTCTGGCAATAAGCTGAGAAGAATTGATATCATTTGAGATAAAAGGATTTGACATTATTTTCAAGAGTGGATTAACTATTCAAGTGTGATGCCCAGGTAGACCGTCGTGATGGAAGATAGTTCTGAAGACGCCAAATGAAAACATGAAGAAGTTTAAAGGACAAAGGAAAGTAAAGAATTTGTTAAGAATGATTTAAGATTACAGTGACTAAAATATAAGTGTTATGACGATTATGACTAAGAGTCCGAAGCAAACCGAACTTGAAGATTTTACAGTCTCAAGATATATTTCCAGATGAGTTACTAATATTTCCTTTAGATAAAGAAAATGTGTTTATGATTGATTTAGCACTTGAAATGAAGCCAGCGTTCAAAGCCCCGCACAGAATGGCACCAGATAACATGAAGAAGTTACCAGAGCAAACGCATGAGATGATTAGAAGAAAAAGCAACTGGACCTAGCGTACCCCTAAAGTACACCGACACGACGTGTTAATAAGAAAAATGGAAGGGTGAGCTTATGTGTTAGCGAAAGCTCAACAAGTTTACTCTCAAGAGCAGATATCTGTTACCTCGAACCAATGGTTTGTTTAAATAAATGAACGAAGCAAGGTATTTCTATAAGATTGATTTAAGGTTGGGTATATTACCAAGTGAAGATTGAACTTATGGACATATCAAAGATAATTTTCAGAACTCAGTACTGTTGTTACAAAATTCTAGAAATGTTAGGTGGATGAACTGGTATACCATCGATATTTAAATTTGATAAGTAGAATCTTGAAAGAGGAATCTGGATAAGATATACTTGTGTTACTTATGAAGAATCATGCAACCTATACACTGATAGCTGAGGAGTCAAAGAAGAAGGAAGCGGTATAAAAAGTTTACCAGGTGAAAACTTTAATGGCAGAAAGTAAAATTCTTAATATAGATAGTCAGTAAGGAGGAGACAAAGGGGGATTCAGCAGAAAAATTTAAAGATAGTATGAGTGAAGAAAGATCAGAAGCACCAACAAAAATAAGAAATTTTATCATGGGTCAGTTACTATCAGAAATTTGTGCAAGATTTCTTGAAAGTTGTAATATTTTGGGTGAAGCTAACCAGGAAAAGCAAAAAAGTTATATGAAATGAATAAGGGTGAAGAAAGTTTTGCGAAGTTAAATGAAAGAATGGTTACAACACCTATTTTATCACTTTGAAAGTATCAGAGAGATTTGGTAGTTTATAGTGATACTTCTCGTAAGGGAGTAGGATGTGTGTTGACGCAAAGCAATAAAGTTATTGCATATGCATCCAGACAACCGAAACCTTATGAGCAGAAGTACCCTACTCATAACTGGGAATTAAAAGCAACCATAATATTTGTTTTGAAAGATTGGGAAATATTATAAGTATAGAGAAGGATGGAGATATATACGGACCATAAGAGTTTGAAGTATGAACTTCTGAGGAAAAGCAAATATAGTGGTAAGAGATGGGAAAGAAGGAGGGAGAATGAACATAGAGAATATACCAGCAGAATTATCTATTGAATTCTAGAAGTTGGAATTGGAAGTCAGGGTTCATGATCTAAAAAGGAGTAAGAATGTATAAGAATAACTTTTCAATTGGAATTGTTAGAAAAGATAAAGAAGTGTCAGGAAGAGATAACGAATCAGGATATAAATCATTTAGTAAGTGAAGAATTGTGCACACAAAAAGGATGGTCGAGGTATTCTTAGGTTTTCTTCTAGAATTTGGAATCCACCAGTGACGGAGTTGAAGAATGAAATTTTACAGAAAACTCATAATTTAAAGTATTCAATTCACTCAGAGAGTATCAAGATGTAGAGAGATTTAAAGGAAAATTATTTGTCGCCAGATATGAAAAGGGAAATTTTTGGAATGAATTAGCAGATGTTATACATGTCAAAAGAGTTAAAGCAGAACATCAGAGACCAAGTGGATTACTACAGCCATGGAAAGTTCCAGAGTGGAAGTGGGAGCATATCACCATGGATTTCATAGTTGGGGTTACCAATCACAAAAGTTAATCATGATGCCATTTGGCTTATAGTGGATAGATTTACCAAGTCAGCTTATTTTCTGCTTATAAACGAAAGATTTTCGCTCGATAAGTTAATCCATAGGTGCCTGAAGGAAATTGTAGTTCGTCATGAAATTCTTGTGTCTATCGTATCTGATCGAGATCCAAGATTTAATTCGGGATTTTGGAAGAGTTTTCAAGAATGTTTAGGAACAAGATTGAATATGAGTACAGATTATCACCCAGAGACGGATGGTCAAAGTGAAAGAATAATCCAGACAATAGAAGACTTATTACGTGTTTGTGCTATTGATTTCAAAGGAAATTGGGGCGAGCATCTACCTCTGATAGAATTTGCTTGCAACAACAGTTATCACGCTAGTATCGGGATGTCACCCTAAGAAGCCCTTTATGGACGCAAATACAGATCTCTAGTGTATTAAGACGGAGCAGTAGAGCACAAAATACTTGGACCTGAATTAGTACAGTAGACAAAGGAAGTTATTGAAGTTATCCAGAAGAGATTGATAGCCGTACCAGACCGTCAAAGGAAATAAACAGATCAATCAAGGAAAGACATGGAATTCGAAGAAGGAAGCTTAGTACTACTGAAAGTATCGCCGTGGAAGGGATTAACGAGGTTTGGAAAGAAAAGAAAACCGAGCCCAAGATATGTCGGACCTTTTGAAATTTTAAAGCACGTTGGCAAAAGTAGCTTACGAGTTGTCGTTACCTGCGCACATAGAGCACATTCGCAATGTTCTTCACGTATCGATGCTTAAGAAGTATAATCCAGACTCCAGGCATGTAATAGAATATGAGTCAATAGAGCTTCAGGCAGATTCGTCCTATGTGGAAAGTCCGATAGAGATTTTAGAGGAAAGAGAGAAGGTATTGAGAAATAAAGTGGTAAAGCTAGTAAGAATATTATGGAGAAACCCAAAGGTTGAAGAGTCAACCTGGGAGTTAGAAAGTGATATGAGAGCAAAGTGTCCTCATTTGTTTTCTTAGGAGATTCTGAGGACAGAATCCTTTTAAGGGGGGAAGGATGTAATATCCGGGATATATCGTATAATTATTTTATGTGTTCAGTATTTATTCTGTGAATTAATTGTTAAGTGTTAAATGTGTTTGGATATTTAAAAATATTATTAATTGAGTATTTTAATTTTTATAAGTCCAAAATAAAATATAGATAATTGTCATATCTTCCTATTTATTTTTATGTTGATTTATGAATTTATAGGAATTATATGAATTTTATAAAATCTTTTTCCGGGTATTTAAAATCTATTTTATAAAAACGGGAACCAACCGACGTCATCCGTTGTTACGTTTTTAGAACCCGAAACTCTTCCGAGAACTCCTTCCTAACCTAATTACAATATTCCGAGCATTTTTCATGTTTCGACTTTTTCGATCCGGCGTACGGTTTGTCCTGTGCGGGTCCCGGCGCAACATTTTCGATACAATATTCGTTTCGGTAAATCAATAAAACTCGTATTTTGATAAACGAGAGCTTTTTTATTAAACTATCACAATTATCACTTCGTAATACGTGTAACTAGGCGCTGAGACCAAGACCGCAGTACAAATTGTACTGATTTGGATAATTATCTCGAAAACCGGTACCGTTTGGATCAGTTTTTATAAATAAACGTACCATTTTATATCCGGAATGATCCAACGGGATAATAATTTCCCGTAATTATAAATAGCCTCTACCGTATTTTATTTTATACCGGAAATCATTTGCAAACAGTATTTACAGAATTTTTACAGAGAAAATACTTTAACTCTAATTTGTTCTTCGTAATCAAACACAAATTCGAAGGCGTTATCGATATCCGATTTTGGCGTACATATACTCAAAACGAAGCTACTAAAATCTAGAATCCAAACTTTCCATCAATTTCAACCCAGAAACATCAGGTGATTTTCTTTTTAATTATTTATATTCGAATTTCTTGGTATTTAAATTATGAATTTTTGTACGGATGGTTGTTTGAATGATTTGATGATTATATGTTGTAGAGCTTGTTTTCCTGATCATTTTGGTATATTATACTTCAAATTTGGAGTTCAATAACATGTTCAAATTAGGGTTTGATTCTCGAATTGATGAACTAGGGTTTTTAATAGTTTGAATGTTCTTAATTAGATTTAGGCGTTTCTTTGTTTGGGATTGAAAGCTGAAATTGATTACATCATTGAGTAGATCGTGGAAAAATAAATCGATTCATGTGTAGCTTGTAAACCGACGACCTCTGGATTGTGTAACTCGAATATCGCTGGAAAACAAACCCAGGCGGCGGCGGAATTTTTCCGGTTAATTTTCCGGCTGAATTACGAATGCTTTCCTGGATTAATTGTGATATTTGAGTTCCTGATAATCTGCTCTTGAACCCTGCAATTTTTGGCATGTTTCTGGGACGTTTCCAGCCGCCGGAAAAGCTCCATGGCGGCGGCCATGGAGTCCGGCCGGCGGGAGTTCGTCGGAGAAGACACAGGGGTGGCAAACTTCAGTTTGGCCCCTGTAGTTGTCTCCAATATTCAGACTTCATACCCCAGTTTTATAAATTTACAAAAATTATACTTCTGTATTAAATTTTTTTCAAAAACTAGATTTCTGTTTATAAACTTTTCAAAAATACGATTTCTTTTTTATAAAATGATTTTAAAAATAAAAATAAAATAGTTTTAACTATTTAAAAATTCTGAAAATTATTATTTTAATTCCAAAATTTGTTTTTAATTCAAAAATAAATCTAAATTATTTAATTAATTAGTTTTAATTAATAATTAATTGATTAATTGATCAATTAATTTAAATATTAATTGGTTAATTAGTTTAATTAGTTATTAATTAATTTTGATTGATTATTTAATTGGATTTAATTATTTTAAATTGATTTAAAAATTCCGGAAAATAGTTTTGAGCTTTATAATATTATTTTAAATTAGTTTCAAGGCTCGATAATTATTATAAAATTGTTTCGAAGCCGGAATTGGCCAACCGAACCCATTTATTACTCTGAAATTGATCCAACGACCCGTTTTAATTCCGAAAAATGTTTTAAAAATCATTTTAATTACCTGAAAGCCTATTTATGACCCGAGACTTCTTTATAAACGATATACCATTGATTATTTGACATGTTATGTGTTATATGTGACTTGTTGGTTGACCGTCGGTCTATATATTCGGTGATTACTTGTTTATAGCCTAACTTTCGATCCGTTAATCGGATTTGGGTGAAACGAAGGGTAGATAGAAATGTATGTCGAATAGAATCGTATGAGTTAAATATTGATAGATATTTATAATGCCTAGCAGAGTAAGCAAGGCATAAGAAAGGGAAGCAGGTGATCAGAAAATAGAATTGACATGTAGAATATACAGCAAGTAATCAGAGAATAGAAGCGAGGCATAAGAAAAGCAGACGAGTGATTGTTGAATGGAGTCAGTAGATAAGTACAAGTGAAGTTGAAATCGATTATGATAAGGCAAGTACTTCTAAACCTTTCTCGAGATATATTGCAAATATTTCTAAATTCTCTTGTGACATATTGTTAATACTCAAAATAGCTCTGTTTTATATTGGAAATACTTTGAATCCTTCAGCCTTGAACCTGAGCCACATCATTTGATCTTGAGCTGTAAGCCTTATTCTTTGTGAACCGTTTCTGGTTGATTTACCAAATATTAAACCACACATATACGATACTACTCCACAAATATATAACCATCACATACCAAACACTGGAACAAAATTGTTTTAAACATGCAGAAACTTTTATACTTAACCATACCTTGTGACATCAAAGTATTGAAACCCTGTAAAAACATTATTCATCTAATACGCGATTATCCTGCAGACTGGAGGCCACTTCTTTCATGTACTTTGACATACCCTTTCAGTAACTATGAATTTTACCATGCTTTTATACAAAAGTTTTATTGTTATTGATTATGATCAGGTTTTATTGAATTCTGTTATTTATCATATTGAACTACTTTAGAATTGGATAGTTTTCTTTGTGTAGACCAGATTCGTGGTCAGACCATATCAATGGTCAAGTTAGGCCAATGTGTGCCTTGGATCCAGTAGTTAGAGCAATGTTGTGTGCTTTGCTCGGGGTTAGTGCGTGACTGATCAGCAGCCTAACCTTGGTTTTAAAAACTTAAAATAAATATCCAATTCTATTGGTTGTTTAACAAGAAACTTGATTCCTTTGAATCATCTTGTTTATTATTGTTTAACCTCAGTGAATAATGATATGACTTGCTGAGCTAGTTAGCTCACTCTTGCAAATCTTTTATGTATGCTACAGTTACAAAGGATACAGTTGATAGCGAGGTTTCACAGTTCAATGTTCGAGCTAGGATTCCAGATTATGATTGATCGAGCTAGCAGGAGCTTATTGCAGTAGTGAGATAGTAAGGTTGTAAGAATAATTTCATATCAGTTGTAAATTAAATTAGTTGGGATTTGGTACGTTGTAATAAAAGTTAAGGTTGTGGCTTGTTTTCATACTTTAACCTGTTGCGATCCGTGGTTATGTAAAGCAGGGTCATTGCAAATAATATTTTATATTCAGGTTTATATATTGAGTATGTGTTGTGGACCCTAAACTTCTGACCCGGGTTTAGAGGGCGCCACACCAGTTGTACCGCGAGAACTTTGATGACGAGCCCAACCGACCACGACTCATAGCCAGACTTAAGGAGATCATCCAGATGGTTGAGGACCGATTGGCATTGATGATTCCACACCGTGAGAGAGAGAGAGTCAAATTGCTCTTACCGCCATTGCTGACGAGCTCCGCCGAGTGATTAGCCATCTCCGTGCCCCTATTCCCCCACCACCATCTCTTAGACTATTATATAGTCTACCTATCTCCAGCATTATTGTTGATTAGTACTTTGATTTCCATTTGTACCTTGTACCCGGATTATTTTGGGAAGACTTTATTTGCACTTTGATTATCTCTATAATATTGCCATCTCATTACCATGCTATATACTTGCTTAGATAAAAATTATTGATTAAATTATGTTGACCTCTTTAAAACTTGATCCTGTCTAATCTTTTCCTAAGATATCTTTTGAATAAAATCTCAGTGCTTAATATTTACCCTTACTATAACTTGTCTATACAAATATTGAACTGTGAATAAACCTTTCTTGTCTACATTCAGAATCATGCCTCCTCGTAGAGCCCGCAACACCAACACCAGGGATCATGAAGATCCACCACCCAACTTGGATCAACTTATGCAAATACTTCACCAACAATTTGTTACCCTTGCTCAACAACAACTTCTTCAGCAACAACTTTAACAACCACCTCTACCACCACCAACCCCTACAACTTTCAAATTATTCCAAGCTGTAAAACCACCAGAGTTTTGTGGAACTCAAGACCCTGTAGAAGCTCAATCTTGGCTTAAAGAGATGGAGAAAGCTTTCACGCTAGCTGTTGTTAGGGAAGAAACGAAGGTCGATTATGCGTCTTATTTTCTGAAAGGCGAAGCGAACTATTGGTGGGAGTCAGCTCGTGCTCTAGAAGAGGAAGAAGTTATTTTTTGGGATAGATTCAAGAAGATTTTCTTAGACAAGTATTTCCCAAGGTATATGCAGACTCGGATAGAATTGAAGTTCTTTGAATTGAAGCAAGAAGGAATGACTGTGGGAGAGTACGAGAAGAAATTCACCGAATTGGATAGGTTTGTTGCAGATAACGTGGACACGGATGAGAAGAGAGTGAAGAGATTTCAACAAGGATTGCAGCCTTGGCCACGAAGCATAATGGCTGCTTTTGAATTGGCCACATATGCTGAAGTGGTCCAAAAGGCGATGGTGATCGAAGGAGAAAGTGACCAAAACTCGAAGGAGAAAGAGAGTAAGAAAAGAAAGTTTGGAAGTAGTGGAGAAGGATGGGCTCAAGGAAGCCAAAGTGGAAAGAATTTCAAGAAGTTTGGATTTCAGAACCAAGGAGGACCCCGAAGCTTTAAGAAAGGTGATAATAAGAGTCAGAGGAATAGGATTCAAGGGCAGAGATTCCAACAAGCAACAAATCCGGAGTGTAAATTCTGCAATAAGAGACACATGTGTAATTACAATAAGGCTGACATCGTCTATTACAAGTGCAATACGAAAGGTCAATATGTGAATGAGTGCCGAAACCCGAAGCCTTTTGTTATATGCTTTATGTGTGGAAAGACTGGTCACATGTCGAGAGATTATAAGGCCCCCGGAAACAACAAGTTGATGCAATTGACGGCCGCTCCTTTCAATCAAGCAATGCCATCTTATTTCCCAATTCTTAAACTTCCTTCAAATCAACCTTCTGAATCTGCAACTCCAGTGTTTCCTCCCTTTAATCCTGCTCAGGCCCAGACATTTAACATGAACATCAAGGATGCTGTTCAGAATTATGAAGTTGTGGAAGGTACCCTTTCTGTCAACAACATCAATGCTAAAGTGCTATTTGATTCTGGAGCTACTAGATCTTTCATATCTGAATCTTTTATTGGCAAGTTGAATTGTGAAATTGAACTGTTAGTTGAACCCTTATCTATCATTTTGGCTAATCAAGAGCGATTATATGTTAAAGGTGTTTGCCGTCGGTGTAGAGTAGAGATTTCAGGCTATAGTTTCCCTGTTTTCCTCATACCTTTTCAACTAGGAGAATTTGATGTTATATTAGGAATGGATTGGTTAGCAGAGCATGGTGCTCAGATAAATTGCAAGAAGAAGAAAGTGATTCTTAAGACCCCTCAAGGAAAGAAAGTAGAGTTTAAAGGACAGAAACAAGTTAAAGCATTTCTAACAATGATTCAAGCTAAAAGATTGTTAAGACAAGGGTGTAAAGGGTATTTTGCTCATGTAAATGATAGGTCTAAGGAGACGCCGAATATAGGAAGTATTCCGATAGTTAGCGAATTTCCCGATGTATTTCCGAACGAACTTCCAGGATTGCCGCCTGACCGTCAAATCGAATTCTCTATCGACTTAGCGCCCGGCGTGGACCTGTATCGAAGGCACCTTATCGTATGGCACCAGCAGAAATGAAGGAATTGGCCAAGTAACTACAAGAATTATTGGATAAAGGAGTTATAAGGCCGAGTGTATCTCCATGGGGTGCTCCAGTTTTGTTTGTGAAAAAGAAGGATGGAAGTATGAGATTGTGTATTGACTATAGAGAGTTGAACAAATTGACCATCAAGAATAGGTACCCGTTACCTCGTATTGATGACTTGTTTGATCAACTTAAAGGAGTTAATTATTTCTCAAAGATTGACTTTCGATCGGGATATCATCAGTTGAAGATTAAGCCGGAAGACATACCAAAAACTGCTTTCAGAACCAGATACGGACATTACGAGTTTCTAGTTATGGCATTCGGATTAACAAATGCGCCAACCTCCTTTATGGATTTGATGAATCGAGTATTCAAGGAGCATTTGGATAAGTTTGTCATTGTGTTCATTGACGACATTCTAATATATTCGAAGACCGAGGAAGATCAGGTTGAACACCTGAGAATTGCTTTGGAGACCTTAAGAAAAGAGAAGTTGTATGCAAAATTTTCGAAGTGTGAATTTTGGTTGCGAGAAGTTCAGTTTCTAGGACACATTGTTAGTAGTGAAGGGATTCGAGTTGATCCAGCAAAGATAGAAGCTGTAGTGAACTGGGAGAGGCCGAAGACCCCGACTGAAGTTAGAAGTTTCATGGGATTAGCCGGATATTATCGAAGATTTATGAAGGATTTTTCTAAGATTGCAGTACCATTGACGAAGTTAACCCGAAAGAATGAGAAGTTTGAATGGACTGAGAAGTGTGAAAAGAGTTTTCAGAAATTGAAGCAGAAGTTAGTTACCGATCCAGTATTATCCCTACCAGATGATCAAGGAGATTTTGTGATATTCAGTGATGCGTCACACAAAGGATTGGGTTATGTTTTAATGCAACGCGGGAGGGTGATAGCCTACGCGTCAAGACAACTTAAGCCTCACGAACAAAGGTACCCAACTCACGACTTAGAACTGGCTGCAATTGTATTTGCCTTGAAGTTGTGGAGACATTATCTATATGGAGAGAAATGTGAGATATATACGGATCACAAGAGCCTGAAGTACATTTTCACTCAGAAGGAATTAAACATGAGGCAACGAAGATGGTTGGAGTTGATTAAGGACTACGATTGCACAATCAATTATCATCCCGGGAAAGCGAATGTAGTAGCGGATGCTTTAAGTTGCAAGGAGAGACTGAATATATTGACCATGGCCCAACAGTTATCAAAGGAATTTGAGAAGATGAAAATTGAAATTCGAGCTCCAAGTACACCAACTGAAATGATCTGTGCGATGACTTTTCAACCAGAGTTGTTAGAAAGGATTAGGAATTGTCAAGAAGAAGTGATGAATCAAAGAATGAACGAGTTGACCGGAGAAGAGATTTGTACTCAAAAAGACAACCAAGTAATTTTAAGATTCTCATCAAGGATTTGGATACCGAATGTGGAGGAATTGAAGAATGAGATTTTAAAGGATGCTCACAACTCAGAATTCCCTATTCACCCAGGAAGTACAAAAATGACCAAGATTTGAAAAATGATTTTTGGTGGCCAGACATGAAGAAAGAGATTGCGTAATGGATTAGTAAGTGTTACACGTGTCAAAGGGTAAAAGTCGAACATCGGAGACCAAGTGGACTAATTTAACCCTTAGAAATACCGGAATGGAAATGGGAGCATATCGCAATGGATTTTATAGTTGGATTACCTAGGACCAGATCTAACCATGATGCTATTTGGGTAATAATCGATCGATTGACTAAGTCAGCTCATTTTCTACCGATTAATGAGAGATTCTCGATGGACAAGTTGGTTCATATGTACCTAAAGTAGATTGTCACTCGTCAATGAGTTCTAGTGTCTATTGTGTCAGATAGAGACCCCCGTTTCAACTCTAGATTTTGGAAGCAATTTCAAGAACATTTAGGAACTCGACTCAAAATGAGTACTGCCTATCACCCGCAAACAGATGGTCAAAGTGAGCGTACGATTTAAACCATAGAAGACATGTTGAGATCTTGTGCCTTAGACTTTAAAGGAAATTTGGACGATCGCCTACCTTTAGTAGAGTTTTTATATAACAATAGCTATCATGCCAGTATTGGAATACCTCCATACGAAGCCCTCTATAGAAGAAAGTGTAGATCGCCGATATGTTGGGACGAAGTTGGAGAACGAAAAATAGCTGGCCCTGAATTGATTAAACAGACAAAAGAAGCGGTAGATGTGATTCAGAATCGATTGATCGCGGCTCAAGATAGACAAAGGAAGTATGCTGACCCACATAGAAAGAATGTAGAATACGAAATAGGAGAAGCTACCATGTTGAAGGTGTTGCCCTGGAAAGGGATCACTAGATTTGGATAAAAGGGAAAGTTGAGTCCAAGATTTGTCGGACCTTTTGAGATTTTGGGTAAAGTTGGAAAAGTGGCATACCAGTTGGCCTTACCGTCTCAAATGTAGCACATCCACAATGTTTTTCACGTATCATTGCTTAAGAATTTCAACCCCGACACCAAATGTATCATAGAGAATGAACCAGTGGAGATTGAGCTTGATTTGTCTTATATCGAGCAACCAGTTAGCATTCGAGATAGAAAGGATAAAGTGTTAAGGAATAAGATAGTTCCTTTAGTTAAAGTTTTATGGAAGAATCCCAAAGTTGAAGAGTCAACATGGGAATTAGAAAGTGATATGTTAGATAAGTATCCTCATTTGTTTGCTTAGATTCTGGGGACAGAATCCTTTAAGGGAAAAAGGTTGTAACGTCTGTAAATATTATGATATTATAAATTCTATGATGTGGCATTATTGTGCATTATTGTGAGTACATGAGTTTCTAAATATTGCTTTCCAGTGATTATGTGAATTAAGTAAATACAAATATATTTTCTTTCCTGACGATTCGAATCTTTGTACAAATATTTAGATATGGAAATTCTGTGCTTAGACGATTAAATAAATTGGTATAATGCTAGGTTATATTTTAAAACTTTATTTGCATTAAAATATAATTAAATTGTATTTTTATGTGGCTTATTATAGAAGTATTATTATAAAGAAAATTCTTTTAAAAATTATTTTTATTCAAATATCTTGAAAATACTCTAATAAAACTTCTAAAATCTTAAAGTAATTTATGGTATAATTTTTGTGATTTATGGAATTGTACTTTATTTATTAAAATTCATTCTTTTTAAGCATATTTTAATTCTAGAAAATTGATTACTAGATTACTAATGTACCCTTGCATGTAAAATCCCTTATAATAGAGACCAAGGATAGGACCGTCATTTCCAACCCCACTAACTCACTTTAACCAAGCAAAGTACTCATCTACCCTTGCATGCAAAATGGCTTAAGCTTGTAGGAAGGGCATAGAGGTTATTTCTCAATTCCACTACCACTTTATCAAATCAAAACCCAAAAACACAAGCTTACTCTATCATTTTGCACATACACTTTACTCCTTCCTCTCTCCTTTCTCTCCATTCAGACGAAGCCACCCCCTCCCCCTCTTCTTTCATTTTTTTTTATTTTCTCAAACACTTTGATCAAGGAGCTAATTCATTCATATTCCCACATTTAAACTTGGAAAATTTTGGCTAATAAAAGGTATGTTTTATTATCTGTTGATGTGTTCTTGTAGCCAAGATTTAGGCCTTGAATTCTCATGGATTTAAGGACAAAAATCATAAGGGCTTAAATATATGGACTTGATATGGTCTTGGAGAAGTATTTTTAGTTTAACTTTCTAATTCATAATCTTGTTCATAGCATTTGGCAATGATTTATTAAAA
This sequence comes from Apium graveolens, assembly GCF_009905375.1. NCBI lineage: Eukaryota > Viridiplantae > Streptophyta > Magnoliopsida > Apiales > Apiaceae > Apium > Apium graveolens. The sequence continues at coordinate 143,591,342 of NC_133651.1, read as the reverse complement.
GAGCCGAATGTATATGGATTGTTCTTTAGAAATTTCTATGAAAATGACTTTGCATGTTGCTTATAAAACGTTTTTGCTTCTAAAAATGATGAATTATAATGTTTAGACTCTTGAATGCTATGTTTTTTTAAGTATATTAAGTTTTAAGACTTGCATGTTAGTTATAGGCCTTGCATATTGAAATTAACCCTTGCATGTTGATTTACAAGTGATTTTAGACTAGGAAACCATACTTGCATGCTATGAGCTTTGATACTTGATTTTTATGAGGTGCATGCCACGAATTATGTGTTAAATGGATAGTTTAAATATGTCATGATTAAAAGAGATTAAAATGAGTAGGTATCAAGTTTAACCTAAGTGTATAATTCGAATTATGCTTAGAACTTAGAGATATGAAGTTGTCTAGCTAGTTGCCTCTCTTGACCCCTTGATAATTGGTAATTATGGTAAATAAAATAAAAATCAACCTTGTGCACTATAGGTCAGTAGGTGTTAGCATGATATTAGGCTTGGTTGTTGATTTGTTCTTTGGTTTTGGTGGTTAAGAAGGGAGTTAAGGTGGAAGGGATGCATTAGTCCTATTTAGACAGAATTTAGTACTAGAAGTTTAGGTCATTTTAGGTATGCATTGGTGAGGCATTGTTAGGCCCAAGTTCAGTGGAATTAGGGCTTGGTATTTACTTGAGTCCAGAAGCTTTATATTGGATAAAATTATGCATTTGGTTGGGTGCACAAGCACAATACCGAGAGTAACTCAGAACATGGCAGATTTGGTACAACTCCATATTTGACCCATTATAACCATATTTTAGGATATAAATTCATTGGGACTTGGTTTATAATAGTATAATGAACTCTTAGGAAGCTTAAAAAGTCATTAAAATCAATAATTGAACAATTTAAGTGAGTTTTAAGTTGGTAAAAACAAGGCAGATTGGTAATCAAGGAAGGCAGATTTGTGTCAACTTCTACTTAAGGCCTAGGGAGGCATGAGTGAGGTTTTTGAGTCATTCCAACTTTGAGAGTTATTTTAGAGTCTTAGTAACCTCAGACAGTTGGTTTGGAGTAAAGGCCCAAGGTTACCCCATTTCCACCAAAACACCCGAGAGTCACCATAAGAGTTGTATTAAGAAGCCTATGAGGAGTGCATTGTGTTTAAGTGCTTTATGAGTGAGGCCTTGATGTCAAGTCAAGTTTGGGAGTTGATTTATGTCATAAGAGTCTATAGAAATCATAATTAAGTGAAGACCCGAGGTAGAAATGTATATTTGTGCCGAGGCACACAAGTTGTGCCAAGGCGTGCATCCAGGAAGAGTTTAGAGTATGTATTAGTTTTGCGAGTCATTGTGAGTGAGGCCTAAGTGTGCCTTACTATTTTTGGGATAAGTTGAGGTCTGTAAAAGAAGAGTAATAGTATTAATCATAATTTTTGTGTGGTACCTGCTCATGTGCATAAGAATCTGAAATAGTGTATAAAGTATAAGTATGTACTATTAACTAAATGTTATATTTCCATAATTATGTGTTGTGTGATTTCTTTGATGCATATGCTAATTATATCTAAATAAGCCTGTATATATACATCTCTATATATATATATATATTTCATATATAATTATACGCGGAGGGGTAGTTAGCAAGTGTTATTGATAAGAGTACCATTATTATAGGTTCAAGTAGGAGGCCAGGAAAGGAGCCCATAGACGATTCCATTCAAGTACTCAGTAAGCGTAATTCAGGCAAGTGAACTCTCAACTTATCTTTATAATTCCATTTCTTGTGATTGAATAACCTGTGAATGCTTGACTATCGTTTAATAAATTGATTAGCCCCTGACATCACTCAATGATAGGATCTTGAACTTAGTTAATCGCTTCCATACTTGAATTGATCCCCTTTTTCATCACATATTACCTCGTATCCCTGTGAATACCCTACAAATAGTTCCTTAATATATATCCAGTGAAACCTAAAACCCTCATACATTAGATTCATTTCCTTTGGAAATCCAAACACTAATATCATCCTCTCATTTGAACTTTGTCAATACCAACCTTTGTTATATTGTCCTTGATCAAGAACCCTTTTAATTTGAAATGAGTTATTAAAAATGAATTGAATGATATGATGAGACTGAGGCGCCAATCACTGTAATAGTTTTAAAACCTCAGTAGCGGGGAGCCTGATGGTTTTATATGGCCAATGTGTGTCGAGGATCCTCAATAGTGGTGAATCACTTGTTATGTGGTTCGGAGCTTTGATATGGGTTGATCACCCCTCATTGATCATAGTGCTGTGTGATTTCAATTCCATTCACTTATTAAAATCTTGAACTTTTACTTGAAATTTCATAGTGTTGATTTACCTTCTGTTATTGTTTTATTGAAGCATATGATGAACTGTTGTACCCTATTATTCACTTGCTGAGTGTTTTGCTCATTAATATTATTATTGATGTTATCCCTTCAGTGAAACCCGAAGATGGCCCGTCTCAAGCAAACCGCGCGTAAGACTTCTGGGGACTCTGGGTATGCCTACCGTCAGATGTTGGAGCAGGTAGGGAACTATTAGTTCCCTAAGGGTTGTAAACCTTGGGTTTAAAACTTGTGTAGTAATTTGGCTTTAGATATTTTTGGTCTATAATAAATAAGATGTTAGATGTAGTTAAAACTCATTCCTGTGGATTCGGGGATTGTGGTTAAGGGTTGTAGCTCTAATATTCTATCTTTTGTAGTTCTTACTGTTTAATCTATATTATGCATATTTCTGCTAGTTAGTATTGTGGGTCCGTCACATTTTTGACAACTGTTATGATTGAAGCAGAACAGACTTTAGACATCTGGCAGCATATCATTAGTCAAAAAATTGTTAGTGGGCACGGGTATTAAGCAGTAATAAATGTGCACATGCAATGTTTCAAGGAAAACACGCTTCCCACTTACTAAATGATTATGATTGTTTTTATCTCACCTAATTATATTCTGATAAAATATGACCGTTACAGTATTTACCACAAATAAGTCAAGTAAATAAATAATGCCACGTAAGCATCAGAGTTTCCATCAGAATTTAATATCAGAACTTGACTATTATCAGATTTTAACAGACATCTGAACATGGCTTCTGTACTCAAAAAGTGAATGTTTGTTTCTATGACTCTTCATACAAATACTGACTTGTTTCTTTAAAGTTTAAGCATCAGAAATTCCATCAGAACTTGTCCTCGAAAATTACGCAAATGACACTTAACTTTTTGTCAAAAACAACTTAATCACCACAGTAATTTTCATCATTCATATGGAGTGAAAGTGTGTGCATTAGCAAAATATCATATAAAGATAATAGTCTGATAAACTTCGATACATCTTAGAAATAAGGCATAACTAAAAAAGTGCTTAAAATCTGTTATTAATTATGAAGTCTGCTATAGAATAAATTTATGCAAGAATCCACCTCAACTGTTTGTGCTCATTTTATGCATCTTTTGAAATTCCTTTTTACAGTGGATTCTCAGTGTAAGTGAGTCACAACTGCTATCAGAATTTATGCTATTATCAGAGTTTTTCTCCAGTAATCAGAGAATATGAAAAGTCACCAATAAAAATTTATTTGCTTTTCTAATGCATATTACTTAATACCAGCAATGCACTTGGCTCTTCCCTTCTACATATTTACTCTAGATCTCAAAGGAGTACATGACTTCAATTTTCTTTTCTTTTCATTTATTTTCTCCAGATAAGTGAGGCTTATCAAGCATGTGGTTCATCCTTAAGATTTACTGACATCAGAATTTAACAGATAAGAAGCAAGAATCTAGTTTGTGACTTAGTAATAAGATACACAAAGTAAGTTTGACTAAGCTCAACATCAGAATTCGCTTGTGTTAATGAATTTCCACATAAACAACTAATTCAAACATGGGATTTCTTGTATGTTAAAGACTACTAGGTCAGCATCTAGCACAGTTATCCTCACTGGATTGAATAGTCACAAAACATTCAAAATACTATTAGAGTATATAGATCCATATTAGATAACAATCAATATTTAATGTATTACAATTTAAGCACAAATTACATGAAGATAAGACAATCTGTAAAAACTGATCATAAAGCCTGATGCATGTGAACAAAAACTAAGCAGATTTAGAGAAAGAACCTGAAACCATTCCAAGTTCATTTACCAGTCTTGTAAAAGTAGCTTCACATAGTGGTTTTGTCAAGATATCTGCTAGTTGTTGATCTGTTGGAACAAAATACAATTCCACTGTACCTTCAATCACATGTTCCCTTATGAAATGGTACCTAATGCTGATGTGCTTTGTCATTAAGTGTTGAATTGGATTACCTGTCATAGCAATTGCACTTTGATTATCACAATAAATAGGTATTTTAGAAAATTCTAACCCATAGTCCAGTAACTGATTCTTTATCCAAAGAATCTGTGCACAACAGCTTCCTGCAGCAATATATTCTGCTTCTGTAGTTGATATGGAAATTGATTTCTGTTTCTTACTAAACCAAGAAACCAATCTGCCTCCAAGAAATTGGTAGCTTCCACTAGTGCTTTTTCTGTCTATTTTGCATCCTACAAAATCTGCATTTGAGTAACCTATTAGCTTAAAATCTGATTCTCTAGGATACCACAATCCTAGATCAGCTGTACCCTTGAGGTACTTGAAATTTTTTTTCACAGCTATTAGATGAGGTTCTCTTGGATCAGCCTGAAATCTTGTACAAAGAAAGGTAGCATACATGATATCAGGTTTACTTGCAGTTAAATAGAGTAAAGAGTCGATCATACCTCTGTAGTTAGTAATATCTACTGATGAACCAGTATCTTTATCTAACTTGGTTGCAGTGGCCATGGGAGTGGATGCAATTGAACTGTCTTGCATTCCAAATTTCTTGGGTAAATTTCTGTTGTACTTGGATTGATTTATGAAAGTACCTTCTTCATTTTGCTTGACTTGAAGTCCCAGAAAATAGCTAAATTCTCCCATCATACTCATTTGATATCTTGACTGCATTAGCTTTGTAAACCTTTCACATAGTTTGGCATTTGTAGAACCAAATATGATATCATCAACATATATATGTACCAAAAGTAAGTCCTTTCCATGGTTGAGGTAGAACAGTGTTTTATCAATTGTACCTCTGTGAAATCCACTTTCCAGAAGAAATTGAGCCAAAGTCTCATACCATGCTCTTGGAGCTTGCTTAAGGCCATAAAATGCTTTATCAAGCCTGTAAACATGATTTGGAAATTTTGAATCTACAAAGCCTGGAGTTTGTTCAACATATACCTCTTCTTCCAATTCTCCATTGAGAAAAACACTTTTCACATCCATTTGAAAGACTTTGAACTTTTTGTGAGCAGCATAAGCCAAAAAGATTCGTATGGCTTCCAATCTAGCAACTGGTGCAAATGTTTCATCATAATCAATACCCTCTTATTGAGAGTAGCCTTTAGCAACCAGCCTTGCTTTATTTCTTGTAATTATGCCATCACTGTCAGCTTTGTTTCTGAACACCCATTTTGTGCCAACAATGGATCTGTTCTTTGGTCTTGGGACTAGGGTCCAGACTTTATTTCTTTCAAATTCATTTAACTCTTCATGCATTGCTTGCACCCAATCAGCATCTTGAAGAGCTTCTTCCACTTTTTTTGGTTCAGTCTTAGATAGAAAGGAGTGATAGAGACATTCATTTAATGTTGCAGTTCTAGTTCTGACATCTGCTTCAGGATCTCCAATTATTAAGTCAGGTGTATGTGATTTGGTCCACTTCCTTGCAGATGGAAGTTGTTCTCTAGAACTGGATCCTCCCCCATGATCCATGCTATCTCTATCAGCATTTTTTAATGCTCCCCCTGTAGTTATGCTCTCTGAAACTTCAGAATTTGAGTTGGATCCTTCAGGATTTGAAGAATCAGAGTTTTCAGAATTATCAGAATTTGGCTCATCAGAACTTGATGAATCAGAACTTGAAGAGCCAGTGACAGGTTCTGATGCTTCTTGAGAGTCTTGAGTTGTGGTAGGATCTTTAGCTTGCTCCCCCTGGACAGGTGCATTTTCCCTTGTAGTAGTTACCACAGTTTCAATGACATCAGAATTTAACCCATCAAAACTTACAGGATCAGGATTTAAGTCATTAGAATTTATAGAATCAGAATTTAAATCTTCATTTTCAAATCTCAGCTGAGCATGATCATTGAAATCTTCAAGTCCAGTAATCTTTTTATCATCAAAAGATACATTGATAGATTCCATGACAATCCTTGTTCTTAAATTGTAGACTCTGAAGGCTTTTGTGAAAAGTGGATATCCAACAAAAATTCCTTCATCAGCTTTTAAATCAAATTTCGACAGCTGTTCAGGATGAGTCTTAAGAATACAGCACTTGCAATCAAATACATGAAAGTATTTCAGATTTGACTTCTTTTTCTTCACCATCTCATATGGTGTTTTTCCATGCTTATTTATGAGTGTAGCATTCTGTGTAAAACAAGGAGTCTGCACAACTTCAGCCCAAAAGTAGGTTGGTAGCTTTGCTTCATCAAGCATAGTTCATGCAGCTTCAATAAGAATCATGTTCTTTCTTTCTACAACTCCATTTTGCAGTGGAGTTCCAGGTGCAGAAAATTCATGCTTTATTCCATGCTCTTTGCAGAACTCTTCCATTATTGAATTTAAACTCAGTGCCATTATCACTTCTTATAATTTTGATAGAATTTTTGACCAATTTATACAGCTGTTTGACATGATCAGTTAGAGTAGATGCAGTCGCATTCTTCTTGTACAAGAAATACACCCAAGTGTACCTTGTGAACTCATCAACTATAACCATAGCAAATTTCTTCTTTGCAATAGACATGACATTAACTGGACCAAATAGATCAACATGCAATAGGTGATAAGGCTCAAGAATTGAAGATTCACTTTTGCTCTTGAATGAAGATTTTCTTTGTTTTGCCTTTTGACATGAATTACAAAGGCCATCAGGAGCAAATACTGATTTTGGTAGTCCTCTCACAAGATCTTTCTTTACTAGCTCATTTATGTTATTGAAATTTAAATGAGAGAGTCTTTTGTGCCAATTCCAGCTTTCTTCAATTGATGCTCTACTCAACAAACAGATTGTAGAACCATCAGAACTTGTTGAAAGTCTGGCTTCATAAATGTTACCATGCCTGTACCCTTTCAGAACCACTTTGCCTGTAGAATTGCTTACAATTCACAGTGTTCTTCAAAGAAATCCACAAGATAACCTCTGTAACAGATTTGACTCACACTTAGCAGATTGTGTTTAAGTCCTGAGATAAGAGCTACTGATTCAATGATGGCATTCCCAAGATTGATATTGCCATATCCCAGAGTTTTTCCCATGTTTCCATCTCCATAAGAAACTCCTGGGCCAGCTTTATCCACAAAGTCGGATAGCAGGGCTTTATTTCCAGTCATATGTCTTGAACATCCACTGTCCAGAACTAGGATGTTTTTCCTGTTGCCCTACAATCACAAAGACCACTATTGGTTAGTTTTAAGGACCCAGACTTGCTTGGATCCTTTGGCCTTTTTAAGTTTGTTAGCATTTGCAGCGGATTTAATTTCAGAGTTTATACTAACATGCTGTTTATCAGAGTTTATATCAGACTTTGCATCACACTTTACACTAGAAGGAATAATACTAACTTTCTTCAAAGAAGGTTTTATTTGATAATAATCATAGTACAAACTATGATATTCCTTACAAGTACAAATGGAATGCCATAAACTACCATAATGAAAACAAGGATTTTGTGGTTTAAACCTAACAGACTGACTCTTAATTCCTGATTTAGGAGGTAAAGAGTTTATATCTTTATTTTTCCTGCAAAAAGAAGCAAGATGGTTAGAGTTTCCAGAGTTATAACATTTCTTTCTAGGAGCATTAGGAACAGGCATATAATTATTTCTTTTATTCACACCTTCCTTTCCATTCCTATTTTTCCTAGCTTCCTTTACCTTGTTCACATTTCTAATCTCTTTCAGCTTATACTTAAGCGCCTTCTTTTTCATTAAGCCTATGTTTACTTCAGCTGGTTTATCCTGTTTTAATTTGTCAGAAGTTGACTTTTCTTTGACTTCTGTCCTAGACTCTTTCATCTTTTCAGAATCAGCCTTACAGTTTTTGCTACAAACTTAACAGGATTTACCTTTGGCTTAGCAGTCAGTTTAACAACAATTGGCTCAATTTGTTCAGTTCCTTTCTCACTTTTATCATCTCCAAACCTAAGCCCTCTTTCCAGTTTCCACTACTTAGTAAATTCTGAGTTGTTCTGCCAGAGTTAGTCCAAGTTCTGATAATCTCTCTTTCTTTTTCTAAGTCAGCTTTTAGAGATTCAATCAACTTTAACACTTCATCTCTAACATACAAAGCATCATCTATTTCTTTCTTAGTTTGATGAAGAAAAACTAACTTCTTTTCTAAATAGTCATTTCTCTTTTTAAAAGTAAGGTTTTCAGATGTTAATCTTTCACATGTTAAAGTCTGATCTCTATAACTAATGAACATGGTTTTAAGATATAATCTCAACTCAGTTTTATCATCAGTATGAAAAGCATAAGTTGTTTGAGGTACCTTCAATTCAGTAGTTTCAGTACTGCTATCAGCATTTGCCATCAAGCTATAGTTCACCTCATATTCAGAAACTGAAGTGTCTGTCCAGCTTTTTTTCTTTGTGACAAATGCCTTGCCTTTGTCACTTTTTCCTTTCTTGCGGTCAGGAGATATGTGGCCTCTTTCACCATAAATGTAGCATTTGACATTTGAGTTGTCTCCTCTATCAGACTTTCCTCCTTTACATTCAGACTTTCTGAACCCTTTCTTATCAGAACTTCCACTTTTCCTGGAAAATTTCTTGCCTTTTCTGAATTTCCTGTAGGCTATCTTTGTGATACCCTTCACCATAAGAGCACACAGTTTCATCATCTCTTCATCAGCATCCATTTCAGGTAAACTTTCAGTTTCTGAATCATCATCATCAGAATATGATGACTCTGAATCAGACTTTATGATGAGAGCCTTCCTTTGCCCCTCTTTGAGACAACCACTTTAGGAGATTCCTCCTCAGCTTTAAGAGCAACTGTCCTTGACTTTCTTTCATGCCTCTTACTCCTTTAATCCATCTCAAGTTCATAAGTCTTGAGCATACCATAAATTTCATCAAGAGTAGTTTCAGTAAGGTCATAGTTGTCTCTTATGGTAGTAGACTTCAAATTCCAATTTTCAGGAAATGCTAAAAGGAATTTTAGATTTGAATCTTCAAGATCATATTCCTTGTCCACCAGTGACAGATCATTCAAGAGTTTGACAAACCTATCATATAAGTCAGTTAATGACTCATCAGCTTTTGAGTTAAAGTGCTCATACTCTTGAGTGAGTATAGTCCTCCTGTTCTTCTTGATTGCATCAGTTCCCTGGAATCTTGTTTCCAAAGCATCCCATATCTCCTTTGTAGTCTTGCAATCAATTACCCTGTTTGACATGACAATATTAATGGAACTATACAGTAAATGCCTTACCCTTGCATCCTTGACAATAGATTAGATATCTTCAGCTGTGTAATCACCTTTCTCCTTTGGTATGGATTTTGCTGGTTGATCAGCAACTGCAACAGAGAGCTTGGTAAGCTTATATGGTCCTTCATTAATCCTATCAAGGTATTCTGGATCTGTAGCTTCCAGAAACATAGCCATCTTCACTTTCCATATGGGATACTCAGAAGGTCTCAGTATGGGAACCCTAATAGTCTCATATCGACTGTAGGTTTGGGTGTTTTGAGTTTCTTGAGTTTTGGTGGACTTAGTTGGGGTTTGTGTTTCTTCAGACATGATTGTTTGGATCTTTACTGTATGTGTGGTAACAAAAAAGCTCTGATACCAATTTTTAGGTCACACAACACTGTAGAAGGGGGTTGAATACAATGTTTATATAATCAAATCGATTTAACACAAGTATGTAACAAAGATCAAGTATATTCAATAAACTCTATTACAATATGAACTGTTGTTCTCTCTGAGTGATGAACAAATATCACTAAGAGCTGCTGGGTTACAATGTATAATCTTCTCGATAATGATAACACATATAGTGTAAACCCTAAATCTGTGTTTATATAGTACACAGTTATAAGATATATTCTAATTGATATGGAATACAATTTTGTCTCCTAAAATATATCAATCAGATATCTTATAAAAGTTTTCTAGTCCTCTAACTCTTTCCATGCATATTTTCTATTGTTTTAGTCTCGATCTTCTCATGTAAATCAGCTTATTTCCTTAACTGAAAGTCTTCCCGCACTTAAGTTCTGATATGACCTTAAGTTCTGATATTAAGTTCTAACTTCCAGTAAGTCCTGATTTCAGTAAGTCCTGATATGTCATGTTGTTAAGTTCTGAAAACTAAACACAAATCATATTAGATATGACATCTCAAATATATCTAACATTGTCTACCAACTTCTCAAGGCTATCTATGGATTAAAGCAATCACTTAAAGCTTGGTATGATACACTGCCAAGATTTTTTTTAAACATGGATGCACTAGAAAAAGAATTGACAAGACTCTATTCTACAAGCAGCATGGTGGTGATATGATCTTAGTTCAAATCTAGGGTGGATGATATCATTTTAGGTTCTACTAATGAAAAACTATGTCAAAGATTTTCAAGACTCATGCGGAGTGAATATGAAATGAGCATGATGGGAGAATTAAGTTACTTTCTTGGACTTCAAGTCAGTCAAAGAAGTGATGGAATCTTCATCAGCCAAACCAAGTATGTTAAAGACTAATTGAAGAAATTTGGAATGGTTGATTGTTCACCTACATCAACACCTATGTCTACAACTACTAAGTTGGATGAAGATAAGAAAGAAAAAATGTAGACATTTCAGGTTATAGAGGAATGATTGGATCTTTGTTGTATTTGACTGCTAGTAGACCAGTCATTATGTTTGTAACATGTTTGTGTGCAAGATTTCAAGCCAATCCAAAGGAATCACATTTGATGTCCGTGAAGAGAAGTGTCAGATACTTGAAGGGAACACCAAACTTGGGATTATGGTATCCTGAGAGAACTGGATTTGAAGCTGTTGGATACACAAATGCAGATTTTGCTGGATGCAGGGTGGACAGAAAGAGCACTAGTGGAAGCTGTCAATTTCTTGGACAAAGACTTGTATCATGTTATAGTAAGAAATAACAATCTGTGTCAACTTCCACAGCTGAGGCTATATACAAAGCTGCTGGAAGTTGCTATGCTCAAGTGCTTTGGATTAGAAATCAACTAATGGATTATGGCCTAGTGTTACATAAAATTCCAATTATGTGTGACAATTTTAATGTTACATCTATTGTTTCTAATCCATTAAATCATTCTAGAATAAAGAACATTGATGTTAGGTACCATTTTATTAGAGAACATGCTGCAAATGGTACTATTGAGCTTATTTTTGTTCCAACAAAAAAATAATTAGCTAACATTTTCACTAAACCTTTGGATGAAGCAACTTTCACTAGACTTGTTGGTGAAATTGGAATGTTAAATTCTTCATCCTAAAGGCAAAAAATCAGCTAATATTTTGCAACAGATTAATTTCCGGTGAATCAAAATTAATTTGATTTAATTGGAAATTAACTAGAATATGCATTATAAATATTTCAGAAATCTATGTATATTTATTTTTCAATATTCAAAATTCAGCTTAAATTTTTTCAAATTCTAATAAAACTGTTTAACTGCTAATTTACATTTTCAATATGTGAAATTAGCATAAGACAGAATCAAAAACAACAAAAGTATATAGAGAATTGAGTTCTTGATAAGTCTAAATTGACTTCTCGACAAGGCATTTGGAGACTCCTCGATAGAGTTCTCGATAAGTCTTTTTCTAGACTTCTCGAAGGACTTCTCGACAAGCTTCATTATGACTTCTCGATAAGTCTTGTAGAGATGTCGATACGTCACTTTGAGACTTCTCGATAGAGTTCTCTAAAAGTATCATTCTTAGACTTCTCGATAACTCAGAACTGAAATAATTCAATTAAATAAATTGTTTTAGTAAAATACTTTTGATATAAAATCATTCTAATTTTATTTTGATTTATTCAAATTAAAATTGAAAAAATTCATTCCATTTAGGAAAAACTGGGTGTTTATTTGACACCTCGATAAGTCACTTTTTAGTTCTGGATAAAAGTCAGGAAAATTACATATCGATATGTATCTATTCTCATATGTGACTTCTCGATAAGCAAATCTTAACTGTTTAATTCTACTTCTCGACAAGTCATTTACCTTTTTCTATAAATACCTAGACATCTCGACATAACCCCTCTTTACCCTTTCGACCCTTTCGAGATCTCAAGTGACCTAATTTTTCAAAATCTTAACCGTTCTCTCTCATTTCGAAGTCCTTCTTCTTCAAATCTCTTACCCACTCAAATTCGAACACTTGAAATGGCATCAAACACTGTTAAGGCTTATATCCCAAAGGAGGGCACCAACTACCTTGCATTCACAAATGCCAACCAAGCTCCTGATAGCTTCAAAAACTTTGTCAAGTTCCTATTTGAGACATTCTTTGCAGGTGCTCTAACTGCAAATCCAATTCTGTATCCGGATGTTCTCAATGATTTCTGGAACTCAGCTATGATTAGGACAGCTGTGCATGAGAATCAAGCTGCATCTTTGGTGGTAAATTGCACAATTAAAGGGAAATAGGTGGAATTCAATGAGAATGATGTCAACCTGGCTTTGGGTATTCCTACTGACAACATGGTGGAGGTTCCAACTCAAGTAGAGCTTGCTGAGTTCATAGACTTTATCAACTACAGTGAGAATATCAACCTGGCTAGCTTGAATAAGAAGCATCTGAGGAGGGAATGGTCATTCCTATTTGACTCAATTATGAGGGCTTTCACCTGTAGAAAGACAGGGTATGACAACATCTCAAGTGTGGTCCAAAAGCTGGTGTTCTCCATGGCTCACAACAAACACATAAATGTGGGGCTCTTGATTCTGCAGGAACTCAACACAAGGCTCACAATGCCTTTGGCAACAAGAGGTTAGGGAATTTTCTTTCCTAGGATTATAATGTCTACTTTAAACCATAAAGTTTAAGACATTCATTTACTTAAGGTCATAGATAGAACAAAAATAGGAAAGTGTATACAAGTGTCCAAAATACTATCTGGCTCACTTATTACAAAGAATAAGGTACCTGTAAGTCTTAGAATCACTTCATTTATGTTGGAGAGATTCAGGACTTACCCTTACCCTATGCCTGATATAAGGTCTAATGTTCAAACTAGTATAGTTATGGATCGTGTGCCTGTGGAAGAACAAACATAGGAACACCAACAAGGGCCTTCCCAAACTGAGACCCTTCCATTTTTACCATTAGAAGCTAGGAAACCAACCACATTATTCTCTCGAAAGGGTGACGTGAGTAAAAAGAAGAGAAAGTAGGCACCCTTAACTGTTATCAATGAGAGTGGTGAGGATCAGATACCAATAGAGTCTGACTTGGTCAAGAAACCAAAGAAGACTAAGAAAGCTGAGTTGACCACTCAATTAGCTACCTCTGTATCCTCCCAAAAGGATGCAGTTGTAAAAGAGGGATTAAAACAGACTCTAGAGGCATCCTCTCAACAGGGTGTCTCTATTGAACAAATCACTCTCCCTAGTACATCTTATAAAGAGTCTACACCACAACTTGAACACATTCATGTTTATGAAAGAAGGAATACGAATGGCACACAAAATGAGAGTACATCATTTGAAGCTCCCTCATCTATTAGGGGGAGCTGCCAACACTCAATTCTCAAATCACTAATCTTATCTCTCAAATTTCTTCTTCATATAATGAAGCACTTGAAACCAATTCGTAAGTGTCACCAAAATCAAATGACATGATTTAAGAAACTGTGCTCACCATCCAAGAACCACCTTCAGCCGGTGAGAGGCTACAAACTGGGGTAGACCTTAATGACACCAACAAAAACATAGGGGTTTCATTAGTTTTTACTAAAGACCCTGTGGTAGTACCAAATGCACCTTCATGTGCAAATCAATCTTCCTAGATTATAAGGTTTAAGTGTAGTAATCCTGAGGGAGAGCTATCTAAATCCTCTCCAATTCAATTATAGGTTCCTCATGTAGGGACAACTCCCCTCAAAATCCCGGATGAAATTGCTTTAGCAATTGAAGCTAGGAGTCCAATTGCCAATGATCCTATTATTGGGGAGACAAGTTAAGCACATTCAGGTGCCAGTTCTTTACAAGATTAACAAGGGTTTGAGACCATAGTACATGAAAATAACCTGGTCAACTTCCCTCCAATTTAAATGAAAGTTCCCACTCTTGGTGAACAACACACTGTCACAACCATAGTTTCTACTGTGAGTTCAACTGTGATTCCAATCACACAGTTACCTATCACCTCTCAACCCTCCACCTCAAACCAAACAAACACTCCTTCTACATCCAATCTTACAAAACAACCTTCACACCTCATATCACAGTGGCTTCAGGATGCTCAAACTCAGCCAATGACCATGAATGACAACCTCGTGGACCAACTCTCTGGCCTTGCCAACATTACCCAAAAATTACTCACAACTGACATGTCCAATCAGGATTATCAGGCTATCTTACTTTCTTATAAAACAGATGTTAAATAATAGCAACAAAAGATTATCAATGAAGCTGAGCAAGCTAGAAATGTGGATGTTTGGCTAGATAAGGATTTCATCCTGGAAATAGATAAGGTTTTGGCTAGGTTTAGAGAAGAGTATATCACTATCCTAGGAAACAATGCGAAGACTCTCAATCCATTGGAAGTTTATGATGCAATTACAGAAGTCTACAAGGCATATCTCAAAGCTTTTCACCTCATTGGTAAAGCACTACAACAGACTCTGAATAGTCATCAAAATAGAATCAGGAGACTGGCGAAAGAAAATTGGATGACCTTGTGCCAACTCAAGTAGAAATCAAAAACAAATTAAACACATATTAGGAATATATTGTAGGCTTGATGATATTTTACCAAAACACATTAATATATTTAATTAATTGTGTTTGTAGCTTTCAACAGATAATCTTACTTGTCATCTGGTGAAAGAGTAGCTTATGATTAAATAAGTTTTTGTAGCACATTCTTGTATAATATAATGTCTTGAAGAATGAGAAGTTTTAGGATATTCTAAGTCATGTTGGCTTCTAGTATGATATGCAAAATAGGTTGGTTAATTGTAAATATTAGATGCCTTGTAATTTTTCATAAGTGAATTGAGTCAACTACTATGGAAATACTTTCAACGGATGTTTCTACAAGGCTTTGACGGATGACCCAAGTCTCATTCAACGGATGATCCAACCGAGTCTCGACGGATGATCCAACCGAGTCTCGACGAATAAAAAATTTAAATAGGAGTTGATAGTGACTTGACAGTCACATGGGTTGATTGTATACAAAAGGAATGTGGCAACCAATTAGCAGGATTTTGAGAATAAATACGAATTTCCATTTCCATACTAACTTGAAGAAATACAAAGATTGTTGCCCAATGAAGATACAATTGTTTAAGGGGGGTTGGATACAATTGTATAAATGTTTCGAACAAGTATTAAAATATAACAGCTTTTTATATTTATGATAAAAACTGTTACAAAATCCTCTCAAGAAATAATGATGTTCTTGAGAGCTGCTAGGTCGAATGATACTCGAGATCGATACACTAAGTGATGACCTAAACTGTGTTTATATAATACACAGCTACACCAAATCAATCTAAGACATGCATTATCAAAAGTTAACTGAAATTGATACATATCTTCAACTGAATAGATAAAGTCCTATAACTCAGACGTAAAAGATATCAGCTCCACATTACAAGGAATAGAACAAATCCTTTAAGCAGACTGGCTTCAAATACTGATGACATCCAGATGCTGATGATGTATCAAATCCTGATAATACATCAGATATTGATGATACCCGAACAACCATATAATGAGCTTCTTCTGATCATTGAGAATACAATATGTAACAATCTCCCCCAATTTATGCTTAATGTAATGAAGCACAAATTCCATTCTCAATGATGCCAAAACTAATCTACAAAACGTACAAGGAGTAAAGCTTACTTCAGTATCTTCAGATAACTGACAGTTGTTTCCAGAAAGTTTTTCAATCTTTCTTCCTCCTTGTCTCGGAGGACTTTAACAAGCTTTTTTTTCAACTCTCTCTTTTCTTCAGTGTCTTCTCCAAGATGATAGATGGCTGATCTCAACTTAGAAATTGAGCTTTAGCTTATCTCAAGATCACCAATCAACATTAAGCTCAAACCGACATCTTCATGATCACGACTGAAGGATAACTGAGGACTGTTGAGAAAAACTTGTAGCACTGCAGCTCCCTTTTTCATCTTCATTTCTTGACCAGTATAAGTTCTATACCCAGGAACATAATCACCATTGTATTTATCATCTTTTGTCATGACTCTTCTTCTGATGACTTCAAGTATCATAGAAGACCAGTTTCTGGTGACACTGTTCTCAACTTTAAGAAGATAGTGAATGTATTTCAATTCTGTCACAGTCTTTATTAAGAGTTACTGCAATGTAAAGCTCTTTACTTTACCATCCCTAAAAAAGTACAGAATCTCTTCTCTGACATCATTATCATTTATCTTTCTATAAATAATCTTCATATCTTCAACTTTCTCAAGATGTGAAGGAGAAATTCTTTCACCAAGATTCTCTGTCAGAGTATTTGTATCCAGCAGATCAGATCTTAAAATCTCCATATCAGAATGACCAATCCCTCCTCTGGTTCGAGATTTGACAAGTTTTAGTTTTTCATTGTATTCCACCCAGGAAGGTTTCTTGATGGACTTATCAACACCTTTCTGTTCTGGAATAGCATCTCTTAACCCTGCTGACACAAATTCAACATGCTTGAACCCTTTAGGATGGTCAAATGTATAAATATCTTTCCATCTTCTATCCTTCTAGCTGAGAGAGCATAACTTGTAGACAGATCATTAATCTTCCCTTTTGTTTTATACCATAGCTCTCTCTTTGACTTTAAAATTCTCTGCAAATATTCTTTGCATGCTTGATCAGCTTTTCTCCTATCAACCTTCTCTTTTTCATCAACCTCTGAAGTATGAGGAGTGACTACTGGAGTAAAGGCTGAATCATTTAATGCTTCGATCACCTTTTCATCAGAGTCAAAATTAGTTATCAGGTTCATAGCATCAGGATCTGCTTTTACCTCAGGATTTGTGTTTGTATTAAGAGTTACATTCTGATTTGTTGTATCAGCTTGATCAATGTCAGTGGCTGATCTTTTCTTCCTTGGTATAATCAACTCTTCTGGCTTCTGAACTTCTTCATCATCTTCATGTCCTTGTACAGGAACATACCCTTCTCTGGATAGAAAATTCAGAAAAGTAGAGTTATATGCAGTCACTTGACTTGATTTAGAAGTTCTTCCTCCTCTTCCTCTAGCTCTTGTAGATCTACCACCTCTTTTTCCTCTTCCCTTAGAAGTGTTAGCTTCAGCTTCAATCTGAGCCATTAGCCCCTTTTGTTGTATAACCGTTTCTTCAGGTGTCAGATCAGGAAATTCTTTAGTTATATACCCAAGAGCACTCCAAGCATTCTTTTGCTCAAACCTCTTGTCTTTGTAGTACAAGACAATTTCTTCACCTGTTTCCTTATGCCTGTAAGGAAAGAATAATCCCTTAGCATATGCTAAATTAGAGATTATAAAATCATCATCCTCAGGAGCACCAGCAGTCATCTTGTGCTTGGCTTTGTGAGTACCAGTAGACTTCCTTTGTCCTAAAGAATGAGTCTTCTTGGAATGTTGAGGTTGTTGAGCAGTAGAAGCAATTTGAACATTTGTAACTGGATTATTCTTATCACCATCATCATCAATATCTTTATCATTTGTCTGGATAGAATCTGGTGTACATTTTGTAGAAATTATCTTCTCCTCCTTTTTGGCATCAGTATTTGAAAGAAGAGAAAACAGAGCATCCAGTTTATCACCTATAGAAGAGACCTTTTCTTCTAAGGAGGAAATTGTAGAAGCCATGTTGTGTTGAGATTCAACAACATCTATGATAGTATTTTTCACACTTTTGAATTCAGCTGAAGTAGGTGTATAAAGCAAAAATCCAACAATTTTCTCCTTGACACCAGCATGTGACTTCTTCATTTCATCAAGATCAGAGTGAATTCCTTTAACAGAAATAGTGGAGGCCTTAAGATGCAACTTCAGATCAGGAGTTTGAATTTCATCATAGGCACAATGAATATATTGCAGGCCAACAGTAGACAAGTTAGAAGTATTTGCAAGTCTCCATTTATAATCCCATTATGTCTGTCTAAAATGCTCAGCATCAGCATTGTAATAAGAAGGATTTTCATTGAATTGTGAAGAAGAACCAACATTGGACTTCTTAGATGCATAAATTGTAGACTTAAGCTGAGCTGAATCAGAATCATCTTCATCATTGTCATTATCAGAATCAGACAAGCCATCAGAAGAATTTGCAGAATCAGGCAGAATTACCTTGCCTTTATCCAGATTTGTTGCAAGAGATGCATGTGGCCGATGAGATCCTGAAATAGAAACATGGTAACACCTAAATCTCTCTGTTCTTTTCAAGTGATCTAATCACTTCTCACACAATGTATTACTTTTAAGAGTAATATTATTCTCACAGAAGAAACTTTATAAGTAATGAAAAACTTATAAGATTCTTGTCTCAAAGCTACCCCTCCTTTTGCCAGTACAGGAGACTGCCACTCAAATTTTTTTTTAAACTGATATTTTCACACAGTCTCACAGAAAGGCTCAATCACACATTAATAAGAGATGACTGAGAAGAGTTGTATGCTTGTCATATAAATAGAGCTAACCTCAAAGAAGAGACTATTTATAATCATACAAACATGAGAATATATGAGAAGTTAGCAATACCTGAAGGTGAGTCCTCAAGTGGAAGTGATGAAAGTGGAGGAACAAATTGAACATCGGGATGCTTGTTCAAACTAACAACCAGTAATGGATCATCAATAGTAGCTAGTGCAATTGAAGGATGATTCTCTGTAGGAACTGTTGTAACATCAGGATTTGATATGTCAGGAGAAGGTGAAAGACCAGTATCAGTACTTTGAACTGATGGTTCTTGTGGAGTCTGAGACATGTGAGCTGTTTCAGCAAAGTTTGGTGAAGGTTCTTGTGTGCTCTTCTCAAAAATAGGATCGTTTATGATTGCATCCACCTTTGACAGTATCTCCTGATGAGTTTGCTTTTCCTGTAGTAGTTGAACAGAGTCAGCAAGAAGATCACTCTGAGCAATATTAACAATAATCTGTGCAGCCTCACTGTTTGCATCTTCCCTTTGAGAAGATGGTTCTTGTGTAACTGGATGTGTTGCAGTTGCTAAATCACTTTGAGACTTAGGTTCTTGTGTACTGACATCCTTGGAAAGAGGCTGAGTCTTCTTCTTCTTCTTTCTGATGTGTCCAACTACGTCTTTACTTTTTCTTTTCAACTGACTTTTTGAATATTTCTTGTGTTCAGAAGTTGCTTCAAATACTGGAAGCTTGTCAAGCAGAGCACTAGTGTCAGTAGTTGGCTCCTTGGTTCCAGTAGTGTTAACAGAGTCATCGGGATGTTGAGCAATGGACTTCCTGATTTTTTATAAGGACCCTATTGGCATCTGATCATCTGAGTCAGAATCATTTTGTATGATCACTCTTCTTTTCCTTATTGGAAAGCAGTCTTCTTTCTTCTCACTCTCACTCAGTGAGGCTTGTTTAGATTTTATCCAGATGTGACAGATATGGCGCCCTCCAAACCCGGGTCAGAAGTTTGGGATCCACAACACAAACACAACATATAAATCTATATATAAGATATTATTTGCAATGACCCTTCATTACATAACCATGGATCGCAACAGGTTAAAGTATGAAAACAAGCCCCAACCTTAATTTTTATTACATCGTACCAAATCCCGACTAATTTAACTTATAGCTGATAATAAAATTATTCTTACAATCTTACTATCTCACTACTGCAATAAGCTCCTGCTAGCTCGATCCACCTCAATCTGGAATCCTAGCTCGTACATTGAACTGGGAAACCTCGCTATCAACCGTATCCTTTTTAACTGTAGAATACAGAAAAAGATTCGCAAGAGTGAGCTAACTAGCTCAGCAAGTCACAATGACAATAATTGAGATTAATCAATGATCAAACGAGATGATTCAGAGGAATCAAGTTTATTGCTAACAATCATTAGAATTGGACATTCATTTTAAGTTTTTAAAACCAAGGTTAGGCTGCTGATCAGTCACGCACTAACCCCGAGCAAAGCACACAACACTGCTCTAACTACTGGATCCAAGGCACACATTGGCCTAAATTGACCATAAATATGGTCTGACCACGAATCTGGTCCACATATACATAAAAAAACTATCCAATTCTAAAGCAGTTCAATATGATAAACAATATAATTCGATAAACAAGATCATAATCAATGATGGTTAAACACTTGAATAAAAATGTAAAGAAACTCATAGATATCTCAAGGGTATATCAAGATATGTATAAGAAACGGTTTTCAGTCTGTAAAATGATCAGGTATTGGACGAATACTGATTTTTTCAAGGTATAGTTCTTTGATGTTATAAAGAATGGTTGGAGTATAAAAGTTTCTGTGTTTTCAAACAATTTTGTTCCAGTGTTTGGTGTTTGGTAGTTATACATTTGGGGACTGGTATCATATTTGTGTGATTTGGTATCTGAGGATCAACAAAGGATGGTTTACAAGAACAAGGCTTACGGCTCAAGATCAAGAAAAATCAGGGTTCAAGGGTAAATAGTTTAAAGCACTTGTAATATAAACAAGAGTTATTTTGAATATGGGCGACATGTTATGAAAAAGTTCGAAAATAATTGTGATATATCTTGAAGAAAAGTTCAGAAGTACTTGCCTCACAGGGCTTTACAACTGTTACTGACCAACTCTGAGCCGATTCTGCCGCTCTGGCTTTAACGTCCAACCACTAGACCATATTAGATTCGACTTCGACACTCAGGTTTTCTGTTGAAACTCTATTAAGCTCGTCGACTGACCACTACATTGTCTTTAGTCGATCGTCCACTTCCAGGTTCCCGACTATAACCTACAGGGTCGAAATACCCTGTGTTAGACGTCTAGGTTTGCTTGACATATCCTCGATACCAATTTACCCAACGATATTCAAACCCGACTCGTAATTATATATATTATAATAACACACGCAGCAAGTAGGGTTCACAATCTTGAAAATCGGTTCGGTGTTCGTTTTCGGAAAATACATATACTCTTTATTTTACGAAATCAGGGTTATCGATTTGGCAAAATATTTCATCACATTGTACAACCAAATTTCGTATAAAACACACACACACATATATATATAGTCTCTCGACATCCCGATATTCATTGGATACGTTTCCGTATTTACGTAATTGAGTTTCTGAAAATTGGGCAGCATCTTCTTTGTTTAGTGGAATACCCGTCAAAACATTAATCGACGTCAATTCAACCACAACAATCCAATTTAAAACACGATAACCAATCATAACTCGCAAATTCCAATCACCGATACAATTTAGTACTCACAACCAACTTAACCATCACGATTCAATATTTACTAATTAATTATTTCGGTCCAGAATAAAACACAACACAAATTATATTAATTAAAAATATTAGGACTCAGAATAAACATCATAGTCCACCATCGGCTCGCCGAGGCACATCGTCGATAACGGCGAAATTTTGTGTTTGCCCGATTAAATCCCGGATTTCCAACGCAATAATTCCACCGATTATTATTATTATTTCCCGCTCGGAATTATTTATTATTTTACGAATGTTACTCAATCAATTCCTGCAGAACAAAATAATTAAATTTTAATCGATCAGGACAACACAGTAGCACAGCCAAGCAAGAATCATCACAAACAGACAGGCAAGAGCACGCACACACGTGCCCCAACCGGAAAACAATTAAAGAACACAACGGAACCACAGGCGGTAACTCAAACTGAGATATACACTTGTATATGCACATACTACCACTCCGACTGAACCAAGGCCAGGGCGGCCGGAACAGAACAGGGCACCGTAAAAGAAAGGCGGCACCGGAACTTACACAAAACCGAGAGTAAAATCGGCAGGAATCAGGGAAGAAACGGGGAATACAAGAAATAGAGGGAAGAAGTATATGTATGTATACCGAGCAGAGAAGAAAATTGCAGAGACACAGCAAGCAAAGCAAAGAGACTGAAGATGAAGTCATGCGACCCTAAAAAGAAAAGGGGTAATGTGTTTCTTTTAAATAGATGAAACGTGTAATAACCAGAAATAATGCACTCTCTTGTACTGCCACGTGTCCTTATTTTCTTTTGGAAGTTTAATTTTTATCCCGTTCTGGAATTTAACGAGTAATCGCGCACTGAAAAATAATTTGAAATTTACCAAAAAAATTCTTTAAAATATTGTAGATATCCCGAATTTTATAAAAACATAATTTTGGTAATTTTAGGAAAATTTTTAAAATGCAATTTATACCCGCTTTTATCAATTAAATGAATCGACGCGCGGGTGAAACTAACTCCGAAAATTCCCAAAATAATTTTATAATTCTCAAAATATTATAAATTTAGAAAAATATGAATTTTGTGATTTTTGAGAAACTCTGGAATTAAATACGGATTTTACGAGTAAAAGAAATCAGAAAATCATTTAAAGATAAATAATCAATAAAATATTGATATCTCAATTTTATAAAATCCTAAAAATAATTATTGTAACTATAAAATCATAAAAACAATTTTAAAGAAATTCCAAATATTTATGCAAATAAATTTGCATTAAATCCATTTTTGAAATTAGGAATAATTCAATATGACTCTATAATTAATCCTGCGGACAACCCGGTGCTCCATAAATTACACCTAGATAATAATCAAACAACATATAGCAGTCAAAATAAATACACATATTTTATTTATTTAATAATTTCCATAATCACATATTTAAATAATTCAAACATACACGAGTCATTATATCCTTCCCCCTTAAAAAGATTCTGTCCTCAGAATCTGGTCTAACTAAATAAGTGAGGATATTTGTCAAGCATATCTGACTTTAGTTCCCAGGTAGACTATTCTACTCGAGGATTTCAAATGTACTTATTATAGATATATCCTCATTTTCAAGGATTCGCCTTTAACGATCAAGAATTTGGATCGATCACCATATGCTTTACAAACTTGGATAAGAGCCCCTTGGCTCCTAATTGATCACTCGATTTGAATTAAATACTTATCGCCTTAATATTGACAAGAAGAACATATTATATGTACATACTGGTGTGATGGCAACATCAATTCAAAACAACTTTATCTATATTTATCAGTATCTCGAATGGTTTACTAAATTTAGGACTCAACTTGTCCTCTCTATTCAGATCTATCCGACCTTTTTCAAGGTAAAACTTTTACGAAGACTACTAGTCCTATTTCTATACCCATACACTCTTTCGGTACAAATCCGCCTTCGTACTTTGATTATCTTAAACTACTTCAATCAATATCACTACGCCCTTGGTGTGCTGAATTAACGTAGAATTTGATAACTTCCTTTATCCCATTTTATCTCAATAAAGTGGGGACCTACACTTGCGTCCATCTAAGGCTTGGTAAAGTAGCATTTTAAAGCTGACATTGATGATAAATAATCATCTCAGTTTTCCTTAAAACTCAACCTCTCCACATATCTTATTTTTCCTGAATCGCTTCCTCACTTTGACTATTCGCTTAAGGATGGTAAGTAGTGCGCATTTTCAAATTGGTTTCCAAATATTTAAACATTTCCTATTTGTTTTCATCAGTTAATGCTAAAACATAATCTCATATATAAACTTTAGATTCCACTATTTCCAATTCATTTATTAACTCCTCAGTGATCTTAATTACATCCAATCCCTTCTTTCTGTACCAAGCATCTGCTACCATTCAGCTTTGTTTAGGTAGTTGTTAATGGATTAATCAAAATCTTTTGTTAACCTCGGTCAAAATTTTATACTTGACAGCTCAATGTATAGTTGCTCTCCTTCTCATCTTTGGGGAAAAATCTTTGAGCATTCCACACAAACTTTCTTATTCTTTGAATAGCTGAGGATGTTATCAATAAATACAATTTGCTTATCCAAGTAATCCTTATACACCATGTCCCTTAATTCCTTCTAGACAATTGATATACTTGTTATTTCATATAATATCACCAGAGCTTGCAATGCACTTAACTCACTTTAATCGTAATCTCTGATATGTTCTCAGGTCAGATCTTAAGTTAATCCCCGAGATATAACATACTTATTATATTAGGTCTCGTAAGTAGTCAATTCTTTATAGGGTCTCACTTCTTCTTATTCATTGTTTTGTTAAACTCCCGATAATCAGTACATACTTTTATACTTTTATTCCTTTTTCTCCCTTAATATCACTGGTACACTTCCCGATTTGCTTCTTGTAAAACCACTTACTGGGTCTGCCTTATCTACTAGGCCTCCAATATTTCGCCTTAATCTTTTGACATGTCCACACTTCCTAATCCATTTTGAAATTTCCTTCTTATACCTGGTTATCACTATTTTTCTTTAAATTTCCGTATATCTTGGCATTTCTTCAATAAATTAAAAACTTTATATTCTGAATTCCCTGTGGAATCTCATTTCTTAATCCTTCTACTTATAGCATCCAGGTGCTGGAAGAAAACCTAGGAATATTGTGATCGTTCTCCTGGGCACATAAATTTTCTTTTTCTAACTTCTACTTATAACTTCGAATGAAAGGTCATACTATCCATCTTTGCTCCTTTTTGGATTATAAACTCTGACTCCCAATTCCAACTTCTAAAATTCCATAGAAAATTCTTCCGGTACAGTTTCTATGTTCGTTTTCTCCTTTTTGCTTATCGTTTTCCTCTATCTTTGCTTTTCCTCGTGAATACATACTTCAACCTCTTATGGTCTGTATAGATCTTACACCTTTTTCCATACATCTCATGTTTCCCAATCTTTCAAAGCGAATATTATTACTGTTAATCCCACATTATGAGTAGGATACTTCTGCTCATAAGGTTTCGGTTATCTGAATGCATATACAATAGCTTTATTGTGTTGCATCAACACACATCCTATTTCCTAATGAGAAGCATCACTATAAACTACCAAACCTCCTTGATACTTTTAAATTGATAAAACAAGTGTTGTAACCATTCTTTCATTTAACTTCGCAAAATTTTCCTTCACCCTTCTCCACTTCACAAAACTTCTTGCTTTTCTTGATTAGCTTCATTAAAGGTATTGCAGCTTTCAAGAAATCTTGCGCAAATTTGCAATATAACTGGTCCATGGTAAAACTTCTTACTTTTGTTGGTGCTTTTAACCTTTCTTTATTCATGGTAACTTTAATTTCTACTGGATCTCCTTTGGTCTCCTCCTCACTAATTACTTATGCTTTCTATCATCAAAACTTTCACCTTGCAAACTTTATATACAACTTCTTTCATCTCCGACTCCTCAGTTGTCATTAAATGCTTTGCGTGGTCCTTCGTTGACTTTAAGTAACATAATTACAACTCATCCAGATATTTCTCAAAGATTATGTCCATAGGTTAAATCTCCAATTGGTAACGCCCAAATCTTAAATCAATTTTAGAAAATACTTTGCTTCTTCTGTTTGATCAACAAATCAGTAGTTCGAGGTAACAGATACTTACTCTTGATAGTAAATTTGTTGAGCTTTCTTTAGTCGACGCATAATCTCATACTTCCATTTTCTTATTAACAATTAGTACCGGTGCACCTCCTGGGATCCACTGGGTTTAATCGCTTCTTCTTCTAGCATCTTTTGCATCTGCTTTGCTAACTCCCTTATTCTAACTGGTGCCATTTTATGTAAGATCTTGGTCACTGGCTTCGTCTCAGGTGCTAAGTCAATCACGAACTTCATTTCTCTATCTGGAGGAATATCGATAACTCATCTGGAAACATATCTTGAAACTCCTTAATTGCTATAAAATCTTCAAGTTTTTTTTTCTTTTGACTTTTATTTATCTCATAATCACCATAATGCTCATATCTTGATCACCGTAATCATCATTAACAAATTCTTTACCTTCTTTCATCTTCTGAACCTCATCACCTTCTCATTTGGCGTCCTCAGAATTATCTTTTCATCACGACGGTCTGTCTGGACATCACGCTTTAAAAGTTAATCCATTCCCTAGAATAATGTCAAATCCTCTTATCTTCCATGGTATCAATTCTTCACAACTTATTTCCAGAAATCTCAATTCCACTATTTGTACTCACTTATTTAACAACTATACGTTCTTGACTTGCTAGTCCTTTAATCACAATCTTATCAATTCAACAGGGTAATTCATATTAACAAAACCTTGGGAGCTAAACAATCAAGTTGCTCTCACATCTTTCAATACTTTAACGTATAAGTATCTACGATAATCATTCACATCACCACATCCGTACTCTAAATAACATATTTTACAGGAAAATCGCAATTTCTCGTTCTCGGAGACGTATTCCTCATTGGAGTAGATTCCCTTGACTATTAGTGCATCCCTGACTGGGGCGAGTGATTTGCAATTCTCGTCATATGTCCTTGTTTGCTTTCCATGCGTGAGAAGTAGATGGAACTTTTCCCCGCTTGGTCCATAATACGTTAATTTCTGTTGAAAAACTCTTGCAAAGAATGACAGTACAACGAAACAACTAAAAGGATTCACAATTCAACAAAAATTAGAGTTGAAAAGAAAGAAGAAACAAGGATTTGAATATGAATGAGACAACCACATTGGTATTTAAGATGACCAGTCTTTCATACCATTTGGCATAGAGCACATGATTAGGTGGCGTCCCACCCGACTCTTCGTCTTTCTGACAAAGTATCTCATCATAACACTGTTTGTCCCAATCAGAAAGCAAAACTTGAGGAAAACAATTAAATTTGAAAGGAATGCAATATCCTCCTTTTCGATATCATCATAAGGAGTTTATTAAGAAAAGAAGTTCATATATTTTTAGGAATTAAAAAGGAATATACGCTGCAATATTGAAGACAAGAACGACACCATTGGTCACCATCCACATTTCACTTGTATTCATCTTTCGAGCTTGTTCGATCATATTCCCATTGTTCTATATAATAATTTTAGAAAGTACGCTGAAATGTCTTCGCAAATTAAGCATTATGGTAGATTCTTACTTGTTAAGTCTTGCCTCCCTGACATCGCACCTACACGTATAATACTTTAACAATTCAATCATAATGGCGTTCTTATCTGATAACTTTGGGCTTCCTCTTTTAATTTAGAATAACCACAAACCATTCGACATAACGATCCTTTTGTTAATAATATTCTTCTTTTAGAGAGGTCTGGAAATCTTTCCAATCTTCTTCGATCACGCTCCGGCTTCCGTTAAATCAATAAATTCTTCGAACTCTGATAGTCCTAGTAATTGAATGTATAGTTACTCCGTACGCTGATTCTGTTGTAAATTTTATCAAACAATATGTGCATCTTATTGTTAGGAATAATCAACTCCTTCATAATCGCCGGTTACTTTATCCTCTGAATTAACAATACTAAGTCTGAAACAAATACCCTTCCAGGTAATCCGGGTTTTCTAACAAACAAGAAACTCAAGTAGTAACCTAACAACCAGTGTTTAAAACTTATTTTATTCAGAAAGGCTTTTAAAATAATTTGTAAGGAAAAATATTTTTCGAAAACTTGTTTGAGAATTTTGAAAATCATAAACCTGGTTGTCCTTACTATATGAGTTGGTTGTTGTCCTTCCTTCATATAACAAGGTACCGAATTAAATAAATGATCACATAAAGGTCCGTTCACTCCAATCTACCTTTTCTCCTTCATCATGTCCATTTACCTTCCTTAATCGATGAAATTTCAGTTGTCGTTGCATGCTATCTTATTCGTAGCTTCACATCAAGCTTCCATACTGGTAATACTCCCGAAATCCACTATACAATCATTAAGTGGAACAGACTATCCAATAGTCAACAAGTAGGCTAATGTCACATCATCTTGTTAAAATATATATCACATCATCATAACACCATTATCTAATTCCAAGAAATCTCCAGATCCATAATCTTCTCTAACTCTCTACTTTTAACACTTATCTACTCTATTCCACAAGCTAGTCATGGGTGGCCTAATCACTAATAGCTTCTTGTAACCAGGTAACAGCTATCCTCCGAAACACTTGAATCTTCTTTCTAAACTTCTTCTCACCTTTATTTGTATCTCAATACTCACCATTTACTACGACTCACGCATCCATCCTCATAGGTACAATTGCTTTATAGGAAAAATTTTAAACAGAGAGTATAGAATAGGGTGTAGGATAAACTGAAGAGAAACACTCACAACCGAATGTCTAGTAAAACAAGAATACAGAAATGGAGGTTCTTAAATAGGTCGTCTCATATCAAGAGGTGGTAAAATAGTGTAGAATAGCTTGAAGAGGGGCAACTGTCATAATAGAAGGTAGGACCATTAATACTGATGGTGGAATAAGGTGCAAATGAAATCTGAGAAAGGATGACGATCCTCGAGCGGAAAGCTTCAAGCAATTGGATGATACAGGGAAATCAGGATTTGCCATTGCCGTTGTCTGGAAATCACCTCGCAAGTTAAGAATCCCGAATTGCAACACGAACCGTGCCGGAGACCTACTATGAAATCACACTCAACCTCACAACATCTTATCTTTCTATTTCCTATTCCTAATCCTAACCCTCTATCCAATCTCGACAATCTAGGTTTGTTTCAGTGACTTATAACCTGTAGCTCTGATACTAACCTGTGGCGCCCTCCAAACCCGGGTCAGAAGTTTGGGGTCCACAACACAAACACAACATATAAATCTGTATATAAGATATTATTTGCAATGACCCTTCTTTACATAACCATGGATCGCAACAGGTTAAAGTATGAAAACAAGCCCCAACCTTAATTTTTATTAAATCGTACCAAATCCGGACTAATTTAACTTACAACTGATAATAAAATATTTCTTACAATCTTACTATCTCACTACCGCAATAAGCTCCTGCTAGCTCGATCCACCTCAATCTGGAATCCTAGCTCGTACATTGAACTGGGAAACCTCGCTATCAACCGTATCCTTCTTAAGTGTAGAATACATAAAAATATTCGCAAGAGTGAGCTAACTAGCTCAGCAAGTCACAATGACAATAATTGAGATTAATCAATGATCAAACGAGATGATTCAGAGGAATCAAGTTTATTGCTAACAATCATTAGAATTGGACATTCATTTTAAGTTTTTAAAACCAAGGTTAGGCTGCTGATCAGTCACGCACTAACCCCGAGCAAAGCACACAACACTGCTCTAACTACTGGATCCAAGGCACGCATTGGCCTAAATTAACCATAGATATGGTCTGACCACGAATCTGGACCACATATATATAAAAAAAACTATCCAATTCTAAAGCAGTTCAATATGATAAACAATATAATTCGATAAACAAGATCATAATCAATGATGGTTAAACATTTGAATAAAATTGTAAAGAAACTCATGAATATCTCAAGGGTATATCAAGGTATGTATAAGAAACGGTTTTCAGTCTGTAAAATGATCAGGTATTGGACGAATACTGATTTTTTCAAGGTATAGTTCTTTGATATTATAAAGAATGGTTGGAGTATAAAAGTTTCTGTGTTTTCAAATAATTTTGTTCCAGTGTTTGGTGTTTGGTAGTTATACATTTGGGGAGTGGTATCATATTTGTGTGATTTTGTATCTGAGGATCAACAAAGGATGGTTTACAAGAACAAGTCTTACGGCTCAAGATCAAGAAAAATAAGGGTTCAAGGGTAAATAGTTTAAAGCACTTGTAATATAAACAAGAGTTATTTTGAATAAGAGCGATATGTTATGAAACAGTTCGAAAATAATTGCGATATATCTTGAAGAAAAGTTCAGAAATTTTAATCGATCAGGACAACACAGTAGCACAGCCAAGCACAGAATCATCACAAACAGACACGCAAGAGCACGCGCACATGGGCCCCAACCGGAAAACAATTAAAGAACACAACGGAACCACAGGCGGCAACTCAAACTGAGATATACACACGCTTACACTTGTATATGCACATACTAACACTTCGACTGAACTAAGGCCAGGGCGGCCGGAACAGAACAGGGCACCGGAAAAGAAAGGCGGCACCGGAACTTACCCAAAACCGAGAGTAAAATCGGCAGGAATCAGGGAAGAAACGGGGAATACAAGAAATAGAGGGAAGAATTATATGTATGTATACCGAGCAGAGAAGAAAATTGCAGAGACACAGCAAGCAAAGCAAAGAGACTGAAGATGAAGTCGTGCGACCCTAAAAAGAAAAGGGGTGAAGTGTTTCTTTTAATTAGATTAAACTTGTAATAACCAGAAATAATGCACTCTCATGTACTGCCACGTGTCCCTATTTTCTTTTGGAAGCTTAATTTTTATCCCGTTCTGTAATTTAACGAGTAATCGCGCACTGAAAAATAATCTGAAATTTACCAAACAAATTCTTTAAAATATTGTAGATATACCGAATTTTATAAAAACATAATTTTGGTAATTTTTGGAAAATTTTTAAAATGCAATTTATACCCGCTTTTATCAATTAAACGAATCGACGCGCCGGTGAAACTAACTCCGAAAATTCCCAAAATAATTTTAAAATTCTCAGAATATTATAAACTTAGAAAAATATGAATTTTGTGATTTTTGAGAAACTCTGAAATTAAATACGAATTTTATGAGTGAAAGAAATCAAAAAATCATTTAAAGATAAATAATCAATAAAATATTAATTTCTCAATTTTATAAAATCCTAAAAATAATTATTGTAACTATAAAACCATAAAAACAATTTTAAAGAAATTCTAAATATTTATACAAATAAATTTGCACTAAATCCATTTTTGAAATTAGGAATAATTCAATATGACTCCATAATTAATCCTGCGGACAACCCGGTACTCCATAAATTACACCTAGATAATAATCAAACAAAACATAGCGGTCAAAACCAATACATATATTTTATTTATTTAATAATTTCCATAATCACATATTTAAATAATTGAAACATACACGAGTCGTTCTAACAGATGTCTTAAACAACCTTTTTGTTACAACTGATGTCTTTTGAGAGACAGCAGAGGAGGCTAATTTAGAGGCTTGGTGTGTTTGCTGTTTGGAAGAAGAAATGCTTGGGTTAGAAACAAAATGGGTGGTTTCTTGATTCTCAGCATCAGGAATTGTGATAGCAATGCCAGCATCAGGATTTTGCAGGCACTTGTATAGGAGTAGGTCTATTTCTTAACAGAAATTTCCTGACCTCTCTAGGAAGAAAAGGTGGTCCTGAAAATTTATTCTTTTCATCCCTTTTAATATGATCAGTGATTGGTTTTGCAGAAATTTGAAAAACAGGGAGTAATTCATCATCATCAAAAATAACATTAGGGCATAGAAAATTGAAAATCAGTTGTAGAAATCTAGTATACCCTATTACTCCTGAAATATCTGCTCTCCTAGCAATTATGAACTGTAATATAGTATTACCATAATCAATATTACCAGAGTAAAGAAGAGAGTACCCAATTCTCAGAGAAGTGGATGGAAGAGCATCAAAGTTTGTTGTCTTATTCAAGAAACACCTACTGATGCAGTGAAAGAAAAAATTCCACTCTCTTTCCAGTTTAGTCCTGGCCAGTTTTCCAATAGTTGTGATTTCTCCTTGATAGCCTAAAGTCCTTAGCATATCAAACAACTGCTCAGTGGTATGAGTATCAGGATCACCATCAAGGGCAGGCAATCTCAATGCTTGAAGCAGAATATCAGCATTAACTTTGAAAACTTATCACACAGTGTTTGATTAGTTTATCCAAAAATGATATCATACACATAAATTTGAACTAAAAGCAAATCTTTACCTTTATTCAGATAAAATAAGGTTTTATCTATTGTACCTCTTTTAAATCCACTTTCAAGTAGAAACTGAGCAAGGGTTTCATACCATGCTCTAGGTGTTTGCTTCAGTCCATAGAGTGCTTTATCAAGTCTGTAAACATAGTCAAGATGTTTAGGATCTACAAATCCCGGTGGTTGTTCAACATAGACTTCCTCTTTAAGTTCTCAACTGAGAAATGCACTCTTGACATCCATCTGAAAGACTTTAAACTTCTTGGGAGCAACATATGCCAAGAAGATTCTGATTGCTTCTAGTCTAACAACAAGAGCAAAAATCTCATCATAGTCAATACCTTCTTATTGGGAATATCATTTAGCCACCAACCTTGCCTTATTTCTGATGATTGTTCCATCAGAATCAGTCTTGTTTCTAAAGACCCACTTTGTGCCTACAATTGACCTGTTCTTAGGTCTAGGCACCAGCTTCCACACTTCATTTCTTTCGAACTCATTCAATTCTTCTTGCATAGCC
This sequence comes from Apium graveolens, assembly GCF_009905375.1. Lineage (NCBI taxonomy): Eukaryota > Viridiplantae > Streptophyta > Magnoliopsida > Apiales > Apiaceae > Apium > Apium graveolens. The sequence continues at coordinate 143,558,622 of NC_133651.1, read as the reverse complement.
ATGACCCAATCTGCATCTTTGAGTGCATCTTCTACTTTCTTTGGCTCTTCTTTTGAGAGTAGATTATGATATAAACATTCATTCTGAGTTGCACTTCTTATCTTTACACCATCATCGGGATTTTGAATGATCAGATCATGAGTATGATCTTTAGTCAACTTTCTGGAACTGGGAAGTATCCTTCGGGAGCTAGATGCTCCCCCTGAATTGTATGCCTCATCAAATGCATTTGAGGCTCCCCCTAAATCTGTTGTGTTATCTCCTAATGAAATATTGGGACTTAACTCATGTTCATCTAATGTTGAATCAGCATTAGATTATGAGAGATTAGATTGAGAATAATCTTGAGATGATTCTTCAGTGTTAGTACCATCAGTTGACCCTTGTTGTTGCTCCCCCTCAACATGTGCAGGTTCGTTAGTACAGTGATTATCTTCAAAATCTGAAGGAGTGTCAGGATTTGGATCATTAGGATTTGACAGTTCATTAGAGTTTGATCCAGATTCCAACAATGTATTTTCATTTGCAAAGATTAAGCTTTCATGAGTGTCTTTTTCAAAACCAGGAAACTTCTTATCATCAAAAGATACATTTATGAAGACTACTACAGTGTATGTTCTCATATTGAACACTCTATATACTTTTGATGGTGAGTATCCAACAAAGATTCCATCATCAGCCTTTGATTCAAACTTTCCAAGCTGATCAGTATGAGTTCTCAAAATAAAGCACTTACATCCAAATACATGAAGATGTTTGAGACTGGGCTTCTTTACTTTTCGCATTTGATAAGGAGTAACACCATGTCTATTTATCAGAGTGATATTCTGAGTATAACATACTGTGTTTACTGCTTCAGCCCAAAAGTAAGTGGGTAGTTTTGCTTCTTCTAGCAGAGTTCTGCCAGCTTCAATTTAGGTTCTTTTCTTCCTCTCAACAACACCATTTTGCTGAGGTGTATCAGGAGCTGAGAATTGTTGTTCTATGCCTTTGTACTTGCAGAATTCCTCCATTTTTAAGTTCTTGAATTCAGTGCCATTTTCACTTCTCAGAATTTTCACTTTGTGAGTGGATCCATTTTCAATTTGCCTTAGGTGGTTCAGAAGAATTTCTGGAGTTTCATCCTTCCTGTGTAGAAAATAAACCCATGTATATCTAGTGAAATCATCAAAAATTACAAGTATATACCTTTTCTTGTTGATGGACATTATGTTCACTGGCCCAAAGAGGTCCAGATATAGCATGTGATATGGCTCATAAATGGAGATTTCAGTTTTGCTTTTGAAAGATACTCTTCTTTGTTTGGACTTTTGGCAAGCATTACAAAGACCATCAGATACGTATAGCCTGTTCGGCAATCCTCTTACAAGCTCATTCTTGGCAAGTTCATTGATTGAAAAAAAGTTTAGATGTGAGAGCTTCTTATACCAGTTCCAGCTCTCATCTACTGATGCCTTAGATATAAGGCAAATAGCTTCCTTTTCAAAACTTTCATGTAGCCTTGCTTTATAAATGTTACCATGTCTATATCCTATCAAGATAATTTTCTTTGACTTGTTATGAACAACTTCACAGTGTGAGTCATAGAATATAACATGATAACCTCTGTTAGTGATTTGACTGATGCTCAGAAGATTATGCTTCAGTCCATCCACCAGAGTTACATTCTCTATTGCTACCTTTCCAATTATCAAGTTGCCATATCCCAGAGTATGTCCTACATTTCCATCTCCATAAGATACATTTGGGCCAGCCTTCTTTTCAAATTATGACAGCAGGGATTTATTTCCAGTCATGTGTCCTGAACATGCACTATCCAAGACAAGTGTATTTTTCTTGTTACCCTGCAATCAGAAGAATAATTAATTAGAAGGATTTTTAAGGACCCACACTTGTTGGGCCCTCTTTTTGGACAACTTAAGCCTTTGTGTGTCAGGAGTACTTTTGACAGATTTTCCTTTGTTGGGATTTGTCTTGTCAAAAGCAGATTTAGTAAAACCAACTGAATTAAGCACACAAGCAACTTTATTAAACTTAGGCAAAGGTTCATAATAATTGTGATACAACTTATGATAAGAACTACAAGTATAAATCGAATGCCAGCTACTACCACAATGAAAACAAGCATTTTGTGGTTTATAAAATACTGATCTACCCCTAACATCAGACTCAGAAATAGCAGTTTTTATTTTCTTATTCCTCCTGCAAATAATAGCAAGATAATTAGTATTTCCACAGTTAAAACAAGTTTTTCTAGGAGCATTGGGAACAACCTTGTAATTTGAATCCTTGGAAATACCTTGCTTACCATTCCTGTTTCTTTTAGGACTTTTTACTTGAGGTTTATCAGTAACCTCAGATAATTTCTTTTTCAATTATCTTGCTGACAAAAGTCCTATGTTCTTTTCTTTCTTAACAGACTTAATGGTTTCCTTGCTTTCCTTTCTTTGAGATTTATCACTTACCAGTTTTTCTTGTGATACTGATGTTGAACCCTTTTCAAAAGTGGATTTGGGTTCATCAGCTTCTGATGAGATAAACTTAACATGAATTTTAAGGGTAATTTTATTTTCAGGGTCAACATCCTTAACTTCATCTTTATATCCTAGGCATTTTTTTCAGTTTTTCTTTGAGATTATCTCATGAACCTTTTTTCCTGAATCAGTCCAGGATTTAAGGGTTTTTCTCTCATTTTCTAGATCTTTTTCTAACATACTGTATCTAGCCTCAAGAATCTTTACTGTATGTTTAGCTCTCTCACATTCTTTCTTCAAATCTATCTGATTTATTAAGTCAAACTCTAACTATTCATTCCTAGATTTCAAGATCTCATTTCAGTTATAAGTCTATCATTTTTTAGAGTCTTATTCTTAAAATTACTATACAAAGATTTAAGAATAGATTTCAACTCAGATATATTCTCAGTATCCAAAGAGAAGAAAGGAGTTTGTACCTTAGACTCATAGGAAGCATGATCATCAAAGCTAGTCATCAGTGTATAGCATGTGTCATCATTTTCAGAATCAGAAGAGTCCATCCAATTATTGCTTAGAGTGATCAGGGCTTTGTTCTTTCCTTTATCATGCTTTGTTTTCTTGCACTCTGAGGCAATGTGACCAGGTTCGTCACAGTTGTAACACTTGATCTTTGTCCTGTCTACCTTCCCAGCTTTAGAGTCTTTTCCATCTTTTCTCCCAGTTGACTTCCTTTCACCTCCAATGAACTTCTTCCCGAAGCTTATTTTGTTCTTAGACTTCCTGAATTGTATCCTCCTGAAACCCTTAACCAGCAATGCGGCCATTTGCATGACATCAGAATCTGTCATGTTCTCATTAGTTTCAGAATCAGTATCATCATCAGGATTTGATGAATCATCAATATCTGATTTTGGCAAATTGTTCTTCTTTCTTAAAGCTCCAACAGACTTTTCTTTTGAAGCTTTATCATTTACTTTCAAAGCAACAGATTTCCCTTTGTTGCTTTTCCTCTCCCTCATTTGCTGAACCTCTAAATCATGAGTTCTCAGCATGCCATAGACTTCATCCAGAGTAATTACTTCTAGATCATATTGATGTCATATGATTGAAGTCTAAGTCTCCCATTCTTCACTCAAAGCTCTCAAGAACTTGGTGTTTAAATCCTCTTGATCATACACCTTACCCACCAAAGACAGATTATTGAGCAGGGTCAGAAATCTATCATAGATGTCAGTGAGACTTTCATTAGGCTTGGCCTCAAAATGTTCAAATTCTTGAATCTGAACAGCCCTTCTATTCTTCTTGATGGCCACGGTTCCTTGACATTGAGTGTCAAGAGCATCCCAGATCTCTTTGGCAGTTTTGTAAGCTATAACCCTATTTGACATCACAGAATCAAGACTGTTATGCAAAATGTTTCTTACCTTTGCATCTTTCAGCACAACTACTTTCTCTTCTGGTGTCCACTCAGTCTTCTCCTTCAGCTGATAATGTTCAGCAACAGTAGGAGTTGCAGGGAACCAGTTTTGTTGGCATGAATGGTCCATCATTGATTATATTGAGATAATCTGGATCAGTAGCTTCCAGGTGCATGAGCATCTTCACCTTCCATATTGGATATTCAATCTTTTTCAGAATGAGAATTTTAATGCTTTTATACTTGTTCAGAGATATGTTTAGATCATTTCTGATTGTAAATTTATCAGTGGGCTCTGATACCAATTGTTGCCCAGTGAAGATATAATTATTTAAGGGGTGTTGGATACAATTGTATAAATGTTTTGAACAAGTAATAAAATATAACAGCTTTTTATATTTCTGATAAAAACTGTTACAAAATTCTCTCAAGAAATACTGATGTTCTTGAGAGCTGCTAGGTCGAATGATACTCGAGATCGATACACTAAGTGATGACATAAACTCTGTTTATATACTATATAACTACAAAAAATCAATCTAAGATATGCATTATCAAAAGCGACCTGAAACTAATATATATCTTCAACTGAATAGATAAAGTCCTATACCTCTGACGTAAAAGATATCTGCTCCACATTACAAGGAATAGAACAAATCATTTAAGTAGACTGACTTCAAATACTGATGACATACAAATGCTGATGTTGTATCAAATCCTGACGAAAAATCAGATTCTGATGACACCCGAACAGCCAGATCCTGAGCTTCTTCTGATCATTGAGAATTCAATATGTAACAAAGATGCTGGATGGAGAAATGAAAAACATGTGATTAGACTTATACAGTTTTGTTTTATTAGTTTGTCTTTTTCACATGTAACTTGGTGATATGTATACCGAGAGTAGCAAGTAGAAAAATATCGATCGAAATAACTGAGAAATAGATAAGGCATAATCTGTTAAGAATTTCTTAGTTCTCTCTTTGTAAATTCACTTGTAAGCAGTTGTGTGGATTCTTGCATCACAGAGTTCTCAATCAATATATATCTTTGGTGGAAAGGTCAATCCACCAGAAAGTTTTAAATCTTTGTGTTTAGTAACTGTGTGTTTTAAATACATTTATTTTTCATTCCGCACACTTGCATATTCAAACACTGATATATTTTGATAAAGTATTTTCTTATATTTTTAAAAGAAACCTAGAATTATATTCAACCCCCTTTTGTAATTCTATTGTTAGATTTTTTGGAATAACAATTGGTATCAGAGCAAGCTCTTGACACACTAAGAGTTTAAAGATCAAAATAATTAACAACATGAGCAGGAAGGATGCAGAGTGAAGATCCCTTTCTTGGATAAAGACAACTATCACCATTGGAAGGTGAAAATGCATATGCATCTTCTCTCTCAAGATGAAAGATATGTTGATTATATTGAGAAAGGTCCTCATGTTCGCCGAAGAGCTGCTACAGACACTGAAGGACCTGTAGGCAATGAGCAAAGTATATCGAGATCTGCGACACTTTCAAGTTCAATGGGGTGACTGAAGATGCTATCAAGCTGCGACTCTTCCCGTTCTCTCTGAGGGATAAAGCAAAGTGCCGGTTACATTCTCTACCACCAGGGTCTATCACCAAATGAGAGGATCTTGCTCAAAAGTTTCTCACTAAATTCTTTCCCATGGCGAAGACTGCTACAATCAGGAATGCTCTTACTCAGTTTTCGCAGCAAACTGGAGAATCTCTGTGTGAGGCTTGGGATCGCTACAAGGAGATGCTAAGGAAGTTCCCACACCATGGCATGCCTGATTGGATGATTATAAACTGTTTCTATAATGGTTTAGGCGCACAGTCCAGACCTATGCTCGATGCAGTGTCTGGTGGAGCCTTGTGGCCCAAAAGATATAATGAAGCTTATGAGTTGATTGAGCTAATGACAGCTAATGAATACCAGAATCCTACGCAAAGAATATTGCAAGGCAAGGTAGCAGGAATTCTGGAAGTGGATACAGCTACTGCTATAGCTGCTCAACTTCAAGCTTTGATGATGAAAGTGGACTCTTTGGCTAATTATGGAGTTAATCAAATCACTAGTGTTTGTGAACTTTGTACGGGGGAACATGAAACTGAGTAATGTGCTATTTCTAGCGAATCAGCTCAATTGTGAGCAACTTTCAGAGATCACAGCAACAAGCTCCAGCCACTTATCATCCCAATAATCGTAATCTCCTAACTTCAGCTGGCGTAACAATCAGAATGCGGTGCAACAAACTTATCAACCATAGAAAACAAAACAATATAACCCTCCTGGTTTTCAACAACCGCAATATGCCCCTAGGCAACAACTTCAACTTCAGAGCCATGCTGTTTTTATCAAGACCTTAGAGAATCTGAATTGGACGAGTTGAGGCTCATGTGCAAGAGCCATGCTATTTTTATCAAGACCTTAGAGAATTAGATTGGGCAGATTTCTAATGCATTACTGAATCATCAACCTGGCATGCTTCTGAGCGATACTGAAGTGCCAGGCAAGAAGGAAGTTAAGGAGCATGTTAAGGCAATTACATTAAGGTCTGGAAAGGTTGCAAATCTTGAAAAGGCTAAGACTTCAGAATTTGAAGTTGAGGCTGAAGAAGGAGTGCAGAAGGAAGAAGAAGTGGAACCAAGGAAGACTACTGTTGAGCACACTCCTCCTGAGGTTAATACAAGGGAGAAACAGATCTATCCTCCACCTCCTTTTCCTAAGAGGCTGCAGAAGAAAAAGCTGGATAAGCAGTTTGAGAAGTTTTTGGAGGTATTCAAGAAACTTCACATCAACATACTTTTCACTGAAGCTCTTGAACAATTGCCTAGTTACGCGAAGTTCATGAAAGGTATTCTCTCTAGGAAGGTAAATCTTGATCACTTAGAGACCGTTGCTCTCACGGAGGAATGCAGTGCTGTTCTACAACAAAAATTGCCTCTGAACCTTAAAGATCCTGGAAGCTTCACTATTCCTTGCACCATTGGAAAAGTGTCATTTGACAAATGTTTATGTGACTTGGGAGCTAGTATCAATCTGATGCCTTTTTCAATCTTCAAGGAGTTGGACTTACCTAATCCAAAGCCTACTTATAGCCTACTTATATGACTTTGCAGTTGGTCGACCGTTCTATTACATATCCGCGAGGTATTGTGGAGGATGTCTTGGTAAAGGTGGATAAACTCATCTTCTCTACTGATTTTGTAATTCTTTATTTCGAGGAGGATAAGAAGATTCCCATCATCATGGGAAGACCTTTCTTGGCTACTGGCCGAACCTTGATAGATGTGCAGAAAGGTGACCTCACCATGTGAGTGCTGGAACAAGATGTAACTTTTAACGTGTTCAATGCCATAAAATTCCCTACGGAAAATGAGGAGTGTTTTAAGTGGAGAACTTGATCGATTGCTAAGGTCTGATGCCTTAGAAAAGGCCTTGTTTGGGAATTCCGATAGTAAAGATGACGAAGGTGATGAACACTTGCAATATTGAATGCTTCTCCCTGGAAGCGAAAGATAGATATACCTTTTGAATCTCTTGGGTTGGAGGAGCTGAAAAGTTCTCCAAAGCACCTAAAGCCATCTATTGAGGAAGCTCCTACTCTTGAGCTTAAGCATTTACCTGAATATTTGAGGTATGCGTTTTTAGGTGATGCATCTACTTTGTCTATTATTATTGCATCTGACCTTTTAGGTAGCATTGAGGAAAAACTTTTGAGAATTCTTAGAGAATTCAAATAGGCAATTGGTTGGACTATAGCAGATATCAAGGGAATCAGGCCCTCGTATTGCATGCATAAAATTCTGCTAGAGGAAGGAAGCAAGCCTACTGTTGAGCAACAGAGAAGGCTAAGTCCGATCATGAAAGAGGTTGTGAAGAAGGAAATCCTCAAGTGGCTAGATGCAGGGATTATTTATCCTATTTCTGACAGTTCATGGGTGAGCCTAGTTCAGTGTGTGCCAAAGAAAGGTGGCATCGCCGTGGTAGCAAATGAAAAGAATGAGCTTATTCCTACACGAACAGTCACGGGGTGGAGAGTTTGCATGGATTATAGAAAGATGAACAAAGCTACAAGGAAAGATCACTTCCCTCTTCCTTTCATTGATCAGATGCTTGATAGATTGGCATGACATGATTACTACTATCTTCTGGATGGCTATTCAGGATATAATCAAATTTGTATCGCTCCAGAAGATCAAGAGAAGACTACATTCACATGTCCTTTTGGTATCTTTGCATTCCGAAGAGTTTCTTTTGGGCTATGTGGAGCACCAACCACTTTTCAGAGATGCATGATGACTATCTTCTCTGATATGATTGGAAATAATGTAAAATTTTTCATGGACGATTTCTCGGTCTTTGGAACTTCTTATGATGAATTCTTGCACAATCTTGGGTTAGTGCTGAAAAGGTGCATTGAGACCAATTTGGTTCTCAGTTGGGAGAAATGTCATTTTATGGTGCGGCAAGGCATCATTCTAGGTCACAAGGTTTCTAGTAAGGGTCTTGAGGTGGACAAAGCCAAGGTGGGGGTTATCGAAAACTTTCCTCCACCAATTTCTGTGAAGGGAATTCACAATTTTCTTGGGCATGTGGGTTTCTATAGGCGTTTCATCAAGAACTTCTCTAATTTTTCGAAGCCGTTGTGCAATTTTCTAGAGAAAGATGTTCCTTTCAAGTTTAATGATGAGTGCCTAACTGCTTTTCAGACATTAAAGAAGAGTTTGATTACGGAACATGTCATAACTAAACCTGATTTGTCTAAACCGTTTAAAATGATGTGCGATGCAAGTGACTATGCGTTGAAGCAGTTCCTGGGCAAAGAAAGAACAACATATTTCATGTAGTCTACTATGCTAGTAAGACTCTTAATGGTGGTCAATTGAACTACACCACTACCGAGAAATAACTTTTGGCTATTGTCTATGGTTTTGAGAAGTTTCGATCTTATTTACTAGGGACGAAGGTGACAGTCTTCACTAATCACACTGTCATTCGCTATCTCGTCTCGAAGAAGGACTCAAAGCCAAGATTGATTCGATGGGTTCTTTTACTTCAGGAGTTCAAGTTAGAGATGAAGGACAAAATAGGGACTGAAAATCAAGTCACCGATCATCTCTTACATTTAGAGGATCCAATTGCAACTTCATAAGATAAATCTTTGATTAACGAATCTTTTCCCGAGGAGCAATTATTTGGAGTGCAAGCAGAAGAATCGTGGTTCGCCGACATTGTGAACTACCTTATGAGTAACGTTATGCCTCCATATTTGACTTTCGCTTAAAAGAAGAAGTTTCTGCATGAAGTAAAGTGGTATATGTGGGATGAGCCGTTTCATTTTTGACAAGAAGCTGACCAAATCATTAGGAGATGTATTACTAATAGCGAAAGGGGGGATCTTGCGAGATTGCCAGTCAACAACTTATGGAGGACATTATGATGGAGAAAAGACAGCATCTCGTATTCTTCAAGCAGGTTTCTTTTGGCCAACATTATTTAAAGATGCTCATCAGTTCGTTTTGAAATGTGATTGATGTCAACGTGTGGGTAATATGTCCAAGAGGGATGAGATGCCTCTTAATGTCCTTTTCGAGGTTGAAGTCTTTGATGTATGGGAAATTGACTTCATGGGGCCATTTGTCTCATCTTGTAACAATCAGTATATCTTGTTGGTGGTTGATTATGTCTCAAAATGGGTTGAAGTCAAGGCGTTTCCAACGAACGATGCAAAGGTAGTGCTTAATTTTCTTCACAAGCAGATATTCACAAGATTTGGAACTCCAAGAGTCATAATCAGTTATGAGGGGTCGCATTTTTTCAATCGCAAGTTCACTGCTATGATGCAAAGGTATAATATGAATCATCGCATTGCTATGACTTATCATCCTCAGACCAATGGTCAAGATGAGGTCTCTAACATAGAGATCAAGCATATTTTAGAGAAAGTTGTGTGTCCATCGAGAAAAGATTGGTATTTAAATCTCGATAAAGCTGTGTGGGAGTATCGAACAGCGTACAGGACTTCGCTAGGGATGTCACGGTATCAGCTGGTTAATGGTAAGGGGTGTCATTTACCGGTGGAGCTAGAGCATAAAGCATATTGGGCTTTGAAGAAGTTAAATCTTGACTTGGATGCAGCTGGAAAGAAGAGGTGGCACGTTAGGTGTCTAGTGCTCAAATCATTTATGTCGGGGCAACAAGTTCTTTTATTTAACTCTCGTCTCCGTCTTTTTCCTGGAAAGTTGAAGTCATGGTGGCCAGGGCCGTTTGTTATCAAAACTGTGTTTCTACATGGAGCGGTGGAGATTTTTGAGAATGATCTGGGCCAAGCATTTAAGGTGAATGGTCAGAGGTTGAAGCATTACTATGATAACACGGAAAACAGCGAGGTGGTTAGTGTCGTTTTGTTGTCTGTTTGATCTCTCATTTCTACGTCAAGCTAATGACATAAAATAAGCACTTCTTGGGAGGCAACCCAAGTTTGTTGTACATTAGTAGATAGAGGAAAAATAAAGAAAGGAGAAAAGCACAAAAAATCAAAAAAAAATCGGGACCAACTACAGTAGCACGACGCACCCGCGTTGAGGAAGCGGAGCGGCCGCGCCACTTTTCCAGAAACAGAGCGCGCCCGTGCTGCTTGGCGGGGCAGCCGCACTGAAAAAACAAAAGCATGACCGTGCTGAGGTAGCGAGCGGCCGCGCTGCCCCCTGAATCCCAAAAAAATATATACAGCTGGGAAAAAGAGAAAATCGGGGACTTATTCTAAAAATCAATTTCTACCCGAACTTTACTCTTCCACATCCCAAATTTCCCACTCCAAATCAAACCCATTATTCCCACTATTCCCATAATCAATTCCCACCTCTATTCCATATCTAATTCTCTCCCAACCTCCTATATATACACACACTTATATACAAACTTCTCCATCACTTCTCAAATTCTAAAACACAATTCTCTCTCAAACACTTATCTTTTATTCTCTCTTATTCAATCCCAATGGCACCCAAAAGACAGCGAACTCAAGCAAGTAGCAACATCACTGATTCTTCGAGTGCAGGTGGTGTGAGGCCAAAGTTTTCAACTCCCGAGGCTGAGACTGAGTATACGAGTCTTCTCTCGAAGCCTATAGCCAAGGAGCGTGGTTTTCTGCCATCGGGGAAAGATGGTAAGTTGTTGGAGATGTTTGAAGATGAGCTGGGTAGCTTTTCGTGAGGCACCCATTGTTGTGCCCATGAGTGTGGTTCGTGAGTTTTATGCTAATGCTAAGGCGTAGAAGAATGGTTTCACGGTGGTGAGAGGGATGACGATGGAGTACAGCGCCACAACGATAAGGAGAGTGATTGATCATCCTGAGAGGAGGGCCAGGCAGGATATCTGGAATGAGAAGACTCTGGAGGATTTTGATTTGGATGTGATAGTTGCTACTCTGCATGTACCTGAGACTCACTGGAAGTTCAAGAGGGGCACAACTGATTATTCCACATTTTCGGCATTGTGCATGAACAGGTTTGCACGTGCATGGAATGCTTTTATTTGTGCTAACATCATGCCATCTTCTCATGTGCATAATGTTACTGTGAAGCGTGCACGGTTGTTGTGGGGTATTCTTCAGGGAGATTATGTGGACCTTGGTATGGTTATTCACCAAGGTATATTAAGATTTTGCGAGAGAGTACTGCGGGGTCTATACCCTATGCGTCCATTGTGACGAAGTTGTGTGTGGCAGTTGGTGTTTATTGGCCAGCACACGAGCAGCTCCAGATTCCAAATGCTCTGATTGATAGTACCACTTTGTTTACAATACATGAGTGGAATGAAGGAAAACCTGATTTGAGAGGACTTTGGTATTCTTTTGACCATCTGCAAGGTGGGAGGCCAGCTGCTGGGGTAGCTCAGATGAGCAGAACCGCTTTGAAAATCTCAGTTAGGTGAAGAGGTTGGTCCATCACAGGAGCAGGAGGAATCAGGAGCAGATGTTGGAGTTGGTATAGGCATGGCGCAGTATAGGCATCTATCTAGGTTGATGGATGTTATGCATGACATTCATAGTCGGTTTGCACGTGATCTCACCCAAGCATTGGAGACTGCTTTCAGAGCCACAGGAGTTGACATCCAGTGGCCAGTATTCGGTGAGGACTCTGTGTATCCACCTCCAGACACGCCTGACACTCCACCCCTTGAGGGTGATGATCCTGGTTCGGATTAGGTATGCCTGATTCCTTTCTATTACCTTCACTTAGGACAATGAATATTTTTAGTTTGGGGGTAGTAGTTAAGGAGTATGTGTTTTGTATGAGTCGCATATAGTTTACATATTCATGATAGTTTAGTGCATAAAGTTGCATTTTTTTCATATAGTAGTTTTTTTTGTTTTTTTGTAGTTTATATGATAGTTGTTCATATAGTTTCATGCATTTGTATTATAACATGATCCCTTAGATGATTTTTCCGATTGATTTGTGATATTGATGCTAGTATAGTGATATCGTATTTAGTGATGCTAAGTCGTATCGAATTGATTTGCATGTTAGAGACAATTGTATTTCACTAAGTCTTATAGGTTGTTTGAGTGTTAGATCATGATCATGGTTTATTTGTTTGTCGAGGTTTAATCGCTTGTTTATAATTAGAATTTAGGATATTCTCTTAATGATAAATTAACATGGATTTTTAAAATTTGAGAAAATTGGATTTCAATGCTAGTTGTTCTAGCTAGATGTCAAGTGGCTAGTAGTTGGCTCATATTTATATGAGTAGTCTAGGGTTGAACGAGATGGAGCGAAATGCACTCGTTCAGAAATTTGCGAATAAAAAGAAAAAAATAAAAAAAAGAAAGAAAAATTGGGAAAAAGAAAAAAAAAAAGTGTTATGTATAATTGATCACGAGTGGGCTCTTTAGTACACGAGTTATTAAGTTCTTAGGGGACTTTGTGCCCAGTGACCTAAGGCTTTATAGTCTGGGATCCGCTAACCTAACGCTCGCTACATGGGTACTATTGTATAAGTCTTTTGTGGACCTCACTCATTGCACGGTCAAATAACCATACTTGTGTTGTTTTGTTATGAATAAAAGCATGAATCCATATAAAATTCCAATATAAGAATTGTAGTGTTATAAGTTAGTTTGAGTCTAGCTTTTATTTTATTTATAATCTTGCGATTGCTTTTATGAGTAGTGAGTCATGATTATTGATCTAGTTGTGATGGTATATTGTATATCTGTAAGCATTTGCACACACGCACGTCTCTGGTTTGTAAGTTAATTTGTGGGGTTTGATTGATCTTTGTGCAAATGACTGCATTTGTTGAGATGTTGCTTGTTGATTGGTTTAGTTATTCTATGGGGATCATTACATTCATATAGTTGCATTCGTGCATTTTTTTTATTTCTTGTTCTTTGAGTCTGTTTATGCTTGAGGACAAGCATCGATTCAAGTTTGGGGGTATGTTGAGTGGCATTTATGACACTTTATAACGCTCCGTAAAGCTTTGAATTAGTGAGTTTGTACTCAAGTTATTGGTGTTTTAATGTGTTTTGTAGTGTTTTTGCATTTCAGGCATTAATCCAGAATTCGGGTGAATTAGCATTGATTTGATGGTAATATGGTGTTAGGATGGTGTATCAGAATAAAGGCTCATGAAGACCAACTCATTGCAGCAAGAAAAGAAGAAAAAGAAGTTTTTTCCAGAAGACCGGTGAGCCTGCACTATCAGAGCGCGCGCCCGCGCCCGAGGAATAGAAACACAGCGCGCCCGCACTGGTCAAGCGCGCGCCCGCGCTGGGTCGGGATTTCAGGATCCTGATTCTTGTGGAATTTTGATTGGTGGACTTCTATTATGCATGGGCTGCTATATATACAAAAATAAAAGTCATTTTCATAAGTAGATGTACCAGAGCTAAGGAGAAGGCGTAAGAAGACTGTATAGTACAATTCAACCAAGGCGAAGAAGATCTAGTTTATACTTGTGATTCTTTGTTCTAAGTTGTAACTTTGGATGCTAGTTTTCTTATTCGTGAACCTATACTCTTGTTTCGCACTTGGTTTCTTATTTATTCAGTATAAAGACTACATTTATTATACCATGCTTTCATCAGAACCCACATTGATGATGAGTCCGATTATGGGCTAATCGTTATCATGGGGTTCTAACGGATTTATTTATGGATTTCTTTAGTTAAATTGTTCGATGCCGTAGTGTGTGGTGATTTTATGATAACCTAGTTTTGGTTGCGCTTATTCATCTTGTGAGCGTCGCGAACTTATAAGATAGCGTGCTAATCTTTAATGAAATGAAAGTGAATTTAAAGGTTTATAACTTTCCATGCTAGCATATGTTCAAGTATTCATTATGCATGATTTGTAGGTAATTTTAACGATCTTACTTGCCATACGTAATCATGATAGATAACTTGTGCATTGAGCCATTGTATTGTCAAATTCTATAGACATATAGGGTCTTAATATAATTGGTATCTATTCAGCTTCTATCTCTTTTGTGGATGTCTGGTAGTACATTATTCGTGCAACGGAAGTTGGCATTTAGTAGTTTCGTGTTGTCTGATTAGTGTCATCACCGTTACATGCTAAGGTTAAGAACGATAAGGCTATTGAATGAAGTATTTAATGAAGTGAGGATCCCATGTTTGTCATATATATTAATTCAACCATTCTTATTATCTTAGTTATAATTGTTAGTTTAGTTCTTAGTTATAAACAATCATAATTTGTTATTTGTCTTGGCATTGGATAATAACCATATCATTGTTGCATAAGTGCATAAATTGAACTTAACCTAAACCAGTCTCTTTGGGAATGAATCTGATCTTATACTACTAGCGAATGTGTATACTTGCGTGAATTTTAGCGCCTGTTTAGCAAATAATAGTTGTCATCTCAAAAAGTAATATTTTGGCCAGCTCTCTCCTTGAATTATGTGAGTAGGGTAGAATCTCCAGTCATGTGCCTTGAGCAACCACTATCCAAATACCAAAGATTCTTTCTGTTTCCCTGCACACATCAAAATCAAATCAAGTTGATTTTGGGAGCCAAGTTTCCTTGGGCCCTACCTTGTTAGCCTTCTTTTGGATCAAAAGCCCAATAGAATCAGGATTTCTTTTCTCGACCCGGCGCGGCCGCGCGCTTAACCAGCGTGGGCGCGCTGATTTTCTGGACTTCGAGCACGGCTGCGCGCTATCACAGTGCGGGCGCGCTGATTCCCTATATAAAAATCAGACTTCTTCATTTTTCCTTTCTGATTTGAGCCAGTTTTCCAATAGCTTTTATTCCCACACCTTCCTAACAACAAATTAGCACCAAAACAATGCTAACTCACCTGATTACCTGGATAATGCCTGAAATTGTAAAAACACTAGAAAATACATTAAAATACCAACTTGAGTACAAATACACCAATTCAAAGCTTTACGGAGCATAATAAAGTGTCATAAATGCCACTCAACATACCCCTAAACTTGAATCGATGCTTGTCCTCAAGTATAAACAGACTCAAAGAACAAGAAATAAAAATGCATGAATGTAACTAAATGAATGCAACGATCCCCATAGAATAATTAAACCAATCAATAGCAACATCTAAAAAAATGCAGTTATTCGCATAAAGGTCAATCAAACCTCACAAATCAATCTACAAACCAGAGACGTGCATGTGTGCAACTGCTTACAGATATACTATCGCAACTAGATCAATAATCATGACTCACTAGTCATCAAAGTAATCGCAAGGTTATAAATAGAATAAAATCTAGACTCAAAATAACTTATAACACTTCAATTCTTATATCGGAGTTTACATGGATTCACGCTTTTATTCACAACAAAATAACACAAATATGCTTATTTGACCGTGCAATGAGTGAGGTCCACAAAAGACTTATACAATAGTACCCATGTAGCGAGCATTAGGTTAGCGGATCCCAGACTATAAATGCCTTAGGTCACTAGGCACAAAGTCCCCTAAGAACTTAATAACTCGAGTACTAAAAAGCCCACTCGTGATCAATTTTACATAACACTTAAATATTTTTTTTCTTTTCTTTTTTTTTCTTTTTTTTTTTCAAATTTCTGAACGAGTGCGTTTCGCTCCATCTGGCTCAACCCTAGACTACTCATATAAATATGAGTCGGCTACTAGCCATTTAACACCTAGCCACACAACTAGCAATGAAATCCAATTTTTTCCAATTTTCAAATATCCATGTTAATTTATTATTAAGAGAATATCCTAAATTCTAAATATAAACAAGCGATTAAACCTCGACAACTAAAAAAACCATGACCATGATCTAGAATTGAAGCAACCTATAAGACTTAGTGAAATACAATATCCTCTAGCATGCAAATCAACTCAATAAGACTTAACATCACTAAATACGTCATCACTACACTAGCATCAACATCACAAATCAATTGGAAAAATTATCTAAGGGGTCATGTTATTATGCAAATGCATGAAACTACATGAATAAACTATCATAAAAACTGCAAAAAACAAAAAAAAACTACTACATGGCAAATATGCAACTATATGCACTAAACTATCATGAATATGCAAACTATATGCGACTCACACAAAACATATTCTTTCAATTACTACCCCCAAATTAAAATATTCACTGTCCTCAGTGAAGGTAATAGTAAGAAATCAGGCATACCTATTCCGAATCAGGATCATCACCCTCAACGGGTGGAGTGTCAGGCATATCTGGAGGTGGATACACGAAATCTTCACCAAATACTGGCCACTGGATGTGAACACCGGTGGCTCTGAATGCAGTCCCAAGTGCCTAGGTGAGATCATATGCAAACCTGCTATGGATGCCATGTATCGCATCCATTCTCCACGCTAGACGCCTATACTGCGTCGTACTCAAACCAGCTCCAACATCAGCTCCTGCCTCCTCCTGCTTCTGCTGTGACGGACCAGCCTCTTCTCCAAACTGAGCTCTCCAAGCTGCTTTCCTTTCCTGCTGCGTCCCACCAACAAAAGTCTGATTTGCTTGCCTACCACCTGACAGATGGTCATATGAATAATCAAGCCCCTTAGGATCGGGCTTGCCACCATAACACTCAGTCATATTCAACAGCATAGAACTATCAATTGGAGCACTGGGAAACTATAGCTGCTCATGTGGGGGCCAATAAACACTAACTTCCACGCACAACTTTGTCACAATAGATGCATAGGGTATAGAACCCGTAGTACCTCCTCGTAAAAATCTCAAAATCCCCTGATATATAACCATCCCCAAATCAATATAATCGCCCTAAAGAATACCCCACAACAGACGAGCACGCTCCACCGTAATCTCATGCACATAAGAAGATGGCATGATGTTAGCACATGAAAGGGGAGATCAGCCCCTTGGAAACGAACTCCTGTCTCAAGATATAAAAGAAAAAGAAGGGGCCCCGACTTAGATTAAACTCATGCATGTTGTCGGTAAAATAATTCCAAGCCCGTGCAAACCTGTTCTTGCACGACGCAGGGAAAGTGGAGTAATCAGTTGTGCCCCTCTTGAAATTCTAGTGAGTCTCAGGCACATACAGAGTAGCAATGATCAGATCCAAGTTGAAGTCCTTCGGAGTCTTATCATTTCAAGTATCCTGACTGGGCTTCCTCGCAAGCTGCTCAATCACCCTCCTTATTGCATCAGCACTATACTACATATTCATCTCCCTAACCATCGTGAAGCCGTTCTTCTCCTCCTTCGCATTAGCATAGAACTCTCGCACAACACTCATGGGCACAGCAGCGGGAGCCTCGCAAAAAGGAACCCATCCCATTTCCAGAATCATCTCTAACAACTTACCATCCTTTCCTAAAGGCAGAAAACCTCGCTCATTTGCTATAGGCTTTGAGAGAAGCCTCGTGTACTCCGTTTTAGCCTCTGGAGTCGAAAATCTCGGTCTCACACCACCCCGTAGATGAAGAATCGGTGGTGCTGCTGCTTACTTGAGTTCTTTGTCTCTTAGGTTCCATTGGGATTGAATGAGTGAAAATAAAAGATAAGTGTTTGAGAGAGATTTGTGTTTGAGAATTTGTGAAGTAGTAGAGAAGTTTGTGTATAAGTGTATGTATATATAGGTGGCGAGAAGAGAATTAGAAATGGAATAGAAGTGGGAATTGATTATGGGAATCGTGGGAATAATGGGTTTGATTTGGAGAGGGAATTTTGGGATGTGGAAGAGTAAAATTTGGGTAGAAATTGATTTTGTAGTAAAAATCCCAATTTTCTCTTCACGACTGCTGTTTTTTATTTTTTTATGAGTCGGGACCCCGGCACGGCCGCGCGCTAGACCAGCACGGGCGCGATCACCTTCTGCCAAATCGGTGTAGCCATGAGCTAGATCAGCGTGGGCGCGGTCACCTTCTGGAAAAACAGCGCGGCCACGCGCTAGATCAGCGCGAGCGCGCTCAGCTTCTGAAGTTGGCCCTGAATTTTTTTCTTTTTCTGATTTTTTTGTATTTTTCTTTTTTCTTCTTGCTTCCTCTACCTACTAATGTATAACAAACTTAGGTCGCCTGTAATATCCCATATTTTCAATATTATTATTATAATTATTTGGAATTATTTATGTGATTTTACGTGAATTTTGGTGAATTATCTGATAAGTGGAATTGATGTTTGGGTGTTTAGATGTGATATTATTTGAGTATTTGAATTTTTATATGTCCAGAATAAAATATAGATAATTGTGATATTTTTCTGGTAATTTTTGGACTGTTAGATAATTTTATATTGATTTATGAATTATTAATTATTTTCTGAATAATTACCAAAATTATTTTATAAAGCCGGGAATCGTCCAAATTCAATCGTTTTTACGTTTTTACAACCCGAAACTCTTCCGAAAACTCCTTCCTAACCTAATCTGGTAATTCGGGACATTTTCCGTGTTTTGACTTTTTCAATCCGGATTACGGTTTAACCTGTGCGCGGCCCGGCGCAAGATTTTCGATACGATAGTTATTTCGGTAATCAATAAAACCCGTATTCTCGACAGACGGGATATTTTTACGTTATTCTCGTATATAGTGTTTTATAAAAAGCTCGGTTTTGATAATTATCCAATTCTGGTATTGAATTGTATCGTTTTTGTAGTTACTTAGCGGCTAAGCAACTAATTTAATGATCCAAAACGATCCAGAACGATCCAATATTCCATAAATATAAATAGCCTATTTCTTATTTCGTTTATTCCGTTTATTCATTTGCAACCAGTTAAAACACCATAAATACAGAGAAAAACCCGAGAAAACTGATACGTTCCCGAGAATCAAACACACGAACGAAGGCGTTATCGAACTCCGATTCGGGCATGCAGCATATCAAAACGAAGCTCTCAAAATCTTCTTTCCGAATCAATCATCAGTTTCTTTCCAGAAATCATGGTAATTTTCTTATTTAATTATTTATATTCGAATTATTTGATAATTAAATTACGAATTTTTGTTTTTGATGTTGTTGATGTGATTTGATGATTCCATGTTATAGAGCATGTTTTTCTAGTCAATTTGGTATATTATACTTCAGAAATAGAGCTCAGTATCATGTAGAAATTAAGGTTTGATTCTCTGAAAATTCTTTGAATATGTGTTCTTGGTGTTCTTGGAGAGTTCTGAGAATCAAACCCAAATTTGAGGGTGATGCAGATATCAGAATTTGAAGTATGAGTAAACAAAATGTTCAGATTTTCATACTCTATCTGTTTATGCCATTAAATCATTCAAACGATGTATAATTTATTAATTTCATAATTTAGGGTTTATACCCGAATTTGGGGCTTTTTGATTAAGCAATATTTGGCTTGTTTTGATCATGTATATAGATTGTATATTGCTCAAGCTTTATTTTGGTATGTAGTATGTTAAATTTGGTTAAGTATTCTGGAAAATAGAGTTTCGCCGGATTTTGAGCTTAAGCTCATCGGCTTTAATGGAGGTTGTGGCCGGAGGAGACGACTTCATGCTCGTCTCTTATGATTGATCCCAGGTCTGTGTTGCTGTGATATTACTGAACGAAGCCTATGAAAAAAACGGGGCAAAGCAGTAGATTTCAGTTAGATCGCACCTTGCCGGAAAAACGGTGGTACGCCGGATTCTGGGGGGGGAAGTCCGGCGGGTCGGTTGTTCTTCGTCGACCCGGTTGTGACCCGTCCTTAAACCCGTCTTTGATCCATTTTTCCCCAATTCCCTTTCCTGAATGTTGTTTCTGGAATTTTGTTTTAAAATAAATCAAAAAAATTCTGTTTTAATTTCTGAAAAATGCATTTTAATTCTAAATATTATTATTTTAATTTTGAAAATTTATTTTTAATTCAAAAATAAATCCAAATTATTTAATTAATTAGTTTTAGTTGATAATTAATTATTTAATTAGTCAATTAATTTAAATATTAATTGATTAATTAATTTAATTAGTTATTAATTAATTTTAATTGATTATTTAATTAGATTTAATTATTTAGTATTGATTTAAAAATTCCGAAAAATAGTTTCGAGCTTTAAGATATTATTTTAAATTATTTTCCAAGCTCAATAATTCTTATAAAATTATTTTAGGGTGTTCGAACCCTATTATTTTATGATTAAATGATTCGGAGATCGTTTTTATTCCGAAAAATGTTCAAAATTTCATATTAAATAAACCGTTTGTCCGTTTAATACGAAACGAACGCGTACAGACTCATAAAAATATTCTGCTTTCATTAAAAATACTTTCGAGACCCAAATCCTTTTGTTTTGAAAGGTCGTTTGTTTTACGAATCATTCCAAGTCTATTATTGATCGATAAATCATATTTTTGACCCGATTTCAGTTTTAAACGTATCGAGTCGACCCTTTTGATGAACTGAGTCATATGTGATATGAATTATGTGATATATGAGTTATGTGCTTATGTGCTATGTGAATTACGTGTATATGTGGGTCATAAGTCTTGTGTTTGACTGTTTTCCTTGTGTGTGGGCTATCGTATGGGTAGACGATAGGCTTTTGACGCGTAGTTCGTCGAGTGGTTATCGATTAGACAATTAAAGTTGTATCTTTTAATTATAGATGCGGATCATTCGAGTTGATCAGGACAAGACGTTGGATAAAGAATGAGATGGAATGGTATTGGGCATCTGGCTTCTAGCAATCGCAGGAGCAGCATATCAGTCAAGTGTTGAAAAGAAGGACGGTGATGTTTTAAGTCAGAATGTCAGAATAGATGCGTCTTTGCGAGTATGACTAATTGCTAAAACTCAAAGGCAAGTACCCCTGACTTCACTTATCATTCAAGTGACGTTTATTTCGAATTTTATTATGCAAGTATTTCTATCATCACTTATTGTTCAAGTGATATTTATTTTGAATCGTATCATGCAAGTATTGCTTTTCCTATTCTCAGTTTAGAATTGATAAATGTTTTACATATCGCTGAGTTAAATAATTCTGTTTATGCAAATACTCATCTGCTATTCTATATTCAGAATAGTCAAGTGATTTTACTTATCCAATTACTGGATTTATAAATGTTTTGGATTTTGAGAAAAGTGATTTGGTTGTGAATATTCCTACCCAAGTTAATGGGGGAATAAAATTATTTCGGGTGTCGAGTATTATGACCCCTTTTCAATAAAAGGTTTTGAGATTTGATGGTTACTGGTAGCGTAAGAGGCCGAGGCACCGGTCCAGCGTGAGCTATTATACGGAAGTGCAATACAGAAGTGTAATATCTTACAAGGCTAGTTATGCCTTTTTCTGGCGCCCTATAGGTACCGTATGTCTTCGGGATACGGGTAGTACCTATATTTACGGTATGGCTGCGGGATACCGGTGTTGTTTCATGACTGATCATCAGGAACAGCATAGTGCATAATTTGGTTCCAATCGAAATTATTATATTGATTTTGACATCTTACAAGGAATGATTTATTGAGTATTTTATTTTTGGATAAAAGATGAAATGTGGTTTTGATTCAGTTTCTTATTTTGCTGATACTTACGTTGTTGTTAAATATCAAAGGTGGTATTAGTATAGATGATTGATGTTAACTTCAGTATGGAATGTTGTGAGCATCAAAGTTCGTATTGATATCTAATTTGATATGACAGCAAAATAAGTATTAATTTCCAGAGTTCGGTTTTGAGTAAAGTTTATGATTCAATCCATAATCATTGTTTCATGTTATTGTGGTTTACGATATTTCCGTAAACACTGTTTTACGAGTTTTATTCTCGTTATGATTCAAAGTATTGCTGAAGCACGTCGCTGGAAAATATAAAAGGGTTTTTGAATACAATTAAAGAATCAATTCTGGGATTCCTCAACTAAAATTTTATGATTCAGCAACTATGATTTTTAAAAATGTTCTGCTCTAATGCAGATGTCGGTTTTATATCAAACGACCCTATATTTACTATAATGATCTTGCTGAGCATTTCTTCCGCTCATACTTGCCTGTTTTTAAATTTAACCTCCAGTGAGGATTAGCTTGCGCTGTTTAGCTGCGTAATTCGAGGAAGCAAAGAAAAAGCTTTTGGAAGATGGTTGATCCAGGGTTTGCGGGCTAGTGTAAGTTTTATTGTGTAAAGTTGTTTATATTATATTATATTATAATATAGTTGTGTATTTTATTTGGGCCTAGTATACTTCATTTCGAAGTTATACTAGTGGGTTTAGTTTTGAGTTGGAATTTATTGAAAAGAGTTTTAAAAGAAAGTGAGAAAAATTTATTTGTGGAATTTGGATATCTTGTTTCTAGAACTGTAACCTTAAAAGATCTTGGATTAATTTGGGGTCATAGATGATAAATATCTTCTGCTGGCATTTATTATTTGATTTAACAGGTTATTTTGGATTGAGGTTTCATCGTGACGACCAAATCCCCTGACCCCGGATTTGGGGGCGTTACAGGTTGGTATCAGAGCTGAGGTTATAGTAAACTAGAAACGAGAGTGTGTAGGAGTGTGTATAGCTATGTGAGGACGTTTGAGCTCATATCGAGTTCCTGTTGGACTATTGAATATAGTACCAACGAATAAGTTAAGATAAGGCGTATTTGTTTGAGATGATTGTGCTGAACTGGATGGAACTCCGGGAAGCTGCAAATTTCTATTGTGGAATCTTCCGAGACTACGATTCGACGATGATGGATATTATCGATATCCTTAGAATATGAAGAAGTATCTAGAATCGGATGACGAGTCAACAGAAGAGTTCAAATTCAAGATAAATATTAAGACTTTGGCAATACCTTCTCTTTCTATAATTTCTTTTGACCTCTCTCAAAAGAGGTATCTGTTAGAGGATATATTCCCTAACACCAGTTTATTCATTTCGTGCCAGAATTTTTGTTCTCTGGATTTCATTTTCTTCAGAAATATCAGCTTTGAAATCTTTTCATTTTTTTTCATTTGATTTTGGATTCCTTTGATATTCTTTTATTCTGACTGAGATGAACAACCCTAACTATAGGGGACGCAAGGTATACCTGTCTGTGTGATAGGAGTTGGATGGGACGCCATCACTTGTGTGTATTGTGAATACATGAAGGTTAACAACCTTTAGTAGTGTCTTAATTTGAACACGCAATACCAAGTTCGTTTGATCATATTGATCTCTCAGTTATTCTTTTATTTCAACAATACTTTTTCTCAAATTCAAATTTTGGTTCCGTTATGGTATCAAATTCTTTTCTTTTTGAAATTTCATGATTTTATCATTCCAAATATTCAAAGGTGTGCCAATCAAGTTAAGTTGAGTATCATGGTCAAGTCAAAGTAAGGCGGTGTGACGGAAAGTTGGTTAGAAAACCCTTAGTGCTTTCTTCTGCTGATTCCGAGGACGGAATCCTTATAAGGAGGGTAGATTGTAATATCCCATATTTTCAATATTATTATTATATTTATTTGGAATTATTTATGTGATTTTACGTGAATTTTGGTGAATTATCTGATAAGTGGAATTGATGTTTGGGTGTTTAGATGTGATATTATTTGAGTATTTGAATTTTTATATGTCCAGAATAAAATATAGATAATTGTGATATTTTTCTGGTAATTTTTGGACTGTTAGATAATTTTATATTGATTTATGAATTATTAATTATTTTCTGAATAATTACCAAAATTATTTTATAAAGCCGGGAATCGTCCAAATTTAATCGTTTTTACGTTTTTACAACCCGAAACTCTTCCGAAAACTCCTTCCTAACCTAATCTGGTAATTCGGGACATTTTTCGTGTTTTGACTTTTTCAATCCGGATTACGGTTTAACCTGTGCGCGGCCCGGCGCAAGATTTTCGATACGATAGTTATTTCGGTAATCAATAAAACCCGTATTCTCGAGAGACAGGATATTTTTACGTTATTCTCGTATATAGTGTTTTATAAAAAGCTCGGTTTTGATAATTATCCAATTCTGGTATTGAATTGTATCGTTTTTGTAGTTACTTAGCGGCTAAGCAACTAATTTAATGATTCAAAACGATCCAGAACGATCCAATATTCCATAAATATAAATAGCCTATTTCTTATTTCGTTTATTCCGTTTATTCATTTGCAACCAGTTAAAACACCATAAATACAGAGAAAAACCCGAGAAAACTGATACGTTCCCGAGAATCAAACACACGAACGAAGGCGTTATCGAACTCCGATTCGGGCATGCAGCATATCAAAACGAAGCTCTCAAAATCTTCTTTCCGAATCAATCATCAGTTTCTTTCCAGAAATCATGGTAATTTTCTTATTTAATTATTTATATTTGAATTATTTGATAATTAAATTACGAATTTTTGTTTTTGATGTTGTTGATGTGATTTGATGATTCCATGTTATAGAGCATGTTTTTCTAGTCAATTTGGTATATTATACTTCAGAAATAGAGCTCAGTATCATGTAGAAATTAAGGTTTGATTCTCTGAAAATTCTTTGAATATGTGTTCTTGGTGTTCTTGGAGAGTTCTGAGAATCAAACCCAAATTTGAGGGTGATGCAGATATCAGAATTTGAAGTATGAGTAACCAAAATGTTCAGATTTTCATACTCTATCTGTTTATGCCATTAAATCATTCAAACGATGTATAATTTATTAATTTCATAATTTAGGGTTTATACCCGAATTTGGGGCTTTTTGATTAAGCAATATTTGGCTTGTTTTGATCATGTATATAGATTGTATATTGCTCAAGCTTTATTTTGGTATGTAGTATGTTAAATTTGGTTAAGTATTCTGGAAAATAGAGTTTCGCCGGATTTTGAGCTTAAGCTCATCGGCTTTAATGGAGGTTGTGGCCGGAGGAGACGACTTCATGCTCGTCTCTTATGATTGATCCCAGGTCTGTGTTGCTGTGATATTACTGAACGAAGCCTATGAAAAAAACGGGGCAAAGCAGTAGATTTCAGTTAGATCGCACCTTGCCGGAAAAACGGTGGTACGCCGGATTCTGGGGGGGGGGAAGTCCGGCGGGTCGGTTGTTCTTCGTCGACCCGGTTGTGACCCGTCCTTAAACCCGTCTTTGATCCATTTTTCCCCAATTCCCTTTCCTGAATGTTGTTTCTGGAATTTTGTTTTAAAATAAATCAAAAAAATTCTGTTTTAATTTCTGAAAAATGCATTTTAATTCTAAATATTATTATTTTAATTTTGAAAATTTATTTTTAATTCAAAAATAAATCCAAATTATTTAATTAATTAGTTTTAGTTGATAATTAATTATTTAATTAGTCAATTAATTTAAATATTAATTGATTAATTAATTTAATTAGTTATTAATTAATTTTAATTGATTATTTAATTAGATTTAATTATTTAGTATTGATTTAAAAATTCCGAAAAATAGTTTCGAGCTTTAAGATATTATTTTAAATTATTTTCCAAGCTCAATAATTCTTATAAAATTATTTTAGGGTGTTCGAACCCTATTATTTTATGATTAAATGATTCGGAGATCGTTTTTATTCTGAAAAATGTTCAAAATTTCATATTAAATAAACCGTTTGTCCGTTTAATACGAAACGAACGCGTACAGACTCATAAAAATATTCTGCTTTCATTAAAAATACTTTCGAGACCCAAATCCTTTTGTTTTGAAAGGTCGTTTGTTTTACGAATCATTCCAAGTCTATTATTGATCGATAAATCATATTTTTGACCCGATTTCAGTTTTAAACGTATCGAGTCGACCCTTTTGATGAACTGAGTCATATGTGATATGAATTATGTGATATATGAGTTATGTGCTTATGTGCTATGTGAATTACGTGTATATGTGGGTCATAAGTCTTGTGTTTGACTGTTTTCCTTGTGTGTGGGCTATCGTATGGGTAGACGATAGGCTTTTGACGCGTAGTTCGTCGAGTGGTTATCGATTAGACAATTAAAGTTGTATCTTTTAATTATAGATGCGGATCATTCGAGTTGATCAGGACAAGACGTTGGATAAAGAATGAGATGGAATGGTATTGGGCATCTGGCTTCTAGCAATCGCAGGAGCAGCATATCAGTCAAGTGTTGAAAAGAAGGACGGTGATGTTTTAAGTCAGAATGTCAGAATAGATGCGTCTTTGCGAGTATGACTAATTGCTAAAACTCAAAGGCAAGTACCCCTGACTTCACTTATCATTCAAGTGACGTTTATTTCGAATTTTATTACGCAAGTATTTCTATCATCACTTATTGTTCAAGTGATATTTATTTTGAATCATATCATGCAAGTATTGCTTTTTCTATTCTCAGTTTAGAATTGATAAATGTTTTACATATCGCTGAGTTAAATAATTCTGTTTATGCAAATACTCATCTGCTATTCTATATTCAGAATAGTCAAGTGATTTTACTTATCCAATTACTGGATTTATAAATGTTTTGGATTTTGAGAAAAGTGATTTGGTTGTGAATATTCCTACCCAAGTTAATGGGGGAATAAAATTATTTCGGGTGTCGAGTATTATGACCCCTTTTCAATAAAAGGTTTTGAGATTTGATGGTTACTGGTAGCGTAAGAGGCCGAGGCACCGGTCCAGCGTGAGCTATTATACGGAAGTGCAATACAGAAGTGTAATATCTTACAAGGCTAGTTATGCCTTTTTCTGGCGCCCTATAGGTACCGTATGTCTTCGGGATACGGGTAGTACCTATATTTACGGTATGGCTGCAGGATACCGGTGTTGTTTCATGACTGATCATCAGGAACAGCATAGTGCATAATTTGGTTCCAATCGAAATTATTATATTGATTTTGACATCTTACAAGGAATGATTTATTGAGTATTTTATTTTTGGATAAAAGATGAAATGTGGTTTTGATTCAGTTTCTTATTTTGCTGATACTTACGTTGTTGTTAAATATCAAAGGTGGTATTAGTATAGATGATTGATGTTAACTTCAGTATGGAATGTTGTGAGCATCAAAGTTCGTATTGATATCTAATTTGATATGACAGCAAAATAAGTATTAATTTCCAGAGTTCGGTTTTGAGTAAAGTTTATGATTCAATCCATAATCATTGTTTCATGTTATTGTGGTTTACGATATTTCCGTAAACACTGTTTTACGAGTTTTATTCTCGTTATGATTCAAAGTATTGCTGAAGCACGTCGCTGGAAAATATAAAAGGGTTTTTGAATACAATTAAAGAATCAATTCTGGGATTCCTCAACTAAAATTTTATGATTCAGCAACTATGATTTTTAAAAATGTTCTGCTCTAATGCAGATGTCGGTTTTATATCAAACGACCCTATATTTACTATAATGATCTTGCTGAGCATTTCTTCCGCTCATACTTGCCTGTTTTTAAATTTAACCTCCAGTGAGGATTAGCTTGCGCTGTTTAGCTGCGTAATTCGAGGAAGCAAAGAAAAAGCTTTTGGAAGATGGTTGATCCAGGGTTTGCGGGCTAGTGTAAGTTTTATTGTGTAAAGTTGTTTATATTATATTATATTATAATATAGTTGTGTATTTTATTTGGGCCTAGTATACTTCATTTCGAAGTTATACTAGTGGGTTTAGTTTTGAGTTGGAATTTATTGAAAAGAGTTTTAAAAGAAAGTGAGAAAAATTTATTTGTGGAATTTGGATATCTTGTTTCTAGAACTGTAACCTTAAAAGATCTTGGATTAATTTGGGGTCATAGATGATAAATATCTTCTGCTGGCATTTATTATTTGATTTAACAGGTTATTTTGGATTGAGGTTTCATCGTGACGACCAAATCCCCTGACCCCGGATTTGGGGGCGTTACATCGCCTCCCAAGAAGCACTTATTTTACATCGTTAGCTCGATGTAGAATTTTGAGATCAAACGGACAATAAAACGACACTAACCACCTCGCGATTTGCCATGTCACCATAGCAATGCTTCAACCTCTGACCATTTACCTTGAATGCTTGGCCTAGATCATTCTCAAAAATTTTCACCGCTCCATGTGGAAACACAGTTTTGATTATGAAGGGCCCTGACCATCTTGACTTCAACTTTCCATGAAAAAGACGGAGACGAAAGTTAAACAAAAGAACTTGTTATCCCTGCACAAATGATTTGAGCACTAGCCCCCTATCGTGCCACCTCTTGACTTTCTCCTTATACATTTTATTATTCTCATAAGTTTCAAGTCAAAACTCGCCGAGTTCATTCAATTGAAGCATCCTCTTCTTTCCAGCTGCATCCAAGTCCAGATTCAACTTCTTCAAAGCCCAATACGCCTTATGCTCGAGCTCCACAAGCAAATGACACCCCTTACCATAAACCAACTGGAACGGCAACATTCCCAATGGAGTCTTGTATGTTGTTCTATACGCCCAAACAGCTTTATCAAGCTTCAAAGACCAATCTTTCCTTGATGGAAATATAACTTTCTCTAAAATGCACTTAATCTCTCTGTTAGACACCTCAGCTTGACCATTTGTCTGAGGATGATAAGCCGTAGCAATGCGATGATTCATATTATACCTTTGCATCATAACAGTGAACCTGCGATTATAAAAATGCAAACCCTCATCACTGATTATGACTCATGGAGTTCCAAACCTTGTGAATATCTGCTCTTGAAGAAAATTAAGCACCACTTTCGCATCGTTCGTTGGCAACGCCTTAACTTCAACCCATTTTGACACATAATCGACCGCCAATAAGATGTATTGATTGTTACAAGATGAGACAAATGGCCCCATGAAGTCAATTCCCCAAATATCGAATACTTCAACCAGGAGAAGCACATTAAGAGGCATCGCATCCCTCTTAGAAATATTACCCACACGTTGACATCGATCACATTTTAAAATAAACTGATGAGCATCTTTAAACAAGGTTGGCCAAAAGAAACCTACTTGAAGAATACGAGTTGTTGTCTTTTCTCCACCATAGTGTCCTCCATAAACCGTTGAGTGGCAATCTCATAAGATCCCCCCCATTTCGCTGTAAGGAATACATCTCCTGATGACTTGGTGAGCTCCTTGTCGAAAAAGATATGGCTCATCCCATATATACCTCTTCACTTCATGTAGAAACTTCTTCCTTTGAGCATATGATAAGTCGGGAGGCATGATATTACTCACAAGGTAGTTCACAATGTCTGCAAACCATGGTTCTTCCTCTTACACTCCAAACAGCTGCTCATCGGGAAAAGACTCATTTATCAATGTCTTGTCCAGTGAAGTAGTATTAGGGTTTTCTAAATGAGATAGATGATCAGCGACTTGATTTTCAGTCCCCTTTTTGTCCTTGATCTCTAATTTAAATTCTTGAAGCAAAAGTACCCATCTAATCAATCTTGGCTTCGAGTCCTTCTTTGAGAAAAGATAACAAATTGCAGCGTGATTAGTGAAAACTGTCACTTTAGTCCCAAGTAGATAAGATTGAAATTTCTCAAAACCATAGACAATAGTCAAAAGTTTTTTCTCCGTAGTAGTATAATTCAGTTGAGCGCCATTCAAGGTCTTACTAGCGTAGTAGACCACATGAAATATGTTATTCTTTCTCTGCCAAAGAACTGCTACAACTGCATAGTCACTTGCATTGCACATCATCTCAAAAGGTTCATCCCAGTCAGGTGCAGTTATGATAGGTGCCGTGATTAAACTCTTTTTCAGTGTCTCAAAAGCGGCAATGCACTCGTCATTAAACTTGAAAGGGACATCTTTCTCTAGAAAACTACATAATAGCTTCGAAAACTTAGAAAATTCCTTGATGAAATGCCTATAGAAACCCGCATGACCAAGGGAACTGCGAATTCCCTTAACAGAAATTGGTGGAGGAAGATTTTCAATGACCCCCACCTTGGCTTTGTCCACCTCAAGACCTTTACTAGAGACCTTGTTCCCAAGAATAATACCCTGTCGCACCATAAAATGACATTTTTCCCAATTGAGAACCAAGTTGGTCTCAACACACCTCTTGAGAACATGTCCAAAATTCTGCAAGCATTCATTAAAAGGATCACCAAATACAGAGAAGTCATCCATGAATACCTCCACATTCTGGCCAATCATATCAGAAAAGATGGACATCATACATCTATGAAATATGGTTGGTGCACCACACAGACCAAAAGAAACTCGTCTGAAGGCGAAAGTACCAAATGGATAAGTGAAGGTAGTCTTTTCTTGATCTCCTGGATCGATACAAATCTGATTATAACCCGAATAGCCATCTAGAAGATAGTAGTACTCGTGACCATCCAATATGTCGGGCATATGTGCAATGAAAGGCAGAGGGAAGTGATCCTTCCTAGTGGCCTTGTTAAGCTTCCTGTAGTCCATACAAACTCTTCATCCCGTGACTATTTGAGTAGGAATGAGCTCATTCTTCTCATTAGCAACAACCGTGATACCTCCTTTCTTCGGTACACACTGAACTGGACTCACCCAAGAACTGTCAGAAATGGGATAGATAATCCCTGCATCCAGCCACTTAAGAATTTTTTTCTTCACTACTTCCTTCATGATTGGATTAAGTCTTCTTTGCTGCTCAACCGTAGGCTTGCTACCTTCCTCTAGAAGAATTTTTTTGCATGCAATACGAAGGGATGGTTCCCTTAATATCTGCTATGGTCCACCCGATTGCTGATTTCAATTCTCTTATAATCCTCAAGAGCTTCTCATTATTGCTACCTGAAAGGTCAGATGCAATAATCACAGGTAGAGTAGATGCTTCACCTAAAAAAGCATACCTTAAATGTTCAGGTAAAGGCTTAAGCTCAAGAGTAGGAGCTTCCTCAATAAATGGCTTGAGGCATTTAGGAGCTTTGTTCAATTCCTCCATTCTAAAAGATTCAAAAGGAATATCAATCTTCCTCTTCCATGGAGAAGCATTCAGATATTACAATTGCTCTTCACCTTCGTCATCTTCACTATCTGAATTCCCCAACAAGGCCTTCTCTAAGGCATCGGGCCTTAGCAATTGATCAAGTTCTGAAGTAATCACAGAATAACCAACTCCATCTTTAATCACTCCTCATTTTATATAGGAAATTTCATAGCATTGAACAAATTAAAAGTTACATCATGATCCAACACTCGCATTGTAAGCTCACCCTTCTGCACATCTATCAAGGTTCGGCCAGTAGCCAGGAAAGGTCTTCCCAAGATTATGGGAATCTTCTTATCCTTCTTGAAATCAAGAATTACGAAATCAGCAGGGAAGATGAGTTTATCAACCTTGACCAAGACATCCTCCATAATACCTCGAGGATATGTAATCAAACGATCGACCAATTGCAAGGTCATATAAGTCAGTTTTGGATCAGGCAAGTTCAACATCTTGAAGATTGACAAAGGCATCAGATTGATGCTAGCTCCCAAGTCACATAAGCATCTATCGAAAGACACATTTCCAATAGTACACGGAATAGTGAAGCTTCCAAGATCTTTTAGCTTTGGAGGCAACTTCAGTTGCAGCACAGCACTGCATTCCTCCATGAGAGCAATAGTCTCTAAATCATCTAGCTTCACTTTTCGAGAGAGAATACCCTTCATAAACTTTGTGTAACTAGGCATCTGCTCAAGAGCCTCAGCGAAAGGTATGTTGATATGAAGTTTCTTGAACACCTCCAGAAACTTCTCAAATTGCTTATCCAGCTTTTTCTTCTACAACCGCTTAGGTAAAGGCGGTGGAGGATAGATCTGTTTCTCCCCTGTATTACCCTCAGGAGGAGTGTGCTCAACAATAATCTTCGTTGGGTCCACTTCTGCTTCCTGCTGCTCTACTTCTTCTTTAGCCCCAGCTTCTTCATTCGAAACATGAGTTTGTTCGGCATTCGCAACCTTCCCAAACCTCAAAGTGATTTCCTTCACATGCTCCTTAGCTTCCCTCTTTCCTGGTACTTCAGTGTCACTAGGTAGTGTGCCAGGTTGACGATTTAGAAAGGCATTGGCAATTTCTCCGATTTGATTTTCCAAGGTCTTGATAGAAGAAACATCTTGGCTTCTGCACATAAGCTTCAACTCCTCTAATTCAGATTTTTCATTAGCTTGTTGCAGCTGGAGTTGCTGTCTTGGTGCATATTGCAGTTGCTGAAAACTAGGGGGGTTGTACTGCTTAGATGGGTACTGCTGATAAGGCTGTTGAACCGCATTCTGAGCTTTGCTCCACCTGAAATTAGGATGATTGTGGTTATTAGGATGATAGGTAGCTGGCACAGGTTGTTGCGATCACTGAAAGTTGCTCACGAACTAAGCTGATTCACTAGAAATCATACTGATCAGTCTCATGGGCACCAGCAGAAAGCTCACAGACACTAGAGATTTGATTAACTCCATAATTAGCCAAAGTGTCCAATTTCATCGTCAAAGCCTTAAGTTGGGCAGCTATAGCAGTTGTTGCATCCAACTTCAGAATTCCTGCTACTTTTCCCTAAGTCAGCCTCTAAGAAAGATTCCGGTATGCATTAGTAGCCATCAGTTCAATTAATTCATAAACTTCATTGTATCTCTTAGCCCACAAGGCTCCTCCTGATGCTGTATCGAGCATGGGTCTAGAAGTAGCACCCAATCCATTATAGAAACAATTTATAATCATCCAATCAGGCATGCCATAGGGTGCGCACTTCCTTAGCATCTCCTTATATCGATCCCAAGCCTCACATAGAGATTCTCCAATTTGCTGAGCAAACTGAGTAAGAGCATTCCTGATTATAGCAGTCTTCGCCATAGGGAAGAATTTAGTGAGAAACTTTTGAGCAAGATCTTCCCAAGTAGTGATAGACCCTAGTGGTAGAGAATGTAACCAGCACTTAGCTTTATCCCTCAGAGAGAATGGGAAGAGTCACAGTTTAATAGCATCTTCAGTCACACCATTAAACTTGAAAGTGTCACAGATCTCGATAATATACTTGATGTGCATGTTGGGGTCTTTTGTAGGAGAACCCCCCCCAAACTGAACTTATGTATCATCTGAATCGTGCTTGACTTGATCTCAAAACTGTTAGCCGAGATGGCTGGCCTGATGATGCTTGACTGAATATTATTGATCTTAGGCTGAGAATAGTCCATCAAAGCCTTAGATATTTCTCTTTGATATCCCATCACTACTAAAACTGGTTCCTCGACTTTCTCTACTTCTTCTACCTTCTCTTCGTCCTCAACAACTTCCCTTCAAATCACTACCACTTCTTCCTCGGCTTGATCCAGAGTTCTGTTATGAGCCCGTGAACACATTTGCATACACGCTCGCTAGAGTACCTAAAATAAGACAATGAAACAGATAAGTAACAATGTCTGAGTCAATGAACTTTAACGACCACTGATGACAAATACATAAACTAAAAATTAACACCGAGTCCCCGACAGCGGCTCCAAAAACTTGTTATTCTCTAAACACGCGCTAAAATTCAAGCAAGTATACACGTTTGCAAGTAGTATACGATATAAATCAGATTTGTTCCCATAGAGACTGGTTTAGGTTAAGTTCAATATATGCACCTATGCAACAATGATATGGTTATTATCCAATGCTAAGACAAATAACAAGTTGAGATTGTTTATAACTAAGAACTAAACTATCAATTATAACTAAGATAATAAGAATGGTTGAATTAATATATATGACAAATATGGGATCCTAACTTCATTGAATACTTCATTCAATAGCCTTTTCGTTCTTAACCTTAGCATGTAATCGTGATGACACTAATTAGATAACACTAAACTGATAAACGCCAACTTTTGTTACACGAATACCATACTACCAGACATCCACAAAAGAGATAAAAGATGAATAAACACCGATTATATTGAGACCCTATATGTCAATAGAATTTGATAACATAACGGTTTAATGCACAAGTTATCTATCATGATTACATAGGGTAAGTAAGATGGTTAAAATTACTTATGTATCATGCTTAATAGTAACACATGAACCTGTGCTAGCATGGCAAGTTCTAAACCCTTAAATTCACTTTCACTTCATTAAGAATTAACACACTATCTTATAAGTAGGCGACACTCATAAGACGAATAAGCACAACCAGTACTAGGTTATCATACAATCACCACACACTAAGGCATCGAAACAAATCAACTAAAGAAATCCATAAATAAATCTGTTAAAACCCCACGATTAAGATTAGCCCATAATCGGACTCATCATCAATGTGGGTTCCGATGAAAGCATGGTATAATAAACTTAGTCTTTATAAATGAATATTAAACAAAATACAAAACAAGAGTATAGGTTCAAGAATAAGAAAACTAGCATCCAACATTACAACTTAAACAAAGAATCACAAGTTAAAACTAGATCTTCTTCGCCTTGGTTGAATTGTGCTAAAATGGTCTTCTTAGGCCTTCTTCTTGTGCTCTCGTATGTCTCTCTATAAAAACAAGCTTATTTATGTATATATAACAGCCCCATGCAGAGTAGAAGTCTTCTGGATCAAAGCCCAATAGAATCAAGATTTCTTTTCTCGACCGGCGCAGGCGCGCTGAGTTTCTGGACTTTGGGCGCGGCCGCGCGCTATCACAACGCGGGCGCGCTGACTCCCTGTATAAAAATCAGACTTCTTCATTTTTCCTTGTTGATTTGAGCCGGTTTTCCAAGAGCTTTTATTCCAACACCTCCCTAACACCAAATTAGCAACAAAATAATTCTAATTCACCTGATTACCTGGATAATGCCTGAAAAATGCAAAAACACTAGAAAACCCATTAAAATACCAACAACTTGAGTACAAATACACCAATTCAAAGCTTTACAGAGCGTAATATCGTGTCATAAATGCCACTCAATAACAACAAAGGGTATACTGTGGGATATGGATTGATTTTAAAAGACAATATTATCATTGAAGAAGTATCTCTAGTGGATGGACTCAAACATAATCTTTAGAGCGTCAGCCAGCTTTGGGATAAGGGCAACTCAGTAACCTTCAATTTAGAAGCCTGTGTTCTTACAGACAAAAAGAACAACAAAGTGGTTCTCACTGGAGTGAGAAAAAGAAATGTGTATCTAGCTGACTTCAACTCTTCAAGTGCAAATTCTATTACTTATCTTTTCAGCATAGCAAGTCAAGATGAAAGTTAGCTATAGCACAAGAAGCTGTCCTATCTGAACTTCAAGACTATGAATGAATTAGTCAGGAAATATCTTGTAAGGGGCATTCCTTAAATTGAGTTCTCCATAGATGGACAGTGTAATGCATGTTAGAAAGTAAAACATATCAAGGCATCATTCATAAACAAGCTTGAATCTACAATTGAAGAACCACTACAACTATTGCACATGGAGTTGTTTGGACCAGTCAATGTATTGTCAATCTCAAAGAAAAGATTTTGCCTAGTGATTTTGGATGATATCTTAAAGTTCACTTGGACATATTTCCTAAAATCTGAAGATGAAGCTAGTGAAATAATTATCAATCATATAAGGAAAGTCAACAATCATCCTGATCTCAAAGTTAGAAGAATCAGGAGTAACAATGGAACTGAGTTCAAGAATTCGGTAATAAGGTTGTTTTGTGAATAAAATGGAATCATGCATGAGATTTCAGCAGCAAGGACTCCACAATAAAATGGAATGGTGGAAAGAAATAACAGATCTCTTATTGAAGCTGTAAGGACAATGCTAAAAGAATCAAAGTTATCAACTTACTTTTGGGCAGAAGCTGTAAATACTACACTCATAATATTTCTTCGGTCAATCAAGCAAAATACATGACTCCTTATCAATTATTCAAGAAGAGGAAGCCAACACTAAACTTTCTTCATGTCTTTGGCTGTAAATGGTATATTCTAAGGAATCAAACTGAGCAGCATGGACAGTTTGATGCCAAAGCAGATGAAGGTATTTTTGTTGGGTATGCCGTTGGAAAAGCATATAGAGTCTATAATCTAAGAACCAACATTGTTATGGAATCTGTACATGTTGTATTTGATGATAAGAAGATTGAAGGACTACAAGATGAAGGGTTCCAGGAAAGCCTCAAATTTGATAATGTTGAAATGAATTGTGATGATAGTGATGATGAAAGTGATCAAGAAATAATCTTTAAGGATAATGCAGAAAAGTCAGCAATAAATGAAGCATATAATTCTACATCTATCGAAAGACAAGGTGCATCATCCATTGAGAGACAAACTGCATCATCCGTCAAAAGGAAAAATTCAACATTCGTTGAGCCATCAATAGGACTTAAAAGTCATTATAAATCACACACAGAAAGGACCCCAACTTCAACTCAAAGATCCACAAACTCAGGGGGAGTTTCTTTTAATCAAAACTCAGTCACACATTAAGATAATTTTGAGGCCTCTCCATCTAGAACTAATCTACCACGACAAAGGAAATGGACTAGAGATCACCCATTTAAACTAATTATTGGTGATGCATCTTCAAGAGTGCAAACTAGGAAAGCAACTCAAGAAGAATGTCTATATAGAAGCTTCCTGTCACAGGAATAGCCAAAGAAGGTAGAAGAAGCTTTGTTGGATCCTGATTGGGTTTTATCTATGCAGGAAGAGCTAAACCAATTTTGAAGGAATAAAGTATGGAAGCTGGTACCCAAACATAAAGCCAAGAAACCTATTGACACCAAATGGGTATTCAGAAATAAGATGGACGAAAAATGGCATAGTAGCCAGGAACAAAGCTAGATTGGTTGCTACGGGCTATTATCAACAAGAAGGAATAGATTTTGATGAGACCTTTGCTCCTGTTGCAAGACTTAAAGCCATCTGAATCTCTCTAGCCTATGTAGCCCATGCCAATTTCAAGGTCTATCAAATGGATGTTAAAAGTGTATTTCTGAATGGAAATTTGGAGGAGGTGTTAGGTCCCAATTTGTTTGTAGAAGGGGGGGTTGAATGCAAACAATACCGTTTAGTCGAATAAAATGCGGAATAAAATTGTGAAACAAAATTCAAGTTAAATAAAACTTTTATTAAACTTGAAAGGTGTTACAACTACGGTATCGGTTACAAGGGATTAATCTCAAATCAATTATTACAAATCTAGAATAAATTCGACATGAACTTTTTCTATTTTTGTAATTAAAAGATCAAATGCTAAATGCGATTTGAGATTAAGTTCTAGGGATTTTAATCCGCTAGATTGATACACAAGAACAAGATAAGTATTTCTAGTTGATTGGATTTAACTTTACAATCTAGAAATTGATCTTGAAGTTGCAGATGAGATGAAATTTTTTCTGCTCCTTTTTCTTTTGTTCTTGAGTTTTTGTTCTGTTTTTTTCCGATTGTGAAATAATAGACTTCTGCTCCTTTTTATCAAACAGCCGAATGTAAACATGTACTGGCATGACAATCTCTTTGGCCAGCAAGACTTTCGGTATGACAAAATTTACAACTAGCAAGACAATTAAAATGAGCTAGCAAGACTTTCGGTATGACTATTGATTGTCATACCGATTGTCATATTAGTTCAAATAAATTGTCTTGCTGAATTAATAACAGATTTTAATCTAAACAGAAATTCTAATAAGACAATTAAATGTATTGGCATGACTTTCGGTATGACTATCAATTGTCATACCGATTTTCATACTAGTTCAAATGAATTGTCTTGCTGAATTTAAGCAGATTTTAAACCAATTAAAATCTTGTAAATCCTTAATATTAATTCTAAATTAATTAATCAATTTAATTCAATTAATCAATAAATTAATCTTTGCAGATATAATTTATTTTCTTAATTAAATTATATGACTTAATTAATTAATAGAGAATTAATACTAACCCTGAGCAGCATCCATTCTTCTGACAATCTTCTGAAAGTCACTGAGACTTATGAATCAATTCCGCCACTTCAATGCTGACACTCGATGTACTGTCTGGTTCATGAGTGACTAACTTCCATGACGTTTCTTCATGTCTTGACTTTGATATTCTGATTGAATCCTTGTAATAAATGATACCCTGACGAGATCTCTGTCACTTGATTAAATCCACGATCTTGATTTATATCACTGAGGCATGATCAAATTCTTGAACTTCTTCCAGTGAATCTTCAAGTCTGCAGATGAACAATGTTTCTTTATTCTTTGACAGATGTTACTTTGTGAGATCATCTCTGATGATAGATCCACTATTTATTTATAACATTCTTATTTGAGTTGAGTTAAATACTCGAATAAACGAGTAGGCTATGACATATGCCTTTCAATCTCCCCCTATTTGCTTGTTAGACAATAACAACAAATACCTAGAGGATAACTCAACTAACAAATAAGAAAAAGATATAAACAGTAATGTAAAGTAAATAGCAGAAAAGTTCTGGATTATATTTAACATTTTCCAGATTCCAAATGAAATTTACAAGTGAATACAAGATAGATGTTCCTCTAGCCTGAACATATAACTACATTAGACTATCTTGATTCATAAAGCTCTAATCATATTACATTGAGTTTTGAGCTAATTGACTTCAGTTGTCTTCTCTTCTGACTTCACCTTCTTCTAAATCTTGAAGCAATTCCTTGTCAAAGACACGATCCTTTTCTGAAGTGAAGCTTGCTGGTCTGACTGGTTGAACTCCAACTGACTTCACCTTATTCTTGAGTTGATTGTACCTTTTAACATTCTTTTCACAATAAGCTTGAATCAAGTCAGCAGCTTGAGTCTTCAACATGGATGAATATCCAGCAGTTCTCAAATGATGTTCCATCCAGACCAGATGCTTAGCTGAGTAGTCTTTAAGAGATTGTACATCTAGCTGACAGATTTGAAGACAATCAGACTTAAAGAATCTCACCTGATGAGGATTGTTGACCACTTGAGGACTAGCCCTGCTGGCAAACTCTTTAAGCCTTTCTCGAAGAACTTCATTCAATTCTGAGCTTCTTTTGACTTTGTTTAAAAGAACCCAAATCTCTGACAAAGAACGATTCTCAAATAGATGAAGTGACACCTTGAATGATCCTTCACTCTGACAATATACAAAAATGCTCATCTCATTTAGGGATCTATCAAAAGCAGCGGTGATCCTTGAGACTTCAGTCTTGATAGCATTCATGTACATGTCATTGTTAGGATTTGAGATTTCCAGCTTGTCAAGAAGATGTAAGAACTGCCTATCATTGTTAGTGCTCAGCTGAGGCATATCAAGTACTCTCCTAGCTTCATCCCATTTTTCACCAATCTTTAGTCTGACATCTCTTCTCCTTTCTTGAGCCTTAATGTCATGAAGACGTTGCTTTTGAAGAGTTTCTGTTCTTTGAATGTCTTTTCTCATGTCAATGATCTGAGAGACCTTCTTGAGTTCAGCTTCTTTTCTTTTCATCTCTGACTGCTCCTTCTGAAATTCTTTCTCAAACATAGGATCCACTTGAGCTTCTTCTTCCCATTCTCCAAAATCACTTTCCTCTTCAGCTTCAAATAACCCATCTTTATCTTCC
Source organism: Apium graveolens (assembly GCF_009905375.1). Lineage (NCBI taxonomy): Eukaryota > Viridiplantae > Streptophyta > Magnoliopsida > Apiales > Apiaceae > Apium > Apium graveolens. The sequence goes on along the minus strand of NC_133651.1, from coordinate 143,518,843 downwards.
TGAACTGGTTCAGTGGGAATGTCAAAAATATCAAAGTCATCCTGTTCTCCACTGTAGTAGACATCATCAGCCTTTCCTTTGTTTCCAGCAGAGGTATCTTTTTCTTTCCCTTTGGCACTACTCCCTTTCTTCTCCCCCTTAATTGAGGGATCCTCTACTGACTTTCCTTTGGAACCTCCATCACCTCCAGAGCCTGATCCTCAACCAGACGGTCCTTCAAAATAAGTTCTTTGTTCTTCATTAGGGCAATGAGAATTCTTGATCATGAAATATAGGTGCTTCATCCCTTCATTGAGATGTTCCATGCCCGTCTCTATCTTTAAAAATCTTGAGGAGTCCAGTGAATGATTCATCTCAACGAGGTCTTCAAGAGAAGTCATTCTTGTGTGTAGAGAGCAGAAGTTGGATATGTCATCAGCTGATAAAGTTGGAGTGTCCTGAATAGAATTGAGCTTTGGTATTACAGTGGTCTTTAGATCTGAGATGTCATTCCTTATGATTGCAAGCTGATTGTTGACAGAGGTGGAAGAAGAAGACCGTTCAACCACTTGTGCTTTGAATGCTTGAGCTTCAGCTTGGCTTTTAGCAAGTTCTTCTTTTAGGGCAGCAATCTGAGCTAACAGGTTTACAGTATCAGTGTCTGTGTGTGCTCTCACCTGAATTTCACTCGTGTTTGGTTCACTCACCTCACGTGCATGTGTTTCTCTCAATATAATTGCTCGTGAGGAGTCTTCCTGTTGCTGTTCTTCTGTACCTGCATTAAAAATCACCCTAGCCTCTTCAAGAGAGGTCAGTGGTGGTGCAATAGGAATTCGCGAGTCCCGATCCTCAGTCAATACTATCAAATCTTTTGGAATAGATGTCTGAATTGCTTCAGGGATAGATTGACCGAGTTGCCCTCCACTTTCTCCAGATAAATCTGCGAGTGGAGAATCCCATAAGGGAGCCAGAGGTGTTGGATCTGGGAGGGGAGAAAATGACTCTATTAAAGATGGCGGAGAGTCAGATTTTCCCTCTGAAGCATGTGACTGCTCTTCTGCCGTAACTATGGCAGGCACTGTAACCGACTCTACGTGCACTCCTCGCTGTGTGTCCTGAGTATGATCTGGGGAAGTGTATGGTTCCATTGTGAGTAATGGAATTGTGCTTGACTCAGTACAAGATGCCATGGCCCTATGGCGAATTTCAATAGATGCATCCTGTTGAGAGAATGCCTCTAGTAACTGTTCATTGGCCATTTCAAAGTCCATGTCCTGTTGGGAGGACAAGGATGGGCTTTCAGATGCCTCAGAATATGTTCTTCTTTTCTTAGGAGGAGGCAGAGCTGAGGGTTCACTCATATTTAACAATGTACTACTTCCTAGTAATCTTCTGGGTAACATTTTAGACAGTGGGGGAGAGGTTGAGATAGAATGTGACTCTGTGTTTGGCTCTATGACCTGGGATTGAAGCTGTGGTTCTACAACTTCATGGTCAGCCCTATCAACCACTGGGGGTCTTTCAACAGAAGTAGAAAGGGAGTGAGAGTGAGGAATTACTACCTGTAATGGAAGAGCATCTGATGTTTGAGGAGCCTGGGTGGCTTGAACCACTGGAGGTTGAGGTTGCTGTTCATGGCCGGGAAGATTGAAAATAGGTAAAGGAATATAAGTGGCCATGAAAGTAGATACAAGTACTGGAACTTGCATGAATTTGAAGGTTGTGTCTTGGCGAGTGTAAATCTTTTTGCTAACTGGAGGGGGTTCGGTTACTGCAGAGTTAGCAAAAAGGGCTTTGTGTTCAGGTGTGAGAAGATGATCTGCTATAAGCATGAGAAAACGAGCATAGTAACATGATACCCTACGATTTGTAGAATGATCACGTAAAGCAGAAGTTAGACGTCTCAAGAGAATGGGAAAAAGTAGTTTGCCAAAATTGATCCTTTGATTGAAAACAACCGCCAGACCAATATACAGCAGAGTGGAAGTGATGTTATGAAAATTAGATTTTGTGCAGTTGGCAAACACTTTGGAAAGTGTATCGAAGAAAATATCCCATTCAGACACCAAATTTGATTTAGAAAGTTTGGTTAAATTGATCACCCCCTGATAGTGAATAGCATTGAAAAAATTTGTGATATCATTTTCAGAGGGTAAATTACAGAAATTGTCTAGTGGAAAATTTAACGCACGATTGACGACTGTTTCATCAACTACATACTGTGTGTTTGCGACGGTGAATGAAAAAGATTTTGAATCATCGGCCACAGTAGAGGTTGTGCAAATCAGTCTAAGTAGATCGACGTTTAAAATCACATTTGATTTAATAGCAGAGCTAACAATCGAATGGTCATTTAAAAATCTAATCCATGGCTTAAATTTTTCAACATCACATTTTTCCGGATTAAAATAACCAACCTGATTATGCGCGACAATTTGGAAATTGAGAGCCATTTAAAATAATAATAAGACACACGCTTTTCAGAATTTTAAGAATAATATTAAGAAAATTCGAATTAATTAAATTAATTTAATAATTCGAATTAAATTAATTATAATCGAAAAATTTAGACAGAAATGTATCTCGTTAAAATTCTTAACTCACAAACGCAGTTTTGAAAAACCAAAAGACACAAATCAGAAATTAAAATAAAAATAAAAAGTTCAAAATCAACAAACACAAATTGAATTTGAGGGGGCAAACTGATATATATATAAAAATTTTGAAAATTTTGACAGCACTCCTGTATGTATATATATGTAAGTATATATCACAGGAGTGAAGATTCAGTTTGCTGAGTAAAAACTCGAGCAAGGAAAGAAGCAGTTCGTTTGTTTTAGTTCGAAGAGAGAGAAGAGAGAAAACTGTTCGACTTATGAAAAGAAATGAACTGTTGAAATGGTTTTAAAAAAAACAAACACACGCCTTTATATTACAGCTGGTATGACAATCCGGGATTGTCATACCGATTGTCATACCAGGCAAAAGAAAGAAAAAAAAACCGAAAACAATAAGAATAAAACAAGTTATAATATATAACTGGTATGACAATCTGATAGTCATATCGATTGTCATACCAGTATAAAATAAAAGAAAATATATATATATATATATTGTTTATAACTGGCAAGATAATTGATAGTCATACCGATTGTCTTGCCAGTATACACTATACTGAAAAACACTAATATGACAATTATATATATCGAAATGACTTTCAGCAAGACAATTTCAATTGTCTTGCCGATTGTCATTCTGGAAATAAACCGATTTCATGAAAATAAGTATATATATATATAAGTACTGAAATGACTTTCAGCAAGACAATTTCAATTGTCTTACCGATTGTCATTTTAGTAGAAATACAATCAAATATGTACAGACTCTATAAATGTACTGAAATTATATTACAAAATGGTAAAACTGAAATACAGACCTATAATATTTACAAAAACAAAGACAATATATCAGAATTTATTATTTTTTATTCCAAAAATAGATTTCTATTGAATTTTAGCAAATAAAATTCATAGTAAAATATTTTTAGAGGAAATAAAATATTCTGAGATATTTTAAATTAACAAGTAGGGAAAATAAAAATAGATAAGATAATATATATTACATAGAAATAAGCAAGAAATATGATAAAATGATAAAATAAATTTGCAAATGAATTTTTCATTTATGAAAAATTCATTTGTAAATTTATTCAAGAACAGATCACAGATATTAACTAAATTAATCACTAAAACTATTCAACATGCCCAATTTACCAACTAATCTGGTAAATGTGGATTCGTCAAGTGGTTTAGTGAAAATATCTGCTATTTGTTCTTCTGTTGGAACAAAAAATAGTTCAACAGTACCATTCATGACGTGCTCTCTAATAAAATGATACCTGATGTCAATGTGCTTTGTCCTCGAGTGCTGCACAGGGTTGTTGGTGATGGCTATTGCACTTGTATTGTCACATAAAATAGGAATCTTGTTCAATACAGAGCCATAGTCTCGTAGTTGGTTCCTAATCCACAAGATCTGAGCACAGCAGCTTCCAGCAGCAATATATTCAGCCTCGGCCGTTGAGTTGGAAACTGTTTGCTGTTTCTTGCTGTACCATGAGACTAGCCTGCTTCCTAGGAATTGACAACTTCCTGAGGTGCTTTTCCTATCAACAACACTTCCTGCGTAATCTGAATCTGTATATCCAACAAGGTTAAAACCAGATTCTTTAGGGTACCAAATACCTAGATTTGGTGTTCCCTTAAGATATCTTAAGATTCGTTTAACAGCAACGAGATGAATATCTCTAGGATCCGCTTGGAACCTTGCACATAAACATGTAGCATACATAATATATGGTCTACTTGCAGTAAGATAGAGTAACGAGCCAATCATACCTCTGTAGCTTGTGATATCTACTTTAATGGAGTTTTCACATGGTCCAAGCTTGACAGCTGTAGTTGATGGAGTCCTTGCTGATGCAGAATCCTCTAGATTGTACTTTTTGAGGAGTTCCTTGAGATACTTGGATTGACAAATAAATGTTCCATCTAACCTTTGATTTACTTGTAATCCAAGAAAGAACTTCAGCTCTCCCATCATGCTCATTTCAAACTTGCTGTGCATTAACTTAGCAAATCTCTTACAGAGATTATCATTAGTAGACCCAAATATTATATCATCCACATAGACTTGGACTAATATAGTATCCTTCTTATGTGTTTTAGAAAAGAGAGTTTTGTCTATGACACCTCTAATAAAGCTATTTTCAATAAGAAATTCAGAGAGAGTGTCATACCATTTTCTTGGAGACTGTTTTAGCCCATAGATAGCCTTGAAAAGAAAGAAGACAAAATCCAAATGATCTGGATCTTCAAAACCAGGAGGTTGCTCTACATATACCTCTTCATCCAGCTTTCCATTCAGAAAGGCGCTCTTGACATCCATTTGATAAACTTTAAAGTTTGAAAATGCTGCGAATGCCAGAAATATCCTGATGGCCTCAAGTCTAGCCACTGGAGCATAGGTTTCATCATAATCAATGCCTTCAGCTTGAGAATACCCTTTAGCTACCAGTCTTGCTTTGTTTCTTGTAACCACACCATCTTCATCTAGTTTATTCCTGAATACCCACCTAGTACCAACAGCTTTCTTGTGTACAGGCCTAGGTACCAGTTTCCAGACTTGTTGACTTTCAAACTGATTGAGTTCATCTTGCATAGCAATCACCCAATCTGGATCAGTCAGTGCTTCTTCAATTTTCTTAGGTTCCATCTCAGAAAGAAATCCTGAGAACAGACACTCATTTTGAGTAGCACGTCTAGTTCTGACTCCAACATCTGGATCACCAATAATCAACTCAAAAGGGTGAGCTTTATTCCAGACAGTCTGTCTTGGAAGATTTGATCTTGATGATTCGCCTTGAAATTCATTGTGATGTTGTGTCCTACTAGATGATCCTTCAGCATCTCCCCCTGAGTTGTTGCCATGTTGACTTGAAGATTCTCCGTCAGTAGCAGTGGTATCTCCATTGTTGCCAAAGTTTCCATCACTATTACCTTGAGTATCATCAGGATTAACAGGTTCTTCACCAGCAACAACCTCAGGTACTTGACCATGTTCTGATTCTGAATCTGACGTATCATCAAACTTCAGTTTCTCAGAAGGATCTTCAGTTTTGATACTAGGGAGTTTAGTGTCATCAAATGTAACATTGACACTTTCAGTTACTTTGTGTTGATCAATGATATACACTCTATATGATCTTCTTCCATATCCAACAAAATTACCCTCATATGCCTTTGCCTCGAACTTACCACGACGATCATCTCCATCCTTGAGCACGAAACATCTGGCACCAAATACATGAAAGTATTTGATAGAAGGTTTCTGTTCATTCAAAATCTCATAAGGAGTTTTAATGAAGTCTTTGTTGATTAGAGTTCGATTCTGAGTATAACATGCAGTATTGACAGCTTCAGCCCAAAAGTATATTGGAAGACCTGATTCACTTAACATCGTTCTTGCAGCTTCAATCAATGTACGATTCTTCCTTTCTACCACTCCATTTTGCTGAGGGGTTCTAGGAGCTGAAAATTGTCTGGTAATCCCTTTGTCTGTACAGAATCCATTGAGAAGTGCATTCTTGAATTCTGTCCCATTATCTGACCTTATTGCTCTAACAGGGACGTTAGAATCTAACTCAATCATCTTGATATGATCAATCACAACTTGTGGTGTTTCATCCTTAGAGTGAAGAAATAAAACCCACGTATACTTGGAATAGTCATCAACTATCACAAGACAGTAACACTTCTTTGACATAGAAAGGATATTAACTGGACCAAATAAATCCATGTGCAATAATTGCAGAACACCAGTTATGGAAGATGTGTCAGTGCCTTTGTGACTTGCTTTCTTTCACTTTCCTTTCTGGCAAGCCTCACATAGTCCTTCTGGAGAGAATTCCAGCTGAGGCAGACCTCTTACCAATTCTCTTTTGACAAGAGAATTCATTGTTTTGAAATTGAGATGAGAAAGTCTCTTGTGCCATAGCCAACTCTCATCTGACGATGCCTTTGCATAGAAACAATTGACTTCAAGATTGCTTCTAGAGTTCATGTCAGCTACGAACAGATTTCCTTTCCGGATTCCCATTAAGGAGGGTTTTTCACTTTTCTTGTGCAGAATCTGACACTTCAGCTTGTCGAATAAAACATTGTAGCCGTTGTCACAGAACTGACTAATGCTAAGCAGATTGTGTTCAAGTCCTTGCACAACATATACATTTTCAATGATAACATTTCCAGCTAGCAAACAGCCATATCCCTCCATTAAACCTTTGCTGTTATCTCCAAAGGTAACCACTGGGCCAGCTTTCTCAACCACATTTGATAGCAGGGCTCTATCTCCGGTCATATGTCTTGACGATCCGCTGTCAAGAATCCACACTACCGGTTGTACCTATTTAATGCCCTGCAATACAAATGGATTAGACCTTCTTCGGAACCCAAGCTTGGCTGGGTCCGGCATACTTGTAAAATTGGCCTTTATCAGGCAAAACAACATTCTTAATTTCAATATTCTCAATGTTCTCAATGACTAAACATTTGACCTTGTGAACAGCCTTGACAAATTTCTGTTTAGGCTTAGGCACAAATGTCTCCTTTCTAGCTTTAGGAGGACTAGCAGTCTTAGACCTATCATGCTTTCTATTATTCACATGCTGACGAGGAGTAGTCTTATCATTAGAAACATGCTTACCATTAAAATAAGCAAACAACAGATTAAAAGCACAAGACATACAATCAGGAACACCACATGCTTTATGAGAAGGATTAACAATAGGCAACTTATGCATGGTAGACATGGCACTTGTGTTATCCAACTCATGTGTGTCTGAGTTAGTCTCAGTTGCTTTCACAACCTTGACTGGAACTTTTGACACACTTGACTTGGAGACAGCTTTCCTATTAGCATTATCTTCAGCACGGATTTCTTCTTGAATAATAAAAGAGGTCTCATCAAATGGTTCAGCAATTGATTCTTTATAGAGGGGTTCATCAACACGCTTAAGCACATGTGGTACTTCCCTGCCTTTAGCACATACATGAGGAGGGGAGTTTATGCCTAATTTTCCAATAGCAGCATTGTAATCATAACCTATTCCATGTGTTTGATTAACAGCTTGCTTATTGTAAAACTCTTTGGACTTCGAACAAGAATTAAAGTAAGCTTTAACCTTAGCCTCAAGACCGGTGATCTTGTCTTTGAGAATAGTTTCGAGTTGTCTATAACAGTCAACTCTATTCTCTAGAAAAGATACTTGTTCTTTTAGTTTATCTTGATTAATGTGCACAAGTCTTAATTCATTGACCTCTTTCTCAAGGTCTTTGATTTGTTGATTTAACAATTCATTATCACGACGAGCACAATCTAAGGAACCTCCTAGATGATAAACTAATTTAGCATCAGTAAATTTTACCTCTTTTCTTGACGATGAGGTGCTTGCATTACTAGCCACGAGAGCAAGATTCCCAACTTCTTCATCTTCACTGTCAGTATCATCCCAGCTTCTTCCCTTTTCCAGGTACGCCCTTTCAGATTTACTCTTCTGATTAGAATCGTAAGAGTTCTTCCTAGCTTGTTTTGGCTTCCTGCATTCTGTGGCAAAGTGTCCCAACTCATTACAGTTGAAGCATCGAATGGTGCTTCGATCAACCATCCCTGTTTTATACCCACCACTGCTGGTGTTAGAGGATGAAGATCCACCTTTCAGGAATCTGTTGTAGTTGGACTTGTACTTGAACTTGGGATTCCTTTTGAATCTGACATTTGAGAATCTCTTGACAATCAGGGCCATTGACTCATCCTCCAATTGCTCCAGTTCTTCCAAGGAATAATAATCATCTCCTGATTGATTTGTAGTAGGAGAATCAAATTCTGCTACTATCACATTATCTTCAACCTTGGAAGACTATACCATTCTTTCTGACTGTTGAAATTGTTGTTGATATTGTGGTTGTTGTTGTTGTTCATCAGCTACTAGAGCAGTAGACGTGCTGACCACTCTTCCTTTCCCGTAAACTTCCTTCTGCTGAATCTGCTCCAACTCATAAGTCTTTAACACACCATAGAGCCTTTCCAAAGAAATCTCACTCAGATCTCTTGCTTATCTTATGGCAGTGATTCTATGTTCGAGATGAGTTGGCAGTGTTAAAAGGAACTTTTTGTTGACCTCCCTGATGGAATAGTATTTACCATTAATGTTCAGGTTGTTGATCAATGCATTGTACCTCTCAAACACTTCAGTGATTCCTTCTCCTGGATTGGATTTAAAGTATTCATACTCAGAGGTTAGGATTTCTAGTTTGTTCTCCCTAACTTCCTCTGTGCCTTCATTAATAATCTCAATAGTTTCCCAGATATGTTTGGAATCTTTACAATTCATCACATGTCTATTCATCAGGGGATTAAGGGAATCTACTAAGATTAATTGAAGGCTAGCATCCAGGGAAGCTTCTTCTATTTCAGCAGGAGAGAAGTCCTCAGGATCCTTCACATAAGTTCTCGCTTTGGTGATCACCACATCATTTTCTATTACCTCTGGTTCCATAACCATAGGAATTTTTGGACCCTTCTTCAACACTTGCAAATATTTGGGATTAGCAACCTGTAAAAACAGTAGCATCTTATTCTTCCACATAACATAATTTTCTTTATCGAAAAGTGGAATTTTAATGGTTCCAACTTTTTGTGTAGTCATTATGAATTTTTTTTGAGTGAATAAAAAATTCAAGAAGTGAAAGAAACACAAAAGTCTAGGATCTAGATTTGTACGTTAATCAGAAGGCTCTGATACCAATTGTTAGGTCCCAATTTGTTTGTAGAAGGGGGGGTTGAATGCAAACAATACCGTTTAGTCGAATAAAATGCGGAATAAAATTGTGAAACAAAATTCAAGTTAAATAAAACTTTTATTAAACTTGAAAGGTGTTACAACTACGGTATCGGTTACAAGGGATTAATCTCAAATCAATTATTACAAATCTAGAATAAATTCGACATGAACTTTTTCTATTTTTGTAATTAAAAGATCAAATGCTAAATGCGATTTGAGATTAAGTTCTAGGGATTTTAATCCGCTAGATTGATACACAAGAACAAGATAAGTATTTCTAGTTGATTGGATTTAACTTTACAATCTAGAAATTGATCTTGAAGTTGCAGATGAGATGAAATTTTTTCTGCTCCTTTTTCTTTTGTTCTTGAGTTTTTGTTCTGTTTTTTTCCGATTGTGAAATAATAGACTTCTGCTCCTTTTTATCAAACAGCCGAATGTAAACATGTACTGGCATGACAATCTCTTTGGCCAGCAAGACTTTCGGTATGACAAAATTTACAACTAGCAAGACAATTAAAATGAGCTAGCAAGACTTTCGGTATGACTATTGATTGTCATACCGATTGTCATATTAGTTCAAATAAATTGTCTTGCTGAATTAATAACAAATTTTAATCTAAACAGAAATTCTAATAAGACAATTAAATGTATTGGCATGACTTTCGGTATGACTATCAATTGTCATACCGATTGTCATACTAGTTCAAATGAATTGTCTTGCTGAATTTAAGCAGATTTTAAACCAATTAAAATCTTGTAAATCCTTAATATTAATTCTAAATTAATTAATCAATTTAATTCAATTAATCAATAAATTAATCTTTGCAGATATAATTTATTTTCTTAATTAAATTATATGACTTAATTAATTAATAGAGAATTAATACTAACCCTGAGCAGCACCCATTCTTCTGACAATCTTCTGAAAGTCACTGAGACTTATGAATCAATTCCGCCACTTCAATGCTGACACTCGATGTACTGTCTGGTTCATGAGTGACTAACTTCCGTGACGTTTCTTCATGTCTTGACTTTGATATTCTGATTGAATCCTTGTAATAAATGATACCCTGACGAGATCTCTGTCACTTGATTAAATCCACGATCTTGATTTATATCACTGAGGCATGATCAAATTCTTGAACTTCTTCCAGTGAATCTTCAAGTCTGCAGATGAATAATGTTTCTTTATTCTTTGACAGATGTTACTTTGTGAGATCTCTCTGATGATAGATCCACTATTTACTTATTACATTCTTATTTGAGTTGAGTTAAATACTCGAATAAACGAGTAGGCTATGACATATGCCTTTCAGGAGGAAGTCTATGTTGGTCAGCCTCCAGGTTTTGAAAACCCCAATTTTCCTGATTATGTCTACTATCTTTTGAAAGCACTGTATGGTTTGAAGCAAGCACCTAGAGCCTGGTAGGACATTTTGTCAAAGTTTCTTTAAGAAAATCAATTCACAAGAGGTATTGTTGACAAAACTCTTCTCTTTAGAAATGTTAATGGCTCTAGTATACTTGTTCAGATTTATGTAGATGATATTATATATGGCTCTATAGATGAAAAAGTTTGCCAAATTTATGCAAAGAATATGAAATGAGCATGATGGGAGAACTAACTTAATTTATTGGTTTACAAGTTAAGCAAGTTAGTGATGGAATATTCATTAGTCAAAGCAAATATATTTATGATCTTTTAAAGAAGTTTGACTTAATGGATTGCACATCTGTAAAAACTCCTCTGGCCACTGCCATTAAACTAGAATTGAACAATACTGAAAAGTCAATGGACATTTCAAATTGTAGAGGCATGGTTGGCTCACTTTTATATTTAACAGCTAGTAGGCCAGATATAATATTTGCTACTTGTATTTCTGCTAGATTTCAAGATGATCCTAGAGAATCTTATTTAGTAGCTATTAAGAGATTTTTGAGATATCTCAAAGGAACACCAAGACTTGGCATTTGGTATCCTAGAGATTCTGATTTTGATCTAATTGGTTATTCAGATGCAGATTATGCAGGTTGTAAAATTGATAGAAAAGTTATAACAGGAACCTGTCAATTTCTAGGAAACAAGCTAGTGTCCTGGTTCAGTAAGAAATAAAATTCAGTTACTACTTCTACAGCTGAGGCTGAATACATTAATGCTGGTAGTTGTTGTGCACAGATTTTATGGATGAAGAATCAACTATTAGACTATGGTCTACATGTGGACAAGATCCCAATTTTCCGTGACAACACAAGTGTCGTTATTATTACTGAAAATCCTATGCAGCATTCAGGACCAAGCACATTGACATCAAGTACCTCTTCATTCGAGAACATGTCATGAATGGTACGGTGGAACTTCATTTTGTTCTAAGTGAGAAGCAACTTGAAGACATCTTTACCAATCCACTTGATGAGTCCACCTTTACTAGGTTGGTAAGTGAGTTAGGTATGCTTAATTATTCCTAAATTTTTTTGATGTCTAAGCAATTTTTAATACAGCCAGAATCAAATTTGATTTTTCTTATAAAGATGAAATTTTGGCTAAGTCAAAATTTACACCTCGACGGATGTTCATTATCTGTTAAAAATGAATATTCATTGAATTTTATTATCTGTTGAAAATCAAATATTTTTCTGGGTACTTTTTATCTCGACGGATATATGTTTAATCTATATCTGCTGAATTGTTTTAATCATAGCCGTTAATTCTATTACTTATCCGTCGAATTTACTTACGTACGTAAGTATATGTCGATGGATAATCTCTAAAATATCTACAGTTTATTCCATTTTTAAACTGCTATTTGGGCAAGTTTCATTGGGTACTTTATTGTAATTTTCGTTTACTTGTTTATTTCTGAGAAAGTATAAAAGCCCCCTTTCATTTTTCATTTTAATTTTATCTTTCTCAAAACAATTTTACTCTCTTCAACTCCAAAGAAAAAACCTTTTTCTCTATAACTACTACCAATGACAGTAATGGCACTTATAGTCAAAATCATGTCTCAATCTGGATTTGTGTATGAAAAGAACAACTTTGTAGAACTGGTGAACAAAGATATTGCTGCTTCTGAGGACTATCACAAGATGATGGACTTCGTTCGAAGTTGCAAACTGAGTTATACGATGCTTGAATCTCCTGTTATCTACTGTGAAGTTGTGGATGAGATTCGGACTACTGCAGTGTAGAACTCTAAAGATAAGACCATTTCCTTCTCTCTCAAAGGTAACGAGTATTGTATTAATTGTGATGAAATTCAAGCATGCTTTCATTAACCTGAAAATAACACACTTGTTCCACACATAGACACAAATGTTAGCACCATACTTGTGTCTATGGGTTATTCTCTTAATCCTGCCAAATTAAGTGAGGTTAGGAGAATGGGCCTTAGAAAAGAGTGGAGCTCTCTCTGTGATTCTTTTATAAAAGCATTTTCAGGAAATATTAGCAATTTTGATGCCATTACATACTCTATGGTTAACATGCTTTACATGCTTTTAAGTGATAAGAACTTCAATTTCAGTAGTTCTGGCATGTATGAACTAAGGTATAAGTTAGGAGACATTAAAAAGAGGTCAAAGAGCATATACTATGCTAGGTTTATTATGATACTAGCAAATCATGTATCTAAAGACCTCTTGATTGAGAACCCAACAAATAAGCTTGATTGTTGGGTCCAAGAAAAGAAGGTACTTGATGATCTTAACAGGAATAATCTCCAGAGTGAGGTACCTCTCAACTATTTGCCAATCATGGAGGCACCTCAGGTAAGTGAGGTAACTGTTTATATATCTACTATAACCTCAAGTTTCTTTGCAAACTACTGCGGCTATGGCATCTGCGATTGTGACCAACCCGATGCCTACCCAAGCCATAAAATCCAAAATTTTGAAAACCAAGTCAAAGAAACCCCACTCTATTTCCTCTCAAAAGAAACTAGTTCTAAAAACTACCAAAACACAAGAGGGGGGTATGAAAGGTGGTGAGACACGTGAGGGACAGGGTGAACATCAAAGAAACCCTAAGGATAAGGAGAGTGAAGTTTGTGTGACCCAAACCACCCACATTGCAGTCTCCCAACAGACTATAGTGCTCAATAAGGAAATAAGCTTATTACTAGTTACATCCTCCCAAAAGGATGTGACTATTGAAACAAGCTGTCAACCAAGAGCACAGGCAAAAAGGGGAAGAGATACTGACAAACCTCAAACTTATATCAGAAAGATGAAATCTAAATCTATGGGGGAGTCACAGGGCACACACACAGTGCCAACTGCAGTCCGAGACTCGGTTATTGCACCATCACAAAGTCAGGTTGATGTGGCTCCAATAAATATGGAGTCACAGCCAAAATCTCTTATAATTGAAACACCCCACACACACAATTCTCCCACAAACTCACTGGATGTGGACATGATAAACACATCAATTCCTGATTCTCCATCTTTGAAACTCATGGAGGAGCCAAAATTCAAAGCAAGTGAGCATCATCTGATAGATGATTTGTTGGCTCACTTTCCATTTCTTTTTGATACTACTGAGAAATCTGTGCATAATCTCAAAATCAATCACCAAATATTATACAGTAGTTTTAACTCCTAACTCTATCATTTATACTCTCTTTATGGATATTCTTCATTCATCGGCTAGCGATTGTCTTTTGACAGATAAGCTTCACAGTAATTATCAGTCGACATTCACAACTACTATTTCGATGGATGTTTCTCATCCGTTGGAAGTATCTACACAACTTGAAATTTTCAAACATTTTACTAGTGTAGATGACTTAGTGGTTGTTCAATCACTCTTAGGATTGAGGGAAGGGAGTGAATTTAGTGAGAGGCTGAGTTGCTCTCAGGAAAAAGGAGAGGAAAAGAGTGAAAATATGTATGCTATTTCTTTCAGCATGGAAAAAGTGAGTGAGAGGAGTCCCACCTTAGATGGTTAAGGTGAGGGTGTGAGGGTGGGAAGCCTAGCGGAGCCTTTGATGCAAGAAAAGAGAGATACTGAGAGAAAAGAAGGTACAACAGAATGGGAAGATTCCATTGCTAGTGAGTTAAGGGATGTCAATAATGCAGAAAAGGAGCAACTATTTCAGCTAGAATATCAAGCTGTTTTAGATTTTGTCTCCTTTGATGCTGAGGCATTTACTCATCTTGTTCCAGCATATCAAATTCTAGCTGAACAGGGAAATTAGGATGTTGAGAAGACATTAAACTTGGTGCACACAACAGCTTCTATGCTAAGAGCCAAGGATGCAATCAACTTTCTTCCACCTATTTCTAGTGATGATCTTGAGTTAGATTCTAGTGGCACTCTTGGAGAAACTTCTAATGAGGAAGATAATGGCATGAACATAGGGGGAGATGCAGGACCTAGCTCAACTAAAAGCACTCCAGCATGGATGTTTAACAAGGACTGCACTGATCATAATTTTAAATCTACTTTATTCAAGCTTATCCATCAAACTCAATCAGCTCTTCAAGCCACCACAGATGCCAATACCAAATGTCTTCTCCAAGCCCATATTGAATCTCTACAACTGCACAAGATTCAATCTCTCAAACAGAGTCAAGATGTGGGTGACATCAAGACCAACATTGAGCAAGTCAAGAAGGATATCAATGACAGAATGGAGTATAAACTTCATGAATCAACAATGAAATACATTCACCAGAAAATCAGGAAGGACTATGACTTGAGTAGCAAAATTGATTCTTTGGACTCTAGGCTGACAACAGTGGAGAATTCTATTACTAAGGTGCTTATCAACCAAGTCCATCAGACGCAATTACTTGATGATAATAAAAAGGGGGAGAAAGATGCAATTGTCCAAGTTAGTGAGGGGCATAAGAATATGCACATTCAAGTTAGCAAAGTAATTATTCCATCCATTACTTTCTCAAAGCCACCAGCTTTGGACAATATTGACTTGATCAACATTGCAGCAGCTAAACTCAAGCTGAAAAAATAAATGAAGAAAATTGATGAAAAAATTAAAAAGGTATTTGGTCCAATTAAAAATCAAGATAAATCTGTGAAGCACTTCACACAATTGAGACACATTCCAATAAGTGAAATGAGCTTGTGGAATATGGAAAGAGGTCAAACCTCAGCCAGAAGACATCAAAAGGCCATTGTGATTTTGAAGCCCAAGAACCATTCATCTTAACATTCAAGCAAGAATCCTTTGGACCTAGTCTATTGTTAGGGCTAGAACACGCACTAATATTCACACAAGTATACACGATCGCAAGTAATATACAATTAATTCTAGTTCGTTCCCACATGTACTAGTTTAGGTTAATTTCAATTAATGTATTTATGCAACAATGGTATGGTTATAATCCAATGCAAAGACGAATAACAAATTGAGCTTGTTTATAACTAATATTAACTAAGAGATTATACTAAAGAACATTGACTAAGAAGGTAAAGAGAGTTTAATACTATAAGATACAAACATGGGATTCTAACTTTATTAAATACTTCATTCAATAGCCTTTTTGTTCTTAACCTTAGCATGCAATGGTGATGACACTAATCAGATAACACGAAATTGATAAACGCCAACTTTCATTGTACGAATACCATACTACCAGACATCCCCAAAAGAGATAGAAGTTGAATAGACACCAATTATATTGAGACCCTATATGTCTATAGAATTTGACAATATAATGGTTTAATGAACAAGTTATCTATCATGATTACATAGGGCAATTAAATGGTTAAAATTACCTAAGAATCATGCATATCAAATACATGAACCTATGCTAGCATGGCAAGTTCTTAAACCCATAAATTCATTTTCGCTTCATTAAAGATTAACACGCCATCTTATAAGTTTGCGACGCTCATAAGACGAATAAGCACAACCAATACTAGGTTATCATACAATCACCACACACTAAGGCATCAAAATGAATTAACTAAAGAAATCCATAAATAAATCCATTAGAACCCCACGATAACGATTAACCCATAATCGGACTCATCATTAACGTGGGTTCCGATGAAAGCATGGCATAATAAACGTAGTCTTTATACTGAATAAATAAATAACCAAGTACGAAATAAGCGTATAGGTTCACAAGTAAGAAAACTAGCATCCAGAGTTACAACTTAAAACAAAGAATCACAAGAATAAACTAGATCCTCTTCGCCTTGGTTGAATTGTGCTCTACGGTCTTCTTACGCCTTCTCTTTAAGCTCTGGTATGTCTTTTTATGAAAAATGACCTTAAGTTATGTTTATATAGCAACTTATGCAGAGTAGAAGTCTTCTACATCAAAATCAGAGGAGAATTAGGATTCTGAAATCCCGACCCGAAAGCGGCCGCGCGCTTGACCAGCGTGGGCGCTGTAACGACCGATAAATTATGCTTGTATTATATCATAATAAAGAAAAATTATGCGTATTATTATGTGATTAAATGTGTCGAGTCATTAAACCCTAACTGCTATGTGTTACATGTTGTCTGTTTTGATCCAAACCTGTTTTGGATATTTATTGAGTGTTTTATCGTAAGTTATATATTTTATATCAAAACTCAAAACCATATTTTAAAAGCCCGTATTTCAAACAAAATCATTGGCCCTATTTTTCCACAAATGCCATATACCATATCGCTATTCTGAACCCCTGGACGTTTTACAAATTTACCTTTTTCGCGAAAAATGACTTTTCCGGACCCCTTCGGGTACCAAAAACCCCACAAAAATCACATTTTTATTTTTATATGATCATGAAATTATCATATATCATTTTTCTTTGCATTTTTGTAATATTCATAATTTTTGGGAATTTTTGACATTAATTTTGTATTTATTGGATATTTAAAAATTCATTATTAATACCCAAAAATTATAAAAATTGGGGCCAAATATTTTTATTAGGAGTGTAATTAGTCCCTTAATTTTATTTAGGGGTATTATTTTCATAAATATAAATAGCTGATTTACTGTTAATTAATTAGTAAATTATAAAAAAAATCAGAAAATTCAGAAAAATCAAGAACTAGGGCTGTTGGTGAAGAACATGGCAGAAATTTTATCGAAGATTTGAAGGTGATTCTGACATCCAAATCAGTCATGTG
This sequence comes from Apium graveolens, assembly GCF_009905375.1. Classification (NCBI taxonomy): domain Eukaryota; kingdom Viridiplantae; phylum Streptophyta; class Magnoliopsida; order Apiales; family Apiaceae; genus Apium; species Apium graveolens. The sequence goes on along the minus strand of NC_133651.1, from coordinate 143,501,362 downwards.
AGTAACCATTTCAAAGCTTGTGATCTGTAGTTTCTGATTATGCAATCATTTTTGCTGTTGGTTATCTCGATTTTTATTTTATAATTTTCGGATTTAAACTCGAATTAGGGGTTCTTATTTGATTGATTGTTAACTGTTTTGATTGTCATGGGGGTGTAGATCATTAAATTTCTAATTGAACGACACCGGTTTCGTGCCTGTTGGTGTCCGTTTCGTGCTCACCGGAAAGCGGCGCCGCCGCCGCTGTGGTTGGTGGTTCAGGCGACGGGACGGCCGTGTTCTTGACGTGGGAAGGAGGAGGAAGGTCCTGGGGGAGTCGTGGATCAAAACTACAGGAAGGGTTGATCTGGAAATCAAGTTTCGGCCGTGTTTTCTCGCCGGAAGGTTCACCGGCGGCGGAGCCGCGGTGATGTTCTTCGTGACCCGATAACCCGAGGTCGACCCGGTTTCCAACCCGGTTTCGGCCCGGGTTTGATCCTAAAAACCCTAACCCTGTTTCTGTTTTTATGTTTCTGGTATTTTACTATTTAGTTTATTTTTCTAAAATCAGAAAATCATTTTAGTAATTCTAAAAATTAATTAAAAATCAGTTTTAAATTCTGAAAAATATTATAATTAATTTCTAAATTATTTTATTAATTTGGAATTTCGAATTTAATTATTTAATTAATTATTTAATTATTTATCTAATTATTTATTAGTTATCTAATTAATAATTAGGTAATTAATTAATAATAAGGTAATTAATTAATAAATAAGGATTAAATAATATGATTAATAATCCGATAATTAGTTAATATTACGTGTAACTTGTATTTATACGAGTAATAATTCGATAATTAGAATTATTATTCGAGCGATAATTTATTCGAAGAATATTGTAATAATTATTCGTATCGTATAATTAAATACAGTTAATCAATTGATTAATTAATCGTATAGGTATAGTAATAATAATAACGATTCGATAGTTATTCGAGAATTGCGAGTAGTTAATCGTTGAATTAGATTATGATTCGAGTAATAAGTATTTATTCGATAAATAGTGTATCAGTCAGTGTATCGGTTGTTTATTTATAAATAATCGATCTAATCGAATAAGTAATAATAATTTGTAAATGATTGTAATAAATTGTAATTAATCCTAATAATTTGGAATTAATTATTTTAAAATACAATAATTATTAATTAATTATTTAAAAATATAATTAAGGATTATTTAATTATAATTATTTATTTATAATTAATGATTAATTAATTAAATCTTGTTTAATGCATAATAATTAAACCGTTAGTCCGATTTGAGCGAACCGAAGACCTCTAGACTCGGAAAATGAAACGAATCCAATAAAAATAATTGTAAGTTATAATTTCTTCCCAAAGAGAGTGGTCTTGTGTTAGTTAATCGTTTATAGGCCTATTAGGGGTATAATCGAGTCAAATAAATGCCGAAAATTGCAATAAAATCAAATAGGGTTAGTTAATATAGATATAAGTCTTGTATCGATTCTAAAAATAATTATAAGTCTAAAATTTATTTATGTGCCTTATGTGTTATGTGCTTTACGTGATTATGTGAACCATACGTGCTATATAATTATATGTGTATATATGCGAGTCAGATAGAAACGCATGGGTAGATTGATAGGGTTGCGTAGTATCAATTCGAGATACGCGTATGTAATTATTTATCTAAACGATTATCTTTCTATGATTGGTTCAATGTCAGCAAGGCCGATCAGGCTAGGGACAGAAGGCGGTGAGTTGAACCAGGTTAAGTACGCGCAAGGCAAGTTTTCCCCTATTCTAAACTCGGAATAGTGAATTATATCTCATTTTCCCATATCAGTTATCTTTGATAATTCTTGTTCATATACACTGTTACACAATTATTGAATCTTGTTTCTATTTCATTTCGATTCTTGATTTCTCCCAATTTATTGAATCCTTTATTGGTATTCCTATACTTTTACCCTTGTTACATATACTTTGATATATCCTGGTATTGGGTCACATCAAAAGCATTCTGATTGTTCCGGATGCTACGCTTTGGACTGGATGGTTACTATACGGGTTGGGTTTTACCCAGACCTTTAATTAATAGGTCATAGTTGCCTGAGTACTCCTTATGTTGGTTGGGTCTATGCAGTTGGGTATAGATCCGCACTGTATCCTGACTGATCAGCAGGTTATAATGCATATGTTGGTTCTTGTTTCCAGTCTTGTTCATTTGGCACTCGCCAGTGTTGGCAAATTATTATTCTATACGGATTCAGATGGTTGTTCAAACCAGCAGCTTATTGGTTCACTTATTATTCTCTCTTTATACTATATATATTATTGCAGGCTTGTTGAGCAATTTTGGCTCATCCCTTTTTATTGTTATTCCTATTATTTTACAGTTAAGGTAGAGAATGAAACCCATCAGGACCCGCGTAGTCAAGAAGCCGGTCAAGCAGCGGGACCCTCTTATACGAAGAGTGTTCCTTCCTATCCTCGAAGAGAGCTTTGAGTTACCGGATCAGGTATAACAAGATAAATAGTATTATGGTTTGAATAAAAGTTTTGTGTAGTTTGAATAAAGGTTGTGTGGTGAGAATGTAGATTGAATAAAGTTTTGTAACAAAGAGAGTTCTTGAGACAGATTGTTTTATTTGGGTTTGTAATAAAGTTAGTGTGTGGTTTTTGTTTTCAACTCTTAACCTTAAAAGATCCTGAGTAGCAGTAGTTTGGGGTAATTATTATATTTATATTCCACTTGTGCAGGTTTAGTTTGTAGTTGTTATTAATAATGCCCCAAATCTATACCCCGGATTTCGAGGGTATTATAGTTGGCATCAGAGCCTAGGTTTTGACCCTTGAAAACAAGAACGTTAGGATTAAGATAAGATAGGAAGATCAGATAGGATAGAAGTAAGAGTGTTAGGATTGTCTGTTTATGTGATTAGAAGTTATGAGTTTTAGGATTGTGATTTGATTATTTTTGTGTTATTATTGTTATGTATATTATATGGCTTCTTTATCATCGTCTACGGAGCGGACCGAGACAGATCCAGTGGTTGCACTAGTAGTGGCTCCAGTGTCAGAGCAGATCTTTCCTCCATTGCCACCACCTCCACCATTGCCACCTGGACCAGCACCAGAGATACCTCCTCCACCAGAGGTACCAGATTTTGATGATTATTTTCCATATCTTGAGCCAGAGATACCAGATTTTCTACCACTAGAGTTCCCGATGTTCGATATTCCTGACATGGTTGATATTCCGCAGTGGGAGGATCTAGAGCCCCAGATTCCTATGTCACCAGTTGAAATTGCAGAGATTCCACCGATGGAGCCTGAGGCAAAGCCACCAGTGTATGCACCTATGGAGCAGCCTGTCTTATTTCCTGCCCCGCTAGCTATCTAAGCCCCTGTTCCCGGGGTATATCAGTTTCCACAGCCGGAATTCATGGACGAGGTAGTAGTAGATGAGCCATTACCTTCTCGAGGTTCCCGCATGGATCTTCGTGAGCATTATACAGTTACATATCAACGTTTTCAGGCAGAGAGAGAGGAGAGGATTAGATGGCAGAACCAGTACAGGGAGATCCTTGGTTTGTTTGAGACACAGGCGGATGGTCCCGTTCGAGCACTTCGACCAGACTACATATTGAGGGAGAGGCTACGCCAGATTCACAAAGTTAGTTCTTAGCAGCTTACTGATCTGAGGCAGCAGGATATGAGTGCAGAGGTAGCATACCGTAGGGCGATGGGACTCACAGAGGCAGTGTTAGAGGCTTTGCAGGAGGAGCTGAGCCATGTGCCACCAGGATTCTGATACTAGCAGACGGAGGAGTGTTGTATCTTGTATATTTTTGTAGATAGAGGTAGGGTAGTATTGCATGACTAGTTTGTATGAGTGTAGCTACTAGTTTTGACTGATAGAAGTAGCAGTATGACTGACATATCATAGACTTTTGTATCAAGCATTGACACCTACAGCTGGTGTCCTACCTATATATATATATATATGAGATGAACCTTTTCACGTTTTCTTTATTTCCCAGTCATTTAAGCATTTACATTTATTTCATTGTTTTACCATTACATAATTTTAAAAATGTTGTTTTATTTACAATCATATTGTACCCTTTATGTTTTCAAAATTTTTAAAATTATTTTAAAAAGGATATATTTATACATCGCACTGTTTTATTTATTTAGATAGTTAATTAATTTTTTTCTTTCCCCATATCAACTGTTTTAACGTTGTTTTAATATTATAAAGACTGTTTTCATTCCATAACACATGTTTAGTATATTGTTATTAAGAGAACCCATTGTTTTATTATCAGAAAGATGGCACCCAAAAGAAAAGTACGACCCGACTCATCTAATGGAAATACTGAGGGCCAAAACAATAATAATCAGATGAATCAGATGTTCCATCTCATGCAACAGCAGATGCTGATGATGCAGCAATAGATGCAGCAGCAACAACAGCAGTTTCAACAACAAATGCTACAGCAAGCCGCTCATCCAGAACATCAAGTACCTCCAGCAGTACCTGTAGTTACTTTCAAGCAATTTCAATCGGTAAAGCCTCCAGAATTTGTCGGTTCCACAGATCCTACAAAGGCAAAAGCTTGGCTGAAGGAGATAGAAAAGCCTTTTACGTTGGTGAAAGTTGAGGAAGAACAGAAGACAGATTTTTCCAGCTACTTTCTGAAAGGTGAAGCCAATTACTGGTGGGAATCGAAGAAAGCTTTGGAAGGGGAAGGTGTGGTGATCTGGGATAGATTCACTGATCTTTTCCTGGAGAAATATTTTCCTCGCTTTATGAAGAATCAGATGGAGATCAAGTTCCTGGAGCTGAAATAAGACAACTTATCGGTCGCGGATTATGAGACCAAGTTCACTGAATGGGCCAGATTTGTTCCTGAGCAAGTGGATACGGATGAAAAGCGGGCCAAGAGATTCCAGCAGGGACTGTAACCATAGATTCGTAGTAGAGTAGTTGTATTTTAGCTGACGACTTATACGACTATTGTTCAGAAGGCCATGATCATTGAAGGTGAGAGTGAAGCAGCTCAGAAAGAGAAGGGACCAGGAAATTCTCAGAACCGTTTCAACAGAAGTCCGGGATTTCAAGCCCGGGGAAAAGTAAATGCTAAGAGACCAGAACAAAACAACTAGAGGATGGGTAATCGACTTCCTACCCCAACTCAGCAAAGACTTATCCGACCGCCTATACCTGATTACAGAATATATGGTAAAAAGCATACATGGATTTGCAACAAGCCAAATATCACGTGTTTCAAGTCACTACTCTGGAGAATTTCCGATGGGAAGAGCAGAGGTCACTTATTTCCAGTGTGGAAGAAAAGGACATATTGCCAAAGACTGCAGAGGAGTTGCAATGGCTGCTAGTATTCCAAGGGTTTTAGCATTACCTCCACCTCCATTACCACCACAAAATCAACCCAGGGCAAGGACTTTCAACATGTCAATGAAGGAAGCAGTACAGAGTCTGAATGTAGTTGCAGGTACGCTCCCTGTGAATTCTGTAAATGCTCTAGTATTGATTGATTCAGGAGCTACCAAATCTTTTATTTCTGAAGATTTTATCTCTAAGATAGATTGTGAGACTAAGTGGTTAGATGAAGTGCTAGTCATAAAATTAGCAAATGATGATCAGGTTATGGTAGATCAAGTATGCCCAAGTTGTGATATTGAGATAGGGAGATGTCATTTCTCAGTTGATTTGATACCTTTCAGGTTAGGAGAGTTTGATGTTATTTTAGTAATAGATTGGCTAGCTAGTAATAATGCTCAGATTGATTGCGCAAATAAGAAAGTGAAATTACAAACTGAAGAAAATAAAACGGTAACATTTAAAGGTGAAAAGCAAAAGCAGAAATTCCTAACAATGATGCAGATGAGACGATTGTTACACCAAGGATGTCAAGCTTACTTAGCTTATGTATTGGATACCGACAAAGAAAGTCCGAAGATTGAAGATATTCCTGTAGTTTGTGAGTTTCCCGATGTCTTTCCAGATGAACTTCCAGGACTTCCACCGGATCGAGAAATCGAGTTCACTATTGATTTGGCGCCAGGGACTGAAACAATTTTGAAAGCTCCATATCGAACGACACCTGTTGAAATGAAGGTGTTAGATATATTTGATAATGTCATGGCTAATATGATTTATGTTTAGTTTTCAGATCTTACTTAACAGGACAAATCAGTACTTAACTGGGAGTCAGTACTTATACTGGAAGTCAGGACTTAAGGATATCAGTACTTATATTATCAGGAGATAATCATTAGAAGTTGGATATCAGAACTTAAGTGCTGAAGGACGATTAGATAAGGAAAGTAGCTGATTAAAGGAAAGAAGATCGAGATAAACATAAGAAGAGATATGCATGAAGAAGGAGTTCCGTGAAGAATGGAATACTTGGAAGAAAAGATATCTGATTGATATATTTTAGGAAGCAGAATTATATTCCATATCAATTAGCGATTATCTTATAACTGTGTAGTATATAAACACAGACATAGGGTTTACACTATAAGTGTTATCATATTCGAGAAGATTATTCATTGTAACCCTAGCAGCTCTCGTGATATTTGTTCATCACTGAGAGGTAACAGTTCCATACTGTAACAGAGTTTATTGTTTCAATAAAGTTTGTTTTCTGTTACTCAAGATATTAAAGTTCGATTTGATTGTATTATACACTGTATTCACCCCCTCTACAGTGTGTGTGACCTAACAAGTGGTATCAGAGCCTATCTGTTAACACACATACAGTTAAAGATCCAAACATAATCATGTCTGACACAGAAACTCCAACTAAGCCTACCAAAACTGAAGAACCTCCAAAGACACAAATTCAAAGTCGGTATGAAACCATCAGAGTTCCCATACCGAGACCATCTGAATATGCCATATGGAAGGTGAGGATGACCATGTTTCTGGAAGCTACAGATCCAGAATATCTTGATAGAATCAAGGAAGGGCCTCACAAACCAACCAAGCTCGCTGTTGCAGTTGCAGGTGAAGCAGCAAAAACCATACCAAAGGAAAAGAGTGATTATACTGCTGAAGATATCGCATCAATTGCTAAGGATGCTAAGGTATGACACTTACTACATAGTGTCATTGATAATGTAATGTCAAACAGGGTAATTAACTGCAAGACTGCTAAAGATATATGGGATGCTCTGGAAACAAGGTGTCAGGGAACTGATACGATTAAAAAGAACAGGAAGACAATACTCACTCAAGAGTATGAACACTTTGATTCAAAGGCTAATGAATCATTGACTGATTTATATGATAGATTTGTCAAACTCTTGAATGATCTGTCACTGGTTAATAAGGAGTATGATCTAGAAGATACAAACCTTAAATTCCTGTTAGCTCTTCCTAAATGTTGGGATTTGAAGGCAACAACAATAAGAGATAATTACAATCTTGATGAAACAACTCTTGATGAAATTTATGGAATGCTCAAGACTCATGAACTTGAGATGGAACAAAGAAGCAAGAGAAAAGGAGGAAAGTCAAGAACAGTTGCTCTTAAGGCTGAAGAAGAATCCCCGAAGGCAGCTACCTCAAGGAAAGATAAGGGTAAAGCTCTTTTCACAAAGTCTGATACTGAGTCATCAAGTTCTGAAAGTGATGATGACTCAGATTCTGAAAGCTTGCCTGAGACTGATGCTGATGAGGAGATGATGAAGCTGTGTGCTCTTATGGTGAAAGGGATCACAAAGATTGCATACAGGAAGTTCAGGAAGGGAAAGAAGTTTTCCAGGAAAGGCATAAGTTCTGATAAAAAGAATTTCAGAAGATCTGAAGGCAGAGGAGGAAAGTCTGATAGAGGAGATTATACCAATGTTAAATGCTATAATTGTGGTGAGAAAGGCCACATATCTCCTGATTGCAAGAAGGTAAAGGGTGACAAAGGCAAGGCTCTTGTCACAAAGCAGAAAAGCTGGATAGACACCTCAGACTCTGAAAGTGAGGAGAACTATGCATTGATGGCAAATGCTGATAAAGAAAGTGCTGAGAGCAGTTCTGAAGCTTCTAAAACAAAGGTACCTCAGACTACTTATGTTTTTCATACTGATGATATTAATGAGTTGAGAAGATATCTTAAAACCATGTTTGTTAGTTATAGAGATCAAACTTTAACATGTGAAAGATTAACTTCTGAAAATCTTGCTTTTAAGAAAAGAAATGATTTCTTAGAAAAAGAGTTAGTTATGTTCCATCAAACTCAGAAGGATAAAGATGATGCTTTTTATGTTAGGGATGAAGTGCTAAAAATGAATGAATCTCTAAAAACTGAGTTAGAAAAGGAAAGAGAGATTATCAGGACTTGGACTAACTCTGGCAGAACAACTCAAAATTTGCTAAGTAGTGAAAATTAGAAAGAAGGCTTAGGTTATGGAGAGGATAAAAATGATAAAGGAACTGTAGAAATTAAGCCTGTTGTTAAGCAAAAGCCAAAGTTAAAACCTGTTAAGTTTGTAACTGTAAAGTCTGATAATGAGAAATCAGAAGTTAAAGAGGAATTAACTTCTGACAAACTAAAATAGGAAAAGACAGCTGAAGTAAACATAGGCTTAATGACTAAGAAGCAGCTTAAGCATAAGCTGAAAGATGTTAAGAATGCAAACAAGGTAAAATCACCTAGGAAAAATAGGAATGGAAAGGAAGGTGTGAATAAAAGCAATGATTATAAACATGTTCCTGATGCTTCTAGGAAAACATGTCATAACTGTGGAAGTTCTAACCATCTGGCTTCTTTTTGCAGGAAGAATAAAAACATTAACTCCTTACCTTCAAAATCAGGAGTTAAGAGTCAGTTTGTTAGATATAAACCACAAAATCCTTGTTTTCATTGTGGTAGTTTATGGCATTCCATTTATACTTGTAAGGAATATCATAGTTTGTACTATGATTATTATCAAATAAAACCTTCTTTGAAGAAAGTTTCCATTGTTCCTTCTAGTGTAAATTCTGATACAAAGTCTGATAGTGTAAATTCTGATAAGAAAAATGTTAACATAAACTCTGATGCTAAATCCGCTGCAAATGTTAACAAACTTGATAAGACCAAAGGATCCAAGCAAGTCTGGGTCCTTAAAACTAATCATTAGTGGTCTTTGTGATTGCAGGGCAACAGGAAAAATATTCTAGTTCTGGACAGTGGATGTTCAGGACATATGACTGGAAATAAGGCCCTGCTATCAGACTTTGTGGAGAAAGCTGGCCCAAGTATTTCTTATGGAGATGGCAACATTGGAAAAACATTGGGATATGGCAATATCAATCTTGGGAATGTCATCATTAAAGAAGTAGCTCTGGTCTCAGGACTTAAACATAATCTGCTGAGTATAAGTCAAATCTGTGACAGAGGTTATCATGTTGATTTCTTTAAAGAACACTGTGAAATTGTGAGTAAATCTAAAGGCAAAATTGTTCTGAAAGGATACAGGCGTGGTAACATTTATGAAGCTAAGCTTTCAACAAGTACTGATGGTTCTGCAATCTGTCTGATGAGTAGAGCATCAATTGAAGAAAGCTGGAATTGGCACAAGAAACTCTCTCATTTAAATTTCAACAATATAAATGAACTGGTCAAGAAAGATCTTGTGAGAGGACTGCCAAAGTCAGTATTTGCTCCTGATGGCCTTTGTGATTCTTGTCAGAAGGCCAAACAAAGAAAATCTTCATTCAAGAGCAAGACTGAATCATCAATTCTTGAGTCTTATCAGCTACTACATGTTGATCTATTTGGTCCAGTAAATGTCATGTCTATTGCAAAGAAGAAATATGCATTGGTCATAGTGGATGAGTTTACTAGATACACATGGGTGTATTTCTTGCACACAAAAAGTGAAACTGCATCTATCTTGATTGATCATGTCAAACATTTGGATAAATTGGTCAAAGATTCTGTAAAAACCTTAAGGAGTGATAATGGCACTGAGTTCAAGAATTTGATAATGGAAGAGTTCTACAAAAACCATGGAATAAAGAAGGAATTTTCTGCTCCAAGAACTCCACAGCAAAATGGAGTTGTTGAAAGAAAGAATAGAACTCTCATTGAAGCTGCACGTACAATGCTTGAAAAAGCAAAGCTTCCAACCTATTTCTGGGCTGAAGCTGTGCAGACTGCTTGTCTTACTCAAAATGCATCTCTCATTAACATGCAAAGAAAAACACCTTATGAGATGGTGAAGAAAAAGAAGCCAAATCTGAAGTACTTTCATGTATTTGGATGCAAGTGTTTTGTTCTCAAGACTCATCCTGAACAGCTATCCAAGTTTGATCTAAAAGCTGATGAAGGAATCTTTGTTGGATATCAACTTTCCACAAAAGCCTTCAGAGTCTATAATTTGAGAACAAAAGTGGTCATGGAATCTATCAATGTCTCCTTTGATGACAAGAAGATTACTGGTCTTGAAGATTTTATTGACCATGGTCAGCTGAGATTTGAAAATGAAGACTCAAATTCTGATACTGAAAATCCTGACAGTCTAAGTCCTGATACTGTAAATTCTGATGGATTAAACTCTGATGTTATTGAAACTGTGGTGACTACGCCAAAGGAAGATGCACCTGTGCAGGGGGAGCATACTCAAGATCTTACCACATCTCAAGAAACATCAGAACATACGTCTGGATCTTTAAGTTCTGATTCATCAAGTTCTGATAAGCCAAGTTCTGATAGTGCTGAAAATCTAAATTCTGAAGAATCCAACTCAGAGAGCATAGTTTCAGGGGGAGCGTCAAAAAATGAAAATGAAGACAGCATGGATCATGGGGGAGCATCCAGTTCTAGAGAAAACCTTTCATCTGCAAGGAAGTGGATAAAATCACAGACACCTGATTTAATAATTGGAAATCCTGATGCAGGTGTCAGAACTAGAACAGGTACTTCAAACGAATGTCTTTACAATTCTTTTCTCTCTTAGACTGAGCCAAAGAAAGTGGAAGAAGCTCTTCAAGATGCTGATTGGGTGCAAGCAATGCAGGAAGAGTTAAATGAATTTGAAAGAAACAAAGTCTAGACCCTAGTGCCAAGACCAAAGAATAGATCTGTTGTTGGTACAAAGTGGGTATTCAGAAATAAAACTGACAGTGATGGCATAATTACAAGGAATAAGGCAAGGCTGGTTGCAAAAGGATATTCTCAACAGGAGGGAATTGATTATGATGAAACATTTGCACCAGTTGCTAGGTTAAAAGCCATAAGGATATTTTTGGCTTATGCTGCTCACAAAAAGTTTACTGTCTTTCAAATGGATGTGAAAAGTGTTTTTCTCAATGGAGAATTGGAGGAGGAAGTATATGTTGAACAACCTCCAGGCTTTGTAGACTCCAAACATCCAGATTATGTCTACAGGCTTGATAAAGCACTTTATGGACTTAAGCAAGCTCCTAGAGCATGGTATGAGACTTTAGCTCAGTTTCTTCTGGAAAGTGGATTCAACAGAGGAACAATAGACAAAACACTGTTCTACCTCAACCATGGAAAGGACTTACTCCAGGTCCAAATTTATGTTGATGATATCATTTTTGGGTCTACAAATGACAGACTTTGCAAGAAGTTTGCCAAACTGATGCAGTCAAGGTATCAGATGAGTATGATGGGGGAACTTAGCTATTTTCTGGGCCTTCAAGTCAAGCAGAATGAAGAAGACACTTTTATTTGTCAAACTAAGTACACCAGAAACTTGCTGAAGAAATTTGGAATGCAAGATTGTTCAAGTGCATCCACTCCCATGGCCACTGCAACAAAACAGGATATGGATACTGGTAAATCAGTAGATATTACTGATTACAGAGGTATGATTGGCTCTCTACTTTATCTAACTGCTAGTAGACCTGATATCATGTATGCTACCTGTCTTTGTGCAAGATTTCAAGCAAATCCAAGAGAACCTCACTTAACAGCTGTGAAAAGAATTTTTAAGTATCTTAAAGGAACAGCTGATCTGGGATTGTGGTATCCTAGAGAATCAGATTTTAAACTAATAAGTTACTCAGATGCAGATTTTGCAGGTTGCAAAATTGACAGGAAAAGCACAAGTGGAAGCTGCCAATTTCTTGGAGGCAGATTGGTTTCTTGGTTCAGCAAGAAACAAAAGTCAATTTCCACATCAACTGCAGAAGCAGAGTATATTACTGCAGGAAGCTGTTGTGCACAGATTCTTTGGATGAAGAATCAGTTACTGGATTATGGGTTAACATATTTCAAAATCCCTATTTACTGTGATAATCAAAGTGTTATTGCTATGACAGGTAATCCAGTTCAACACTCTATGACAAAGCACATCAGCATCAGGTACCACTTCATAAGGGAACATGTGGATGAAGGTACAGTGAAATTACACTTTGTTCCAACAGATCAACAACTAGCATATATCTTCACAAAACCATTGTGTGAAGCCACTTTTACAAGATTGGTAAATGAACTTGGAATGGTTTCAGGTTCTTTCTCTAAATCTGCTTAGTCTTGTTCTGTTATATTAGACCTTATGATCAGTATTTATAGAATTTAATCTCTTTGTGTATTCTGTGCTTAATTGATAAATGTGTTTAAGTGCTGATTGTTGTCTGATATATGTTTCTAAACTCTGATAAGTGATATGTCTGTTTAAGTAACTATTCAATCCTATGAGGATAACTGTGCTAGATGCTGACCTAGTAGTCTTCAATAAACAAATCATCCCATGTAAGAAGTAATTATTTCAGTGGAAATCTAATGACACGAGCAAATTCTGATAATTGAGCTTAGTTGAGTTTACTTTATTTATCTTATTACTAAGTCACAAATTAGAATAATGTTACTCATCTGTTAAGTTCTGATACTAGTAAATCTGCTGAATGCATTAAGTGCTGATAAAGCTTACTTTTCAAAAGAAAAAGCAAAGGATCAAAGAATAAAATTAGTTACTCCTTTGAGATCTAGAGTAAAAATGTGGAAGGGACGACCCAAGTGCATTTATGGTATTAAGTAAATATGCATTAGAAAAGCAAAATATTTTCTTGGTGACTTTTCAAACTCTATGATTACTGGAGAAATACTCTGATGATAGCATAAATTCTGATAAGCAGTCGTGACTCACTTACACTGAGAAGCCACTATGAAATGGAATTTAAAAAGATGCATAAAATTAGCACAAAATAGTTGAGGTGGACTCAAGCATGAACTTATTCAACAGTAGGTTTCAGAATAATGACAGCTCTTTAGCAAAGTTTTAGTTATGCCTTATTTCTAAGATATACTGAAGTGAATTAGACTTTACTCTTTGTCTGACATTTAGCTTAATGCACACACTAATCACTCCATATGAATGATGAAAATTACTGTGGTGGTCTATGTTGTTTTAGATAAACAGTCATTATGTCACTTTGCACAAACTCTGAGGACAAGTTCTGATTGCATGTTCTGATGATTAAGTTCTGAAGAATATAACTCAGAACTTGTATGAGGACTTACTAAGATAGGCATTCCTTTTTCGAGTTAAGAAATTATGTTCTGATGACTGTTAAGTTCTGATATAAGTCTAAGTTCTGATATTACAGTCTAATTCTTTGCTTGGCTTATCTGTGGATAAAATTTGATAACAGTCTCGGTTCAAACTAGAATATGTTGAAGTGGAAGATTAATAGTCACTATGGTTAGGGTTAATGGTATTCGTACTTGAACAGTCAACTTTTAATTACTTCTTGTGCGCATTAAACCATGTTTTCTCTTTCCAATGAATGTTTTTCTTTTTCCAAGTCTGGGGAGACGAGGTAGAATTAATTCTACATGTCAGCATTAAATTTCTTTGCGTCTTCTGACATTCTCTTGCCTATATAAGCAACCACTTCACATCAGCCTTCCCATCAAATCTTTTCTCTCAACCTCACCTTACCTCCATACTTTTTCTTTCAAAAACACCATGGTCAGATACAACATGTTTTTGAACTACGAAACCTTCAATATGGAGCTAAGCTGTGCCGATTGGCAGCAGGAATGGCACGTCACTGCCATTCCTGATGAGATATGGGACTCTGTCCCACAGGAGGTACTCACCCACCTCATGTTCTTCTATATGGACTACCATCGCCATCTGGAGCGATTGGAGGAGGAAAGGCTGGAAGCTCTCCGCCAGCAAGAGCGAATCATTCGACTCGCCATTCTGTTTGTCGAGAGTAGGAAGAAGAAATGATTTATTTTCTTCTTCCTGTTTTTCTTCATCGTCAGCCTTGCCCTGCTTCTTGAGCTAGGACTAAGGCTGTTGATGTTAGGTTTAGCAGCTTAGAGAAATCTTATATAAATTCTGATGTAATTTCAATTTCATGAATGTATTCACTTGATATATTAATGAAATTTGTTTTTGTTTCAAGATTTTTTCTCTCAGTTCTTTTGTAATGCATTGATAAATCCTGATACATAGTCATATTCTGATGACCATATAACTTTTGTTTTAATTTAAGTTCTGATTTTCATTTATTAGTACTTACTCATCTGATTTATCTTGGTCATTTTCACTTGATTTATTTTCAGAATATTAATGATTCAGTGAAAAATAATTAAATAAGTGGGAACGGTTTCAATTTTGAATTAAAACTGTTTCACCTTGATTAATGGAATATCTGGGTAAGTGGAATGGTTTTTCCTTGAAAACGGCAAGTGGGTAAGTAATGATTACTGTTTTCTCGAGCCCAGTAACTATCCGTTATTACTGCATGTCTGACAGGTTTCCAACGGTAACATTTTTTTAAGTATAAGTAAGAAAGAGATAAGATTTTTTTTAATCTTTTATTTCCCTTTATATTTTTTTCTCTCCTTGCTTTTACTCTCCTTCTTCTTCTCACGTTGGTTTTTCATATAGACATTTTACCAAACACCTAACAGGCACTCTTAAATCTCAATTTTTCACATGGCACCTTAGGATTTAATCATTGATGGAGCTAAATTTGTTCCAAACAACTATGCTGCAGTTCTTGATCATGCTGAAGCTCCATCTGAATTGCATTTTGTGCAAGATCTTCTTGCACACAGTGAGATTGGGTATGCATTGACCCATCCTTCAGTCTTTTCGAGCCAACAAGTTCTGACATTTTAGCGGACTGGGCACTTTGATAATGGTGGTACACATGGCACTCCTAGTATTGTTTTCGAAGTGGGTGATTCTTTATATGCAGTTACTCCTGGTACAATACGCAGGGCTCTACATCTCCCAGAAGGATGTACTTTTTCAGTTTCAGAGGAATCCGCTCTTCAGGAGTTAATGGCCACTTTGGGGTATGAACAGAGTTTGGCAAAACTTGGGCAGTTGAAATGGGCTCATATCAGAAGAGAATGAAGCTTCTTCTTCGACTGCATCACTAAAGCTTTTGGAAACAAGTGTTCGAATTTTGATGCTATCCCAATTATGAGTCAGGACATCGGGTATGCTGTTATAAACCAAACTCATTTTGATTTTGCAACTGCTATAATTGGTTTTATTTGGGATAGGATGACAGAGGATAGGAATGTTGTTTACTTTGCTAGATTCTGTCAACTTATATATACTTTTTGTACTGATGAACCTCAATTAGTCAGTTCCTCAACTCTACCTTTTAAGGTTGCCAAACGCTACTTTAATGACCTGATAAATGCTGACACTAAGAAATCAGTGGTTAGACCATTACAGATTCCTCAGTCTGTAAAACAGATCTTAGTAAATGCTGATCCTGATACTTATAGATCTGTTTATTCTGATGTCCAACCAACAACAACCACCCAAACACCACAACAATCAGCACCTACCACTCATTCTACTCAACCAACCCTCAGGCAATATATCAAATCCTATCTCTCCACTTCACAGACTTTTCAACCCTCATCCTCAGCACCTACTGTGAAGCCTTCCTCTTCCAAACCTAAGAGGACAAAGACTATTCCTCAAACACCTCAAAACATCAAGAAAAGCTGAAATCATAAGTCACAGGACAAGTTCTGATACTGGGAAAAGAATAAGTTCTGCTACTGGTAAAAGGATAAGTTCTGATGAACTTTTAGATCTTGATGAGGAAATGTCAAGACAGTTATTTCTTCAAGGAAATCCAGGAATGGACTTGGAGAGTTTAATGGAAGAAGAAGCCAGACTTAAATCAGAGAAAGTCACATCTAAATCTGAAGCTTCTGGTAAAAAGCCACTTCCAAAACTCAAAGGCATTGTGATCAAAGAAAGGACACATACTGAAGCAACATTGGCTAAATCACAACCGCAGATAGATCCAAGATCCAAGGGTAAAGAAAAGGTTGGTGAACCTCTCAAGGTTTATGTGCCTCCTGAGGATGAAGAAATTACTGATGAAAAGGATGATCTTGCTCTGACTTCAAGAAAAGTTCTTAAAACAACCTCTGACATGGCTCAAGTTGTTCAGAGTCAAGAAACTGTAAGTTCTGATATTCAGAAGAAGCAAGTAACCTCTGACATAGCTCAAGTTAACTTCATATCAGAAGATAGACCAAAGACACTCCTACCAGGATTCACTAAAGCAAAACAGACTCAACCTTTGAAGACTACTACAAGTGGTTTTGAAGCTAGAGTAGTTACTGGAAAGGAAGCAAGAGATAAAACTGGATTGGGAAGTGCTGATGAAAGGAGAATACAGAACACTACCAATGATCCAACTTCCTTGAGTGAACCAGGTATTGGAGCAACTCCTGAGAGATTGAATCAGCTGGAATCTGTACAAATGGTTTATCATACCTACTTGAAAGAATACATCTTGTTGTATTTCATGACAGATGGTAGGGTTTATCATCTAAGGCAAAATGCCATTCCATTGAAGTATTTTGAAGAATTGGACCATGTACTATTCTTACTTCAAGTGGATGACAGATTGACAGGAACTGCTGCAAACTATTTGAAGGATCAGATTTAGAGACAGAAAAGGCTTTATTCTGTTAAGTCTGACAGAACATATGTTCCAAAGTACAGAGATCACAAGGGTGATATAGTTGAAATGAAGCCTAATTCTGCTCAAATTATAACTACCTTTCTAGGGTACAGGGTTGTGGAATTCAATCTTGAGTCTGATAAAGCTTATTTGATCAGACTGGATCAGGATATAAGAAAAGCGAAGATTAATGATCTCAGGGCTGCAATCTTTCAAATTGGTGAAGATACTGCAGAACTTAAAGATGCCAAAAGGAGAATGATTGATGAACTTAGATATGCTGAGAGATGTTTGTTGAAGAACTATCTCAGAACAACTCCTGACATCAGAGAGATCAGAAGATGAAGCCAAGTCAAAGATCTACAACTACTTAAATTCTGATATTTGTACAGACTGAAGTTGTTATCAGAAGTTAAAAATTGGTAAAGCTTTAAGGACTGTAAGTTGTAGTTATCTAGTCTAATTCTCATGCATTTGTACTTAATGTTTTTGACATCAAATATCTGTTAAACTTGTATATTATACTAATTTACAAGTTGGGGGAGATTGTTAGATATATTTGATAATGTCATGGCTAATATGATTTATGTTTAGTTTTCAGATCTTACTTAACAGGACAAATCAGTACTTAACTGGGAGTCAGTACTTATACTGGAAGTCAGGACTTAAGGATATCAGTACTTATATTATCAGGAGATAATCATTAGAAGTTGGATATCAGAACTTAAGTGCTGAAGGACGATTAGATAAGGAAAGTAGCTGATTAAAGGAAAGAAGATCGAGATAAATATAAGAAGAGATATGCATGAAGAAGGAGTTCTGTGAAGAATGGAATACTTGGAAGAAAAGATATCTGATTGATATATTTTAGGAAGCAGAATTATATTCCATATCAATTAGCGATTATCTTGTAACTGTGTAGTATATAAACACAGACATAGGGTTTACACTATAAGTGTTATCATATTCGAGAAGATTATTCATTGTAACCCTAGCAGCTCTCGTGATATTTGTTCATCACTGAGAGGTAACAGTTCTATACTGTAACAGAGTTTATTGTTTCAATAAAGTTTGTTTTCTGTTACTCAAGATATTAAAGTTCGATTTGATTATATTATACACTGTATTCACCCCCTCTACAGTGTGTGTGACCTAACAGAAGGAATTAGCAAAGCAGTTACAAGAACTTCTCGACAAAGGAATTATAAGGCCAAATGTATCCCCATTTGGCGCACCTGTATTGTTTGTGAAAAAGAAGGACGATAGCATGCGACTGTGTATTGATTATCGTGAGCTGAACAAGTTAACTATCAAGAATAAATATCCTTTGCCTCACATCGATGACTTATTTGATCAACTGAAAGGAGCAGCATGGTTTTCGAAAATCGACTTACGATCAGGTTATCATCAGTTAAAGATCAAGGCAGAAGATATTCCAAAGACTGCGTTCCAAACGAGATACGAACATTATAAATTTCTCGTAATGGCTTTTGGACTGACGAATGCACCTGGAGCGTTTATGGATTTGATGAATCGAGTATTCAAGAAGTACTTGGATAAGTTTATCATTGTATTTATTGATGACATCTTGATTTATTCAAAGACGGAAGAAGAACATGCAGCGCACTTAAAAACAACACTGGAAATATTACGAAAGGAGCAGCTTTATGCGAAATTTTCAAAATGTGAATTTTGGTTGAAGGAAGTGCAGTTTTTAGGACACATCATTAGTATTGAAGGAATTCAAGTGGATCCCGCAAAGATTGAAGCTATTTTAAATTGGGAAAGACCAAAGACGCCAACTAAAGTTAGAAGTTTTTTAGGATTAGCTGGTTATTACAGAAGATTCGTTAAAGATTTTGCAAAGATAGCCACACCATTGACGAAGTTGATGCGAAAGAATGAAAAGCTCGAATGGAACGAGAAATGTGAAGCCAGTTTCCAAGAATTGAAGAATCGACTCGTAACCGCACCTGTGCTTATTTTACATGATGATCAAGGAGACTTTATCGTATACAACGATGCTTCGTATCGAGGACTCGGATGTGTTTTGATGCAACATGGCAACGTGATCGCATATGCTACCAGACAGCTAAAGCCGCATGAACAAAAATATCCAACGCACGATCTCGAACTAGCAGCAATTATATTCGCACTGAAGCTTTGGAGACACTATATATACGGCAAAAAATGTCAAATTTATACGGATCATAAAAGCTTGAAGTACATTTTCACCCAGAAGAAACTTAACATGTGATAGCGACGTTGGCT
This sequence comes from Apium graveolens, assembly GCF_009905375.1. Lineage (NCBI taxonomy): Eukaryota > Viridiplantae > Streptophyta > Magnoliopsida > Apiales > Apiaceae > Apium > Apium graveolens. The sequence goes on along the minus strand of NC_133651.1, from coordinate 143,482,137 downwards.
AGAGTTAATCAAGGATTACGATGTCTCAATCAATTATCATCCAGGCAAGGCCAATATAGTAGCAGATGCATTAAGTCGAAAGGACTTCAGAGGACTTAATCAAGGAATTCGATAAATTGGAGATTGAAGTTCGTGTACCAGAAAGTTCTACCGAAATGATTTACGCTATGACTTTTCAGCCAGAACTATTGGAGAAAATAAGAAGATGTCAGGAAGAAGTAATGGACCGGGATATTGACAATTTGACAGGAGAAGAGATTACCAGTCAGAAGGATACTAAAGGAATTTTTCATGTTGCTTCGAGAATATGGATACCCAACGTACTGGAATTGAAAGCGAAAATTTTACAAGATGCTCATAGTTCAAGATATGCGATTCATCCCGGAAGCACAAAGATGTATAGAGACCTGAAGGAAAATTTTTGGTGGCCGAATATGAAGAAAGAGATAGCGGAATGGGTCAACAAGTGTTATACGTTCCAAAGAGTGAAAGCTGAACATCAACGCCCGAGCAGACTACTACAACCACTAGATATTCCTGAATGGAAATGGGAGCACTTAGCTATGGATTTTGTAGTGGGACTTCCAAGGACGAAAGCAAATCATGATGTAATTTGGGTTATCATTGATCGATTGACGAAATCAGCACATTTTCTCCCGATCAACGAAAGATTTTCACTGGACAAGTTAGTGCACTTGTATCTCAAAGAAATCGTAATGCGTCATGGAGTACCCGTATCGATTGTATCGGATCGAGATCCCCGTTTCAATTCGAGATTTTGGAGACAATTCCAAGAATGTCTAGGAACGAAGTTGAACATGAGTACGGCTTATCATCCACAAACGGACGGGCAAAGCGAAAGGACAATTCAAACAATCGAAGATATGCTACGTGTATGCGCAATAGACTTTGAAGGCAATTGGGACGATCACTTACCGCTAGTGGAATTTTCTTACAATAACAGCTATCAAGCGAGTATTGGGATGCCACCTTACGAAGCCTTATATGGGAGAAAGTGCAGATCCCCTACATGTTGGGATGAAGTTGGAGAACGCAAGATTTTAGGTCCAGAACTGATTCAGCAGACCAAGGAAAATGTAGAACTTATCCGTAAGCGACTTGAAGCAGCGCAGAATTGACAGCGTAAATATGCCGATCAATCCAAAAAAGATATGGACTACTAGGAAGGAGAGCATGTACTATTAAAGGTATCACCATGGAAGGGACTAACCAGGTTTGGCAGCAAAGGCAAATTGAAACCTCGCTACGTCGGACCATTTGAAATTTTGAAGAAAATTGGGAAGGTTGTGTACGAGTTAGCTTTACCACCCCATATGCAGCATATTCACAATGTATTTCATGTATCTATGCTTAAGAAGTACAACCCTGATACAAGGCATGTAATAGAATATGAACCAATAGAATTTCAGGCAGATTTGTTTTATGTAGAGCAGCCGATAAGAATTCTAGATCGGCAAGAGAGGGTATTAAGAAATAAGTCTGTGTCATTAGTGAGAGTTTTGTGGAGAAACCCAGTGGTTGAAGAATCAACCTGGGAGCTCGAGAGTGAAATGTTAGAAAAGTATCCTCAATTATTTGCATAGTGTGATTCTGAGAACAGAATCCTGTTAAGGGGGGGAGAATATAACGACCGAGAAATTACGCTTGTATTATATCATAATAAAGAAAAATTATGCGTATTATTATGTGATTAAATGTGTTAAGTCATTAAACCCTAACTGCTATGTGTTACGTGTTGTTTGTTTTGATCAAAACGTGTTTTGGATATTTATTGAGTGTTTCATCGTAAGTTATATATTTAATATCAAAACCCGTACAGCTCAAAACCATGTTTTAAAAGCCCGTATTTCAAACAAAATCATTGGCCCTATTTTTCCATAAATTCAATATACCATATCGCTATTCTGAACCCCTAGACGTTTTACAAATTTACCTTTTTCGCGAAAAATGACTTTTCCGGACCCCTTCGGGTACCAAAAACCCCAAAAAAATCACATTTTTATTTTTATATGATCATGAAATTATCATATATCATTTTTCTTTGCATTTTTGTAATATTCATAATTTTTGGGAATTTTTGACATTAATTTTGTATTTATTGGATATTTAAAAATTCATTATTAATACCCAAAAATTATAAAAATTGGGGCCAAATATTTTTATTAGGAGTGTAATTAGCCCATTAACTTTATTTAGGGGTATTATTTTCATAAATATAAATAGCTGATTTACTGTTAATTAATTAGTAAATTATAAAAAAAAATCAGAAAATTCAGAAAAATCAAGAACTAGGGTTGTTGGTGAAGAACATGGCAGAAATTCAATCGAAGATTTGAAGGTGATTCCGGCATCCAAATCAATCATGTGAGTAACTGTTTCGAAGCTTGTGATCTGTAGTTTCTGATTATGCAATCATTTTTGCTGTTGGTTATCTCAATTTTTATTTTGTAATTTTCGGATTTAAACTCGAATTAGGGGTTCTTATTTGATTGATTGTTAGCTGTTTTGATTGCCATGGGGGTGTAGATCGTTAAATTTCTGATTGAACGGCACCAGTTTCGTGCCTGTTCGTGTCCGTTTCGTGCTCGCCGGAAAGCGGCGACGCCGCCGCTGTGGTTGGTGGTTCAGGCGACGGGACGACCGTGTTCTTAACGAGGGAAGGAGGAGGAAGGTCCTGGGGGAGTCGTTGATCGAAACTACAGGGAGGGTTGATATGGAAATCAAGTTTCGGCCGTGTTTTCTAGCCGGAACGACCACCGGCGGCAGAGCCGCGGTGATGTTCTTCGTGACCCGATAACCCGAGGTCGACCCGGTTTCCAACACGGTTTCGACCCGGGTTTGATCCTAAAAACCCAAACCCTGTTTCTGTTTTTATGTTTCTGGTATTTTAGTATTTATTTTATTTTTCTAAAATCAGAAAATCATTTTAGTAATTCTAAAAATTAATTAAAAATCAGTTTGAAATTCTGAAAAATATTACAATTAATTTCTAAATTATTTTATTAATTTAGAATTTCAAATTTAATTATTTAATTAATTATTCAATTATTTATCTAATTATTTATTAGTTATCTAATTAATTAATAATTAGGTAATTAACTAATAATAAGGTAATTAATTAATAAATAAGGATTAAATAATATGATTAATAATCTGATAATTAGTCAATATTACGAGTAACTCGTATTTATACGAGTAATGATTCGATAATTAGAATTATTATTCGAGCGATAATTTATTCGAAGAATATCGTAATAATTATTCGTATCGTATAATTAAATACAGTTAATCAATTGATTAATTAATCGTATAGGTATAGTAATAATAATAACGATTCGATAGTTATTCGAGAATTGTGAGTAGTTAATCGTTGAATTAGATTATGATTCGAGTAATAAGTATTTATTTGATAAATAGTGTATCAGTTAGTGTATCGATTGTTTATTTATAAATAATCGATCTAATCGAATAAGTAATAATAATTGGTAAATTATTGTAATAAATTGTAATTAATCCTAATAATTAGGGATTAATTATTTTAAAATACAATAATTATTAACTAATTATTTAAAAATATAATTAAGGATTATTTAATTATAATTATTTATTTATAATTAATTATTAATTAATTAAATCTTGTTTAATGCATAATAATTAAACCGTTAGTCCGATTTGAGCGAAACGAAGACTTCTAGACTCAGAAAAATGAAACGAATCCAATAAAAATAATTGTAAGTTATAATTTCTTCCCGAAGAGAGTGGTCTTGTTTAGTTAATCATTGATAGGCCTATTAGGGGTATAATCGAGTCAAATAAATCCCGAAAAATTGCAATAAAATCAAATAGGGTTAGTTAATATAGATATGAGTCTAGTATCGATTCTAAAAATAATTATAAGTCTAAAAATTAATTATGTGCCTTATGTGTTATGTGCTTTATGTGATTATGTGAACCATACGTGCTATATAATTATATGTGTATATACGCGAGTCAGATAGAAACGCATGGGTAGATTGATAGGGTTGCGTAGTATCAATTCGAGATACGCGTATGTAATAAGTTATCTAAACGATTATCTTTCTATGATTGGTTCAGTGTCAACAAGGCCGATCAGGCTAGGGACAGAAGGCGGTGAGTTGAACCAGGTTAAGTACGCGCAAGGCAAGTTTTCCCCTATTCTAAATTCAGAATAGTGAATTATATCTCATTTTCCCATATCAGTTATCTTTGATAATTCTTGTTCATATACACTGTTACACAATTATTGAATCTTGTTTCTATTTCATTTCGATTTTTAATTTCTCCCAATTTATTGAATCCTTTATTCGTATTCCTATTCTTTTACCCTTATTACATATACTTTGATATATCCTGGTATTGGGTTACATCAAAAGCATTCCGATTGTTCCGGATGCTAGGCTTTGGACTGGATGGTTACTATACGGGTTGGGTTTTACCCAGACCTTTAATTAATAGGCCATAGTTGCCTGAGTACTCCTTATGTTGGTTGGGTATATGCAATTGGGTATAGATCTGCACTGTATCCTGACTGATCAGCAGGTTATAGTGCATATATTGGTTCTTGTTTCCAGTCTTGTTCATTTGGCACTCGCTAGTGTGGGAAAATTAATATCCTATACGGATTCAGATGGTTGTTCAAACCCGCAGCTTATCGGTTCACTTATTCTTCTCTCTTTATACTATATATATATATATATTGTTGCAGGCTTGTTGAGCAATTTTGGCTCATCCCTTTTTATTGTTATTCCTATTGTTTTACAGTTAAGATAGAGAATGAAACCCATCAGGACCCGCATAGTCAAGAAGCGAGTCAAGCAGTGGGACCCTCTTATACCAAGAGTGTTCCTTCCTATCCCCGAAGAGAGCTTTGAGTTACCGGATCAGGTGTAACAGGATAAATAGTATTATGGTTTGAATAAAAGTTTTGTGTAGTTTGAATAAAGGTTGTGTGGTGAGAATGTAGATTGAATAAAGTTTTGTAACAAAGAGAGTTCTTGAGACAAATTGTTTTATTTGGGTTTGTAATAAAGTTAGTGTGTGGTTCTTTATTTCAACCCTTAACCTTAAAAGATCCTGAGTAGCAGTAGTTCGGGGTAATTATCATATTTATATTCCGCTTGTGCAGGTTTAGTTTGTAGTTGTTATTAATAATTCCCCAAATCTATACCCCGGATTTGGAGGGAGTTATAGGCGCGCTGTACTTCTGCCATCCTGGCGCGGTCGCGCACTTCTACAGCGCGGGCGTGCTGACTCTCTAGAAAAATTTATGACTTCTTCTTTTCTTGTCGATTTGAGCTTATCTTTTCATGAGCTTTTATTCTAGACATCATCCTAACACAGTATTAGCATCAAAATAATGCCTATTCACCTGTATTCCTGTTAAATGCCTGAAATGCAAAAACACTACAAAATACGTTAAAAACACCAACAACTCGAGTAAAAATACTAATTCAAAGATTTACGGAGCATTATAAAGTGACATAAATGCCACTCAACATACCCCCAAACTTGAATCGATGTTTGTCCTCAAGCATAAACAGGCACAAAGAACAAGAAATAAAAATGCATCAATGCAAACTATATGAATGTAACGATCCCCATTGAATAACTAAACCAATCAAAAAGCAACATCTCAACAAATGCAGTTATTCGCACAAAGATCAATCAAGTCCCATAAATCAACTTACGAGCCAGAAACGTGTGTGTGTGTGTGTGCAAATGCTTACAGATATACTAATGCAACTAGATCAATAATCATGACTCACTACTCATCAAGGCAATCACAAGGTTATAAATAGAATTAAATCTAAACTCAAAATAACTTATAACACTTCAATTCTTATATCAGAGTTTCACATGGATCCATGCTTTTATTCACAACACATAACAACACAAATATGCTTATTTGATCGTGCAATGAGTGAGGTCCATAAAAGACTTATACAATAATACCCATGTAGCGAGCGTTAGGTTAGTGGATCCCAGACTATAAAAAGCCTTAGGTCACTAGGCACAAAGTCCCCTAAGAACTTAATTACTCGAGTATTAAAGAGCTCACTCGTGATCAATTATGCATAAACACATATTTTTTTTATTTTTTTTCTTCTTTTTTTTCAATATTTTGAACGAGTGTGTTTCGCTCCATCTTGTTCAACAGTAGACTACTTATATAAAATGAGGCGGCTACTAGCCATTTGACACCTAGCCACAACAACTAGCAATGAAATCCAATTTTATCCAATTTTTAAATTTCTATTCTATTTTATCATTAAGAGAATATCCTAAATTCTAAATATAAATAAGAGATTAAACTTTGACAAACAAATAAACCATGACCATGATCTAGCCCTCAAGAAACCTATAAGACTTAGTGAAATACAATTGTCTCTAGCATGTAAATCAACTCGATACGACTTAACATTAGTAAGCACGACATCAATACACTAGCATCAATATCACAAATCAATCGGCAAAATCATCTAAGCGATCATGTTATTATGCAAATGTATGAAACTATATGCAACAACTATCATACCAAAATAAAGAAAAAACTACAAAAATAAAAAAAACTACTACATGGAAAATATGCAACTATATGAACTAAACTAGCATGAATATGCAACTATATGCGACTCACACAAAACACATAATCCTTCACTACTACCCCAAACTTAAAATATTCACTATCATCAGTGAAGGTAATAGCAAGGAATCAGGCACACCTATTCAGAATCAGGATCATCACCCTCAAGGGTTGGCGTGTCAGGAGTGTCTGGAGGCGGATATACAGAATCCTCACTGAATACTGACCACTGGATGTCAACTCCTATGGCTCTAAATGCAGTCCCCAATGCCTTGGTGATGTTATGTGCAAACCTGCTATGGATGTCATGCATCGCATCCATCCTCCTAGCTAAATGCCTATACTGCATCGTACTCAAACCAGCACTGCCCTGTGCTTCCTCCTGTTGCTGCTACTGCGATCCCGAAGGACCATCCTCATCTCCCAACTGAGCTCTCCAAGCGGCTAGACGGGCCTACGAAGTCCCACCAGCATATTTCTGATCCGCTGGCCTTCCACCTGGAAGATGGTCATAAGAATATCCAAGCCCTTTAGTATCGGGCTTCCCACCATACCACTCCGTCATATTCAACAGCATCGAACTATCAATCGGAGCACTAGGGAGCTACATTCGCTCATGTGCGGGCCAATGAACTCCAACCGCCACATACAACTTCATCACAATGGACGCATAGGGTTTCAAACCCGTAGTACTCCCTCACAAGAACCTCAGAATACCCTAATGAATCACCATCCCAAGATCCACATAATCTTCCTGCAGAATGCTCCATAACAAATGTGCACGCTCCACAGTAACATCATGCACGTGAAAAGATGGCATGATGTTAGCACAAATAAAAGAATTCTATGCACGCGCAAAACTGTTTATGCACGACGCAAGGAAAGTGGCATACTTGTTCATGCCCTTCTTGAACTTCCAATGAGTCTCAGGCACACACAGGGTAGAAATAATCAAATCCAAGTTAAACTCCTCCGGAGTCTTCTCATTCCAGTTCTCCTGATCTGGCCTCCTCTCGGGCTGCTCAATCGCCCTACGAATAGCCTCAACACTATACTCCACCGTCATCCCCCTAACCACCGTAAAACCGTTTTTCTCCGCCTTAGCATTCGCATAGAACTCAAGCACCACACTCATGGGTACAGCAGCGGGTGTCTCGCAAAAAGCAACCCAGCCCATTTCTAAGATCATCTCCAACAACTTACCATCTTTCCCCGATGGCAGAAAACCACGCTCCTTGGCTATAGGCCTCGAAAGTAGCCTCACATACTCCGCCTCAGCCTCTGTAGTTGAAAGTCTAGGCCTCACACCACCTGCACTCGAAGAATCAGTGGTACCGCTGCTTACTTGGGTTCGCTGTCTTTTTGGTGCCATTGAGATTGAATAAGCTTGAGAGAATAGAAGTTTGTAACAGAGATTTGTGTGTTGAGAGTTATAGAAGTGATGGAGAATTTTGTGTATAAGTGTATGTATATATAGGAGTTTAGGAATAGAATTGGTTATGGAAAAGGAGTGGGTATTGATTATGGGAATAATGGGAATATCGGGTTTGATTTAGAGAGGGAAATTTGGGATATGGGTGAGTAAACTTCGGGTGGGAATTGCTTTTGCATTAAAATCCCCGAATTTCCCTTATGCTGACTTATATTTTTTTCACAAACAGTGAGCTCTTGTGGCGATCATCTGTATTGCGACAAGGAAACATGGTTGTGGCGACTACAGGTATTTGCCTTAGTCTCAGTTAACCGTGCGAGGCTGCTATGGCGACGAGTGGGGCTGTGGCGTCGAGTTGTCCCGTGCGTGCATTGTTTGTCAGGAGTCTGCTTTTACTTCCGCGCGTGACAAAGCAACAGAGTGAATCAGGAGTTCCAGCCATGAACTTTTGGCGTGTGCGGTACAGAGCTGGAACGAACCTGCCTTTCCATTATTTCTCTTTGTTGATTTGCGCAAACTAAGTAAACAAACCTGAAGCAATTGATAGGCGAGTGTGTCCTGGTTTTACACCAAATGAATACAAAATGGCAGCCATTAACTTTAAAACAATCTGGAATGCAAACTGGCAGCTAATTAATCCTAAAAAAAATTAGATTAATAATTTTTATTTACTAAAATTTAAATAATAAATTTATTTAGTTCAAATTTATAAAATAACATTATTTTAAATAAATTCATAAAATAAACTTATTCAAGTTTAAATTATAAATTCATTTAAATAAATTTATAAAATAAATTTGCTAAATTAAATTTATAAAATAAATTTATGTAAATGCAAATTAATAAAATAAATTAATTTTTGGATCCTGATTTGTGTGTCAATCAGTCTGCTCTGATACCAATTGTTAGGTCCCGAATTATCGTAGAAGGGGGGTTGAATACGATAATCACTAAATTAAAAATTCTTTCGAATCTTTAGCGGATAAAATATTTAGTGCTCGGTTAGTGTTTCGTGTTCTTGAGAGGAATAGTATTTGGAACGATAAAAACGAGGAACATAAAATATTCGGGGAAATATATATTCATATATAAATCCTCGAGGGTGTTGCTACACTCTGGTAAATAAATTAACCGACTACAATCTAAGAACAATAAAGTTCCTAGCTACTACAAAGATTTACAAATCATATCCTATACAATAATCTAGCTTTTATTTGTACTAGGATTTAATTACCGGGTAACGATTATAATGCCCCTATGAATATACAAGAATTAAATCGGGCATTATAATGTTACTCTGGTGAGAAGTTAAACGGATAAATAAATAGCTTGAGCTTCTCTGTAAATCAATGCTGCCATTTCACTTCTCTTTTTGGGAGAGAAGTTGAACAGAAAATATTTCAGAATGAATGGCTCACTATCTTCTGCTGCAAAGTGTAGACTTTATACGCAATAAAATTGTGTGGCTGAGGTTGATTGGCTTCTGTGGCGACAAGAGCTCTGTGGCGACAAGGGGTCTGTGGCGACAAGGTGAGTAGCCTTCCATTACTTCGTTTATTTAAATGCATGTGTGTGGCGACACCTTGGAAACACATGGGAGGGAGTTGATATGCTCTCTGTGGCGATATGTACTCACAGGTACATGTTAATCACCAAGTACAAACTTGTACTTAACTTTAATTAATGCATCTCCTCCTGTGGCGACAACATTGTCACCTTTGGTTTCTTTTTATTTTTTTATTTTACTTTTTCTTTTTCTTTTATTTCCCTTTTCTTTCTTTTTCTTTTTGTTTTCTTTTTCCTTTTTCTATTTTCTTTCCATTTTCTATTTTCTTTTTTTTGTTTTTCTTTTCTTCCTTTTTTTTTTCTTTTTAAGTTTAAATTGAAACTAAATTAATTTATATAATTAACTTAAATATAACTTATATAAATAAACTACTTTAGATTTATAAAATAAACTTATTTAAAGTTTATAAGATAAATCATTTTAAGTTTCTCAAATAAATTATATTAAAGTCCATTAAATAATTTATTTAATTTAACAAATAAACTTTGAGCTTCGCCAATCCCCTGAGCTGTTTAATTGTATACCCCGCGCACCTCTTCTCGTACTTTAACATATAAATATTCAATCCAAGTACGTTCCTCAACTTAACAATTCTTCTATAAATAATACTCAGATTCCTTTCACGAGCTGTTGACGCCTAGTGCAAGTGGTCTGGTTCACAGACGACTAACCCCAATTTAGGTCTTCGTATTATGGCCTTGATTACATTGTTAAGCTTGCCTCAACTTTATTGCTTCAGACACTGACTGTCAATAAACAATTGTACCTTCACCGGAATCCTTTCTGGTACTCTAGACAACGTCTTCATTAACCTCTGTCTATACCCTGTCTTCAATTCTTCATATTCCTATGCTTCGAACACTGTCTATCTACAATCAATGCCAATACACTGAAATCTGCCGGTAGCACTTGTATACTGAACCTTCAACATTTCTGAAACCCTGAAAGTCTTTAACCTTTATTCTTCACTGAGGCATGATCATATTAATGAACTTCTTTCAGTGACATGTAGACAGACTTCAGGATTTCTTCTAATCTTCTGATTCTTTGTATTTGCCTTGTCTTCATTCTTCTTAATTTCTTGTGTAGACGTAGTATTATTAACCTGTCATGTTCTAGTGTTGTTATTGTGTTGAGTTATCACGTAACTGTTCATAAAGCTATGCAGTCTCACCAACAATCTCCCCCTATTTGATTGTTAAACCTAACAAACAAATTAAATAGAGAGGATAACTCAACTAACAACTAGAAAAAGTAATGTACCAGGACTTGTAAATAATGCTACTAGTTTTCTGGATCAAATACTGCATTTCCAGATTTCTTGAGTAACTGGAATGAAAGATGCTTGTTCCTCTAGCACTGAACTGATCTTCAAGTAGTTTCATCTACATTTCCTTGGTTCTTCAAATCTCTTCCATATAATACTTCTCAGTCATAAAGTAATCATCAGCAGCTTCTTTTATACAACCACATTTCCTGTTGAGAAGCGCATATCTCTCTTGCTTTTCTCCCTATGAGAATCAACTGCTTAAAGGAGATCACCTTTGTCGACCACCTCTCCCGTACAATAGGATCCGTAGATAAGAACTAATGGTATTCCCTTTTTGGAAAACAGCTTATCCCCTTATGAAGAATAGTGATGAACCAAACCACTTTTTCTGAATACCAGGAAATCACCTTGTGTTTACCACCTCTCCCGTACAATAGGATCCGTAGTTACAAACAACAATGGTGTGGTGTAGTGTACATGTGCTTTACCTTTTTCCTCCTTCCTGCTATTTCTCCCCTTTAGTTGAGGAATCCCCCAAACTATTATATAAGCTTTTATCTCCCCCTTAGAGAAGGAATGTATGTTGTTGTCTGAAAGAGTTCTCATATGTTACTTGGTTGGAAAAGAAATAACAAGTCATAGTCTGATCAACCATGTCCCTTTAAATGCTGCAAGTATGACTTCACTGTTGATCATCCTGTTAACCAATCTTTCCAATTCCTTATACCTCCCAAATGTGAGATCACCAAGTGTTACCAATTGTGAGCTCCCAAATGTCCCGAAGTATTCTAATCCAATCTGTAAATGTTAGGTTCCTAAGAGTTAAGTTCCAATCATAAACAGAATCGATACCCGAAGTATCAAGAACCATGTTTAGGGATAGGGAATGGGATATGGTTTTTGTCTTTCTTCCTTTATGTGAGTGTGTGATTCTGTTTCGTGTACCTCACAAGTGTTTCACTCTTTTCTCCACTCATGTTTACACTCATTCTCACAAGTGTATCACTCCTCTCATAGCTCCAAAATCCAGTTGTACCTGCAAGGAAAATCACCTTAGCCATCCTTAAGGAGGTCACAGGTGGTGCAATGGGAGTTTGCAAATCCCCATCCTTGTTAGACTCGTCAGATGAAATTGAGTCATAATCTACAAGTTTCTAATTTCCCTTTTAGGGTTCCATATTTGAACTTTGGGAAGGTAAACAATGATCCAAAGAATTTAGCATAAAGATCAAAGTTTCCTTCTAATGTCTGTGAAGATATTTCCTTGTGACTCATCAGATAATATCTGAATCATTATCGACAAGTTGCCGATATGCACCTATGTCAGATCCACTATCCACAGATGCATCCAGGTTTATTAGTCCTTGGGAGGTAGACACTGACCACTAACATATGGCTTATTGGATCAGTATCCTCTTCTAACACCTGTAAAGGCAATTGGTCCATTAAAGACCTTGAACAATCGAATCTGACCGTAAAATGGTCGAAACTCTTGTTTCCGTCAACTCATCCTTTGTGTGTGTAACCTTTCCTTGTGCATCAAGAATTTTTATGTTTGAGGTGGTGACACTACATCGGATACCTTGGCCGACAGGCGAATTTCAATAGACGCACCCTGTTGAGAGGATAAATCTAGTAACTGTTTCTGTGCCTTTTCAGCCATTACATCTTTTTGAGAAGATGTATGGGGGCTAGCAGTTGTCTTTGTTTATATACCACTCATCTTTGTAGGAGACAGAGCTGTTGGGTTGACTTCAGAACCTTCCTTATGTGGTGCACTAAGGCACTTTCTCCCTCACACTCATTCATACTTCATTTTAGTGGTAAGAGAGTGTTGGTTGGTTCTGTTTCTGTGTTTGGTCTTTACAGTCTGGGATAGAAGTTGTGGGTTTTCAACCTCATGACTATCAATGAAAGAATTCCGTTGGAGGCTGAACCTGCATCACAGAGCATATGGCAATATAGAGATAAAATGCCCTTAAGATCTATAAAGAATGAAAATTATGCATTTAATCTTTTGAGAAAAATGATGTACAATAGTGATTTCAAAAGATTTTAATGAAATAAGCCATCACTAAGTAGAAATAAGTTTGATTTTCTCTTAAAACTGTTCGAGTACACAAGTCTGTTTTTATGCCTAAAAAAGATAAATGATTTGATAAGACACAGACTGATGACCTAGTATTATTAAGAAGAGAAAGAAAGATTTTGTCTTTAAATATGAATGAGTTTTTGTAAAAGCATTGATCACTTAGGGTAATGTCTAAGCAATTCTCATTCATGTCAAAAGCTCCATAATCTATCTTTATAAAATTATTATCAACAACATTGTGTATTGATAAACAATCTTAACAAGAAGGACTATGCTGCTAATTTCAAATTATAGTGAATCTTTCAGATATAGCAAAGCATATAAATTCACTAGAACTTAAAATCTCACAATTATCTGCAACAAAATATTAACAATATATCATTTTCTGATACTTGTCAAGTACTTTAGATACCAATAATTATGTTGCATCCTATTTTAAATATTAAAATAAGATATCAATGAATTAAATACCAATTATCTATCAAAAAGACATCAGCATTCAATTTCATATATCATACAATTGTTAACTCCTAACAACAGTAATATCTCAAACAATATTGGTTCGAAAAATAAATCAACATTAACCAACATTGACTTGTTTGCAATCTTAGAAATATATTCTAAGTTCCATATAGTTTGATCCATTGAGTATTGCATCTATTATCAAAGTGTTTAGGAATTTGCAAATAAGTATAAAAATTATTCTAGGTGAACAACATATGGTTACTTCTAATAAAGCAAAATCTCCATTGACCATAGTTGTACTTCAAGAGACATTTTTACACTTTTTATATTAGTATAAGTGACTGAGGATAAACATTGATTACTTAGAGGAGTTCTAAGTAATGTCACAAATACTAATACTTCACAATTAGTTCATAGTTAAACTCTTAACTAAGTATCATTGACTGATATGAGTCAAGAATTAGCACACAACTAATCATGCTATAATCATGATTCTGATTTCAGTGAATTCTTGAGATATAAGTATTGCTAAATTCACTAAAACCAAAATCTCATAATTAACTTATAACACATAAGTTACAATCAATATACTAGATATCAATTGTTGATAAATTTAGTTATAATCAATCTTGCTGCTTATTTATTTTAAGTTAGTTTGAATTATGAAGCAAATAACAACATTGAATTGCTTCAATTCCATAATCCAAACAACCAAAAATAAATATTAAATAAATAAATACTAAATATCTATGAGTTAGATACTAGCACTTAAATATTTTCATAATTATCCTTGAATAATCACCAATATGATATATGACTTATATACATGGCAATTACTCTTTGGATAACTAGTAATTTTAGAAATACTTTCTAATCATATAAAATATTGAGAGTTTTATACACATGACTTAGAGAATACTTCAACTTTCAATATCAGTGATTTTATAAATACTCATTGATTAACTAGAACAAAAATTCTAAATAATATCACTAATATTAAAAGTATCACAATTATTCGTACATGATACAAATAACTATGTTGCATACTATTTTAATATAATTTAAATTATGAGACTGATATAGAATGGAATTGTCTACAGTCATAATTTAAATCAATTAAAATAGTATTCAAACTTAATGCTATAATACTTAACTATCACAAATATATATGACATTGTAATCATGATAATCAAGATAGTAGCACTAAGTACGAGGTACTGGATTACTGATAAATTCACAAGTCCTTTAAATATTAAAGATTTAATACTTGTGAACTTTATATTAAGAATTCCTTACAGATGGGATTTCCAACTAATATGCAATGAATAATATCCCACACTTACAAACCAGTCTTGAAAATTAGCTTTAACAAGTGATTTGGTAAATGTTTCTGCAAGTAACTCTTAGACTAAAAGATATGCTCTCGAATTAACTGATACCTGGTGTGAAGGTGTCTTGTCATAGAGTGTTCACAGAGTTGTTTGATTTGAGTTTGTTTCTCATCATAACATGAAATCAATCTTCTTTCACGAAGTTGACAGCTTCCTGAGATGCTTCTCCTGTCACTTAAGTTGACAGCTTCAGAGATGCTTCTCCTGTCTTTCTTACAACCTGCATAATCTGTATATATATAGCCAAACATGTTAAGCATAATATCTTTAGGGTACTTTACTCCAAAAGTTGATAGTCCCTTAAGATATCTAATAATCTTGTTAATAGCTATAAGATTGGATTCTCTAGGATCCACTTGGAACCTTGCACATTGGCATCTTGAGAACATTACATGTTGTCTATTAGCATTTGAGTAAAAGAGTGAGCTTGTCATACCTCTATAGCTTGTCATTATACCTGAGTTGCACTGATCGAGCTTTAGTGGTTTCTGTTGGTAAATAGTCTTCGCATATTCAGAATCTTCCAAATTTTGCATCTTCAAAAGATCCTTAACTTACTTGTATTGCCATCATCCTTTTGGTTTACTTGTGCTCCTAAAAGAATTGTTCTTTTGGCTTGCTTGAGCTCCTAAAAGAATTATCCTAATGGCTTGCTTGAGGTAAACCAAAGAGAATTGTAACCTTTCCAACATGCTCCTCCATACCTACTCTGCAATTACTTAGCAAATAATCTTGCACAAGTTTTTGTTAGTAGACCAACATATAACATTATCATCATACAAGAGCACATATATAACATTATGTTTGTGCCTAGTGATAAGAGAGTTATTAATATGATGACTCTACTAGTTTATATTAAACTGTAACTTCAGTTAGAGTGTCATACCATATCCTTGACGATTGCTTGAGTAGTATACTAGTTCATACAACCTGAAGGGAGATTATGAAGAAGAGATATACATTGACTTCCTTTTTTGAATCACCAACCAGGATTGCACTTGTACACATCTACTAGAGTCCAATTTCAAGTGTAATGTGCATCAGGTGCCTGATATGTCATAATATCCTCAAGTCTCATCACCGGTGCTATCTGTTAGATACTGCTTCCAGATAATAACCTAGCATCCAGTTTGGCCTTGTCCCTCGTAACAATGTCATTGTCATCCAGTTTGACTTCTAGTTATCCTTGTACCAATTACAATATTGTCATTTGGTTTGGATACCAGCTTCCCTACAATTTGCTTGTTGACTGATTGAGTTCATCTTTCTTTACAATCACCCAATTAATCCGGATCTATCAGAGCTTCTGTAACTTTCTTAGTTTCTTCTTCAGATAGAAAACTAGAGAAATAATCATTAACACTTAGTAGCCCTGCTAATCATTACTCCATAATCTGGATCACTTAAGAACTAGACTCTGGGAACAATATTGACATCAAACCCTTTGTCTCAGCGGATATGTTCTTTAGTGTCCTCTAATATTCAATGTGGTGTTGTGTCTGACTAGTTGATCCTTCTTTTGCTCCCCCTAAGTTGTTGTTGGGATTCCTGAAAAATCCTTACCCTTGCTGACTGACTTCATTGAAATAATGAGTTGTGTTATACACTGTCATTCCACTGCTTGGATATGAATCATCAATACCATTAATTTCTCTTGTAACAGCTTGGAGCATGGAGTTGTTGAACTGTGCACTTAGACTTTCTATCACCTTCTGTTGATCAACCACACATGCCCTGTAGGTTGTAGACTCCACTGAGTAGCCATGAAAATATCCTAACTGTAGAACATTCTCTCCAAACACTTTCAGGTTATCCAGTGTTTGCTTCTGTTGGCCATTAACTCATTTGTGATCTTCATATATACAACCTGATCAAAGCCTGATCTTACTTGTAGCAACCTGTATTGACTACTCCAGCCCTTTGGTATTTAGAAGATCTTGATTAGCTTGATATTTCCCTTATAGCTTTAATCAAGTTCCGGTTCTTCCTTTGTACCACTCCATTATGACACGGAGCTCCCAGTGCTGAATTTGTCTCAAAATGTTCTTGATGTTACAGATATTAATCAGAACTGCTTCTTGAATTCAGTCCCATTATCTGATCACAAGATCATTTCTTTTACAGTTGCTTCCAGCTTGATCTTCTTTAATGTGATCAATCACCATCTATGATGTCTTGTCTTGAGAACGCACAAATAACAACTTTGTTTAATAAGAGTAGTCAACCACCATCACTAAGGTATATCTTTACTTTGATGTGATGTTGTCTTTGACTTCTCTTTCCGACATGCCTCATATTTACCATCTTCTGAATTCCAGATGAGACAGTCCTCTCACCAAACCCTTTTTACAAAAGAGTTCTTTGTGTTGATGTTCAAGGGAGAGAGCTTCTAATGCCATAGCTAAACTTTTGACAGATGAAGCTTTCCGGTAGAATCCATTAACTTTACCTTTTTAGAGTTTCCAGTCTATCCACGAGCATTTCCTTCCCTTACTCTAAGAAGAGCAAGCTTCTCAATCTTCCTGCTTTAGATGAGACAATAATCCTTCATTGAATTGACATTTTTGTCCTTTGATGCAGAACTATCTGATAAGAGGATTTGTGCCTTGATTCTCCAGCAAGAAGTTGCTTCAATTGTTATCAATGACTCCAATGATTAGTTGTTATCAGTGATACCAATTGTTGAGTCCATGATGACATCCCTTTTCTGCATATCTTGTCCCGTAATGAAAACCTTTGCTGTCATCTCCAAAGATTAATGACGGAATAGCTTTTGTCAATCTCATTTGATTATGCGGCTCTTTCTTTGATCATATGCCTTGAGTATGAATTACCATGAATACATATGTATCAATTGACCTGTTATGTCCTGCACTCACAAATGGATTAACAGTTCTTGGTACCCAACTTATCAGTTTGGGTCCAGTTGGATTAGAGATATTACTATAATCAGAGATAACAACAGCTGCAACCTTATCATGCTAATTCTTATCTTTGACTGACCATTTTCTCCATTTTAATGCCCTTGACAGATTTGTCTCTAGGCTAGGGGAAAATGGTTCCAACCTTACATAAGGAGGACTAACCGTCTTTGCCCTATTGAGATCCTAAACATGCTTCTTCTATAATTAATGCAAGTACTAAAAGATGCATTCATGGCATAAAGATAAGCAAGAATTGTATTAGAAATACATGGCATTCATTCAGAAACATTACGCATAAGAATTAAGCAAAACAGTCATGATATGGAACAAACAAAATTAACAAATAAATCACTAATTCTATCTAGTCCAATCCTGTTGATGTATCTCATCTAGCTATCTCAATCCAAATATAAACTAAAAATCTTAACAAACAATTCAGATTAAATGAATAAATCACAATGTAATAGGATACAGAGAGTAAGTATAAACAAAGGTCTTATATACTGGAAAAACATATACCTCACTAAAACAATTAATCATGTTCAACATATATTCAAACACATATGTAAGATCATCTAGAGTTACATGCACAAGTTAAACATCAATCCTAGTTACCAGAAAATAATCTAGTGAACTAGTTCAACATTATCTATGTGTGATGCTATCATGCTTGTGCGAGTGTTAAATATTTAAAGACTATGATCTTATCATGCATTGAATATTGAGAGCAAAATATTGCAATGGTTCAGGAATTTGAAACATGAGATATGTGAGTTGGACCATCTTCAGAGATTGCTATGAAAGCAAGATATTCATGATTCTCATCATCTAATCGATCCAAACTCTTTCACGTGCACTATAAGTTTTGACTGGCTGCTTCCCTAAGAAAACATTCCACCTTTGTCTCAGCTCTTCAACTGAATCCCTATTCATCCTTGTTTGTTAAGCTTCTTGTTCTTATGTAGCAATACCCCTGATAGTTACTTGACACATATTGCTTGTCAAACCTGTAGCTATCAAATCTTGTATATGTCCCATTCCCAGTCTTGTGATCACCCCTTGAACTGAATCTGTAAGAATCTCTGCTTCGGAATAGATAGGCTTGATCCTTGGATGTATCTTATGCACTCCTTGTGAATCTGATACGACCAAACTTCCCTGACATATGAAACACTGCCCTGACATCCAGTCCCTCAAGTACTTTTAACTGAGCTTCCTCTGATTCAGCTATTAGTAACTCTTAGATTCTGTCTCGAGGTTCCAACTTAATTGCATGTAACTGAGATGTTTGTTTGTCCCCACTATTCTCTCTGACCTCCACAATTCCTGTTCTTTCTGACCTCCACAACTCCTTCATGTATGATCTCATTAATTCCCGGATAAATGTAGCATTAATACAAACCACTGTGTGACTGTATAATCTGGAATCATAGAGTTGTCTTAAAATCTCCGAGAAAAACTGTACCTGTAGAAAATTCATTCATTCCCTGCGTCTGAAAAACCTAGTGGTATCCTATGGAGTAAGCCTTGGAGGAGGTTCCACAATTTTCGTCTATAGGTCTTGAAATCAATTCCAATGGAGTAAGAAAACCATTATCTATAATTTCCGTCTAAATAGCACATGATCTTCGTTTTTTTCAAAAAATTAAAATCCACTATAAAAGCCCGGAGAAATCCTGATTCTACCAATCCTTGATTACCCTTAATTTAATATTTAAGAAAAAATTAAATTTCCAGTATTTTTAATTTTCTTAGAAAATAAATTAATCAAAAATAAATAATTACATAAAATCTAATTTTCAAGAATTTCGAGTTTTCTTAAAAATTAAATAAAATGAAAATTATTATTTAAGACAAATTTAAATTTGAAAAATTTAATTTTACAGAAAAATAAATAAATCAGAAATAAAAAATTATGTGGTTACAGAATTTCTAAGTAAGGCTGTGGCGACTCAGGGCATGAACTCCTGTGGCAATCATCTGTATTGCGACAAGGAAACACGGCTGTGGCGACTACAGGTATTTGCCTTAGTCCCGGTAAACCGCGCGAGGCTGCTATGGCGACGAGTGGGGCTGTGGCGAGGAGTTGTCCCGTGCGTGCATTGCTTATCAGGAGTCTGCGTTTACTTCCGCGCGTGACAAAACAACAGAGTGAATCAGGAGTTCCAGCCATGAACTTTTGGCGCGTGCGGTACAGAGCTGGAATGAACCTGCCTTTCCATTATTTCTCTTTGTTGATTTGCGCAAACTAAGTAAACAAACCAGAAGCAATTGATAGGTGAGTGTGTTCTGGTTTTGCACCAAATGAATACAAAATGGCAGCCATTAACTTTAAAACAATCTGGAATGCAAACTGGCAGCTAATTAATCCTAAAATAAATTAGAATAATGATTTTTATTTACTAAAATTTAAATAATAAATTTATTTAGTTCAAATTTATAAAATAACTTTATTTTAAATAAATTCATAAAATAAACTTATTTAAGTTTAAATTATAAATTCATTTAAATAAATTTATAAAATAAATTTGCTAAATTAAATTTATAAAATAAATTTATGTAAATGAAAAGTAATAAAATAAATTAATTTTTGGATCCTGATTTGTGTTTCAATCAGTCTACTCTAATACCAATTGTTAGGTCCCGAATTATCGTAGAAGGGGGGTTGAATACGATAATCACTAAATTAAAAATTCTTTCGAGTCTTTAGCGGATAAAATATTTAGTGCTCGGTTAGTGTTTCGTGTTCTTGAGAGGAATAGTGTTTGGAACGATAAAAATGAGGAACACAAAATATTCGAGGAAATATATATTCATCTATAAATCCTCGAGGTTGTTGCTACACTCTGGTAAATAAATTAACCGACTACAATCTAAGAACAATAAAGTTCCTAGCTACTACAAAGATTTACAAATCAAATCCTATACAATAATCTAGCTTTTGTTTGTACTAGGATTTAATTACCGGGTAACGATTATAATGCCCCTATGAATATACAAGAATTAAATCGGGCATTATAACGTTACTCCGGTGAGAAGTTAAACGGATAAACAAATAGCTTGAGCTTCTCTGTAAATCAATGTTGCCATTTCACTTCTCTTTTTGGGAGAGAAGATGAACATAAAATATTTCAGAATGAATGGCTCACTATCTTCTGCTGCAAAGTGTAGACTTTATACACAATAAAATTGTGTGGCTGAGGTTGATTGGCTTCTGTGGCGACAAGGGGTCTGTGGCGACAAGGTGAGTAACCTTCCATTACTTAGTTTATTTAAATGCATGTGTATGGCGACACCTTGGAAACACAGGGGAGGGAGTTGATATGCTCTCTGTGGCGACATGTACTCACAGGTACATGTTAACCACCAAGTACAAACTTGTACTTAACTTTTATTAATGCATCTCCTCCTGTGGCGACAACATTGTCACCTTTGGTTTCTTTTTATTTTTTTATTTTGCTTTTTCTTTTTCTTTTATTTTCCTTTTCTTTCTTTTTCTTTTTATTTTCTTTTTCCTTTTTCTATTTTCTTTTTCTTTTTTTTTGTTTTTCTTTTCTTCGTTTTTTTTCTTTATAAGTTTAAATTGAAACTAAATTAATTTATATAATTAACTTAAATATAACTTATATAAATAAACTAATTTAGATTTATAAAATAAACTTATTTAAAGTTTATAAGATAAATCATTTTAAGTTTATGAAATAAATTATATTAAAGTCCATTAAATAATTTATTTAATTTAACAATTAAACTTTGAGCTTCGCCAATCCCCTGAGCTGTTTAGTTGTATACCCCGCGCACCTCTTCTCGTACTTTAACATATAAATGTTCAATCCAAGTAGGTTCCTCAACATAACAATTCTTCTATAAATAATACTCAAATTCCTTTCAGGAGCTGTTGACGCCTAGTGCAACTGGTCTGGTTCACAGACGACTAACCCCGATTTAGGTCTTCGTATTATGGCCTTGATTACATTGTTAAGCTTGCCTCAATTTTATTGCTTCAGACACTGACTGTCAATAAACAATTGTACCTTCACTGGAATCCTCTCTGGTACTCTAGACAACGTCTTCATTAACCTTTTTCTATACCATGTCTTCAATTCTTCAGATTCCTATGCTTCGAACACTGTCTATCTTCAATCAATGCCAATACACTGAAATCTTCCGGTAGCACTTGTATACTGAATCTTCAACATTTCTGTAACCCTGAAAGTCTTTAACCTTTGTTCTTCACTGAGGCATGATCATATTAATGAACTTCTTTCAGTGACCTGTAGACAGACTTCAGGCTTTCTTCTAATCTTCTGATTCTTTATATTTTCCTTGTCTTCATTGTTCTTGATTTCTTGTATAGACGTAGTATTATTAACCTATCTTGTTCTAGTGTTGTTATTGTATTGAGTTATCATGTAACTGTTCATACAGCTACCCAGTGTCACCAACAGAGGCATTTCATCCCCAATAGATCACACTTCAAAACAAAGTGATGCGCATCCTTAAACAAAGTGATGCACATTAAGATGGGACACGCTGGCATCGATCACACTTCAAAACAAAGTGATGCACATCCTTAAACAATGTAGGCCAAAAGAATCCCGTTTGAAGGATACGAGCTGTTGTCTTCTCTCCACCATAGTGGCCTCCATAAACAGTCGAATGACAGACTCGCAAGATCCCCCCCCCCCCCGTTTCGCTGTACAGAATACATCTCCTGATGATTTGGTCAGCTCCTTGCCTAAACAGATATGGTCCATCCCACATGTACCACTTCACCTCATGAAGAAACTCTTTCCTTTGAGTGTACGATAAGTCTGGAGGCATAATATTACTCACAAGGTAGTTCACAATGTCTGCAAACCACATTTCTTCCTCTTGCACTCCAAACAGCTGCTCATCGAGAAAAGACTCATTTATCAGTGTCTTATCCTGTGAAGTTGCACTTGGATCTTCCAAACGAGAGAGATGATCAATGACTTGATTCTCAGTACCTTTTATGTGCTTGATCTCTAATTCAAATTCCTGAAGCAAAAGAACCCATATAATCAATATAGGCTTTGAGTCCTTCTTCGAGACGAGATATCGAATCACAGTGTGATCAGTAAAAGCTGTCACCTTCGTCCTAAGCAAATTAGATCGAAACTTTTCAAAACCGTAGACAATGGCCAAAATTATTTTCTCTGTAGTAGTATAATTCAGTTGAGCACCATTAAGGGTCTTACTAGCATAGTAGACCACATGAAATATGTTGTTCTTTCTCTGCCTAAGAACTGCTCTAACTGCATAGTCACTTGCATCACACATCATCTCAAAGGTTCATTCCAATCAGGTGCAGTTATGACAGGTGCTGTGATCAAACTCTTCTTCAAGAACTCAAAAGAATCTAGGCACTCGTCTTTAAACTTGAACGGGACATCCTTCTCCAGAAGATTGCACAAGGGTTTATGGATTTTTGAGATGTCCTTGATGAACCGCCTTTAGAAACTCGCATGACCAAGAAATCTGCATACTCCCTTAACATAAATTGGTGGAGGAAGATTTTCAATGACCCATACCTTGGCTTTGTCCACCTCACGACCTTTACTAGAGACCTTGTGACCAAGAATAATGCCCTGTCACACCATAAAGTGACATTTCTCCCAGTTGAGAACCAGATTGGTCTCAACACACCTTTTAAGAACCGCGCCAAGATTTTGCAAACATTCGTCAAAATAATCACCAAACACAGAGAAATCATCCATAAAAACCTCCATATTTTGACCAATCATGTCCGAGAAGATAGCCATCATGCATATCTAAAATGTAGCAGGTACACCACACAAACCAAAAGAAACTCTTCTTAAAGCGAAAGTACCAAATGAACAAGTGAAAGTAGTCTTCTCCTGATCTTCCGAGGCAATACAAATCTGATTATAGCCCGAATAGCCATTCAGAAGACAGTAATACTTGTGCTCAACCAACTTGTTAAGCATATGATCAATAAAAGGCATAGGAAAGTGATCGTTTCTTGTGGCCTTGTTCAGCTTTCTGTAGTCCATGCAAACTCTCCACCCCATGACTGTTTGAATAGGAATGAGCTCATGATTTCATGATTTTCATGATTTTCAGAATCTATTTTAAGTGCAGCACAGTTCGTTAATCATTAAATACGGGTATGCGCTGCGTTTCAAAATAGTCTAAAAATTTTGAAAATTTTATTTTACTAGTATTTTATAATATTGCAAATTTTAAAGTTTGATTGGTAATTTTTTGAATTATTTTTTTTACCACAAGTGATTTATTAGGACGCAAAAGCGGGGTGGAATTGGGCGGTGCAGGTGGTACGTGTCAAGTTAAAACACATGTGTAATGTGTTCCTTGCACCTTGGATTCGTGGTTGTAGCTGTTTGGGTAAAGAAAAATAAATAAATAATAAATAAAAACAAAAATGCAAACACATCAACACACCCCTGTTCTTCCCCCACCTTCATCTCTTCTTCCCCTCTCGCTCTCTTATACATCTCTCTCTCCCTCTCTTCATTCTTTCTTTTCCACAACTCTCTATTTTTTTCTGTTTTGTTTCTCTGATTCTCGATAAGCGCTGTTTCTTTCTTTTCCGGTCAGTCGCCGGCACAACTCTGGCAAACTCGCCGTCCCTATTTCTGTTCATTTGGTTACCTGAAATATATATATATATATATATATATATATATATGCGTGCATATTTGTGTGTACATGTGCCTGAGCTTTCATTTCTCCCAGGTTGTCGCCGTTTTTTTGGTGAAGTGGCATGTGTAGTGGGTTGCGTGACTTACACGCGCGTAAGGCGTGTATAATCGTGCAGTGATGCGTTGTGTTATTTCTTGTCTCCTATGATTTTGCTTATTCTGAAATTTAATCTTTATTACTTCAGGAATTGTTGATTGGTTGCGTGAAATAAAATAATTATTTTGTTCGAAAATTAAAGAATAATCGGTAAAATCGGTTTGACACCGGTATTAATCGGGCACTGACAGATTTCGCCGCCGTCGGCGATGAACATCAGTGAGCTGACGGTGGACTGTGATGACGCGGTTCTGAGTCCTAAAATTTTAAAATAATTAATTAATTTCTTTTTTAAGTCGTGTCATTAATTGAATTGATTAGTTTGAATCGGTGGTTGGGGTTTGTGAAGTTGGATTACGGTTGTGATATTGGTTGGATTATGATTGAGGATTATTGTGGTTATTGTTGTTTAATGACGTTGAATTGTTTCGACGTGTAGTCCGATAAACAAAGGAGACGCTGTCCGATTTCCAAGAAATTGAATTACGGAAATACGGGAGCGTATTCGGTAATTATCGGGACGTCGAGCGAATATATATATAAATATGTATATATTTTATACGAAACTTAATTATATATTGTGATGAAATATTTTGCAAAAACCAATAACCCTAGTTTTACTAAAATGATGAGTATATGTATTTTCCGAAGATGATTATCGAACCGAGTTTTGAATACGTGAACCCTAGTTGTTGTGTGTGTTATAATAATATGTATAGGTATGAGTCGGGATTTGATATCGAATGGGTAGATTTGTTAGCGAGGATATGTCAAGCATACCTAGACGATTAATATAGAGTATTTCGACTCTGTAGGTTACAGTCAGAAGGCCCGAGAGTGGCGTTGGACTAAAGATGATCTATCAATCAGTCGACAAATGCAGAAAGGTTCCAATCAAAGGGCTTGAGTGTCAAAGTCGGATCCAGAATAGTCTGGTAGTAAGGCGATAAAGTCGAGTATCCGAGTCGATCCAAAATCAGTCAGTGATAGTTGTAAGCTCTGCAAGGCAAGTACCCCTGACCATGATATTATGGTTCAGTATATATGAATGAAATGTTGTTTTATTTTCGAACAGGAACAGAAACGTTTTAAGTTACGTATCCCCTGTGTTTGAAAATATTGTTAAATATATGTTTTGAGGGAGAAGTAACTTCTGAAAGTACCTATCTCTAAAATGTGATTAAATTGAAAGGAAGTTTTGAATAGTGTGCTGTGACAGAACTATTTTAACAAGAGATAGGTAAAAGTGAATTTGAAAACTTGATAAAATGAATCAGATATTGGATAACGTTGCTTAAGTGGCTAATTCGGTCGCGCGCATTACGTAACCGATTAGTCCAGCATAGTTAATCAGAGACCTAGCTAGTCTCTGCGGATCCAATTATTTTGTGTGAAAGCCCGATCAGATTTCGTAGATATTTTTTTGATAGCCCGGCCGATTATCGTAGATAATTTGTGTGAAGAATTGATCAGCCATCCCTAGATAACTTCCAATACATATCTGATTGTGGTTTTGTGGTTCCAGTAATGGAATAAATGGTTTTGGGTCCCCGTAATGGGACAAATGGTTTTATGGTTCCTGTAATGGAACGGGAGGTTTGGAAATGAAAATAGCATGCTAAAATTTAACTCTGATATTTATGCACAGCACACGACGGTTGATTTTGTTTTATAAAGCATGCTACTTTTGATATCCAGTTTATAAATGTTTTACTCATTTTCTAACAAGTTATGAATTCTGTTCCTATAACTGTTTTATTGTAAATCGTTTTACTTGTTATTCATATAGTGGTACTGCTGAGCAATTGATTGCTCACCCTTGCAGAATGTTTTACACATATATTGCAGATGCCTAGGAGATTCTTCCATGGTAGTCAGGGCAGAGTTCCAGTTCATTCTGTACCAGGCTCCTTTGAGGTAGTTGTGTGGGACCAAGGATGGTCTGTTGAGTTGCTGTGTTAAATTAGTTGCATTAAGATTGATTGTAATAAGTTGGTTTCGTAGTAGTTGACCTAAGTCATACTTAAACCTGGAAAGATCTTGGTAAAGGGGTCGTAATTATATTCTATCATTGAATTGATTATATTATGTTTGTTATAGTTATTGTTAATGACATGAACTCCTGGCCTCGGGGTTGAGGCCATCACAGTTGGTATCAGAGCTACAGTTTTGAGTCCCTCATTTAGGT
This sequence comes from Apium graveolens, assembly GCF_009905375.1. NCBI lineage: Eukaryota > Viridiplantae > Streptophyta > Magnoliopsida > Apiales > Apiaceae > Apium > Apium graveolens. The sequence continues at coordinate 143,455,379 of NC_133651.1, read as the reverse complement.
TAGGAGTAGAGTCAAAAGAGTAAAGGAAGGTTTGTATATAGATGTGAGTTAGCAACTCAATCAGAGGAGCGAGTCTATGAGTTCAGTCAAGGGTTTCGGAGATGTAACCCTGACATCTATTGGGGATTGGATGGAACTGTCCTAACCTAGAGTACGTCTTCTTCGTATACGTATTAGTGGTAATGCTCGATAGAGATTTCTAATTTTCCTCTCGAGAAAATGAGTCTGATTGAGAGAATTCAGCTTCTGAGCGGACCCTTGATGTGTCAGCTATAGAGACACCCATATTATCCCTAAATATAGCATTTTCGACGTCAAGGGATGTTGATGGACCGAGTGTGTGACCTCGGTGAGTTTGGACAATATGATGATAGTCAGTGGCTGCTATGACAGTCAAGTTTCGTGAAGTACAGGGATTAGTATTGTTGTTAAATCTTAAACCTTATACGCATTTCTTGAGACATATTCTGTTTCCCAGAATGAATATATGTTCTCCAATAAGTTGCTTATTTATCCGCAAGGAAGTCAAATTTGAAGTAAGCAACTTAGGATTCTGTTGATCCCATTACAAATCATATTTTCTCCCTCCCTATTTGTGAATTTTCTACCTAAATATTGTTTCTTTCCTCAGTGATTCTTTCGGTTGATTGGGGCAAACAATGCATATGATTTGACCATTTGTCTGTGTGACAAAGGGTCTGGTGGGACACCACCGAGTTATGTGCTGCGAACTGTGCTGTACTAAGACTGGCCATCTTATGTACTTGTATGGTTGCTCTCAGTCATACCTATGTCTTCTTTTCTTGTCCTCCCTGTATCATTAACTCCTTGACTTTGAAATTTCATTTGAAGTCCCGAGGCAATGAATTGTCAGTAGCTTTTGTAATTAGACAGTCCTGGTTATTGAAAGTAAACAAGAGTTAACTGTCTCGAGTAACAAAAGTTTTACATCGGGTTGCTACTTCAGAAATGAAAATAGTAGAGAGGATTCATGATTCGATATTGAAGGTTGCAGCTTTAGAAAAGTTAACTTCATGGAAGATGGGTTAATTGTAAGAGATAAGAAGTCACCTTGGAAGGGATGGTTGATTGAAACTCAGACTAGTGCGTTATCCAAGTCTGCGATTCTTAAGTTTAACTTGACTTACCAGTTTACCCTTTTTGGGTGGTTCCTAGTATAGCCCGTCTAGCTTTGCAGTATATGAAATTTGATAATGTTGTATATTTTTGAATTAATTCCCTGTTATATTTCAGGAAAATGCCACCCAAGAAAGTTACCCAGTCTAAAGAAAATAGTAATAGTTTGGCGGAGGGGCCAGTTATAAAAGAAATTCTAGACTTGTTGCGCTAGCAGCAGCAACAACAGTTGCAGTTAATCCAACAAATTTAGCAGCAACAACATCAACAAGGAGAGCTAAATCAAACTACTAGTTTTAAATCCTTTCAGTCTGTTAAGCCCCCAGAGTTCAAGGGCGAAGTGGATCCTGTTGTTTCCAGAAATTGGCTAAGGAAATGGAAAAGGCATTTACCCTCACACAAGTAAGTGATTATCTTAAGACCGATTATGCGAGCTACTTTCTTAAGAATGAAGCAAATTATTGGTGGGAATCCACTCGTGCGTTGGAAGGAGAAGGCCCTGTTTCTTGGACGAGATTTACAGAATTATTCTTGAAGAAGTATTTTCCCGGTTGTCTAAGGAATCAGTTGGAAGTCGAGTTTCTAGAACTGAAACAAGGTAAAAAAAGTGTGTTGGAGTATGAGGCCAAGTTTATAGAATTGACCCGATTAGTTCCTGAGTATGTAAGTACGGAGATTCAGAAAGAAAGGAGGTTTCAACAAGGGTTGAAGCTTGAAATTCACATAGGAGTTGTGGCATTGCAACTCAAGACATACTCCTCTATGGTTCAGGCCGCCCTGGTAATGGAAAGTAACTAGAAGTTGGTTGTTAAGGAAGAGAGTGATAAGAAAAGAAAATCTGAAGGTGTTATGGACAAGGCAGACCAAGGAGAATCCAGTCAAGAATTTCAGAATCGGGTCGGCCGAAACTGGAGTAAAAGATTTAGGAGACAGAGTTTCTCCCAGACTAGTTCTGATACTATCTCAATTGCTTCTACTCCAGCTCAGTCAGTCATGTCAGCAGTGGATTGCAAGTCCTGTGACATGAGACGCAGTGGTTCGTGCAAAAAGAATGTTCAATGTTTCAAATATGGTCATAAGGGTCATTATGCATCGGAGTACAATCCAGAAGATCCAGGAGTTACGTGTTACAATTGTGGAAAAGTTGGTATATTTCAAGGAGTTGTAGAACGGTTACTCAAGTTACTACATCCCAAGGGCCAATATCCAGCACAGCTAGAGGCAGAACTTTCAAAAGGACCAAGAGATTGAGCGTTTAAAATTTGGACGTAGTTGCAGCTGATCTGACACCCTTCGAGCTAGAAAAGTTCGATGTGATTTTAGGAACGGGTTAGTTGTCTTGTAGTAAGGTAAGGAGTGGTTTTTAGAAGAAGCGAATTGTAAAGTGTGTAGAAGCCAACAGTAAGGTAAGTTTCTAGGAACGGAAGCAATATAAGAAGTTCTTCTAATCATGTGAGAAAAAGAGTAATAAGCTAAGGATATAAGGTAGATCCACTATGTGTAAAGATACGAAGAATAAAATACTTAAGCTGGAGGAAGTTTGAGTAATAAATAAATACCCTGGAGTCTCTCTGGAGGCTAGTGGAATAAAATAATTAGTTCGATAATTGTAAAAAATTTGGAAAGGGAAGTGAGCATACCAAATACAGACCCTTGGGGTGCACCAGTGATGTTGTTGGAGAAGAGGGATGAAATTATGAGATTGCGTACTGATTATCGGGAGTTTAACAAAATGACAAATAAAAATAAGTAACCCCTATAAAGAATTGATTACTTATGTGACCTAATTCAAGGAGTGTGTTATTTCTCGGGGATTGACTTAAGATCCAGCCTGATGACATATCAAAGATTACGATTATAATGAGTTATGAGCATTGCAAGTTCTGGTGATATTATGTGAAGTAACAAGTGTATCAGTTGTCTATAAGGATTTAAGGAACATGGTGTATAAGGAGTACATGGATAAGCAAATTGTATTTATTGATAACATCCTCAGCTATTCAAAGATTAAGAAAGTCTGTGTAGAATGCTCAAGGATTTTCCTACGAAGATTAGAAGGGAAGAAGTTATACGCTAAGTTTTCCAGTATAAATTTTAGCTGAGATAAACAAAGGATTCCGATCTTTACATTAAAAATCACCTAAGCAAAGACAATATAGTAACAGATGCCCTGTGCAGAAGGAAAGGATTGAATGTGATTAAAATAGCTGAGGAGTTAATAAAAGAATTGGAAAGAGTGGAATGTGAAGTTCAAATACTTGAAGGTGAGAAGAATTGAAGATATGAGTCGAATATCTGGAAATTAAGTTGAAAGTGAGTACCTTCTATCATCTTTGGACGAAGGGTCAAAGTGAGAGGATGATTTAGAAGATATAAAATATGTCGAGACTATATACATTTTGGGTTTAAAAGGAAACTGAGGTAATCACCTGCCATTGATTAAATTTTCATATGCTAACAGTTATCATGCTAGTAGGGGAATGCTACCTTGTGAAGCCTTGTATGGACATAAGTATGGGTCCCCACACTAATGAGAGAAAGTGGGAGAAGAGACGTTGTTAGGTTATGAATAATTCAGCACACCGAGTACATATTGGTGTTGATTTGGAAAAGAGTTGAAGCAGCTCGGGATAGACAAAGAAGGAAGGCGGATTTGCATCGAAAGAGTATGGATATAGAAATAGGATCATTGGTGTTGATAAAAGTTTCACCTTGAAATAGATTGGCTAGGTTTGAATAGAAGGGACAAGTTGAGTCCTAAATATAGTGAATCGTTCAAGGTATTGATAAATATAGGTAAAGTTGCCCATGAGTTGATATTGCCACCGCAGTTGTAGCAAATTTATAGTGTGTTTTACGTGTCAATGTTAAAGCGATATGTCCCTGATTCGAACCAAGTCGTTGAGTGGGAGCCAAGGGGTTCTCATCCGAATTTATTTTGCGTGGAACGATCGATCCAAATCCTAGATCGTTAAGAGCGAGTCCTCGGAAATGAGTATATATCTTTAATAAGTATGCTTTGAATAAATCCTCGAGTAAAAGAGTCTACTTGGGAGTTAGAATCAGATATGCTTGACAAATATCCTCACTTGGTTAGATCAGATTCTGAGGACAGAATCTTTTTACGGGGGAAGGATATAACGACTCGTATATTTTTATTTTATTTAAATGTATAAGTAGTAAATGGTTAAATAAATAAAATATATGTATGAGTTCTGTCAGCTGGATATTATTTTGTTAATAATTATATGAGATCGTGATGTTCGAAGATCATTTGTGTAATTAGTTGGGAAGTTATGTTGTTTAATTTTTATATTTAAAGGTGATTGTATTTAATATTTATTCACATAAATACATGGATTATTTCTAAAATTATTTTTATTGCTTCACAATTTTATTTATTATTTTAAGGAGTTTATAAAATTTAGAAATCAATATTTCATTATTTATTTTTAAATGATTTTTCTGATTGCATTTAATTTTAAAATCAGTATTTAATTTTAGGGTTTTTCAAAAATTACGAAACTCATATTTTATGAAGTTTATATTATTCTAGGAATTTTAAAATTATTCTGGAAATTATTAGGATTAATTTCACCCTCGCGTTGATTCATTTAATTGATAAAGGCGGGTATAAATCACGTTTCAGAAATTGTTTTAAAATTAAGGAATTTATATTTTTATTAACTTCGGGATATTTATAACATTTTAAGACTATTTTCGTGATTTTCAGAATCTGTTTTAAGTGCAGCTCAATTCCTTAATCGTTAAATGCGGGTATGAGTTGCGTTTCAAAATAGTCTAAAAAGTTTGAAATTTTTATTTTACTAGTATTTTATTATACCGCAAATTTTAAAGTTTGATTGGTAATTTTTCAAATTATTTTTTTTACCACAAGTAATTCGTTAGGACGCAAAAGCGGGGTAGAATCGGGCGGTGCAGGAGGTACGTGTCAAGTTAAAACCCCCGTGTAATGTGTTCCTTGCACCTTGGATACGTGGCTGTAGCCGTTTGGGTAAAGCAAAAAAACTAAAAAATAAAATAAAAACAAAAACGAAAATACATCAACACAACCCTGTTCTTCCCCCACCTCCATCTCTTCTTCCCCTCTCGATCTCTTATACATCTCTCTCTCCCTCTCTTCACTATTTCTTTTCACGACTCTCTATTTTTTTTGTTTTGTTTCTCTTATTCCCGATAAGCACCGTTTCTTTCTTTTCCGGTCAGTCGGCGGCCCATCTCCGGCGAACTCGCCGTCCCCGTTTCTGTTTATTTGGTTAGCTAATATATATATATATATATATATGCATATATGTGTGTACATGTTCCTGAGCTTTCGTTTCTGCCGGGCTGCCGTCGGTTTTCCGGGGAGGTGGCATGTGTAGTGGATTGCGTGACTTACACGCGCGTGTGGCGTGTATAATCGTGCAGTGATGTGTTGTGTTATTTGTTGTCTGCTGCGATTTCGCTTATTCTGAAATTTAATTTTTATTTTTGCAGGAATTGTTGATTTGTTGCATGAAATAAAATAATTGTTTTGTGCGAAAATTAAAGAATAATCAGTGAAATTGGTCTGGACACTAGAATTATTCGGGAACCTACAGAGTTCGTCGCCGTCAGTGATGAACATCGGTGAGCTGATGGTGGACTGTGATGACGCGATTCTAAGTCCTAAAATTTTAAAATAATTAATTAATTAATTTTTTAAGTCGTTTCATTAATTGAATTGATTAGTTTGAATCGGTGGTTGGAGTTTGTGAAATTGGATTTCGGTTGTGATATCGGTTGGATTATGATGGTGGATTATTGTGGTTATTGTTGTGTAATGACGTCGAATTGTTTCGACGGGTAGTCCGATAAATAAATGAGACGCTGCCCGATTTCCAGGAAATCGAATTACGGAAATACGGGAGCGTATCTGGTATTATCAGGACGTCGAGCGAATATATTTATATATATATATATATGTATATATTTTATACGAAACTTAATTATATGTTGTGATGAAATACTTTTCCAAAACCAATAACCCTAATTTCGTAAAATGACGAGTATATGTATTTTTCGAAGATGATTATCAAACTGAGTTTTGAATACGTGAACCCTAGTTGTTGCCTGTGTTATAATAATATGTATAGGTATGAGTTGGGATTTGATATGAAATGGGTAGATTTGTTAGCGAGGATATGTCAAGCATACCTAGACGTCTAACATAGAGTATTTCGACTCTGTAAGTTATAGTCGAAAAGCTCGAGAGTGGCGTTGGAATAAAGATAATTTATTAATCAGTAGACAAATGCAACAAGGTTCCAATCAAAGGGCCTGAGTGTCAAAGTCGGATCCAGAATAATCTGGTGGTAATGCGATAAAATCGAGAATCTGAGTCAATCCAAAATCAGTCAGTGATAGTTGTAAGCTCTGCAAAGCAAGTACCCCTGACCGTGCTCTTATGGTTCAGTATATATGAATAAAATGTTGTTTTATTTTCGAACAGGAACATAAATGTTTTAAGTTATGTATCCCATGTGTTTGAAAATGTTGTTAAATATCTGTTTTGGGGGAGAAGTAACTTTTGAAAGTACCTATCTCTAAAATGTGATTAAAATGAAAGGAAGTTTTGAATAGTGTGCTGTGACAGAACTATTTTAACAAGAGATAGGTAAAAGTGAATTTAAAAACTAGATAAAATGAATCAGATGTTGGATAACGTTGCATAAGTGGCTAATTCAGTTGTGCACATTACATAACGGATTAGTCCAGCATAGTTAATCAGAGACCTAGCTAGTCTCTGCGGATCCGGTTATTTTGTGTGAAAGTCCGATCAGCTTTCCTAGATAATTTCTGTGATAGACCGGCCAGCTGTCCTAGATAATTTATGTGGAGGCTTGATCAGCCGTCCCTAGATAATATCCAATACATATCTGATTGTGGTTTTGTGGTTCCAGTAACGGAACAAATTGTTTTGGGTCCCCGTAACGGGACAAATGGTTTTATGGTTCTTGTAGTGGAGCGGAAGGTTTGGAAATGAAAATAGCATGCTAAAATTTATCTCTGGTATTTATGGACAGCACACGATGGTTGATTTTGTTTTATAGAGCATGCTAGTTTTAATATCCAGTTTATACATGTTTTACTCATTTTCTTGAAAGATATGAATTATGTTCCTATAATTGTTTTATTATAAATCATTTTACTTGTTATTCATATAGTGGTACTGCTGAGCAATTGATTGCGCACCCTTGCAGAATGTTTTACATATATATTGCAGATGCCTATGAGATTCTTCCATGGTAGTCAGGGCAGAGTTCCAGTTTATTCCGTAGAAGGCTTCTCTGAGGTAGTTGTGTGGGACCAAGGATGGTCTGTTAAGTTGCTGTGTTAAGTTAGTTGCATTAAGATTGATTGTAATTAGTTGGTTTCGTAGTAGTTGACCTAAGTCATACTTAAACCTGGAAATATCTTGGTAAAGGGGTCGTAATTATATATTATCATTGAATTGATTATATTATGTTTGTTATAGTTATTGTTGATGACGTCAACTCCTGACCCAGGGGTTAAGGCCGTCACATCAATTGTAGGAGCTTCCTCAATAGATGGCTTGAGGCTCTTTGGAGATTTGTTTAGCTCCTCCATTCCGAGAGATTCAAAAGGCATATCCATCTTCCTCTTCCAAGGAGAAGCATTCAGATATTGTAACTGCTCATCGCCTTCATCATCTTCACTATCTGGATTCCCAAAAAGGCATTTTATAAGGCATCAGACCATAGAAATTGATCAAGTTCTGTAGTAACCACCGAATCGACCAACTCCGCCTTTAAGAACTCCTCATTTTCCGTAGGGCATTTCATGGCATTGAACACATTAAAAGTTATATCCTGATCCAGCACTCACATGGTGAGCTCACCCTTCTGCACATCTATCAAGGTTCGGCTAGTAGCCAAGAAAGGTCTTCCCAAGATTATGGGAATCTTCTTATCCTCCTCGAAATCAAGAATTACAAAATCAGCAGGAAAGATGAGTTTATCCACCTTGACTAAGACATCCTCAACAATGCCTCATGGATATGTAATAGAATGATCGGCTAATTGCAAGGTCATATAAGTCGGCTTTGGATCAGATAAGTCCAACTTCTTAAAGTTTGACAAAGGCATCAGATTGATGCTAGCTTCCAAGTCACATAAGCATTTGTCAAATGACACTTTTACAATGGTGCAAGGAATAGTAAAGATCCCAGGATTCTTAAGCTTCGAAGGCAACTTCTATTGCAGCATAACACTGCATTCCTCCGTGAGAGCAACTGTCTTTAAGTCATCAAGCTTCACTTTCCGAGAAAGTATACCTTTCATAAACTTCGCATAACTAGGCATCTATTCAAGAGCTTCATCGAAAGGTATGTTGATATGAAGTTTCTTGAACACCTCCAAAAACTTCTCAAACTGCTTATCCAGCTTTTTCTTCTGCAGCCTCTTAGGAAAGGGAGGTGGAGGATAGATCCGTTTCTCCCCTGTATTACCTGAAAGAGATATGTCCTAAGTCCAATCATGTATGAGGATTTAGGAATAACTTTTATGTAATCTGTTTTGATTTCATTGATATTAATAAAAGGCTTGTTTTGTTTTTATTGCGGGCTCTATCTATTTAAATGTTTAAATAAGATATACCACAGTTTAGAGTAAAGCTTTTTATGGATTGTGATGAGATCATAATAATGAGACCTAAAAGATGATAACTCTAAACTTAAATAGTTCCTGGTCCTAGGATTACTAACTGGTAATTAATAATCCGCAAAGATCGGTACATACTATGCTTGCTTCATTATGAAGGATGTCTGTTCTCATAGACATTTGTGTGGTGACACTATAGCTAGTATGTACGTGCTTATTATAGAATAAGTTCACTGAACATGACTCACACAGCTGAACAACTGATGAAGTTCACTCATGTGTCAGCAGTTGTTCATATAGTGATAGTTGTACAAGTATCCTTAGACTTGAGATCATCATAGTCATCTTGTGTACACTGAACTATGCTTTGGTTTAGTACTTAGTCTCAAGGGACAATTATAAGGGCTCTACTGGGTACAGGAATTTGTACACGAAGATAGTGTATGATCAATAAAGGATCTACCCCTTCCAGTGAAGGAAGAGAATGTTCAATGCTAATCCACTTATGTTAGTTCAGGAATCTCTGGCCAGAGTGAATGAAATTAGAAAGGAGTTTCTAATTTACATTAAATAGAACTAAGCATAGTGAATGGGAAAGCAAGTGATTAAATAAGATAGGCTTGACAGAAGTTCCATGCCTTGTATTTAATCGTGACATTGCAGGCTAGAAGGAATTAATTGTACGGTAATTACTCACTGAATAGGTTCTTGGTATTCTAAGCAGTGAATTCGTATTATCCAGATAGTCGCGATATGCTGAGAAGTATCCCTCACGATGTAGAATAAATATGATTAATTAATTAATCATATTTAATGAATTAGAGAATTTATATAAATAATGATAAAATAGTTTTATTATTATTATTTATTTCTACTACCGGCTTAATATTGAACCTACAGGGTCACACCATAAAAGAGAATGATTTAATGGTGGAGGAATTAATTAATAATGGCTGATAATTATTTATTTATGAAATAAATAATTAATTGGAAACTTTAATAATTGATTAAATGAGATTTAATTCATTATAAATTAATTAAGAAAAGGTTCTTAATATTATTAATTAAGAATTTAATTTTTGGAAATTAAATCAAGTGAGAGAATTATTGTAAAGAGTTTAGAAAAAGGATTAATAATTAAAAGGTGTTTTAATTATTAGTGAGAATAATAAAGGGTTAATAATAATAATATATTATGGGAAAATTTTCAGCTGAAAATTTTGCCTATAAATATACTATTATAAACCCTATTTTTGCCTCAACCAAAAAGATTTAAAAAACCCTAATTCTCTCCATCTCCTCCTCCTTCATTACATCGTTTTCTTGGTGGATACCGGTGGAGTGCTTCACACTTGAGGAGCAGCTGCTAAGGATCTCCGTTCATCGTTCTTGTATCGCTATTAAAGACCTCCATCTTTCCGTTAACGTAAAGCTTCTTAAGGTAAACACATTGAACTACGAATTAAATATTATTTTTTCGCATGGATCCTACGGAGGGTTTCGTTTTTTTTAAGATTAAATTTACGTTTTCGCTGCGTTTATGTGCTAAAAACCCTTCAATGGCATCAGAGCTACTTGCGAAAAGTTTTTAATTCGCTCATGTGTTTAACTGTTTTCGATATATGAGCATGTACGTGATTCGCCATGATTTGATGTTGATATAATATACTTATATATGTATGGTTTTGAATATATGATATTCATGTGAGTTGTATAATCATAAGATGATTATGTAATCTGTATATATACTGATATATACATGATTTATGTTTGTTCTAATTATAAGAATCATATTAGATACGGATTCTGAATTAGCTGCTGCAGATTTGCTGAAATCTGGGTCTGGTGTCCGATTTACGCAAATAAATACCCTATTCCATAGGTAAACGAGCGTCTGAACAAAACTGATAGCTATTGTTATCAACGACTCGTCTGTAAGGCGTTTGACGTCGTTTACTACCCGTAAACAGTGATTCTTGTTTTTCTGATTTGATTATGATTTTTCTGATTTTTGTCATATTTTCTTTTTATGATTAAATTATGGATAATATGATATGTTAAGATCAGATTATATGTTTTAACATGCTTTTATGTGTTGTATGAGCATGGTGGATGGTTATGGCCTTTCGACCTTAGTGCAATGGTTTTGGTTTTGGTTTTGGTTTTAAATACGACTTGCATGTCGTCAATCTTTGTAATCATAAATCTCGAATGTAACTCGAGTTATTCTTGTAAGTTCATTAGATTAGTTTTACTTTCAATCATGTAATGTAATTGAAGACTCAAGAAGGCTATCCAATGGAGGTGATACAAAGAAGAAGACGAGGCATACAAGAAGTCTAAACAAAGAAAAAGACTTATGTAATAAGTAGTTGTATTTATTTCCATCACCATATTAGATTGACCTTGATCTTTATCATGAGCTTGATAAAGATCATATAGGATGGGGCCATAACCAAACACATTTACTTTATTGCACTTTACATTTACTTGTTTATTTAATTTTATATATGAGATATATGCCTATGTTTACCATGCGATGATAGATTTAGGTGAACTTAAATCGATATAAGGCGTGCTCTAGAAAATCTAGAATAGGAATCGTTTCTTGCCTTAACAATAAATATTATGAATACGATCATGAGATTCTTGTGTTTATGAAACACGTAATTGAATATGAATTTTCAATATTGAAAAAAAGGATGATTTTGTCAACAACAGATTTCTATCTGTAAGAAAGGGTTATTAAGTGATGCCACTTGACAATGCTCCACCCGATCTGGGAATCATCTGATTATCGATTATTGATTTGAAATATTTAATTTAAAAGGAAGAATCTCTTTATAATATGATTATGATTGTAACGTAATATAATCCCTCTAAAATTAAATAATATCAAGTAGTAATTAGCCAATGACACAACGGGCTTGTGTCGGTCATAGCCTTCCAACATGGTAGAAAGTGGTTCTTATTTTTAAATCATTGTCGTTTCGTGCTACAGCTGAGGGCTTTGATTTCGAAATAAGAAATACTTGTCTATTACATAGAGATGTGTACATTGAATTAGAATCTAAAGGTCAGTACGTGCTACAGCCGTGGGCCGTTGGAGACTGATTTAATTGTACGAAATGTTGGGTTAGACTTGACTTAGAATATTGAGTTTGTCGTGCCACAGCCGTGACTCAATTATTCAAGAGGCTAAACTTATATTAGGGAATAACATAAGATGTAATTGACAAGAGTTGTCTTCCTATTGAACATCGCATGACGTTTCGTGCCACAGCCGAGGTTGTGTGATGGAATGTAGGATCCCTATTTCCACTAGCATTATGAATGCTTAATTTTCACTTAGGGGGTTGAAAAAAATTAGATAAACTAGTGGGAGACACTTATGAATAAAGACCCGATTCATATAGTGTTTTGAAATGAAATTGAATATTTGCTAAGTTTTGTTATGTGTTTATCATTTACAGATTTACTATATTCGTCATGTCTTCTGCACTATCACTCCGGAGCATACTAGATGCTCACAAGTTGACTGATCCTAATTTAGCTGTTTGTTTTCACTGTAACAAGTTGGGGCACTGGAAGAGGAACTGCAAGGTTTACCTTGCAAAATTGAAGAAGAAGAAGGGTAGTAAGACTACCGCTTCTGATTTAGGCATGTTCATGATCGAAGTTAATATGTCACTAGGTCAAATTTCTACTTGGGTATTAGATACCGCCTGTGGTTCTCATATTTGCAATTCGTTGCAAGGACTAAAGGGAAGTAAGACTCTTGAAAAAGTTGAGGTGATTCTACGTATGGGCAATGGAGTAAGGGTTGCGGCCATATCTGTAGGATCATTTAGTTTACATATGCCTACGGGCAAGACTATTATTTTGAATAATTGTTATTACGTTCCCTCTATTGTGAAGAATATTGTTTCTATTCCTATGTTGGATGTGGATGGTTTTTCATTTATTATTGAGAATAATGAATGTTTTATCCTTAGAGATAATGTTCTTTTTGGACGTGGCATTTTAAATAATGGTCTGTATGTATGTGACGTAGAGCATGATTTACTTCAGATTGAACAAACTAATAAAAGAAAATGAGATGATGAAAATCTGACCTATTTATGGCACTATAGGATAGGTCATATTAGTGAAAATAGACTGCGGACATTGCATAAGGAAGGGTTACTTGACCCCTTTGATTTTGAATCATATCCTACATGCGAGTCTTGTCTATTGGGTAAAATGACCAAATCTCCATTTAGTGGACATGGAGAGAGGGCTGCAGATTTGCTAGGATTGGTACACACAGATGTATGTGGACCAATGTCTATGCAAGCCATGGGTGGATTTTCGTACTTCATTACTTTCATAGATGATAGATCTAGATTCGGATATGTGTATTTGATGAAACACAAGTTTGAAGCCTTTGAAAAGTTCAAAGAATATAAACATGAAGTGGAGAAACAAACTAAACACAGTATTATAACTCTTTGATCAGATCGAGGTGATGAATACTTTAATGGAGAGTTTCTATCTCAAAGAAAATGGTATAGTCTCCCAGTGGACTCTTCCATATACTCCACAGTTAAATAAGGTATCTGAAAGGAGAAATCGAACTTTGTTAGACATGATTCGGTCCATGATGAGCTATGCGAATCTTCCAGTATTCCTATGGGGTTATGCATTGGAAACCTCAGCATATTTACTGAATAAGGTGCCTTCCAAATCTGTTCCTCAAACACCATATGAGATATAGAAAGAAAGGAAACCGAGTCTTAAACACGTTAAGATTTGGGGATGTCCAGCTTATGTCAAGAAAGTTGACCCAGATAAGCTGGAATCTCGATCCGTAAAATGTAATTTTGTGGGATATCCTAAAGAGACTTTGGGGTATTACTTTTACACCAATCATCGGGTGTTTGTCTCCAGACATGCTATCTTCTTGGAAAAGGAGTTTATCCTTGAAGGAAACAGTGGGAGAAAAATTGAACTTGATGAAGTTCAAAAAACACAAACTACTACGGATCAAGTGGAAACACCTGTTCAGACTGAACAACCTTCTGTGGAACAGCCCATTCGTAGGACAGGGAGAGTGTCTCGCCAACCTGAGAGTTATTATGGCCTTGTCATTGAGAATGACAATGAGTTATCAATCATTGATGATGACAACCCTGTGACCTATAATGAGGCTATGAGTAGTGTTGACTCAGAGAAATGGCATAGTGCCATGAAATCCAAAATGGAATCTATGTATACCAACCAAGTATGGACTCTGATTGAGGCATCTGAAGGTGTTAAGCCTATTGGGTGTAAGTGGGTATACAAAATAAAGATTGGAGCAGATGGTCAGGTGGAGACCTATAAGGCCAGGCTCGTGGAAAAAGGATTCAAACAAAGGCAAGGGATTGACTTTGATGAAACTTTTTCTCCTGTAGCCCTGTTAAAATCAATTCGGATTGCTGCTTACTACGACCATGAGATCTGGCAAATGGACGTGAAAACGGCCTTCCTCAATGGGGAACTTGAGGAGGAAGTATATATGACACAACCAGAGGGTTTTCTTTCCAAGGGAAATGAACACCTAGTGTGTAAGCTGCTGCGAACCATATATGGTTTAAGGCAAGCTTCTCGTAGATGGAACATCCGTTTTGATGAGACAATCAAAGAGTTTGGTTTTATCAAAAACATAGATGAACCATGTGTCTACAAGAAGGTTAGTGGGAGCGCGGTAACATTTCTTGTATTGTATGTGGATGATATACTTCTTCTAGGAAATGATATACCGATGCTACAATCAGTCAAAGTATGGCTATCAAAGAACTTCACTATGAAGGACTTGGGAGAAGCATCCTACATTCTCGGTATGAAGATCTATAGAGATAGATCTAGAAGAATGATAGGTCTTACCCAGGGTACATACATCCAGAAAGTTCTTAAAAGGTTTAGCATGGAAAACTCCAAAAGAGGTCTCATACCGATAAGCCATGGAGTGTCCCTTTCCGGAAAAAATGTCTCCTAAGACACTTGAGGAAAGAGAGCGTATGAGTAAGATTCCTTATGCTTCAACAATAGGATCTATCATGTACGCGATGTTGTGTACAAGGCCTGATGTTGCTTATTCAATTAGTGTGATGAGCAGATATCAGTCCAATCCAGGTGAAGACTACTGGAAAGCAGTGAAAAACATCCTTAAGTACTTGCGAAGGACTCAGGACATTTTTATTGTTTTTGGTGGTGAATCTGAGTTGAAAATAGAGGGTTATACTAACTCTAGTTTTCAATCAGAAAGTGATAGCAAATCCATGTCAGGGTACGTGTTTACTCTGAATGGTGGTGCAATTCAGATTGTTGAAAGAGGAGATGTCAACGTCGAGAGAGTTGACACACATAACAACGTAGCAGACCCACTCACAAAGCCACTTTCTCAGAGTCACTTTGATCGTCATAAAGACAAGATGGGTATTAGATACCAGAGTGATTGGCTTTAGTACAAGTGGGAGATTGAAAGAGATATGTCCTAAGTCCAATCATGTATGAGGATTTAGGAATAACTTTTATGTAATCTGTTTTGATTTCATTGATATTAATAAAAGGCTTGTTTTGTTTTTATTGCGGGCTCTATCTATTTAAATGTTTAAATAAGATATACCACAGTTTAGAGTAAAGCTTTTTATGGATTGTAATGAGATCATAATAATGAGACCTAAAAGATGATAACTCTAAATTTAAATAGTTCCTGGTCGTAGGATTACTAACTGGTAATTAATAATCCGCAAAGATCGGTACATACTATGCTTGCTTCATTATGAAGGATGTCTGTTCTCATAGACATTTGTGTGGTGACACTATAGCTAGTATGTAGGTGCTTATTATAGAATAAGTTCACTGAACATGACTCACACTATAACACCCTTCAAATCCGGGGTATAGATTTGGGGCATTATTAACAACAACTACAAACTAAACCTGCACAAGCGGAATATAAATATAATAATTACCCCCGAACTACTACTACTCAGAATCTTGTAAGGGTTGAGTTGAAAATAAGAACCACATACTACACTTTATTACAAACCCAAATAAAATAATCTGTCTTAAGAACTCTCTTTATTACAAAACTTTATTCTATCTACATTCTCACCACACAAATTTTATTCAAACTACATAAAACTTTTATTCAACCCAACATTACTACTTATCCTGCTACACCTGATCTGGTAATTCAAAGCTCTCTTCGGGAATAGGAAGGAACACTCTTGGTATAAGAGGGTCCCGCTGCTTGACTCGCTTCTTGACTACGCGGGTCCTGATGGGTTTCATTCTCTACCTTAACTGTAAAACAATAGGAATAACAATGAAAAGGGATGAGCCAAAATTGCTCAACAAGCCTGCAATAATATATATAGTATAAAGAGAGAGAAATAAGTGAACCAATAAGCTGCTGGTTTGAACAACCATCTGAATCTGTATAGGATAATAATTTGCCAACACTGGCGAGTGCCAAATGAACAAGACTGAAAACAAGAACCAATATATGCACTATAACCCGCTGATCAGTCAGGATACAGTGCGGATCTATACCCAACTGCATAGACCCAATCAACATAAAGAGTACTCAGGCAACTATGGCCTATTAAATAATGGTCTGGGTAAAACCCAGCCCGTATAGTAACCATCCGGTCCAAGGTATAGCATCCGGAAAAATATTGGAATGCTTTTGATATATCCCAACACCAGGATATACCAGAGTATATGTAACAAGGGTAAAAGTATTGGAATATAAATAGAGGATTCAATAAATTGGGAGAAATCAAGAATCAAAATGAAATAGAAACAAGCATTAATAATTGGGTAACAGTGTATATGAACAATAATTATCAAAGGTAACTGATATGAGAAAAGAATTATAATTCACTATTCTGAATTTAGAATAGGGGAAAAACTTGCCTTGCACGTACTTAACCTGGTTCAACTCACCGCCTTCTGTCCCTAGCTTGCTCTGCCTTGCTAACACTGAACCAATCATAGAAAGATAGTCATTTAGATAACTTACTATATACGTGTATCTCGAATTGATACCACGTAACCTTATCAGTCTACCCATGCATTTCTATCTGACTCGCATATATACATATATAATTATATAACACGTAAGGTTCACATAATCACGTAAAGCACATAGCACATAAAGCACATAATTAATTTTTTTAGACTTATAATTATTTTTAGAATCGATTCTAGACTCATATTTATAATAATTAACCCTATCTGATTTTATTACAATTTTTCGGGATTTATTTGACTCGATTCCACCCCTAATAGGGCCTATGAACAATTAATTATCACAAAACCACTCTCTTCCGGAAAAAATTATAACTTACAACTATTTTTATTGGATTTGTTTCATTTTTCTGAGTCTAGGGGTCTTCGTTTCGCTCAAATCGGACTAAAGGTTTAATTATTATGAATTAAACAAGATTTAATTAATTAATAATTAATTATAAATAATTAATTATAATTAAATAATCCTTAATTACATTTTTAAATAATTAATTAATAATTATTGTATTTTAGAATAATTAATCCCTAATTATTAGGATTAATTATTATTTATTACAATTATTCGCAAATTAATAACACTTACTCGATCAGATCGATTATTTATAAATAATCAATCGATACAATTAACTGATACACTATTTATCAAATAACTACTAATTACTCGAATTATAATCTACTCAACGATTAACTACTCGTATAAATACGAGCTACTCGCAATCCTCACATAATTATCGAAACATTACATTATTATTATTGTAACTTATACGATTCGTTAATTAATTATCGATATTTAATTATACGATACAAATAATTATTACGACATTCTTCGAATAACTATCGCTCGAATAATAATTCTAATTATCGAATCACTACTCGTATGAATACGAGTTACTCATAATATTAACTAATTATCGGATTATTAATCGTATTATTTAATTATTTTTAATCCTTATTTATTAATTAATTACCTAATTATTTATTAATTAGATAACTAATAAATAATTGGATAAAGAATTAAATAATTAATTACATAATTAAATTCGAATTTATAATTTAATAAAATAAATTAGAAATTAAAATACTATTTTTCAGAATTTAAAACTAATTTTTAATTAATTATTAGAATTATTAAAACTAATTTCTGATTTTTAGAAAATAGAATAAATATATAAAAAAAACTAGAAACATAACATCAGGATTCAGGGTCAGGGTTTTTGGATCAAACCCGGGTCGAAACCGGGTTGCAAACCGGGTCGAACCTGGGTTGCGAAGAACAGCAAGAACACGTGCCCAGAAACCGGCACGGCGGGGAAAATCCGGCGAACGGAAAATCGGCCCAAAACGACTGGTTCGATCTCGTTATTCATTGCTTTTGGTTCCTCAGCAACACATACGACATCCCCTTCTGTTCCCAGGCCTCCCTTCGTCCTCCTTCCTCGTCGAACACCACCGGAGACGAAGAACAACGGCGGCGTCGCCGCTTTTCCGACGAACACGAAACAGAAGCCAAAAACTACGAAACCGGTGCCGTTCGATGGGAAAATCGACGATCTATACGTTCGTAATCATCAAAACATCAAACAACAACTGAAACTTCAAACCCGAATTCGCAATTAAAACCCGAAAATACAAATCAAAAATCAACTCAATAATCAGCGAAAATAAGTACATGAACAGAAACTATAGATCATAAGCTTCAAAACGAATACTCACATGTTCGATTTGGATGCCGAAATCACGATGAAAATTAGCTTTGATTCTCCTGCCCTGTTCTTCACTCAAACCCTAATCCCTTTTCTTTTTATTTTTTTCTGATTTTTAATAGTAATTAACTGAATAATTAATTATAAATCTGGTATTTATATTTATGAAAATAATACCCCTAAATAAAATGAAGGGGCTAATTACACTCCTAATAAAAATATTTGGCCCCAATTTTTATAATTTTTGGTTATTAATAATGCATTTTTAAATATCCAATAAATACAAAATTAATGCTCAAAATTCCCAAAAATTGTGAATATTACAAAAATGCAAAGAAAAATGATGTATGATAATTTCATGATCATATAAAAATAAAAATGTAATTTTTGTGGGGTTTTTAGTACCCGAAGGGGTCCGGAAATGTCGTTTTTCACGAAAAAGGTAAATTTGTAAAACGTCCAGGGGTTCAGAATAGCGATATGGTATAGAGCATTTTTGACAAGATAGGGCCAATGATTTTGTTTGAAATACGAGCTTTTAAAACATGGTTTTGAGCTGTACGGGTTTTGATATAAAATATATAACCTACGATAGAACACTCAATAAATATCCAAAACACGTTTGGATCAAAACAGACAACACGTAACACATAGCAGTTAGGGTTTAATGACTCAACACATTTAAACACATAATAATACACATAATTTATCTTTATTATGATATAATACAAGCGTAATTTCTCGGTCGTTACATTCTCCCCCCTTATAAGGATTCTGTCCTCAGAATCATACTATGCAAACAACTGAGGATACTTTTCTAACATTTCACTCTCGAGCTCCCAGGTTGATTCTTCAACCACTGGGTTTCTCCACAAAACTCTCACTAGTGACACAGACTTATTTCTTAATACCCTCTCTTGCGAAAAATTCCTTTAACATCCTGGAGTGCTTCACACTTGAGGAGCAGCTGCTAAGGATCTCCGTTCATCGTTCTTGGATCGCTATTAAAGACATCCATCTTTCCATTAACGTAAAGCTTCTTAATGTAAACACACTGAACTACGAATTAAATATTATTTTTTCGCATGGATCCTGCGGAGGGTTTCATTTTTTTTAAGATTAAATTTACGTTTTCGCTGCGTTTATGTGCTAAAACCCCTTCATTACCCTCATGAGGAGTGTGCTCAACAGCAGTCTTCCTTGGTTCCACTTCAGCTTCTTTCTGCACTTCTTCTTCAGCTACAGCTTCTTCATCCGAAACTTGAGAGTGTTCGGGATTCGCAACCTTCCCAGACCTTAATATAATTGCCTTTACCTGCTCCTTAGCTTCCCTCTTTCCTGGAACTTCAGTGTCACTAGGGAGTGTACCAGGTTGACGATTTAGCAAGGAATTGGCAATTTGCCCAATTTGATTTTCCAAGGTCTTGATAGAAACCGCTTGGCTCTAGCACATGAGCCTCAACTCCTCCAATTCAGATTTTTCATTAGACTGTTGCAGCGGGAGTTGTTGCCTTGGTGCATATTGTGGTTGCTGAAAACCAGGGGGTTGTACTGCTTTGCTGGATACTGCTGATAAGGCTGCTGAATCACATTCTGAGTGTTGCTCCAGCTAAATTTAGGATGATTGTGGTTGTTAGGATGATAGGTGGCGGGCACAGGCTACTGCGACCTCTGAAAGTTGCTCACGAACTGAGCTGATTCACTAGAAATAGCACACTGCTCCGTCTCATGGGCACCAGCACAAAGCTCACAGACACTAGTGATCTGATTAACTCCATAATTAGCCAAAGAATCCACCTTCATCGTCAAAGCCTTAAGCCGGGCAGCTATAGCAGTAGCTGTATATAACTCCTGGATTCCTGCTACCTTGCCCTGAGATAGTCCCTGAGTAGGATTTTGGTATTCATTAGCAGCCATTAGTTCAATCAATTCATAAACTTCATCATAGCTTTTAGCCTGCAAGGCTCCTCCTGATGCTGCATCAAGCATGGGTCTAAAAGTAGCACCCAATCCATTATAGAAGCTATTAATGATCATCCAGTCAGGCATCCCATGGTGAGAACACTTTCTAAGAATTTCTTTATAATGATCCCAAGCCTCACATAAAGATTCTCCAGATTGCTGAGCAAATTGAGTAAGTGCATTTCTGATTGCAGCAGTCTTCGCCATAGGGAAGAATTTAGTTAAGAACTTTTGAGCAAGATCCTCCCATTTGGTGATAGACCCTGGTGGTAGAGAATGTAACCAGCACTTCGCTTTATCCCACAGAGAGAATGGGAAAAGCATCAACTTAATAGCATCTTGAGAAACTCCATTGAACTTGAAAGTGTCACAGATCTCGATGAAATCTCTGATGTGCATGTTGGGATCTCTGTCGGAGAACCCCCAAACTAAATTGAGTTATGTATCATCTGAATCGTGCTTGACTTGATCTCAAAGGTATTAGCCGAGATGGCTGGTCGAACAATGTTAGACTGAATATCATTATCTTCAATTGAGAGTAATCCATCAAAGCCTTCAGATTCACTTCTGGTTCTCCCATTGTAATAAGTTCTTCTTCTTCCTTCTCAACTAAGATCTCTTCTTCGACTTTCTCCTCTACTACAACTTCTTCCTCAGCTTGATCCAGTGTTCTCTTATGAGACCGATAATGCGTATGCATACACGCTCGCTACAGTTCAAGGAAATAAGTAAGTATGTCCGAATCACTGAACTTTAACGACCAATGATGAAAAACACATAAACTAAAAATTAACACGGAAGTCCCCGACAGCGGCGACAAAAACTTGTTAGGGATAGAACACGCGCTAATATTAACGCAAGTATACGTGATCGCAAGTAATATATAATTAATTCTAGTTCATTCCCACAAGGACTGGTTTAGGTTAATTTCAATTAATGTATTTATGCAACAATGGTATGGTTATTATCCAATGCTAAGACGAATAACAAATTGAGGTTGTTTATAACTAAGATTAACTAAGAGATTATACTAAAGAACATTGACTAAGAGAGTAAAGAGAGTTGAATACTGTAATATCCGGGATATATCGTGTAATTTTTTTTGCTATTAAATAATTATTATGTGTGTTCAGTATCTATTCTGTGAATTAACTGTTAAGTGTTATTTGTATTTGAATATTCAAAAATAGTATTAATTGAGTATTTCAATTTTTATATGTCCAAAATAAAATATAGATAATTGTCATATCTTCCTAATTATTATTATGTTGATTTATGAATTTATATGAATCATATGAAATTTATAAAATCATTTTCCGAGTATTTAAATTCTATTTTATAAAAGCGGGAACCAACCGACGTCAACCGTTGTTACGTTATTGGAACCCGAAACTCTTCCAAGAACTCCTTCCTAACCTAATTGTAATATTCCGAGCATTTTCCATGTTTCGACTTTTTCGATCCGGCGTACGGTTTGTCCTGCGCGGGTCCCGGCGCAACATTTTCGATACAATATTCGTTTCGGTAAATCAATAAAACCCGTATTTTCGATAAACGGGAGCTTTTTATTAAACTATCACAATTATCACTTCGTAATACGTGTAACCAGGCGCTGAGACCAAGATCGCAGTACAAATTGTACTGATTTGGATAATTATCCCGAAAACCGATACCGTTTGGATCAGTTTTTACAAATAAACGTATCGTTTATATCCGGAATGATCCAATGGGATACTAATTTCCCGTAAATATAAATAGCCTTTTACCGTATTTTATTTCGTATCAAAATCATTTGCAGACAGATAATTATATAATTTTACAGAGAAAAATCATATATTCATAAACCTTTCTGAGAATCAAACCACAAATTCAAGGTGTTAGTGAAATCCGTTTGGAAAGTTGGAGTAACCAATTTGAAGGTCTCAAGGAGTACTATCAGATTCCAGGACCTGTTTTACTGCAGAATCAAAGGTTGATTTTATATAAATTTAATTATTTTCGAATTATTTTTATGAAAAATATGAATTTTTGTTCGGATGATTGTTTGTATGATTTGATGATTGCATGTGGTAGAGCTTGTTTTCCTGATGATTTTGATATATTATACGTCTAATGTGGAGTTCAATAACATGCTCAAAAGTAGGTTTAATTTTCGAATTTCAAAATTAGGGTTTATAGCCCGTATGAATGTTTTCAATTGAAATTTTGGGGTTTTTGATCCAGGGGTTATTAGCTGTTGATTTATAGTGGGTTGTGTTCCTTATGAAATTTGCAATCGATTGGTATATAGCTAGTTAACAGAGGATTAATGGATCGAAGGGAGTTGTGTTTTGAAAGTTTTCGATGTTCGCCGGTGTTATGGATAAAAAACTAAGGTTATTATTTGCTGTATTTATTACTAAGATTCGGGAGCTCAAGGCCTTTAATGGCTGCTCTCGTGTTTCGTAGCTTAATTCTGCCTTTACGAGATGCCTACGTATCTCTGTGAATTAGAGAATCAAGCCAAAAAACGTAGTTCTGATTTGTGGGGCGAGACCCCTTATATAGATGTTGAGAGTCCTTGAATCGGACTTAGTATAGGAGACTTGGTGGGCAAGTCTCATAATTAGAATGGACTTTGGAGTCCTAGATAGTAGGAAACTGATTCCTTATCCTTTTAGGTCCGCTTGAGGCCAATCTACAAGGATTTATATCCCCACTAGGACTTATCTTAATAGTTGTTTTCCTCCTTTATTTATTAATTACGAAATTAATAAATAACCAGGGCTTTTGGGCCTTTTTTGTTCCATCAGGCCTGATCTGGTCCATCATGCCTGATCAATGTGTTGACCTTCTTGGTCTGAATGTCATACATCTTCTTATTGGGCCTAGCAGCCCTACACCTTGCAATATTTAATTATACAATCAGGATTTATTCATCCCTATCAGCCGGAAACCGGCGATGTTCTTGGCCAATTTCCGGCCAGAACAGAGATGATTATTGAGTTTTGATTGCACGAATAAGTTGCTGGTAACCTGTAGATTTAATCTGGACAGTTTGGTGGCCTGAGGTGGCCGGAATCCTGTTCTCCGGCCACACTCCGGCGAGTCGACGGCTGGGCTGGCAAAATTGCAAACAGGCCCTTGTAGTTTTGTAGATGATGAAGTTTAGTCCCTGTAGTTTGCAAAGTTTTCAAAAATAGGATTCCTGTTTATAAAATGTTTAAAAATCATTTTTCCTATTTATTTTTATTATAAAAATTCATTTTTAATTTCTGAAAATTCTAAAAATTAGTATTTTAATTCCGAAAATTATTTTTAATTTAAAAATAAATCTGAATTAATTAGTTAATTAATTTCAGTTGATTTTTAATTGATTAATTGGTCAATTAATTCAAAAATTAATTGATTAATTGATTTAATTAATTATTAATTGATTTAATTAATTAATTAATTAGATTTAATTATTTAAAAATGATTTAAAAATTCCGAAAAATAGTTTCGAGCTTTAAAATATTATTCTAAATTATTTCCAAGGCTCGATAATTATTACAAAATTGTTTCGGAGCCAGAATTGGCCAACCGAACCCTGTTTATTAACCCGAAATTGATCCAACGACCCGTATTAATTCTGAAAAATACTTTAAAAATTATTTTAAATACCCGAAAGCATATTTATGACCCGGGACTTCTTTATAAATGATATGTCATTGATTACGTGATGTATTATGTGTTATACGTGACTTGTTGATTGACTATCGGTCTATATATTCGGTGTTTACTTGGTTATTGCATAACTTTCAATCCGTTAATCGGATTTGGGTGAAATGAAGGGTAGATAGAAGTACGTATTGAATAGAATCCTGTGAGTTGATGATTGATAGATGCTTATCATATGTGAGCAGAAGAGGCAAGACGTAGGAAAGGGAAACAGGTAGTTGAGGAGTAAGACGATTGTGATTGGAAGCGAGTGCAGGATAGTAAGCTAATACCAGGCAAGTGTTCTGAACTTTCTCGAGATATTGTAGTACTTGATAGTCTTGTTGACATTGCAAGTGCTTTGAAGCACGGAAACCTAAACCCTGATTTCAGTTATTTTTCTTGAGCCATGAACCATATTCTTTCTAAGCCATTGATTATTGTATACTCAAACACGAACCACAAATCTACGATACTACTCCACAAATATATACAAACTAAATATCAGACACTGAACTGAGTTATTATATACTCAACCCATGGTATCTTATGCTTTGAAAGACCAAATTCTTAAAACCCTGAAACATTGATTCCTTTGTTATCCAATTCTTTCATTACCCAACATCCAACCTTGAAAGTACCTTGTTGATCCACACAAGGGTTGAAACTCTTTTATTGTTAAACACTCACTGTTGTTAATGATTCTTATTATTGTTTATTATTGTTTAATTTTGTTATTATGTTAGAATTGGATTGTTTTTATAAAAGTGTGGACCAGATTCGTGGTCAGACCATATAATGGTCAAGTTAGGCCAATGTGTGCCTTGGATCCAGTAGTTAGAGCAATGCTGTGTGCTTTGCTCGGGGTTAGTGCGTGACTGATCAGCAGCCTAACCTTGGTTTTAAAATAAAAATATAGTATCCAATTCTAAATCATAATCCATTGTTCACTTGATATCATAACCATATTCACTTGATGATCATTATTCTCAGTTTTGTCATTGTGACTTGCTGAGCTAGTTAGCTCATTTGTGCGATGTTGTTTATACTCTTTCCAATTAAAAAGGAACCAGTTGGTAGCAAGGATCCCCAGTCCAGTGCGAGAGCTAGGGATTAAGGCTGTTGAAGCTGAGCTAGTAGGCTTCTTTTGGAATAATGTAAATTGTAAAAGTTTGTAATATGTTTAATACTCAGTTTGAGTTTGAATGGTTGGGATTTAATCGGTATGTAATATATTAGTGTGTTTGGCTTGTGTGCATACTTTAACCTGTTGCGATCCGTGGTAGTTGGTAAGTAGGGTCATTGCATATTATTATTATCTTTAGTATTGTTATAAGCAGGTTATAAATAAGGTGTGTGTGTGGACCCCAAACTTCTGACCCGGGTTTGGAGGGCGCCACAAATACTATATGAGAAAAACATGGGATTCTAACTTCATTAAATACCTCATTCAATAGCCTTTTCATTCTTAACCTTAGCATGCAATGGTGATGACACTAATTAGATAACACGAAACTAATAAACGCCAACTTTCGTTGTACGAATACCATACTACCAGACATCCACAAATGAGATATAAGCTGAATAGACACCACTTATATTGAGATCCTATATGTCTATAGAATTTGACAACATAACGATTTAACGAACAAGTTATCTATCATGATTATATTGGACAAGTAAATGGTTAAAATTACCTATGAATCATGCATATCAAATACATGAACCTATGCTAGCATGGCAAGTTTTAAACCCTTAAATTCAATTTCGCTTTATTAAAGATTAACACGCTATCTTATAAGTTCGTGACGCTCATAAGACGAATAAGCACAACCAATACTAGATTATCATACAATCACCACACACTAAGGCATCGAAACGAATTAACTAAAGAAATCCATAAATAAATCCGTTAGAACCCCATGATAACGATTAGCCCATAATCAGACTCATCATCAACGTGGGTTCTGATGAAAGCATGGCATAATAAACGTAGTCTTTATACTGAATAAATAATAAACCAAGTATGAAACAAGAGTATAGTTTCACAAGAAAGAAAACTAGCATCCAAAGTTACAACTTAAAACAAAGAATCACAAGAATAAACTAGATCCTCTTCACCTTGGTTGAATTATGATCTACGGTCTTCTTACGCCTTCTCCTTAAGCTCTGGTATGTCTTGTTATGAAAAACAACCTTAAGTGATGTTTATATAGCAGCCCATATAGAGTAGTAGTCTTCTGGATCAAAATCAGAGGAGAATCAGGATTCTAAAATCCTGACCCGGCGCGGCCGCGTGCTTGACCAACGCGGGCGCGCTGTACTTCTGCCATGCTGGCGCGGGCGCGCTTCTACAACGCGGGCGCGCTTACTCTCTGGAAAAATCTGGCTTCTTCTTTTCTTGTCGATTTGAGCTTGCTTTTTCATGAGCTTTTATTCTAGACATCATCCTAACACTATTTTAGCATCAAAATAATGCAAATTCACCTGTACTCCTGTTAAATGCGTGAAATGCAAAAACACTACAAAATACGTTAAAAACACCAACAACTCGAGTACAAAAGACCAATTCAAAGCTTTACGGAGCATTATAAAGTGATATAAATTCCACTCAACATCTATGTAACTCCTCAACCTGATAAAAAGAAGCCGCTTGGTCACTCCATTGCCAATCAATAAGATCTAAGAGACTCAGTCTTGAAGAAAAGAATAGCTAAAATCTACAGGCATGGAAAACTAATTTGTATAATGGCTGGACATCCTCAATTTGGAGAAGCCAAGAAAGAAGAAAAACCGAGGATCAAGTATCTAGAAAGGCTGGCTGCCTTAGAAGCTAAGAAACAAGCTGAAAAGCTTGCAACCAAATCAGATACTGAAAAGCCTGCAACCTTATCGGAAACTAAGAAGCTGGAGGAACCAAAGCAGAAATCTGTAAAAAGAGTAAGAAAGAAAAGAGCCAAAAGGAAGTTGGTTTTTGAAGAAGAAGAGATAGAACCAAAGCCAACTCAGTCTACTACTACAAATCAACCAATTATGCCCATATTGGAGCAAGTTGAAATCAAGGTCCATCCTGGTGTGAATTTTCATGGTGAGCCAATCATTTCCAAGGATGAACCAATAGACTAGGAAAGCCTACCTATTCCTGAGCTGAACATCCCAATACCAATCACCTCTAAAAGGAGAAAGAACATACCAAGCACGCCAGTCAAGTCTTTCCCATTTAAATCCAAAACCTTATCTAAACCCAAGCCAACAGTCAACAAAGGAGATTAGCTCTTTATTTGTGGCATAAAGAAGTTTTCAGACATTAATCTTTATCTGGATGAGCTAGATGAAGTGAGAGCTATTGATGCCCACAAAAGTCTCCCGGAAAGACTAGTGTTCAAGTCCAAGGGTGGAAAAGAATTTACTTGGCCTCTTCATAGGATTCTCAATGAAGGCTAATCTATCTTAGTAAAAGTATTCTCTGCAATCAAGAAAGATTATAGATTCACCAAGGTGGCCAAAATAGAGATACTTAACAAAATTCAACAAATTCAAAGAAGGTGGAGAGAACCAGGTGCACTACCAAGAATCTTAACTATTCCTTACACTGGAAGTAGAGTGCACTTGAAACCTTACGGTTTGATGGAGTTCAAGGATGAGAGGAACACCAGAAGATTTTTCAGACTAGAAGATCAGTTAAAACTATCAAGTAATGAAACTTTAAATGAAATGCAAGAGATTCCGGATCTATCCAATAAAGATAAAGATGAGTTCTACAGACAACTCCAACTCTAGATAGAAGAGAACAATATGAAGCTTGGAAAGAAGACTAGACATTCAAGGAAAAAGGATTAATCTGCTTAGACTAGAGGAGCACCTTGAACAAGACTTGTGAGACTTTTTGAACTTTCTTTTATCACTTTCAATAAAACTGTAACACTTATCATTTTAATCTGCAATTGAATGATCTTTTTGTAAAAGGTGTTTTGTTATCATCAAGTCCTCCTAAATTTATGCCTACAATTCTAATAGACATAAATTGGGGGAGATTGTTAGGAATATATTGTAGGCTTGATGATATTTTACCAAAACACCTTAGTATATTTAATTAAGTGTGTATGTAGCTTTCAACGGATAATCTTACTTGTCATCCGTTGAAAGAGTAGATAATGATTAAATAAGTTTTTGTAGCACATTCCTGTATACTGTAATGTCTTGAATGATTAGAAGTTGTGGGATATTCTAAGTCATGTTGGCTTCCAGTATGATATGCAAAATCGGTTGGCTAATTGTAAATATTAGATGCCTTATAATTTTGTATAACTGGAATTGAGTCAACTGCTATGATAATACTTTCAACGGATGTTTCTACAAGGTTTCGACGGATGACCCAAGTCTCATTCAATGGATGATCCAATAGAGTCTCGACGGATGATCCAACCGAGTCTCGACGGATAACAAATTCAAATAGGAGTTGATAGTGACTTGACAGTCACGTAGGTTGATTGTATACAAAAGGAATGTGGCATCCTATTAGCAGGATTTTGAGAACAAAGAAGCATTTTCATTTCCGTGCTAACTTGAAGAAATATAAAGATGCTGGATGGAGAAATGAAAAAAACATGTGATTAGACTTAGACAATTTTGTTTTATTAGTTTATCTTTTTCACATGTAACTTGGTGATATATAAACCAAGAGTAGCAAGTAGAAAAATATCGATCGAAAGAACTGAGAAATAGATAAGGCATAATCTGTTAAGAATTTCTTAGTTCTCTCTTTATAAATTCACTTGTAAACAGCTTTGTGCATTCTTGCATCACAGAGTTCTCAATCAATATATATCTATGGTGGAAAGTTCAATCAACCAGAAAGTTTTAAATCTTTGTGTTAAGTAACTTTGTGTTTTGAATACATTCATATTTCATTCCGCACACTTGCATATTCAAATATCAATATATTTTGATAAAGTAGTTTCTTAAATTTTGAAAAGAAACCTAGAATTACATTCAACCCCCCTTCTGTAATTTTATTGTTAGATTGTTTTGGAATAACAACAAATTTGCTGACTAAATGGCAAGGTTTGATGTGAGCAGCATGTAGAAGAGCATCAAGAACTTAAAGAAACCATTTCCGGCCTTGCATGAAGTTGTCCAAAATCAAATTACAAATAATAATGACACAAGGATCAAATTGGATCAAGTCCACCAAGCCAGATATGAACCCTCAGCTCTTTTGACCAGAAGGAATCAAGGAATCCATTCAGGCTACATTTGGTTCTCCTCTGTCTTCCAGCTCACAACAGCCAATCTCCACATCAACAAACCTCCAAATACAGCCTCTTCAACATCAAGTCTCCAATATGCAAGCCTCCAATGACTCACTCACAGCTCAGGTCACATCTCTCACTAATCTGGAGTAGAGTCAACAAAATGACATCAGGACCCTAGTAGACTCTCACAAACATCTCCAAATGCAGAATTCTATCTCATTGGGAGCTATTATGGGTACTTTAAATGTTCCATTACCTGCTCTACCTGAAACTGTGAGGCCAAAAATTCCAACTCCACTTGCTACCAAGACTAAGGGGGAGATAGAAGCTAGAATTTAACAATCCAAGGAAGCTGGAAAATCTATACAGTAAAAGAAGCTGGAAAATCTACATCTCACTCTGGACAAAGCTCTACACAGGTAAAAAATTCCCAAGATGTTGGAAAGACAGACTTCAGAAAGCTGCAGTAGGACCCTGTCAAGATAAGGAGTTTAATGAGCTACTGGTTGTGCTAATAGTCTCTCTTCACAACAACTACATCACTTACAAAAGAGCCTTGGCCAACAATATCAATATTCTAAGAGTGGTGATTGTAAAGGTTGACAACTTTTTGGATAAAAGGATAGTGGCCCATGTCAATGACTGTGGTTTAGACAGATGTCTACAATTATCTCTCTCAAATCTTCAAACCATGAGAGCATCTGAGCTAGATGTAATAATTGATAGAGTTAATCCAGTAATTCCAGAGAACACCCAATTGCTCAATGAACTCAAGGAAGCTCAGATAACTGCTTTTCTTGAAGCCTATCTACATCCAAGCAAGGGTGTGGCCTACATCTGTCCACAAACCAAACAATGCAAGTACTTCACAGTTCCCAAAAACTATGTAAGGGGAAATACAAGATTGATTATGATATTGGAAACTGACTTAAAGAGGTAGAAGAGCAAAGCAACTGAAGATGAGGAGATGATTAGGATGCTGGGAAGATACCTACAAAATGCTGAGACCATGTTGTCAACTACTCAATTCAACACAAAAGATGACAATAATGATGATGAGCAGAAGAATGATGAACAAAACCTTATGGCTCAAATCCAAGTCAATCTTCTAAAGCAACTGCCAGCAAAGTAGAAGAGAAGAAGAGGGGTGATAGAAAATGGGTAGATGAAAGAAGAAGAAAGAAAAAGGGTGGAGAAGAAGGTGTCAAGAAAAATGTCATACAAATCCAAATCTCACAAACTCAAACCACCAAGCCTAGCCAAACACTATCTTAACTAAACCTACCTCAAAAGCCAAAATACTTGTATAAATAAACTGCAAACACCCTACTCAAGATACCAATTAGATCAAGCCATGTCACATTAAAGAAAATCACAAACCTACCTTTATTCAAGCCTCAAACCATAACTCACTTCAAGTCTGTTGGAAGAAAACCAAAGAAAATGCAAGGTGATATTGGGATCATCTAGAATTGCTTCAATCAAACTGACTTTCTGCCTCTAAATATGTGGATCACAGATAATGACTTTTTTCAACAACAATCTGGAGAATTGTCAAAGTTTGGGTTGTATCACTAGCACAAGTCAGAATCTACTACCAATATGGGACCTTCATTTTGCTTAGCAGGACAGTAATGGAAACATTTTCAACCACAGAATTAAAGAGGGTAATTAGCTTGATGAAGGATAAGGATACAAGTAGAAGAATGTGGAAAGCTATGATGTCTGAGAGGTTAAGGGAAAGGGATGAAAGGCATGCAAGATTGAAGGCTGAAAAGGAGGAAAGGGATAGAAAATATGCTTAGGAGATAGAGATGTTTGAGCAAAGTTCAAATGAGTTCAAGGCAAGAGGGTTGCGTAGAATATCAAAGGATGGACATTTTCTGAACATACAAGTTGGGACATTCTCAAGATTCAGAGTTGGTTACCTCAATGGTGACACGTTAGATGAATGGCTCAAGGTTTTAGAAGCTCTAAGAGGGACTGAAATAATGGAAGAACTCCAGGTGCTAGTAAACCTAAAGGACCTCAATAGAAACAAACCGGGCTATGAGAAATTCACTTGATGGCTGTAACTGTGGAACTTATGTAATCTTCAAATATATAAAAGCTGTATTTGTAAATATGTCAATTTTTATGTAATTATTTTGAACTTAAGGCTAGTCTTGTTATCAGACATGAATTTGTGATAAGCAATCTTCTCACAAATTGGGTCTGTAAAAAGGTTAGAAGATTGGACTAGAGTATTTTTCTATAAACAGTTTCAAGCCTAAGAATAAACTCTGGAAGAAGATCAAGCAAAGATCATTCCTCAGATAAAAGATGTAAAAGCTTGGAGTTGAATAAATCTGTTTTGTGAAAAATGTTCTAAGTCAAGATATCAAAAAGTAACAGATCAGGTTATATAGAGAAGTCATTCAAGAACTCCAGAATGACTTATCGAGAAGTCCAAAATGGCTTATAGAGAAGTCTTAGAGATATCGACAACTCAGATGAAGATGTGAAGATTGGAGATATCGATAAGTAATTTCTGCATGTAGAGAACTCATAGATATCGACAAGTCAAAATGCATATAGAGATCACAGAGATATCGATAAGTCAAAATTTATAGAATAAACTGGAGATCTCGATATGAACCTCAAATACAGTAATACAGACAAGTAAAAGATTCAAGATTATCAATCAACAAACGATCTATTCACTTAGATTGGAAAGTCTACAAAAGCAGTTTGAAGAGTGCAAGATCAAGGACCAAGATTAAATGACAAAGGATGGTCACAGAACTACTAGATTTGTAAAGATTTACTAAGCCAAAAATAGAAAGATTAAGAGATAGCTTAGAAAAAGGTTTAGTACATCTTATTGCATGTTGTGTAAACCTGTGTTTACTAATCTATAAAGTAAACACTGGTCCTTTAATTTAGTTGTAACAAAACAGATCTTAATTTTCTTGTGCTCTCTCAAAAAAGAAGCTGAGTTCTTATATTTTTAAGAACACCGAAATTGTAGAAAGACAAACTTAATTAATACAAATTAAGTGAGTTTTGAAATATTGTGCTTGTGATTTTATTTCTGTTGAACACAATATTTTTACAAATCATAAACTGCTTTGTTCACCATATCCAAATAAGTTTGAAAAAGGTTAAAAATTTAGAAAACACATTTACCCCCTCTGTGTTGTACTCAATATCTAACACTCATCGTTGCTCATTCATCGTCAAAAATGGCCATCCCCTTATGGCCAAAAGCCTTGGGGAGCGCCCTAGGGGTATGGAGACATGTTCTCCTAGGGCTGAGCAAAACCAAACCGAAATCAAAAAATCGAACTGAACCATTGAATTTCGGTTTTGTTCGGTTTGAAATTTTTCAAAAATTGTGGTTATTTCGGTTTTTCGATTTTAACCGAAATAATATTGGTTCGGTTCAGTTTGTCTGAAAATCAATTCGGTTTAACCGAAATAATCGAAGTATGCATATATATATACATATATATTATAATATTATAAATATATGTAAAAGAACACAGACACACAGAGTCGCAGACACAGTTGACTAAATACTAAACCTAAATCTAACAGATTCACATACCACAAACACAATTATTCGACTCGGCTGCTTCACCCATTCCAAAAACAGAAACAGTTTTCTATCTTGAATTTCAGAGTACCTTGAAGATGGAATGTTGATTCCCAAATATACATCGCTTTTAATACGCCGTGTCCCATGGCTGCCTTGCAAGCCTATTGTAACCACTTCTCTTACTGATCAAGACAAGTATTGACTCCAACTTCTTAAAATTTTCTTAAAATTTTCTAAGTATTAATCAGTGTTGTCTTTACAAGTATTTTATTTTGAATTTGTTGTTTGTAACAAGTAGTAGTGATCTTCTGACTGGTGTAAACCTTTTGGTACAAATAGACACACGCATTTGTAATTTTTTTTAAGGTTTTGCTTTATGAAATGCAGATTAGTAGCTGAAATAAGTTGGAGGATGTTAACACACACTCACCATGTTTTATAAAAATTTCAAATATTTCTATTTTTATAAACCGAACCGAATAAGCCGAAATAATTTAGTTCAGTTTTTTGTTCGATTTATGCGTAAGTTCGATTCGGTTAGGAAAAAAACATTACTTGAGTTTTCGGTTAATTTGGTTCGATTTGGTTTCCGACCGAACTGATCGAATGCTCAGCCATATGTTCTCCGAAGCCCGGGCCACCTCTTGTTCTCCGCTGATCGTATCTATTCTCTCCAAATTTTGAAACATCTTCTTCTTTGAAATTCCGCCAATGTTCATATTTTCTCGTAAACGATCGTCGTAGATGACCATCGTAAACGACCGCCCTTCACGACCAATACCGCTTATGGCGCGCCTGAAACTTTTGAAACGTGTTCCGCGGTTCTTGGTCTATTTCTTCCTCGTTAATTGTTTGACCTATTTATTAAAAAAACCCGATAACATGTTCACGTCTTCTTTTGATGTGGACATTGTTGTTCAGAGAAATTCGTAAAAATACGAATTCAGAGGGGTTGCTAATATAATTTATATTCTAGAAAATTCTATTCCTCGATGAGGGGCATATGTACTCTTTCATAGAATTTAAAACTACACATGTTTATGTCTTAATGTTACGAGATGTCATGTGATAATGTTTTCATATGATGTGATACCAACAATATATAAATGATATTGTTCTCCAAGAGGTCCTTTCAAAGGTGATAAATCCCGCAGCAATTCTGAGAAACGACTCCATAAGATCAAGTAGTTATAAATTGTTACAATTATATATTCGTTTTCCTTGTATGTGATAAAATATCGTTTCTCTTTGGTTTGATTTTCTTATAAACTTACATATAATACGTAAGTTTTTTTTTCAATCATAAATTTCAAAACGTAGTCGAATTTTAGTAAATATGCTATTTCATTACAACAAACATTTTATAAAACTAAAACACATACATTTGTCAATTGATGTACTACAAAATTAACTTTTGTCAATTGATGTACTACAAAATTTTAAACATGTGTTCAAATTTTATTTTATATAAATCTAAAAAATAAATAATAATGATGATTATAATTTTTGGCTAAGGATTGCTATTATTATTATTATTATTATTATTATTATTATTATTATTATTATTATTATTATTATTATTATTATTATTATTATTATTATTATTATTATTATTATTATTATTATTATTATTATTCGTGTTGTTGTTGTTATTGTTTTTTATTTTATTATTATATTATTATCATTATTATTATTATTATAATTATTATCACTATTACTACTATTATTATTATTATTAAAAAGTTAGACTCAACTAAAAAATATCAAATTAATATAAAATCAATAACATTGCAACAATTTATTTAAAAGTATTTTTTTTTTGTAAATAGTGTATTATTTAAAAAAATCAAATAATGGAAAAATAATGTAGAATCATCTACTCGCCTCTTTACTTGCATGCTACAAACTATACAAATCTAAAATATAATTATTGCTCGTTTGGAAAATTTTAAAATAAGTAATTTATGATTTAAAATAATTAATTAATTTATAAATGATAAATAGATGAATATTTATAAGTTAAATAAGTGTTTAAATAATTTTACTTTTAAATAATTTTTTAATTAAAATAAACTAAAATAAATATTTGTGAATTATAATTATCTTAATTCGTAAATTTTAAATTATAAAGATATGTAAAACATTGATTAAAAACTAAAGTTAACAAAAAATCGAAAAATCAAAATAAGTTTAAAAAAATTTCATAAGTCACAAAATCCACTTATAGGTTGTGTGAACAAAGACTTGTCCATAAATAGTTGGGGTTTATTACACAACTTAAAGTAATAGTAACACGGGCGGGACAAGAAAAAATATTATTTTAGCAAGTTAATTATTATAGGGAGCAAAAATACAGACATGCACCCTGTCCATTATGTTGGTACTGGAAAAAAAATATTATTTTTGCCAGATTATTATTTATCGATTATTATTTTAACTGTGTTATGTCGGCCAAACACACCATTAGATTAGGGAATTGAAAACACACTAAACTGCAACTTTTACATCATGAAAACATACACCCGAAACTCCCCAGAGTTGGCAACAGGAATCAAGAAGATCAAACATTTAACCATGACTTAAAAAAATGATTTCGGATACAAGAATCACTTCTTGGTGCACAAAATGGAACTATTCAAGTAAATAACCCCATGGTTGAAATACATACTACATATCAATCACTAACATCCAAGATTCTTTGTTTCCTCAGAAATAACATATAACCAAACACTACACAACAATGAAGAACAAGCAATGCTATCCATGTCATCATCGTGCTAGGGAAAGTAGCATACAATCAAAGGCGAGACAAATGTGCATCACTTTGATTCCCTTTGCTGAGAAAAGGGTAATCTGTATATCCCACTACAGGATCTTGAGTATAGAAAGTAGCTCTGACATACCTATTTAAAGGTGCATTATTCTTGAGCCTCAGAACCAAGTCCGGGTTTGAAATAAACAGTCGGCCATATGACACTAAATCAGCATCACCTTGAGCAACAGCTTCAAAACCTAGTGCACGAGTGTAGCCACCACTGCAAATGAAAGTTCCCTGATAAGCTCTTCTCCAAGTCCTAATTAATTCGGCTTCCTCGACTTCACTGACATGTCTCCCTGATTCTGTTTGGCCATAAGCTGTGTACCTAGGCTGAGTTATATGAAGGTAAGCAAGTTTGGATCCTGACTCTAACTGGAACTTATTAAGCCTGTCAATAACTGCTAATCCAAGACTACGTGGATCTGAGTCTTTGGCATCAAGGTGGTCAATTGCTGGTGATATTCTGAGCCCTACACGATCTGCGCCAATAGCTGAAACTACTGCCTGAACTACTTGCATTACAAATTTGCAGCGGTTTGCAAGTGATCCACCATACTCGTCTGTGCGATCATTGATGCCATCCTTTAGGAATTGATCGATGAGGTAGCCATGTGCTCCATGGATTTCAATTCCATCAAAACCTAAATAATATTTTCTTTATTAGTTTTTATTTATAGCATAAACATCCTACTTGTATAACATTAAAATGGTATTCAGATATGACAACGTGCCCAGTAATTAAGTTCAAGATTCAATTGGTAAACATTCTGCAGTTGAACTCCAGAGATTGTCCTCTCAAACATTCACTTACTATTTACTTTTCCAATTTATCATATGCTGCAATGAAACTGTAATAAGCTGTAATCCCCCACTATGTTAAACATGTATTATAAAATAACAGGCATGGCATGTGGTACATCTGAGGTACGGAGGAGTATAATTTGTTCTAGTTCTAAATAGCATAGATTACATGCAAGTTGAATGTATGAAGTCAAGCAAATTTACCTGCTTCAATGGCATTTACCGCAGCCTGACGGTAGTGTTCCACCTCCTCTGCTATTTCATAAATCGACAAAGCACGTGGTTTTGGGTAAGTACCGAATCTCCCATCTGGCATCAGTATTTTCCACCTGTTTGATATTGGGTTTGACGTTGAAGATATTGGTGATTCCCCATCAGATTGATAAACTGATCAAGTCATCAGTTCACTAGTTTAGATTCGGGATATTAAAGTTTAAACATCCAACAGAGATCATTTGCATCATAGGAACACATGCAACTAGGTCGCTAGGAGTGAAGCACATTAACAATAGCTCATTTCTTCTGGATATGTTGCTAGCTACCTTATATTACCAGCATGGAAATGAATCACTGCTGCTAAAGTCCACCGAGGTTAAAAATCCTTGATGCAAACTTCAAATTATTCTCACATTTTACAGTTAACAGTTCAAAACAAGAAAATTAACTGTACTTGCTATTCAAAGGTCAAAAAAAAATAGAAGCAGAACATGAAAAGATTCCGATGAAAATAACTGGTCAGACCCTATATGCCAAAAATTATTGTACAAGCATTACCTAGATAACATTAATAAATTCGAGAAAAAAATTGTCGGCCCCAATCCCGAAGAATAAAGAGAAATGGTGTACATACAGCTTGATTAAGATTTTCCATTTTCTTAGAATGATAATAGTTAATGGAGATACATGATGCAGTGGATACAGAATTGAAAGATGAGTAATCTCCAACAAGACTGACATCAAAACATATATAACTAGGAACCACCCTATTAAACTCTGAATCCAGCTGAGGCTGAGCCAATAATACCTTGATGAGATGCTCGACCAACATGCCAAAGCTGACAAAAAATAACAGCTCCTTTCTTGTGGACTGCATCCACCACTCTCTTCCAAGCCTCCACTTGTTCTTTATTGTATATTCCTGGAACATGAGGGAAACTAGTTTCCCACAACATTTTTCACAATTATTAGCGCAAGAATTAAAAATCTTCTCCCACTCAAAATAGATCCGATCAATGGCCAAAAGCAATCCATGTGGAAACAACTATATAAAATGATAACAACTTGTCCTAATGTGAATTGTTAAAGTAACAAGTTTTTTGGAACTTTATATCTATTATTTTTTCAGTGGAGGGGGACATGAAAAAGAAAGCATGATGTACACAAACACGCCATCTTTTTTCTATTTTTTTAAAAAAAAATCATATGCAGACCAGACTATCTGTTTGATACCTACCTAAAACGTTGCTATGTTTTATATAGTTTAAATTTTCAAGATTTTGGATCTTGTCTTGAGATTGAACAAACGTTTGGTCTATGTTGGCTGTTGCCACAACTATTGCAACATTTAGGTTGTGTTTGGGTGGGGTGAATGAAATGGAATGGATGTAAGTAAAAGAAATAAATGGGAGTTGGAGGGAAGATTTGAAAAAAATAATTAGATGGACAAAATTGTTATGATAAGAATTGTGAAGAAAACAGGGTTAGTAAAGAATGAAGCATTCATCTCAAATCTTAAATTGGGGGTGTTTAATTATAATGTAGGTGATTAGGAATGGAATGGGTGAAAGAATAAAAATTTTAGAAAATTTAATCATTTTTCCACCAAAAATCTCATTCCATTTCATTAACCCCAACCAAACACAACATTATAAGACTAAAATCATGGTTAAAAGAAACACCTTTTAACAAAAAAAAGATATGAAAAAAGGAAATTACCCGGCGGCCGTGGGTGAAGTCATGGTACCCTCAGTTATGAGAAGACCACCATCAGTTGATCTCTGAGTATAGTACTCCACCAGTGCTGCCTGTGGAATTCCATTTATAGCCCTGCACCTCGTCATAGGTGCCAGCACTACCCTGCAGTGCACACACAAACAAATTTCAATAAATTAAACAGCACTCTAAACTGACAAGCCCAAATGTTCTACTAACGCATCTGTATACTTGGTCGGATTCATAATTCCGGCAAAGTCATCGGTGATCCGCCGGTAATATTAAAAGATGTGTAACAAAGGCGCAGAAATGACCTGTGAGATAAATTGA
This sequence comes from Apium graveolens, assembly GCF_009905375.1. Taxonomy (NCBI): domain Eukaryota; kingdom Viridiplantae; phylum Streptophyta; class Magnoliopsida; order Apiales; family Apiaceae; genus Apium; species Apium graveolens. Next base: position 143,416,458 of record NC_133651.1, on the reverse strand, counting down.
ACTTGCCCATCTTGTATGGAGAAAAGAGGGTCGGATTGTTATCGGACGGCGATGAATCAGCCATGATTATTGGTCGGAGATGGTATGTAATATGACTCAAGATTAATGTTGTCAAAGACTCGTGTATGACTTCAAAAATCTAGGAGACTATGTAAAGCAGAGTGCGTGTCATTATTATGTACTAAATTAAAGGGACTGTGTCTGGGTGCATACACACGGTAAGGAAGGATATAAATAAAACGTGTGTTTACAATTACAAGTCCAAGAACTCACTTTTCACATGTGCTTCTCTCCGTCCACTTTATTTCCCTTTCTTTTTAAATGCTCGTTCATCTGTGTTTTCAAAAACAATTTTCTTTTCTTCTTATTATTATTATTATTATTATTATTATTATTATTATTATTATTATTATTATTATTATTATTATTATTATTATTATTATTATTATTATTATTATTATTATTATTATTCATTTTCCATTTATAACAGACGAGTATATCAAATTTTAAGTATATCTTTTCACTACCTCCATAAACGTGAAAATAAAGAAATTGAGCATCATATGTTCTTTGGCCAAAATTTTAGTTTTATTTTGGAGCTTGTCTTCGTAATACTTGATTCGATTTTTTCTTTTGGGAGGATTATAAAAAAATAAAATTATTTAAACAATTTGATTTTTTATATTTGCACAATGATTTTCATCCTTCATCCCAACCTTTTTTAACTAATTTATTTTGAATTTAGCTTTAATAATATTCACTACGTATTTTTTTAGTTAAATTTTTTTTATCGATCAAATTGACCAAATATTAAATATTACTTTTATATATTATTAAAAAAATTATTATATATTTAAATAGATTAAATGTAATTTTCAGTAATATAATTATTTTATTTTGTTCAGTTATAAAATATTAATAAACTTAATTCAAATTTTGGTCAATTGACCTCACACCACTAAAATTTAATTAAAGAGGGATGGAGCAATTTAATTTGACCATGTTTGATTTTAGTGTTATTTGGTTCGAAACTGTTTGATTCTCGGTAAGAAAAGCTTTTGAACTTGTAGGTGGAACTTGTAGGTGGTGTTGTAAAGTTTGCTCTTTCTCATCGGTGAGACTAACAACCCATATATATAAAGGATTCCAGACTTATAAATTGAGATTGGATCGTGAGTTTGGTGGATACAATGTAGCATTCTAGATTAGAAAAATGAAGTTTTAAATCATAAGTTTATTATGTTCTTGTTGTTAATTCTAAAATTTAACGATAGGAAGTTATTCTGATATGAGAACTTAAATTTTCATGTAAAGGTTTAAGAATTTTTCTTAATGAAATTCATAGATAAATTGAATTAAAGCGGGGGACCTCAAAGAGTTATGAGATTCGTTTAATAATTAATTTAAATTAATAATTAATTTAATATTATTTTAACTGGAAAAATAAGTTTATTGATATGTGGGTTAGACTTGACTGAGCTTGTATGGGCTGAGTTGGTCAACTCTGATTTAATTAAACTTATTTGAATATATATATTTATATATTCTGTAACGGCTGCGAATTTAATATATATATTTAGTAACGTTTGAGAATTAAATATTATATTCTATAACGGCTGAGTTAATACAATATTTAAGTCTGTCGGTTACACTTTCATTTCTTGTACTATAAATACCAAAAGAAACCAGGAGGTGTATATACACAGAAAACACATCTCAAAAACTTTCTAGTTTCTCTCTTCTTCCTCTTTACTTTCTCTGCTCTCATAACATAGTTAGTGGTTTTTCCAGCGACTGAGGTACTCGTCGAAGTTGAGTTTGTTGTTGCTGTGAACATCAAGTTCGGAGCTCTTTTATCCTGGAGGAGGCATTGCAAGCATCCCAACACAGCAGGTGGGGGCAATTATCCCTTCAAGAGCAGTCAGGGTTTCGAGCAAGGCTTGGTGACTCAGCTGATTAATTTTCTTGTTGCATTGTACCTATTGGCTACCACTGTTTTTCTGTTTCTTTTCACTGTGTTAAAACTATAGTTACCGGTATGTTCTTACAATTACTGATATGCTTTCTATGTGTGGTGAAGTCATAGTATTATCAGGAATCTTGAAACATGCTTTGATAACATCACTATTAATACAGAATTCCTTACCTTTAATGGTGAGTGTGATGGTCTTATCAGTAGAGTTATATGAAGCAGTCGTCCACATCTCTTCAACAAGCTCACAGAAGATGGTGGGTGATTCTAGCATTGCATAGTTGAGTTTACAGTTCTTCACAGAATCCATCATTTTGTGGTAGTCACTTGAATGTTGAATCCCCTTGTTTACTAGAGCCGTGAAGTTGTTCTTCTCATAGATGTATCCAGTTTGTGGCATGATCTTGACTACTGGTGCCACTGTTAGAGAGTGGAAATTGCAGAGATAGAGATGATAGTTGCTTTAGAGAAAGAGAGAATTTAGAGTAGATGATTTGAGAATGATAAAAGAAAAGTAATGGAAATGAATTAAGCTTTTATACTATCTCAAAAATAACTGTCAAAAATAATAAAGTAAAATAAAGTAACCAATGAAAATTTCCCAAAATAGCCATTTAAAAATAAACTGTAAAAATTCCACCAATTATCCGTCGTGTTATGCTTACAAACTATAAGTATACTCGATGGATAAGGTTCAGGGAATTAACGGCTAAGATTCAGACAATTCCACGGATGAGAGTAAGTATGTTATCCGTCGAGTTATAAAATATTCCAGAAAAGTAATTTATTATATTAATAAAATGTATACCGGCGGATGATCAAACTCGATGGATACTGATCATCCTTCGAGATGTAAATTTTGACTTAGCCAAAATTTCATCCTAGACTGTAAAACCAATTAAATTTCCGGCTGCATTACAACTTACAAATTTTCTTAAGAAGATTTAACAGTAATTTAGCATACCTAACTCACTTACCAACTTTGAAATGTGGATTCATCCAGTGGCTTGGTAAATATATCTGCAAGCTGCTTTTCACTTGAAACAAAATGTAGTTCCACAGTACCATTCATTACATGTTCCCTTATGAAGTGGTACTTGATATCTATGTGCTTTGTCCTTGAATGCTGTACTGGATTTTTAGTGATGGCAATTACACTTGTGTTATCACAGAAAATGGGAATTCTTTCCACTTGGAGACCATAGTCTACCAATTGTTTTTCATCCACAAAATCTGTGCACAGCAACTGCCAGCAGCAATATATTCAGCTTCAGCTGTAAAAGTAGAAACTGAATTTTGCTTTTTACTAAACCAGGACACAAGCTTATTTCCTAGAAATTGACAGGTTCCTGTTGTACTTTTTCTATCAATTCTACAACCTGCATAATCTACATCTGAATAACCAGTTAGATCAAAACCAGAATCTCTAGAGTACCAAATGCCAGGTTTTGGTGTTCCCTTGAGATATCTGAAAATTCTCTTAATAGCTACTAAGTGAGATTCTCTAGGATCAGCCTGAAATCTAGCACACAAACATGTAGCAAACATTATATCTGGCCTACTAGCTGTTAAGTACATAAGTGAGCCAACCATGCCCCTATAACTTGAAATATCCATAGACTTTTCAGTAGTGTTTAATTCAAGTTTAGTTGCAGTAGCCATGGGAGTTTTTGCAGATGTGTAATCCATTAGATCAAACTTCTTTAAAAGATCATAAATGTATTTAGTTTGACTAATGAATATTCCATCACTAACTTGCTTAACTTGCAAATCAAGAAAGTAAGTTAGTTCTCCCATCATACTCATTTCATACTTACTTTGCATCAATTTGGCAAACTTTTTACAAAGTTTTTCATCTGTAGAGCCAAAAATAATGTCATCTACATAAATTTGAACAAGTATACTAGAGTCATTAATATTTCTAAAGAAAAGAGTTTTATCAACAGTACCTCTAGTGAAGTGATTCTCTAAAAGAAACTTTGACAAAGTGTCATACCAGGCTCTAGGTGCTTGCTTCAGTCCATAAAGTGCTTTCAAAAGATAGTAAACATATTCTGGAAAGTTTGGATCTTCAAAACCAGGAGGCTGACTGATATAGACTTCCTCCTCCAAATCTCTATTCAGAAAGGCACTTTTGACATCCATTTGATAGACTTTGAAATTGGCATGGGCTGCATAGGCTAAGAAGATTCTGATAGCTTCAAGTCTTGCAATAGGAGCAAATGTTTCATCAAAATCTATTCCTTCTTGTTGACAATAGCCCTTAGCAACCAATCTAGCTTTGTTCCTGACTACTATGCCATTTTCATCCATCTTGTTTCTGAATACCCATTTGGTGTCAATTGAATTCTTTCCTCTAGGCTTGGGCATCAGCTTCCATACCTTATTCCTCTCAAATGGGTCTAGCTCCTCCTGCATAGCTAAAATTCAATCAGGATCCAACAAAATTTCTTCTACCTTCTTTGGTTCTTCCTTAGAAAGAAAGTTGTTGTACATACATTCTTCTTGAGTTGCTCTCCTTATTTGAACTCTAGAAGATACATCACCAATGATGAGCTCAAAGGGGTGATCCTTTGTCCATTTTCTTTGTTGAGGTAGATTAGCTCTAGATGAAGAGGCCACATTGTTGTCTTGATGTGTGATTGAGTTTTGATTGTTAGAAACTCCCCCTGGGTTAATGGATATTTGATTTGAGAAAGGGGAGCTTTCTGTAAGTGATCTATTCTGACTTCCAGCTTCTTTTGATGACCCGACGGATAGTGAATTTTGAGTACCGACGGATGAGGCTGGTAGTCTCCTGACGGATGAAGCATTTTGTAACTCGACATATGTTGAATTTTGTGCTTCATTGGTAGTGGATTTTTCTGTATTATCCTTTGATACTGTTTCTTGATCACTTTCATCATCACTGTCATCACTAACCATCTCCATATTGTCAAATTTGAGGCTCTCACGGTAATCTCCATCTTGCAGTCCTTCAATTCTTTAATCATCAAACAAAACATGTATTGATTCCATAACAATGTTGGTTCTTAGATTGTAGACTCTATATGCTTTACCAACAGCATATCCAACAAAAATTCCTTCATCTGCTTTAGCATCAAACTTCCCATTTTGATCAGTTTAAAACCAGAGTACGTCACAAGAGTATTAAGGTTCAAAGTAAAGAAAACTAGCATCCACTGTTACAACGAATAAAAGAATTACAAGAAATCGTATGCTTCCTTTTTTCGTTGCGGTGTGCTAAAACGATCTTCTTAATTTTCTCTCCTTGCTCCTTGCTTGTTACTTCGTATTGGGAAACATCTCTGAAGATTACTTATATAGAAGTCCACAAGAATCAGCCGTCTCAGAAGTCCGGTAGAACACGAATTAAAAAATTAGAATTAAATTTATCGACCCCAGGTGGCCGCCCCAGCTTCCCAGGCGGGCGCCTCAGCTTCCAAGCGGCCGCCCCAGATCCCAGGCGGGCCCCTCAACACTTTCTGGAAAATTCTTCTTTCTGGTCCTGATTTTGCTAATTTCTTCGCACAACTCCATGCAATTGATTACATGTACTTTCCTAGGCTTATTATGATGAATTCTTCCTACATACGCAAGTTATACCCTAAAATACAAACACACTAGAAAAACGCATCAAATACACAAAATACTTGATTTCAAGACATCAATTCAAGCCATTATATGACGTTCTAAGTGGTATAAAATGGCACTTATCACACCCCCAAACTTAAATCGATGCTTGTCCTCAAGCGTCACAGACTCAAAAACAAAATAAAAACATGCATGAATGCAAACTACATGAACGCAACGATCCCCATCGTAATGACTAAACCAACCAACACATGACATCTCAACAAATGCAATTAGGCGACTAAAGATCAATCAAATCACACAGGCTAACATACAACTAGAAACGTGGTGTGTGCAAATGCTTAACAGATATGCTTCGAAACTAGATCAATTATCATAACTCAATTATCCTCAAGGCAATCACATGATTATACGAAGAATAAATTCTAGACACAAAATGACTTATAACACTTCAAGATCACTGGAGCTTATTACGGAATCATACTTTTATTCAATATAATAAACAAATGCTTATTTAATCGTGCAATGAGTGAGGTCCACAAAAGACTTATGCAATGGCATCCATTTAACGAGCGTTGGGTTAGCGCATCCCAGACTAGAAAAGCCTTAGGTCACTAGGCACAAAGTCCCCTAAGAACCTAATAACTCGAATACCAAAGAGCTCACTCGTGATCAATTATGCATTAAACCATATATATTTTTTTCTTTTTCTCTTTTTATTTTATTTTTATTTTTTATTTTTTCAAATTTCTGAGCAAGTGCGTTTCGCTCCATCTTGCTCAACCCTAGACTACTCGCATACAATACGAGCCGGCTACTAGCCATTTGACGCCTAGCCACAACTAGCAATGAATTCCAATTTTTACTCCAATTTTATCTTTTCATGCCTTTTATCATTAAGAGCCTATTATACATTCTAAGCATAAATAATAGATTAACCTCAAAAACCATCAAACCATGACAACAATCTAGTCCTTAAGCATACTCTAAGACTTAGTGAAATTATAAGTGTTTCTAGCATGCATGCCAACCTAATAAAATTCAATATCACTCTACCGCTATCACTGCACTCGCATCAATATCACATATCAATTAGTAAGGCAACACAAAAGGGATCATGGTTTATGCATGAGCTAAATGTCATGATAAATAAAGCTATAAAATAAAAAAAAACTATAAGGCAAAAACATGCAACTATATGAACTAAACTATCATGAATATGCAACTACATGACACACACACAAATATGTTCCTTAACTACCACCCCCAAACTTAAAATCTTCACTGTCCCCAGTGAAGGTAATAGAAAGAAACACAGGATATACCTACTCAGAAAGATCATCATCATCATCATCACCCTCAGAGGGTGGAGTGTCAGGAGGCGGATAAGCAGTGTCCTCACCAAAAACGGGCCACTGGATGTCAGCTCTAAGGCCTCTGAAAGCAGTCCCAAGTGCTAGGGTGAGCTCCTGTGAAAACCTACTCTGCGACTCGTACATCACATCCATCCTCCTGGAAAGCCTCATGTACTGGACATCAGCCATCCCTGAACCATCACCTTCCTGGGCTCTAGAAGAACCTGCCTCGCCATGAGCCAGACTGGGCCTAGCCATCGTAGCACCAGCTTCTGGACGTCCCCCTGGGAGATGATATCCCAAACCATGCTCCTCGGGCTCTCCATCCGTCCACCCCTGCATCGCATTCAGCGTCAATGAATCAATAGGAGTGGCCGACATCTGCAGCTGCTCATAAGAAGGCCAGTGGACTCCAACTGCCTTGCACAGCTTCGTGACGATAGAGGCATAATGGATGTTGCTATGCGACCTCCCCCTCAAAAACTTCAAAATCCTTTGGTAGATGAACTCACCAAGGTCCACATAATATTCCTCATTCAAAATCCCCTACAACAACTTGGCTCTCTCAACTGTAACCTCATGTGCATGCGAAGAATGCAAAATATTAGCACAAATAAAGGCATTCCATGCACGGGCATACCTGTTCATCGCAACAGCCGGAAAAGAACAATACTCGTTAGATCCCATCTTAAACTTCCACACCGTGCCCGGCTGACAAAGAGTAGCAATAATCAAATCCGAGTCAAAATCCTTGGGGGTCTTCTCATTCCAATTCTCCTCCTGGGGCTTTCTCTGACGCTGCCCGATAATATGCCGAATCTCCGTGGGCTGATAATCAACAGTAAGCCCACGAACAACCGTATACCCATTCTTGTCGGCCTTGGCGTTCGCATAAAACTCGCGGACCACACTTATCGGGACCGCCTCAGAAGACTCACAAAAAGTAATCCACCCCTTCTCAATAATCATCGGTAATAACTCACCATCCCTCCCTGATGGCAAAAACCCCCTCTCCTTCAGAATCGGCTTCATCAGAAGCCAAGCATACTCTTCCTCAGCAGCCCTGTCCACCAATCGGGGTCTCGCAGCAGTACCCCTCGAAGAATCAACAATAGGAATGGTGCTGCTGCTATCAACAGTTCGAGATCTCTTAGGGGCCATTGAAACTGAGAATAAGTGTTTGAGATTTGTGTTTTTTGTGTAGGAGAGAGTTTTTTAAGTTAAAAGTATATGAGAGTGTATATGGAGAGGTTGTGTGTATATATAGGGTGGGATTTAGGTTTAGAATTAGAGTATGAGTGGGGTTTGTGGCTTGTTTGTTGGAGAAAATTCATGGGTTAATGGGGTTACAGCTGTGGTATTTTATTTTTGAGGTTTTTCTGTTTTTTTATAAGGCTAGAAAAAAAATTCCGGCAGTCGAGCTCCAAGCGGCCGCCCCAGATCTCCAGGCAGGCGCCTCAGCTCCCAAGCGGCCGCCCCAGATCCCAAGCAGGCGCCTGGGAGGTTTCTGGAAAAAAAAAATTTGCCTTTGTTTTTTCTGATTTTTTTGGGTTTTTTGGATAGAGTACTAACTTCTAAAGGTTCCTATAGTCTCAAATCTTGGGTTGCCTCCCAAGAAGCGCTTCTTTTACATCATTAGCTTGACGTAGAGTAGTTCGATCAAGTTGACAATAAAACGGCACTAACCACTTCCCGGTTTGCCGTGTCCCCATAATAGTGCTTCAATCTCTAACCATTAACCTTGAATGCTTGGCCCGAATTGTTCTCAAAAATCTCCACCGCTCTATGTGGAAACACAGTTTTGACGATAAATGGTCCAGACCACCTTCATTTCAAATTTCCAGGAAAAAGTCGGAGACGAGAGTTGAATAAAAGAACTTGTTGCCCTGGCATGAATGACTTAGGAGACAGCTTCCTGTTGTGCCACCTTTTTACTTTTTCCTTGTACATTTTGTTGTTCTCGTACACTTGCAATCGAAATTCATCAAGTTCATTTAACTGAAGCATTTGCTTCTTCCCAGCTGCATCTAGATCAAGGTTTAACTTCTTCAATGCCCAATAAGCCTTATGCTCCAGCTCCGCAGGTAAATGACATCCCTTATCATAGACAAGTTGAAACGGGTACATCCCAAGTGGAGTCTTGTATGCTGTTCTATAAGCCCAAACAGCTTCATCGACCTTTAAAGACCAATCTTTCCTTGACGGACAAACAACTTTCTCTAGAATGCGCTTGATCTCTCTATTAGACACTTCAGCTTGACCATTAGTTTGCGGATGATAGGCAGTAGCAATACGATGATTTACATTGTAGCGTTGCATCATAGAAGTGAACTTACGATTGCAGAAATGCGACCCCTCATCACTTATGATTACTCGTGGTGTTCCAAACCTTGCGAATATCTTCTTATGAAGAAAACTCAACACTACCTTTGAATCATTTGTCGGTAGAGCCTTGACTTCTACCTATTTCGAGACATAATCGACTGCCAGCAAGATATACTGATTATTGCAGGACGAGATAAATGGTCCCATAAAATCGTAAATGAACTTGAAATGGTTTCAGGTTCTTTCTCTAAATCTGCCTAGTTTATGTTCTGATACATCAAACTTTATGATCAGTATTTACAGATATTACTGTCTTTGTGTATTCTGTGCTTAAATTGAAATTTGCTTAAGTGCTAATTGTTGTCTGATGTAAATTTCTAAACTCTGATAGTGATATGGATGTTTCTGTGACTATTCAATCCAACGAGGATAACTGTGCTAGATGCTGACCTAGTAGTCTTTAAATACTAAAGATCCCATGTTTGAAGTAATTGTTTATGTGAAAATCTTTTTACACAAGCAAATTCTGATATTGAGCTTAGTTAAAGTTTACTTTGTGTATCTTATTACTAAGTCAAAAACTAGAATAGTGCTTCTTATCTGTTAAGTTCTGATGTTAGTAAATCTGATGGATGTACTAAGTGCTGATAAGCCTCACTTATCAAAAGAAAAAGAAAAGAAATAAATATCAGGTACTCCTTTGAGATCAAGAGTAAAAATGTGGAAGGGAAGACCCAAGTACATTGCTGGTATTAAGTAATATGCATTAGAAAAGCAAAATAAAATTTTCTTGGTGACTTTTCACATTCTCTGATTACTGGAGAAATACTTTGATAACAGCATAAATTCTGATAAGCAGTCGTGACTCACTTACACTGAGAAGCCACTGTAAAAAGGAATTCCAAAAGATGCATAAAATGAGCACAAAACAGTTGAGGTGGACTCATGCATGAACTCATTCTTTAGTAGACTTCAGAATAATGACAGATTTTGAGCAAAGTTCTTAGTTATGCCTTATTTCTAAGATGTACTGAAGTGAATCAGACTTTACTCTTTGTCTGATATTTAGCTTATTGCACACACATACACTCCATATGAATGATGAAAATTACTGTGGTGATAAATGTTGTTTTAGATGAACAGTCTAAGTGTCAGTTGTATAAATTCTGAGGACAAGTTCTAATGGAAGTTCTAGTGATTAAGTTCTGATATACCCATATCAGTATTTGTGTGAAGAATTATAGGATTAAACATTCACTTTTCGAGTAAAGGAGCCATCTTCTGATGACTTTTAAATTCTGTTAATAATCAAGTTCTGATGCTGACGTGGCAGTATGTATTTACTTGGTTTATTTTTGGTCATTACTTCAACGATTATATTTTCTCAGAATATTGGTTTATGTGAGATAAATCAATCATAATCATTATGGGTTAGTGGTTAACGTGTATGTCCTGAAAAACTGCATGTGCACGGTAATTATTGCTTATTTTACGTGCCCATTAACTTCTGCTCTAACCGTTTATTGACTGTTCACATGGTGATAGGTGTAAAGTGTATCTCATGCCTCAAAAATACAACTGTTGAGTGGAGAGAGTGTATATATGAGAGATAAAATATTTTCTAATCTTTTACTTACTTTTCTATTCTAAATCTCTTTTACTTTCTCTCTCTCTCTCTCTCTCTCTCTTATTTTTTGAAGTTGTTTTTCTCTCAGGACTTTTCACAAACACTTTGCAAATATTCTCTTACTCAATTTCTTACAGAGATGGCACCAAAAGACGTAATTTTCGATGGGGCTAAGTTTGTTCCTAATAACTTCTCCGCTATTCTTAGCAAGGCAGAAGCCGCATCAAAACTTCACATCATTCAGGACTTTCTTAATAGTTCTGATATTGGGTACGCTTTGACCCAACCTGATGCCGTCTCTGGTATTCAAGTGCTGGAGTTCTGGAGAAGCGGAGTATATGATGATGGTGGTGCTCAAGGGTCCCCAAGTATTATTTTTTCATCAGGGGAGGATGAGCATGTCGTGACATTGGCCACGGTTTGACAAGCACTGCAGCTGCCCGAGAACTGTGTTTATTCTACTGTTGAGGATCCAATTCTTCAAAACATGATGGCCAGTCTGGGGTATGAGAGGACATTGGCAAAGCTGGGTCAGTTGAAGAGATCTTACATACAGAAGGAATGGAGTTTCTTCTTTGACTGCATAACCAAGGCTTTTGCAAACAAATGTTCTAATTTCGATGCAATCTCCATATTCAGCCAACAAATCGGGTATGCTCTCATTAACGAAACTGATTTTGATTATACAAGTGTTGTCTTAGGTTTCATTGGGGATAGAATGACAGAAGACAGAAATACTGTTTACTTTGCTAGATTCTGTCAGCTTATTTATAGTTTTTGTTGTGATGATAAGCCCCAATCAGCTAGTGAATTAATTCCATCATTCAGACTAGGTAAAAGAGCTTTTAATGACTTATTATCTACTGATAATAAGAAGGCTGTGTTAAGACCCCTCCAAGTTCCTTTATCTGTCAAACAAGCCTTAATAACCTATGATTCAGTTAAATACACTGAACTATATCCTGATATCTAACCATCAGAACCTCAACCACCAGCACCTACCACCTCTACACAACCACCTCAAACTTCTCAACCACAACCATCAGCACATCGAGTGAAGCCTTCATCTTCAAGACCAAAGAGGACAAAGAATGTACCTTAGTCTCAACAGAAGAAAAGGAGAATTATTCTGAGAGATGAATCGGATTCTAAGGAACAGGCCCCTTTTTCAGAACCTGTTGTTGTAGAAGCTGAGAAGGTCTCTTCTCAGAAAGATACTGTAACTGGGAGTTCTAGGCCCCTTAAAAGGCTTAGAAAGTTAAATTCTGATGATAAACTCCTATAGTGTCTCCACCTTTGAAGAAATTGAAGAAACAGAGAGCTCACAGGGACACAGTTGAGTCAGATTCAGAAGATGAGGAAGCAGCTAAGGAAGGGGGTCAGGAATCTCTGATCCCAACAGAACCAATTGTTATTGAATCACTTCCTTCTGCACAACCAGAAACTGCTCAAGACAGAGTGCCTACACCTCCTGTGTCACCTATAATTGAACAAGTACATACTGAAGACCCAGGTACAAGTGCTGAAATTGATATTCATATCTTGATTGTGCCTGAGGTTCTGTACTTAGAAGCTCCAGCAACTCAACTCACTCCACCAACAACACCAATTCAAGATGCTGATTTCAATGAAGATGTTCCAACTACACCAATTCTGAATCTGGATAATGAGAATCATATTTAAGGTGGGCATCAAGATTTGGTTGTTGGTCAAAACTTAGATGCAGATCAGAATTTAGAGGATGATGTTGAAGCCTCTATTGCCTCACATACTGCTATTCTATCAGAGGATGCTGATACTGCTGGATCTATAAGTTCTGCTGCTGATAATGCTAAAACTACTGGTGAAGCTGCTGCCAATTTAGATGGTGATGCAGCTGGTCCATCAGGACATGTACCTCAACAAACAGTTAATAAAGCTGATTTAGTCAAGAAGTTTGTTAAAGAGGAAGCACCAGTAACTTGGAGTGAAACTCCTAGAGGAAAGGAGTGGACTAAGGAATGGAACACAATTAGTTTTGTTCCTTCTGAAAAGATTCTTGCTGAGCATCTGGCAAAAGCTGATGAAATGCTGATAAATGATGATTTCAAGGCACAATTGAGAGTTACTGCATTGAGTACTAGGCACCTTCAAGGTCAACACTCAATAACTCATGCCAAGGTGAATAAAATTCAAGAAACCTTGATCCAGCAAGATATGAATGTGAAACTTGAAAATAACAGATTTTTCAAGCCTGCCTTTGATAGAATTGCCTACATTGAGAAAACTCAGGAGAAGCAACAAACTCAGATTGATAAAATTTTAAATAATCAAGCTTCTCATCAAACTCAACTCAATGAGATCCAATCTTCAGTGGAATTGCTTGTCTATCTTCTTTTACCTGGTGATGCCAAAAAGGGGGAGAAAGTGATTAAGTCCAAATGCAAATCTATTCAGACACTAAAGGGAAAGGATGATGGAAATGATGACCAGGGAAACTCTGATAAGAGTAGAGGTCATGGTCAAGGCAAAGGATTTTCATCAAGTAAAGCTAGAATTACAAGTCAAGGAACAAGTTCTGATACTGGGAGAAGAATAAGTTCTGATACTGGTAAAAGGATAAGTTCTGGTGAACATCTGGAACTTGATGAAGAAATTTCAAAGAAATTATTTCTTAAAGAAAATCCAGGAATGGACTTTGAGAGTCTAAAGGAAGAAGAAGCTAGACTCAAAGCAGAAAGTGTCAAGATAAAATCTAAAGCTTTTGTTGCTGAAAAGAAACTTCCAAAGCTTAAGGGTATTGTGATAAAGGAAAGAACAAATTCTAAGGCAACCAAAGTTAAATCACAAGTGGAAGTAGATCCAAGGTCCAAGGGCAAAGAAAAAGTTGATGAACCTGTAAGGGTTTATATGCCAGTCATGGATGAAGAAATAACTGATGAAGAAGATGTTAATCTTACTCTGATGAAAAAGAATATTTCTCAAACAACCTCTGACATGGCTCATGTTGTTCAGAGTCAAGATGTAGTAAGTTCTGATATGACAGTGAAGCAAGCAACCTCTGACATAGCTCAAGTTGACTTGATATCAGAAGTTAAGGAAAAGAAAACCTCTGACATTACTCATGTTAAACCTTCAAAGATACTCCTACCAGGATTCACCAATGCTAAACAAACTCAACCTTTGAATACTGCAACAAGTGGTTTTGAAGCAAGAGTTGTTACATGAAAGGAAGCAAGAGATAAATCTGGATTGGGTAGTTCTGATGAAAGAAGAGTACACAACACTACCAATGATCCAACTTCCTTAAGTGAACTAGTTGTAGGAGCAACTCCTGAAAGATTGAATCAACTTGAATCTGTACAAATGGTTTACCATTCTATTTTGAAAGAACACATCATGTTATATTTTATGACAGATGGTAGGGTATTCCAGATCAGGAAGAATGCTAGTCCACTAAAGTATTTTGAAGAACTGGAACATGTTCTATTTCTACTTCAAGTGAAAAATAGATTAACAAATGGTGCTGCAGGTTATTTAAAGTCACAAATTCAAAGACAGAAGAAGCTTTACTCTGTAAAGTCTGACAGCCCATACTGTCCCAAGTACAGAGATCACAAAGGTGATATTGTTAAAATGAAGCCTAACACTGTTAAGATCATAACTACTTTTCTGGGTTATAAGGCTGTGAAATTCAATCTAGAGTCTGACAAGGCATATTTGATCAGACTAGATCAGGACATAAGGAAAGCTAAAATAAATGATCTCAGGGCTGTTATTTTTCAAATTGGCGAAGATACAGCTGAATTGAAAAATGCTAAAAGGAGGATGGTCAATGAACTTCAATATGCTGAGAGATGTCTTTTGAAGAACTATCTCAGAACAACTCCTAACATCATAGAGATCAGAAATTGAAGCCAAGTCGAAGATCTACAACTGCTTAAATTCTGAAGTGTATACAGACTGAAGCTGATATCAAATCTTAAGGATGGTAAAGCTGAAAGGACTGTAAGTTGTAGTTATCTAGTCAAATTCTCATGCATTTGTACTTAATGTTTTTTACATCATCAAATATCTGTTAAACTTGTATATTATGCTAATTTATAAGTTGGGGGAGATTGTTAGATATATTGGTGATGTCATGTCTAATATGATTTATGTTTAGTTTTCAGATCTTACTTATACAGGACAAATCAGTACTTAACTCGAAATCAGTACTTATACTGAAGTCAGAACTTAAGTTATCAAAACTTAAGTTATCAGGAGATATTTATCAGGAGATAATATCAGAACTTAAGGAGACTTTCAGATAAGGAAGACGGTTGATTGAAAGGAAAGAATATCAAGACAAATACAAGAAGAGATATGCATGAAGAAGGAATTCTATGAAGAATAGAATACTTGGAAGAAAAGATAACTGATTGATATATATTAGAAAGCAGAATTATATTCAATATCAATTAGAAGATTATCTTGTAACTGTGTAGTATATAAACACAGACATAGGGTTTACACTATATCTGTTATCATTATCGAAAATATTATTCATTGTAACCCTAGCAGCTCTTGTGATAATTTGTTCATCACTGAGAGAGGATAGTTCCATATTGTAACATAGTTTATTGTGTTGAATAAAATCTGTGTTCAGTTACTTGTGTTCTTAATTCGATTTGATTGTAGTAAACACTGTATTCAACCCCCTTCTACAGTGTTTGTGACCTAACATACATATCTTTATACTTTGAAATAGTTAAAAATATTTTCATACACACTAGTGTATATTATATACGTAATTTTCTATGATGTCGAAAAAAATATACATAACTTTTTATTCTAATATACACGTCTATTAAAATTTTGTACGTTAACACTTATATGATAAAAAGTTATGTATGTATATGTTCAATAAAATTATTATTACTATAACTGAAGGAATTTGGTTAATAAAAACTCGATGTTCGCGACCAAAAATAAAATCTGTAATAGTAGCCGGTGATCCGAAAAATTTACCGAATTTTGGTGGTTTGTTCTTAATAAGTGGCTAGATTTTCTAGGATTTATTTTTGTTTTCTCGCAACTCTCAAAAATGTGTCCCAACAATGTGATTATGTACTCCTCTTTAAGGGGATCATGCCGAACATAATTTTTGGAGAACAAGAAACCCATATGGGCTTGATTTTTCCTTCTGGGTCAAATAGGAGTTTTCGAACCAACTTCCTATTCTGACTCGAACTTCTATTTGCTTGAGGATTTTCCATCTATGCGGCCTAGTCACGAAAAATCAAGGCTCGATTACGACTTCAGGAATTTCACGAATAAAGTGACTCCCCAACTAGTGGATAAAGCACGTCATTGCCCATCGATGAGGATAATCCACCAGACTACAGTACGAGTGAGACCAAACATACATATGCAAAGTACAGGATAACTCCAAAAGTTTCCTAATGAGGACAACCCGTTGAATGCAGAGACGAGACTCTCAAAGCACATATTAAATTTAAACGTGTCATCCTCTATGAGAACAACTCGCAAGATTACATAACATCGCCTTTGAATGTTATTCAGGATAATATGCTCCTATAAGCCCCTTATGAACCCTTAGGGAGCGCCCTAAATGATTAGCTCCTCTCCGGAGGCTCCTCCGGACCCTTAGGGTGCGTCCTAAGGGGTTGGAGCCTGTTAGAGGCTATCACAGTCACTTTTCTGATCGTTGAAGTTAAACTATTCTTCCGTTAAGTAATAGGAACAAACCTCTTTTCAATATACTCATTGTTGTGCAAGACATGCCTGTATAATAAAAAGACTAAGTCAAATTGACAACCTTGAGATTTAGTTGTATGATAATCTAAATTTATATTATGTACTGTATTTATTTAGTTTATAAAAAATTTAGAAGATTGGACTGGAGTATTTTTCTGTAAATAGTTTCAAGTCTAAGAATAAACTCTGGAAGAAGATCAAGGAAAGATCATGCCTCAGATAAAAGAGGTAGAAGCTTGGAGTTGAATAAATCTGTTTTGTGAAAAATGTTTTAATTCAAGATATCGACAAATCACAGATCAGGTTATATAGAGAAGTCATTCGAGAACTCCATAATGACTTATCGAGAAGTCCAAAATGGCTTATAGAGAAGTCTCAGAGATATCGACAAGTCAAATGAAGATGTGAAGATTGGAGATATCGACAAGTAATTTCTGCATGTAGAGAACTCAGAGATATCGACAAGTCAAATGAAGATGTGAAGATTGGAGATATCGACAAGTCAATTTCTTATTAGAGATCTCAGAGATATCAACAAGTCAAAATGCATATAGAGATCTCAGAGATATCGATAAGTCATTTCTACATGTAGAGATCTAGAGGCCTCGACAAGTCAAGTACACATATAGAGAACTCAGAGACCTCGACAAGTCGAATATAGTTATAGAGAACTCAGAGATCTCGATAAGTGTCACATCTCTATAGAACAAACTAGAGATCTCGATATGAATCTCAAATACAGTAATACAGACAAGTTAAAAATTTAAGATTATCAATCAACAAATGATCTATTTACTTATATTAGAAAGTCTACAAAAGCAACTTGAAGAGTGCAAGATCAAAGGCCAATATTAACTGACAAAGGATGGTCACAGACCTACAAGATTTACAAAGATTTATTAAGCCATAAAAAGAAAGATTCAGAGATAGCTTAGGAAAGGGTTTAGTACATCTTATTGCATGCTGTATAAACCTATGTTTACTAATCTATAAAGTAAACACTGGTCCTTTATTTTTAGTTGTAACAAAATAGATCTAAATTTTCTTGTACTCTCTCAAGTAAAAAACTGAGTTCTTATATTTTTAAAAACATAGAATTTGAAGCAAGAAAAACTTAATTAATACAAATTAAGTGAGTTTTGAAATATTATGCTTGTGATTTTATTTCTGTTGAACACAATATTTTTACAAATCATAAACTGCTTTGTTCACCATATCCAAACAAGTTTGAAAAAGGATAAAAATCAAGAAAACACATTCACCCTAGAGCAAAATCTGAATGAAAACAGATAAAGATCTTGAAAGTATTAGTGCACACAAGTTAAGTAGCATCAAGATACCATTATTTGACAGAGCCAACTACACACTATGGAGAAGAGGATGATGCTGTTTATAAGGATGGCTAACCCATTATATATACAGATTCTCAAGAATGGCCCTTTCACTCCGATGGAAAGGGTTGAGGAATCCACATATAGAGACATGGTCATCCCATCTCATTATGCCCCTAAAGATCCCTCAAAATACATTGAAACTAAAAAAGAGAAAGTCTCTCTGGATAGTGGCTTGCAATTAATTCTGATAGAGTCACTTGACAATGTGATGTACAACAATATTGTTAACTGTGACACAACCAAACAGATCTGGGAGAAAATAGAGATTTTGTTTTAGGGAACATAGAAAGTTAGGTCATATCAAAGGAGGATACCGGTGTCTTAGTATGAAGGTTTTATAGCAAAACCTAAAGAAGGAATTACTAAAGTTTTTGAAAGGTTTAACAAATTGATAAATGACTTGCAACTTCATGATAAGTATTATGAAGCTGAGGAGGTGAACCTAAAATTCTTGCTATCTGATGTGTTTATTTTATTCTAATAACCGCAAGCGCACGGTGTCTATTTCTAGTACAAGTTGGCAAGTGGGTTGTATCTACAAGGAGACAGGTTCTATCAATTTTGATTCAGTTACTATTAATTGTTTCAAGGATAAATCGATTATAAAGATTTTAATTAACTAATAACTATGACTAAATTAACACTAATTAATTAGACTTTAAACAAGAAATTAAAAATCTAGAGAAATCAGGTCCACCATGCTTACAAAATAACCGGCTTCTAAGCTGCAACAATAAATGTGATCACATAACTAAAGTATGTTAATATCTCCCGAGCATTAACACTCTCGAAATCTTACACAATTTATCACTTCTAGTAATTTAATTAGTTAGGTATTTAGAACAATTGTTAATCTCTCCCGATCATTAACACTCTCAGAAATCCAATGATGCTCTCACTCTCACTTTCAATTCTGCTAATCGTTTGTGTGCCTCTAGTGAGTAAAATCTCCCGATCTGTTACGACCGGCATTTTATGTAATATTATTTGTGGATTTGGTATAATATTAAAGTCAAATGAAAATATATTCAATGATTGTACGCTAGTATGAGTGAAAATTTCTGCATTATAAATTTGCTTTGTGTAGTATATGATTTTTTTTAAAGCAAGAGTTTATTTAATTTCTTTATTTTTTTGATTTATAAGGAATATTCTAAGCTTTGGAAAAATTTTCTTTTTAAAAGGTATTTTGTTCACAAATTTTGAAAATGAATTTATAAAGTCTCTAAAAATCCAAGTTAATTTATGGTATAAATTTTATAATTTTTGAACTTGTATTTTATTTTATAAAAATAAATCATTATAAATTTTAGTTGTTATATTTATCGAATTACATGAATAACCTTGCATGCAAACTCTCTTCTATTCAACTAAAGGGCTAAAAAGGACAATTACAACCCTACTAACTCTCATCTTGCTAACCAAATTACTCATTATTTTATAAAAATAAATCATTATAAATTTTAGTTGTTATATTTATCGAATTACATGAATAACCTTGCATGCAAACTCTCTTCTATTCAACTAAAGGGCTAAAAAGGACAATTACAACCCCACTAACTCTCATCTTGCTAACCAAATTACTCATTTGTCCTTGCATGCAAAATGGTCCTAGTATGTGGGAAGGATAATCTTGTCAATTCTCATTTCCACTCACTTATTTCAATCAATCAAAATCATAAAAACCCAAAGTACAAAGTGTTGTGATCATTCACCCCACTCCACACTCCACCCTCACTCTCTCCTCCCTCCCTCCTCCCTCACCTCTCGGTTTTTCCTCCCTCTCGGCAATCACCATAGCCGAAGCCCCCATCCCCTTTCTTTTCTCCATTCTTTCACTCAAACATCCATCTTATATTCAAGTAATCTTGCTCCCTACATGTTGTCTATATATATTTCAAAGAGTTTTGAGTAGAAATTTTAAGTTTAAGGGTTGCATGTAAAGGTTTTAGTGAAACTCAAAATACAATCTTGATTCTTATGGATTTAAGGTTGTTTTTGAGAGGTCTACAAGGAATGGATAAATGCCAAGTCTTGAGAAGGAAACTCTTGATGATTTAATGGCCATTTCCATCCATTTTATTCGGCCATGACCATATGGGAGCCGAATGAATGATCCTTGAAATCATTCTTGTTGTTTTGATCAATTCTTGCATGTTTATGTGATAATGACTTGAATTTTATGGTAAAAATTTGATAAAACTCCTTCCATGCTAAGTGATCACCTAGGTATACCTTATTCTAGGCTTGCATGTCAATTTTAAGATGGAATATATGTAGAAAATGTGTTGTTTTGGTTTGAAAAACCCGAAGTCATGCATGCATGAGGATTTCTCTTAGAATGTTGTAAGATTTTGATCATTTGGAAAGATTTTGTTAGTAATCCTTAATTTCAGTAGGTATAATGTGTTAATATTGATTTATGCTTCTTGTTGCATGGTAATAATTCGTGATTATCTTTTATAAAAATGCATACCTTGTTGTTTCAAAAGCATGAAGATTTGTGATTTGTGAAGTGTAGATTCTCTTGTTTTGCCATAATTGTACTTAAGGTAAGGATGATCTCACCAAGGTTATTTTGAGAATAAGGGAGTTAGTTCAGTAGAATACCATGTTTAAGTCTTGGTTTGAGTATTGGGTTGTTGGTAGTTGAGTTTGTCAAGTCAAAACCTTGGAGAAATGAGAATTATAGTTTCTGCAGAAAATAAGTTTAGTACTCTGAGGTTTAGAGTGAGTTCTGACCATGTCATTGGTGTGCACTTTGAGGCCCAAGCTACCAGAAGTTAGTATTGGAAGTATATAAAAGGTTTTAGGAGTTGGTTAGAGGTTTGCATGTTATTTGGTTAGGTGCACAAGTAGAATAACAAAATCTGTCCAGCAGGGGACAGTTTTGTTGCAACTTAGAAATAGGGAGATTTGACCATGTCATGGGTAGGCCCTCATTAGGCCCAATTGGACCTTAGTTAGAGGGAGTGTCAGAGAAGTTTTTCCAACCATAGTTCATAGGATATGAGTTAGAACCATGTGTCACAAGTTAATTCAAGTCAGGGCATTTTCTGCCCAGAAAAACAGGGGAACCTTGGACTTTTAGCTTAGGCCCAAGAAGGCCCAAGCCAGGCCCTTGAGCCACATCAAGTTTGTGAGATTCCCTTAGGTCAGGAGAGTCTTGTGTAAAAGTTTTGAAGGAAAACTTTTAGTTTAAGAGTGTCTAATGTACTCAAGAAACCATAGTTGTCATTCTGAAATTTGTACCGGTGATCACTTTCACTTATCACATAGTTTTAGAAGACTTAGAAGTGAGTATTAGGTCGACCACCATAGTTGTAAGATAGTATAAGGTCAGTAGAGCAAAAGGCACAAGTAAGGGTCAATAGGTTTTGGATAATTTAGGAAAGGCACATCGAGTTAGGAAGCCAAAATTAGAAGACTATGTCTAGTTTAGCGACCAAGTGACTTAAGTGGTGAGTCGAGATCATCCAAGCCTAGTGTTGCATTATGGTATATATGGTGTTATTTGGTGTTAATATATGATATGTGATTATGTGGCTACGTGTGTACATTTGAAATATAAAGGTGGATATAAATTAAGTGCGTATAGGCCTAAGTGCCATCCGTGTTTAATTTCAAGTTATAAATAGGTTAAGTTAGTGAGAATATATTATATTGAGGATTATTATTATTTATGTAGGATCTCGAGACGAGGGAAAACTTGCCATAAAGGTCGAGTGAAGCTCCAGTTGTTGCTCCTACCAGTCAGACCAGATCAGCCTATCTCAAGGCAAGTGATTCAACTTGACCTTCGTATTTACTATAAACAGTTCATATATATATCGATGCAATTATCCTGAGTCATTTTGATATGTTTAAATCAAGCGTATCTCTCACTTATCTTCGAATTATATAGAAATACCATGAACCCTCAAGTATGTATTGCAAGTAGTTCAAAAGTCTTTTCATGATATTTAAATGCCATGATAAAATAAAGAGTTGTTATATTACTTGATTGATCCTCTTGATTAGCATGCTGTTGATTCCTAAATATTGATATCTCATCCTGATACTTGAATCCCTATAGAACCTTACCTTGATACCTGAAAGCCAGATATTTATCAAAGTTATCCCTAATTGATTGATACCCCTCTTTCTTATCCTAAAGCTTGTCAATTCTGATATATCCTGAGCTAAAAATCACTTCTTCATACCTTAACACCCTTAGTATTCATGAAGCTTACATTCTTGATGATCCAGCACTTGAACCTTGATGAGAAACCATTGCTTTAAGCCAAATTTGGCAATTCCTTTCATGATATCCAATAAATAAAATGTGGGTTTTTTCAGTCCCAAAGGGGGATAAATGTTTTCTTTGAATAGTGGATCTGGACTGAGACGTGAGTCCTTTCCACACTTATATTAGGCTTAAAAGTTGCCTAAGGGATTCCTGTTAATGTTTTAGAACCCAGCGAGGTTCGGGATTACTTCGTGGCTGATCACCAGCTGTAATCCGTAGCGTCATAAAACGATTTTGATTAAGACATGATTTTAAAATTATTTTGATACAAGCAAAATGATGCCATCTCTCATAGTTTATCTCTCGTTATCATTAGTTATGTCTTTCCATTGACATTCTTAAAAGTATATCTCGATTTATGCTTTGTGTCGTACTGATAGCACTTGTTGAGCATTTGGCTCACTTCTTGCTTTACCCTGATATTACAGCTAGCAGCTATGGTTAGATTCAAGCAGACTGCCCGTAAGACCTGTGATGCTGATGCTTATGTTCGAGCTCAGGTAGAATAAGTAATAATAGTTGTGTGAGGACTCGGTATTTGTAATCAGATGTAATAGTTGGTAGTGTTGGGCTGTTCCAAACCCTAAACTGTAAGATCTTGGATTTGGTTGTGTATTCTTCTTTTAAAATATTGTAATAGCTATATTTATTTTGCTGTTTAAGTTGGGGGTGTGACAGGTTTTGGTATCAGAGCTACGGTTTAGAGTCCCTGGACAGCCCAAATAGGTTATAGGATATGTGTGTAGGTTATAGATAATAAGCGAGAGAGTAGGATAAGTAAATTTATTATTAATACTCCTCTTATTGGTTGTCAGCAAAGGGCGCATTCCTCGTCATCCTCTGGGTCGGATGATACTATTGCTTTATCCGTGTATGCTGAGTAGAGGCGTGAGTTCGACATGCTTCAGGGCAAGTACGACCGACTGATAGACCGACTGAAGAACGTGTATCCGGACAGCCGAAACTACGAAGGGAAGCCCAAGGAGCAGATGACTGAGAGACTTGAGACCTTGGTTCAGTACGTCAACACTAAGCTTGAGGAGATGCCAGCACACCGGGACCGTACCAGCCAGTATGTCATTCAGATGGTGGCGGATGAGCTCCAGAGCATTGTGAAGACGCTTCGAGAGGAAAAGACTACCAAGCCCCGTTCAGATGGAGTGGAGCCTTAGTTCTTTCCATTTACCTTTCATGTTGTTGTACTGTCAGACTCTGTGGAATCCCCAGTTGTTTCCGTTGTTTTCTTTAAATAAACCTATTATTCCTAGAATCAGACCTTATCCTAATCCTATGTACTGTGACCTTTAAAATTTCAATAATTATGTGCTATTGTTCCATTTGCTCTCAACTGTTATTTTATGTTTTTATCATCATATCTGCTTAATTTAGAAACTTGACCCCATATGTAAATGAGAATGCCATGCGAAACCCTCGAATCATTTTATCATTCATATCTGTTTTAACACAACTCTTATTTCAGGATCATGCCTCCCAAAAAGAAGAACCCAACAACCACCTCCACCACAGACCCAAATATTCTTCGACTACTGGAAACCTTGCAAGAGCAAACCAATGCTATAGCTCAACAACAACTAACTCTTCAACAACGAATTGAAAACCAAGATAACCGTGAGCCACACCAACCACCTGAACCACCAGTACCACCTAGACAAATTGTCACTTTCAAGGCTTTTCAGAATGTGAATCCACCTGCATTTCATGATACCACTGATCCAGTGATAGCTAACACATGGATCAAGGAGATGGAAAGGGCTTTTGAGTTGGTACAGTTAGGAGACGACCAGAAGACGCCGTATGCTACTTACTTCTTAAAGGGAGAAGTTATCTATTGGTGGGAATCAGTAAAGGCTATGGAAGTCACTCAGTAGGTTTCTTGGGAGAGATTTAAGAAGTTATTTCTGGACAAGTATTACCCTAAGTACATGCAGAATCAGATGGAGCTAAAATTTCTGGAGTTGAAGCAAGGGAACATGACTGTATTGGAGTATGAGAAGAAGTTCACTGAGTTGTCAAGGTTTGTGACAAAGTATACCAGCACTGAGGAGGAAAAAGCAAAGAAATTCCAGCAAGGATTGGAGCCTTGGATCAGAGATAGGGTGGCTATGTTTGAGCTTGAAACTTATGCGGGAGTAGTACAGAAAGCTGCTCTGATTGAGAATAATGGGATGCAGTCAAGGAAAGAGAGGGATAACAAGAAGAGGAAGGTTCCATTTTATGGAGAAAAGTTTGAAACCGGAAGTTCACAAGATTGGAATATAAAGAAGATTGGTTTCCAGAAGGGCGGAAATTTTCAAAAGAAGGGAAATTTAGGCAAAAGGCAAGAATCAAAAGGGAACAACCAGACAAGCCAAGGGCAATTTGGAGAAAACAGGTTCCAGAGACCGGAATGTAAGCACTGTGGAAGAAGGCACCCCAGAGTATGCAATAAGCTGAGCATGACCTGTTATAGGTGCAATCAGAAGGGACATTTGGCGAATGAGTGCAAGATGCCGAAGCCAGGAGTTACGTGCTACAAGTGTGGGAAGACTGGACACATGGATAGGGAGTGTAAGGCAACAGGACCAGTCAAAGCTCTGATGAATGTGGCAAGTACTAGTGCGAGTGTGCCAGTTGAGGTATTGGCATTACCTCCACCATCGACACCAACCCCACAAGCAACAGCAAGGATATTTGATTTGAAGATGAAGGATGCTGTACATAATTCGGAGGTGATAGCAGGTACACTTTTACTCAATAATGTCAAAGCTAAAGTATTGATTGATTCAGGAGCAACAAGATCTTTCATATCAGAATCTTTTGTTGATAAGCTCCAATGTGATAAAATGGTTATGAGTGAGGTAGTAATGTGGTAATTGCGAACCAAGAGAAGATTCCTGTGAATCAATTTTGTCCAAAGTGTGAGATTGATATTTCGGGGTATAAGTTCTCAGCCGACTTGATACTCTTCAAGTTGGGAGAGTTTGATATAATTTTAGGAATGGATTGGTTAGGAGAGAATAGCGCTCAGATAAATTGTAAGACCAAGATAGTGTATTTAAGGACGAAGAGTGGAGAGAAGGTAGTATTTAAGGGGCAGAGGCAAGAGCAACTATTTCTTATAGTTGTTCAGGCTAAGAAGTTACTTAGAAAAGGTTGTGAGTCGTTCCTAGCATATGAAGTGGATTCAGAGAGAGGCAGCCTCAGAATGGAAGATATTCCTGTAGTTAACGAGTTCCCCGATGTGTTTCCCGATGAACTACCAGGCTTACCACCAGATCGACAAATTGAGTTCGAGATCAACCTTGCTCCAGGCACGGAACCAGTTTCAAAGGCCCCATATAGGATGGCACCAGGAGAAATGAAAGAGTTGGCGAGCCAGCTACAAGAATTATTGGATAAAGGAGTGATACGACCAAGTACGTCGCCATGGGGAGCACCTGTTCTGTTTGTAAAGAAGAAAGATGGGAGTATGCGTCTATGCATAGATTACCGGGAGTTGAATAAGGTGACGATCAAGAACCGCTACCCGCTACCAAGGATAGATGATCTTTTTGATCAGTTGAAGGGAGCAAAATGCTTTTCGAAGATTGATCTGAGATCGGGATACCATCAATTAAAGATCAAAGAAGAAGATATTCCTAAGACCGCATTCAGGACCAGATATGGGCATTATGAATTCCTAGTAATGCCGTTTGGATTGACCAACGCTCCGGCCGCCTTTATGAATCTGATGAATCGGGTATTTAAGAAGTATTTGGAGAAATTTGTCGTGGTATTTATTGATGACATCCTTATTTATTCTAAGTCGGAAGAAGAACATAACCAGCACCTCTAGATAGCATTGGAGATACTTCGACAAGAGAAGTTGTATGCCAAGTTTACCAAATGTGAGTTTTGGTTAAAGGAAGTTCAATTTTTGGGGCATGTTATTGGCAGTTATGAGCTGGGAGAGGCCAAAGACTCCTACAGAAGTGCAAAGTTTTCTAGGATTGGCTGGATACTATAGAAGATTCGTCAAGGATTTCTCGAAGATCGCCACGCCATTGACCAAGTTAACCAGAAAGAATCAAAAGTTTGAATGGAGTGCAGAATGTGAAGATAGCTTTCAAGAGTTAAAGTAGAAGTTGGTAACAGCTCCGGTGTTGGTACTTCTAGATGGTCAAGGGAATTTTGTAATATTCAGCAACGCTTCACATAAGGGTTTGGGTTGTGTGTTGATGCAACACAGTAAAGTGATCGCATATGCGTCAAGACAGTTGAAGCCGCATGAGTTAAAGTACCCGACGCATGACTTGGAACTAGCCGCCATAGTGTTCGCACTCAAGATCTGGAGACATTATCTCTATGGAGAGAAGTGTGAAATCTACATGGATCACAAGAGTTTAAAGTACATTTTTACTCAGAAAGAGCTCAATATGAGGCAGAGGAGATGGCTGGAATTGATCAAGGACTATGACTGTTCGATAAATTACCATCCTGGAAAGGCGAACGTAGTGGCCGATGCTCTGAGTAGGAAGGAGAGATTGAATATGATGATAACATCAAAAGAGTTATCTGAAGAAATCGAAAGATTGGAATTGGAACTTTGTGCTTATAGAAAAGTCGAGGAAGTTTGTCGTGCAATGACCTTTCAGCCAACACTAGTGGAAAAGATAAAGAAGTGTCAAGAGGAAGTAATGAAAAAAGAGAAGAATCAGTTATCTGGAGAGGAGATTAATACTCAAAGGGATGAGCAAGGGATACTAAGGTTTTCATCCAGAATATGGATTCCCCATGTACCTGAATTAAAGAATGAGATTTTGCAAGAAGCCCATAATTCGAAATTTTCAATCCACCCGGGAAGCACCAAGATGTATCGAGACTTAAAGAAGAACTTTTGGTGGCCAAATATGAAGCGAGACGTGGCAGAATGGGTTGCGAAGTATTATACTTGTCAGAAAGTAAAGGCAGAACATCAACGACCAAGCGGATTAATTCAGCCCCTGAAGATTCCAGAATGGAAATGGGAAAATATCGCTATGGACTTTATAGTGGGACTACCGCGAACGAAATCCGGGCATGACACAATATGGGTTATAATTGATCATCTTACGAAGTCGGCGCATTTCCTTCCAATAAATGAGAAGTCGTCACTGGACAAGTTGATTCATCTGTATGTGCGCGAAATCGTACTAAGGCATGGAGTACCCGTATCAATAGTTTCAGACAGAGATCCCCGATTTAACTCGAGATTCTGGAAGCAATTTCAGGAATGTCTTGGCACAAAGTTGAATATGAGCACTGCGTACCACCCGCAGACTGATGGCCAGAGTGAAAGGACAATTCAAATGATTGAAGACATGTTGCGCAGTTGTGCAATCAATTTTACAGGAAGTTGGGACGATCACTTGCCGTTGATTGAATTCTCTTACAACAATAACTATCATTCCAGTATCGGCATGCCACCATACGAAGCTTTGTACGGGCGAAAGTGTAGATCACCAACAAGTTGGGATGAAGTAGGAGAAGAAAGAATTCTCGGCTCGGAATTGGTACAACAGTTGCATGACTCGGTCAAGTTAATTCAGAAAAGGTTGCTTGCTGCTCAAGATAGACAGAGGAAGTATGCGGATCCAGCGCGTAAGGACGTTCAATTCCAAATTGGCGAAGCTGTGTTGCTGAAGGTGTCACCTAGAAAAGGGTTGATGAGATTTGGCAAGAAAGGGAAGTTAGCACCTAGATACATAGGTCCTTTTGAGATTTTAAGTCAAGTGGGAAAGGTGGCCTACGAGTTGGCCTTACCACTTCAGTATCAGCATGTGCATAATGTGTTCCATGTGTCATTGCTTAAGAAGTACAATCCTGACATTAGCCATGTGATAGAATATGAACCTGTAGAAATTCAGGCAGACCTGTCATTTGTGGAGCAACCGGTTAAAATACTCGACTGGCAAGTAAAGAGTCTTAGAAATAAGTCGGTAAAGTTAGTAAAAGTGCTTTGGAGGAACCCTAAGGTCGAAGAATCGACTTGAGAGTTAGAGTCTGATATGCGTTCCCGGCATCCTCATCTTTTCTCTTAGATTCTGGGGACAGAATCCCTTATGGGGGAGAGGATGTTACGACCGGCATTTTATGTAATATTATTTGTGGATTTGGTATAATATTAAAGTCAAATGAAAATATATTCAATGATTGTACGCTAGTATGAGTGAAAATTTCTGCATTATAAATTTGCTTTGTGTAGTATATGATTTTTTCAAAGCAAGAGTTTATTTAATTTCTTTATTTTTTTGATTTATAAGGAATATTCTAAGCTTTGGAATTTTTTTCTTTTAAAAGGTATTTTGTTCACAAATTTTGAAAATAATTTTATAAAGTCTCTAAAAATCCAAGTTAATTTATAGTATAAATTTTATAATTTTTGAATTTGTATTTTATTTTATAAAAATAAATCATTATAAATTTTAGTTGTTATATTTATCGAATTACATGAATAACCTTGCATGCAAACTCTCTTCTATTCAACTAAAGGGCTAAAAAGGATAATTACAACCCCACTAACTCTCATCTTGCTAATCAAATTACTCCTTTGTCCTTGCATACAAAATGGTCCTAGTATGTGGGAAGGGTAATCTTGTCAATTCTCATTTCCACTCACTTATTTCAATCAATCAAAATCATAAAAACCCAAAGTACAAAGTGTTGTGATCATTCACCCCACTCCACACTCCACCCTCACTCTCTCCTCCCTCCCTCCTCCCTCACCTCTCGATTTTTCCTCCCTCTCGGTAATCACCATAGCCGAAGCCCCCATCCCCTTTCTTTTCTCCATTCTTTCACTCAAACATCCATCTTATATTCAAGTAATCTTGCTCCCTACATGTTGTCTATATATATTTCAAAGAGTTTTGAGTAGAAAGTTTAAGTTTAAGGGTTGCATGTAAAGGTTTTAGTGAAACTCAAAATACAATCTTGATTCTTATGGATTTAAGGTTGTTTCTGAGAGGACTACAAGGAATGGATAAATGCCAAGTCTTGAGAAGGAAACTCTTGATGATTTAATGGCCATTTCCATCCATTTCATTCGGCCATGACCATATGGGAGCCGAATGAATGATCCTTGAAATCATTCTTGTTGTTTTGATCAATTCTTGCATGTTTATGTGATAATGACTTGAATTTTGTGGTAAAAATTTGATAAAACTCCTTGCATGCTAAGTGATCACCTAGGTATACCTTATTCTAGGCTTGCATGTCAATTTTAAGATGGAATATATGTAGAAAATGTGTTATTTTGGTTTGAAAAACTCGAAGGCATGCATGCATGAGGATTTCTCTTAGCATGTTGTAAGATTTTGATCATTTGGAAAGATTTTGTTAGTAAGCCTTAATTTCAGTAGGTATAATGTGTTAATATTGATTTATGCTTCTTGTTGCATGGTAATAATTCGTGATTATCTTTTATAAAAATGCATACCTTGTTGTTTCAAAAGCATGAAGATTTATGATTTGTGAAGTGTAGATTCTCTTGTTTTGCCATAATTGTACTTAAGATAAGGATGATCTCACCAAGGTTATTTTGAGAATAAGGGAGTTAGTTCAGTAGAATACCATGTTTAAGTCTTGGTTTGAGTATTGGGTTGTTGGTAGTTGAGTTTGTCAAGTCAAAACCTTGGAGAAATGAGAATTATAGTTTCTGCAGAAAATCAGTTTAGTACCCTGAGGTTTAGAGTGAGTTTTGACCATGTCATTGGTATGCACTTTGAGGCCCAAGCTACCAGAAGTTAGTATTGGGAGTATATAAAAGGTTTTAGGAGTTGGTTAGAGGTTTGCATGTCATTTGGTTAGGTGCACAAGTAGAATAACAAAATCTGTCCAGCAGGGGACAGTTTTGTTGCAACTTAGAAATAGGGAGATTTGACCATGTCATGGGTAGTCCCTCATTAGGCCCAATTGGACCTTAGTTAGAGAAGTTTTTCCAACCATATTTCATAGGATATGAGTTAGAACCATGTGTCACAAGTTAATTCAAGTCAGGGAATTTGCTGCCCAGAAAAACAGGGGAACCTTGAACTTTTAGCTTAGGCCCAAGAAGGCCCAAGCCAGGCCCTTGAGCCAAATCAAGTTTGTGAGATGCCCTTAGGTCAGGAGAGTCTTGTGTAAAAGTTTTGAAGGAAAACTTTTAGTTTAAGAGTGTCTAATGTACTCAAGAAACCATAGTTGTCATTCTGAAATTTGTACCGGTGAGCACTTTCACTTATCACATAGTTTTAGAACACTTAAAAGTGAGTATTAGGTCAACCACCATAGTTGTAAGATAATATAAGGTCAGTATAGAAAAAGGCACAAGTGAGGGTCAATAGGTTTTAGATAATTTAGGAAAGGCACATCGAGTTTGGATGCCAAAATTAGAAGACTATGTCTAGTTTAGCGACCAAGTGACTTAAGTGGTGAGTCGAGATCATCCAAGCCTAGTGTTGCATTATGGTATATATGGTGTTATTTGGTGTTAATATATGATATGTGATTATGTGGCTACGTGTGTACATTTGAAATATAAAGGCGGATATAAATTAAGTGCATATAGACCTAAGTGCCATCCGTGTTTAATTTCAAGTTATAAATAGGTTAAGTTAGTGAGAATATATTATAATGAGGATTATTATTATTTATGTAGGATCTCGAGACGAGGGAAAACTTGCCATAAAGGTCGAGTGAAGCTCCAGTTGTTGCTCCTACCAGTCAGACCAGATCAGCTTATCTCAAGGCAAGTGATTCAACTTGACCTTCGTATTTACTATAAACAGTTCATATATATATCGATGCAATTATCCTGAGTCATTTTGATATGTTTAAATCAAGCGTATCTCTCGCTTATCTTCGAATTATATAGAAATGCCATGAACCCTCAAGTATGTATTGCAAGTAGTTCAAAAGTCTTTTCATGATAGTTAAATGCCATGATAAAATAAAGAGTTGTTATATTACTTGATTGATCCTCTTGATTAGCATGCTGTTGATTCCTAAGTATTGATATCTCATCCTGATACTTGAATCCCTATAGAACCTTACCTTGATACCTGAAAGCCAGATATTTATCAAAGTTGTCCCTAATTGATTGATACCCCTCTTTCTTATCCTAAAGCTTGTCAATTCTGATATATCCTGAGCTAAAAATCACTTCTTCATACCTTAACACCCTTAGTATTCATGAAGCTTACATTCTTGATGATCCAGCACTTGAACCTTGATGAGAAACCATTGCTTTAAGCCCAATTTGGCACTTCCTTTCATGATATCCAATAGCCTCACTAAATTCCCTTGTCCAAACTTTGATACATGAAAACCATTCAGTTACCCTAATAGAGTTTAGTTTTATGATTCATGGCTCTGAGAGTTCGCACCATTTCCCCGTGTTTCGAGTTGATCTATAATCCTTTGATAAAGATGTTTACTGTAAAAAGAGATTTTGTCATAATTCGGCATCAGTTTTTGAAATAAATAAAATGTGGGTTTTTTCAGTCCCAAAGGGGGATAAATGTTTTCTTTGAATAGTGGATCTGGACTGAGACGCGAGTCCTTTCCACACTTATATTAGGCTTAAAAGTTGCCTAAGGGATTCCCGTTAATGTTTTAGAACCCAGCGAGGTTCGGGATTACTTCGCGGCTGATCACCGGCTGTAATCCGTAGCGTCATAAAACGATTTTGATTAAGACATGATTTTAAAATTGTTTTGATACAAGCAAAATGATGCCATCTCTCATAGTTTATCTCTCGTTATCATTAGTTATGTCTTTCCATTGACATTCTTAAAAGTATATCTCGATTTATGCTTTGTGTCGTACTGATAGCACTTGTTGAGCATTTGGCTCACTTCTTGCTTTACCCTGATATTACAGCTAGCAGCTATGGTTAGATTCAAGAAAATCATAATTAAACTAAGGATGATCTCACCAAGGTTATTTTGAGAATAAGGGAGTTAGTTCAGTAGAATACCATAATTAAACTAATAAGAATACATAAGAAAATCAAATAAGAAAACCTGTAATATCCAATCTTATTACGAGACCAAAATCCATGGTTTTCTTCTCTGTATATAAAACCCTAACTATTTATACTCTATAATAATACGTATCTAATAATATGTCTCAACTAAAAACAAAAACCGTTCTCCTCTAATAATAGAGGTGTTTAATTATTCTAATCAAATTACAAGTGAGAGTTCTAGACCAAATAGGATTCTGTAATAAAAATTCGTAGCTCTCTGTTCACTGCAGTTTCTGGGCTTTTCCAGTTAGATTCTCTTTTCTGGACCATCTCTGAATTAAATAGAATTTCGTGGGCTTCGTGTGGACTGTAAGATCGTCAAAAATCGGACTTCTGGATCTCTAGATATGGCCCAAATAGTATTTGCATCCCGTGTAGTCCAATATTACGATTTTTCTTCTATTACCACTCGAAAATAGGATCATTTGCTCTAAATCCTTCCAAGTCTAGAATTTCCTTGTAACCTACAATATAATATCAAAATCTATTAAATAAATATCTAAATCAAAGCAAAACATAATAAATATGAGGACAAAACCATATAAAATATATCTAAAAATATACTCTATCAAAGATCCCCACACAAAGCATTTGCACATCCTCGGGCGAATAAGAAAAAAAAACTAAGTCCTCACTAACTAACATCACTTTCGTGGATGGCACGATTGCATTGAGCATATGTGTAACACCCCCAAATCCGGGGTCGGGGATCCGGGTTGTCACGAGTTCCATTTCCCTTAATAACACCCAATCTTAATAATTTATCAACTACTCTGTACTGTGACCCCACAATAAACACACACACCACAAGTTATAGTCTCAGAGATGAATATCCAAAAATAATTACAAGTCATTTTATTCCACAATTATCTGCCAATACACCTTAAAAGGTTTTCTGAATAAATTTACATTTTCTTTGCCATTATTACAATTCATAAATATACATAATCTGATACATCAAAAGTTGAAAGCCTAGCCTATTGGTAGTTCCTACCTCAGCTACAGCGACATCAACGCCTATAGGAAACTGCGGAACGTTTCCTATCCGCTCGCGAATTGAGAGCTTGGTCCTGTTCATCTTGCCTATCTGATGTTGTGTGATGAAAGAAGAAAGCAAGGGTGAGCAGCAAGCCCACCAAAATAATATGTATAATAATTTACAATATATGAGCCTTCTCATAGTACTCATGAAAGTCTTGGTCAAAAGAAATGAACCAAGTTTGATATCTTAATGCGATGAAGTCGTAAAATATTCAGTATATATACATATATACTTTTCAAAATCTTGGAAGTCCTCTTCCATGCATAATATACACAGAGTTCCAGTGTATAACTGTATAAAAATATCGTTGCAAGGTGATCTCATATATCTAACCTTGTCTCAACATTTTTCTGAAAATCTTTGTCATGCATAAGATAATCATTTACTAGATATAAGTTTAAAAGATGAAGTTACAAGATACTCCAATATACTTATATCTTTTCCAAATTCTACTTGAACTACCACCGTTCAAGTTATAATTAGTTTCAAAAGTTCATCACACTGATGAGACTACAAGATAAGACTTGAATAGATTCAATCTTTGGAATATTTTGAAGGAAATGAAGTTATGATATACTTCATTAAGTCCCGATATATATATACACCTATATATATACATATGTTTCCTGAAAACCTCTATCATGTAAAGTATGAACAGAATTGCAATATCCAATAAATTTGGAAAGGAAAGAATTTTGGCATAAACCTGATATCTTGCTGATCAGGCAAAGATACCAATAAGTAACCTTTTCTACTAGTAGATGGACGAATTCCCCACTGGTCATCACCCTGGTCGCAATAGGACCTTATGCTGGACTGCCACTCAGCCACTTACGTATTTGATGGACTCCCACTGAGCCACTTACACTATCATGGACGCCCACTGAGCCCATGTTGCTTATGCCGACTCGATAGATGGACTTACTTCCCGAACATTGGGTAAGTAATCAATTTATTTACCAAAACAGCAACCTCGTTGCGAATATAAAATACACCACAGAGCCGGATCCCTCAGGTTTTGAACGAGTATTTAAATCCCCTTTAAAAGGAAGATCTTAAATATAAAAATGAGTTTTGGGATCCGCTCTAACTTTTAAAAATCATTTTGAAGACTCGAAAACACTTTGAAGAGTGTTTGGAGTAATGCTGATTTAATGAAGTAAATCAGTCCCAATATATTTAGAAAATATCTGAATATTATTATTTAAATAATATTCCCATAAAGAATAATCTTTATACAAATAATTGAAGTAGAAGTTGTAAGACTTATACTTGAAATGAGTATTAAATAACCAAAGATATACTTATACGAAAGTACTATCTTTATTTGAATAATCGAAAATAAGTTTGATTATCGAATCATCATTCTTTAATAAAATAAAGAATATTATTAAATAATAAGCGGAGTCATAATACCTCGAATGAATATTATAAATAATATTCATTAAATAAAATAACGGAGTCATACATCCTCAAATGAATATTCAATTAATAATCATTAATAATATAACTGAGTCATAAGCCCTCGAATGAATATTCGAAATAATATTCAATAATAAAATAAAGGAGTCATAAGTCCTCGGATGAATATTCGAAATAATATTCAATAATAAAATAAAGGAGTCATAAGTCCTCGGATGAATATTCGAAATAATATTCAATAATAAAATAAAGGAGTCATAAGTCCTCAGATGAATATTCGAAATAATATTCACTAATAAAATAAAGGAGTCATAAGTCCTCGGATGAATATTCGAAATAATATTCAATAATAAAATAAAGGACTCATAAGTCCTCGGATGAATATTCGAAATAATATTCAATAATAAAATAAAGGACTCATAAGTCCTCGGATGAATATTCGAAATAATATTCAATAATAAAATAAAGTTAAAGTTATCAAATGAACCACATATCAAAATGAAGCTCGTAACATGAACTATCTAAACATGGCAATGGTCAACATCTAGCAGGGGGTTCTCGGGTCTTAATGTTATGAACAAAAGCAGTCTAAAGTAAATCGGACATTACGACGGCTATGTTTACGCGATTTACCAAATTTAAACCATTCCAAATCCACCACAATTCAACCCCAATTCACAACCCAATCAAAACTCCATCCAAACTACATCATAACAGCCCCAACACTCAACATTAACAATTTATACTTATTCCCCACATGATCTAAAAGCTTTACTTAGGTTCTTTAACTAATTATCAAGATTTACAACTCCAAAAATACCACCAAACCAACTAATCTCTACAAACTCAACCAAACTTTAAACAAACAAGCATCATGCTTCACATATACTATATCAAACATATTCATTCCTAATTAATCAAAACTAAAGCTAGGGTTTGTAGTTTATACCTTCCTTGGAGAGTGGAGAATCAAGAGAATGGCTTGGAATCACCCTTAAAGTCCTTATCCAAGCTTAATCTAAACAAAACTTCAAGAACACAAATTTTAGTTCTTGAAAAACACTATTCACCATCTTCTTCCATGATTTATAGAAAAAGATTGGCTTGTAATTAGAAGCTTAAACTTATAGGGAGTATGTAACTATCCATGAGGAAGCTTAGATAAATACCTTGCTAAATAGTAAGTGGTGGAGCTTGGATCTTCATTTTTTAAGAAAAGAAGCCGAGAGCTTCATGAAGAAAATGAGGGGTTTGTGTTTTTTTTGATGAAAATGAAATGTTTTAGCTTGGTTGGTGGCTTTTGATTTGTTTTGTTTTCTTACCCTTTTTACCATGGTAACTTTTGTGTGGCTCACAATCATCCAACAATTCCTTCCCTTATGTCATGCTTATGTCACCTTGCACATGTCATAATGCTTCCACTTGTCCACACCTTGTGGTTTGATGGTGTCACAATCCTTGGCTTCTTGTACAAGCTTGTCTCTTGGTCACTTATTTGTTTTACGGTTCGCTTATCTTTCGTTCTCGTTTATCGTTTGAGGGATCATACCCGGGATCTTATTACTTGGGTTCCCCTAAACCTTTCTCAATACATTATATTCCTTTTATGATCCTCTCTTATAATCCTTTAATTTAAATCCTTCTTATCCTGTTACCTTATACTCAATTCTTTCTGTATCTAATGGATTTCCGGGAAAAATCAAAGTGTTCGGAATTGGATTCTGACGATCTTTACATACACTTATATGTCATATAGAGTGCCAATAAAATCTCAGAATATCCATAAAAGAACCCCTACCTAGTGTGGCATGAAAAGTTTTCTCATTCAGCAAAAACACTATTCATAAGGGTTTCAAAAATTTTCCAAAAATTGGGGTTATTACAGTCTCCCCTCCTTAAAAGGATTCCGTCACGAAATCAGATAGAAAATGAATAGGGATACTTTCTTAACATTGCACTTTCTAACTCTCGAGTAAATTTTCCCACATTGTGGTTCTTCCATCAAACTCTGACTAGTTTGATAACCCTTCCCCTAAGCACTTGTTCCTTTTCACTCTATAACCCTTCCTGGTTGCTCCATATAGGTTACGTCGGGTTGCATGTCTATGCGCTCAGATGTCCCTATTTGTCTGGCATCCGGATTACACTTCCTTAACATTGATACGTGAAACACGTTATGACTTGCTACATGTTCGGGGGTAAGGCTAGCTCATATGCTAACCTCCCAATACTTCTTAATATATCCAAGGGTCCGACACATTGTGGACTTAGCTTTCCTTTCTTTCCGAATCTCATCAATCCTTTCCGAGGGAATACCTATAACAACACTAGGTCCCCTACTTCCTATTCCTTGTCCTTTTGTGTCAAATCAACATATGTATTATGTCCATCTTGGGCTACTACCAGCCGTCCTCTGATTAGATTTATCATATCCTTGGTCCTTTGGACTACTGCGGGTCCGAGCATCTTGCGCTCTACAACTTCATCCTAACATAAGAGAGATCGACATTGTCTTCCCTCAAGGATCTCATAAGGCGATATCTCAATACTGACATATGATCTATTATCGTAAGAAAACTCAATCCGTGTTAAGTGATCATTCCAAATTCTTTCGAGTCTATTGCACAGACTCTCATTATAGCTTTTAACATTAGAGCTTTTGCTTCTCAATACCCATTCTTTTCCAGTTCGTAATCGCTACTACCTTCCGTTCCTAATATTATACTGGTTATACTTTTGCTCGTTAACGTTCTATAACCTTTTAATAACCACGTCAACCTTAGTATCACGAATGTGTTTCCATTCCGAATACTACCACAACTTACTACTCCTTTTCAGCTGCTTCTATCTTCGAAAGCTTAATCCTTCATATAGAAGTAAAAGAATTTATTGAGAGATCACTATGATCATGAACACTTGTTATATCGCATAGTTAGTACAGAAGGTGGCCAGCCTTTAGTACTTGACAAGCAATTAAACAATAGATGGTATCCTACTAGGCTTCTAGCACACAGATAGATAGTTATTCGGCAATACCTCCCCTTCTGGAAGGGTTGTTCTTCTCAGCTTATATGAAATAAAAAGGAGAGAAAAGAATGAACTGAAGAGAATTGTATATACGAAAGAAAAAAAATTTATTGCCATTAAATATTTGGCTTGGAATCTACCTCTGAACTATAGAGGTTTGTCATAGGAGAACAAAACATATATGTATTTATATCAACATCAAGTATTATCGCATCGTATTTCACATGCCTAAATATTTTTGCTATTCCGTCCATCATTCTATGGACCCATACTCTTCCTCGAGCTTATACACAATCACCTTTGAAACTCCCTCGATATCGAAAATCGAATCTGGGATCTCATTCTAGACATCATCGTTACTAGAATTCTATGCTTGAACCGCAACCTTCCTCATATAGTAATACGACTCTCTTTTCATAAGAGGGAATAAATATTCAATTGGTAGATACTCTACTTAATTAGTCTATCAATGATAACTTATACACTACCACGACCCGATTAGTGGTACTCAATCTCAACATCCATTCCAATACAACTCTCACGGTTGTAATCAGCTCATTACTCGCAGAGTCATTGCTGCATTACTATGGTCCACTACTGACCTACTGTCGTCATTCACGTTCCATGAAATCTTCATATCTAACCATACGGAGTCCATACATGTCGTATCAAATCCTTCTAAGGAGGTAACATAATCACCATTCACGATTCATGAAGAACACTCCTAATTTTGACATACATACATGACATGAAGCAGATAAAATTGCAGAAGAGTTTCGCTCAAAGCAACGATAGCAGGTTAATACCATTCTTAATCATATGCCTTAAATAGAAGACTTAACTCAAAGGTTCGTCTAGTACTTTTTGAAACATGGTCCTGGCTTATCTCAAGATAGTATCTTCTGAGATAGATAGCCCGCTCATGGCAATTACACGTATTAAACCTTTACCAAACTACTATTACGGTTGGGTATTGCACAGTCATCAGAAGGAATGTCAATCTTCCGAACCATAATACAACCTTCATAGCTTTAACCATCATCACTGTATTCCTTTGGCACAAGCGCCTATAATTATCCTCTTACCTTTAAAGTGTCGGCCACCTCTTTGGCCTTTCCTGATAGTAAAATTTCCTTACAGTCAATGTCATTTTAACCACCTCCAAATAAATTTTCTACCTCATTTCAATCACTGCTTATGTGAAGATGTCTTCCTTAAAATCTGATGAGTAAAAAAAAAATCACCATTTTTCCCTGAGTTATTGCCTCAGTCTTTAGAGGTTAATCACTGTCACGACTGACTCTCAATCATACTTAGAACATCTTTTATCTTAGGTCCTAATTGCCCTGAACAATTTCGACCTTTACTGGTTCAATCCATAGTTTCTCGTGGTTTAACACGTGCCCCACTTGGCATCATTATAATTATGTCATATTTCATTTATCAACATTTTTATTCTTGAGAATTTCGAATATTACCTTTCTCCTTGTAAAACCTCTAAGGTTATCCTTGAATCGTTCCTCCTGTATTCCCTAGATACAAGGCATATCAAAATACCATTTACTAATACTAGAACCATTGTCTATGTACTTCTGAAAAATTTCTCTACTGATCTTTAAAGGTTGTTGTTACCTTAACCCTTTCCAAATCATACTGTCAAAACTCATACTATCCCTATTAAGGGTGAAATGCCAACCTTTATGCATTCCCCTAGGATTCGTTTTAAGTTACCGATGTTCTATCCTTAATTCCACCTTTAAAAAGGTACATGCATCCTTCCATGGATAAATTAAATCATATATCCCTGATAAGGGTGTCTTATTCAATCATTCCCACCTCGATAGTATATGCCTAATTTCACAATAACATCTGTATTCAAAATGAGGTCAATCAATATGGCCTCCAAAAGATAACAACGGTTATCCGCTTTTCTTGCCTGATTCAGTAATGATAACAGGGATGTTCTAGAAGATGTTTGTCATGTTCAACGTGAACCTTTTAGTTCTAACTACTCATTTACCTCTTTTATTTATCTCAACAGTCATCTCAATGTTGGGATATCTTTCATACCTGGCGTCTCCCTTTCTGGGTATCATGCCCCCGGTCTTACACTTCACATTCTTGAAGGTCACTTCCTTCATCCAATTTTCCTAATTTCTTACTTTCTTGTCTCCTCAGTCCATCCGTGTTTCCTTATTAATCAATCGATCTATCTCAAATTTTCATCGAATACTGTCAACTTCAAGGGAATTAACTTTACATATCGCTTACGCCTTCAAACCTTGAATTTATCTCATGATCAGTCACCATCGCGCTGATGATGACACACTTCTCTATTTTTATTGCAAGGGTTTCTTAGGGTTTCCCATACCTAACTCCCTTATCACTTCTCAACTCTATTTCCTTTATATCCCTTTATACTCCTTCCCTTTTCAGTCTTTTATTTTCGTTTCCATTACAACCATTACATGAACCAACACAACATAAGCATTGATTTCAAACATCCCATCATTCTGGATTCGTGTCCTCAGAACGAATCTTGACAACTTTTACAACTTAGATTCATAATTCATCATACTCGTCCGCTTTTGTTCTGGCTCTAAAGCTTTTACACTACCTCCATAACCTTGGGAAGTACTTTCCCGAAAACAATTGTCTGAACTTTAATCAGTTTATTATAACCTCTGGCTCCGTGCCTTTCTTGGCCTTTCACCAACGGGTGGCCTCTCTCTTACGGGGGTAAGTGATAAAAACAGTCTTTTGTGCTTCGTCAATCATTTAGAATCTCAAATAATTCCTATATTTCCTTTAGCCAGGCTCTTGCCTCGACTGGGTCAAACTGTTCCTTAGAACTCTGAGAGCTTAGCGACTTAAAGGTCATGAAAGGATTTCCTACCGCATTGTTTCCTCAAGGTGGTGGTTGGGAATAAAAGTATAAGTTCTGTTTAGACAGGTCTATGAATTTCCATATAGGAGTACCGTCTCGGGTCTCCTTATCTTGCTCGACTTCTATTTTTTCAGTATGAAATGTTTCATCCTTCTCCCATACTTGGGGTTATCTTATACGTTAAAATCCTTATTTTCCACTTCATTATGTTATGGGTTCCTTCTATCTTGATGGCGTCCTCCCTGACTATCACATTCAGGGTTTGCCCTAAATCTTATTCCTTGAACTATGACTTTCATCTAGGATCTCATCTTTAAGCTCTTAAACATTTGGAACCCAAATTCTATAGGAATACCTCATTATTCCCTTATCATCTTTCTCGGTATTAATCTCATATCTATTTGTTGGCTCTCTGCCTTCATTCATCACTTTTTCTGGCACAATATGTTCTTTTCCAATAATTCAGTCTGTCTTGCAATCTCAAACAGCTTTTCGGTACCGGCTCCGGTTACCTTCACTTCTATTTCCATTTTCTCAAAATCTCTTATAAACTCTCTCAAAGACATTATCATCTTGAGTCTCTCCTTTTTACTAAGGGCATCAGCCACCACATTGGCTTTCCCCGAATGATAAAGAATCTCATAATCGTAATCGTTGATTAGCTCTAACCACCTCATTTGGCACATGTTGAGCTCTTTCTGCGTGAAAATGCACTAGAGCACTTATGACTTGTGTAAATCTTGCACTTCTCTCCATACAAGTAGTGCCTCCAATCTTTAGGGAAAAACTATTGCCACGAGCCCAAGCTCATGGGTGGGGATATCGAATTTTATATTCCCTTAATTGTCTTGACGCGTACGCGATTACCTTACCGTGCTGCATAAGCACGCACCCTAAGCCCTTGTGCAAAGCGTCACTATACTTCACAAAATCTCCTTTTCCATCCGGCAACGCCAGCATAGGGGCCGCCACCAACCTTTGCTTCAGTTCTTGAAAGCTGTTCTCGCATTTCTCTGTCCATTCAAACTTCTCAGTCTTACGAGTAAGCCACGTTAAAGGGGGCTACTATCTTTACAAACTTGAACGAACCTCCGGTAGTGATCGACCAATCCTACCTCTGGTAGTCGACCTAACCATGGTCATCAATTCATCAGTGGTCCTTTATTCATTCTTGTCAGGATCCTCCACGGGATCCTCCTCAGCAACAATCCCTTCTAGGACAACATCCTCAACCGCTACATCCTCAATAAGAACATCATCCGATCCCGCGTTAGGACGCTCTATCGGATCCATAATCAAATCTCCAATAAGTAATAAAACATCATCGCGTTGTTGCTCCTCAACCTCAGGGTTCGGAGTCCCGCTACCATCTACGATAATGAACTACGCTTCTATCACGATATTTATAAGGGTTCCCATAAGGGTTTTAACTGTCAGTACTACGTTAGGTAGCCCGACTATGAACTTGGCAAGAGTTCTTATTATCTTAGTTATTATCTTAACGTCACATCATCTCTGAGGTTTATAACGCTTGGCTCTGATACCATTTCTGTAACACCCCCAAATCCGGGGTCGGGGATCCGGGTTGTCACGAGTTCCATTTCCCTTAATAACACCCAATCTTAATAATTTATCAACTACTCTGTACTGTGACCCCACAATAAACACACACACCACAAGTTATAGTCTCAGAGATGAATATCCAAAAATAATCACAAGTCATTTTATTCCACAATTATCTGCCAATACACCTTAAAAGGTTT
Source organism: Apium graveolens (assembly GCF_009905375.1). NCBI lineage: Eukaryota > Viridiplantae > Streptophyta > Magnoliopsida > Apiales > Apiaceae > Apium > Apium graveolens. Next base: position 143,373,996 of record NC_133651.1, on the reverse strand, counting down.
TCTGAATAAATTTACATTTTCTTTGCCATTATTACAATTCATAAATATACATAATCTGATACATCAAAAGTTGAAAGCCTAGCCTATTGGTAGTTCCTACCTCAGCTACAGCGACATCAACGCCTATAGGAAACTGCGGAACGTTTCCTATCCGCTCGCGAATTGGGAGCTTGGTCCTGTTCATCTTGCCTATCTGATGTTGTATGATAAAAGAAGAAAGCAAGGGTGAGCAGCAAGCCCACCAAAATAATATGTATAATAATTTACAATATATGAGCCTTCTCATAGTACTCATGAAAGTCTTGGTCAAAAGAAATGAACCAAGTTTGATATCTTAATGCGATGAAGTCGCAAAATATTCAGTATATATACATATATACTTTTCAAAATCTTGGAAGTCCTCTTCCATGCATAATATACACAGAGTTCCAGTGTATAACTGTATAAAAATATCGTTGCAAGGTGATCTCATATATCTAACCTTGTCTCAACGTTTTTCTGAAAATCTTTGTCATGCATAAGATAATCATTTACTAGATATAAGTTTAAAAGATGAAGTTACAAGATACTCCAATATACTTATATCTTTTCCAAATACTACTTGAACTACCACCGTTCAAGTTATAATTAGTTTCAAAAGTTCATCACACTGATGAGACTACAAGATAAGACTTGAATAGATTCAATCTTTGAAATATTTTGAAGGAAATGAAGTTATGATATACTTCATTAAGTCCCGATATATATATACACCTATATATACATACGTTTCCTGAAAACCTCTGTCATGTAAAGTATGAACAGAATTGCAATATCCAATAAATTTGCAAAGGAAAGAATTTTGGCATAAACCTGATATCTTGCTGATCAGGCAAAGATACCAATAAGTAACCTTTTCTACTAGTAGATGGATGAATTCCCCACTGGTCATCACCCTGGTCGCAATAGGACCTTATGCTGGACTGCCACTCAGCCACTTACGCATTTGATTGACTCCCACTGAGCCACTTACACTATCATGGACGCCCACTGAGCCCATGTTGCTTATGCCGACTCGATAGATGGACTTATTTCCCGAACATTGGGTAAGTAATCAATTCATTTATCAAAACAGCAACCTCGTTGCGAATATAAAATACACCACAGAGCCGGATCCCTCAGGTTTTGAGTGAGTATTTAAATCCCCTTTAAAAGGAAGATCTTAAATATAAAAATGAGTTTTGGGATCCGCTCTAACTTTTAAAAATCATTTTGAAGACTCAAAAACACTTTAAAGAGTGTTTGGAGTAATGCTGATTTAATGAAGTAAATCAGTCCCAATATATTTAGAAAATATATGAATATTATTATTTAAATAATATTCCCATAAAGAATAATCTTTATACAAATAATTGAAGTAGAAGTTGTAAGACTTATACTTGAAATGAGTATTAAATAACCAAAGATATACTTATACGAAAGTACTATCTTTATTTGAATAATCGAAAATAAGTTTGATTATCGAAACATCATTCTTTAATAAAATAAAGAATATTATTAAATAATAAGCGGAGTCATAATACCTCGAATGAATATTATAAATAATATTCATTAAATAAAATAACGGAGTCATACATCCTCAAATGAATATTCAATTAATAATCATTAATAATATAACTGAGTCATAAGCCCTCGAATGAATATTCGAAATAATATTCAATAATAAAATAAAGGAGTCATAAGTCCTCGGATGAATATTCGAAATAATATTCAATAATAAAATAAAGGAGTCATAAGTCCTCGGATGAATATTCGAAATAATATTCAATAATAAAATAATGGAGTCATAAGTCCTCAGATGAATATTCGAAATAATATTCACTAATAAAATAAAGGAGTCATAAGTCCTCGGATGAATATTCGAAATAATATTCAATAATAAAATAAAGGACTCATAAGTCCTCGGATGAATATTCGAAATAATATTCAATAATAAAATAAAGGACTCATAAGTCCTCGGATGAATATTCGAAATAATATTCAATAATAAAATAAAGTTAAAGTTATCGAATAAATCTTATTCGATTAATAGTTTTGAAAAGTATAACCATATATATATAAAACTATATATATTATACTCGGGAACATCGACTCCCGGTTTAGAAATATGTTCACCTTTTGATCCCCTATACTAAGGGTAAATTCAAATACCGCTTATCTCTAGCATAGGTATTATGCAACTGTAAGCATTTAAACCAACAGATATATAATCCAAGAATATGAAACAGACATGCATATATACCATATCACATGCTACAATATATCGCAATAATTTGCTAATAACAAATATGCATTTATCGCGGGATCATGCATATACACATATACATCACAACAACAGTATAACGGGTAGAAAACTTGCCTGAGCGACTGGGGGTTACGAATGGCTCGGGACGAGTCTGGTAACCTATAAGCAACAAGTAAGTTGGAATTAAACCAAAGTCACTTGTAAATCTATACTCTAACCAACTCAGACTCTAACGCTCGTTTTGCGCTTACTGATTCTCTTAAGTCACTCGAGTACCCTCGGCTCCACCATTTTTAATAATTTAACCATTACGAGTTTTAAGGCGATTCCTTCGCGAGTGTCTTACCAACTGCCTATTACACCTTAAATAAATGTTTCATACTTCAATTAGTCCTTTAAGGTCTTTAACCTATGTTTCAAAGTAAGGCGAGGGGTAAGGGTTCGTTCGCGAAACGTCGATACTTAAAACGGCCGTTTCTCCTAAACCGTTCATCGGAATCAAACGAACCACATATCAAAACGAAGCTCGTAACATGAACTATCTAAAAATGGCAATGGTAAACATCTAGCAGGGGGTTCTCGGGTCCTAATGTTATGAACAAAAGCAGTCTAAAGTAAATCGGACATTACGACGGCTATGTTTACGCGATTTACCAAATTTAAACCATTCCAAATCCACCACAATTCAACCCCAATTCACAACCCAATCAAAACTCCATCCAAACTACATCATAACAGCCCCAACACTCAACATTAACAATTTATACTTATTCCCCACATGAACTAAAAGCTTTACTTAGGTTCTTTAACTAATTATCAAGATTTACAACTCAAAAATACCACCAAACCAACTAATCTCTACAAACTCAACCAAACTTTAAACAAACAAGCATCATGCTTCACATATACTATATCAAACATATTCATTCCTAATTACTCAAAACTAAAGCTAGGGTTTGTAGTTTATACCTTCCTTGGAGAGTGGAGAATCAAGAGAATGGCTTGGAATCACCCTTAAAGTCCTTATCCAAGCTTAATCTAAACAAAACTTCAAGAACACAAATTTTAGTTCTTGAAAAACACTATTCACCATCTTCTTCCATGATTTATAGAAAAAGATTGGCTTGGAATTAGAAGCTTAAACTTATAGGGAGTATGTAACTATCCATGGGGAAGCTTAGATAAATACTTTGCTAAATAGTAAGTGGTGGAGCTTGGATCTTCATTTTTTAAGAAAAGAAGCCGAGAGCTTCATGAAGAAAATGGGGGGTTTGTGTTTTTTTGATGAAAATGAAATGTTTTGGCTTGGTTGGTGGCTTTTGATTTGTTTTGTTTTCTTACCCTTTTTACCATGGTAACTTTTGTGTGGCTCACAATCATCCAACAATTCCTTCCCTTATGTCATGCTTATGTCACCTTGCACATGTCATAATGCTTCCACTTGTCCACACCTTGTGGTTTGATGGTGTCACAATCCTTGGCTTCTTGTACAAGCTTGTCTCTTGGTCACTTATTTGTTTTACGGTTCGCTTATCTTTCGTTCTCGTTTATCGTTTGAGGGATCATACCCGGGATCTTATTACTTGGGTTCCCCTAAACCTTTCTCAATACATTATATTCCTTTTATGATCCTCTCTTATAATCCTTTAATTTAAATCCTTCTTATCCTGTTACCTTATACTCAATTCTTTCTGTATCTAGTGGATTTCTGGGAAAAATCAAAGTGTTCGGAATTGGATTCTGACGATCTTTACATACACTTATATGTCATATAGAGTGCCAATAAAATCTCAGAATATCCATAAAAGAACCCCTACCTAGTGTGGCATGAAAAGTTTTCTCATTCAACAAAAACACTATTCATAAGGGTTTCAAAAATTTTCCAAAAATTGGGGTTATTACAATATGCAACAAGCCTTAAACCCCTAGGCAACCCTAGTAGGACGAGTGTTGTCTCGTGAAGGTTTATAGTGAATATACCTACAAATTCATTTTTTTTCTGCCAAGTCTCAATTATGCAACATATCATAGCACTCCACACATGTAAACTACAATTACACAATTTTGACAGTCTTTCTAATTTGTACATCATTCGTACACAACTATCCAAGTACGCACACATTGTCTAAATAGACAAAAAGAACATAAAACAGTCTTCAAAGTTACATCTAGTAAGTAACATGATACGGATAGAAAAACTCACACAACTCTCGAATCACACAAGTATATAGGTTAAGTGTATTCGCTCAAGTTCAATCAATAAAGACATGCGCTACCATATGTCTAGTTGTACACCGCATCTCCACTAGTTTGAATATATGCATGCACAAATCAAAAGATCTTTGTTAAAGGTTGTAACATGGCTAAGGTGAAAGGGAGGATATCAATAAAAAGGCTAACAAGTGGCTAACTTGATAAACCAATAGATTATAGTGTTCATTCTTAATTAAAGCACCCAACATGAAATTTTGGTCATGTAAAAGTTGAGCGAACTCTTACAAGTATTAAGCCTAAGAACATATTACCATTTACTTTCCCACTTCATATTGTACATATCAATGAACACAAACTTTTTTTGATCTTTTTTTTTCAAAGTTCAAGTATTTCTTTAGTAACCAAGGGCAGTAAAAGTCACCAAGAAAAATGAGAGTTATTAAATTAACCCCCCTTAGTTTCTAGTACAATGTACTTAATACCAGCATGCACATGGATCATCCCTTTCATATGATATTATACTTGCCACCCACTGGTCTCAAAGGAGTACTTAACCTTATCTTTTTTTTTTCTTTTCTTTTTAAGTTGATACCCACCAAATTATTCACACTTCAACAAAAAAATCCCCACACTATTTATCACTAACCCTCAAATGAATCAAAATGCCCTACTAGTAAATCAAGACAAGAAAGAACAAGTAGGTTCAAGCATTTAGATAGGTTATATATCAAAAGAACGGATAAAAAACTTAAAGGGGTTCAATAGGGATATAATTTATGGGTACTGTTTAGGTAAACAAGGTTCCTCCTAGTGCCTTTATCATTTTTATGCATACAAATACCATGTAGTCTCAACAAGGTTTAAAACAATTTCTAGAGCAACATACTCCATGATGAACAATACACAACAAAATAGATCAGTATATAATGTACCAATCATAAATTAGGCTCAATATCTCACAAGGTCAAATCATACTTCAGTACTTACTAAAATTGACAAAGATGCATCTCAAGTTTAGAATTTTCGCAAGCACATACAAGGAATTATCATGCCACAAAAGATTTTATAAAGATATGACATATCAACTAATCATGCAAAAGAAGCTCACAAGATGTGTACATATCCTTGTTAACACTTTACGAGACATGGCAATATACAATATTTTTGAATTTTTTATTTTTTTTGAATTTTATAAAATTATATTTTTTGGATTTTTAACATTGAGAACTCATCCCCACACTTAAGTGGTTCATTGTCCTCAATGAACTAACTAACAAAGAACTAACAAAAAAAATACAAAAAGAACAAAATAAAATTCTAGACTAAAAAGAAAGAAAACTCCTCGGGGATCAAGGTGTAGGACGTGAAAGCAGCAAGTCGGAAAAAAAATTCGCGTGGTTGTAGTGATGGAGCTGGAAAGATGCAAAGAATAGTCTGGAATGGCAGGTCATTAGAAAACTGGACAGCCAAACCCCGCATGACACCCCTAGTTAATATATATATTAATATACATAATATAAATAATACAATATAAATATTACAACAAGTTTAATATAGGTAAAATATTAAATATTTTACATAAATAAATAAGTAAAGAAAATGAAAAAAAATCAAATAATTTATTAGCTAACAAAATTAAATTAAAAAATATAATAGTAGTAGTAGTATTAGTAATAATAATAATATAATAATAATAATAATGATATGTACATAAATAGTAATTATAACAATAAGTACAAATAATAATAATAATATATTACTATATTATTAGTAAAAATAAGATTACAAAATAAACAAAAAAAATAGGATAAAGGAAGGGGGACGCGCGCGCGCGGGGGAACCCGAGGCGGGGGGGGGGGGGGGGCAAATTTAATTGGGGATTTAACATGTACATTGTACATGTTTGTTTACAGAGAGGGCGTGCACCGCGGGTTGCGGCACACGCACCGCAGTGCCGTTTATTTTTTTTCCAATACCGCATAACAGGAGTTTACGCATCTGTAGGGAGAATTTATGCACCGCAGACCTTTTTATTTTATTTTAAATATTCTCCAACAGAGAGTCCCGCACCAGTGGGAAGAAATACCGGCACCGCGATTTCATGGTTAATAGAACTGGCTTGGCTTCACGGTAAACTGTAACCGTAATTTTTTCAAACAATCCTGAAACACTTCACACAAAAATTATCAAGGCACATTGACGGAGTAAAAATAAAATAAAATATACAAAAAGATCTACCTAAAATATATCCAAAATTAATAAATAAATAAATAATAATAATTATAATCTAACTAATTAATTATGCTTGAATTAATTTTGGGTTGCCACCCAATAAGCGCTTTTTTTTCAACGGTCATTAGCTCGACCTCTTCACAACCAAAGTGGTAAAGGCGGAATATCTACTTTCTGGATCATAAACACAGCACCGCGAAAAGTATCAATACCATCAGTTATTGTCTTTATCCTACAAAAAGTCTCCAAACAAGTATCAGAAAATAAAATATGACATCAATAAGCAATAGTTGAGCGGATGTTTGTGCAGCTTTGGAAAACTTTGTGATAAAACAAAAAAAAATTCAGCACCGCGAAAAAAAAAATCCTTTAACATTTACACGAGGTGGAGGCTCAAGCGGTGGCTTATCTACACTTCTCACTTGTTCCGGATCCAGTCGAACATCTTGGCCTATTAAATCAATAAATAAAGAGATACATCCATATTCTCTCTATTCTTAGCTTGAAACTTAAGAGCCATTTTAAGTGGATCATCAACCAGAATTTGAGAAATATTTTGAACAACCGGTGTCATCATGTCAACCTTGTACCACGTGTCCTCGAGTATGGGAGTCTTGTAAATAGAGGCTAAAGTGAAAGCAAATCTACCAATAACCAACTGTTGATCAACATAAGCTATGTCTAGATTTGGGAATGGTAGCTTAGGCACAAGTTGCGGAAGAGAAATAACCACCATCTCGGTATTGCTTTCTTTTATTTCATCATCCTCGTTCAGATTATTCTCAACAATAATATCATTGATCTTAATATCAGTGGCATGCTCTTCTTCTGAATTGATATTCACATCAGCACTGAACATTGACAAATCATCATCCTCAAGATCATTATTCGGAGTTGTGACAGTCTCATCCTCTTCTAGTTGGATAGGTTGTGATGGTAAAATGTCGAGTTTCCTTATAGTAGAAGAGTTAACCAACTCTGCAATTTGAGCCTCAATTGATAAAGTTTGAGTTTTTAGATCATTGATCTAATGCATCAATTCTTTTAACATCTTGTTAGTTCGTTCTGCTTCCACAGCCACATCAGTTAGAGAAAATTGTGGCTCTTCCGGTAGAGAATATTGATATTGTTGCAGTGGCTCATATTGCTCATCATAATATTGTTGCTGATATTATAGTTGATCATGATATGAAAAATTTTGAACATCATTTTCCATGTAAGAGAAATTTGGATGATCCATCCATTCTTGATCAAATGTATTAGAGTACTGGTTATACCCATATCCATCTTCAAAAGAATTCATTTGTCCAAACTGAGCATTCTGAGAATCGTAGATATTGTATGAGCATTCATAACCATAATGACCCTGTACACCACAATTTAGAAAAAAGTTGTAAGTTTTGGGGGCCACTTGTCACATCTCATTGATACTCATTGGATGTATAACGGGTTATGTTGTATTCAGTGAGGCAATTTCTTGAGTATGTGCCTCGACTAAGGAAGAGAGGTATGCAAACCTATCATCTTTATCCATTATAAACCTGAAAATACACAATAAAAGCCAAGAAAGCAGTGAAACTTGCCTCGATCGAAACCAAAGTTCCAACGAGATAATAGAAACAATCTAAATAACCAAACTAAAACCAATAGAAATGAGCTATCTCCCCGGCAGCGCGCTAAAAACTTGATGTGTTTATTTTATTCTAACTAACCGCAAACGCACGGTGTCTATTGCTAGTACAAGGTGGCAATTGGGTCGTATCCACAAGGAGACATGTTCTGTCAATTTTGATTTAGTTATTATTAATTATTTTAAGGACAAATCGATTATAAAGATTTTAACTAACTAATAACTATGACTAACTTAACACTAATTAATTAGACTTTAACCAAGGAATTAAAAACCTAGGGCAATCAGGTCCACCATGCTTTCAAAATAACCGGCTTCTAAGCTGCAACAATAAATGTGATCACATAACTAAAGTATGTTAATCTCTCCCGAGCATTAACAATCTCGAAATCTTACAAAATTTATCACTTCTAGTAATTTATTTAGTTAGGTAATTAGAGCAATTGTTAATCTCTCCTGAGCATTAACGCTCTCATAAATCTAATGATGCTTCCGCTATCACTTTCAATTCTGCTAATCGTATGTGTGCCTCTAGTGAGTAAAATCTCCCGATTTATTACTCCTATTGCATAGAATTAATTCATGATATCGACCGACTACACAAATTAATAATAGAACATAATCAATTAGAATTACCCATAATAAATCAAACTACTGTGAAAATCATGCTCGTATTTTCATGCAAACATGGCTTCCCCTTCTATGCCCTAGAAAATGACTTCTCACTAATGATTAAACAAGTAAAACAACTAAGACAATAAAGAAGCATAATTAAACTAATAAAAATACGTAAGAAAATCAGATAAGAAAACCTGTAATATTCAATCTTGTCACGGGACCAAAATCCATGGTTTTGTTCTCTGTATATAAAACCCTAACTATTCAAACTCTATAATAATATGTATCTAATAATATGTCTCAACTAAAAACAAAAATTGTCTTCGTCTAATAATAGAGTTGTTTTGTTATTCTAATAAAATTACAAGTGATAGTTCTAGACCGAATAGGATTCTGTAATAAAAATTCGTAGATCTCTGTTCACTACAGTTTCTGGGCTTCTCTAGTTGGATTCTCTTTTCTGGACCATCTTTGAATCAAAGAGAATTTTGTGGGCTTCACGTGGACTGTAAGATTGTCAAAAATTGGACTTCTGGATCTCTAGATATGGCCTAAACAGTATTTGCAGCCCGTGTAGTCCAATATTATGAATTTTCTTCTATTTCCACTCGAAAATAGGACTTTTTGTTCTAAATCCTTCCAAGTCTAGAATTTCCTTGTAACCTACAATAAAATATCAAAACCTATTAAATAAATATCCAAATCAATGCAAAACATAATAAATATGAGGACAAAATTAGATAAAATATATATAAAAATATACTCTATCAAACATCCCCACACTAAGCATTTGCACGTCCTAAAGCTAATAAGAAAAATGAAAATTAAGTCCTCACTAACTAACATCACTTTCGTGGATGGCACGATTGCATTGAGCATATGCAACAAGCCGTTAAACCCCTAGGCAACCCTAGTAGGACGAGTGTTATCTCGTGAAGGTTTATAGTGAATCTACCCACAAAATTCATTTTTTTTGCGAAGTCTCAAGTAGACAATATATCATAGAACTTCACACATGTAAACCGTAATTACACAATTTTGAAAGTCTTTCTAATTTGTACATCATTCATACACAACTATCCAAGTACTTACACATTGTCTATGTTAGATATATTTGTGATGTCATGTCTAATCTGATTTATTTAGTTTCAGAATTTAATATCGGGACTTATCAGGACTTACTGGAAATCAGGATTTACTGAAGACAGGAAGATATCAGAATTTAAGGTATCAGAACTTGTGATATTAGAACTTAAGGAAGATATGCTTCATGAGTAAAGTGCGCCTGATTTACAGGAGAGGATCTGGACTAAAATACTGGAAGATATGCTTTAGAGTTGAAAGACTAGAATACTTGTAAAAAGATAATATCTGATTGATATATTTTAGGAGACAGAATTATATTCCATATCAATTAGAAGATATCTTGTAACTGTGTACTATATAAACACAGCTTATGGTTTACACTATATGTGTTATCAATCACGAGAAAGATTATTCTTTGTAACCCTAGCAGCTCTTAGTGATATTGTTCATCACTGAGAGAGTAGTTTAATCTACTTTGTAACAGAGCTTATTATATTGAATAAACTTGATTACTGTTACATACTTGTGTTCTAAATCGATTTGATTGTATAAACACTATATTCAACCCCCTTGTATAGTGTAATGTGACCTAACAAGTGGTATCAGAGCTTCTCTGTTGATATACAAACAGTGAGATCCAGTTTACAATCATGTCTGACGAAACACAAACTCCACCTAAGCCCACCAAAACTCAAGATACTCAAAATAATCAAACCCATAGTCGATATGAAAGTATTAGGGTTCCCATACTAAGAGCATCTGAGTATCCTATATGGAAGGTAAAGATGGCTATATTTCTGGAAGCCACAGATCCAGAATATCTTGATATAATTAATGATGGACCATATAAGCCTACCAAGCTTTCTGTTGCAGTTGCTGATCAACTAGTAAAGACCATACCAAAGGAGAAAGGTGATTACACACCTGAAGACATCTCATCTATTGCCAAGGATGCAAGGGTAAGGCATTTACTTCATAGTGCAATTGACAATGTCATGCCAAATATGGTAATTGCATGCAAGACTGTAAAGGATATATGGGATGCTTTGGAGACAAGATGCCAGGGAACTGAAGCCATCAAAAAGAACCGGAAGATAATACTCACACAGGAGTATGAGCACTTTGACTCAAAATCTGATGAGTCACTAACTGATTTACATGACAGTTTTGCCAAACTCTTGAATGATCTGTCACTGGTGGACAAGGAATATGATCTTTAAGATTCAAATCTAAAATTCCTTTTAGCTCTTCCAGAAAATTGGGATTTGAAGTCTACTACCATAAGAGACAACTATGACCTTGCTAAAACTACTCTTGATGAAATTTATGGTATGCTCAAGACTCATGAACTTGAGATGGATTAAAGGAGCAAAATGAATGGAAGAAAGTCAAAGACAGTTACACTTAAAGCTGAGGAGAAATCTCCTAAAATGGTTTTCTCAAAGAGGGGCAAAGGAAAGGCTCTCATCATACAGTCTGATTCAGAGTCATCATATTCTGATGATGATGATTCAGAATCTGAAAATTTATCTGAAGTGGATGTTGATGCAGAGATTATAATAACTCGAATTTTTGATACCTTGTAAAATGTTTAAATGAATAGTAACCCTGACAGACGGGAAATTTTTTTGAGCCCACACTATGTAGTGCATGAGAAAATGAGTTTCGGAATTGATATTACGACTATACGTACCAAATGAGTGTATGTAAATGCTATTAGTTTTCGAAGAAAACGAACTTTGAAAAACGACCGTATTTATGACTTATCGAAGATTACGGGAATCACAATATAATTATGAGATTAAAATCTTACGGATTTATATTCAAGTAGGATAAATAAAAATATAAGGAATAAATATGAAAGGAATTACATCGCGAACCATTTGTGAGTAAGTATTACGAAGAACGTTTAAGTAACCGAGCGAACGCGTAAATGATTAAATAAACGTAATACACTAACTAAACTATGGTAAGGAAGTAACCATGGTTACTTCATCAAATAGTGAGCTAACCATAGGATGACCAAGCTAGCTAGCAAATAGTGTGCTAAGAAAGCTAACCTTATAGTTAGCTTGTAAGCTAGCAAGCTACAAAGATATGTCCATGGATTTGGCAACAAAGAATAAACCTAGAATGCTATACTAGGAAGAATAAAATCAAGTTGCAAGATATCAACTCACCTTCCAAGAAGCAACCTATCCAAAGTATCCAAGAGAAGCAACCAAAGTAGTATAAATACCCCCCCCACAAGCTTCCATTCGGCAATTTGAAGAAAAAAGGGAGGAATTGAAATTCAAAACTCCAAGTTCAAGCTCTTGTAAAATCACCCAATTAATTCCCAAGCCTCCTAGAAACTAAACTAAGGTAAGAAAATTCTTTCATCTCTTTTTATCAAGGTTGATGGGTGGAATAAATTCAAGAAACTCACTAGTGAATAGTGTGAATAGTAACCTCTCTTTGGTTTCTTGATTTCAATGGTGGTTTTAGGTTCTAAAAATCATACCAAGCACTCCCAAGCCTCCACCATCCTCAAGAACACATCTCAAGCTTTCAAGAAAGGTAAAAATCTTTGGCCCAACTTTAATTAAGGTTCATTTTTAAGATCCATTTAGTATGTGGTAGTAAACCTATCTTACTAAGTAGTATTGATGAAATCTTGATGATTAAGTTAAGTAGATTTAAGGTTGGTTGTTGTTGCCTCAAGAACATGATGTTTTTGAGAGGAGTTTGTGTTTTGATGATGATATGATGATTGTGTTGGATTTTTAACGCAGCGGGGTCATGGCAAAACACTTTTACACATAAAAAATCCAAATAAAAGCATACAGATCATGAATAAAAATTCGAGGGATCGAATCTAACCTTTAAAATTAATTCGGAGACAACGATTAGAGATCCTTAGCAGTTGCTCCTCAAGTGTGAAGCACTCCACCGGTATCCACCAAGAAAACGATGTTAAGGAGGAGGAAGGAGGTGGAGAGAATTGGGTTTTCCAAACTTTTTGGGTTTTCGGGTTAGATGTGGGTTAGAATAAAATAGGGTCTATAATAGTGTATTTATAGGCAAAATTTTCAGCTGAAATTTTCCCATAAATAATATTATTATTATTCCATTTATTATTCTCATTAATAATTAAAACACATTTTAATTATTAATCCTTTTTCTAAACACTTTAGAAATAAATCTCTCTCTTGATTTAATTTCCAAAAATTAAATCCTTAATTAATAATATTAAGAACTTTTCTTAATTAATTTATAATCAATTAAATCTCATTTAATCAATTATTAAATTTTCCAATAAATTATTTATTTCATAAATAAATAATTATCAGCCATTATTAATTAATTCCTCCACCATTAAATCATTCTCTTTTTATGGTGTGACCCTGTAGGTTCAATATTAAGCCGGTAGTAGAAATAAATAATAATAAAACTATTTTATCATTATTTATATAAATTCTCTAATTTATTAAATATGATTAATTAATTAATCACATTTATTCTACATCGTGAAGGATACTTCTCAACATATCGCGACTATCCGGATAATATGAATTCACTGCTTAGAATATCAAGAACCTATTCAGTGAATAGTTACCGTACAATAAACTCCTTCTACCCTACAATATCCCGATTAAATACAAGGCATGGATCTCGTGTCAAGCCTATCTAATTCAATCACTTTGCTTACCATTTACTATGCGTAGTTCTATGTAAATTAGAAACTCCTTTCTAATTTCATTTACTCTGGTCAGAGACTCTTGAACTAGCATAAGTGGATCAGCCTTGAACATTCGCTTCCTTCACTGGAAGGGGTAGATCCTTTATTGATCATACACTATCTTCGTGTACAAATTCCTATACCCAGAAGAGCCCTAATAATTGTCCCTGGAGACTAAGAACTAAACCAAAGCATAGTTCAGTGTACACAAGATGACTATGATGACCTCAAGTCTAAGGATACTTGTACAACTAATACTAGGTGAACAACTGCTGACACGTGAGTGAACTCCATCAGTTGTTCAGCTGTGCGAGTCATGTTCAGTGAACTTATTCCATAATAAGCACCTACATACTAGCTATAGTGTCACCACACAAATGTCTATGAGAACAGACTTCCTTCATAATGAAGCAATCATAGTATGTAGCGATCTTTGCGGATTATTAATTACCAGTTAGTAATCCTATGACCAGGAACTATTTAAGTTTAGAGTTATCATCTTTTTAGGTCTCACTATTATGATCTCATCATAATCCATAAAAAGCTTTACTCTAAACTATGATATATCTTATTTAAACACTTAAATAGATAAAGACCGTAATAAAAATAAAACAAGTCTTTATTAATATCAATGAAATCAAAACAGATTACATAAAAGTTATTTCTAAATCCTAATACATGATTGGACTTAGGACATATTCCTTTCAATCTCCCACTTGTACTAAAGCCAATCACTCTGGTATCTAATACCCATCTTGTCTTTATGACGATCAAAGTGACTTTCATAAAGTAGCTTTGTGAGTGGGTCTGCTATGTTGTTATATGTGTCAACTCTATTTCAATACAATACAAGAAATGTTACCGCGCTCCCACTAACCCTTTTGTAGACGCATGGTTCATCTTCATTTTTGATAAAATCAAACTCTTTGATTGTGTCATCAAAATGAATGTTCCATCTTTCGAGAAGCCTGCTTTAAACCACATATGGTTCGCAGCAGCTTACACACTAGGTTTTCATTTCTCTTGGAAAGAAAACCATCTGGCTAATTGCCAGATCTCATAGTCGTAGTAAGCAGCATTCGCAAGCAAAATACGAACTGATTTTAACAGGGCTACAGGTAAAAGGTTTCATCAAAGTCAATCCATTGCCTTTGTTTGAATTCTTTTTCCACAAGCCTGGCCTTATAGGTCTCCACCTGGCCATCTGCTCTAATCATTCTTACGTATACCGTATACATAGATTCCATTCCGGATTTCATGGCACTATGCCATTTCTCTGAGTCAACACTGCTCATAACCTCATTATAGGTCACAGGGTCGTCATCATCAATGATCGACAACTCATTGTCATTCTCAATGACAAGGCCATAATACCTCTCAGGTTGGCGAGACACTCTCCCTGATCTATGAATGGGCTGTTCCACAAAAGGTTGTTCAGTCAGAACAGGTGTTTCCACTTGATCCGTAGTAGTTTGTGCTTCTTGAACTTCATCAAGTTCAATTTTGTTCCCACTGTTTCCTTCAAGGATAAACTCCTTTTCCAAGAAGGTAGCATGTCTGGATACAAACACCCGATGATCGGTGTAAAAGTAATACCCTAAAGTCTCTTTAGGATATCCCACAAAACTACATTTTACGGATCGATATTCCAGCTTATCTGGGTTAACTTTCTTGACATAAGCTGGACATCCCCAAATCTTAACGTGTTTAAGACTCGGTTTTCTTTCTTTTCATATCTCATACGAAGTTTGAGGAACAGATTTTGGAAATCACCTTATTCAGTAAATATGCTGAGGTTTCCAATGCATAACCCCATAGGAATACTGGAAGATTTGCATAGCTCATCATGGACCGAACTATGTCTAACAAAGTTCGATTTCTCCTTTCAGATACTAATCTGGAGGAGTCCACTGGGAGACTATACCATTTACTTTGAGATAATCCAGAAACTCTCCGTTCAAGTATTCACTACCTCGATCTAATTGAAGAATTATAATACTATGTTTGGTTTGTTTCTCCACTTCATACTTATATTCTTTGAACTTTTCAAAGGCCTCAGACTTGTGTTTCATCAAACACATATCCGAATCCAGATCTATCATCTATGAAAGTAATGAAGTATGAAAATCCACCCATGGCTTGCGTAGACATTGGTCCACATACATCTGTGTGTACCATTCCTAGCAAATTTGCAGCCCTCTCTCCATGTCTACTAAATGGAGACTGCAATGCCACTATAAAGGGAGATTTTCATCATCCCTTTTCTTTTATTAGTTTGTTCAATCTGAAGTAAATTATGTCACATTTATACAGACCATTATTTAAAGTACCACGTCCATAAAGAATATTATCTCTAAGAATAGAACATTCATTATTCTCAATAATAAATGAAAATCCACCCAAGTCTAACATGGGAATAATATTCCTCACAATCGAGGGAACAAAATGACAATTATTTCAAACAATAGTCTTGCCCGTAGGCATATGTAAATGAAATGATTCTACATCCTCAGCAGCAACTCTTGCTCCATTTCCCATCAGTAGAATCACCTCCTCTTCTTCAAGAGTCCTACTTCTCCTTGGTCCCTGCAACAATTGCAGATATGAGAACTACAGGCGGTATCTAATACCCAAGTAGAAATTTGATTTAATGACATATTCACTTCTATCATAAACATACCTGAATCAGAAGCGGTAGTCTCACTACCCTTCTTCTTCTTCAATTCTGCAAGGTAAACCTTGCAGTTCCTCTTCCAGTGCCCCACCTTGTTACAGTGAAAGCAAACAACTTTGCTCTTGGGGTCTTCAGCTTTTGGTGGAACCGGCGTTTTCTCACCTACTTTCTTCTTCTTGGAAGAGTTCCTCTTCCTTTTCTTAGGATTGGAACCTTCACCAATTAGAAGAACAGAACTCTTCTTAGGGGGAAAATTTGATTCCGCAGTCTTCAACATGTTGTGGAGTTCAGGCAGGCTTACATCCAACTTATTCATGTGAAAGTTCACAACAAACTGCGAGAACGAACTCAGAAGCGATTGCAAGACCAGGTCTTGGTTCAGCTCCCCATCCATGACAAAACCAAGTTGTCCAAGACGTTCAATCAAATTGATCATCTTAAGTACATGGTCATTCACAGATGATCCCTCAGACATCCTACAACCGAACAGCTCCTTCGATATCTCATATCGAGCTGTCCTCCCCGCCACATCATACAACTCTTGTAGATGCATTAGGATAGTGTGAGCATCCATATGCTCATGTTGCTTCTGTAGCTCAATGTTCATGGAAGCTAGCATGATGCATTGAGCAACATTTGCATCATCTATCCACTTACGATACACAACATGTTCATCATTATGTGCATCACTAGCTGGTTCAGTAGGCTTAAGTGAGTCAATCACGTATTCCAGCTTCTCAATCCTCAGAACAATTCTCAAGTTTCGAAGCCAGTCAGCATAATTAGGACCAGTCAATTTGTGAGCATCTAGTATGCCCCTGAGTGATAGTGCAGAAGACATAACGTACAAAGTAAATCTGTAAATGATAAACACATAACAACACTTAGCAAATATTCGATTTCATTTCAAAACACTATATGAATTGGGTCTTTATTCATAAGTGGCTCCCACTAGTTTTCCTAATTTATTCAACCCCCTACGTGAAAAATTAAGCATTCATAATGCTAGTGGGAATAGGGATCCTACATTCCATTACACAACCCCGGCTGTGGCACGAAACGCCATGTAATGTTCAATAGGCAGACAACTCTTGTCAATTACATCTAATGTTATTCCCTAATCAAACTTTAGCCTCTTGAATAATTGAGTCACGGCTGTGGCACGACAAACTCAATATTCTAAGTCAAGTCTAACCCAACATTCCGTACAATTGAATCAGTCCCCAAAGGCCCACGGTTGTGGCACGTAACGACCTTTAGATTCTTATTCAATGTACACATCTCTATGTAATAGACAAGTATTTCTTATTTCGAAATCAAAGCCCTCGGCTGTGGCATGAAACGACAATGATTCAAAAATAAGAACTACTTTCTACCATGTTGGAAGGCTATGACCGACACAAGCCCGTTGTATCATTGGCCAATTACTACTTGATATTATTTAATTTTAGAGGGATTATATTACGTTACAATCATAATCATATTATAAAGAAATTCTTCCTTTAAATTAAATATTTCAAATCAATAATCAATAATCAGATGATTCCCAGATCTGGTGGAGCATTGTCAAGAGGCGTCACTTAATAACCCTTTCTTACAGATAGAAATCTGTTGTTGACGAAATCATCCTTTCTCTCATATCAAAAATTCATATTCAATTACGTGTTTCATAAACACAAGAATCTCATGATTGTATTCATAATATTGTTATTAAGGTTATGAAATAATTTCACTATACTAGGTTGTCTAACAAACGCTTTATGTTCATTTAAGTTCACCTAAATCTATCATCGAATGATAAACTAAGCATATATCACATATATCAACATGAATAAATATCAAGGTAGGCATGTTATATCATCTAGCATATAGAACTAAGCATTATACATCTCTATGTATCACATGAAGCATTTAAAATCAATTCAAACGATCAAAAACAGCTTTAAAACATTTCATGGAAATATAAACAGTTCAAAAATTTTATATAAACTAAAATTGATCATACCATTAGATCCGTCTCGGAAAAACGAATCCAACGGTATATTGCACGCCCAAAACGGAGTTACGAAACTCCCAGAAAATCAATTTTAAAATCAACAGACAGGCTGTAACGCATTACAGGAACGCGTTACAAGCCCTGTAACGCATTCCGGTGATGCGTTACACCCCTTTTAAGCCATTAAAGGGTGTAACGCATCCCGTGAATGCGCCACAGGTGTGTAACGCATTCCCGGAATGCGTTACACCCCTATTTTTTTTCTTTTTTTTTAATTCTACAGCAGCCGACAGCATCCCTCGAATTGCGCGCAACCGTCCCTGACTTTTCTTCCGTGCAACACAGCAGACAGCCACAGAGATGCAGACAACAGAGTATACAAACATATATATATATATACTATATACACATATATTTATTTATTTAATTACAAATTTAATTGCAAGATCTTCAAAAATTCATAATAAAAAATCTATGCATCATAAAATTATGAAAAAAATACCCAGATGATCTACAACACTTGTAGAACCCAGATCAACATTTAAAATTATTCTGAGAAACGATTTCTCATCAGATAAAATTAATCCATGATATAACTTGTAAAAATCATAATTAATTCATACAAGCACATAAAATTCTGAAATTTTTACCACAGATCTATATGCATACAACATATGCTCTGATACCAATGTTGGATTTTTAACGCAGCGGGGTCATGGCAAAACACTTTTACACATACAAAATCCAAATAAAAGCATACAGATCATGAATAAAAATTCGAGGGATCGAATCTAACCTTTAAAATTAATTCGGAGACAACGATCAGAGATCCTTAGCAGTTGCTCCTCAAGTGTGAAGCACTCCACCGGTATCCACCAAGAAAACGATGTTAAGGAGGAGGAAAGAGGTGGAGAGAATTGGGTTTTCCAAACTTTTTGGGTTTTCGGGTTAGATGTGGGTTAGAATAAAATAGGGTCTATAATAGTGTATTTATAGGATTCCTTGGTTCGGCCCGAAGAAGCAATGTCACTCGATCATTATCAAACAAAATTTTCAGCTGAAATTTTCCCATATATAATATTATTATTATCCCATTTATTATTCTCACTAATAATTAAAACACCTTTTAATTATTAATCCTTTTTCTAAACACTTTAGAAATAATTCTCTCTCTTGATTTAATTTCCAAAAATTAAATCCTTAATTAATAATATTAAGAACTTTTCTTAATTAATTTATAATCAATTAAATCTCATTTAATCAATTATTAAATTTACCAATTAATTATTTATTTCATAAATAAATAATTATCAGCCATTATTAATTAATTCCTCCACCATTAAATCATTCTCTTTTTATGGTGTGACCCTGTAGGTTCAATATTAAGCCGGTAGTAGAAATAAATAATAATAAAACTATTTTATCATTATTTATATAAATTCTCTAATTTATTAAATATGATTAATTAATTAATCACATTTATTCTACATCGTGAGGGATACTTCTCAACATATCGCGACTATCCGGATAATATGAATTCACTACTTAGAATATCAAGAACCTATTCAGTGAATAATTACCGTACAATAAACTCCTTCTACCCTACAATGTCCCGATTAAATACAAGGCATGGATCTCGTGTCAAGCCTATCTAATTCAACACTTTGCTTACCATTTACTATGCGTAGTTCTATGTAAATTAGAAACTCCTTTCTAATTTCATTTACTCTGGCCAGAGATTCTTGAACTAGCATAAGTGGATCAGCCTTGAACATTCGCTTCCTTCACTGGAAGGGGTAGATCCTTTATTGATCATACACTATCTTCGTGTACAAATTCCTATACCCAGAAGAGCCCTAATATTTGTCCCTGGAGACTAAGAACTAAACCAAAGCATAGTTCAGTGTACACAAGATGACTATGATGACCTCAAGTCTAAAGATACTTGTACAACTATCACTAGGTGAACAACTGCTGACACGTGAGTGAACTCCATCAGTTGTTCAGCTGTGCGAGTCATGTTCAGTGAACTTATTCCATAATAAGCACCTACATACTAGTTATAATGTCACCACACAAATGTCTATGAGAACAGACATCCTTCATAATGAAGCAAGCATAGTATGTACCGATCTTTGCGGATTATTAATTACCAATTAGTAATCCTATGACCAGGAACTATTTAAGTTTAGAGTTATCATCTTTTTAGGTCTCACTATTATGATCTCATCATAATCCATAAAAAAATTTACTCTAAACTATGATATATCTTATTTAAACACTTAAATAGATAAAGCCCGTAATAAAAACAAAACAAGTCTTTATTAATATCAATGAAATCAAAACAGATTACATAAAAGTTATTCCTAAATCCTAATATATGATTGGACTTAGGACATATTCCTTTCAGATTGTTGGTGGTTGTGTTGATAGTTAGGGCATAAACGAAACCCCGATCGTAAACGAAACTTCGTTAAAACCAACAAATCGTAACTTTAAGTTTCTGCAGAAAGTCCCGAAGTTGTAAACTGTTAATTCTTGAAAAATAACCTTTTTTATAATATAAAATGTTATAAGGATCATTTAGGCGCTTGAATCGCTTGATTCCGATTTTACGGATCAAAAGTTATGGTCGTTTTAGTAAAAGTGACTTATGCGACAAAAACTGCTACGAATTACGAACTTTGAAAATATAAAGGATAGACTTAAATGTGTTCATAAATCATGAAATTTTTACAGAGAGTAGAATATTGAGTTTCCTAACTGAAATAAAAATTTCAAGTAAAAATAATGATTTCTCAATTTCATAAAATTGTCGGAGCCGAGACCACGCGAGTAGAAACCGAGAGAATCCATAAGCGGAACCGACGACGATGATGAGAATGATCCCAAGATACTTAGGAAAATGAAGTGACTACAATGTGAATATGAATTAAAGGAATGTTAAGGGTAGTATGAGTTGAGAGGGTGCATAATAAGTAGCGCATGAGTGCGAGTTGCCGTAAATTAGAACGAAACCTAAAGAAATGAAATATGTTTATGGTTATAGATTTCCGAGCGGAACCTAGAGCATCCTCCACCTCGAGATACCCAGGCAAGTTTACAAACCCAACTCCATTTTTACTGTTGTGTTGTGAAAGGATTATTTTACTATCATCGCATAAATACCATGTTTGCCATGATACGTAGTTGTTGAATTTTCGCATAATGTAGCGATGTTGTACGATAAGTATATATTGTGAAATGTTATTTCGCTTTAAGGCGTGACATATTATATAAGACCGAAAGTCGTTCGGGATTTAAGATAAAACCCGGGAATCATTCCGGAGATATTATAGGACGGTTATAAGTCCATAGTAGTACGTTTTAAAGGGACTCATCGTCCACTTACGAAACATTAAAACACCTCAAACTTTTATTAAAATGATTTCCCAACGATCATATTCCCTCAACTATATTTTATTGTTCAGATAATAAATAATATATGCTTATTCCTTATTATGAGAATAGTATACTCCAACGATTATTTGTTTCAAACCTGATTAATCTTTATAGATTATTAATTATGTAGACACAAACTAGTTGAGGAATATTATTTTAAATAAATCTTTTAAGAAGTAAACTCATTCGAGGTTTGATTATTACCAATCATCATTTAATTATTTATTAAAGGGTTTATTATTGACTTAAAAATCATAGATCCTGATTTATAATATACTTTCTGATTTCAGAATATTATTCAAATAATTTCAGATCGTCGGTGAATATTACCCCAACATATTTAATATGTTGAATATATTTTCGAGACGAAACTTTTCCCCCTTATTAATTATATGTTGACAACGGTCAACTCACATCTTTAGTACTTCCTCCGAAATTCTCGGAAGTACGTATATAAATATATATACACTTATATCTTAGAGAGATAAGCTATTTCTATCAACAAGCAAAATGCTTGGGGAACTTCGATGTGGTTCGAGTTCTCGCGATTGATAGAATTCTTTTAAAGGACAAGGGAGGGGTAGACTCTAGTACTATGGGTGCTAGATGGACTACTAAAGGTACCGCAGGAGAAGGTACTCAGTGTACTCAGGAACTATTGAAGTATGTGTATACCCGAAAATGGGACACGGGTCGGGCACAATCCGGACAAATGACATAGAATAAGTAGCTCGAATGCGGCAAGGGTGATACCTGAGGGATGACGGTTTCGTCCTTCTACTAGTAGAAAAGGTTACTTTATCGTATTACGACTGATCATCGTATGCGGTGGCTCTAGTGAATGTCCTAATTCTTCCAATTGGAATTAAGATGCAATACCGTAACCCAAGCCTAGGTGTTGGGATTACTATTAAGGTATCCGCAGATTGTTTTCGTAAGAAGGTGTGTAACACCAAGGAAAACTATATTCGAGTAAAACATAAATATCACTGTACATTATTATGCTGGGCATTATAGCTCACACTTGTTTTCTTAAATTGACACAACACAACAGTGAATCAAGATGCCTTCCATGAGAACCACAGCCAGGAAACGGGTAGGAAATGGCCAGTTGTTTCGTAGATTGTTTAGTGATGTACCTCAGGTAGTCAGAATAAGCTGGATTAGTTTTCAGTTGTTTATAGTTCGGCTTATTTATAAGTATGATTTATGTAAGGTAAGAAACAAGAAACGTATATTTGGCCGGCGGACTAACCTTACCTAAAGGTCACTCCCCGGTAAGACAAATGATATTGGGTTGTAATAAAATTACTCTAGTTATGATGGTTCGTTTCCAAGACAATAACCTGTAAGTGTGTGTATGATAAGTGTGGGGTCGTGAAGTGTGAATATTTATATATTGTAGTGTGAGTTATGTGAGTTTAGATGGCGTGGCTTCCAAGACTCCTGACCCCGGGTTTTGGGGCGCCATAGAAATGGTATCAGATCCTTAGGTTATCAAATCTTGGAAACGATAGGATATAAAATACGTAGACATAGTAGTAATAAAATAATCAATTAGAGCTCAAGTCGAGTTCGTCGTCGGGCTACACGGGTAGTCTTGACCGTTTTACCCTCAAGGGAATTCCAACTCTAAGTTAGTAACACCTTGCCTATTGTGTCAGGTACCAGTGGAGCCTAGGAGGGAGGTTGATCCTGTTGATGATGTCATAATTCCTGAGCGTGACCCTATTCCCGAGCCAGAGAGCCCACCCATTGATGATTCAGATGATGACCCTACTGAGGATGTCCTAGAGGAGGAGACTGAGCTTCCTGTCCCCGTAGCTAATGGCGTAGTATGGAGAGATGTAGAGATGTACCCTCACCAGGCTATTCGCTCTCCTACACCACCCCCAGGGATCCAGAGCCCTATGTCCTATACTGATGATGATGTTGAGGAGGCGATACACGCACAGTTCCACGAGGTTCATAACATATCCTCTAGTGACCGAGATTCACCTCTACCACCACCGGCGACCATGCATGTAGCCGTACACGACTGGATAGTGGGTCAGCTTAACGCTGAGATCACTGCAGCATCTGCTCGCATTGCTGAGTTACGCCAATCACTGACAGCTGAGAGAGCCACCCGACTAGGATACCCAGGAGATTTCAGAGCTGCTTCCCCAGCCATAGCCCGCAGAGAGATCGATGGGATCGAGCTCCGTACCAGGGTTCAGATGAGAATGACATCAGTGCGAGGATACATCCCGGTAGTTGATGCAGAGCTGATGATTGCAGGAGCGATGAGGAGGGTGCGTGACCTCACTCGCAGTGGTAGTGACTGAGAGACTAGTGACTAGATATAGACCTTGAAGAAGGATGGGTGACTTGTCACCAATTTTGATAGGATAGCTAGTAGTAGATAGCGTTCCTAGCCCTTCAGGGTTCACGACTTATGTATTTTCATTTCAGTATTTAGAACTAGTAGTGATAGATTGTAATCAGGCATGTATGAACTCGGCTAGTTGTTTCATCCCCAAGATATAAATGGGAGATCTTAGTAATGTATATCTAAGCAGTTATTAAGAAATGATGGCTATATTATCGCACTTTATAAAACCTTCTAGATAATAAATGACATGCTTACATATGAATAAAATAACCCAACTGCTATAATTACAATTATGTTGACCATTTTTCATTATCAGAACAATGTCACCCCGTAGAAGAGGAACCAGGGCACATCCCGCAGAATTTGTTAACCAACAACGAGGTGACCCGGTAGTAAATGAGGAAAGTGAAGAAGACCTAGACTATAATAAATATGATGAGGAAGAATATGTAGAAGAAGAGGCTGAGGATACCCATCAGGGAGGGAACCCATGAATGAATTTATGGAACTATTAAGAGCAAATCTGAACTAACAGCCTATTCCACCACAGCCACATGCTGTCCAACAGACTGCAGCTACTGCATTTAGAGCCTTCAAATCTCTCAAACCCCCAGAGTTTCTAGGATCTGCCGACCCCGTTGAAGCACGGGCCTGGCTCAAAGAGATAGAAAAGTCCTTCGAGATACTAGGTGTTGAGGAACGATATAAGACCATTTTCGCTTCTTACATGCTGAAAGGAGAAGCTAACTACTGGTGGGAGTCCAAACGAAACCTAGAAACTGATGCCGTGATTCTATGGGATAGATTTACCCGACTGTTCTTAGACAAGTATTTCCCTAGGTTTAGGGAAACCCAGATGGAGATTAGGTTTCTGGAGTTGAAATAGGGTAAGATGACTGTGGCGAAATATGAGGCCAAATTTAATGAGTTGTCAAGATTTGTGCCTGAGTTTATGAATACCGAAGAAAAGAAAGCGCGAAGGTTTCAGCTTGGTCTGAAACAGTGGATACAAAACCGAGTAGCAGTGTTAGAGCTAACAGACTATGCCACCTTAGTACAGAAAGTCTCAATTATTGAAGCTGGCAGTGAGCAGATTGTGAAGGAAAAGGAAAATAGGAAGAGGAAGATAGGAAGTCAAGGGATAGGAACCGGGAACATGAGCCTTCTGAGCACGTTCATCAGGGGAGCGGTGTCCCAACCTGTATGAGGCCCCGGATTCAGAAAGGCCCCGAGTGAGAGCGTTGGCCAGGGCGACGGACAATCTAGGACAATATTTCATAGCCAACCACGTGCCCCAATACCAGAGTGTCAAACCTATAAGAAGAGACACCTTGGAGTGTGTACCCAGACAAGAGCCCCTCTGAGATGTTACCGGTGTGACCAAATCAGACACCTTGCCAATAGCTGCACCCGGCCCAATGTAACGTGTTTCCAATGTGGAAAGGTAGGACATATGAAGAAGGATTTCCCAACATTGAAGCCCCCAGCCTCAGGGATGAGCAAAGCTGCATCCAACCGACCCCCAGCTGCTAGGACCTTCAACATGACTGTTCAGGATGTTGTCTGAAACACTGACGTGATAGCAGGTACCCTTTTGTTAAATTCCGAGCATGCAAATGTCCTATTTGATTCTGGAGCAACCAAGTCTTTTATATCTAAAGATTTTGCTAAAAAGTTAAAACTTAATGCCATACCCTTACGTGAGATATTACGAGTGGAAATAGCAAACAGAGAAATAATCCCTGTGAATCAAGTACACCCTAAGTGTTAGTTGAAATTAGAATGGAAGATCTTCGAGGTCGACCTAATCCCATTCGCGTTAGGAGAATTTGATGTAATCTTAGGAATGGATTGGTTATCCAGTAACGGAGCGTAAATAGATTGTGAATGGAAGAAAGTAAAGATAAGATTGCAGAATGAAAAAGATGTAGTGTTTAAAGGTCAACGACAGAACCACAAATTTCTAACCATGCTTCAGGAAAAAAGATTGTTAAGGAAAGGTAACGAGGCCTATTTGGCATATGTGATAGATACCAAGAAGGAAGTCCCTAATATATAGGAAATACCCGTAGTAAATGAATTTGAGGATATATTTCCAGAAAACTTACCAGGATTACCACCTGACTGAGAAATATAGTTCGTTATAGAGTTAGCACCAGGAACGACGCCAGTATCCAAGGCCCCATATAGGCTAGCCCTAGTTGAGATGAAGGAACGAGCTTCTCAACTGCAAGAGTTATTAGATAATGGAATGATAAGGCCCAGTGTGTCGCCATGAGGAGCGCCAGTACTGTTCATAAAGAAAAAGGACGACAGTATGAGATTATGTATAGACTATCGAGAGCTGAATAAGCTGACTATTAAGAATAGGTACCCTCTCCCCAGAATTGATGACCTATTCGTTCAACTGAAAGGAGCTGTACATTTTTCCAAAATAGATTTAAGAACAGGATATCACCAGTTGAAAATCAAACCGGAAGATATACCGAAGATTGCTTTTCGCACTGGGTATGGTCATTATGAATTCTTAGTTATGTAGTTTGGGTTAACCAATGCACCCACAGCCTTTATGGATTTGATGAACAGAGTGTTCAAAAAGTACCTGGATATATGTGTGATAGTTTTATAGATGATATTCTGATCTACTCAAAGACAGAGCAAGAACACGCAGAACATTTGAGGATAGTCTTAGAAATCTTGAGGAATGAGAAATTGTATGCCAAGTTCTCGAAATGCAAGTTTTGGTTGAGTGAAGTTCAGTTTTTAGGACATGTGGTGAGTAGCAAAGGAGTTTTAGTTGACCCTGCCAAGATAGAGGCGGTATCCAATTGGGAAAGACCAACTACCCCAACAGAGGTTAGGAGTTTTGTGGGTCTAGCAGGATATTACCGAAGATTCGTGCAAGACTTTGCTAAGATAGCTGGTCCACTGACTAGACTTACCCGGAAGACATAAAAGTTTGTATGGACAGAGAAATGTGAGGAAAGTTTTCAAGAACTGGAAAGGAGGCTGGTGTCAGCATCAGTGCTCGCTCTTCCCGATGGAAAGGGAGAGTTTGTGATATTTAGCGACACATCGCTTAAAGGATTAGGATGTGTACTAATGCAGCACGGTAAAGTTATAGCGTATGCCTCTCAGTAATTGAAGGAATATGAAAGCAGATACCCTACGCATGATCTAGAACTAGCAGTTATAGTGTTTGCCCTAAAAATTTGGAGACACTACCTATACGGTGAGAAATGCGAGACCTACACTGACCATAAAAGCCTCAAAAATATTTTTACTCAAAAGGAACTGAACATGAGACAAAGGAGATGGTTAGAGTTGATAAAAGACTACGACTGTGAAATTTTGTATCACCCGGGTAAAGCCAATGTGGTGGCTGACACCCTTAGTAGGAAGGAAAGACTCAAAATGATAATGACATCGGAGGAGTTGATTAAGGAATTTGAGAAGATGGAAATTGACGTGAGGATGACCGGTAAGGGAACGGAAGGATTATTTGAGATTAAACAAGTGCCAAAGCTGACTAAAAAGATACGAGTATGTCAGGAACAGAAGATGAGTGAGGAAAGAGGAACATTGACCGGTGAAGAAGTGAGATGCGAGAAGGATAAGAAAGGGATCATGAGGTATGCGTCCCGAATTTTGATTCCAAATGTGCAAGAGTTAAAGGACGAGCTGCTGCACGAAGGGCATAGCTCTAGATATTCAATCTACCCAGAAAGTACGAAAATGTATCGTGACCTTAAGAAATATTATTGGTGGCCTAATATGAAGAGAGAAGTAGCAGAGTGGGTCAACAAATGCTTGACATGCCAGAGAGTGAAATCGGAACATCAGCAACCTAGTGGACTATTACGACCCCTAGAGATTCCGGAATGGAAATGGGAGCACATAGCCATGGATTTTGTGACAGGCTTACCAAGGACAAAGACCAATCACGATGCCATATGGGTTATCATTGATAGGCTGACCAAGTCCGCACACTTCGTACCAATCAACGAAAGATAGTAGTTAGACACGGCGTTCCGGTAGCCATAGTGTCAGATAGAGACCCGAGGTTTAATTCCCGATTTTGGAGAAGCTTCCAGGAATGTGTAGGCACCAGACTAAACATGAGTACCGCTTACCACCCCCACACTGATTGACAAAGCGAAAGGACTATTCAGACCCTAGAAGATATGCTACGAGTGTGTGCCATTGATTTCAAAGGAAATTGGGATGACCACTTACCCCTGATCGAATTTGCTTATAACAATAGCTATCACGCTAGCATAGGAATGCCCCCATATGAAGCTCTTTATGGAAGAAGATGTCGCTCTCCCATGTGTTGGGATGAAGTCGGAGAACACAAAATATTAGGACCAGAGTTAGTCCAGCAGACCAGGGAAATGGTAGGACTCATCAGGAAAAGACTGGTAGCAGCCCAGGACAGACAAAAGAAGTACGCCGACCAGACCAGGAAAGATAGGGAATATGAAGTAGGAGATTCGGTGCTATTGAAGGTATCTCCGTGGAAAGGAGTGATGAGATTTGGAAAAAAAGAGAAGTTGAGTCCCAGATTCATAGGACCCTTTGAAATTTTGAGGAGAATAGGACCTCTAGCTTACGAGCTCGCCTTGCCTCCTAATTTGCAACAAGTACACAACGTGTTCCACGTGTCCATGTTGAGGAAGTACCATGCCGATGCACGACATGTAATAGAGTACGAGCAGGTAGATTTACAACCAGACCTGACCTACATCGAGCAGCCAGTAAGGATAATGGACCAGAAAGAACAAGTGTTGAGGAACAAAACTGTGAAGCTGGTTAGGATCTTATGGAGAAATTAAAATGTTGAGGAATCAACTTGGGAACTTAAAGACGTAATGAGGAATATATATCCCACTTATTCTCTAATTGATTCCGGGACGGAATCCTTGTTAGAGGGGAAGACTGTAATAACTCAAATTTTTGAGACCCTGTAAAACGTTTAAATAAATAGTAACCCTGACAGACGGGAAAAACTTTTGAGCCCACACTATGTAGTGCATGAGAAAATGAGTTTCGGAATTGATATTACGACTATACGTACCAAATGAGTGTATGTAAACGCTATTAGTTTTCGAAGAAAACAAACTTTAAAAAACGACCGTATTTACGACTTATTGAGGATTACGGGAATCACAATATAATTACGAGATTAAAATCCTACAGATTTATATTCAAGTAGGATAAATAAAAATATAAGGAATAAATACGAAAGGAATTACATCGCGAACCATTTGCGAGTAAGTATTACGGAGAACGTTTAAGTAACGGAGCGAACGCGTAAATGATTAAATAAACGTAACACACTAACTAAACCATGGTAAAGAAGTAACCATGGTTAATTCATCAATTAGTGAGCTAACCATAGGATGACCAAGTTAGCTAGCAAATAGTGTGCTAAGGAAGCTAACCTTGTAGTTAGCTTGTAAGCTAGCAAGCTACAAAGATATGTCCATGGATTTGGCAACAAAGAATAAACCTAGAATGCTATACTAGGAAAAATAAAATCAAGTTGCAAGATATCAACTCATCTTCCAAGAAGCAACCTATCCAAAGAATCCAAGAGAAGCAACCAAAGTAGTATAAATACCCCCCCACAAGCTTCCATTCGGCAATTTGAAGAAAAATGGAGGAATTGAAATTCAAAACTCCAAGTTCAAGCTCTTGTAAAATCACCCAATTAATTCCCAAGCCTCATAGCAACTAAACTAAGGTAATAAAATTCTTTCATATCTTTTTATCAAGGTTTGATGGGTGGAATAAATTCAAGAAACTCACTAGTGAATAGTGTGAATAGTAACCTCTCTTTGGTTTCTTGATTTCAATGGTGGTTTTAGGTTCTAAAAATCATACCAACCACTCCCAAGCCTCCACCATCCTGAAGAACACATATCAAGATTTCAAGAAAGGTAAAAATCTTTGGCCCAACTTTATTGAAGGTTCATTTTTAAGATCCATTTAGTATATGGTAGTAAACCTAGCTTACTAAGTAGTATTGATGAAATTTTGATGATTAAGTTAAGTAGATTTAAGGTTGGTTGTTGTTGCCTCAAGAACATGATGTTCTTGAGAGGAGTTTGTGTGTTGATGATGATATGATGATTGTTGGTGGTTGTGTTGATAGTTAGGGCATAAACGAAACCTCGATCGTAAACGAAACTTCGTTAAAACCAACAAATCGTAACTTTAAGTTTCTGCAGAAAGTCCCGAAGTTGTAAACTGTAGATTCTTAAAAAATAACTTTTTTACGATAGAAAATATTATAAGGATCATTTAGGCACTTGAATCGCTTGATTCCGATTTAGGAATCAAAAGTTATGGTCATTTTAGTAAAAGTGACTTACGCGACAAAAACTGCTACGAATTACGAACTTTGAAAATATAAAGGATAGACTTAAACGTGTTCATAAATCATGAAATATTTACAGAGAGTAACATATTGAGTTTCCTAACCTCCATAAAACTTTCAAGTAAAAATAATGATTTCTCAATTTTATAAAAATGTCGGAGCCGAGACCGCGCGAGTAGAAACCGAGAGAATCCATAAGCGGAGCCGACGACGATAATGAGAATGACCTAAGATACTTAGGAAAATGAAGTGACCACAATTTGAATATAAATTAAAGGAATGTTAAGGGTAGTATGAGTTGAGAGGGTGCATAATAAGTAGCGCATGAGTGCGAGTTGCCGTAAATTAGAACGAAACCTAACGAAATGAAATATGTTTATGGTTATAGATTTCCGAGCGGAACCTAGAGCATCCTCCACCTCGAGATACCCAGGCAAGTTTACAAACCCAACTCCATTTTTACTATTGTATTGTGAAAGGATTGTTTTACTATCATCGCATAAATACCATGTTTGCCATGATACGTAGTTGTTGAATTTTCGCATAATGTAGCGATGTTGTACGATAAGTATATATCGTGAAATGTTATTTCGCTTTAAGGCGTGACGTATTATATAAGACCGAAAGTCGGTCAGGATTTAAGATAAAACCCGGGAATCATTCCGGAGATATTATAGGACTGTTATATGTCCATAGTAGTACGTTTTAAAGGGACTCATCGTCCACTTACGAAACATTAAAACACCTCAAACTTTTATTAAAACGATTTCCCAACGATCATATTCCCTCAACTATATTTTATTTTTCAGATAATAAATAATATATGCTTATTCCTTATTATGAGAATAGTATACTCCAATGATTATTTATTTCAAACCCGATTAATCTTTATAGATTATTAATTATGTAGACACAAACAAGTTGAGGAATATTATTTTAAATAAATCTTTTAAGAAGTAAACTCATTCGAGGTTTGATTATTACCAATAATCATTTAATTATTTATTAAAGGGTTTATTATTGACATAAAATCATAGATCCTGTTTTAAAATATACTTTCTGATTTCAGAATATTATTCAAATAATTTCAGATCGTAGGTGAATATTACCCCGACATATTTAATATGTTGAATATAGTTTCGAGAAGAAACTTTTCCCCCTTATTAATTATATATTGACAACGGTCAACTCACATCCTTAGTACTTCCTCCGAAATTCTCAGAAGTACGTATATACGTATATATACACTTATATCTTAGAGAGATAAGCTATTTCTATCAACAAGCAAAATGCTTGGGGAACTTCGATGTGGTTCGAGTTCTCGCGATTGATAGAATTCTTTTAAAGGAAAAGGGAGGGGTAGACTCTAGTACTATGGGTGCTAGATGGACTACCAAAGGTACCGCAGGCGAAGGTACTCGGTGTACTCGGGAACTTGTGAAGTATGTGTATACCCGAAAATAGGACACGTAGCCCGAATGCGGCAAGGGCGATACCCGAGGGATGACAGTTTCGTCCTTCTACTAGTAGAAAAGGTACTTTATCGCAGTACGACTGATCATCGTATGCGGTGGCTCTGGTGAATGTCCTAATTCTTCCAATTGGAATTGAGATGCAATACCGTAACCCAAGCCTAGGTGCTGGGATTACTATTAAGGTATTCGCAGGATATTAAAATCCCTTAAAGAATTGTTTTCGTAAGAAGGTGTGTAACACCAAGGAAAACTATTTTCAAATAAAACATAAATATCATATATGATGTTATAATACAGTCATTTCCATACTGTACATTATTATGCTGGGCATTATAGCTCACACTTGTTTTCTTAAATTGACACAACACAACAGTGAATCAAGATGCCTTCCATGAGAACCACAGCCAGGAAACGGGTAGGAAATGGCCAGTTGTTTCGTAGATTGTTTAGTGCTGTACCTCAGGTAGTCAGAATAAGCTGGATTAGTTTTCAGTTGTTTATAGTTCGGCTTATTTATAAGTATGATTTATGTAAGGTAAGAAACAAGAAACGTATATTTGGCCGGTGGACTAACCTTACCTAAAGGTCACTCCCCGGTAAGACTAATGATATTGGGTTGTAATAAAATTACTCTAGTTATGATGGTTCATTTCCAAGACAATAACCTGTAAGTGTGTGTGTGTGATAAGTGTGGGGTCGTGAAGCGTGAGTATTTATATATTGTAGTGTGAGTTGTGTGAGTTTTGATGGCGTGGCTTCCGAGACTCCTGACCCCGGATTTTGGGGCTCCATAGAGATGATGCAACTGTGTGCTGTTATGGTGAAGGGTATCACAAAGATAGCCTATAAGAAATTTAGAAAGGGTAAGAAGTTTTCCAGGAAATGTGGAAGTTCTGAAAAGAAAGGGTTCACTAAGATCGAAGGCAAATGAGGAAAGTTTGACAGATGAGACAACTCAAATGTCAAATGCTACAATTATGGTGAAAGAGGCCACATCTCTCCTGGCTGCAAGAAAGGAAAAGGTTATAAAGGCCAGACACTTATCACAAAGAAGAAAAACTAGGCAGACACTTTAGATTATGAAGAAGAGGTGAACTATACTTTGATAGCAAATGTTGATAGCAATTCTGGAACTGCTGAATTGAAGGTACCTCTTCAACTCTTGCTTTTCATACTGATGATATTTCTGAGCTAAGATTATATCTTAAAACCATGTTCATTAGTTTTAGAGATCAGACTTTAGAAAATGAAAGATTAAAATATAAAAGTCTTTCTCTTAGAAATAGAAATGACTACTTAGAAAAAGAGTTAGTTATATTTCATTAAACTCAGAAAGAAAGAGATGAGGCTTTGTATGTTAAAGATGAACTGCTAAAACTGAATAAATCTCTTAAATCTGAACTAGAAAAGGAAAAGTAGATAATCATAACTTGGACCAACTCTGGAAGAACAACTCATAAAATCTTAGAAAATGGAAATCGGAAAGAAGGACTAGGTTACCTAGATGATTAAGAAGAAAATGAAACTGTGTCATCTAAACCAAACTTTACCAAGAAAGCTGAAAAGCCTAAAGTTAATCCTGTCAAGTTTGTGTCAAATTCAGACAAGTCAAAATCTGAAAAAATGAAAGACTCTAACACAGAAGTCAAAGAAAAGTCAACTTATGTCAAAATAAAGCAGGATAAACCAGCTGTAGTAAACATTATCTCAATGACAAAGAAGCAGCTTAAGTATAAGCTGAAAGAGATTAAAAATGTGAACAAGGTAAAGGAAGCTAGGAAAAATAGGAATGGAAAGGAAGATGTGAAAAATAAATAAATTATATCCCTGTTCCTAATGCTCCTAGAAAGAAATGCTATAATTATGGAAACTCTAACCATCTTGCTTTTTTTACAGGAAAAATAAAGTTATAAACTCTTTACCTCCTAGATCAGGAGTTAAGAGTCAGTCTGTTAGGTTTAAAACATAAAATCCTTGTTTTCTTGTGGTAGTTTATGGCATTCTATTTATACTTGTAAGGAATATCATATTTTGTACTATGGTTATTCTCAAATAAAACCTTCTTTGAAGAAAGTTAGTGTAATTCCTTCTAGTGTAAATTCTGATGCAAAGTCTGATATAAAGTCTGATAAAAAGCATGTTAGCATAAACTCTGAAACTAAATCCATTGCAAATGCTAACAAACTTAAAAAGGCCAAAGGATCCAAGCAAGTCTGGGTCCTTAAAACTAACCAATAGTGGTCTTTGTGATTGCAGGGCAATAGGAAAAACATCCTGGTTCTGGACAGTGGATGTTCAGGACATATGACTGGAAATAAAGCCCTTCTATCAGACTTTGTGGAGAAAGTGACCCAGGAGTTTCTTATGGAGATGGAAACATGGGAAAAACTCTGGGATATGGCAATATCAATCTTGGGAATGTCATAATTGAATCAGTAGCTCTTATCTCAGGACTTAAACATAATCTGCTAAGTGTGAGTCAAATCTGTGATAGAGGTTATCATGTGGATTTCTTTGAAGAACACTGTGAAGTTGTAAGTAATTCTATAGGAAAAGTGGTTCTGAAAGGATACATACATGGTAACATATATGAAGCAAGACTTTCAACAAATTCTGATGGTTCTGCAATCTGTCTGTTAAGCAGAGCATCAATTGAAGAAAGCTGGAATTGGCACAAGAGACCCTCTAATTTAAATTTCAACAACATAAATGAGCTAGTAAAGAAAGATCTTGTGAGAGGACTTCTAAAATCAGTATTTGCTCCTGATGGTCTTTGTGACTCATGTCAAAAGGAAAAACAAAAAAATCTTCATTCAAGAGCAAAACTAAATCCTCAATTCTTGAGCCTTATCACTTACTGCATGTTGATCTATTTGGTCCAGTCAATTTCATGTCTATTGCAAAGAAGAAATATGCTATGGATATAGTGGATGAGTTCACAAGATACACTTGGGTGTATTTCTTGCACAAGAAGAATGAAACTGCATCTACTCTAACTGATCATGTCAGACAGCTGAACAAGTTAGTCAAAGATTCTGTTAAAATTATAAGAAGTGATAATGGCACTGAGTTTAAGAATTCAATCATGGAAGAGTTCAGCAAAGAGCATGGAATAAAGCAGGAATTTTCTGCACCTGGAACTCCACAGCAGAATGGAGTTGTAGAAAGAAAGAACAGGACTCTTATTGAAGCTGCACGAACTATGCTTGATGAAGCAAAGCTACCAACCTATTTTTGGGATGAAGCTGTGCAGACTGCTTGTTTTACACAAAATGCTACACTCATAAACAAGCATGGAAAACACCATATGAGAAGGTGAAGAAAAAGAAGCCAAATCTGAATGCTGGATATCCACTTTCCACAAAAGCCTTCAGAGTCTACAATTTAAGAACAAGGGTTGTCATGGAATCTATCAATGTATCTTTTGATGGTAAAAAGATTACTGGACTTGAAGATTTCAATGATCATGATCAGCTGAGATTTGAAAATAAAGATGTAAATTCTGATTCTGTAAATTCTGATGACCTAAATCCTGATCCTGTAAGTTCTGACGGGTTAAATTCTGATGTCATTGAAACTGTGGTAATTGCTCCAAAGGAAATTGCACATGTTCAGGGGGAGCAAGCTGATGATCATACCACATCTCAAGACTCTCAAGAAGCATCAGAACCTGTCACTGGCTCTTCAAGTTCTGATTCATCAAGTTCTGATAAGCCAAATTCTGATAATTTTGAAAACTCCAATTCTTCAATTCCTGAAGGATCTAATTCAAATTCTAGAATCTCGGAGAGCATAACTTCAGGGGGAGCATCAGAAAATGCTGATGGAGACAGCATGGATCATGGGGGAGGATCCAGTTCTAGAGATCAACTTCCATCTGTAATGAAGTGGACTAAATCACACACACCTGACTTAATAATTGGAGATCCTAAAGCAGGTGTCAGAATTAGAACAACAACAACAAATGAATGTCTCTATCATTCCTTTCTATCTCAGACTAAACCAAGGAAAGTGGAAGAAGCTCTTCAAGATGCTGATTGGGTGCAAGCAATGCAGGAAGAGTTAAATGAATTTGAAAGAAATAAAGTCTGGACCCTGGTACCAAGACCAAAGGACAGATCAATTGTTGGTACAAAATGGGTGTTCAGAATTAAAACTGACAGTGATGGCATAATTATAAGAAACAAAGAAAGGCTGGTTGCTAAAGGTTACTCTCAACATGAGGGTATTGACTATGATGAAACATTTGCTCTAGTTGTTAGATTGGAAGCCATAAGAATCTTTTTGGCTTATGCTATTTACAAGAAGTTTAAAGTCTTTCAAATGGATGTGAAAAGTGCTTTTCTCAATGGAGAATTGGAAGAAGAGGTATATATTGAACAACCTCCAAGCTTTGTAGATCCAAAATTTCCAAATCATGTCTACAGGTTTGATAAAGAACTTTATAGTCTTAAGCAAGCTCCTAGAGCATTGTATGAGACTCTGACTCAATTTCTTCTGGAAAGTGGATTTCACAGAGGCACAATTGACAAGACTTTATTCTACCTCAACCATGGAAATGACTTACTTTTGGTACAGATATATGTTGATGATATCATCTTTGGCTCTACAAATACAAAACTGTGTGAAAGATTTTCCAAGTTAATGCAGTCAAGATATCAAATGAGTATGATGGGAGAACTTAGCTATTTTCTAGGACTTCAAGTCAAGCAAACTGAAGAAGGTGCTTTCATAAATCAATCCAAGTACACCCGAAATTTACTCAAGAAATTTGGAATGCAAGACAGTTCAACTGCATCCACTCCCATGGCCACAACCACCAAGTTAGATAAATATACTGGAGCATCGGTAGATATTACTAACTACAGAGGTATGATTGGCTCTTTATTCTATTTAACTGCAAGTAGACCTGATATCATGTATGCTACTGTCTTTGTGCAAGATTTCAGGCTGATTCAAGAGAACCTCATCTAATAGTTGTGAAAAGAATTTTCAATTACCTCAAGGGTACAGCTGATCTAGGATTATGGTATCCTAGGGACTCAGACTTTAAGCTAATAGGATACTCAGATGCAGATTTTGCAGGATGCAAAATAGATAGGAAAAGCACTAGTAGAAGTTGCCAATTTCTTGGAGGCAGATTGGTTTCTTGGTTTTGCAAGAAACAGAAATCAATTTCCACATTAACTGTAGAAGCAGAATATATTGTTGCAGGAAGCTGTTGTGCACAGATTCTTTGGATGAAGAATCAACTACTGGACTATGGGTTAGAATTTTCTAAAATACCTATTTACTGTGATAATCAAAGTGATATTTCTATGACAGGAAATCCAGTTTAACACTCAATGACAAAGCACATCAGCATTAGGTACCATTTCATAAGGGACCATGTGATGGAAGGTACAGTGGAATTGCATTTTGTTCCAACAGATCGACAACTAGCAGATATCTTCACAAAACCACTATGTGAAGCTACCTTTACAAGACTGGTAAATGAACTTGGAATGGTTTCAAGTTCTTTTTCAAAATCTGTTTAGTTTTTGTTCTCATGTATCAGACTTTATGTTCAATATTTATAGATTTTCTTATCTTCATGTAATCTGTGCTTAAATTGTAACATATTAAACACTGATTATTTTCTGATGTGATTCTATGAACTCTGAAAGTGTTTTGAATCATCTGTGACTATTCAATCCAATGAGAATTATCTTGTTAGATGCTGACTTAGTAGTCTTTAACAAACTATATATCCCATGTTTGAATTAGTTATTTATGTGGAAATCCATTACACAAGCAAATTCTGATTTTGATCTTAGTCAAATTTACTTTGTGTATCTTATTACTAAGTCACAAACTAGATTATTGCTTCTTATCTATCAAATTCCGATGTCAGTAAATCTTAAGGATGAACTACATGCTTGATAAGCCTCACTTATCCGAAAAAATAATAAATAAATAAATTGAAATCAGGCACTCCTTTGAGATCTAGAATAAATTTGTGAAAGGGAAGACCCAAGTGCATTGCTGGTATTAAGTTATATGCATTAGAAAAGCAAATTGATTTTTCTTGGTGACTTTTCATATTCCCTGATTACTGGGGTAATATTCTGATAACAGCATAAATTCTGATGGGAGTTGTAACTCACTTACACTGAGAAGCCACTATCTAAAGAATTTCAAAAGATGCATAAAATGAGCACAAACAGTTGAGATGGACTCTTTCATAACTTTATTCTACAGTAGACTTCACAATTAAAGACAGATTTTAAGCACTTTTCTTAGTTATGCCTTATTTCTCAGATATACTGAAGTTTATCAGACTTTAATCTTTATCTGATCATTTGCACAAACACACACTATCACTCCATATGAATGATGAAAATTGCTGTGGTGATTAAGTTGTTTCTGACAAACAGTTAAGTATTATTTGCATAAATTATGAGAATAAGTTCTGATGATTAAACTCTGAAGAAACAAGTTAGTAATTATGTGATGAATCACAGAAACAGTCATTCATTTTTTGAGTACAAGAGCCATGTTTAGATGACCGTTAAATTATGATAATAGTCAAGTTCTAGTACAAATCATGATGCTTACGTGGCATTATTTATTTACTTGACTTATTTGTGGTATTTACTGTAATGGTCATATTTATCAGAAAATAATTAAGTGAGATAAAAACAGTGATAATGATTTGGTTAATGGGTTGCGTCTTTCTTTTGGTAACCGTATTGAGCAATAATTACTGCACGTTTACCGTGCCCACTAATAATGTTTTGACTGTTTACATGCTGCCAGGTGTAAAATGTTGGTTTTACTTCCAAAAAGAGTCGTTGAGTGGAAAGAGTATAAATATTAGAGATAAAAGATTATACAAATCTTTTAACTTCTCTCTTACTTTAATCTCTTATTTCTTTTACTCTCTCTCTCTCTCTCTCTCTCTCTCTCTCTCTCTCTCTCTCTCTCTCTCTCTCTCTCTCTCTCTTCTCTCTATTTTCTGACGGACTTTCTTACATGCATTTTATCAAACACCTTGTAAACACACCATTTTCACTTAATTTTTTTCACATAAATGGCACCTAAGTACCTTATCTATGATGGAGCCAAGTTTGTTCCCAACAACTACATGGCTATTCTCAACAAGGACGAGGCTCCTTCAGAACTTCACTTCATTCAAGATTTTCTCGCTCGAAGTGAAATTGGGTATGCTCTGACCCAACCCCAGCTTCTCTCAGGAAAACAAATTATGGAGTTCTGGAGGTCTGGGGTATATGATGATGGTGGTGAAAATGGGTCCCCAAGCATTATTTTTACAACAGGGGAAGATGAGCACTTGGTCACCCTATCTACTATTCGACAAGCTTTGCATCTGCCAGAAAACTGTACTTACAGTTCACAAGTTGGGGAGTCAGCTCTTCAAAATATGATGGCAAATCTTGGGTATGAGAAATCTTTGTCCAAGATGGGACAACTGAAGAGGCCCTACATCAGGAGGGAGTGGAGCTTCTTTTTCAACTGCATTACCAAAGCCTTTTAATCATTAATCCTTTTTCTAAACACTTTAGAAAATAATTCTCTCACTTGATTTAATTTCCAAAAGTTAAATTCTTCATTAATAATATTAAGAACTTTTTCTTAATTAATTTATAATTAATTAAATCTCATTTAATCAATTATTAAATTTGCTAATTAATTATTTATTTCACAAATAAATAATTAATAGCCATTATTAATTAATTCCTCCACCATTAAATCATTCTCTTTTATGGTGTGACCCTGTAGGTTCAATATTAAGCCGGTAGTAGAAATAAATAATAATAAAACTATTTTATCATTATTTATATAAATTCTCTAATTCATTAAATATGATTAATAATAAATTAATCATATTTATTCTACATCGTGAGGGATACTTCTCAGCATATCGCAACTATCCGGATAATACGAATTCACTGCTTAGAATACCAAGAACCTATTCAGTGAATAGTTACCGTACAATCAATTCCTTCTACCCTGCAATGTCACGATTAAATACAAGGCATGGAACTCGTGTCAAGCCTATCTTATTTAATCATATGCTTTCCCATTCACTATGCTTAGTTCTAATTAATGTGAATTAGAAACTCCCTTCTAATTTCATTCACTCCGGCCAGAGATTCCTGAACTAGCATAAGTGGATCAACAATGAACATCAGATTGTCTCATCAAAACGGATGTTCCATCTACGAGAAGCTTGCTTTAAACCATATATGGTTCGCAACAGCTTACACACTAGGTGTTCATTTCCCTTAGAAAGAAAACCCTCTAGCTGTGTCATATACACTTCCTCTTCAAGTTTCCCATTGAGGAAGGCCATTTTCACGTCCATTTTCCAGATCTCATAATCGTAGTAAGTAGCAATCGCAAGCAAAATCCGAATTGATTTTAACAGAGCTACAGGCGAAAAAGTTTCATCAAAGTCAATCCCTTGCCTTTGTCTGAATCATTTTGCCACGAGCCTGGCCTTATAGGTCTCCACCTGGCCATCTGCTCCAATCTTTCTTTTGTATACCCATTTGCACTCAATAGACTTCACACTCTCAGGTGCTTCAACTAAAGTCCATACTTGGTTGGTATACATAGATTCCATTTCGGATTTCATGGCACTATGCCATTTCTCTGAGTCAACACTACTCATAGCCTCATTATAGGTCATAGGGTCGTCATCATCAATGATTGACAATTCATTGTCATTCTCAATGACAAGGCCATAATACCTCTCAGGTTGGCGAGACACTCTCCCTGACCTACGAATGGGCTGTTCCACAGAAGGTTGTTCAGTCTGAATAGGTGTTTCCACTTGAACCGTAGTAGTTTGTGCTTCTTGAACTTCATCAAGTTCAATCGTGCTCCCACTGTTTCCTTCAAGGATAAACTGCTTTTCCAAGAAGGTAGCATGTCTGGAGACAAATACCCTATGATCGGTGTAAAAGTAATACCCTAAAGTCTCTTTAGGATATCCCACAAAATTACATTTTACGGATCGAGATTCCAACTTATCTGGGTCAACTTTCTTGACATAAGCTGGACATCCCCAAATCTTAACGTGTTTAAGACTCAGTTTCCTTTCTTTCCATATCTCATATGGAGTTTGAGGAAAATATTTGGAAGGCACCTTATTCAGTAAATATGCTGAGGTTTCCAATGCATAACCCCACAGGAATACTGGAAGATTCGCATAGCTCATCATGGACCAAACCATGTCTAACAAAGTTTGATTTCTCCTTTCAGATATCCCATTCAACTATGGAGTATATGGAGGAGTCCACTGGGAGACTATACCATTTTCTTTGAGATAATCTAGAAACTCTCCATTCAAGTATTCACTGCCTCGATCTGATTGAAGAGTTATAATACTATGTTTGGTTTGTTTCTCTACTTCATGCTTATATTCTTTGAACTTTTCAAAGGCTTCAGACTTGTGTTTCATCAAATACACATATCCGAATCTAGATCGATCATCTATGAATGTAATGAAGTATGAAAATTCACCCATGGCTTCCGTAGACATTGGTCCACATACATCTGTGTGTACTAATCCTAGCAAATCTGCAGCCCTTTCTCCATGTCCACTAAATGGAGATTTGGTCATTTTACCCAATAGACAAGACTCGCATGTAGGATATGATTCAAAATCAAAGGGGTCAAGTAACCCATCCTTATGCAATGTTCGCAGTCTATTTTCACTAATATGACCAAGTCTGCAGTGCCACAAAAAAGTGAGATTTTCATCATCCCTTTTTCTTTTATTAGTATGTTCAATTTGTAGTAAATTATGCTCTACGTCACATACATACAGACCATTATTTAAAATACCACTTCCATAAAGAACGTTATCTCTAAGAATTGAACATTTATTATTCTGAATAACAAACGAAAATCCAGCCAAGTCTAACATGGGAATAGAAATAATATTCCTCACAAACGAGGGAACAAAATAACAATTATTGAAAACAATAGTCTTGCCCATAGGCATATGTAAATGTAATGATCCTACAGCTTCAGCAGCAACTCTTGCTCCATTTCCCATCCGTAGAATCACCTCCTCTTCCTCAAGAGTACTACTACTCCTTAGTCCCTGCAACGAATTGCAAATATGAGAACCACATGCGGTATCTAATACCCAAGTAGAAATTTGATTTAATGACATATTCACTTCAATCATGAACATACCTGAATCAGAAGTGGTAGTCTCACTACTCTTTTTTTTCTTCAATTCTGCAAGGTAAACCTTGCAGTTCCTCTTCTAGTGCCCCACCTTATTACAGTGGAAGCAAACAGCTTTGCTCTTGGGGTCTTCAGCTTTTGGTGGAACATGCCTTTTTTCACCTACTTTCTTCTTCTTGGAAGGGTTCTTCTTCCTTTGCTTAGGATTGGAACCTTCACCAATTAGAAGAACAGAGCTCTTCTTAGTGGGAAAATTCAATTCCGCAGTCTTTAACATGTTGTGGAGTTCAGGCAGGCTGACATCCAGCTTATTCATGTGAAAGTTCACAACATACTGCGAGAACGAACCCGGAAGTGATTGCAAGACCAAGTCTTGGCTCAACTCCCCATCCATGGCAAAACCAAGTTGTCCAAGACGTTCAATCAAATTGATCATCTTAAGTACATGGTCATTCACAGATGATCCCTCAGACATCCTACAACCGAACAGCTCCTTCGATATCTTATATCGAGCTGTCTTCCCTGCCACATCATACAACTCTTGTAGATGCATAAGGATAGTGTGAGCATCCATATGCTCATGCTGCTTCTGTAGCTCAATGTTCATGGAAGCTAGCATGATACATTGAGCAATATTTGCATCATCTATCCACTTACGATACACAACATGTTCATCATTATGTGCATCGTTAGCAGGTTCAGTAGGCTTAGCTGAGTCAAACACATATTCCAGCTTCTCAACCCTGAGAACAATTCTCAAGTTTCGAAGCCAGTCAGCAAAATTAGGACCAGTCAACTTGTGAGCATCTAATATACTCCGGAGTGATAGTGCAGAAGACATAACGTATATAGTAAATCTGTAAATGATGAACACATAACAACACTTAGCAAATATTCAATTTCATTTCAAAACACTATATGAATCGGGTCTTTATTCATAAATGGCTCCCACTAGTTTATCTAATTTATACAACCCCCTAAGTGAAAAATTAAGCATCCATAATGCTAGTGAGAATAGGGTTCCGACATTCCATCACACAACCTCGGCTATAACACGAAACATCATGTGATGTTCAATAGGCAGACAACTCTTGTCAATTACATCTTATGTTATTCCCTAATAAAACTTTAGCCTCTTGAATAATTGAGTCACGGCTGTAGCACGATAGACTCAATATTCTAAGTCAAGTCTAACCCAACATTTCGTACAATTGAATCAGTCTCCAACGGCCCACGGC
This sequence comes from Apium graveolens, assembly GCF_009905375.1. Lineage (NCBI taxonomy): Eukaryota > Viridiplantae > Streptophyta > Magnoliopsida > Apiales > Apiaceae > Apium > Apium graveolens. The sequence goes on along the minus strand of NC_133651.1, from coordinate 143,330,425 downwards.
TGCAGCACGTAACGACCTTTAGATTCTAATTCAATGTACACATCTCTATGTAATAGATAAGTATTTCTTATTTCGAAATCAAAGCCCTCGGCTGTAGCACGAAATGACAATGATTTAAAAATAAGAACTACTTTCTACCATGTTGGAAGGCTTTGACCAACACAAGCTCGTTGTGTCATTGGCCAATTATTACTTGATATTATTTAATTTTAGAGGGATTATATTATGTTACAATCGTAATCATATTATAAAGAGATTCTTCCTTTTAAATTAAATATTTCAAATCAATAATCGATAATCAGATGATTCCCAGATCGGGGGGAGCATTGTCAAGAGGCGTCACTTAGTACCCCTTTCTTACATATCGAAATCTATTTTTGACAAAATCATCCTTTCTCTCAATATTGAAAATTCATATTTAATTAAGTGTTTCATAAACACAAAAATCTCATGATTGTATTCATAATATTTATATTAAGGTCATGAAACAATTTCACTATACTAGATTGTCTAACATACGCCTTATGTTAATTAAGTTCACCTAAATCTATCATTGCATGATAAGTTAAGCATATATCACATATATAAGCATGAATAAATGTAAAGGTAGGCATGTTAAATCATTTAGCATATTACTCTAAGCAATATACATCTCTATGTATCATATGAAGCATTTAAAAGTAATTAAAACAATTAAAAACAGCTTTAAAACACTACTGTTAGCTATAAACAGTCCGAAACAATTTCAGAAAAAATAATTTAATATACCATTAGAAGCGTCTCGAAAAAATGAATCCAACGGCACCAAGCACGCCCCAAAGGACTCCCCACGTGCCCTCACGCGCCTCAAGAAGGGACATGACGCGCCAATACGCGCACACGCGCCATCAGGCGCGTAACTGACACTCAGCCACTCGCCCCTACGCGCACACGCGCCTCACGCGCCCTGACAGCTGAGCTGACGTCAGCGTGACATCATCTGATGATGTCAGCATGACGTTAGCGTCAGCGCTGACCAGTTGACTGTGCGTGTCTGACACGCATTGCGTGTGACACAAGAGCGCGTGACCCTCACGCGCGGTCCTTCGCCCGTTTCTGTCTTCTATTAGCCATTTTTTTAATAAAAACCGCCATTGAACGCCGTGCTAACCCCATCAACATCAGTACATACATTTTGAATTTCAGCAGGATATAATATATATATACATAACAGATTACACATATATACATATTTTGTTACGAATTTTAATTAAAACAACTTTAAAAATTCATAATAATTAATCTACACATCAGAAAATTATGAAAAAAATACCTAGACGATCTACAACACTTGTAGAACCCATATCTACAGTTAAAACAATTTTGAGAAACAATTTCTAATTAATCATAATTAATCCATGATATAACTTACAAAAATCATAATAAATTCATACAAGATCAGAAAATTCTGAAAATTTTATCACAGATCTATATGCATACAACCTAATCTCTGATACCATTGTAGGATTTTATACATCACAGAAGCATGGTATAACATTTTCTTGATATATAATCCATATTAATCGCATACAAATCATGGATAAAACATATGGGATCGATTACTAACCTTTAAAAGCGACCCAAGAATGATGAGCAGAGATCCCTAGCAGCTGCTACTCAAGTGTGAAGCATTCCACCGGTATCTACCAAGAGATCGAAGTAATGAAGGAGGAAGGGGTTGAGAGAATTAGGGTTTTTTTGGTTGAGGCAAATAGTGTTTATAATAGTATATTTATAGGCAAAAATTTCAGCTGAAAATTTTCCCATAAAATATTATTATTATTATTAACCCTTTAATTGATTATTCTCATTAACCAATTAACTAATAATTAAAACACCTTTTAATCATTAATTCTTTTTCTAAACACTTTAGAAAATAATTCTCTCACTTGATTTAATTTCCAAAAGTTAATTTTTTAATTAATAATATTAAGAACTTTTTCTTAATTAATTTATAATTAATTAAATCTCATTTAATCAATTATTAAATTTGCTAATTAATTATTTATTTCACAAATAAATAAATACCAGCCATTATTAATTAATTCCTCCACCATTAAATCATTCTCTTTTATGGTGTGACCCTGTAGGTTCAATATTAAGCCGGTAGTAGAAATAAATAATAATAAAACTATTTTATCATTATTTATATAAATTCTCTAATTCATTAAATATGATTAATTAATAAATTAATCATATTTATTCTACATCGTGAGGGATACTTCTCAGCATATCGCGACTATCCGGATAATACGAATTCACTACTTAGAATACCAAGAACCTATTCAGTGAATAGTTACTGTACAATCAATTCCTTCTACCCTGCAATGTCACGATTAAATACAAGGCATGAAACTCGTGTCAAACCTATCTTATTTAATCATATGCTTTCCCATTCACTATGCTTAGTTCTAATTAATGTAAATTAGAAACTCCCTTCTAATTTCATTCACTCTGGCCAGAGATTCCTGAATTAGCATAAGTGGATCAGCATTGAACATTCTCTTCCTTTACTGGAAGGGGTAGATCCTTTATTGATCATACACTATCTTCGTGTACAAATTACTACACCTAGTAGAGCCCTTATTATTGTCCATGGAGACTAAGAACTAAACCAAAGTATAGTTCAGTGTACATAAGATGACTATGATGACCTCAAGTCTAAGGATACTTGTACAACTATCACTATATGAATATCTGCTAACACGTGAGTGAACTCCATCAGTTGTTCAGCTGTGTGAGTCATGTTCAGTGAACTTATTCTATAATAAGAACCTACATACTAGCTATAGTGTCACCACACAAATGTCTATGAGAACAAACATCCTTCATAATGAAGTAAGCATAGTATGTACCGATCTTTGGGATCACTAATTACAGTTAGTAATCCTATGATTGGGAACTATTTAAGTTCAGAGTTATCATCTTTTAGGTCTCATTATTATGATCTCATCATAATCCATAAAAAGCTTTACTCTAAACTATGGTATATCTTATTTAAACACTTAAATAGATAAAGCCCGCAATAAAAACAAAACAAGTCTTTTATTAATATCAATAAAATCAAAATAGATTACATACAAGTTATTCCTAAATCATCATACATGATTGGACTTAGAACACATCAATTTCAACCACAGCCTACTATCAGAACCTACTATCAACCAGCACAATTCTCTCAATCACAATCATCAGCACCTACTATAAGAACCTCACCTCTCAAATCCAAATCCAAACCAACCTCTGGTACTTCTCAAAAGGTGCCAGTTGTAAAATCTGACAAATCTTCCAGGCCTAAAAGAACTATCGCTATGCCTAAATCTCCACCAAGGAGAAGGAGGAGGATCATTCTGAGGGATGAATCTGATAAGGATGAACAGGTCCAGGTTCTTGCATCAGAACCTGTGACAGTAGAAGTTGAAGAGTCAACTCTTCAGAAGGAGAATGAAGTTGAAGGTTCTGGAATTTTGAAAAGGAAAAGACCTTCAAGTTCTGATACAGATAAAGTCACTCATCCTCTAAAAGATCAAGGAAGACTAGAGCAGGTGTGAAAATTACACAATCTCAATATGTAGATGCTGAGGAAGGGGATCAGGAATCTCTGATCTCATCAGAACCTATTATAATTGAAGCCATTCCAGCACCTGAAGACACTGTTCATGACACAATGATCACACCTCCTATCTCTCCATTCAAAGAAACATCTACAGTTGAAGATTCAGGGTTAAGTCCTGAAATTGAGATTTACGTGGTGCATATTCCATCTGTCTTGTATCTGGAAGCACCACTAGCAAATGTGTCAACTCCACCTGTTTCTCCAATAATAAATGCTAAAATTCCTACTACTCCAATTATGAATTTGGAAACTGAAGATCAGAATTTGGAAACAGACCTCCAGAATCTCTTTCTGTTACACACACTCTGGTGTTATCAGAAAATGATAAGATTTTATCAGATTCTGGAGATAGTGCTCCAACAAGTGCTCCAGTAAATGCTCCAATTCTTGGCAAGGAGGCATTGCTTAAGTTTGTTGAAGAAGATGCTCCTGTTCCATGGGAGGAAACCTTTAGAGGAGTTGAATGGACAAGGAAGTGGAATGAACCTGACTTCATTCCCAGCTCACATGTTCTGTCAGAATATGTTGTAAAAGCTGATGAGTTGCAAAAGCTGATGAGTTATTGACAAATTCTGATTTCAAGCACCAACTTAAAGTCACTACTCTCAGTACTAAAGCACTTCAAGGTCTACACTCCAAGACTCATGAAAAGGTTGATAAACTTCTGGAAGCATCTGATAAGCTAGACCTGATGCTCAAGCTAGACAAGAATAGGTTTATCAGACCAATTCATGAAAAAGTGGAAGCTATTGAGCAAGTTCAAACCAAGCAGTAGGCCCAACTGGATGAGGTCTTGCAGAATCAAGCTTCTCAACAAACACAGCTCAAAGAAATCCAATCTTCAGTAGAACTCCTTCTTTCTCTACTCCTGTCAGATGATGCCAAAAAGGGGGAGAAGGTAGTTAAGTTCAAATGCTCAATTAGTCAAACACTGAAGAAAAAGGATGATTCTGAAGATGACCAGGGAAATCCTAGCAAGGGCAAATGTCAAAGTCAAGGTTAAGGCAAGCAAAGCAGCAAAGTTTCTTCATAAAACTAATTTCTGATTCTAGCAAATCTTCTACATAGAAGAATTCAAGTTCTGAAGCTGTGAATGCTCAAACTCTGATAGCAAGTTTTGATAATCAAATTCTGATGACAAAGTCTGATGTTCTGATTCAGTCTGGAAGTCAAGACTCTCAGAAATTTTTACAAACTCTGAAGCTTAAGGGAATGGAGACTACTGTCTACTATAAGGATCCCAAGATTCAGACTCTTGATGAAGAAATTGCTAAAAGATTGTTTCTCAAGGATAATCCTGGAATGAATTTAGAGACTCTAAAGGAGGAAGACGCTAGATTTGCAGCTGAGAAGACAAATCCTAAGTCTAAAGCTTCTAATGCAAAGAAACCTCCAAGGCCTAAGGAAAAAGGCATTGTGATAAAATAAAGGTCTGCCACAGAGATTCCAAGATCAAGCACTAGATCTCAAACCACTACTGATCCCAAAGAAAAGGGAAAAGGAAAAGTTGGGGAGACAGTCAACAAATAGAAGATGAAGATTCCTCAAATACTGATGGATCCTGTGTGTAAGATGGTTCAGGTTTTTGATGATGCTGCTCCTGAAGATGAAACTGTTGAAACTCTGAAAAGAAGAAAGGTGACAGAAGAATCTAAGACAACCTCTGACATAGCTCAAGTTGTTCAGAGTGAAGAAAGTTCAAAACAGCAAGTTACAGAAGAATCTGCAAATCCTGAACAAGTCATCAAGACATCAACCTCTGACAGAGCTCACGTTGATTTGGGCAAGATAACAGTTACTGATAAGAAGAAACTCCTATGGAAAAATGTTAAACCATCAGATCCTAAGAAAAGTCAACTGATATCTGATTTCTTGATTGTTGGATTGAATGCCAGAGAAGCAAGAGACAGATCAGGGTTAGGATCAAGCGAAGCCAAGCTGAAAATATGAGTTGAAGTAAATATCAAAGATCCATTCTTATTAACTGAAAAACCACTTGAGGAAGTTACACAGAAACACCTTGACAAGGTTATATCTGTTCAAGTGGTACTGGATACTCATGATAAGAGTAATGTCAAAGAAAAGCTGATTCTATTTCTTAAAGATGGAAGAACATACAAAATGTCAGAATCAGATGTGCTGAACAAATCTTTGAAAGAACTTCAATCCTTTTATTATCTTTTGGAGATAAAGTTTGAGGTTACCAGAAGATGGTCAAATTTCATAATGAAGACCATAAGGGACAAAGCCAGAATCTTTGGATCAAGGGTTACAAAATTTATTCCAAAGATAGTTGAAGATGATGGAAGAGAAATTCCAATGAAGAAGAATTCTGCTAAGATGGAAGTTATTCTGAAAGAGAAATGTCAGTGCTACAATGAAGACTCTTCTCATCCAAGAGTAATCAGACTTGGTGATGGATTGGAAAGAAATCATATTTCAGCACTTAGGACTGCCATCTACCAGATTGGAAGTCAAGATGAAGAAATGAAGTAAGTCAAGGCTACATTAGCTCAAGTCCTGAGAAATGCAGAAGAGAAGCTGATATCAAACTGTGTCAGGAATCACTTTGGATTCAGATTGATTCAGTAAGATTGGTAAAAGCTGCAAGGACTGTTAGTTGTAGTTAGTTGTCTAAATAAACTCTCATTGCATTTGTACTTAAATATTTTTGACATCATCAAATCTATTAACTTGTATATTTTTCATAATTTACAAGTTGGGGGAGATTGTTAGATATATTTGTGATGTCATGTCTAATCTGATTTGTTTAGTTTCAGAACTTGATATTTGGACTTATCAGGACTTACTGGAAAACAGGATTTACTGAAGACAGGAAGATATCAGAACTTAAGGTATCAGAACTTGTGATATCTGAACTTAAGGAAGATATGCTTCAGGAGTAAAGTGCGCCTGATTTACATGAGAGGATCTGGACTAAAACACTGGAAGATATGCTTTAGAGTTTGAAGACTAGAAGACTTGTAAAAAGATTATATCTGATTGATATATTTTAGGAGACAGAGTTATATTCCATATCAATTAGAAGATATCTTGTAACTGTGTACTATATAAACACAGCTTAGGGTTTACACTATATGTGTTATCAATCACGAGAAAGATTATTCTTTGTAACCCTAGCAGCTCTTAGTGATATTGTTCATCACTGAGAGAGTAGTTTAATCTACTTTGTAACAGAGCTTATTATAATAAATAAACTTGATTACTGTTACATACTTGTTGATAGGGATAAATAAATCCTGATGGTGTAATTAAATATTGCAGTAATTATAAAGATTTGGGCTGCTAGGCCCAATAAGAAGATGTATGATATTCAAACCAAAAAGGTTAACACATTTATCAGGCCTGATGGACCAGATCAGGCCTGATGGACCAGATCAGGCCTGATGGAATAAAGAAGGCCCAAAACCCTGATTATTAATTAATTTCATAATTAATTAATAAGGGAGAAAAACAGCTATTATGATAAGTCCTAGTGGGGATATAAATCCTTGTAGATTGGCCTCCAAGGAACCTCATAGGATAAGGAATCAGCTTCCTACTTCCTAAGACTCCCAAGTCCATTCTAATTCAAAGACTTGACCACCAAGTCTCCTATACCAAGTCCAATTCAAGGACTTCCAACATCTATATAAGGGGCCTCACCCCACAAATCAAAACTACGTTGTTTGACTTGAACCTTGGCAATCAGCAAGGTACGTAGGCATCTTGTTAAGGCAGGTTGAGTCATGAAACACAAGAGCAGTTAAATCGAGCCTCGAAGCTCACGTTCCTTAGTAATAAATACAGCAATTATACATCTTAGTTTTTGATCCATAACATTCGGCGCCGTCTGTGGGAAAGCACAAGAACAACCATGGCGAGAACACGGAGAACAATTAGAGCTCTGGAGGAAGGAACACCATCGGGGACAACTCAGGTGATTTCGTCAACCTTGGAGATACCTCCTCATTCAACTTATGCACCTACCCAAGGGGAAGCCCAGACAGGGGCAACTCAACCTCAGCCATAAGGGACAATTCCCCCGGCTATTCAAGGTACGAATCCCCAAGTTCAACAACTACATGCACATGTGAACTCTCCGCCCATTGGGTACGAGTATTCAACTGTTGTCACCACTAACCCCCCTTATAGGATGCCCCTTCACCCTGAGGTGGGAGGAAGTGGACATGCTGGATGGAGTGAAGCACGAGGGCGATCGCCCCCCTACATACGAGGTTTGGCTCCTATCCCTGAGGATTAGGAGTTTTCTGGTCCTTACACTGAGAGAGACTCTGAATCTTCGGATGATGAAGTAGCCCCAAGAAGAAGACGTGCTGGCAAAGAATCGATGGTTGATGGAAGCCAACGTCCTCAAAACACCCAATGGACGAACCCCAAGAAGTGCAGGAAAGGATCAGGGCTCATGAGACTGAGATTCAAAGGCTATGGCGTGACTTGGAGGCGCACCAGACTACCAGACCCCCAGTACCTCCCAGGGGGAGAAATCCTCCTCCTGTCATAGACCTGGATGGTCCAGTACGGAGAAGGACTGTTGTCCTAAGGGCTGATCCAAGCAATCTCCTTTCCCTTGGAGATCCTGATGATCCTACTCCACCTTTCACTGAAGAAATAATGAATGCCCATATCTCAAGGAAGTTCAAGATGCCAACTATCAAAGCTTATGATGGCACGGGAGATCCCGCTAATCATATTAGGACCTTCTCTAATGCACTGCTGCTGCAGCCCATGAATGACGCTATTAAGTGTCGGGCCTTCCCTCAAACCCTGTTGGGAATGGCTCAAAGGTGGTATAGTCGCTTGCCCCCAAATTCATCAGCGGGAGAGTTCATGAGAAAAGTTCAGCATCTCTTATGAGCATTGTACAGGGAACAAAGGAATCCTTGAGAGACTACCTGAATCATTTCACAAAGGAGGCTTTAAAAGTCCAAGACCTTGATGATAAGGTAGCCATAATAGCACTGCAGCAAGGAACTAGAGATGAGTTTTTTAAGATGTCCTTGGCCAAACGTCCCCCTGAAAGCATGTTGCAGCTCCAGGATAGGGCAGGGAAGTATATCAACGTCGAAGAAAGCATGAGGAAGACCGTAGTGAGTAATGAGCCCACTGGAGGCAAGAAGCGGAAAACTGATCTGGAGTATATCACTAAGGACAAGTATCCTAGAACCGAGCAAAACCCTGATTTAAACCCCAAGAAGGGAGGACCTGGACAAAAGTTCACTAAATACGCTAATCTGAATGCTCCTAGAAGCCAGATCCTGATGGAAATCGAAAAAGATCGAGATATTCGTTGGCCTAAGCCCTTGAAGGCTGATCCTTCCAAAACATATAAGAGCAAGTATTGCAGATTTCACAAAGATGTTGGTCATGACACCGATGAGTGTAGACAGCTGAAAGATGAAATAGAGTTCCTCATTCGAAAAGGAAGATTGAACAAATACACTGGAGAAGGAGGGGATAGGAATAACAATGGAAGGAAGAACTTTGAAGATCGTAGGAGGGACCAAGACGATTAGAGCCCGTTTCAGAAAGTGCCTTGAGCGCTGTATTGGTTAAGGAGGAACTGAAAGTCCAGAAACCCGTATACTATGTCAGCAAAATTCAGCATGGTACTGAGTTGAATTATTCAACTATTGAGAAATTTGCTCTAGCCTTGGTGATGGCTTCAAGAAAGTTACGTCCCTACTTTCAGGCTCATCAAATTGAGGTGCTAACAAATCAGCCCCTGAGAAATATCATTCATAGTCACAAGGCTAGTGGGAGGTTGATAAAGTGGGCAATAAAGCTGGGCGAGTTCGACATTAAGTCAAGCCACGGACGGCAATAAAAGCCCAGGCATTAGCTGACTTCGTGGTGGAATGTACCATAGCCAACCAAGAAGTTAGGGGGCAAGAAGATACCATACCTCAAGACAAGGAAGTTGATAATGGGAACAAAGAGAAGGATGATAAGGAGAAAGAATATTGGGTTCTCTATTTTGATGGAGCACCAAAAACAAACTCAAGTGGAGCAGGATTGGTTTTACAAAGCCCTGATCGATTCTTGATTGAGTATGCCATGAAATTAGACTTCCCAACCACAAACAATGAGGCAAAATATGAAGCCCTGATAGCTGGCCTCGGCCTAACAGGGACACTTAGAGTCAAAAACTTAAAAGTCCGTGGAGACTCGAAGCTGGTCATATCCCAGGTAAAGGGAGAATTTGAGGCAAGGGATGATACGATGGCTAAGTATGTCCGCCTAGTAAGGGCTGTGATGACCCAATTCAATGAATGCCATGTTGACCACATTCCAAGGGAGGAAAATGCTAAGGCAGATGCATTTTCAAAGTTTGCTTCATCCGAGATAGAAGAAAGTTCAAGAAGTGTGTACTTCCGTATTTTGAAGACACGGAGCATAGATGTTAAGCTTGTAGCTCCTGTAGGCCTGGGGACGTCATGGATAGATCCCATTAAGGCCCACATTCAAACCGGTTGGTTGCCGAACGATTCTACTGAAGCACGAAAGTTAGCTGTTCGGGCACTAAGGTACTCTTTGATAGATGGGATTCTGTACAAAAGATCTTTTATGGTTCCTTACTTAAGGTGTCTCAGGCCCGATCAGGCACGCTTGGCTCTTAAGGAAGTGCATGAAGGTATTTGTGGGCAACACTTGGGGGGCAGGGCCTTGGCTCATAAGATAACCCGTTTGGGCTTCTATTGGCCGGAAATGATGGCTAATGCCAAAGAATATATGAAGAAGTGTGATCACTGTCAGAAGCATGTACCGGTTGTTAGACAACCCCCCGAGATGCTGACCTCTATCAACTCGCCCATTCCCTTAGCTATGTGGGGAATGGATATTCTGGGACCTTTCCCCATGGCCACGGCACAAAGGAAGTTCCTAATTGTAGCCATTGATTATTTCACTAAGTGGATTGAAGTCAAACCCTTGGCCAAAATCACAACTAAGCAGGTTGCACAGTTCCTGTGGGAAAATATTATGTGCCGGTATGGAATTCCCCGTATCTTAGTCACCGACAATGGAACACAATTCAACAACGAGGAATTCAAAAAGTACTGTGAAGAAAATGAAATTGAGTTACGGTTCACCTCTGTGGCTCACCCACAAGCCAATGGGCAAGCGGAGGTAGCAAATCGAATAATCCTGGATGGATTGAAGAAGATAATCGAGAAATCGAGGAATAATTAGGTGGATGAGATACTTCCAATAATATGGGCCTATAGGACTACTTGTAGAGTCACGACTGAAGCAAGTCCCTTCATGTTAGCATATGGGGCAGAAGCAGTTGTTCCCGTGGAGATATCACATTCCTCTCCCGGGATTCAAGGTTTCAATGCTGAGGAGAATGAGGAAGGACAAAGGTTAGACCTGGACTTAATTGATGAATTATGAGATGAGGCACATGCGAAGATAGTGGAATATCAGAAAAAGGCTTCTAACTACTACAACCTAAGGGTTAAAGAAAGGTTCTTCAAATAAGGTGACCTAGTCTTGTGGAAGATAGAAGCTTCAGGTGTAGGACAGAAAGGGAAGCTTGCCCCAAATTGGAAGGGCCATACAAAGTCAAGAGTGTTCAAGGTAGAGGAACCTACAAGCTGGAGACTATGGATGGTTTTGAAGTCCCGAGAACTTGGCATGCACAAAACCTGAAGGTTTACTATGTGTAGGGTAACTGAATACGATTCTTACTTGTCAAGATGGCAAGTAGGTTGAAAAGCACCTTGAAGCTTTGCTTGCTTAGGATTTATATGTTCTAGTTTTATTTTGAGGTTTATTAAGACTCGTTTAAGGGATGAATCCCAAACAATTTATGAAAATTCATAAAGTTTTCGAAATATGTTTGAATCTATATGGCAAGGCAAGTAAAACCAAATGCATGAAATGCAAGCATAAAATCCGATAAATAAAATAGATCAAATAAATATTACAAGAGTTTGATAAATAAAGTCTCGAAAATAAGATGAAGTAAACAAGCCACGCAGGGCTGGAAAAGCTCTAAGGAGCTGAGGTGCCCTCGACATCCATATCGTCATCCCCTCCGCTCTCGCTAGATGTCTCTGTCGTCTCGGAGGAGGAGGAAGAGCTGTCATCCTCAGCAGGTCTGGAAGAAGACTCGGGAGGAGGAAGAAGCGGGTCCCGAGGGACGTGATCCGAGACAACTACTCGAGTACGAAATCTCTGTAGCAAAGCCTCATCATCAGGGTAGACATAGTCCGCCGGGTTAATATCAGGACAAGCCTCGTTCACGGTCCCAAGGGCCGTGTCCCAACCAGTCCTAAAAAACCCGGGGAAGACTGAGTCATCACTAATCCTCATGGACTGGGAAAACTCCTCCGAGTCTAGGTAGTTATCTATAGCTTTATCCTTCTCTGCCCGAAGTACCACCAGCTCGGCGTTAGATTCTCCGAGTTCCTCCTCCTTGCGCTTGAACTTCTTCTCTAGAGCAGCATACTTCTTTTGCTGCCTTCTGAGGGCATTGTCGGCCTTGTCAGAAGCCCGCTACCATGACTTGGCTTGCCTTACAGCGCCTTGAAAATAGGCATTAGACTGAAATAAAACAATTAACAAAAGGTAAGGCAAGAAAATGCTACAAGTAAGAAAGATAAGTTCAAAAAAAGAAGGAAGGGGGGCATACCGAAGCCAGAGACTGAGCTCCCATGAGCTTTATCCTCTCAAGATCAGGGGTGGCAACCACATCAGTAAAATCCTTGGGAATCACGCCGTGATAGGACCAATCCCACGCATGCTTGGTGGATCCCATCACGGTATCTCCTCGGCGGAATCCCTAGAGAGGCTGGAAGGCGCCTGTAACAGTAGCAGCAGGAGCAGCATCAGTAATAGGAGCACTGTGGCCCTCAGCTCCCTCAGCTGAAGCCTCCCCCATGGGCTCCTTGTGTTTCCTCATGAAGATAGGCTCCGTGGCCTTTCCTCGAGTGTTCAGGCCCGCAAGGGGAGCTTTTTTCATTCTAGCAGTTTCCTCAACAAGGGGCACGTTCTCCTCGTTGATCTCCTTGGTAGCTGCAAGACAAGATAAAAAACAAAATAAGTGGTGTCAATAATGCATGAAATAAAATAAAATTAGAAAGGGAAGAAAAATACCCTGTTGAGAAACAGAGGATAGTCCCACATGAATGAGGGATAATTCCTCTAAGAGAGTCCAGCTGGTAGTAGTGTCGTCATCCCGAGTTAGCTCATTATAAATTTTAGTTTCCTCAGGATTTAAGTGAATGGATTTGAGGCTACCATCACTAACCTTCCCGAAGGAAGATCTGAATAGTGTGCCCCAGTCGCCATTCTCCCAACGTAACCCAACGAAACTATTCCTCCAGTTTTGGTTATTATCAGGAATGGAGGCGCCGTTAAAGATATGCTTACACTTGGGTCTTTGTTTGACATAGACCCAACCACAATTACCAGAAGCGCTATTGTAACATTGAAAAACCTTCCTAAAAACAGCTACAGAAAGGGGAAAACCTTCCCTAAGGCAGCAAACCATAAAACATAAAATGTTCCTCCAAGCGTTTGGAGGAAGCTGACATGGGTTGATTTGTAAATCGTCTAAAAGATGAGGAATGAAGGGATGAAAAGGGAACCTAAGCCCAGCATCAAGGGCATCTGTTTAGATAAAGAGAGTGTCAGGTTTCTAGTGGCAAGTATGGTCACCACCAGAAACTGGAACTAATCTAAGAGGAGGAAGAACGTTATAACGTGCATTTAATTTATCAAAATCAATGTTGTTCCAAGTGTATTAAAAGAATCGAGATGTGCAGTAGAGTGATATTCATCCCCCTAGTGATATCCCCCCTAGTGTTAATCATATCGATTAAAGATATGTATGAAGAACGGACCTCGATATCCTTACCTCGTTTTGAAGCCGAGGCTATCTTGGCCGCCCTCTCGGAATTCTTGTCAGCCATTAGTAAAGCTGGGAAAAACCTGGAAACCTTGAAAGGAGGGAGGCTGGAAAACTAAGGGAGGAAAGTTGAGAGAGGAGGAGGTTAGAATGTTTGATAAAGGATGTGTGAAATGAAGAGTGGAGAGTGTGAATGAAAACACACTCCTCCCACCTTTATATAGGAAAAGAAAAGGGAAAATGGGCCTAGAAAAGCCCATTTGGGCCCAAGTTCAGGAACATTCTGGAATACTCTACCAAGTATTTGAAAGAATTTTAGTGCATATTTGAGATATTTCTGGAAGAATCCAGAAATGTTTGGAAATATTCCATAAAAACCTCAGAATTCCAGAAGATTCTGGAAATTTGGTTTAGAAAAGGGGACCGGCCCAAGAATTATTGGGCCTATGGAAAAGCTCAGTTCAGAAAAAGGCCCAATTAAGAATAAGCCTGAGCAAAAGGCCCAGTTTGGAAGAATATAAACTAGCCCAGGCTCTAAGCCCAGAAAAAGGGGAAAAAATTGAGTGGGAAAAATAAAATCAAGGCCCAAATTAAAAGCCCAGTTTGAGGCCCAAATGTTAGCCCAAATTAAATTGAAAGCCCAGAACTAGGGGCCCAATTAAAAGGCCTGTAGAAAATAGGCCCAATAAGAAACAAGCCCAGAAAAGGGCCCAAATATTTGAAGTTAAAGGCCCAGGGATAAGGCCCACTATATTTAAATAGGGTTAAATCAGGCCCGTGAGCCAAAGCCCAGTTGAAAAAATAGGACCAAAGATCAGCCCAACAAATTCAGCCCAGGTTTAAGGGCCCAAATCCAAGTATATGCAAAAAAGGAAAAATAATAATAAATATACTCCTTACCCAGTCGATCAGGACTTGCATTAGATTCCTGGTCGAATGGCCTGAGGTCGAAACCCTATCAATCAGGGGTAAAAAACGGCCTTAATTCGACCAGAATCAAGACCAATTCGACCAGAAAATATGAAGAATTCCTGGTCGAAATCCTTGAGCTCGAATTCTCGTCGACCTGGGAAACCAAAAGGAGGTTAATTCGGTCAAAAATAGGGCTTCTGACCGAAAATCCTGACCGAAATTGAATTTTTCTACTCGAAAATTTTCTGCTAAAAAAAAGGAGAAAATCCTGGCCGAAATTCGACCAGGATTCCTGATCGAATATGCCCTCCTCGAAATACCGTCGACCAGGGCTGAATGAAGGATAATTCGACCAGGATCCTGGTCGAATGGGATTCCTGGTCGAAATATGTATAAAAAAAAAGAGGAAAAAGGGGGAAGAAAAAGAAGAAAAATTCCTGGAAAATTGTAGAAAATTAAGGAAATTCCTTAAAATATTTTCTGAAAAATGTTAATATTTTCAAAATTAAGGAATAAATCCAGAAAATTAAGGATAAATCCCAGAAATTAAGGGAAAAATCCAGAAAATTAAGGATAAATCCCAGAATTAAGGAAAAAATCCAGAAAATTTAAGGAAAAATCCCAGAATCAAGGGAAAAATTCCTGGAAATTAAGGAAAAATCCCAAAATTAAGGGAAAAATTCCTAGAAATTAAGGAAAAATCTCAGAATTTAGGGAAAAATTCCTGAAAATTAAGATAATTCCTGAATAAAAGGAATAAAAGAAAATTGTTGTAAATGTGTAGGTCGCTCCACACTTTACGCAAAAATGACACCCTGGAAGGGAACGAAAAGAACTTAACTTCTGCGAAACCTAGTCACTGTTTCCCAAAAGTTGGGGGCAAATGATAGGGATAAATAAATCCTGATGGTGTAATTAAATATTACAGTAATTATACAAGATTTGGGCTGCTAGGCCCAATAAGAAGATGTATGATATTCAGACCAAAAAGGTTAACACGTTGATCAGGCCTGATGGACCAGATCATGCCTGATGGAACAAAGAAGGCCCAAAACCCTGATTATTAATTAATTTCGTAATTAATTAATAAGGGAGAAAAACATCTATTACGATAAGTCCTAGTGGGGATATAATCCTTGTAGATTGGCCTCCAAGGAACCTCATAGGATAATGAATCAGTTTCCTACTTCCTAGGACTCCCAAGTCCATTCTAATTCAAAGACTTGACCACCAAGTCTCCTATACCAAGTCCAATTCAAGGACTTCCAACATCTATATAAGGGGCCTCACCCCACAAATCAGAACTACATTTTTTGACTTGATCATTGGCAATCAGCAAGGTACGTAGGCATCTTGTTAAGGAAGATTGAGTCACGAAACACAAGAGCAGTCAAATCGAGCCTCGAAGCTCATGTTCCTTAGTAATAAATACAACAATTATACATCTTAGTTTTTGATCCATAACACTTGTGTTCTAAATCGATTTGATTGTATAAACACTATATTCAACCCCCTTCTATAGTGTTGTATGACCTAACAGTCTAAATAGACAAAAAAATATAAAACAATCTTCAAAGTTGCATTTAGTAAGTAACATACTATGGATAGAAAAACTCACACAACTCTCAAATCATACAAGTATATATGTTAAGTGTATTCGCTCCAGTTCAGTCAATAAAGACATACGCTACCATATGCCTGGTTGTCCACCACATATCCACTATTTTGAATATATGCATGCACAAATCAAAAGGTCTTTGTTAAAGGTTGTAACATGGCTAAGGTGAAAGGTAAGATATCAAGAAAAAGGCTAACAAGTGGCTAACTTGATAAACTAATAGAGCATAATGTTCATTCTTAATTAAAGCACCCAACATGAAATTTTGATCATGTAAAAGCTGAGCGAACTCTTACAAGTATTAAGCCCAAGCATATATTACCATGTACTTTCCCACTTCATATTGTATATATCAATGAACACAAACTCTTTTTCATCTTCTCCTTTTTTTCAAAGTTCAAGTATTTCTCCAGTAACCAAGGGCAGTGAAAAGTCACCAAGAAAAATGAGAGTTATTAAATTAATCCCCCTTAGTTTCTAATACAATGTACTTAATACCAGCACATGCACATGGATTGTCCCTTTCATATGTTATTATACTTGCCACACACTGGTCTCAAAGGAGTACTTAAACTTATCTTATCTTATTTTTTTCTTTTCTTTTTTTTCAAGTTGATACCCACCAAATTATTCACACTTCAACAAAGAAATCCCCACACTATGTATCACCAACCCTCAAATGAATTAAAATGCTCTACTAGTAAATTAAGATATGGAAGAATAAGTAGGTTCAAGCATTTAGATAGGCTATATATCAAAAGAACAGATAAAAAACTCAAAGGGGTTCACTAGGGATATAATTTATGGGTACTGTTTAGGTAAACAAGGTTCGTCCTAGTGCCTTTATCATTTTCATGCATAAAAATACCATGTAGTCTCAACAAGGTTTAAAACAAGTTCTAGAGCAACATACTCCATGATGAACAATACACAACAAAATAGATCGGTATATAATGTACCAATCACAAATTAGGCTCAATATCTCACAAGGTCAAAGCATGCTTTAGTAATTACTAAAATTGATAAAGATGCATCTCAAGTTTAGAATTTTCGTAAGCATATACAAGGAATTATCATGCCACAAATGATTTTCTAAAGATATGATATATCAACTAATCATGCAAAAGAAGTTCACAAGATGAGTACTTATCCTTGTTAACACACTATGAGACATGTCAATATACAAGATTTTTGAATTTTTTATTTTTTTTTGAATTTTTTAAATTTATATTTTTTGGATTTTTAACATTGAGAACTCAACCCCACACTTAAATGGTTCATTTTCCTCAGTGAACTAACTAATAAAGAACTAACTAAAAAAATACAAAAAGAACAAAATAAAATTCTAGACTAAAAAGAAAGAAAACTCCCCTGGGATCAAGATGTAGGACGCAAAAGCAGCAAGTCAGAACAAAAATTCGCGTGGTTGTGGTGATGTAGCTGAAAATATGCAAAGAATAGTCTGGAATGGCGAGTCATTAGAAAACCGGACAGCCAAACCCCGCATGGCACCCCTAGTTAATATATATATATATATTATTAACATACATAATATAAATAATACAATATAAATATTACAACAAATTTAATATAGGTAAAATATTAAATATTTACATAAATAAATAAGTAAAGAAAATGAAAAAAAATAAATAATTTATTAATTAATAAAACTAAATTAAAAAAATATAGTAGCTAGTACTACTACTAATAATAAGATTGCAAAATAAACAAAAAAGATAGGATAATGGGAGGGGGCGCGCGCACACAGGGGAACGCGGAGGGGGGGGGTGTGGGTGTTGGCAAATTGAATTGGGGATTTAACATGTACATTGTACATGTTTGTTTACAGAGCAGGGCGTGCACCACAGGTTGAGAGGGCGTGCACCGCGGGTTGCGGCACACGCACCGCGGTGCCGTGTATTTTTTTCCAATGCCGCATAACAGGAGTTTACGCATCTGTAGGGAGAATTTATACACCGCATACCTTTTTTTAAAAAAAATATTCTCCAACAGAGAGTCCCGCACCAGCGGGAAGAAATACCGGCACCGCAATTTCATAGTTTATTGAACCGGCTTGGCTTAACGGTAAACTGCAACTGTAATATTTTCCAAACAATCCTGAAACACTTCACGGAAAAATTATCAAGGCAGCTTGAGGGAGTAAAAATAAAATAAAATATATAAAAAGATCTACCTAAAAAATATCCATAATTAATAAACAAATAATAATAATAATCTAACTAATTAATTATGCTTATAATAATTTTGAGTTGCCTCCCAAGAAGCGCTTTTTTTTCAACGGTCATTAGCTCGACCTTTTCACAACCAAAGTGGTAAAGGCGGAATATCCACTTTCTGGATCATAAACACAACACAACGAAAAGTATCAATACCATCAGTTATTTTCTTTATCCTGCAAAAAGTCTCCAAACAAGTATTAGAAAATAAAATATGACATCAATAAGCAATAGTTGAGCGAATGTTTGTGCAACTTTGGAAAACTTTGTGATAAAATAACGAAAAAATTCAGCACTGGGAAAAGAACAAACTCCCTCTCTTCTTCCGGATCCAGTCGAACATTATTAGGAGTTGTGACACTCTCGTCCTCTTCTAGTTGGATAGGTTGTGATGATAAAATGTCGAGTTTCCTTGTAGTAGAAGAGTTAACCAGCTCTGCAATTTGAGCCTCAATTGAAAAAGTTTGAGTTTTAAGATTATTGATCTCATGCATCAATTCTTTCAATATCTCGTTAGTTCGTTCAGCTTCCACAACCACACCAGTTAGAGAAAATCGTCGCTCTTCCGGTAGAGAATATTGATATTATTGCAGTGGCTCATATTGCTCATCATAATACTGTTGCTGATATTGTTGTTGATCATGATATGAAAAATTTTGAACATCATTATCCATGTAAGAGAAATTTGGCTGATCTATTCTTGATCAAATATATTAGAGTACTGGTTGTACCCATATCCATCTTCAAAAGAATTCATTTGTCCAAACTGAGCATTCTGAGAATCGTAGATATTGTACGAGCATTCATGACCATATTGCCCTTGTACACCACAAATTAGACAAAACTTGTAAGTTTTGGGGGCCACTTGTGACATCTCATTGATACTCATTCGATGCATAACGGGCTTTGTTATATTCAGTGAGGCAATTTCTTGAGTATGTGCCTCGACTAAGGAAGAGATATATGCAAACCTCTCATCTTTATCCATTGTAAACCTGAAAATACATAATAAAGCCAAAAAAGTAGTGAAACTTGCCTCGATCGGAACCAAAGTTCCAACAAGACAATAGAAACAATCTAAATAACCAAACTAAAACCAATAGAAATTAGCTATCTCCCCGGCAGCGGCGCCAAAAACATGATGGATTTATTTTATTCTAACTAAACGCAAATGCATGATGTCTATTGCTAGTACAAGGTGGCAAGTGGGTTGTATCCACAAGGAGACATGTTCTATCAATTTTGATTTAGTTACTATTAATTGTTTCAAGGAAAAATTGATTATAAAGATTTTAACTAACTAATAACTATGACTAAATTAACACTAATCAATTAGACTTTAAACAAGGAATTAAAAACCTAAGGCAAATCAGGTCCACCATGCTTACAAAATAACCGGCTTCTAAGCTGCAGCAATAAATGTGATCACATAACTAAAGTATGTTAATATCTCCCGAGTATTAACATTCTCGAAATCTTACACAATTTATCACTTCTAGTAATTTAATTAGTTAGGTATTTAAAACAATTGTTAATCTCTCCCGAGCATTAACGCTCTCAGAAATCCAATGATGCTCTCGCTCTCACTTTCAATTGTGCTAATCGTATGTGTGCCTCTAATGAGTAAAATCTCCCGATCTATTACTCATATTTCATAGAATTAATTCATGATATCGGCCTACTACATAAATTAATAATAAAACATAATCAACTAGAATTAGCCATAATAAATCAAACTACTGTGAAAATTATGCTCGTATTATCATGAAAACATGGCTTCCCTTTCTATGCCCTAGAAAATGACTACTCACTAATGATTAAACAAGTAAAAAAGCTAAGATAATAACAAGTATGATTAAACTAATAAGAATACATAAGAAAATCAGATAAGAAAACCTGTAATATTCAATTTTGTCACGAGACCAAAATCCATGGTATTCTTCTTAGTATATAAAACCCTAACTATTCATACTCTATAATAATACGTATCTAAAAATATGTCTCAACTAAAAAAAACCGTTCTTCTCTAATAATAGAGGTGTTTTATTATTCTAATCAAATTACAAGTGAGAGTTCTAGACCGAATAGGATTCTGTAATAAAAATTCGTAGCTCTCTGTTTTCTGCATTTTCCATGCTTTTCCAGTTGGAGTCTCTTTTTTGGACCATCTCTGAATTAAAGATAATTTTGTGGGTTTCGCGTGGACTATAAGATCGTCAAAATCGGACTTCTGGATCTCTAGATATGGCCCAAACAGTATTTGCAGCCCGTATAGTCTAATATTACGAATTTTCTTCTATTTCCACTCAAAAATAGGACTTTTTGCTCTAAATCCTTCCAAGTCTAGAATTTCCTTGTAACCTACAATAAAATATAAAAACCTATTAAATAAATATCCACATCAATGTAAAACATAATAAATATAAGGACAAAATGATATAAAATATATATATAAATATACTCTATCACTATCTCTTCCTGACCACCTTGAACAGAAGATATCAGTCATACGAGAAGGAAGGAACTTGAGCAAAATGACATTGGAGGTGCTATATGAAATCTTGAAGATACATGAACTTGAAATGTTACAAATAAAGTCCTTAAGGTCAAACCAAGCACATGTAATTGATGGATCCGGTGTCTTGGTTGTCAATGACAGTGAAGAAAGTGAAGATGAACAAACTCCAGTCATTCAAACTGTGGAGCAAAAGAACAAAGGACCCCCAAAATAAGTTGTTTTGTAGCTAGAGGAAGATGAGTACTACAACCTTGATGAGCTAGATAAGATGGACCAATCTATGGCATACCTGGCTAGAAAATTTTCTAACATTAGAGTCAAAAAGCCAAGATTTTTCAAGAATAAGGGACAGTCTTCCAACATCAACAATTATAAACAAAAAGCTCAGTATAACTCAGCTGGAAACGGTGGCTACAAGACTGGATCTGTTGACAGATCAAAGATAAGGTGCTTCAACTGTGATGAGTTGGGTCACTTTGCTACTGAGTGTAGGAAGCCAAAGAAAGTGAAGAAGGATAAAGCTGATCTGGAATCGGAAGCGAAGTATGAAGCTCTCTTGAAGAAATAACAGGGAAAAGCTCTGTTACCAAAGAAAGTCAAGAACTTGTTTCTTTCTACGGATCTTGATTTGTATGTCAATCAACAAGCTCTGATACAAATTATTAGTCCCAAAGTATCGTAGAAAGCGGGTTGAATACGATACCTACAATCTTTTTCGATTCATTTCAATCTCTTCGTTATAAGTACGGAATCAAAATAGACACAAAACAATTCGAGGAATATATTGTTTTTATTAATATAAACCTTGAGGTTGCTACAATCTAATCAATGAATTGATTAGCTACAATAAATTCAGCAGCACAACTTTGTGTTAACAATCTATAATAAATATGGTCTTTAATGGAGCTCTCATAAACACTTTCTGTTTGCTGAAGAAGATAACAAAATGAATATCAATTCATTTTGTTGTTTTGTAGTCTTCAAATTCAATCGTAAATGTGGCATAAATATATCCACACAAAATCCTTTGAATTTGCTGCAATTTGTGTTCACGGAATAATCACCAAATACTAATTGGCGACCAAGGAGAGTGTTGTTTATTCTTAAATTACGACCACGAGAAATGCTACATTGACTTAGAAGTTTTGCTAAACATTTTTCCTTATAACATTTTCTTGGGATTTGCTACCTGTGACCACAGTAAAGACTGTAACCTGCAACCACTAGGAACATATTTTTCCTTAGAACATTTTCTTAGGATATGCAACCTACGACCACAGGGAATATTATTTGCCTTAGATGTTTTTAGCATTCTTGTAACATGCGACCACTTCAACCTGCGACCACAAGGCATAAGGATTGCCTTGAAAGATTTTCCTATCTTGCAACCTGCGACCACAGTCTACAGATCTGCCTTAACCATTTATTATATCTTCTAACCTGCGACCCTTGCAACCTGCGACCACAAGGAGTATTTCCCGACTTAGAATAATTTCTCTCATGTCTCCAATAGTTGTATCAAAAAACATTTCTTCTGTTTAACTGAATTAATTCTTTTCAAACATGTTGATGCTTGGTGCACTGGTTTGGTTCACAAACAACTGATATATATTGATTTAATTCAATTTCCTTTGAAATACTAAGCTGATACATCTTGGTTGATTATTCATTGCTTCAATCACTGAACCCCTGATCTTCAATACTTTAAATTAAATCATTTTATTGACACTGAAAGTCCTTTGACATCTTATTCTTCATGGAGGCCTGAACATATTAATGAACTTCTTCCCATGACTTGGTTATGAACTTAGAGCATTAATTCCATTTTTTGATTCTTTGTATTTATCCAATCTTCATCTTAAGGTTTCATGTGCTTCACAGTTTAATATTATTTATCCGTTTATGTCTCATGTTGAGTTATAATTCCTCGATTATATATTACGTTACATTATGCTTTACAATATCCCCCTATTTGATTATCAGAGTTCAACAAGCAAATTCCTAAGGATAACTCAACTGACAATAAGAAAAAGTACAATCTCAAAACAGATAATGATATTAAATCCATTCTGGATTACATATACACTTCCAGATTTCTTAAATTACACATTACAAAGAAGTGTTCCTCTAGTCTGAACAAATTATCTATGTCTTCTTTGTTTTTGTCTTCTTGAGCTTCTTGCCTTGACTACCTTCTCCTTATTGAGTGGATTGAGTCTGAACAGACTTTCTCTTGGTAGCTTTCTTTCTAGAATCTGTTAATTTTGTTGACTCTGGAAGAGATGATCCTTTACTTCTATTCAAAAGGTCATTCAATCTAGCTTGGACCAAATCATGAGCTTTTATTTCAAGTGCATTAATAGGAGGTGGATTTTTCACTTCATTAAGCATCAATTGGAGATATCTGATCTTAGAGCACTTAGGAATAAGTTCAAACAACATAGTAGATCTTTTTCCCATTACGAAGACTGTTATCCTTTTACGATGTCCTCGTACTCTCTTAGTGTTGTTGATCGATTCTTCTTCCACCATCTCATCAAGTATCTGTATGATGGGAATCAAAGAAACCTTGTTTTTTTTACATGCGGAAATTTTTACATCCATCAAATCTTGTTGTATTGATTCTGATTCGTTTGTTCTGAAATCCTTGATCTTAATCTTTGACTTATTAATCTTAAATATTAGATCCCCTTCACTATCAGTGCTAATGATAGGTTCACTATCTTTTAGAAGATTAAATTCAGCCTCTCTATTTATAAACACCATCTCATGATAAGCACTTTTCACCTTCTTTATGTCCTTCTCTGAATCCCTGATCATCATGTCATTGAGCCTGTAAGCATATAGAACTTCAGCAGCTCTAAAGTCTACTTCTGATCATTTAACTCCTGGTGCTTCCAATTGTGCTCTTTTGCTCCTGAGTTGACTTTCCAGGAAAGTTAGTTGTAGAAATGAATGGATCTTATATGTTGATCAGACATGGTGATGTTCTGCATTCTTCCATCTGCAAATACCTTAATCACGATTGGATAAAAGAATGCTCGAGGAGACACATCCATCATCATCTTTCGAAGCTTGTCTCTGAAGTATTCATTTTCATTCGATTTCAACCATGAAATCTTTGATGCAAGGAAAAACAGTTCAAAAATGTTTGGTTTCTTCAAGACACTTGTGAAGATCTTCATTTGTAGTCCATCAATGTGATTAACAGTGATTTTTCATCCATTCTTTAAAATATTCACAGTGGTACCAGTGATTATCCTATTGAACTGATCATAGAACTCATGAATATTGGGATAATCCTCTCTGTACTTCTCCACAGTGTTTAGAAGATTCCTGTTTCCAGGGTCTAACTTATGATAGTTTTTAGATTTGTCAATTTTTATTTTTATTTCATCCCTTCATTCCTTTCCTCTTCTATTAGCCCGAAGATATGACTCTCTTATTTCTATTACTTCCCTTCTATGTATAGCTCTTTGCACTCTAGCTCTTGATCTTTCAATCTCTCCTTGAATTTCTTCATAAGATCAGTTAAATTTCTCCGGTAATCCATTAAACAAACAGTCATCCGAGAAGGCATATTCATCTTCAAAATTCCTCGTCCTCAGATATAATCTTTCTCTCTTCCGTCATCACTTCTTCAAATATGGGTTCACACCCCTTAGGAACATCACTTTCATCTATCTCTCCTTCCTCCAGCTCATACTCAGAGAATAGGGGCTTTGGAGCATATATCTCCGATAAAAGATTCCTCTGAGTTGTAATGACTTTGCTCAGATGATCTTGATTTGATGTAGATTTCTCCCCCTTGAGTTGTAGAACTCTTCTCAGCAGTATGTCTTAACTTTAGTAACACCCTTTCATCAATCCTCTCCTCTTCTTCTTCCTTTTCTTCTTGTAGCTCATCTCCAAACTCATCATATCCAGAGTTAGCTGCTTGAAAAGCATCCTGAATTAAATCCATAACAACAACTACATTTTCTTGCTCTACCCTTTTCTCCCCTCAGTTGTGTTATCCTTTAGGAGCTAGGGTTGATTGAGTAGGCAAGATCAAAATAGGGATCTCTTGAGTAGATGGTTCTGAAACAGACACTTGCTTACTGACTGAGGTCTTTGGCCCAGTACTGGAAAGAGCTATTCCAGAGGAGACAGGGATTGGCGCTTGCTTGCTAACTGAGATCTTTGGCTCAATATTGGCAATTGCCTTTCCCTTTCCTGATTGAGAGATAAATTGCTCCATGAATTCCCGTAAACTAGCAAATGATACTTGTTGAAGTTCAAGTTGTTCAAAAAGACGTACAATCTGGTGATCCCTGATAGACAGTTCATCCTTGAGATATTGATCCTTGAAAGCCAGTTGTTCTTTAAGATAGCTATCTTTGAATGCTAACTCTTCAAGGTTAGATTTTGTTACATATTGTGACATGTCTATAGGTATAGTTTGGGAGGTAGGTATCTCAAGGGCTTCTCGCATTATATCACTCAACACTCTGTCACTCAGTTTAGGGATTTGTGTGTCACTCACCTTCACGGATACACTCCGCTCGTAGCTCCGAGATCCAGAAGATGTACCTGCAAAAAATAGTGGAGCCATCCTTAAGGAGGTCAGCAGTGGTGCAATGGGAGTTTGCGATTCCCGATCCTTGTTCAAGACAAGTTATATGTCATCATGAGATGACTGGTCCAGAGTTGGAATCTCTGGGAGGATCACTGAGGCCGTCATATTTTGCATCTGTTCTTCAGCTTCCTCTAATGTCGGTGAAGATACTTTCCCTATAGGCTCACCAGTTGAATCTGGTTCATCGCCAATGGGTTGCCGATCTGTATCTATGTTGGATCCCCTATCCACATATGCATCCAGGTTTATTAGTCCTTGGGAGGTAAGTGCCGTGCTAGATGTGGCAACGATTACATCACTCTATCCTAACACCTGTGAAGGCAGTTGATCCATTGAAGGACCTTGAACAGGATATTCTATCCTTAATATGGTTGAATGCCCTGTTACCGTCAATACATCATCACCAAATAACTCTCTTCTGATCGACTCATTTAAAACTTCAAGAGCTTGAATATTGGAGAGAGTGTTTGACTCAATACAGGATGCCGTGGCCGATGAGCGAATTTCAATAGACCCACCTTGTTGAGAAGATGGATCTAGTAACTATTTATGTGCCTTTTCAGCCATTGTATCCTTTTGGGAAAATACATGGGAGGTAATAGTTGTCTCAGTGGGGGTACTGCTTTGCTTCTTTGGAGACAGAGCTGTGGGTTCACTCATAATACCTTCCTTATTTACTACAATGTGTAGTTTCTCCCTCTAGACTCATTAGATCCTTATACTCCAGGGATTGGGCTAAGAGACGTTGAGATATGTTTATTCACTCTAGAGGATGGTTATGAATTTAAGGGAAAATAAATTCACCGCCTCCTGTAACAATTTGCTCTATGGAAAGTTGTGTGTGAAAGTCACCAAGGTGAAATGAATCTATACCAATTAAATCATCAAAAGTAGTACTCATAGAAGATTCATTCATACCTGTAAAGTCCGGCCTGTAAACATTTGTCTCTGATTGAGTGGGCTCAGCTTCATCTTGATGTTCAATAGTTTCAGGTTGAGGAACATCTTCTGACTGTTCATCATTATCAGGTCCTTGGTCAACATCTTAAGCATCAGGGTTAGGCTGAGGATCTGCTTCATGTTCAGCTTCTGCTTCTGCATCATCCTCATTCACAGATTCAGGATCTTGATTATCAGGTTCTTAAACATCTTCAGACTCAGAGACATGTTCTTGAGTAATGGAGTCAAAGTATTCTTGCATGAAGTCCGTCACATGAATGAGGTTGTTGTTAGCATAAGGAGTCGTTCTTATCCTGGTAACCACCAATTTTGAGGATAATTCTGGAGATTGTTCCATGTTGTCACTGAGAACCATGTCTTTCGGAGCTTCTGTGAGCTTGCCATTTCGAACAATCTGGAGAAACCTTTCATCATCTGATGTGTCTTCAGTTGTACTGTGAATGTAACTGTGGAGCTCAACATTCAATTTGACATTAGTAAGTAAATCATAGTGCACAATTGAGTGCTCGTTTAGAAAACAAATCCATTTCTCAAAATCACCTAATTGAGCTAGATTATGTTTTATAACCGAGACAAAATTTGTTTTTAGTCTTAATATTATTAGCCATTAAAAAAATGAGAATAAAATTTTGATCATAAAAAAAATTAATCGTGCACCAAAATTAAAATAATTAACTAATATCGAACACAGAAATTATTAAAGAGCAATATTTCAATTATAACCCTAGAGTGCAAATAAGCCATATAACCAAATATTTGTAGTAACCAAACAGGGCCTTAGTTTTTAGAACCCATAGTTCGAGATCTCTCTATTTAACCGGTGAAAATTACACTCTACAGAAAGGACAAATCCTGGGCTACAAGAATCTCATATCTGTATACAATTTGGTAGAGTTTTGGGTATACTATTAATAAAAAAATGGCACTTGTTCTATCTACGATTATAAGGAATGTATGTATATAAAGGAATGAAAATAAAAGTCTGTTGATATTTATATACACACAAAAAATCAATCAAAAATAATGTGCAAGTACCAACCTGCGACTACAGGGACTCATAGGTCGCATGTTAGGAACTCAGTGTAAATATAAGTGCTAACTTGCGACCACATGGTACATGTAGGTCGCAGTTTAGGAGATAGATTTCTGAGATTGATATAACCTGTAACTACAAGGACAAAAGGTCGCATGTTGGGAGTTAGTAGAATTTTGAGTTGAAACTTATAACTTGCGACTATAGGGATAGATTAGGTCGCATGTTACAAGTTGGAACAAAACACACCATCAACCAACTCAAGCAACAAAATTTTTGTTGTCACAAATAATCATGTTAAGCAATTTATTAAAATTCTTCTTTTCAGAAAAGAAAAAGATTAATAAATTTAAAACAAATATTGTGCTGCAAAATAAAATATCAACTATATGAATTCTTTAAATATGGATTTATTTAAAATTCATTACATTGATAATACACAATTTTAATAATAATTAAATAATTATTATCATTAATTTGATAATAATTATATCTTTATGAAATAAATTATGCTGCTTGTTTCAAATTAACTTTAATGAACCTCTTTAAATATTAAATAATTTAAAGTCCATTAAAATTAATAAATCACAATTTTGATTATTAAAATTAAAACTTTTATCATTGAATTGATAAAGTCTCAATTAATTCAAATCAAAATTATGCTACCACATTTTACTCAAAACTTAACCAATTTTGATTAAATTATTTTCAAACAATTCAAAAATATAAGTGTGCTAAAATATTTATCAATTAGATTCAAGCACACAAATATTTGAACTACGAGAAATAAATAGTGGCACATAAATTCACATGTCCTTAAAATATTGAAATTGAATAACAAGTGAATTTATTTAAGGCAAATTGCAGTTACTGACTTCTAATTTATTAATTAGAAAGATTTAACATCCCAAGTTCACTAACCAACTTAGAGAAAGTGTTTTCATCAAGTGGTTTTGTGAAGATGTCTGCAATTTGATCCTCTGTGGGTACAAAATGTAATTCCACAGTGCCACTGGTGATATGCTCTCTGATAAAGTGATACATGATATCAATATGCTTTGTCCTTGAGTGCTGAACTAGATTCTTGGAGATTGATATGGCACTAGTATTATCGCAGAATATTAGAATCTTTGACATAGTCCCGGAGTTGGTTCCTCATCCACAAGATTTGAGCACAACAACTTCTAGCAGCTATCTATTCAGCTTCAACAGTTGATGTGGATACTAAGTGCTGCTTCTTGCTGTGCCAAGATACCAACCTTCTTCCAAGAAACTGACAGCTTCCTAAAGTACTTTTACAGTCAATCTTACAACCTGCAAAATCTGAATTTGTATAGCCAACTAGGTTAAAACCTGTACCTTTAGGGTACTAAATGCGAAGATTTGAAGTCCCCTTAAGATACCTAAATATCCTCTTAACAACTATAAGATGGAACTCTTTAGGGTCGGCTTGAAATCTAGCACATAAGCATGTTACAAATATAATATCTGGCCTACTTGCTGTAAGATATAGTAATGAGCCTATCATACCTCTGTAGCTTGTGATGTCAACTTTCTTACCAGTTTTATCCTGATCAAGCTTAGTGGATGTTGGCATTGGGGTCTTTGGCTGAGTTTAATCTTCCAGATTATACTTCTTGAGAAGTTCTCTGATGTACTTGGATTGACAGATGAATATACCATCTTTCCTTTGACTCACTTCTAATCCAAGAAAGTAGTTCAACTCTCCCATCATGCTCATTTCATACTTTTTTTTCTAAGTATGTATATATAAAGAAATGAAAAAACAAAGGATTAACCCAAGCTCTATGGCAAGACATAGAGGGGGACTATCTATAACCAATCTACAAGCATATTGGAGATAGAAAGCAATCAAAAAATCAAGTCAGGCCCACTACAACTATCTTAGTAAACCATAGAGATCCTGATAATCTAGCTTTAAATTCAACCATAATCCCATCAAAAAGCTGTTGTGGACCAAAGCAATCTTTATCATGAGCTCGAGCATTTTGTTCCCTCCAGATGTGATAACAAAAGACCTGTAAGCAGCATAAAGAGAGAGGTCACAGAGGCATATCAGAAATCTGAAGAGCCAACTCCAAACAGTGAAGCCAAGAGTCACCAAAAATATGCACCTTCAAAACGTGAGAAATCTTCCTAAGCACATAAGCACTATAAGGACAATGCCTAAGAATATGATTATCTGTTTCAGTACCTCCAATGCACAAGTAACACAGTTGAGTGCTAGTAATGCCAAAGCGAGCTAGACGAGCAAGAGTAGGGAGACGTCCATGACAAGCCACCCATTGATGATGCGCATATCGATAAATCACAAGTTTGTTCCGAACTGCAGGAGCCCAAGATAACTCATGCTCCTGTTCCTAAGAGAGTTCCAAATATCCCAGTTTTTGACCTTAGTTGCATCAACACCTGCCCAAAGAATCTTGTCTTCTCTATCAAGATACACCTCCGGAAAATTAAATCGATCAAGCTAACAGAGTACAAGAGAGTCGACATGATGATGCCTTGATTTGGGCCTAGGAAAAACCCAAGTACTAGAATGAAGCAAAACACTAACCATTGCAGTACTAGTTAACCCACATTGATGAATGATTGGAGAAGACAAAGTGGAGGCCAAACAGATGCCTTCCCACCAGGGGTCAAACCATAAAGAGGTTGAGCACCCATTCCCAATAGCATAGGTAATGAACTGAAGAGCAGTAGTGCGAGATTTGAGAATCTTCTTCCATATCCAAGATGAATCAGTAGGAATATGCATGGTCTAGAAGTGTTTATTGCGAAGCAGAGTTGCATGAACCCAGTTAGACCATAAATTATTGTGTTTAGTGATAATCTTGAGTGAATGCCCCAATATTTGAGCACGATTCCAATAAATCATGTTTTTTAACTCCAAGGCCCCCTTCCTCCTTTGGCAGGCAAACTGTTGTCCAAGCTATCTTGGCACCACCTTTTTGATTGATGTTTCCTCTCCAAAGAAAACGAGTTAACAGAGATTGGATATGAGCATGCATAGCAGCAGGAAGCATGAAGTGGTTGCACCAGTAAGCCTGAATAGCAGTTAGAACAGATTTAATAAGACGAACTCTACCAGCAAAAGAAAGTAACAGAGAAGTCCAAGAATTGATCCTAGCAGAAAGCTTGTCAATGAGAGGAATGCAGTCATTAATGCACAATTGAGCAGAGATGAGAGGCACTCCAAGAAATTTAACTGGCATGGAACCTCGAGGAATACCATAAGTAGTATCAAACCAAAGCAAAAAATCTGCAGAGGCATTACAAATAAAACTAGAGCTTTTATGTATGCTTGGGGTAAGGCCATTCATCGAAGAGAAGAGAGCAATGTTATCGATGATATGCTTGACTGAATCGACATTAGCAAGAGCAAAAAACAAAACATCATCCGCAAAAAACAAATGAGTGATGTCCATATGTTTACATTTGAAATGGTATTTAAAGTTAGGGGGCTTGGGTTTCAGTAAACAAGATAGCACATTCATATATAAAGTGAACAAATAAGGTGACATGGGGTCACCTTGATGAATGCCTTGAGCACCAGCAAAATAACCATGCACAATACCATAAAGTTTCATAGAGAATTTAGGAGTGCATATGCATGCTTTGATCCAGGAAATGAAAGTGGAATTGAACCCCATATTATCTAAAGAGGCAAGAACAAAATTCCATTGCAACGAATCAAAGGCCTTGTGTAAGTCAATTTTGAGTGCACACCGCAGAGCACCTGTTACCCTGTCATAACCTCTAAAAAGTTCTTGAGCCAAGAGAAAATTATCTGAGATAACTCTACCAAGTATGAAAGCACTCTGAGCAACATCAATAAGAGAGGGGAGAACTGTCTTCAAACGAGAAGCAAGGATCTTGGAGACGCACTTATAAAATATAGTGCAAAGGGATATAGGAGGAAAGTGTATCATTTGTGTAGGAGTTTGAATCTTAGGTATCAAAGCAATGAAGGTAGAATTATGCAAAGAGTGCATAGTACTAGTCTCAAAGAAAGCATGCACAACTTCACAAAAAGAAGGCCCCGTGATATGCCAAGTTTCCAAGAAGAACTCAACGTTCAGACCATCTGGGCCCGATGCCTTGTTCTTCTTCATCTTCTTTAAAGTGGAATGAATAAGATCATTCGTGAC
The DNA here is from genome assembly GCF_009905375.1 of Apium graveolens. NCBI lineage: Eukaryota > Viridiplantae > Streptophyta > Magnoliopsida > Apiales > Apiaceae > Apium > Apium graveolens. The sequence goes on along the minus strand of NC_133651.1, from coordinate 143,298,825 downwards.
TGGAGCCTCTAATTGACAAGATGGAGCTTCTATGATGGTGGGGCAGTGAATGCTCGAGAGATTAGCATCAACACAAGGAGAGGCCTTCCCCAAGAACTCCGTAAAATAGTTAACTGCAACAGTAGCACAATTAGCTTGACCATGCACCAAGCCCATTGAATCCTCAAGAGCTAAAACTTTACTAAAATTCCAATTTTTCTTGCATTGATTAAAGAAGAAGCTGCTATTCCCATCCCCCTTATGCATCCATTTGACTCTAGCATTTTGAAGTAAGAAGTGCTCTTGTTGAAGAAGACATTGAGCCAACTTATCAGAGAGAGATTTCTCAAGAGCGAGCAAATAACAATCCTTGTGAAAAACCAAAACCTCTCGGAGAGAAGCTCTAGCAGAAGTCACATTATCATTGATATCACCATGATTTTTGTTGAGCTTCTTAAGAGCATTCTTGGTAAGTTTAATCTTTCTAGCAAGCACAACCATAGGATCACCAAATAAGTCAACCTGCCAAGCACTCTGAACGGTTGACAGAAAATTGGCAGCTCAAGAATATAGTTAAAAAATGAAAAGGTTTACCAAATTTTTTAATCTGCATAGGATCATGAAACAAAATAGGATTGTGATCCATAATCCCTCTATGTTTAATGAAAGCATTCCCTTCTGTGAATTGAGAAAACCAAAGACCATTGGTTAACATTCGATCTAAACATTTGTGAATAGGGTCATTAGGCCTCTTGTTATACCAAGTAAAAAGATCCCCTACTGTACGCACGTGCCTAAGGCCAACTTCACAACACAATCTTTAAAAGACTGCATCTCCAGGGTCCAATGCTCTCTACCTCCAGAAACCTCATTTAAAGACAAAATATAGTTAAAATCCCCCAAGACACACCAAGGCATGAAACAAGAGCCGAGAGAGCTTAAATGAGACCAAAGAGCATGTCTATCCACACCATCATTGAAAGCATAAACAACAGTCACTAAAAAACAAATATCTTTCTCAATAAAATGTGCATTACAAGTAATATGTTGAGCTGAGCTAGAGTGCAGAGTAATGTCCCAAACATCTGGGTTCTAGCCAACCCAAACACGACCATTATAATGGTAGTCATAATTAAACAACCACTTCCAAGCTCTATTAATCTTTTTTAAAATACAAACTGTATTATGTAACTTGACTTTGGTTTCTAACACACCTATAAAATCTAAATGATTATCTGAAATAAACTTAATCAACTCATTCTGGTGGGGGCTATTATTTAGCCCACGTACATTCCATGAGGAGAACCTCATTTAAGTCTGCGAAGAATAGCTGATTTCCCCCCAGCTTGGGGCTTTTCCTGTTTACAACCAATGTGAAGCCATCATCATCAGTAATAGCTTTAGAGTGTGGTTTAGGGATGTTAGGTTTAGGTGTTGAAACACCAAGCCCAATGGCCACCTCCTTATGCACAGGTGTCTCCTCAACAGTAGTAGTTGTGCTTTTACTTCTGGTTATCTTCCTTCTAGAGGTGGAATGCTCAACAATTTATCCTTCTGCAATATGCTCAATAGACCTTGGCAAGGCCTCAATATCTTCATCCTGGGCTTCATGCTCAATTGTGTCAAGGGGAGGAGCCTGCACAGTGGGCATTGCATCAATGTTCTCCAAATCATCCTCAAGGTCATTATTAACTTGTTTGAGCTCATTAATATGAATATCATCTCTGTGTTGGTCATCATCAAGAACCACATCACACCCTGCAAATTCACCAATGATTGTGGGATTAATATCATCAACAAAAGGTGTCTCAAAACCTTTGTCACCCACAAGTTGAGCAGTCTCTGCGCACCGCGCATCAGTCTGGGGATCAATTGTGACTCTATTAGATGGAGAATCCATTTGTGACCCATTTGTGTGAGGCTGTGTCCCAGCCCCAGATCTATTTCTGGCTCGAGGCGCAGGCCTCATAGTATCAGGGTTATTAGCACAATGAGATTGAAAATGGCCAAAAGCTTTGCACAAACTACATGAGAAAGGTAGCTGTGAGTATATGACTAACACTTTAACAAGTTCTTCCTTTCCTTCATGACCTAACACAGGAACCCAAACAAAATCAGGTCACGAAGCAGCATACGATAACTAAACCTGAACCTGTGCAAAGTTCATTAGTTCAAATCTAGAGGTATTATCATCAAATTTGAGTGGCACCCCCACTGCTTTAGTAATAAAACTCAGACCTTCACGATACCAATAGGAGTGTGGAACATCTACCAGTTTAATCCAACAAGGCACCGTATGAATAACATTTCTCTTACATTGGTTTCCCTCCATCCAAGGCACCAAGTACAAGGTTTTGCCTCCCATTTGAATATAATGCAATCTGAGTATTTTATCCTTCTCTTCCATAGTTGTGAATTTGAAGGTGAAGTACCCCTTAGAGCTATAAATTTTTTTATTCAACACTTTGTTTTTCCACATCTTGAAACCTTGCTCACGAACAAACTTGAAATCAAAACTCCCCCCAATAAAATGACCAATCAAGCTAGAATCCCAAGACTTTTTAGCATTTTTGAGAAAATTAGGGGGTGGCTTCAAAGTGGCAGACCCATTCTCATTAAACATGATGCGAACATTATCACAATTCTGTGTGCTAGTACTTGGAACATTTTTTGTAACAATATTTGATACCAACAATAGTGGCATTAGGAATCACAGTTTCAGTAGCCTCAACATTAGTATCATTAGGGACTAAAGTTAAGACTCCATTATTAACTTGTAGATGGTCTTGTAGAGACTCTAGAGAAGCAGGAAGCAAATCTCTAGACATACCTTGTGAGAAAACCTTAATTTGAGCATGACTCATAATTGAGTTAGGAGAGCGGATTGTACACACGTTATCAACAGCGTGACTGTGAGAGTGCTCTGGACCCTGAATCGGACCCGTTTCATGGTGGGTAGAACCTCCATCAATAATGAGTTGAAGACCTTCATTCAATCTCTGTGCAACATCAGGAGACAGTGGTGCATCAAACATAACATCTGCTTGTTAAATGTGAGCAAATTCATTCTCAAAATCCAAAGCTTCAAGTGCAGGCAAAGGTTGAGAGACAGGTGGTAGAACAACATAATTATGTCCAATGAGTTGAGACATTTCATCGGAATCCATGATACGTGAGTTTTCAAAGTTTCTTAAACCCATAAAGTGAGGAAGTGAAGAAACTGAAAGATAGAAGTGTTCGTCTTGACAAGAGGAACACTACCGTACCGTGCAAGTAGAATGTAGAGCAGAAATCAAGAAGATAAAAGCTTGCAAAGGAATCTATTGCAGGTTGATAATGGTGGGTTTAGAAGAAGATGAGCAAAAATGGAAATAAGTTGTGGGCGGGAGAAATGGAAAGTAGAGGCGGGAGACAGAAATGGAAATAAAGTACAAAATAATGGACCAACGGATAATAGATCTGGTTAATAGAGTTAAAGTAAGTTGTGAAACCGTTGGGCAGTTGTAACACCCCCAAATCCGGGGTCAGGGAACTGGGTTATCACGAGTTCCATTTTCCTTAACAACACTTAATCTAAATAAACAACCAATTACTGCGTACTGTAACCCCACAATATACACACACACCACAAGTTATAGTCTCAGAGATGAATACCAAAATAACACAAGTCATTTTAGTCCACAATTATAAGTCATTACACCTCAAAAGGGGTTTCTGAATAAATTTACATATTCCTTGCCATTATTACAATTCATAATATACATAAGTCTGGTACATCAACAGTTGAAAACCTGGCCTATTGGTAGTTCCTACCTCAGCTACAGCGACATCAACGCCTACTGGAAACTGTAAAATGTTTCTTATCCGCTTGCGAATTGGGAGCTTGGTCCTGTTCATCTTGTCTATCTATTGTTGTGTGATGAAAGAAAAAGGCAAGGGTGAGCAACAAGCCCACCGAAATAATATGTATAATAATTAACAATATATGAGCATTCTCATAGTACTCATGAAAGTCTTGGTCAAGAAGAAATTAACCAAGTATGATATCTTAATGCGACGAAGTCGCAGAATATTCAGTATATATATATACTTCTTAAAATCTTTGAAATCCTCTGACATGTATAATATACACAGAGTTCCAGTTTATAACCGTATAAAATATCGTTGCAAGGTGATCTCATATATCTAACCTTGTCTCAACGTTTTTCTGAAAATCTTTGTCGTCCATAAGATAATCATTAACTAGATATAAGTTGAAAAGATGAAGTTAGGAGATACTCTAATATACTTATATCTTTTCCGAATACTACTCGAACTACCACCATTCAAGCTATAATCAGTTTCCAAAGTTCATCAAATAGACGAGACTACAAGATAAGACTTGAATAGATTCAATCTTTGAAATATCATTTAAAAGAATGAAGTTACGAGATAGTTCATTAGTCCCGATATATATATATACACCTATATATATACATTTCATACACTCTTCTGCTATGGAAGTATAAGCAGAGTTATCATTCCCAAGAATTTTGGAAATAAGAAACTTTGGCAGAAACCTGATATCTTGCCGATCATTCACGATATGTTAGAAAATATCTGAATTATTTAAATAATATTCCCATAAAGGATAATCTTTATAAAAATAATTGAAGTAGAAGTTTTAAAAACTCATACTCGTAACGAATAATAAATAACAAAAGATATACTCATACGAAAGTACGATCTTTATTTGAATAATCGAAAATATGTTTGATTATTATTCAAAACTATCAAATATACCTTATTTGATTACTAGTTATAGAAAACTATATATATATATTATACTCGGGAACATCGACTCCCGGTTTAGAAAAATGTTCACCTTCGGGTCCCTATACTCAGGGTATACGCAACTACTGCTTATCTCTAGCATAGGTATTATGCAGTTTATAAGCATTTGAATTGATAATAGAATATCAAGATTTCACAACATGCATATATATACCATATCAACATGATCCAATATATCACAAGGTTTGCTAATAACAGTCATGCACTTATCTCAAGATAATGTATCAATATATTTACATCACAACAACAATATAACAGGTAGAAAACTTGCCTGAGCGTTCCGGGCTAGACTTAAGCTTAGAGTGGGTCCGTTAACCTATGAACAACAACATAATCCAGAACGAGACCATGGTCGCTTAAGAAACTAGTAAAAACTCACTTATACCCTAACGGTCGCTTATGGTCGCTTATACGCTTAACGATTTGCGTTAACCGCTCGCGTACACTCGGCTCCACTAATTTTAATAAATTAATCGTTATGAATTTTAAGGCCAATCTTTCACTAATACTCTACCAACTGACCAATTAATCTTACATAATTGTTTCGTACTCCAATTAGTCGTTTAAGGACCTTAATCAAGGTTTCAAAGTAAAGCGAGGGGTAATGGTTCGCTCACAAAATGCCGTTACTTAAAACGGTCGTTTCTCCTAAACCGTACATCGGATCTAAGCGAACCACATACCAAAACAAATCTTACGACATGATCTAGCTATACATGGCAATGTTACAGATTGTTCAGTGAGATTTCTGTCCTAAACACTAAGAACAAGTAGTTGAATGAAAATGGGCATTACGATGGCTATGTTTACGCGATTACCAATGTTTATACTACTCCAATCAACCACAAACCAACTCATAACCATCAATACAACCAAACTTCATCTAAACCTTACTACATTAGTCCATAACCTCAAGATTTTCCAACTCATTCAATCACAAACAAGAGCTACTGACTATACTTAAGGTTCATTAACCAATAACCAAGATTCATAACTCAAAATCACTACAAATCTAACCAAACTTTAAACAAACAAGAATCATGTTTCTCATACACTATATCAATCAAAACCACCCTTAAATACTCATAGTAAAGCTAGGGTATGGGGTTTTACCTTCCTTGGTGAGTGATAAGTAGCTAGAAGGCCTTAAGGATCCTTGATCTAACCTCCTACAAGCTTGATCTTTCAAAGAAGTCAAGAACACAAAAATTAGTTTCAAGAAATTACTATTCACCATCTCCTTCCTTGATTTATTGGAAGAGATTTGTAAGGAATTAGAATCTTAAACTCCTAAGATATACTTATCTAATCATAGGGAAGCTTACATAATTACCTTGGATTTGATTATGGAGTGAAGCTTGAAGTTGCAAAATTTTCTTCCTTGAATATCAAAAGGGCCGAGAGCTTTGTTCATGAAAAGCCAAAGTCAACTTCTTTTTTATGTTATGATTTTTGTTGGTTGCTTCCCCTTTTTGTCTTGGCTACTTTTTAGAATTTATAATGGTAAATTTTACTTGGCCAATAATCATCCAACAAAACAAATCTACTTGTCATGCTTATGTCATCATGATTGTGTCATCTTTTAACACATGTCTTCTTGTTGTGGTGTGATGACATCATCATCCACTAACCTCTTTGATTAAACCTTAATTACTTGGCTAATGACCGCTTATCTGTTATACGGCTCGCTTAACTTTCATTCTCGTTCGTCGTTTGAGGGATCATATCTGGGATCTTATTACTTGGGTTCCCCTAAACCTTTCTCAATATTTTATATTCCTTTTATGATCCTCTCTTATAATTCTTGAATTTAAATCCTTTTAATCATGTTACCTTATACTCAATTCTTTCGGTATCTGGCAGATTTTCGGGAAAAATCAAAGTGTTCGAATTTGGATTCTGACGATCTTTACATACACTCATATACTTTGTGGAGTACTAATAAGATCTCAGAATATCAATAAAAGAACTCCTACATAGTGTGGCATGAAAAATTTCCTTAATCAGCAAAATCACTATTCATAAGGATTACAAAAAGTCCAAAATTTTTGGGGTTATTACAGCAATAAAACACACTGCTAGAGAGAAGGGAGAGCTTCTCTCTAAAATTCCTCTTCACCATTCATTTTAACTCTGCATTAGCTTAGAAAATCTCTTGCAAAGATCATAATTAGTAGAGCCAAATATAATGTCATCAATATATACTTGAACTAATATCATATCGGATTTATGCATTTTATGAAACATAGTTTTATCTATAACACCTCTAGTAAAATCAATTTCAAGTAAAAACTCTGAGAGAGTGTCATACCATGTCCTTGGAGCTTGCTTGAGACCATAGAGAGCTTTGAATAAAAAGTATACAAAGTCATCCATATTTGGGTCTTCAAAGCCTAGAGGTTGTTCCAAATACAATTCCTATTCTAGCTCCCCATTCAAGAATGTACTCTTCACATCCATTTGATAAACTTTGAAATCTGAATTTGCTGCGAATGCCAGAAACTTCTTGATTGCCTCAAGTCTAGCTACTGGTGCATAAGTTTCATCATAATCTATACCCTCTTCTTGAGAGTAACCTTTAGATACCAGACTGGCCTTGTTTCTCATCACGATGCCATCTTCATATGACTTGTTTCTGAATACCCACTTAATGTCTATCATTGACTTGTCCTTTGGTCGGGGTACCAGCTTCCACACCTTCTGCCTCTCAAATTGATTGAGTTCCTCTTTCATAGCAATAACCCAGTCAGGATCTCCAAGTGCCTCATTCACTTTCTTAGGTTCCATTTCTGAGAGAAACCCTGAAAAGTGACATTCATTCTATGTGGCATGTCTAGTTCTCACTCGCGTGTCAGGATCACTAATGATCAGTTCAAAGGGATGGTCTCTGTTCCAGAGTCTTTATCGAGGCAGATAAGATCTTGATATTTCCCCTTGTTCAGCATGATGTTGAGTGTGAACTGTAGATCCTCTTCCTGCTCCCCCTGAGTTGCTGCCACCATGACTTGATGATTCTGATCTATGAGTAGTAGTTCTTGAAGGGGTTCCTGTATGATTGTCATAATCATTGTTTCCACCATTACCACCACTTGATTCAGGTTTAGCATTGCCATTTTTTGTAGGTATAGCACTAGAAATCTCAGGTACTTCTACATCTAACTTGGAATCATCGAACGTTACATTAAGGCTGTTAGGAATATATTGTGTACTTGATGATAACTTGAACAAAACACTTAGTAGATTCTATTTAAGTGAAATTGTAGCTTTCAACGGATGATCAATTCAACATCCATTAAAAGAGTAGCTTATGTACAATAAAATTTGTAGCACATTTCTGCATACTTAAATGGCTTAGTGATCTAGATGTTGAAGAATGTTTAAGTCATGTTGACTACTAGATTTATATGCAAGATAAGATGGTTAATTGTAAATATTAGATGCCTTGTAATCTTGTATAAATGAAATGGACTCAAATGGCAAGAAGACAGTCTCAACGGATGATTCACATAGTTTCAACGGATGATCAACATAAGTCTCAACGGATGATCAATCTGAGTCTCAACGACTTATCAATCTGAGTTTCAACGGATGATCAACCAAAGTTTCAACGGATGATCAGATTCAAAAAAGCAGTTGATAGTGACTTAACAGTCACATGTGTTGATTGTATGCAAATGGAATGTGGCAGCCTAATTCAGGTTTTAGAGAACAAAAGAAGCATTTCCATTTCCATGCTAAACAGAAGATATTCAAAGATGCTGGAAAGAGAAGTGTAGCAGCATGTAATTAGACTAGATATAGTTTGTCCTATTATCTTGTATTTTTATCATGTAACTTGGTGATATATAAACCAAGGGTAGCAAGTTGAATTTTAACCAAGTTAGTAAGAATTTTACAAGAGAAATAGATAAGGCAAAATATGTAAAGAATTTCTCTGTTCTTATTGCTCTACTTGTAAGCAACTGTGTATATTTTGTAACACAGAGTTTTCTACTTGATATATATCTCTGGTGGAAAAGTTCAATCCACCAGAATTTTTTAAATACTTGTATTTAAATGCTTTGTGTTTTGATTTCTAATTAACTTTCATTTCGCACTATTGCTAAATCAAACACAGTTATTTATTTATAGAAGAACTGTTCTTGAAATCCGAAAAGGAGCCAGAATTCCATTTAACCCCCTTTTATAATTCTTGTTTAAATTGTTTAGGAATAACAAAGGCTTTCAATCACCTTCTGATCAGTTTTCATATAAACCCTGTAAGCTTTAGATTCCAGAGAGTAGCCAAGAAATATGCCTTCTTCTGCCTTAGCATCAAACTTTCCCGGATGCTCATTTCCTTCTTTCAGCACAAAACATTTAGCCCCAAACACATGAAAGTATTTCAGTGTTGGTTTCTTGCCAGCCATAATCTCATAAGGAGTCTTGTCATGATCTTTATTAATCAGGGTACGATTTTGAGTATAACACACTGTGTTGACAGCTTCAGCCTAGAAGTAGGTACGAAGTCTTGATTCACTTAGCATAGTCTTTGCTGCTTCAACCAAGGTTCGGTTCTTCCTTTTAACTACTCCATTTTTTATGGAGTTCTTGTGGCTGAGTATTGTCTCGAAATACCTTTCTCTGTACAAAATTCATTTAGAAATGCATTCTTGAACTCTATTCCATTGTCTGATCTGATCTTTCTGACAGGTAGTTTCGCTTCCATCTAAATCTTCTTTATATGATCAACTATCATCTGTGGTGCTTCATCCTTTGATTGTAAGAACAACACCCATGTATACATGGAGTAATCATCGACTATCACTAAAGCATATCTTTTCCTTGATAGTGACAACACATTCACTGGACCAAATAAATCCATGTAAATTAACTAAAGAGGTTCAGTTATGCTTCTTATTTCCTTGCTTCTGTGTGATGCTTTCTTTGACTTCCCTTTTTCACATGCTTCACAAAGTCCTTCTTGATAGAATTTCATCTATAGTAGTCCTCTCACCAATTCCCTCTTAACCAGAGAGTTTATTGTCTTGAAGTTCAAGTGCGAGAGCTTCTTGTGCCATAGCCAACTTTGTTTCGATGAAGCTTTGTTGTAAAAACATCTCATCACTCCATCACAGGTAGACTTCAAGTCAGCTACGAACAAATTACCTTTTCTTACTCCCTGTAAAGCAAGATTCTCATTTTTCATGTGAGTGATCAAACACCTTTCTAGTCTGAAGTCAACATTGTATCCTTTGTCACAAAATTGACTGACACTCAGAATATTATGCTTTAATCCTTCCACAAGAGAGATATTTTCAATGATGACCTTCCCAATTTCAAGATTGCCATATCCCTTAGTAAATCCTTTGATGTCATCTCCGAAAGTAACTATTGGAACAACTTTCTCAATCACACTTGTGAGCAGGGACTTTTCTCCTGTCATGTGCCTAGAACAACCACTGTCCAGAATCCATATGATCTTTTCCTTTCGAACCTTACCCTGCAAACACGGATTGATTAAGAAGACTTTGATACCCAAGTTTTCTTGGGTCCTGAAGGTTTAGGGGTAGAAATATAATCAACAAATGAAACCTTAACAGGCTTAGCTTTCACTTTGACTGACTCCTTCTCAGTGCTAGTCACAACAGAGTTGTCAGACATAGAGACAGGAGGTACTACAGTCTTTTCCTGTGTGTGCTCATTACTCATGCTTGTCTTAGTGTCAGTGCAAGTTCTAGCAGATGCATGAAAAGCTTTAAAATACTCAAACATGGTAACAAATGCACATGGCATACAACCAACTACGCCATGAGGCTCATGAAAACGAGGCATGTTAGGCATGGCAAGCATACTAGAAGTTTGTTAGGAATATATTGTGTACTTCATGATAAGTTAAATAAAACACCTTAGTAGATTTATTTCGTGGTTTTGTAGCTTTCAATGGATGATCACTTTAACATCCGTTAAGAGAGTATCTTATGTAGTAATAAGTCTTGTAACACAATTCTGCATTCTACTATACCTTAAAGATATAGAAGTTGTAGGATATTCAAAGTCATGTTGACTACTAGTTTGATATGCAAAATAGGTTGGCTAATTGTAAATATTAGATGCCTTATAATTTTGCATAAGTGAAATGGAGTAAACTGCTATGAAAGACTTTTAACGGATGATTCTGAAAGGTTTTGACGGATGACCCAAGTCACATTCGACGGATGATTCAACAAAATTTCAACGGATGATCCAATGAAGTTTCAACGAATGTCCTAATTTAAATTGCAGTTGATAGTGACTTGATAGTCACATGGGTTAATTAGATGCAAATGGAATGTGGCAGCCTATTTATAGGTTTTAGGGAACAAAGAAGCATTTCCATTTCCATGCTAACTTGAAGATATTCAAATATGCTAGATAGAGAAATGAAGAAGCATGTAATTAGACTAAGGAACATTTTGTCCAGTTTGTTTGTCTTTTTATCATGTAATTTGGTGATAAATAAACCAAGTGTAGCAAGTAGAAACACAGAGATTCAATCAAGTAAGCAAACATTCAACTAGAGAAATAGATAAAGCAAAATCTGTAAAGAATTTCTCTAGTGTTTGTAGTTCTACTTGTAAGCACCTGTGTACAATCTTTGTATCACAGAGTTCTCGATTTTATATATATCTCTGGTGGAAAAATTCAATCCACCGGAAAGTTTTTAAATACTTATGTTTAATTACTTTGTGTTTGATTTCTTTAATATTTCCATTCCGCACTTTAGCTAAATAAAATACAGTTATATATTTAAGATAGAACAGTTCTTAAATTCGAAATAGAAACCAGAATTACATTCAACCCCCCTTCTGTAATTCTTTTTTAGATTATTTGGGAATAATAATTGGTATCAGAGCAAGCTCTTGAAGAACTAAGAGTTTAAAGATCACAATAACTAACAAGATGAGCATAAAAGATGCTGGAGTAAAAATTTCATTTCTGGACAAAGACAACTATTACCACTGGAAGGTGAAAATACACCTGCATCTCCTCTCTCAAGATGAAGAATATGTGGACTGTATTGAGAAAGGTCCTCATGTCCCTATGAGAGCTGCTACAGGAAATGAGCCATCTATCCCAAAGCCTAGAGCAGCATGGTCTGATCTAGATATTGAGCAAGTTCATAAGAATAAGAAGGACATGAACATTTTGTTTAATAGTGTTGATGGTGACATGTTTGACAACATCATCAATTGCAAAATTGCTAAGGATGTCTGGGATACAATCCAAGTTATATGTGATGGAACTGAGCAAGTAAGGGAAAATAAAATGCAACTCTTGATTCAGCAATATGAGCATTTTCATAGTGAAGAAAGTGAGTCACTCACTGACATTTTTAGTATGTTTCAAAAACTACTAAATGCTTTAAAGCTTGTAAAAAACCCAAAATTTTGACATCGGTAAAAGATCTTATGAATAGTAACCTTGCGGTTTAATAAAAACTTTTGCGATCGCACCATATACAAGTTTTTAATTTAAGATTCCGAGTTAATATTATGATTATACGTACCAAATGACTGTATGTAAACGCTATTAGTTTTTCGAAGAAAACGAACTTTGAAAAATGACCATATTCACGAACCATCGAGGATTACGGGAATCACAATATAATTACGAATTTAAAACCTTATAGATTTATATCCAAGAACGATACTTCAAAACATAAAGAATAACTACGAAAGGATTTATGCCGTGAACCGTTTACGAGAAATCATTACGAAAACGATTAAGCGACCGAACAAATGCGTCAACGATTAAATAAACGTAACGCACTAACTAACCGTGGTAGAAAAGTAACCATGGTTACTTTATTAAATAGTGAGCTAAGGAAGTAGGATGATCAACTAGGGCTAGAGAATAGTGAAGCAATGGCTAAGCTAATTAGCTTAGCTTGGAATCTAAAAAGCCTAGCTAGAATTGTCTAGAGATTTGGCAACAAAAAATCAATCCTATGACTTATACTAGAAGAATAAACAAGATATCACAACATTATTTCAAGAAGCAACCAGGAAGAAACCAAGCAAGCAACACATTGTTTTTTTCTCTCTCTCTCTCACACACACAAAACACCATGCTGATTTTCAAAAACACCATGGAGAGAAAATGTTTGAAGTTGAGGGTGAATAGTCACTCCGAAAATCACTAACTTGTTTTCTTGATTTTTCATGAAAGTTTAAGGCTCCTAAAGCTAGACCAAGGTTTCATCAAGGATCTTAGGACTTTACTAAGTATTAACAAGGTTCAATAAAGGTATAAACATTCATCCAAACTTTGTTTAAGTTTTAAGTTTCAAGGAAAGTAAGGATCTTGGATATAAGTATGGTTTTGATGATTAACTCCATATTATCTTGATGTTTAGTTAATTAGTTTTAAGGTTGATGATTGTTGCCTCAAGAACATGATGTTCTTGAGAGGAGTTAGTGTTGAGATGATGATTTGATGGTTGTTGATGGTGGTATAATGATTTAAGACGTAAACGAAACTCAGATCGTAATCGTAATCTTGTTAAAATGAACAAAACTTAACTTAAACTTCTGCAGAAATTCCCCAATCTATAAACTATAGTTTCCTGGAACATGAGACTTGATTATGATAGAAAATGTCATGAGGATCGTTTAGGAACTTGAATCGCTTGATTCCGATTTACGGATTAGAAGTTATGACCGTTTTAGTAAAATGGATTTACGCGACAAAACTGCTACAAATTACGAACTTTGTAAATATAAATGATCGACTTAAAAATATTTAAAAATCATGAAATTTTTACAGAGAGTAAGAAATATAGTTTATTAGTTGCCATAAAATTTCAAGTAAAGATGTTAATTTTTCAATTTTATAAGAATGTCAGAGTCGAGGTCGCGCGGAGTACGAATGTCAAAAACAATCCCCTGTTAGGAAACTGTCACTTAGAGATTTTCACACCTGTTACCAAAAAACCATTTTCAAATGATGTGTTCTAAATTTTGTCTAGATATTGTACATGAAAACTGAAAGGAATATGTCCTAAGTCCAATCATGTATTAGGATTTAGGAATAACTTCCTGTGTAATCTGTTTTGATTTCATTGATATTAATAAAAGACTTGTTTTGTTTTTATTACGGGCTTTATCTATTTAAGTGTTTAAATAAGATATACCATAGTTTAGAGTAAAGCTTTTTATGGATTATGATGAGATCATAATAGTGAGACCTAAAAGATGATAACTCTAAACTTAAATAGTTCCTGGTCATAGGATTACTAACTGGTAATTAATAATCCGCAGAGATCGGTACATACTATGCTTGCTTCATTATGAAGGATGTCTGTTCTCATAGACATTTGTGTGGTGACACTATAGCTAGTATGTAGGTGCTTATTATAGAATAAGTTCACTGAACATGACTTGCCCAGCTGAACAACTGATGGAGTTCACTCACGTATCAGCAGTTGTTCACATAGTGATAGTTGTACAAGTATCCTTAGACTTGAGGTCATCATAGTCATCTTGTGTACACTGAACTATGCTTTGGTTTAGTTCTTAGTCTCCAGGGACAATTATTAGGGCTCTACTGGGTATAGGAATTTGTACACGAAGATAGTGTATGATCAATAAAGGATCTACCCCTTCCAGTGAAGGAAGCGAATGTTCAAGGCTGATCCACTTATGCTAGTTCAGGAATCTCTGGCCAGAGTAAATGAAATTAGAAAGGAGTTTCTGATTTGCATAGAACTAAGCATAGTAAATGGTAAGCAAGTGATTAAATTAGATAGGCTTGACACGAGATCCATGCCTTATATTTAATCGGGACATTGTAGGGTAGAAGGAGTTTATTGTACGATAACTATTCACTGAATAGGTTCTTGGTATTCTAACCAGTGAATTCATATTATCTGGATAGTCGCGATATGCTGAGAAGTATCCCTCACGATGTAGAATAAATGTGATTAATTAATTAATCATATTTAAAAAATTAGAGAATTTATATAAATAATGATAACATAGTTTTATTATTATTTATTTCTACTACCGGCTTAATATTGAACCTACAGGGTCACACCATAAAAAGAGAATGATTTAATGGTGGAGGAATTAATTAATAATGGCTAATAATTATTTATTTATGAAATAAATAATTAATTGGCAAATTTAATAATTGATTAAATGAGATTTAATTGATTATAAATTAATTAAGAAAAGTTCTTAATATTATTAATTAAAGGATTTAATTTTTGGAAATTAAATCAAGAGAGAGAATTATTTCTAAAGTGTTTAGAAAAAGGATTAATAATTAAAAGGTGTTTTAATTATTAATAAGAATAATAAATGGGTTAATAATAATAATATTTTATGGGAAAATTTCAGCTGAAAATTTTGCTTATAAATATACTATTATAAACCCTATTTTTATTCCAACCCTTATTTTTATAAGAACCTAATTCTCTCCACCTCCTCCTCCTCCTTAACGTCGTTTTCTTGGTGGATACCGGTGGAGTGCTTCACGTTTGAGGAGCAGCTGCTAAGGATCTCCGATCGATGCTCTTGGATCGCATATTAAAGGTTAGTAATCGATCCATATGTTTTTACTACGATTTATATGCTTTTATTTGGATTTTATATGTGTAAAAGTGTTTTACCATGCCTCCGCTGCGATTAAATTCCAACAAAAACGGTGCGTCAATTGAGTTAACGGTTTGAGAGATATCAACGTTTTAGTGAAAGCGGTTTGAATAGTAAAACTCCGTAGTTGACCGAATCCTTGAAATGCTTTTCACCTAATTAAATTCATTTTATCAAAATGAAACTTTTAGGATAAATATTACAAGCACTCAAGAAGCTCCTCGAGGTGGTTTCGTATTAAAATATTAATTCTACGATTTATTAAAAATGATAAAGTGCGAGTCGCGTAATAGTAATATTCGGTAAAGTCAAATCTAGAAGACCACTTTGACCGTCCGTTTCGACCAACGAGTGATACTTATTTCGAGTCGGTCGAATGATGAAATTTATGAAGTATTGAACTTATTATAAATATAAGTTGGTGATGAGAGTAGGAATACTGATTAAAATTATGTTGTTTGTTGATTAGAAAATCCGGAACGAGAGGAAGTCGGGAAACGTGTCTCGGACTCCATGCAAGTTTTCAAACCCTACCTCTTTAGAACTATTGTGTTGTGATTGCTTTTAAATACTACGATATATGCATGATAAATGTTTTACAGTGATTTACAAATTGTTATATATTGAATCATAAGATATGATGATTTGGTATAATAAAAGTACCGGATTTAAAATGATATATTTAGACCAAGGATTGGTCGGTGTAAATTTATAAAAACCCGGAAGTATTCCGGAGTTGTTATATTTGATAAATGTCTAAGCTAGAAAGTAGCGTGACATGTATATTGTAAACTGAGAGTCGGTCGGTGTATATATATTATAGTAAAAACCCGGGAATCATCCTGGTGATGTTTTGGATGATCAAAAGTCCGTATTTATTTTATATTAAGGGACTCGATGTCCTCTTGCGAAATATTAAATACCTCAAACTTTTATTAAAACGATTTCCAAAGACCGTATTCCCTCAACTATACTTTATCGTTCGAATAATAAATATTTATTAACTATTCATTTATTATGGAGGAAGTATTCTCCAGTGAATAATTATTTCAAACTCGATTAAATATTAAAGATTATTAGATTACGTAAACATAAATTAGTTGAGAAATTTTATTTTAAATATTCTTTTAAAGTAAAATCATTCGAGGTTTAATTGTTTATTGATTAATATTTATTATTTATTATTGATTAAATGATTTATTTAAGATTTGAAAAAAAATCATAAAACCTGATTTAAAATATTTTTTGATTTTCGGAAAATCATTCGAATAATTTCAGAACGTTGGAGAATATTATCTCAACTTATTTTAAATATTTTGAATATAGTTTCAAAAGAAACTCCCCCTCATTTATTTATCTGTTGACAACGGTCAACTCACATTATCCCAGTACTTCTCCAAAAATTCTCGGAAGTACATATATATATATATACATATGAGACAAGCTGCTCTCATCAACAAGCAAAACGTTTGGGGAACTTCGATATAGTTCGATTATTCCAAGTATATGATAGGATTTCCTAATGGACAAAGGAGGGGTAGGATCCAAGTACTTCGTGTATTGGATAGACTGCCGGTACTGTAGGAGACGGTACTATATGTACCTAAGGACCTGCGAAGTGTGTATATACCCGAAATGAGGACACATAGCCCGTATGCGGCAAGGGTGATAACCGGGATACGAAGGTGTCATCCTTATACTAGTAGAAAATGTTACTATTTCTGTAGTACGACTGATCATCGTATGCGGTGGCTCCAGTGAATGTCCTATATTCTTCCAATTGGAATTAAGATGCAATACCGTAACCCAAGCCTGGGTGCTGGGTTTACCATTAAGGTATTTGCAGAATAATAAGTCAATCAAATAATTGTTTTGAAAAGAGGTGTGTATCACCAAGAAAACTACTTTGAATAAATATGTATCCTTGTACGAAGTAATATAATTTCCTTTAACAGTCTTTTCATACTGTTGATTATTATGGCTGAGCATTATTGCTCACTCTTGCTTTCTTTTAAATATCATAAAACAACAAAGTACCAGTATGCCGGCATGGGACTTAGTATCCATATAGGTATAAGATGTTAGTAGTAATTATTGTAACTTCATGTAGAGGTTGCGAATAATTGTTTAAGATCCTGTAAAGTACATTTGAGTTTTAATAACAGATGATACTTTTTGTACGTCATTTCTAAGGCTATAACTTGTGAGTGTGTGAGATTGGGGGTCTGTGATATGGAAATATTGGATTATTGAGTTAATGCAGGTTATATATAATTGAAGGATTGCGTGATGACCCAGATTCCTGACCCCAGATTTGGGAGCGTTACATAAATGGTATCAGGATTTTGCCTAGATGTCAGATTTCGTAAGAGCTCATATAGAGTTCATCATTGGACTACCGGATGTAGCCTCAATGTGTAGGTTAGATTAAATGTATATTTGAGGTATTAAAGTGTGATTAATAGAACCATTAGAGATTATCAAAATGATGAGAAGAGAAATTATAATTATATATGATTTGGCAAGGATGTGGATGTAGAACTCGGAGCTGAGTCTGTGGGGCATTTGGGGTAAAGACAATATTACCAACACCATATGTAAATTTTGATAACACGAGCCTTGTTACTCGTAGTTCTTTATAGGTTTCTCATGAAGGGGCATCACATATGAGAATCATAAAGTCTAATTATTAATATATAGTTGAGGTTATTGACTCAAACTAGTTGAAGGTGTCATTTTACCAATGAGCATGTGAATATCGTATTAATCACGAATTCACCAGAGATAGTGTCCAATATAGCCTTAAGGATTTTAATTCTATTACGGCATATTTGAATGTAATATAAGAATGTTATCGTAAGATGAGTACACTACGTGATATTATTAGTGCACTTAACTTGTAAGGTTATGATGGTTTAACTCAGAGATCGAGAGCATCGAGAATTGATGGCATGTCTACAATTGAATGGCGTAAGATTACAATGAGCGATAGTTCGATCTTAGAACCTTTTAAAAGGATAGACCAGTAAGTCTATGTTACGACCGGCATTTTATGTAATATTATTTGTGGATTTGGTATAATATTAAAGTCAAATGAAAATATATTCAATGATTGTACGCTAGTATGAGTGAAAATTTCTGCATTATAAATTTGCTTTGTGTAGTATATGATTTTTTCAAAGCAAGAGTTTATTTAATTTCTTTATTTTTTTGATTTATAAGGAATATTCTAAGCTTTGGAAATTTTTTCTTTTAAAAGGTATTTTGTTCACAAATTTTGAAAATGATTTTATAAAGTCTCTAAAAATCCAAGTTAATTTATGGTATAAATTTTTATAATTTTTGAACTTGTATTTTATTTTATAAAAATAAATTATTATAAATTTTTGTTGTTATATTTATCGAATTACATGAATAACCTTGCATGCAAACTCTCTTCTATTCAACTAAAGGGCTAAAAAGGACAATTACAACCCCACTAACTCTCATCTTGCTAACCAAATTACTCCTTTATCCTTGCATGCAAAATGGTCCTAGTATGTGGGAAGGGTAATCTTGTCAATTCTCATTTCCACTCACTTATTTCAATCAATCAAAATCATAAAAACCCAATGTACAAAGTGTTGTGATCATTCACCCCACTCCACACTCCACCCTCACTCTCTCCCTCCCTCCTCCCTCACCTCTCGGTTTTTCCTCCCTCTCGGCAATCACCATAGTCGAAGCCCCCATCCCCTTTCTTTTCTCCATTCTTTCACTCAAACATCCATCTTATATTCAAGTAATCTTGCTCCCTACCTGTTGTCTATATATATTTCAAAGAGTTTTGAGTAGAAAGTTTAAGTTTAAGGGTTGCATGTAAAGGTTTTAGTGAAACTCAAAATACAATCTTGATTCTTATGGATTTAAGGTTGTTTTTGAGAGGACTACAAGGAATCGATAAATGCCAAGTCTTGAGAAGGAAACTCTTGATGATTTAATGGCCATTTCCATCCATTTCATTCGGCCATGACCATATGGGAGCCGAATGAATGATCCTTGAAATCATTCTTGTTGTTTTGATCAATTCTTGCATGTTTATGTGATAATGACTTGAATTTTGTGGTAAAAATTTGATAAAACTCCTTGCATGCTAAGTGATCACCTAGGTATACCTTATGCTAGGCTTGCATATCAATTTTAAGATGGAATATATGTAGAAAATGTGTTGTTTTGGTTTGAAAAACCCGAAGGCATGCATGCATGAGGATTTCTCTTAGAATGTTGTAAGATTTTGATCATTTGGAAAGATTTTGTTAGTAAGCCTTAATTTCAGTAGGTATAATGTGTTAATATTGATTTATTTTTCTTGTTGCATGGTAATAATTCGTGGTTATCTTTTATAAAAATGCATACCTTGTTGTTTCAAAAGCATGAAGATTTGTGATTTGTGAAGTGTAGATTCTCTTGTTTTGCCATAATTGTACTTAAGATAAGGATGATCTCACCAAGGTTATTTTGAGAATAAGGGAGTTAGTTCAGTAGAATACCATGTTTAAGTCTTGGTTTGGGTATTGGGTTGTTGGTAGTTGAGTTTGTCAAGTCAAAACCTTGGAGAAATGAGAATTATAGTTTCTGCAGAAAATCAGTTTAGTACCCTGAGGTTTAGAGTGAGTTTTGACCATGTCATTGGTGTGCACTTTGAGGCCCAAGCTACCAGAAGTTAGTATTGGGAGTATATAAAAGGTTTTAGGAGTTGGTTAGAGGTTTGCATGTCATTTGGTTAGGTGCACAAGTAGAATAACAAAATCTGTCCAGCAGGGGACAGTTTTGTTGCAACTTAGAAATAGGGAGATTTGACCATGTCATGGGTAGGCCCTCATTAGGCCCAATTGGGCCTTAGTTAGAGGGAGTGTCAGAGAAGTTTTTCCAACCATAGTTCATAGGATATGAGTTAGAACCATGTGTCACAAGTTAATTCAAGTCAGGGCATTTTCTGCCCAGAAAAACAGGGGAACCTTGGACTTTTAGCTTAGGCCCAAGAAGGCCCTAGCCAGGCCCTTGAGCCACATCAAGTTTGTGAGATGACCTTAGGTCAGGAGAGTCTTGTGTAAAAGTTTTGAAGGAAAACTTGTAGTTTAAGAGTGTCTAATGTACTCAAGAAACCATAGTTGTCATTCTGAAATTTGCACCGGTGAGCACTTTCACTTATCACATAGTTTTAGAACACTTAGAAGTGAGTATTAGGTCGACCACCATAGTTTTAAGATAGTATAAGGTCATTAGAGCAAAAGGCATAAGTGAGGGTCAATAGGTTTTGGATAATTTAGGAAAGGCACATCGAGTTAGGAAGCTAAAATTAGAAGACTATGTCTAGTTTAGCGACCAAGTGACTTAAGTGGTGAGTCGAGATCATCCAAGCCTAGTGTTGCATTATGGTATATATGGTGTTATTTGGTGTTAATATATGATATGTGATTATGTGGCTATGTGTGTACATTTGAAATATAAAGGTGGATATAAATTAAGTGCGTATAGGCCTAAGTGCCATCCGTGTTTAATTTCAAGTTATAAATAGGTTAAGTTAGTGAGAATATATTATAATGAGGATTATTATTATTTATGTAGGATCTCGAGACGAGGGAAAACTTGCCATAAAGGTCGAGTGAAGCTCCAGTTGTTGCTCCTACCAGTCAGACCAGATCAGCCTATGTGATTCAACTTGACCTTCGTATTTACTATAAACAGTTCATATATATATCGATGCAATTATCCTGAGTCATTTTGATATGTTTAAATCAAGCGTATCTCTCGCTTATCTTCGAATTATATAGAAATGCCATGAACCCTCAAGTATGTATTGCAAGTAGTTCAAAAGTCTTTTCATGATATTTAAATGCCATGATACAATAAAGAGTTGTTATATTACTTGATTGATCCTCTTGATTAACATGTTGTTGATTCCTAAGTACTGATATCTCATCCTGATACTTGAACCCCTATAGAACCTTACCTTGAACTCTGATAGTCAGAAACTTACCAACATGATTCCTCATTGATTGATACCCTTTTTCTTATCCTAAAGTTTGTCAGTTCTGATATATACATACATCCTGAGCTAGAGATCATTACCTTAACACCCATAGTATTCGTGAAGCTTATTTTCTTAATGATCCAACACCTGTACCTTGATGAGAAACCATTGCTTTGAGCCCAGTTTGGCATTACCCCTTCATATTATCCATTAGTCTCACCATATTTTCCTGTCCAAATTCTAACATATGAAAACCTTTTGGTTACCCTAATAGAGTAAAGTTTTGTGAATCATGGCCCTGAGATTTGGTACCATACTTCCCGTGTTTCGAGTTGATCTATATTCCCTTAATAAAAATGTTTACTGTTAAAAGAGATTTTGTTACAATTCGGCATCAGCTTTTGAAATAAATAAAATATGGGTTTTTCAGTCCCAAAGGGGGATAAATGTTTTCTTTGAATAGTGGATCTGGACTGAGACGCGAGTCCTTTCCACACTTATATTAGGCTTAAAAGTTTCCTAAGGGATTCCCGTTAATGTTTTAGAACCCAGCGAGGTTCGGGATTACTTCGCGGCTGATCACCGGCTGTAATCCGTAGCGTCATAAAATGATTTTGATTAAGACATGATTTTAAAATTGTTTTGATACAAGCAAAATGATGCCATCTCTCACAGTTTATCTCTCGTTATCATTAGTTATGTCTTTCCATTGACATTCTTAAAAGTATATCTCGATTTATGCTTTGTGTCGTACTGTTAGCACTTGTTGAGCATTTGGCTCACTTCTTGCTTTACCCTGATATTACAGCTAGCAGCTATGGTTAGATTCAAGCAGACTGCCCGTAAGACCTGTGATGCTGATGCTTATGTTCGAGCTCAGGTAGAATAAGTAATAATAGTTGTGTGAGGACTCGGTATTTGTAATCAGATGTAATAGTTGGTAGTGTTGGGCTGTTCCAAACCCTAAACTGTAAGATCTTGGATTTGGTTGTGTATTCTTCTTTTAAAATATTGTAATAGCTATATTTATTTTGCTGTTTAAGTTGGGGGTGTGACAGTCTATACTGGAATTCTTCGGTATAAATGATGTCAGAGACTACGTATATATACTCGTAGACCTCTAATATATTCAGTAATGTATGTTCACTTACACACACATGCCACCGAACTTATGGACTGCATTGAGATCCCTAAGAGATCTCTTTGATCTGTTCCCAGGGAAAACTGGCCACTTGTAGTTAGTAACAAATACGTATATCAGGCCCCTATCAGCTTAAAAGATGCTTTTGGAATATTTCTGAGTAAGGTCTTCGAGGTAAAACACCTGAATGACAGATATATGTGCAAACGTCAAGTTAGTAAGCGATTTTAAAATGATGTGAAAGAGACACTAGCTGAAACATGGAATTACAAAGACGAAGAGGTGGTATCATCCTCAGGAGGACAATAATGAGAGTTAGGATAATCAGTGAAATATTTTGGCACCTACTCACTGTCACGCTGCTCCCTCCAAACTGTTGATCATTCGTATTGCCTTGATAAGTCATATCAGGCAATCCTTTTCATTCCCTACTTTGAACTTCTGATGTTACCATCTTGAATAGTCTTTCTCCGCATCAGGACTAGTTTAATTCTTTTAGTTGATCAATGAACTTTCATTTATAGATTATGATCTTCTTGTTCGACTCAGAGCTATTTATACTTTATTTCAATTATCTAAGGAGATTTTTTTTCTCCTCAATTCGTTGACGAATATTCATAATGAATATCTTCATTTGATTCTTCTTTCATACTTACTCTTCTCAGTCGAGATTGTAAATATTTAACAAATTGTTAAAAACATGGATGATCTAATATCCATAGATTCCTCGGGAATCCTTTTCTTCTAATCGTGATGAAATTATATATTGTACTTTGAAATCATAGTAAGGGTATCAATTTGATATTAGTATTCCGAATTCAATTCTATTTAAGAATCTGATAAAGTATGTGAACGAGGGCACCTATGAGTGTACCCTTTATTTGGCAAGAAATATTTGATAAGAGGCTATCGATTGTTCTGATGCCAAGACCACTCAATTCAGAGTTATAATTGTATTTCTTGGCCCAAATTTAAAAACTCTTTATTTCAAATTTGTCATCCAGGTAGCCACAAATTTCTTCAGTGGTTACGATGTTGAGATTTTTTTATAAATAAACTGAAATATGCCTAGTTGCATATGTTCTCATGAATGACTAGTTAATTATCCTAACTAGTCGAAATTTTAATTAATACGGCGAAAGCCTAGCTAATCGTCCTAGCTAGTTGCTATGGGCCAAACCAATTGTGCTGGCCATTTTCTTATCCGGTTGATAATATTGCTTGATATGGACTAGTTATTATTTTGTTAGTTCCACTTCCAATCAAATTTTTATTAGTGCATTATATATGCAAAATTTAATTATTGATGAAATTTTCAAAGAATGATTTAATTGAGACCTAACTAGGTCGCCCACTCAAACGAGAATTCATATTCCGTTTTATGAAATATTTTGTTCATGAAATGTTCTATTCTTTCATTTATATAATGAATATCCAATTAAAATCATAAAGTGATTGAAGAACAATATACTTCCTTCTTAAAAAAAACAATATACTTCCTTATTTGCTAATCATTGAATAAAATTCCTTCTTTCAAAATAGCATCTCTTTGAAACCTCAATAGTTAACCTTTGTTTGAGGATGTTATTCGATATTTCTTTTATTATTCGAAAAGAAAAGTATTCTTTCAATGGGGAAATCTTACAAGTATCATTCGTATGATGTTATTAATCAACAATCATTGCTTTCAAGGGATATTCTCTATAATATCTTAATATAAAATTCTAAGGACATGGAAGGATAATCCTTGTTATATTCTTCCTTCCAAGTTATAAATCTTTTGAGTGTTGCGACTCTTTTATTCAGAGCTCATTATTTCTTCGGATAATAGATTTTGAAATCTTGCTAAAATTGTCTAAATTGCATCGATATCATGAAAATCATTTTTCCAAGGTTGATTGCCTTCCGAACAAAGAGAGGTATAGTTGAGAACCAATTGTTGTATTATGAGATTGAAGACTCAGTGCTAAGATGGTGCAATTGGATCATCGTGATGATTAAGTTGTTTTAAAAAGGGAATACCATGTTTAGTTATTATCATAAGGATCTTTAACATGGTTATAGAAGAACGATAATAGAGGTACCAACGTGATTAGTGAGATACGCCTCTATGGAATATTATGGATAGATATTAATGAATTCGGGAAAGACCAAGCATATATGAAATTGATGTATAGGATTTTCAAAAAGTGAAAGTAAGATTAGTAACAATCCCGTGTTAGCAATACTCGACGATAAGAGGAGGATTTTGTGTGAAGTATCATGATATGTCTATGCGGCTTAATGACCATTACATAAGGTGTTCTAATAATATTCTAGAATAATCGCGATAAGGTTCGCACTGAAAGGGACAAGGAGTTTAACATATGAGGAAAATTTGGATTTTTTTTTACTTATGCTGGACACGGCGTAGAAGTTTTGGTCAAATTGATCAAGGACCGTGATTGAGAAATCTATTATCATCAAGGAAAGGCCAATGCGGTGGGCGACACTTTAAGTTAGAAAAGATATATTGAGGATGACAACTCTCAGAACAACTGATGAGAAGGATCGCATGAAGAGAACCCTTTATTACTTAACAAGAAGACTTAAAGATGCCAAAAAATGTAAAAGGATATTGGTCATGACCAAATATGAAAGGGATGTCATTAATTAGGCAAGTACGTACTCGACATGGTTGAAAGTGAAAACGGAAAGGTGAGGATTAAAATTTTGATGATTACGGCTTATAAATGACCCAAATGGGAGTAAGAGTTTATTATAAATTTTGGAGGAGGATTATCGAGGACCAAGTAAGCCGTCGTGCTATTGTAGGATTTTTAGTAATAGGTTAAAAAAACCACCACTTATCTTACTATGCAAATAATAGATCTCCACTCTATAAAATTGTTATGAACGCGGAAGAGATAATTGGTGATAGAGAGACCCCGTGATATCGCGCCACGCAAGGACCCAAGATATTTCACGAAAAGGGACAAACAGAGGCACGACTTAGAGTTCTCAAATTGACAAGTAGAATGGGAGGACTATCCAGACCATTGAAGATACGTCTATAGGCTTGCCTTTTATTTGGAACGGTTAGGAGAATCGCCTATCATTCACAGAAAATTCATATAAATATAATTACCACGCGAGCATACGGAAAATAGACGCCGATATCCCTCACGAAGGACAACATGGAAGAATGAAGAATGTTATGGTTAGAAGTGACTGAAGGCAAGAAAGATCGTACACGCCCTATAAAGACCACTGGTAGCAGGTACCAATAAATGCGAATACGTCTAAGGCGCTAGCGAGAATAACAAGTACGACCCAGAAGGAATCGTAGTACTGTAGATATTATACGGGGAATGACTAAAGAAGTCCGACCGATAATGGAAGTTGAGCGTTCCATGACTCTAAAGGCGTATCAATCAATTGCATATGAAATGGTGCTTCCTTCAAGAGGGCAATAGGACCCGACGCGCCTTACGTTACTACAGGAAGAAATGTTAAATCTGACGCTAAGCGTGTATGTTAGGTCACACATACTGTAGAAGGGGGTTAAATACAGTGTATAATACAATCAAATCGAATTAAGAACACAAGTATGTAACACAAAATAATCTTATTAATAAAACAGTATTGCAATGGAACCGTTCTCTTTCAGTGATGAACAAATATCACGAGAGCTGCTAGGGTTACAATGAGTAATATTCTCGATAATGATAACACTTCTAGGTAAACTCTATGCTGTGTTTATATACCACACAGTTACAAGATAATCTCTAATTGATATCGAATATAATTATCTATCCTAAAATATATCAATTAGTTATCTTTTTCTCCAAGTCTTCTATTCTTCATAAAATTCTTCTCCATGCATATCTTATCTTGTTTTAGTCTTGATCTTTTTTCCCTTCAATCAGCCGCGTTCTTTATCTGAAAGTCTTCTTAAGTCCTGATATTATCTCCTGAGGAATATCTCCTGATATCTTAAGTTCTGATAACTTAAGTTCTGATATCTTAAGTTCTGACTTCAGTATAAGTACTGATTTCCAGTTAAGTCCTGATTTGTCCTGATTTATCCTGTTAGTCAAGATCTGAAAACTAAACACAAATCATTATTAGACATGACATCACAAATATATCTAACAATCTCCCCCAACTTTTAAATTAGCATAATATACAAGTTCAATAGATATTTGATGATGTCAAAAACATTAAGTACAAATGCATACGAGAATTTGACTAGATAACTACAACTCACAGTCCTTGTAGCTTTTACCATCCTTAAAGTCTGATATTAGTTTTAGTCTGTATATACTTCAAAATTTAACAATTGTAGTCCTCGACCTGGCTTCAGTGTTTGATCTCTTGAATATCAGGAGCTGTTCTGAGATAGTTCTTTAGAAGAGTTCTCTCAGCATATTCAAGTTCATTTATCATCCTCTTTTTAGCATCTTTAAGTTCAACTGTATTTTCTCCTGTCTGAAAGATAACAGTCCTGAGATCATTGCTTACCAGTATCATTCGTATGATGTTATTATTCAGCAATCATTTCTTTCAAGGGATATTCTCTATAATATCTTAATATAAAATTATAAGGACATGGAAGGATAATCCTTGTTATATTCTTCCTTCCAAGTTATAAAAATTTTGAGTGTTGCGACTCTTTTATTGAGAGCTCATTATTTTTTCGGAAAATAGATTTTGAAATCTTGTTAAAATTGTCTAAATTGCATCGATATCATGAAAATCATTTTTCCAAGGCTGATTGCCTTCCGAACAAAGAGAGGTATAGTTGAGAACCAATTGTTGTATTATGAGATTGAAGAGTCAGTGCTAAGATGGTGCAATCGGAGCATCGTGATGAGTAAGTTGTTTTAAAAAGGGAATACCATGTTTAGTTATTATCATAAGGATCTTTAACATGGTTATAGAAGAACGATAATAGAGATACCAATGTGATTAGTGAGATACACCTCAATGGAATATTATCGATAGATATTAATGAATTCGGGAAAGACCAAGCATATATGAAATTGATGTATAGGATTTTCAAAAAGTGAAGGTAAGATTAGTAACAATCCCGTGTTAGCAATACTCGACGATAAGATGAGGATTTTGTGTGAAGTATAATGATATGTCTATACGGCTTAATGACCATTACATAAGGTGTTCTAATAATATTCTAGAATAATCGCGATAAGGTTCGCACTGAAAGGGACAAGGAGTTTAACATATGAGGAAAATTTGGATTTTTTTTTACTTATGCTGGACACGGCGTAGAAGTTTTGGTCAAATTGATCAAGGACCGAGATTGAGAAATCTATTATCATCAAGGAAAGGCCAATGCGGTGGGCGACACTTTAAGTTAGAAAAGATATATTGAGGATGACAACTCTCAGAACAACTGATGAGAAGGATCGCATAAAGAGAACCCTTTATTACTTAACACGAAGACTTAAAGATGCCTAAAATAGTAAAAGGATATTGGTCATGACCAAATATGAAAGGGATGTCATTAATTAGGCAAGTAAGTACTCGACATGGTTGAAAGTGAAAACGGAAAGGTGAGGATTAAAATTTTGATGATTACGGCTTATAAATGACCCAAATGGGAGTAAGAGTTTATTATAAATTTTGGAGGAGAATTATCAAGGACCAAGTAAGCCGTCGTGCTATTTTAGGATTTTTAGTAATAGGTTAAAAAAAACGACCGCTTATCTTACTATGCAAATAATAGATCTCCGCTCTATAAAATTGTTATGAATGCGGAAGAGATAATTGGTGATATAGAGACCCCGTGATATCGCGCCACGCAAGGACCCAAGATATTTCATGAAAAGGAACGAACAGAGGCACGACTTAGAGTTCTCAAATCGACAAGTAGAATGGGAGGACTATCCAAACCATTGAAGATACGTCTATCGGCTTGCCTTTGATTTGGAACGGTTAGGAGAATCGCCTATCATTGACGGAAAATTCATATAAATATAATTACCACGCTAGCATATGGAAAATAGACGCCGATATCCCTCACGAAGGATAACATAAAAGAATGAAGAATGTTATGGTTATAACTGACTGAAGGCAAGAAAGATCGTACACACCCTATAAAGACCACTAGTAGCAGGTACCAATAAACGGGAATACGTCTAAGGCGCTAGCGAGAATAACAAGTACGACCCGGAAGGAATCGTAGTACTGTAGATATTATACGGGGAATGACTAAAGAAGTCCGAT
Organism: Apium graveolens; assembly: GCF_009905375.1. Lineage (NCBI taxonomy): Eukaryota > Viridiplantae > Streptophyta > Magnoliopsida > Apiales > Apiaceae > Apium > Apium graveolens. Next base: position 143,270,015 of record NC_133651.1, on the reverse strand, counting down.
CGATAACAGAAGTTGAGCGTTCCATGACTCTAAAGGCGTATCAATCAATTGCATATGAAATGGTGCTTCCTTCAAGAGGGCAATAGGACCCGACGCGCCTTACATTACTGCAGGAAGAAATGTTAAATCTGACGCTAAGCGTGCATGTTAGGTCACACATACTATAGAAGGGGGTTGAATACAGTGTATAATACAATCAAATCGAATTAAGAACATAAGTATGTAACACAGAATAATCTTATTAATAAAACAGTATTGCAATGGAACCGTTCTCTCTCAGTGATGAACAAATATCACGAGAGTTGCTAGGGTTACAATGAATAATATTCTCGATAATGATAACACTTCTAGGTAAACCCTATGTTGTGTTTATATACCACACAGTTACAAGATAATATCTAATTGATATCGAATATAATTCTGTATCCTAAAATATATCAATTAGTTATCTTTTCCTCCAAGTCTTCTATTCTTCATAGAATTCTTCTCCATCCATATCTTATCTTATTTTAGTCTTGATCTTCTTTCCCTTCAATCAGCCGCATTCCTTATCTGAAAGTCTTCTTAAGTCCTGATATTATCTCCTGATGAATATCTTCTGATATCTTAAGTTCTGATAACTTAAGTTCTGATATCTTAATTCTGACTTCAGTATAAGTACTGATTTCCAGTTAAGTCCTGATTTGTCCTGATTTGTCCTATTAGTCAAGATCTGAAAACAAACACAAATAATTATTAGACATGACATCACAAATATATCTAACAATCTCCCCCAACTTTTAAATTAGCATAATATACAAGTTTAATAGATATTTGATGATGTCAAAAACATTAAGTACAAATGCATACGAGAATTTGACTAGATAACTACAACTCACAGTCCTTGTAGCTTTTACCATCTTTAAAGTCTGATATAAGCTTTAGCCTGTATATACTTCAAAATTTAACAGTTGTAGTCCTCGACCTGGCTTCGGTGTTTGATCTCTTGAATGTCAGGAGCTGTTATGAGATAGTTCTTTAGAAGAGTTCGCTCAGCATATTCAAGTTCATTTATCATCCTCCTTTTAGCATCTTTAAGTTCAACTGTATCTTCTCCTGTCTAAAAGATCGCAGCCCTGAGATCATTAATCTTTGCTTTCCTTATTTCCTGATCCAGTCTGATCAGATAAGCTTTGTCAGACTCCAGATTAAATTCAACACCCTTAATACCCTGGAAAAGTAGTGATCTTGGCGGTATTGGGCTTCATCTCAACTAAGTCACCATTGTGAGATCTGTACTTTAGATAGTATGGTCTGTCAGACTTTACAGAGTAAAGTATGTTCTGCCTCTGAATATCAGATATTAAGTATCTGGCAGCACCATCTGCTGACCTGTTCTTCACTTGAAGTAGAAATAAAACATGTTGCAGTTCTTCATAATACTTCAACCGAATTGCATTTTTTCTTATCTGGAATACTCTCCCATCTGTCATAAAATAAAGCATTATGTTTTCTTTCAGCTTGGAGTTGTAGACCATCTGTACAGACTCTAATTGATTTAGTCTTTCTAGAGTTGTCCTTACTCCTGGTTCAGTAAGGGATGTAGGATCTGAGGTAGAGTTATTTATTCTTTTCTCATCAGGATTACCCAGTCCTTTTTTATCTCTAGCTTCCTTCCTTTGGATCAATCTACCCTGAAAAACATTTGTTAAAGTCTTCATAGTTGAGCAGATTGTTGAGCTTTAGTAAACCCAGGTAGTAGAACTGTTGAAGGTTTAACATGAGCAATGTTAGAGGTTTCCTTTTCTTCTGATGTCAAGACAACTTGAGCTCTGTCAGAGGTTGCTTGAATATTCCTTTTCTCCTTCAAAATCAGACTTGTACTTTCATCAGCATTTACTTCCAGATCCATGGTTGGCATATATATCTTTACAGATTCATCAACTTTTGCCTTACCCTTGAATCTAGGATCAACTTCCACCTGTGATTTGGACTTGACCTTAGATGCCTCAGTATCTATCCTCTCTTTGATCACAATGCCCTTAGGCTTAGGTGGATTCTTTGATAAGACTTGAGTTTTAGACTTTGACTTATATTTGTCATTTTCAGCTTTCAGTCTAATCTCTTCTTCCTTCAGACTTTCAATATCCATGTCTGGATTGTCCTTTAGGAACAGCCTTTTGGAGATCTCTTCATCAAGTTTCAGAGTTTGTTCATCAGAACTTATCCTTTTAGTATCAGAACTTGTTCTTTGACTTATAGTTCTGGCTTCCCTTGATAAAGAACCCCTGCCTTGACTTAGACCTCTACTCCTTTCAGAGTTTCCCTGGTCTTCATTATCATCATCATTACCCTTCAGTGGTTGATCAGTTGTGCATTTGGAATTAATTACTTTCTCCCCCTTTTTGGCATCATCTGGTAGAAGCAGGGAGACAAGAAATTCCATAGAGTTTTGGATTTCATTGAGTTGGTTTTGTTGAGCAGCTTGATTCTGTAAAATATCAGATAGTTGAGCTTGCTGCTTTTCTTGAATCTTCTCTATATACTCAATGCGGTCAAAGGCTGGCTTAAAAAACCTTTTCTTGTCCAATGTGACATTCATGGTTTGCTTAGTCACTGTATCTTGAATTTTGTCCACCTTGGCTTGAGTTATTGAGTGTTGACCTTGAAGGTTCCTGGTACTCAATGTAGTAACTCTGAGCTATGCTTTGAAGTCATCATTCATCAGCATTTCATCAGCTTTAGCCAGGTGCTCAGCAAGAACATCTGCAGTAGGAACAAAATCAACTTTGTTCCACTCCTTGATCCACTCTCTTCCTGTGTTAGTTTCACTCCAAGGAACTGGTGCATCCTTTCTCACAAACTTCTTAGTCAAATCAGCTTTACTAACTGTTTGTGGAGGTGCATGTCCAGAAGGACCAGCTGTATCAGCATTTATATTTGTAGCAGCTTCACCAGTATTTTCTTCAACAGCTGCTACTTCCATTCCTTCTTCAGAGGTTGATTCCTCTACATCCCTCCTTGCTCTTTGCTTTTAAGTCTCTTAGTTGGTGGGGAGACTCTGGGAGCTTGATCATCATAGTTTAGCTTTCTATGCCTTTTTAGGGGCTTAGACCTCCCAGTTTCTTGAGCTGTCTGAGAAGAGACCTTCTCAGTTACTTCAGCAACAGGTTCTGATGGTTGAACCTATACCTCATCATCAGACTCATCTCTTAAAATTATCTTCCTTCTTTTCTGCTGTTCCCGAGGTACTGTCTTAGTCCTCTTTTCTCTAGAAGAAGAAGGCTTGACCTGATTATGTGCTGATGGTTGGTTGGTATGTTCTGATATTTGTGTTTGTTGAGTGGTAGGAGTAGGTTCTGATGGCTGTTGTGGTTGTGGTTGTTGTTGTTGTTGTGGAACATCAGGATATAAGACAGAGTAAGTAGCAGCATCAGCATTTACAAGGGCTTGCTTTACTGCTAAAGGAATTCTAAGGGGCTTCAGAACTTTCTTTTTGTTATCAGCAGTTAAAAGATCAGTAAAAGCCCTTTTTGCTAACCTAAAAGGTTCTATGTGTTCACTTGCTGGTTGTGGTTCATCTGATGTACAATAACTGTAAATTAACTGACAGAACCTAGCAAAGTAAACTACATTCCTGTCCTCTTTCATTCTATCTCCTATAAAACATAACACAGTCTTGGCATAATCAAAGTGAGACTGGTTTAGGAGAGCATACCCAATTTGTTGAGTCAGAATCAGAATGGCGTCAAAATTTGAGCATTTGTTTGCGAACGCCTTGGTGATGCAATCGAAGAAAAAGCTCCATTCTCTTCGAATATGTGGTCGTTTAAGTTGACCCAACTTTGCCAAACTCTCCTCATACCCTAAATTAGCCATCATTTGCTGTAACAATGGCTCCTCAACAGCAGAACTGAACCGACAGTTCTCAGGTAGATGTAGAGCTTTCCTGACTGTTGCCGGAGTAACAACATACTCCACCTCCTTTACTGTAAAAATGATGCTTGGAGTCCCATCCTTACCACCATCATCATAAAGTCCCGTTCGCCAGAATGTCAGAACATGATTTCCAGATAAAGTGGATGGTTGCGTCAAAGCGAACCCTATTTCACTGTGAGCCAAGAAGTCCTGAACAAAGTGAAGTTCCGACGGAGCGTCACTCTTGGTTAGAATGGCAGTGTAGTTGTTAGGGATGCACTTTGCTCCATTAAAGATTAGATCCTTAGGTGCCATTAAAAAAGAAGTGAGAAATAAGAATGCCTGAAAGGTGTTTGGTAAAATGCCTGTGTAAAAACCGTTAATTAATATAGAGAGAATAAGAGAGTATGGAATACAAAAGTAGATAAAAGATTTAAAATTTTTTCTCTCTTTTACTTATACACGCCACTTGACAGCAGTTAAGACGAATTTGAACAGTCTTTACACCTGTCATCCATGCAGTAGTTAAGACAATAGTTAATGGGCATGGGCAATAAGTAATGATTACTATGCACATGCAGTTTTTTAAAAAAAACTGTTCCCACTAAACAAGTAATTATGACTGTCTTTATCTCACTTAAACCAATATTCTGATAAAATATAACCATTCAAGTATTTACCAAAAATAAATCAAGAAAATAAATACTGCCACGTAAGCATCAGAACTTGATTATTATCAGAATTTAAAGATCATCAGAATATGGCTTCAGTACTCAAAAAGTGAATGTTTATTTCTGTAATTCTTCACACAAATACTGATATGGTTTCCGCAGAACTTAATCATCAGAACTTCCATCAGAACTTGTCCTCAGAATTTATGCAGCTGACACTTAAACTATTCATCTAAAACAACATTGATCACCACAGTAATTTTCATCATTCATATGGAGTGTAAGTGTGTGCTTTAAGCTAAATATCAGACAAAGAGTAAAGTCTGATTCACTTCGGTACATCTTAGAAATAAGGCATAACTTAGAACTTTGCTCAAAATCTATCATTAGTCTGAAGTCTACTATAAAATGAGTTCATGCATGAGTCCACCTCAACTGTTTTATGCTCATTTTATGCATCTTTTAATATTCTTTTTCACAGGAGCTCCTCGGTGTAAGTGAGTCACAACTGCTTATCAGAATTTATACTATTATCAGAGTATTTTTCCAGTAATCAGAGAATATGAAAAGTCACCAAGAAAATTTTATTTTGCTTTTCTAATGCATATTACTTAATACCAGCAATGCACTTGGGTCTTCCCTTCCACATATATTTTTCTCTAGATCTCAAAGGAGTACCTGATATTTATTTCTTTTCTTTAGTTTTTCTTTTGATAAGTGAGGCTTATCAGCACTTAGTACATCCATAAGATTTACCAACATCAGAACTTAACAGAGAAGAAGCACTATTCTAGTTTTTGACTTAGTAATAAGATACACAAAGTAAACCTAACCAAGCTCAATATCAGAATTTTCTTGTGTTAAAATTTCCACATAAACAATTACTTCAAACATGGGATCTTTAGTATATTAGAGACTACTAGGTTAGCATCTAGCACAGTTATCCTCATTGGATTGAATAGTCACAGAAACATTCATACTACTATCAGAGTTTAGAAATTCACATCAGTCAACAATCAGCACTTAGGTAAATTTCAATTTAAGCACAGATTACATAAAGATAGTAAAATATGTAAATATTGATCATATGGTCTGATGTATCAGAACATAAACTAAACAGATTTAGAGAAAGAACTTGAAACCATTCCAAGTTCATTTACCAATCTTGTAAAAGTAGCTTCACATAGTGGTTTTGTGAAGATATCTGCTAGTTGTTGATCTATTGGAACAAAATTCAATTCCACTGTACCTTCCATCACATGTTCCCTTATGAAGTGGTACCTGATGCTGATGTGCTTTATCATCGAGTGTTGAACTGGATTACCTGTCATAGCAATAGCACTTTGATTATCACAGTAAATGGGTATTTTAGAATATGTTAACCCATAATCCAGTACCTAATTCTTCATCCAAAGAATTAGGCCACAACAGCTTCCTACAGCAATGTACTATGCCTCTGCAGTTGATGTAACGCCCCCAAAATTCGTATATAAACCCTAAAAATCGATTTTGTAAATTACCAATCCTCTAATAATTTTAATGATCAAATAGGAAAGAGGATGTTGAGGGCTTCAAAACGGATATTCATACTTGTGATTTGGTGTTCAATAACACCTTCAAAATTGACTTTGATTTTCAGAACTCTTCAAGAACACCAAGAACACATATTCAAGTAATTTTCAGAAAATCAAACCTTAATTTCTATATGATATTGAACTCTATTTTTGAAGTATAATTTACCAAATTGATCAGAAAAATATTATCTACACGATGGAAGCATCAAATCACATCAACAACATCAAGAACAAATTTTCATAATTTAATTATTAAATAATTCAAATATAAATAAATAAATAAGAAAATTACCTTGATTTCTGGACAAAAATTGATGATTGATTCAGAAAGAAGATTTCGAGAGCATCAATTTGATATGCTGCACGCCCGAATCAGAGTTCGATAACGCCTTCGTTCGTGTGTTTGATTCTCAGGAACGTATCGGTTTTCTAGGGTTTTCTCTGTATTTATGGTATTTTAACTGGTTGCAAATGAATAAACGGAATAAATGCAATAAGAAATAGGCTATTTATATTTACGGAATATTGGTTCGTTCTAGATCATTTTGGATCGTTAAATTAGTTGTTTAGCCACTAAGTAATTACAAAATGATCCAAAAACAGATTACTTAGCCGCTAAGTAACTACAAAAATGATACAATTTAATACCAGAATTGGATAATCATCAAAACCGGGCTTTTTATAAAACACCATATACGAAAATAATGTAAAATATTCCGTCCCTCGAGAAAACGGGTTTGTTGATTTACCGAAATAATTATTGTATTGAAAATCTTGCATCGGGCCGCGCACGGGTCAAACCGTAATCCGGATCGAAAAAATTAAAACACGGAAAATGTCCGGAATTACCAGATTAGGTTAGGAAGGAGTTTTCGGAAGAGTTTCAGGTTGTAAAAATGTGAAAACGGTTGAGGTTGGACAATTCCCAGCTTTATAAAATAATTTTATAATTACTCGGAAAATAATTTATAAATCCATAAATCACTGTAAAATCATATAACGGTCCAAAAATTACCAGGAAAATATCATAATTATCTAAATTTTATTCTGCACATATAAAAAATTCAAATACTCAAATTATATCACATATAAACACCCAAATATCAATTCCAATTATCAGATAATTCACTAAAATTCACATAAAATCACATAAACAATTCCAAATAATAATAATAATAATATTTGAAAATATGCGATATTACAATCTACCCCCCTTATAAGGATTCCATCCTCAGAATCAGCAGAAGAAAACACTAAGGGTTTTCTAGCCAACTTTCCATTCCCAAATAATCTCAATTTTCCAAAATCTTGAATAAGTCTTGTATTGTTTGTATAATAAAACTTTTATAGGAGCTTCACTGTGCACCACTGTTCCATTCACATCCTCTGACCAATTCTTCAATAGAATCACTTTTTTTTACTAATTGCGAGAAAGAAGAAAAGAGAGAAAGATAGAGAGAAAGAAAAGAAAGAGAGATAAAGAGAGTAATAAAGAAACATATTGACTTCGGTATATGCCATTGATATTATAACCGCATTGCAATCCATTGTTGCTCTTGGTAATCCCATCACATAACTCTGCTTTGACTTGACCAGGATAACTCAGTTTAACTTGATTGGCATACCTTCGAATATTTGAGATGATAAAATCAAGAAATTTTAAAGAGAAGAGACAAAATCTGAATTGGTGAAAAAGTATTGTTGAAATAAGAGAATAACTGAAAGATCAATATGATCAAATGAACTTGGTGTTGTGTGCCTAAATTAAGACACTACTAAAGGCTGTTAACCTTCTTGTAGTCACAACACACACAAGTGATGGCGTCCCATCCACCTCCTATCAAACAGACAGGTATACCTTGTGTCCCCTATAGTTAGGGTTGTTCATCTCAGTCAGAATAAAAGAAGATTAAAGGATTTCAAACTCAAATGAATAAAACTGAAATGATTTCAAAGCTGATATTTCTGGAGAAAAAATGAAATTCAGAAAACAAGATTCTGGCACAAAATGAGTAAATGAGTGTTAGGGAATATATCCTCTAACTGATACCTCTTTTTGAAAGATGTCAAAAGAAATTATAGAAAGAGAAGGTATTTCCAAAGTCTTAATACTTATCTTCTTTTTGAACTCTTCTGTTGACTCGTCATTCGATTCTAGATACTTCTTCATGTTCCAAGGATATCGATAATCTTCATCGTCGTCAAATCGTAGTCTCGGAAGATTCCACAATAGAAGTTTGCAGCTTCCCGGAGTTCCATCCAGCTCAGCACAATCATCTTAAACGAATGCGCCTATCTTAACTTATTCGTTGGCACTATATCCAATAGTCCAACATGAACTCGATATGAGCTCAAACGTCCTCACATAGCTATACACACTCCTATACACTCTCGTTTCTAGTTTACTATAACCTCAGCTCTGATACCAACCTATAACGCCCCCAAAATTCGTATATAAACCCTAAAAATCGATTTTGTAAACTACCAATCCTCTAATAATTTTGATGATCAAATAGGAAAGAGGATGTTGAGGGCTTCAAAACGGATATCCATACTTGTGATTTGGTGTTCAATAACACCTTCAAAATTGACTTTGATTTTCAGAACTCTTCAAGAACACCAAGAACACATATTCAAGTAATTTTCAGAAAATCAAACCTTAATTTCTATATGATATTGAACTCTATTTTTGAAGTATAATATACCAAATTGACCAGAAAAATATTATCTACACGATGGAAGCATCAAATCACATCAACAACATCAAGAACAAATTTTCATAATTTAATTATTAAATAATTCAAATATAAATAACTAAATAAGAAAATTACCTTGATTTCTGGACAAAAACTGATGATTGATTCAGAAAGAAGATTTCGAGAGCTTCGATTTGATATGCTGCACGCTCGAATCGGAGTTCGATAACGCCTTCGTTCGTGTGTTTGATTCTCAGGAACGTATCGGTTTTCTAGGGTTTTCTCTGTATTTACGGTATTTTATCTGGTTGCAAATGAATAAATGGAATAAATGAAATAAGAAATAGGCTATTTATATTTACGGAATATTGGTTCGTTCTGGATCATTTTGGATCGTTAAATTAGTTGCTTAGCCGCTAAGTAACTACAAAATGATCCAAAAACAGATTACTTAGCCGCTACGTAACTATAAAAACGATACAATTTAATACCAGAATTGGATAATCATCAAAACCGGGCTTTTTATAAAACACCATATACGAAAATAATGTAAAATATCCCGTCCCTCGAGAATACGGGTTTGTTGATTTACCGAAATAACTATTGTATTGAAAATCTTGCGTCGGGCCGTGCACGGGTCAAACCGTAATCCGGATCGAAAAAATTAAAATACGGAAAATGTCCGAAATTACCAGATTAGGTTAGGAAGGAGTTTTCGGAAGAGTTTCAGGTTGTAAAAATGTAAAAACGGTTGAGGTTGGACAATTTTCGGCTTTATAAAATAATTTTATAATTACTCGGAAAATAATTTATAAATCCATAAATCACTGTAAAATCATATAACGGTCCAAAAATTACCAGGAAAATATCATAATTATCTAAATTTTATTCTGCACATATAAAAAATTCAAATACTCAAATTATATCACATATAAACACCCAAACATCAATTCCAACTATCAGATAATTCACTAAAATTCACATAAAATCACATAAACAATTCCAAATAATAATAATAATAATATTTGAAAATATGGGATATGACAGTTGATGTGGAGATTGACTTTTGTTTCTTGTTAAACCAAGAAACTAATCTGCCTCCAAGAAATTGGCAGCTTCCACTTGTGCTTTTCCTGTCAATTTTGCACCCTGCAAAATCTGTATCTGAGTAACCTATTAGCTTAAAGTCTGATTCCCTAGGATACCACAATCCTAGATCAGCTGTACCCTTAAGGTACTTGCAGTTAGATAGAGTAGTGAGCCAATCATACCTCTATAATCAGTAATATCTACTGATGTACCAGTATTCTTGTCCAATTTTATTGCAGTGGCCATATGAGTGGATGCACTTGAACAGTCTTGCATTCCAAATTTCTTCAACAAATTTCTGGTGTACTTAGATTGACAAATAAAAGTTCCTTCTTCATTCTGCTTGACTTGAAGGCCCAGAAAATAGCTAAGTTCTCCCATCATACTCATTTGATATCTTGACTGCTTTAGCTTGGCAAACCTTTTACAAAGTCTGTTATTTGTAGAACCAAAAATGATATCATCAACATATATCTGCACTAAAAGTAAGTCCTTTCCATGGTTGAGATAGAATAAAGTTTTGTCAATAGTTCCTCTGTTAAATCCACTTTCCAGAAGAAACTGAGCTAATATCTCATACCATGCTCTTGGAGCTTGCTTAAGGCCATAAAGTGCTTTATCAAGTCTGTAGACATGATTAGGAAATTTTAAATCTACAAAACCTGGAGGTTGTTCAACATATACTTCTTCTTCCAATTCTCTATTAAGAAAAGCACTTTTTACATCCATTTGAAAGACTTTAAACTTTTTGTGAGCAGCATAAGCCAGAAATATCCTTATGGCTTCCAATCTAGCAACTGGTGCAAATGTTTCATCATAATCAATTCCCTCCTATTGAGAATATCCTTTTGCAACCAGCCTTGCTTTATTTCTTGTAATTATGCCATCACTATCAGTTTTATTTCTGAACACCCACTTTGTACCAATAACAGATCTATTCTTTGGTCTTGGCACTAGGGTCCAGACTTTATTTCTTTCAAATTCATTTAACTCTTCCTGCATTGCTTGCACCCAATAATCAAGTCAGGTGTATGTGCTTTAGTCCACTTTCTTGCAGATAGAAGGTGATATCTAGAACTGGATGCTCCCCCATGATCCATGATGTCTCCATCAGCAATTTCTGATACTCGCCCTGAAATTATGCTCTTTGAGTTGGATCCTTCAGAATTTGAGTTTCCAGAATTATCAGAACTTGGCCCATTAGAACTTGATGAATTAGAACTTGAAGAGCCTGTTCTAGGTTCTGATGCTTCTTGAAATGTGGTTGGATCTTCAATATGCTCCCCCTACACAGGTACATTTTCCTTTGGCGTAGTCACCACAATTTCAATAACATCAGATTTTAACCCATCAGATTTTGTAGTATCAGGATTTAGACTATCAGAATTTATAGAATCAGAATTTAAAACTTCATTCTCAAATCTCAGCTGATTATGATCATTGAAATCTTCAAGTCCAGTAATCTTCTTATCATCAAAAGAGACATTGATAGATTCCATGACAACCCTTGTTCTTAAATTGTAGACTCTGAAGGCTTTTGTGGAAAGTGGATATCCAACAAAAATTCATTTATTAGCTTTTAGATCAAATTTGAATAGTTGTTCAGGATGAGTCTTAAGAACAAAACACTTGCATCCAAATACATGAAAGTACTTCAGATTTTGGCTTTTTTTTCTTCACCATCTCATATGGTGTCTTTCCTTGCTTGTTGATAAGTGTTGCATTCTGAGTAACACAAGTAGTCTACACAGCTTCAGCCCAAAAGTAAGTTGGTAACTTTGCTTAATCAAGCATAGTTTGTGCAGTTTCAATAAGAGTTCTATTCTTTCTTTCAACAACTCTATTTTGCTGTGGAGTTCCAGGAGCAGAGAATTCCTGCTTTATTGCATGGTCTTTGCAGAACTCTTCCTTGATCAAATTCTTGAACTCAGTGCCATTATCACTTCTTATGATTTTCACAGAGTCTTTGACCAATTTATCCAGTTGTTTGACATGATCAATCAAGATAGATGCAGTTTCACTTTTTGTGTGCAGGAAATACACCCATGTGTATCTGGTAAACTCATCTACTATGACCATAGCATATTTCTTCTTTGCAATAGACATGACATTCACTGGACCAAATAGATCAACATGTAGTAGGTGATAAGGCTCAAGAATTGAAGTTCAGTCTTGCTCTTGAATGAAGATTTTCTCTATTTTTCCTTTTGACATGAATCACAAAGGCCATCAGGAGCAAATACTGATTTTGGCAGTGCTCTCACAAGATCTTTCTTGACTAGTTCATTTATATTGTTAAAATTTAAATGAGAGAGTTTTTTGTGCCAATCCCAGCTTTCTTCAATTGATGTTCTGCTTAATAGACAGATTGCAGAACCATCAGAACATGTTGAAAGCTTGGCTTCATAAATGTTACCATGCCTGTATCCCTTCAGAACAACTTTGCCTGTAGATTTGCTTACAACTTCACAGTGTTCTTCAAAGAAATCCGCATGATAACCTCTTTCACAGATTTGACTAACACTCGGCAGATTGTGTTTAAGTCCTGAGACTAGAGCTACTTTTTCAATGATGACATTCCCAAGATTGATATTGCTATATCCCGGAGTTTTTCCCATGTTGCCATCTCCATAAGAAACTCCTGGGCCAACTTTCTCCATAAAGTCTGATAGCATGGCTTTATTTCCAGTCATATGTCCTGAACATCCACTGTCCAGAACTAGGATGTTTTTCCTGTTGCCCTGCAATCACAAAAACCACTAATGATTAGTTTTAAGGACCCAGACTCGCTTGGATCCTTTGGCCTTATTAAGTTTGTTAGCATTTGCAGCGGATTTAACTTCAGAGTTCATGCTAACATTTTTCTTATCAGATTTTATAGTATCAGACTTTGCATCAGAATTTACACTAAAAAGAATAATGCTAACTTTCTTTAAAGAAGGTTTTATTTGATAATAATTATAGTACAAACTATGATATTCCTTACAAGTATAATTGGAATGACATAAACTACCACAATGAAAATAAGGATTTTATGATTTAAACCTAACAGTCTGACTCTTAATTCCTGATTTAGGAGGTAAAGAGTTTATATCCTTATTCTTCCTGCAAAAAGAAGCAAGATGGTTAGTGTTTCCACAGTTATTGCATTTCTTTCTAGGAGCATTAGGAACAAACTTATAATTATTGCTTTTATTCACACCTTCCTTTCCATTCCTATTTTTCCTAGGTGGTTTTACCTTGTTTACATTCTTAATCTCTTTCAGCTTATACTTAAGCTGCTTCTTTGTCATTAAGCCTATATTAACTTCAGCTAGTTTATCCTGTTTTAATTTGTCAGAAGTTGACTCTGCCTTAACTTCTGTATCAATATATTTCATCTTTTCAGAATCAGACTTTACAGTTTTAGCTACAAACTTTACAGGATTTACCTTTGGCTTAGTGGTCTATTTAACAGTAATTGGCTTAATTTGTTCAGTTCATATTTCACTTTTATCATCTTCATAACCTAACCTCTCTTTCCAGTTTCCACTACTTAGCAAATTCTGAGTTGTTCTGCCAGGGTTAGTCCAAGTCCTGATAATCTCTCTTTCCTTTTCTAACTCAGTTTTTAGAGATTGATTCAATTTTAACACTTCATCTCTAACATAAAAAGCATCATCTCTTTCTTTCTGAGTTTGATGGAACATAACTAACTCTTTTTCTAAATAGTCATTCCTGTTCTTAAAAGCCAGATTTTCAGAAGTTAACCTATCACATGTTAAGGTCTGATCTCTATAGCTAATGAATATGGTTTTAAGATAAGATCTCAACTCAGTTATATCATCAGTATGAAAATCATAAGTTGTTTGAGGTACCTTTAACTCAGCAACATCAAAACTGCTATCAGCATTTGCCATCAAGGCATAGTTCACCTCATCTTCAGAATCTGAAGTGTCTGTCCAACTTTTCTTCTTTGTGACAAGTGCCTTGCCTTTGTCACCTTTTCCTTTCTTGCAATCAGGAGATATGTGGCCTTTCTCACCACAATTGTAGCATTTAACATTTGAGTAATCTCCTCTGTCAGACTTTCCTGCTTTGCCTTCAGATTTTTTAAATCCCTTCTTATCAGAACTTCCACTTTTCCTGAAAAACTTCTTTCCCCTTCTTAATTTCCTGTAGGCTATCTTTGTGATACCCTTCACCATAAGAGCACACAATCTCATCATCTCTTCATCAGCATCCATCTCAGATAGACTTTCAGTTTTTGAATCCTCATCATTATCAGAACTTGATGAATCTGAATCAGACTTTGTGATGAGAGCCTTTCCTTTGCCTTTTTTTGAGATAGCCACTTTGGGGGATTCCTCCTCAGCCTTAAGAGCAACTGTCCTTGACTTTCTCCCATGTCTCTTACTTCTTTGAACCATCTCAAGTTCATGAGTTTTGAGCATACCATAAATTTCATCAAGAGTAGTTTCATCAAGAGCATAGTTATCTCTTATAATAGTTGCCTTCAAATCCCAACTTTCATGAAGAGCTAAAAGGAATTTAAGATTGGAATCTTCAAGATCATATTCCTTATCCACCAGTGACAGATCATTCAAGAGTTTGACAAATCTGTCATATAAACCAGTTAATGACTCATAAGGTTTTGAGTCAAAATGCTCATACTCTTGAGTGAGTATTGTCCTCCTGTTCTTCTTAATTGCATCAGTTCCCTGGAATCTTGTCTCCAAGGAATCACATATCTCTTTTGAAGTCTTGCAGTTAATTACCCTATTTGACATGACATTATCAATGGCACTATGCAGCAAATGCCTTACCTATGCATCCTTGGAAATAGATGAGATATCTTCAGCTGTATACTCACTTTTCTCCTTTGGTACAGTCTTTGCTGGCTTATCTGCAACTACAACAGAGAGCTTGGTTGGCTTATGTGGTCCTTCATTAATTCTGTCAAGATATTCTGTATAACGACTCATGTATTTTTGAATTATTTAAATATGTAATTATGGAAATTATTAAATGAATAAAATATGTGTATTGATTCTGACCACTATATGTTGTTTGATTATTATCTAAGTGTCATTTGCGGAGGACCGGGTTGTCCGCGTGATCAATTATGGAGTCGCATGGAATTGTTTTCACTTTTAAAAGTGAATTTAGTGCAAATTTATTTGCATAAATATTTTGAATGTGTCTAAAATTATTTTTATGGTTTTATAATTATAATAATTATTTTTGGGATTTTACAAAATTTAGAAATCAACATTTCATCAATTATTTAACCCTATATTATTTTCTGATTACACTTATTTGTAAAATCTGTATTTAATTCAAGAATTCTTCAAAAATTATGAAACTCATATTTACTGAAGTTAAGAATATTTTGAGAATTTCAAAATTAGTTTGGAAATTTTCGGGATTTATTTCACCCGCGCGTCGATTCGTTTAAATGATAAAAGCGGGTATAGATTGTGTTTCAGAAATTATTTTAAAATTTTGAAATTCATGTTTTTATAAACTTCGGGATATTTGAAACAATTGAAAACTATTTTCGTGATTTTCTAAATTTATCTTAAGTGCGGTCCGGTTCGTTAATTGTGAAATGTATGTATGAGTTGCGATTCAAAAATGCTTATTAAATTATGAAAATTTTAGGTTATTAGTATTTTATTATTCTGAGAATTTTCTTAAATATTTGGTTATTTTTCCGATTAAATTCAACCGTAGAATTGTTCGATAAAATACAAAAACTAGAGACAATACTCGGGTTATCAGTCATTACAGGGATACGTGTCAAAAATCTTATAAACAGAAATTAACACGTACCCCATTTCGGTGATATGTGTATGCAGAGCAGGCCTTGTGAAATTATTTTGTTTTTCTTGATTCTTTTGATTCCTTCACAAATCTCTCTTACTTTCAGTCTCTCTCTCCTTATCACTCCACCCTCTCTCCCTCCTCCCTCCCCGTTCTTCTATTCTCCCTCTCCGTTCAATTTCCGGCCACCGCCTTCGTTTTCCGGTTGGTTCCGTGTGGCTTGTTTTGGGTTCAGTTGCGTGTATATATATCTGTGTATGTATCTTGTGGGTGTGTGCATTTGTGGGTGTGTGCGTCTGTGTGTGGGAGGCTGTGTGTTTTTCAGGCCATTTTTCCGGCCGTCTCTGTATTTCCGATTATGTTGTGATGTTGTGCGCGGGTTTGTACACGCATGTTTTGAGGATTCTTTTATTTATCTAATTAATTTATTTTCTGCAGAATAAATTTTGATTGCTTTCGTGAGATAAATAATTCGTGCGGGAAATTATTGATTATCGGTTGAATTTATTTGGCAACCCGACTCGTGTCGGGCACCATTAGATTTTTCCGCCGTCGGCGATGAGCCCCGGCGAGTCGACGGTGGACGGTGATGAGTTTATTCTGAGTCCTAATTTTTATAAAGTAAATAAATATAAAATGCGAATAATAATTAATAATAGTATTGAATTGGTGACTGGGAAATTATGGACGTTGGTTGTTGTGATTATGGATTGTTGTGATAAATTGATGTCGATGGTGTGTCGACGGGTAGTCCGATAAACAAAGGGAACGCTGTCCGATTTCCACGAAATTGAACTCTGTAAATACGGGAACGTATCCGATGAATATCGGGATGTCGAGAAACTATATATATATGTGTGTGTTTTATACAAAACATGGTTGTACGATGTGATGAAATAGTTTGCCAGATCGATAATCCTGATTCCGTAAAATAAAAAGTATATATATTTTCCGAAAATGAACACCGAACCGATCTTTGAGATTGTGAACCCTATTTGTTGCGTGTATTATTATAATATTCATAATTATGAGTCGGGTTTGAATATCGTTGGGTAAGAATTAGTATCGCGGATATGTCAAGCATACCTAGACATCTAACGTAGGGTATTTCGACCCTGTAGGTTATAATCGGGAACCTGAAAGTGAACGATGGATTAGAGATGACCTAGTAGTCAGTCAACAAGCTCAATAGAGTTTCAACAGAAAAACTTGAGTATCAAAGTCGAATCCAATGGGATCTAGTGATTGGACATTAGAGCCTGAGCGGCAGAGTCGGCTCAGAATTGATCTTTAATAGTTTTAAAGCCCTGTAAGGCAAGTATTTCTGAACCTTTCTCCAAAATACATCGTAAATATTTTCGAACTGTTTTATAACATGTCGTTAGTATTCTAAATAACTCTTGTTTTATATTGCATATACTTTAAATTATTTACCCTTGAACCCTGAATTTCCTTGATCTTGAGCCGTAAGCCTTATCCTTTGAAAACCATCCTTTGTTGATCCTCAGACACTAAACCACACAAATATGATACTATTTCCCAAATGTTTAACTAGCAAACACCAAGCACCAGAAGAAGATGGTTTGAAAACACAGAAACTTTTATACTCCAATCATTATTAGTAACATCAAAGAACCATATCCTGAAAAATCATTACTGGTTTGATACCTGACCCTTGTACAAACTGAAAACCGTTTCTTATACATACCCTGATATACTCTTGAGATATCCATGAGTTTTCTTACATTTTTATGCAAATATTTAACCATCATCGATTATGATCTTGTTTTATTGAATCATATTGTTATCATATTGAACTGCTTTAGGATTGGATAGTTTTTATATATGTGGACCAGATTCGTGGTCAGACCATACCAATGGTCAAGTTAGACCAATGTGTGCCTTGGATCCAGTAATTAGAGCAGTGTTGTGTGCTTGCTCGGGGTTAGTGCGTGACTGATCAGCAGCCTAACCTTGGTTTTTAAAACTTAAAATGAATATCCAATTCTAATGAATAGTTAAAAAGAAACTTGATTCCTTTGAATCATCTCATTTGATCATGGTTTAACCTCAGTTATCGTTATCATGACTTGTTGAGCTAGATAGCTCACCCTTGCGATTCTTTTATATATTTTACAGTTGAAAGGAATATGGATGATAGTGAAGTTCCTCAGTCTAAAGTGCGGGCTAAGGTTTCAGTCGAGTTGGATCGAGCTAGCAGAAGTTTCATGCGGTAAAGAGATAGTCAGATTGTAAGAATGATTTTATTATCAATTGTAAGTTAAATTAGTTGGGATTTGGTACGATGTAATAATTAAGGTTGTGGCTTGTTGTCATACTTTAACCTGTTGCGATCCGTGGTTTTGTGAAGCAGGGTCATTATAAATAATATTTCCAATACAGGTTGATATATTATGTTTGTGTTGTGGACCCCAAACTTCTGACCCAGGTTTGGAGGGCGCCACAGGTTGGTATCAGAGCTACAGGTTATAAGTCACTGAAACAAGCCTAGATTGTCGGGATTGGGTAGAGGGTTAAGATTAGGAATAGGAAATAGAAAGATAAGACGTCGCGAGGATGAGTGCGATTACATAGTAAGTCTCCGGCACAGTTCGTATTGCGATTCAGGACTCTCAGCTTGTGACGTGATTTCCAGATAACGGAAATGGCAGATCCTGATTTCCCGATGTCATTTGATCGTTTGGAGCTTTCCGTTTGAGGATCGTCATCTTCTCTCAAATTGGATTTGTACCTTGTTCCTCCATCAGTATTAATGGTACTACCTTCTGTTATAACGGTTGCACCTCTTCAAGCTATTCTACGCTATTTTTCCATCTTTTGATATGAGATTACCTATTCAAGAACCTCCATCTGATTATTCTTCTTTCACTGGACATTAGGTTGTGAGTGTATCTCTTCAGTTTACCCTACACCCTGTTCTATACCGTCAGTTTAAAACTTGTCCTATGAAGCAATTGTACCTATGAGAATGGATGTGGGAGCCGCAGTAAATGGTGAGTACTTGAGATATAAATAAAGGTGAGAAGAAGTCTAGAAAGAAGATTCAGGTGTTCCGAAGGATAATTGTTACTGGATTACCAGAAGCCAATAGTAATTAGGTCACCCATGACTAGCTTGTGGAATGAATTAGATAATCATTGAAAATAGAGAGTTAGAGGAGATTATGGATCTGGAGTTTTCTTGAAATTAGATAGTGGTGTTATGACAATGTGATATATTTATAGTAACAAGGTAATGTGACATTAGCCGATTTGTTGGCTATTGGATAGCCTGTTCTACTTGATTACTGCAACGATAATGTTGGGAGTATTATCAGTATGGAAACTTTGAGGTGAAGCTGCGAATAAGATAACATGCAACGACAATTGAAGTTTTCATTGATTAAGGAAGGCAAATGGACACGATAAAGAAGAAAAGGTAGATTGAAGTAAAAGGACTATTAGGTGATTGTTTCTTTAATTTGGTACCTTGTTATAGGTAGGAAGGACAACAACCAACTCATATAGTAAGGACAACCAGATTTGTGGTTTTCAAAATTTTTAAACAAGTTTTCGAAAAAGACTTTTCCTTACAAAATTTCTAAATGCCTTTTCGAATAAAATGATTTTTAAACATTGGTTGTCAATTTACTATTTGAGTTTCTTGTTTGTTAGAAAGCTCGGATTACCTGGAAGAATGCTGTTTCAAACTTAGTATTGCTAATTTCGAGAACGAAGTAACCTATGATTATGAAAAAGTTAATTATTCCTAACAGTAAAGTGCAAGTATTGTTTGATAAAATTATAATGATATCAGTGTACGGAGTAACTATACATTCAATTACTAGGACTATCAGAGTTCGAAGAATTCATTGATTTAGCAAAAGCCGGAGCGTGATCGAGGAAAATTGGAAAAAATTTCCAGACCTCTCTAAAAGCAGAGTATTACTAACAAACGGATCGTTATGTCGAACGGTACATGGTTATTCTAAATTAAAAGAGGAATCTCGAAGTTATCAGGTAGGAACACCATTATAATCGAATTGTTAAGGTATTATACGTTTAAGTGCGATGTTAAATACGCAAAACTTAGTAAGTAAGAATTCATTATAATGCTTGGTTGCGAAGACATTTCAGCGGACTTTCTAAAGTTGTTATATGACGCAATTGGGATATGATCGAACGAGCTCAAAAGATGAATACAAATAAAATGTGGATGGTAACCAGTGGTATCGTTCTTGTCTTCAATATTACCGCGTATATTCCTTTTTAATTCCTAAAAATGTATGAACTTCTTTTCTTAATCCTTTATGATGATATCAAAAAGGAAGATATTCCATTCCTTTCAAATTTATTTGCTTCCCTCAAGTTTTGTTTTCTGATTGGGATAAACAGTGTTGTGGTGAGACACTTTGTCCGAATGACGAAGAGTCGGGTGGGACGCCACCTAATCATGTGCTGTATGCCATATGGTACAAAAGACTGGCCATCTTAAGTACCAATGTGGTTGTCTCATTCATATTCAAATCCGTACTTCTTCTTTCTTTTCAACTCTAATTTTTGTTGAATTTTGAATCCTTCTAGTCGTTTCGTTGTACTGTTGTTCTTTGTAAAAGGTTTTCAGATAGAAATCAACGTATCCTGAGTTAAGCGGACGAAGTTCCATCTACATCTTATGCATGGGAAGGAAATAAGGGCACCTGGCGAGGATTGCAAATCACTAGTCCCAGTGAAGAATCCACTAAGAATCAAGGGAATCTACTCCAATAAGGAATATGTTTTCAAGAACGAGGATACGCGATTTTCCTGTGAAATATGTTATTCAGAATACGGATGTGATGATATGGATGATCAAGGTGAATACCTTATGCGTTAAAGTATTAAAAGATGTGGGAGAAACTTAATTATTTATCTCTCAAAATTTTGTTGATAAGATGAATTACCCTGTTGAATTGATAAGATTGTGATTAAGGACTAGCAACTCAAGAACGTGTGGTTGTTAAATAAGTAAGTACCAATGATGAAATTGAGATTCCTGGCAATAAGTCGTGTAGAATTGATATCCTGGAAGATAAGAGGATTTAATATTATTCTAAGGAATGGATTGACTACTAAAGCATGATGTCCAGGCAGCCCGTCGTGATGAAGAAATAGTCCTAAAGACGTTAAGTGAGAATATGATGAGATATAAAGGAAGAAGGAGAGTAAAGAATTTGTTAACAATGATTACGGTGATCAAGATGTGAGCATTATAGTAGTCATGAGATAAATAAAAGTCAGAAGCAAACAAAATTTGAAGATTTTATAACGATTAAAGAGTTTCAAGATATGTTTTCAAATGGGTTATCAATATTCTCTCTAGATAAAGAAATGAAGCTCACGATTGACTTAGCACCTGAAACGAAGCCAGTGACCAGGGCCTTACACAAAATGGCACCAGTTAGAATGAGGAAGTTAGCAAAGTGGATGCAAGAAATGCTAGAAGAAGAAGTAATTAAATCCAGTGTATCCCATGAAGTGCACCAGTACTAATCGTTAATAAGAAAATGGAAGTATGAGATTATGCATCGACTAAAGCCAGCTCAACAAGTTTACTATCAAGAGTAAGTATCTGGTACCTCGAGCTACTGATTTGTTGATCAAACAAAAGAAATTAAAGTTACTATGAATAAGGAAGACCAAAAGCACCAACAAAAGTGAGAAGTTTCACCATGGACCGGTTATTACTGAGAATTTGTGCAAGATTTCCTAAAAGTTGCAATAAATTTGACGAAACTAACCAGGAAAAAGAAAGAAGTTTATATAAAATAGAGGAGGGTGAAGAAAGTTTAGCGGAGTTAAATGAAAGAATGATTATAGCACCTGCCTTATCACTTTGAAAGTATCGAGGAGATTTGGTAGTTTATAGTGATGCTTCTCATAAGAAAGTAGGATATGTGTTGATGCTGCACAGTAAAGTTATGGTATATGCATCCAGACAACCGAAACCTTATGAGCAGAAGTATCCTACTCGTAATTGGGACTAGCAGTAATAATATTTTCTTCGAAAAATTGGGAAACATGATATGTATGGAGAAATGTGTAAGATATATATGGACCATAAGAGTTTGAAGTATGTATTCACGAGGAAAAGCAGATGTAGAGGCAGGCGATAAATAAAAAGAAGAAAATGAACATAGAAACTGTACTAGAAGAATTATCTATGGAATTTTAGAAGTTGGAGTTGGAAGTCAGATATATAATCCCGAGGAAACAAGGATGTGTAGTATAACCTTTCAGTCAGAATTGTTGAAAAAAAAAGATAAGGAGTTGTCAAGGGAAGATAATGGATCACGATGTTAACAGTGAGTAAGAGGAAGATTATGCATCCAGAAGAACGATCACGATAATCCTAGGTTTTCTTCTAGCACTTGGATGCTACAAGTAGAAGGATTAAGAAATGAGATCCCACAGGGAATTCACTATATAAAGTATTGAATTTATTAAAGATATGCCAAGATATACGGAAATTTAAAGAAAAATAGTGATAACCAGGTATAAGAAGGAAACTTCAAGATGGATTAGGAAGTGTTGGACATGTCAAAGGATTAAGGCAAAGTATTGGAGGCCTCGTGGATAAGGCAAACCCAGGGAGTGGTTTTATAAGAAGCGAATCGTAAAGTGTACCAGTAATGTTGATAGAGAAAAAGGAATAAAATTATGAGATTACGTACTGATTGTCGGGAGTTAGACAAAACAACAAATAAGAATAAGTGACCTCTACAAAGAATAAATTACCTACGAAACCTAATTCATGAAGTGTGTTATGTCTCGAAAATTAACTTAAGATCAGACCTGAGAACCTATTAGAGATTACGATTAAAGTGAGTTAAGAGCATTGCAAGCTCTCGTGATATTATGTGAAATAACAAGTGTACCAGGTGATTATAAGGAATTAAAGATCATGGTGTATAAGGAGTACTTAAATAAGTAAACTGTATTTATTGATAACATCCTCAGCTACTCAAATAAACAAGAAAGTCTTCGTGAAATGCCCAAAGATTTTTCTCCAAGGATCAGAAGGAAAGCAATTATGCGTTGAGTTTCAAGAATGAAATTTTGACTAAGGTTAACAAAAGACTCTAATTAATCCGTTAACAACTACCTGAGCAAAGCCGTATGGTAACATATGCCTTATACCGACAGAAAGGATTGGATGTAATTAAGACCATCGAGGAGTTAACAAATGAATTGAAAAGAGTGGAATATGAAGTTCAAATACCTAAAAGTGTTAATAAGTGAATATATGAGATTACTTTTCAACCTTAATGGATAAAAATGAATAGAAGATGTTTAAATGTCTGGAAGCTGAAGTTAAAAATGAGCACCGCCTATTATCCTTAAACGGAGAGTCAAAGTATGAAAGTGATTCAGGAAATGTAAGATATGTTGATAGATTGAGTTTTAAGGAAACACTGGAATGATTATTTATCATCGATATCAGCTTTGGAATGCCACTTTACCAAGCTTCATGTGAACGCAAGTGTAGGTTCCCATTTCTTATCAAGATAAAGTGGGAGAAAGAATATTGTTAAATTCTAAGTTAATCCAGCACACCAATGGCGTAAAAATATGGATTGAAGCAGCTCAGAGTAAACAAAGAAAGAAGCGGAATTGTATCGAGTGAGAGTATGAATATAGAAACAGGACCAGTAGTATTAGTAAAAATATTGTCTTGAAAGAGATTAGATAAGTTGAGTAGAAGGGACATGTCAAGTCCTAAAATTAGTGAACCATTCAAGGTATGGATAAATATAGATAAAGTTGTTAATAAGTTGATGTTATCATCACAACTGTGTGTACGTTAATGTGTTGGTCCTGCTAAGGTTAAAGCGATAAGTATCTGATTTGAACTAAGTAAGTAGGAGCCAATGGACTCTTGTCCAAGTTTGTTCTGCATATAGTGATCGATCCAAATTTTCGATCGTTAAAGGCAAGTCTTTGTAAATGAGTGTATATCTATAGTAAGTACATTTGAAATACTCGAGTAGAAAAGTCTACTTGGGGAATTAGAGTCAGATATGCTTGACAAACATCCTCACTTGTTTAGTTAGACCAGATTCTGAGGACAGAATCTTTTTAAGGGGGGAAGGATATAACGACTCATGTATTTTTGAATTATTTAAATATGTAATTATGGAAATTATTAAATGAATAAAATATGTGTATTGATTCTGACCACTATATGTTGTTTGATTATTATCTATGTGTGATTTGCGGAGTACCGGGTTGTCCGCGTGATCAATTATGGAGTCGTATGGAATTGTTTTCACTTTTAAAAGTGAATTTAGTGCATATTTATTTGCATAAATATTTGGAATGTGTCTAAAATTATTTTTATGGTTTTATAATTATAATAATTATTTTTGGGATTTTACAAAATTTAGAAATCAACATTTCATCAATTATTTAACCCTGTATTATTTTCTGATTACACTTATTTGTAAAATCTGTATTTAATTCCAGAATTCTTCAAAAATTATGAAACTCATATTTATTAAATTTAAGAATATTTTGAGAATTTTAAAATTAGTTTGGAAATTTTTGGGATTAATTTCACCCGCGCGTTGATTCGTTTAAATGATAAAAGCGGGTATAGATTGTGTTTCAGAAATTGTTTTAAAATTTTGAAATTCATGTTTTTATAAACTTCGGGATATTTGAAACAATTTAAAACTGTTTTCGTGATTTTCTAAATTTATCTTAAGTGCGGTCCGGTTCGTTAATTATGAAATGTATGTATGAGTTGCGATTCAAAAATGCTTATTAAATTATGAAAATTTTAGGTTATTAGTATTTTATTATTCTGAGAATTTTTTTAAATATTTGGTTATTTTTCCGATTAAATTCAACCGTAGAATTGTTCGATAAAATACAAAAACTAGAGACAATACTCGGGTTATCAGTCATTACAGGGATACGTGTCAAAAATCTTATAAACAGAAATTAACACGTACCCCATTTCGGTGATACGTGTATGCAGAGCAGGCCTTGTGAAATTATTTCGTTTTTCTTAATTCTTTTGATTCCCTCACAAATCTCTCTTACTTTCAGTCTCTCTCTCCTTATCACTCCACCCTCTCTCCCTCCTCCCTCCCCGTTCTTCTATTCTCCCTCTCCGTTCAATTTCCGGCCACCGCCTTCGTTTTCCGGTTGGTTCTGTGTGGCTTGTTTTGGGCTCAGTTGCGTGTATATATATCTGTGTATGTATCTTGTGGGTGTGTGCGTCTGTGTGTGGGAGGCTGTGTGTTTTTCAGGCCATTTTTCCGGACGTCTCTGTATTTCCGATTATGTTGTGATGTTGTGTGCGGGTTTGTACACGCATGTTTTGAGGATTCTTTTATTTATCTAATTAATTTATTTTCTGCAGAATAAATTTTGATTGCTTTCGTGAGATAAATAATTCGTGCGGGAAATTATTGATTATCGGTGGAATTTATTTGGAAACCCGACTCGTGTCGGGCACCATTAGATTTTACCACCGTCGGCGATGAGCCCCGGGGAGCCGACAGTGGACGGTGATGAGTTTATTCTGAGTCCTAATTTTTATAAAGTAAATAAATATAAAATGCGAATAATAATTAATAATAGTATTAAATTGGTGACTGGGAAATTATGGACGTTGGTTGTTGTGATTATGGATTGTTGTGATAAATTGACGTCGATGGTGTGTCGACGGGTAGTCCGATAAACAAAGGGAACGCTGTCCGATTTCCACGAAATCGAACTTTGTAAATACGGGAACGTATCCGATGAATATCGGGATGTCGAGAAACTATATATATATCTGTGTGTGTTTTATACAAAACATGGTTGTATGATGTCATGAAATAGTTTGCCAGATCGATAATCCTGATTCTGTAAAATAAAAAGTATAAGTATTTTCCGAAAACGAACACCAAACCGATCTTTGAGATTGTGAACCCTATTTGTTGCATGTATTATTATAATATTCATAATTATGAGTCGGGTTTGAATATCGTTGGGTAAGAATTAGTATCGCGGATATGTCAAGCATACCTAGACATCTAACGTAGGGTATTTCGACCCTGTAGGTTATAATCGGGAACCTGAAAGTGAACGATGGACTAGAGATGACCTAGTAGTCAGTCGACAAGCTCAATAGAGTTTCAACAGAAAAACTTGAGTATCAAAGTCGAATCCAATGGGATCTAGTGATTGGACGTTAGAGCCTGAGCGGCAGAGTCGGCTCAGAATTGATCTTTAATAGTTTTAAAGCCCTGTAAGGCAAGTATTTCTGAACCTTTCTCCAAAATACATCGCAAATATTTTCGAACTATTTTATAACATGTCGTTAGTATTCAAAATAACTCTTGTTTTATTTTGCATATGCTTTAAATTATTTACCCTTGAACCCTGAATTTCCTTGATCTTGAGCCGTAAGCCTTATCCTTTGAAAACCATCCTTTGTTGATCCTCAGACACTAAACCACACAAATATGATACTATTTCCCAAATGTTTAACTAGCAAACACCAAGCACCAGAAGAAGATGGTTTGAAAACACAGAAACTTTTATACTCCAATCATTATTAGTAACATCAAAGAACCATATCCTGAAAAATCATTACTGGTTTGATACCTGACCCTTGTACAAACTGAAAACCGTTTCTTATACATACCCTGATATACTCTTGAGATATCCATGAGTTTTCTTACATTTTTATGCAAATATTTAACCATCGTCGATTATGATCTTGTTTTATTGAATCATATTGTTATCATATTGAACTGCTTTAGGATTGGATAGTTTTTATATATGTGGACCAGATTCGTGGTCAGACCATACCAATGGTCAAGTTAGACCAATGTGTGCCTTGGATCCAGTAATTAGAGCAGTGTTGTGTGCTTGCTCGGGGTTAGTGCGTGACTGATCAGCAGCCTAACCTTGGTTTTTAAAACTTAAAATGAATATCCAATTCTAATGAATAGTTAAAAAGAAACTTGATTCCTTTGAATCATCTCATTTGATCATGGTTTAACCTCAGTTATCGTTATCATGACTTGTTGAGCTAGATAGCTCACCCTTGCGATTCTTTTATATATTTTACAGTTGAAAGGAATATGGATGATAGTGAAGTTCCTCAGTCTAAAGTGCGGGCTAAGGTTTCAGTCGAGTTGGATCGAGCTAGCAGAAGTTTCATGCGGTAAAGAGATAGTCAGATTGTAAGAATGATTTTATTATCAATTGTAAGTTAAATTAGTTGGGATTTGGTACGATGTAATAATTAAGGTTGTGGCTTGTTGTCATACTTTAACCTGTTGCGATCCGTGGTTTTCTGAAGCAGGGTGATTATAAATAATATTTCCAATACAGGTTGATATATTGTGTTTGTGTTGTGGACCCCAAACTTCTGACCCAGGTTTGGAGGGCGCCACATTCTGGATCTGTAGCTTCCAGAAACATAGCCATCCTCACTTTCCATATGGGATACTCAGCAGGTCACAACATGGGAAACCTAATTGTCTCATATCGACTGTGAATTTGAGTCTTTGGAGTTTCTTCAATTTTGGTGGGCTTGATTGGAGTTTGTTCTTCTTCAGACATGATTGTTTTGGATCTTTACTGTATGTGTGTTAACAGATAGGCTCTGATACCACTTGTTAGGTCACACACACTGTAGAAGGGGGTTGAATACAGTGTATAATACAATCAAATCGAATTAAGAACACAAGTATGTAACACAGAATAATCTTATTAATAAAACAGTATTGCAATGGAACCGTTCTCTCTCAGTGATGAACAAATATCACGAGAGCTGCTAGGGTTACAATGAATAATATTCTCGATAATGATAACACTTCTAGTGTAAACCCTATACTGTGTTTATATACCACACAGTTACAAGATAATCTCTAATTGATATCGAATATAATTTTGTATCCTAAAATATATCAATTAGTTATCTTTTCCTCCAAGTCTTCTATTCTTCATAGAATTCTTCTCCATGCATATCTTTTCTTGTTTTAGTCTTGATTTTCTTTCCCTTCAATCAGCCGCATTCCTTATCTGAAAGTCTTCTTAAGTCCTGATATTATCTCTTGATGAATATCTTCTGATATCTTAAGTACTGATAACTTAAGTTCTGATATCTTAAGTTCTGACTTTAGTATAAGTACTGATTTCCAGTTAAGTCCTGATGTGTCCTGTTAGTCAAGATCTGAATACTAAACACAAATCATTATTAGACATGACATCACAAATATATCTAACAGTGTAACATGAGACGAGCGTGTAGAAATGCGACGAGAATTTCTTATATGAATTAATCGATAGAGATGATGCGCCAGAATGGGAAAACGTTAAGAAATGAAACTCTAGAACTAGTAGGAACGATGTAGGGGGGAAACAAATAAGTTGAAGGATGATTCCAAACACTAAAGGACGCGCTAATCGTCCATATAATTAATTTTAAGGGAAATGAAGTGACTAGATTAAGTTAATCGAATTACCGACAATAACGAGTTATCATACGGGCATTGGAATGGCTACCAAGCTTTGTACGAAAGAAAGAAGCGTTCTCCAATTATGTTGGGAAGAAGTTGGTAAGTGGTGGATACTTGGACCATAGTTGAGTCAACATACCAAAGGAATTCCTAGAAATTATCAGATTCCGACTAGTGGCATCCCAGGATGAACAATAGAGATATGCGGACCAGAGCTATAAAGACAAAAAGTATGAAGTAACAGACCAAGTATTGTTGAAAGTGCCTCCCGGGGAGGGAGTGATGAGATTCGAAAGGGAAATAAATGTTGAACCTAAGGTTTATTGGACCGGTTGAGGAATTAAAGGACTAAGAAAGTTGACTTATAAATTAGCACCATCTTCGAATGGTCGCCAAGTTTATAACGAGTACCACAAATCGAGGTTAGGAAATTTACCGTCAAAGCCAGACATACGATTGGAAATGAGCTAATAAACTTGCAGCCAGACTTAGCATATGTGGAACAACGTGTAGAGATCATAGATCTACAATAACAAGTACTCTGAAATATATTTGAAGGATGACTGGAAATTCTATGAAGAGATTCAATACTGTGAAGTCAATGTGAGAACTTGAGGTTGTCATGTGAGAAGCATATCCCTCCCTGTTTCTAGACTGATTCCGGGACGGAATCCTTTTAAGGGGGGAAGACTGTAAAAAACCCAAATTTTTGACATCGGTAAAAGACCTTATGTATAGTAACCTTACGGTTTAATAAAAACTTTTGCGACCACACCATATACGAGTTTTTAATTTAAGATTCCGAGTTGATATTATGATTATATGTACCAAATGAGTGTATGTAAACGCCATTAGTTTTCGAAGAAAACGAACTTTGAAAAATGACCAAATTCACGAGCCATCGAGGATTACGGGAATCACAATATAATTACAAATTTAAAACCCTACGGATTTATATCCAAAAACGATACTTTAAAACATAAAGAATAAATACGAAAGGATTTAAGCCGCGAACCGTTTACGAGAAATCATTACGAAAATGATTAAGCGACCGAACAATCGCATAAACGATAAAATAAACGTAACGCGCTAACTAACCTTGGTATAAAAGTAACCATGGTTACTTTATTAAATAGTGAGCTAAGGAAGTAGGATGATCAACTAAGGCTAGAGCATAGTGAAGGTAATGGCTAAGCTAATTAGCTTAGCTTGTAATCTAAAAAGCCTAGCTAGAATTGTCTAGAGATTTGGCAACAAAAAATCAATCCTATGACTTATACTAGAAGAATAAACAAGATATCACAATATTATTGCAAGAAGCAACCAAGAAGCAACCAAGAAGCAACCAAGGAAGCAACACATTTTCTCTCTCTCACACAAAATACCATGCTGATTTTCAAGAACACCATGGAGAGAAAAATTCATATCTCATGTTCTACTCATTCAAAAATCACCAAATATTTACCAAACCTCTCTTATATCATGGGTACATCACACACCAAATTTCATGCCCATCCATGAAGCTCTCAATTTTATAAAAATATTTGAAGTTGAGGGTGAATAGTAACTCCGAAAATTACTAACTTGTTTTCTTGATTTTTCATGAAAGTTTAAGGCTCCTAAAGCTAAACCAAGGCTTCATCAAGGATCTTAGGACTTTACTAAGTATTAACAAGGTTCAAGGAAGGTATAAACATTCATCCAAACTTTGTTTAAGTTTTAAGTTTTAAGAAAAGTAAGGATCTTGCATATAAGTATGGTTTTGATGATTAACTTCATATTATCTTGATATTTAGTTAATTAGTTTTAAGGTTGATTATTGTTTCCTCAAGAACATGATGTTCTTGAGAGGAGTTAGTGTTGAGATGATAATTTGATGGTTGTTTATGATGGTATAATGATTTAAGACGTAAACGAAACTCAGATCGTAATCCTAACCTCGTTAAAACGAACAAAACTCAACTTAAGTTTCTGCAGAAGTTCCCGAATGTATAAATTGTAGTTTCCTGAAAAGTGGATTATGATAGAAAATGTTATGAGGATCATTTAGGCGCTTGAATCGCTTGATTCCGATTTACGGATCAGAAGTTATGACCGTTTTAGTAAAAGAGATTTACGCGACAAAACTGCTACAAATTACGAACTTTGTAAATATAAATGATCAGCTTAAAAATATTTAAAAATCATGAAATTTGTACAGAGAGTAGGAAATAGAGTTTATTATCTTCCATAAAAATTTCAAGTAAAGATGGTAATTTTCAATTTTATAAAAATGTCAGAGCCGAGGTCGCGCGGAGTACGAATATTAAAAACAACCCACCGTTAGGAAACTGTCACTTCGAGATTTTCACCCCTGTTACTAGAAAACCACTTTCAAGTGATGTGTTTTAAATTTTGTCTAGATCGCTTACGCGAAAACAGTGCATCAATTGAGTTAACGGTTTGAGAGATATCAACGTTTTAGTGAAAGCGGTTTGAATAGTAAAACTCCGTAGTTGACCGAACCCTTGAAATGCTTTTCACCTAATTAAATTCATTTTATCAAAATGAAACTTTTAGGATAAATATTAAAAGCACTCAAAAAGCTCCTTGAGGTAGTTTTGTATTAAAATATTAATTCTACGATTTATTAAAAATGATAGAGTGCGAGTCACGTAATAGTAATATTCGGAAAAGTTAAATCTAGAAGACCACTTTGACCGTCCGTTTCGACCAAGGAGTGATACTTATTTTGAGTCGGTCGAATGATAAAATTTATGAAGTATTGAACTTATTAAAAATATAAGTTGGTGATGAGAGCAGGAATACTGATTAAGATTATGATGTTTGTTGATTAGAAAACCGGGAACGAGAGGAAGTCGGGGAAACGTGTCTTGGACTCCAGGCAAGTTTTCAAACACTACCTCTTTAGAACTGTTGTGTTGTGATTGCTTTTAAATACTACGATATATGCATGATAAATGTTTTACGGTGATTTACAAATTATTATATATTGATTCATAAGATATGATGATTTGGTATAATAAAAGTACCGGATTTGAAACGATATATTTAGACCGAGGATTGGTCGGTGTAAATTTATAAATACCCGGAAGTATTCCGGAGTTGTTATATTTGATAAATTTCAATGCTAGAAAGTAGCGTGACATGTATATTTTAGACCGAGAGTCGGTCAGTATGTATATTATATTAAAAACCGGGGAATCATCCTGGTGATGTTTTGGACGATCAAAAGTCCGTATTTATTTTATTTCAAGGAACACGATGTCCTCTTACGAAATATTAAATACCTCAAACTTTTATTAAAAAGATTTCCAAAGACCGTGTTCCCTCAACTATACTTTATCGTTCGAATAATAAATATTTATTAACTATTCATTTATTATGGAGGAAGTATTCTCCAGTGAATAATTATTTCAAACTCGATTAAATATAAAGATTATTAGATTACGTAAACATAAATTAGTTGAGGAATATTATTTTAAATATTCTTTTAAAGTAAACTCATTCGAGGTTTAATTGTTTATTGATTAATATTTAATTATTTATTATTTATTAAATGATTTATTTATGATTTACAAAAATCATAAAACCTGATTTAAAATACTTTCTAATTTTCGGAAAATCATTCGAATAATTTCAGAACGTCGGAGAATATTATCTCGACTTATTTTAAATATTTTGAATATAGTTTCAAAAGAAACTCCCCCTCATTTATTTATCTGTTGACAATGGTCAACTCACATTATCCTAGTACTTCCTCCGAAAATTCTCGGAAGTACATATATATATATATACATATGAGACAAGCTGTTCCTATCAACAAGCAAAACATTTGGGGAACTTCGATATAGTTCGATGATTCCAAGTATATGATAGGATTTCCTAAAGGACAAAGGAGGGGTAGGATCCAAGTACTTCGTGTATTGGATAGACTGTCGGTACCGTAGGAGACAGTACTATATGTACCTAAGGACCTGCGAAGTGTGTGTATACCCGAAATGAGGACACATAGCTCGTATGCGGAAATGGTGATAACCGGGATACAAAGGTGTCGTCCTTCTTCTAGTAGAAAAGGTTACTGTTTCTGTAGTACGACTGATCATCGTATGCGGTGGCTCCAGTGAATGTCCTATATTCTTCCAATTGGAATTGAGATGCAATACCGTAACCCAAGCCTAGGTGCTGGGTTTACCATTAAGGTATTTGTAGACTAATAAGTCAATCAAAGAATTATTTTGAAAAGAGGTGTGTATCACCAAGAAAACTACTTTGAATAAATACGTATCCTTGTACGGAGTAATATAATTTCCTTCAACAGTCTTTTCATACTGTTGATTATTATGTGTAACGCCCCCAAATCCGGGGTCAGGGGATTTGGTCGTCACGATGAAACCTCAATCCAAAATAACCTGTTAAATCAAATAATAAATGCCAGCGGAAGATATTTATCATTTATGACCCCAACTAATCCAAGATCTTTTAAGGTTACAGTTCTAGAAACAAGATATCCAAATTCCACAAATAAATTTTTCTCACTTTCTTTTAAAACTCTTTTCAACAAATCTCAACTCAAAACTAAACCCACTAGTATAACTTCGAAATGAAGTGTACTAGGCCCAAATACAATACACAATTATAATATAATATAATATAAACAACTTTACACAAAAGAACTTACACTAATTCGCAAACCCTGGACCAACCACCTTCCAAGAGCTTCTTCTTGCTTCCTCGAATTACGCGGCTAAACAGCAAGCTAATCCTCACTGGAGGTTAAATTTGAAAACAGGCAAGTATGAGCGAAAGAAATGCTCAGCAAGTTCATTATGACATATATATGGTCGTTTTGATATAAAATCGACATCTGCATCAGCGCAGAACATTTAAAAATCATAATTGGTGAATCATAAAATTTTAGTTGAGGAATCCCAGAATTGATTCCTTAATTGTATTCAAAACCATTTTGATATTTTTGAGCGAAATGCTTCAACACTACTTTGAATCTTGACGAGAATAAAACTCGTAAAACAGTGTTTACGGAAATATCGTAATCACAATAACATGAAACAATGATTATGGATTGAATCATAAACTTTACTCAAAACCGAACTCTTGAAATTAATACTTATTTTGTTATCATATCAAATTAGATATCACTACGAACTTTGATGCTCACAACATCCCATACTGAAGTCAACACCAATCATCTGTACTAATACCACCTTTGATATTTAACAACAACGTAAGTATAAGCATAAATCAGAATCTGAATCAAAACTGCATTTTACCATTATTCCAAAACAGAAACAGTTGAGAAATTATTTATTCTATGAATATCAAAAATGATATGATAATTTAGATTAAGATCATCCTCCGACGGACGTACTATCACATGCTGATCAGCCCGTGTGATAGCACAAGGTCATGATTCGTAGAAACGTGACCCCAAAAACATGAGTACTCAAACAAAAAGGCATAACTAGCCTGTGGCAAAATGGTGTCATAATATTCATATGGCACTTAGAAATAGCCCTCCGCTGGACCGTCCGTCCCGGTCACTTATGCAATTATGATCCAATCTTAAAACCTTTTATTAAAATGGGGTCATAATAATCGACACCCGAAATAATTTTATTCCCCCAATTCTTGGGTAGGAATATTCGCAACCAAATCACTTTTCTCAAAATTCAAAACATTTATAAATCCGATAATTGGATAAGTAAAATCACTTGACTATTCGGAACATAGAATAGCAGAGGGTACTTGCATAAATATAATCATTTAATTTAGCGATATGTAAAACATTTATCAATTCTAAACTGAGAATAGGGAAAGCAATACTTGCATCAAAAGATTTAAAATAAATATCACTTGAATAATAAGTGATGATAGGGATACTTGCATAATATGAATTGAATTAAACGTCACTTGAATGATAAGTGAGGTTAGGGTACTTGCATAATATGAATCGAAATAAACGTCACTTGAATGATAAGTGAAGTCAATGTACTTGCCTTTGGGTTTTAGCAGTTAGTCACACTCGTAAAGACGCATCTATTCTGACATTCTGTCTTAAAACATCACCGTCTTTCTTTTCAACACTTTATTGATGTACTGCTCCTGCGATTGCTAGAAGCCAGATATCCAATACCATTCCATTCCATTCTTTATCCAATGTCTTGTCTTGATCAACTCGAATGATCCGCATCTATAATTAAAATATACAACTTTAATTGTCTAATCGATAACCACTCGACGAACTACGCGTCAAAATCCTATCGTCTACCCATACGATAGCCCGCACATAAATATAACAGATAAACACAAGACTTTTGATCCACATACACACATAATTCATATAGCACATAAGCACATAACTCATATATCACATAACTCGTATCACACACGCCTCGGTTCGTCAAAAGGTTCGACTCGATACGTTTAAAACTGAAATCGGGTCAAAAATATGATTTATCGATGAATAATCGACTTAGAATGATTCGTAAACCAAGCGACCTTTCAAAACAAAATGATTTGGGTCTCGAAAGTATTTTTATTGAAATCGGAATATTTTTCTGAGTCTGCACGCGTTCGTTTCGTATTAAACGGACGAACGGTTTATTTATTATGAATTTTTGAACATTTTTCGGAATTAAAACGGGTCTCCGAATCATTTATAACTAAAGAATAGTGCTCGAACACTCGAAATAATTTTATAAGAATTATTGAGCTTGGAAAATAATTTAAAATAATATTCTCTTGGAAATCGGACAGCACCTCCTCTATTTCTCGGACTGCCAGTCGATATCATATCGACACAACCAACAACAATCAACACAATAATATATATTTACGCATATAAACACTCCAGAAATGAATAACACGGCCACCTAAACCAAAACTCGGACCAAAAGTGACTTCTCCAACAATTTCTAAAAATTATGAAATAAATATATAAACACTAACATGCTATAATATACACAAGTACGAAGGCAGAATTTCGGAATCGTTACCCAAAATAAATTCTGATCAACCCGAAGAGAAAATCTGATGTCCGGAAAATATCTCCAGAAAAATCCGAAATTAATAGCGATATATATATACACGCTGAGATGCCATGTGGAGTAATCACCACCTCCAAACTCTTTTTCTACGCCCCGAAAATAAATTAAAACGGAAATATAACGGAAATATGCCCCGCAATTTTTCTTTTCAAAACCTTGCAATATATATACCTATGCGTAGGTATCGAAGCGCTGATCGTTTATATATATACCAATTGAAATTTGGATATACGGTTGAGAAGATATGAATTTTTGAAAATTAAAAGTATATAAACAGGAGAGAGACAGAGAGACAGAAGGGAGGAGAAGCTGTTGTGGTAAAAAGGAAATTGGGGGGGGGGTTTGTTTTGTTCACGGGTGGCAGGTGGGGTGGTGGCCTCCTGCCACGTTTTCTCTTTTTTTTTTTTTTTTTTTTAACAGATTACAGCAACATATCCTTATTTATATCTGAAAATTTTGTTTTGCCCCGCATTTCTCAACTTATCGAATAAACGCGCAGGTAAATAAAATCAGAAAATTACCAAACAAATTCTAAAATTCTCAGAATAATTAAAAACTAATAAAATAAAATTTTTATAATTTTTAAAGCATTTTTGACTTGCGCACTATACCCGCACTATACGATTTAACGAACCGAGCTGCACTTAAAACAAATCCAGAAAATCACGAAAATAGTCTTAAAATGTTACAAATATCCCGAAGTTTATAAAAACATAAATTTTGAAATTTTAAAATAATTTTTGAAACGCAATTTATACCCGCTTTTATCAATTAAACGATTCAACGCGCGGGTAAAATTAATCCTAAAAATTCTCAAAATAATTTTAAAATTCTCATAATATTCCAAACTTAAATAAATATGAGTTTCATAATTTTTGAAAAATTTTAGAATTAAATACGGATTTTACAAATAAATGAAATCAGAAAATCATACAGGGCTAAATAATTGATGAAATATTGATTTCTAAATTTTATAAAATCCCAAAAATAATTATTGTAATTATAAAGTCATAAAAATATTTTTGAAAGATAATTTAAATATTTATGAAATTAGATTTTCAATAAAATCACTTTTAAAGACAAAAACAAAACGATACGACTCAGTATTTAATAATACAAATAATCCTCAATCACAACTAAGTCACACACAATTAATATTACATACAACACATAGCAGACAGAATATCCATCCAATCCCTAATATTACTAAACGAACTCAATTTACCGATATCAATAAAATGATAAGTTTTCAAATAAACTTTTGAAAATAATACTTTTAAGAGAATATTTTTAGAAATTAACAAGGATCGATTTAACACTCAACAATTAGCACATTACCATTTAATAACACAAACTCGTCAAACAGGAATAAAATATCCACCATTTTATTCCTTCTAAATCAGAAAATCACATAAACATATTCAAATATTAATAATAATAATTCTGAAAATACGGGATATCACAATCTACCCTCCTTATAAGGATTCCGTCCTCGGAATCAGCAGAAGAAAGCACTAATTATTCTTCTAGCCAACTTTTCATTTCCAAATAACCTCAATTTTCCATAATCTCAAATAAATCTTGTATTCCTTGTATAATAAAACTTTTATAGGAGCTTCACTGTGCACCACTGTTCCATTCACCTTTTTTTTTGACCAATTCTTCAATAGAATCACTTTTTACTGATCGCGAGAAAGAAGAATAGAAAGAAAGATAGAGAGAAGAAAATAAAGATAGATAAAGAGAGAAATAAAGAAACAGATTGACTTCGGTATATGCCACTCATATTTTAATCGCATTGCAGTCCACTGTCGTCCTTCGTAATTTCATCACATCGCCTTACTTTGACTTGAACAGGATACTCAACTTAACTTGATTGGCATACCTTCGAATATTTGGAATGATAAAATCATAGAATTTCAAAAAGAAGAGACTTTGACACCATGACGGAACCAAAATCTGAATTTGAGAAAAAGTATTGTTGAAATAAAAGAATAACTGAGAGATCAATATGATCAAACGAACTTGGTATTGCGTGTCCAAATTAAGACACTACTAAAGGTTGTTAACCTTCATGTATTCACAACACACACAAGTGATGGCGTCCCATCCAACTCCTATCACACAGACAGGTATACCTTGTGTCCCTTATAGTTAAGGTTGTTCATCTCAGTCAGAATAAAAGAATATGAAAGAAATTGAAAATCAACTGAATAAAGCTGACAAGATTTCAAAGCTGACATTTCTGAAGGAAATGAAATCCAGAGAACAAAATTATGTCCCCAAATGAGCAAATGGTGTCACATCATTAAGAAACCATCCACCAAATAAGAAAATTGGAATTAATTACCATAAGTTGACAGAGCTATCAAAACCTGAAAAAAATAGGCTTCATGACAACCTCTGGCACATTTAAAACACAGATAGGATTGAAAATGAGTGTTAGGGAATATATCCTCTAACAATCACTTCTTTTGAGAGATGTCAAAATGAATTATAGAAAGAAAAGGTATTGCCAAAGTCTTAATATTTATCTTCAATTTGAACTCTCCAGTTGACTCGCCATCTGATTCTAGACGCTTCTTCATGTTCCAAAGATATCGATAATATCCATCGTCGTCGAATCGTAGTAGCCTCGAAAGATTCCACCATATAAGTTTTGCAACTGCCAGGAGTTCCATCTAGCTCAGCACAACCATCTCAAACGAATACGCCTATCTTAACTTATTCGTTGGTACTATATCCAATAGTCCAACAGGAACTCGATATGAGCTCAAGCGTCCTCACATAGCTATACACACTCCTACACACTCTCGTTTCTATTTTACTATAACCTCAGCTCTGATACCAACCTGTAACGCCCCCAAATCCGGGGTCAGGGGATTTGGTCGTCACGATGAAACCTCAATCCAAAATAACCTGTTAAATCAAATAATAAATGCCAGCGGAAGATATTTATCATTTATGACCCCAACTAATCCAAGATCTTTTAAGGTTACAGTTCTAGAAACAAGATATCCAAATTCCACAAATAAATTTTTCTCACTTTCTTTTAAAACTCTTTTCAATAAATCTCAACTCAAAACTAAACCCACTAGTATAACTTCGAAATGAAGTGTACTAGGCCCAAATACAATACACAATTATAATATAATATAATATAAACAACTTTACACAAAAGAACTTACACTAATTCGCAAACCCTGGACCAACCACCTTCCAAGAGCTTCTTCTTGCTTCCTCGAATTACGCGGCTAAACAGCAAGCTAATCCTCACTGGAGGTTAAATTTGAAAACAGGCAAGTATGAGCGAAAGAAATGCTCAGCAAGTTCATTATGACATATATATGGTCGTTTTGATATAAAATCGACATCTGCATCAGCGCAGAACATTTAAAAATCATAATTGGTGAATCATAAAATTTTAGTTGAGGAATCCCAGAATTGATTCCTTAATTGTATTCAAAACCATTTTGATATTTTTGAGCGAAATGCTTCAACACTACTTTGAATCTTGACGAGAATAAAACTCGTAAAACAGTGTTTACGGAAATATCGTAATCACAATAACATGAAACAATGATTATGGATTGAATCATAAACTTTACTCAAAACCGAACTCTTGAAATTAATACTTATTTTGTTATCATATCAAATTAGATATCACTACGAACTTTGATGCTCACAACATCCCATACTGAAGTCAACACCAATCATCTGTACTAATACCACCTTTGATATTTAACAACAACGTAAGTATAAGCATAAATCAGAATCTGAATCAAAACTGCATTTTACCATTATTCCAAAACAGAAACAGTTGAGAAATTATTTATTCTATGAATATCAAAAATGATATGATAATTTAGATTAAGATCATCCTCCGACGGACGTACTATCACATGCTGATCAGCCCGTGTGATAGCACAAGGTCATGATTCGTAGAAACGTGACCCCAAAAACATGAGTACTCAAACAAAAAGGCATAACTAGCCTGTGGCAAAATGGTGTCATAATATTCATATGGCACTTAGAAATAGCCCTCCGCTGGACCGTCCGTCCCGGTCACTTACGCAATTATGATCCAATCTTAAAACCTTTTATTGAAATGGGGTCATAATAATCGACACCCGAAATAATTTTATTCCCCCAATTCTTGGGTAGGAATATTCGCAACCAAATCACTTT
The DNA here is from genome assembly GCF_009905375.1 of Apium graveolens. NCBI lineage: Eukaryota > Viridiplantae > Streptophyta > Magnoliopsida > Apiales > Apiaceae > Apium > Apium graveolens. Next base: position 143,230,523 of record NC_133651.1, on the reverse strand, counting down.
TCTCAAAATTCAAAACATTTATAAATCCGATAATTGGATAAGTAAAATCACTTGACTATTCGGAACATAGAATAGCAGAGGGTACTTGCATAAATATAATCATTTAATTTAGCGATATGTAAAACATTTATCAATTCTAAACTGAGAATAGGGAAAGCAATACTTGCATCAAAAGATTTAAAATAAATATCACTTGAATAATAAGTGATGATAGGGATACTTGCATAATATGAATTGAATTAAACGTCACTTGAATGATAAGTGAGGTTAGGGTACTTGCATAATATGAATCGAAATAAACGTCACTTGAATGATAAGTGAAGTCAATGTACTTGCCTTTGGGTTTTAGCAGTTAGTCACACTCGTAAAGACGCATCTATTCTGACATTCTGTCTTAAAACATCACCGTCTTTCTTTTCAACACTTTATTGATGTACTGCTCCTGCGATTGCTAGAAGCCAGATATCCAATACCATTCCATTCCATTCTTTATCCAATGTCTTGTCTTGATCAACTCGAATGATCCGCATCTATAATTAAAATATACAACTTTAATTGTCTAATCGATAACCACTCGACGAACTACGCGTCAAAATCCTATCGTCTACCCATACGATAGCCCGCACATAAATATAACAGATAAACACAAGACTTTTGATCCACATACACACATAATTCATATAGCACATAAGCACATAACTCATATATCACATAACTCGTATCACACACGCCTCGGTTCGTCAAAAGGTTCGACTTGATACGTTTAAAACTGAAATCGGGTCAAAAATATGATTTATCGATGAATAATCGACTTAGAATGATTCGTAAACCAAGCGACCTTTCAAAACAAAATGATTTGGGTCTCGAAAGTATTTTTATTGAAATCGGAATATTTTTCTGAGTCTGCAAGCGTTCGTTTCGTATTAAACGGACGAACGGTTTATTTATTATGAATTTTTGAACATTTTTCGGAATTAAAACGGGTCTCCGAATCATTTATAACTAAAGAATAGTGCTCGAACACTCGAAATAATTTTATAAGAATTATTGAGCTTGGAAAATAATTTAAAATAATATTCTCTTGGAAATCGGACAGCACCTCCTCTATTTCTCGGACTGCCAGTCGATATCATATCGACACAACCAACAACAATCAACACAATAATATATATTTACGCATATAAACACTCCAGAAATGAATAACACGGCCACCTAAACCAAAACTCGGACCAAAAGTGACTTCTCCAACAATTTCTAAAAATTATGAAATAAATATATAAACACTAACATGCTATAATATACACAAGTACGAAGGCAGAATTTCGGAATCGTTACCCAAAATAAATTCTGATCAACCCGAAGAGAAAATCTGATGTCCGGAAAATATCTCCAGAAAAATCCGAAATTAATAGCGATATATATATACACGCTGAGATGCCATGTGGAGTAATCACCACCTCCAAACTCTTTTTCTACGCCCCGAAAATAAATTAAAACGGAAATATAACGGAAATATGCCCCGCAATTTTTCTTTTCAAAACCTTGCAATATATATACCTATGCGTAGGTATCGAAGCGCTGATCGTTTATATATATACCAATTGAAATTTGGATATACGGTTGAGAAGATATGAATTTTTGAAAATTAAAAGTATATAAACAGGAGAGAGACAGAGAGACAGAAGGGAGGAGAAGCTGTTGTGGTAAAAAGGAAATTGGGGGGGGGGTTTGTTTTGTTCACGGGTGGCAGGTGGGGTGGTGGCCTCCTGCCACGTTTTCTCTTTTTTTTTTTTTTTTTTTAACAGATTACAGCAACATATCCTTATTTATATCTGAAAATTTTGTTTTGCCCCGCATTTCTCAACTTATCGAATAAACGCGCAGGTAAATAAAATCAGAAAATTACCAAACAAATTCTAAAATTCTCAGAATAATTAAAAACTAATAAAATAAAATTTTTATAATTTTTAAAGCATTTTTGACTTGCGCACTATACCCGCACTATACGATTTAACGAACCGAGCTGCACTTAAAACAAATCCAGAAAATCACGAAAATAGTCTTAAAATGTTACAAATATCCCGAAGTTTATAAAAACATAAATTTTGAAATTTTAAAATAATTTTTGAAACGCAATTTATACCCGCTTTTATCAATTAAACGATTCAACGCGCGGGTAAAATTAATCCTAAAAATTCTCAAAATAATTTTAAAATTCTCATAATATTCCAAACTTAAATAAATATGAGTTTCATAATTTTTGAAAAATTTTAGAATTAAATACGGATTTTACAAATAAATGAAATCAGAAAATCATACAGGGCTAAATAATTGATGAAATATTGATTTCTAAATTTTATAAAATCCCAAAAATAATTATTGTAATTATAAAGTCATAAAAATATTTTTGAAAGATAATTTAAATATTTATGAAATTAGATTTTCAATAAAATCACTTTTAAAGACAAAAACAAAACGATACGACTCAGTATTTAATAATACAAATAATCCTCAATCACAACTAAGTCACACATAATTAATATTACATACAACACATAGCAGACAGAATATCCATCCAATCCCTAATATTACTAAACGAACTCAATTTACCGATATCAATAAAATGATAAGTTTTCAAATAAACTTTTGAAAATAATACTTTTAAGAGAATATTTTTAGAAATTAACAAGGATCGATTTAACACTCAACAATTAGCACATTACCATTTAATAACACAAACTCGTCAAACAGGAATAAAATATCCACCATTTTATTCCTTCTAAATCAGAAAATCACATAAACATATTCAAATATTAATAATAATAATTCTGAAAATACGGGATATCACATTATGGCTGAGCATTATTGCTCACTCTTGCTTTCTTTTAAATGTCACAACACAACAGATTACCAATATGCCGGCATGGGACTTAGTCACTTGAAATCGTGGGGAGAATCCCTTACAACTTTGTCTCAGGTGGACCAGAATATCCATATAGGTATAAAATGCTAGTAGTAATTATTGTACCTTCATGTAGAGGTTACGAATAATTGTTTAAGATCCTGTAAAGTATATTTGAGTTTTAATAACAGATGATACTTGTTGTACATCATTTCTAAGGCTATAACTTGTGAGTGTGTGAGATTGGGGGTCTGTGATATGGAAATATTGGATTATTGAGTTAATGCAGGTTACAGATGATTGAAGGATTGTGTGTCGACCCCGATTCCTGACCCCAGATTTGGGGGTGTTACAAAGTTGCATGGAAGAGTCTATCAGACAAAGGACTCAAACCTCAAATTCCTTAGATCTCTACCAAAGGAATGGAAGACAGTCTCACTAAGAAACTCTCAAGATTACAAGGAATTTACCTTGGGAAGACTGTATGGGATTTTAAAGACCTATAAGCTTAAAATAGAGCAAGATGAGAAGCTGGAGAAAGGAAAGAAGAAGTGAGGATCCATTGCATTGGTTGCTGAGCAAGAGAGAGAGAAAGAGATAAAGATAGAAGTTGTGGAATCTGCACCAAACCCTAGAGTTTGTGAAGGCAAAGGAATAGGGCTAGTAGCTGAACATGAATACCATCTCAATCAAGATGATATGGATGACATAGATGAGCATCTGGCTTTTCTATCTAGAAGATTTGTCAAACTCAAATTCAAGAAGAATTTTGGAGCATCTAAGTCAAATAGAAATATGGTTTACAAGTCAAAATTTAAATGTTTCAAGTGTGGCTTGAGCGGTCATTTTGCAAGTGAGTGCAGAAAGCCTGATTCTGATAGAAAGAAGTTTGAGCCTGTTGATTACAAAAAGAAATATTTTGAACTGCTCAAACAGAAGGAAAGGGCTTTTCTAACTCAAGAAAATGACTGGGCTGCTGATGGATTGGATGAAGATGAGGAAACAAGCTATTTCAATCTAGCCCTGATGGCCAAATCAGATGAAGCAGAAGTTAGTTCTTCAAGTAATCAGGTAATCACCACTATTATAGAACATTTATCTAAAGTTGAGTGTAATGATGCTATAAATGACATGTCAACAAAATTATATCATTTGCGTGTTACCCTCAAATCACTCTCTAAAGAAAACACTAAGATTAAAAAAAATAATTTGTTTTTGAGTGAAAGAAACAATGTGTTAGAAACTCAATTTTTTGAGTTTGAGAAATTGAAGATAAAATGCAAGATTGCTAAGGATGAACTAACTAAATTCTTAAAGAAAGAGGAGATTTTAAGAAAGCAACTTAAACGAGAACAGGAAGTAATTAAGGCATGAAAATCATCCAGAGATGTCCATGCTCAAATTACTAAAGTTCAAGGTATAGTTTCCTTCTGTGATGAAGCCTGGAAAAAGAGCAAAGAGAAACTGAATTCTAACTTGGAGGAAGGACTCTCAACGGATGTGGATTTGACGGATAATGAAGGTTATCCATCGAATGATCAAATGAATTATCCGTCGAAAGACAAGGAACCACATTCATCGAGTTAAAAAAAGCCAGTTAGCAAGGAGAAACTAGATTCTAATTTGGTAGAATGACTTTCTACAGATGTAGATTCAACGGATGATGAATGTCATCTGTTGAAAGATCTAAAGGATCATCAATTGAGTGAGAAAAAGCCAATTAGCAAAGCTAAACTAGCTAAGCTAAATGAGAAATATGGATTAGTTTCCAAGAACTTTGTTTAAGGAGAAACAAGTCAAGTGCAAAAGAACAAGAGAGCTAATATAAGGCATCTTCCAATCAAGCAATTGAATGACAGATTGGAGAAAACTGAGGTTAAAGTAGAATCTAAAAGGAAAATAATAGAAATGGGAAAGTAGGAATTAACAAACATAACCACTACAAACCTGATAAATATGCACCTAGAAAAACCTGTGTAAAGTGTGGTAGTGTTAATCATTTGTCTGTTAATTACAAACTTTCTATGCCTGCACCCATGTCTGCACCTTCCTTATTTCCTAACATGCCTATAATGCCTGTGAAAGTTATGCCTGAACATAATTTGAATGCACAATTTGCTAATATTCCATTTGCACAAAATCATTACTATGCTATATTTAGTATGCCTCAAATGCCATTTAGCATGCCTTACTAGAATAACATGTTTACACAGAATATGCCTTTCCATGTTAACCAACATGTGCATGATAATTCTGTAATGATGAATGGTTTTAAAGGTTCTACTCAAATGACTAAGGATGAATCTCAGATACCTAAGTCAAATGAGGACAAGCCTAAGAAACCTAAGAAAAAGGCTAACGAAACAGGACCCAAGGAAACTTGGGTACCAAAATCAACTTGATTTGATTTTGTTGTGTGCAGGGAAACAGAAAAAATCTTTGGTATTTTGATAGTGGGTGCTCAAGGAACATGACTAAAGATTCTACCCTGCTCACTGAGTTCAAGGAGAGAGCTGGCCCAAGTATTACTTTTGGAGATGACAACCAGGGTTATACTATGGGATATGGCTTGATTTCTAAAGACAATGTCATTATTGAGGAAGTTGCCCTAGTGGATAGACTCAAGCATAATCTGTTGAGTATTAGCCAGCCTTGTGACAAGGACAACTCAATAACATTTAATTCTGAGGCCTGTGTTGTGATCAACAAGAAAAACAACAAAGTGGTTCTCACTGGAGTGAGAAAAGGAATTATGTATCTAGCTGACTTCAACTCATCAAATGCAGAATCTGTCTCTTATCTCTTCAGCAAGGCAAGTCAAGATGAAGTTGGCTATGGTACAAGAAGTTGTCCCATCTTAACTTCAAGACTATGAATGAACTAGTCAGGAAAGATTTGGTAAGAGGCATTCCTCAAGTGGAGTTCTTAAAGGGTGGATTGTGTGATGCATGTCGGAAAGGAAAAAAGATCAAGGCATCATTCAAAAAGAAGCTTGATTCAACAATTGAAGAAAAATTACAATTACTACACATGGATCTATTTGGACCAGTCAATGTGTTGTCCATCTCAAAAAAAAATACTGCCTAGTAATTGTGGATGATTTCTCAAAGTTCTCTTGGACATATTTTCTCAAACCCAAAGATAAAGCTAGTGAAATCATCATCAATCACATAAGGCAAGTCAAAAATCATCCTGACTTCAAGGTTAGAAGAATCAGGAGTGACAATGGAACTGAGTTCAAGAATTTCTGTGATGAGATTGTTTTGTGAAGTAAATGAGATCATGCATGAGTTCTCAAAAGCAAGAACCCCACAACAAAATGGAGTGGTGGAAAGGAAGAACATATCTCTTATTGAAGCTGCAAGAACAATGCTAGATGTAACGCCCTCTAGACCCGGGGTATAAGTCTGGGGGTTACTAGCTAATTACCAAACCTGTACAATCTGATTAACAATTAATAAAGAAATGAAATTAAACCCCTTTAACACTAACCAGGATCTTTTTAGGTTGAAGTACGAAAACAAGAACCACTAACTACTTTTATTACAAACCAACATTCAAAGTCTCACAAACTCTCTTTATTACAAACCATTGTCTAATTCATTTTAAACTAAGTTCAACTTTTGGTCAAACACACACACATACTATCTATCAACACTCCACCTGCTCGGGCAACTCAAAGCTTTCTTCCTGGATTGGGATTAACACCTTGGGTATAAGAGGATCCCGAGGCTTGACTCGCTTCTTTACCACTCGAGTCCTGATTGGTTTCATATTCCTTTTTAACTGAAAACAATAAGGTGAATAACAACAAAAGGGGTGAGCCAAAAGTTCCTCAACAAGTCCACAAACATATAAACAGTGTTAAAGCATTTTAAATGAATCCGCCATCCCAGGTATATCTGCCAAGATATAACCTCACGAGAATAGAAAGAAGGCCATTACTGGCGAGTAGAAATAAACTAAACTGGACACAAGTTCACATCTATATTCTGCTGATCAGTCAGAATATAATGCAGATCCATATCTCAATATATAGATCCAGTCGGGTACCCAGGCACTACGGCCCACGTCGAGGCACCAGTCATCCCGGTCCTCAGGATTAAGACACACTCAATCCCAAAATATCATTATCCAGTCCATCGCTTAGCAACCGGGACAATCGGTATGCTTTGATATATTCCAAACACTAGAATATATCAATCTCTATGTGTTACCAACATAATATGAATCAAGAATCCAAAGAAACGGAGAAATCAAGAATTGAAATGAAATATGAACAAAGGAATAGGAATTGTATATAAGTGATCAAGAACAATAATCAAGAGAATATAAATGTGATAAATATTTGAATTAATATCACTATTCTGAAAGTAGAATAGAGGAAAAACTTGCCTTCTGCGCGACTTACTGCAATTGAATCACTTATGTCTATCACCTTGGACTATTACCGACTCAACTGGCCTGGCTGGCTTAGCTTCTGTTGGCAAAACAGACTGGTTAAGTCATGTCATACTTCATTTGCATCTTGAATTGACTTCAAACCGATCCTAACATCTACCCATGCGCTTATGACTGACTCATGTATTACATATAAGCAAGTAAGACTCGATTAACCACGTAATACACATAAGCACATAATCATTTTTATGGTTAAAATAATTTTTAAAACCAAAATCGACTCGTTGATCGTTCAACTGATCGTTATCTGACTCGTTTCCCATTTTTCCGGAATTTTTCGGACTCGTCTCGGCATGTAACTTGACTGATAATCAAACAAGTCACAAAATCAACTAACTTCTAAAAGAAATTAAGCTTTGATATTATTTTTAATGAAAAGGATTCATTTTTCTGAGTTAACAGGCTTTCGTTTCACGCAAAACGGACTAACGGTTGAATTATTATTAATTAAATACTGATAATTCCATTTATTAATCATTATAAATAATTATTACTAATTTTTAAAACCCAAAAATAATTTTTAAATCATTATTTAAGAAAATCAGAATTAAAAATAATTTTTCTATAATTTTTGAAATTAAAATGAATTTATTATGATTTATTGAAAATTATTTGATTAATTATCCAAATAATTAATCACTTTTTAAATAATTAATAAGTAATAAATAAATAATAAATAATTAAGAAAATAATTCAATATGATTTTTAGAAAATAATTCAGAATTATTTATAATATAAATTAATTAATTAAATTATTAATTAATCAATTTACAAAATAAATAAAACTGATTTTTTTAAAATTAATAAAAATAAAAAGTAAAAAAAATTTCCAGAAACAGTTGTCAGAAAACCATCCCCGACAAAATCAGATCAAACCCGGGTATTTTACACGGGTCAAACGGGTCAAAATCCGGGTCGTGAAGAACACGCCGGATTTTGCCCAGAATCCGGCCACCGGTGCAGAATCCGGTGAGCCACTTTCAGGCCAAAAACGGAACCGTTTGGTTCGTTTTTCACAAGGTTTCAATTCCAAATCGTTTTGGCAATCTAATTCTGGCAATAACATCACAGAATAACCCTTGGGTCATCTTCTCCGATCAAAATCGACATGAACTCCGGTCAAAAACCTAAATCATTCATTTGTACATAAAATCAAACGTTATATAGTGCAAAATGAAGCTAAGAACATATACAATCAAAGCCCTAACATTACAAGAACCAAATATTCACAGAAATCATCGAGTTGTGTTTTGAAAATTCGACCTAAACCCTAGAAATCGTGAATCATTATCCAAGTATCGTTTGTTCAATTAAACACCATGAATCGACTGTAAATCATCTAACAAAGCTATATCAATCATCAAAACATCAAAATAACCCCAGAATCAAAAAGCCCTAACTCGAACATAAACCCTAGAAATCAAAAATCAAAAACGATGCAATAAAACGTGAAATTGATGTAAGAAACAGAAAGAACGGATCAAAACCTACGATTTGAGTACTTGAATCACACGATTTGATGCTGTAATAAGTGAGAAATCACGACTTGATTCTTCGACCCGAACCTGTTCTTCCCGACCCGATTTCAGAGAATTTTTGGTAATTTTGCAGATTTTAATGATTAATTATAATTAATTAAATAAAAATTAGGCTATTTATAGTAGTAAAAATAATACTCCTAATTAAAATTAAGGGGCTAATTATACATTAAATAAAAATATTGGGCCCTAATTTTTATAATTTTTGAGTATTAAAATTTAATTTATAAATATTTTATATATGCAATATATATGCCAAAAATTCCCAAAAATTATGAATAATGCAAAAATGCAAAGAAATAATATAAATGAAAGTCCTATAATTTTATAAAAATAAAAATGTGATTTTTGTGGGGTTTTTGACACCCAATGGGGCCCGGAAAAATCATTTTTCGCAAAACGAGAAAATTTATAAATTATCTAGATGTTCAGAACAAGGCGATTGTAAAAGCCATTTGATGAAAAATAAGGCCCATTATTTTATTTGAAATACTGGCTTTAAAATCATCGTTTGGGTCGTAAAACATTTGAAATAAAACCTAAAAATGCATAATAAAATATCTGAAAAATACCTTAAAAATACAGAAATGACATGGAATACACGTATCACATAACAGTTAGGGTTTATCAGATAATCACACATAAATGACACATTATTTCACATATTTTATTATAATCATGATATAATATAAACGTAAAGTTCCCAGTCGTTACACTAGAAGAATCAAAGTTACAAACATACTTTTGGGCAGAAGTTGTAAATACTACATGCTACACTCAGTATATTTCTTTGGTTAATCAAGCAAAATGCATGACACCTACCAATTGTTCATGAATAGGAAGCCAACATTAAACTTTCTGCATGTCTTTGGCTGTAAATGCTATATATTAAGGAATCAAACTGAGCAGCATGGAAAGTTTAATGCCAAAGTAGATGAAGGCATTTTTGTTGGGTATGTAGTTGAAAAAGCATACAGAGTCTACAATATTAGAACAAACATTGTTATGGAATCTGTACATGTTGTGTTTGATGATAAGAAGATTGAAGGACTGCAAGATGGAGATTTCCGTGAAAGCCTCAAATTTGACAATGTTGAGATGATTTATGATGATAGTGATGATGAAAGTGATCAAGAAATAATATCTAAGGATAATGTAGAAAAATCTACAATAAATGAAGCACATAATTCAACATCCGTTGAAAGACCTAGTGCATCATCCGTTGAGAGACAATCTGCATCATCCATCGAGACGCAAAGATCAATATCCGTTGAGTCATCAATAGAAGTTGAAAGCCAATACAGATCACAATCAGAAAGAACCCCAACTTCAAGTCAAAGATCCATAAACTCAGGGGGGGTTTCTTCTAATCAAAACTCAGTCACACATCAAGACAACTATGAGGCCTCTTCATCTAGAGCTAATCTACCACAACAGAGAAAATAGAATAGAGATCACCTATTTGAATTAATTATTGGTGATGCATCTTTAAGAGTGCAAACAAGGAAAGCAACTCAGGAAGAATGTCTATACAACAGCTTCCTGTCTCAGGAAGAGCCTAAAAAGGTAGAAGAAGCTCTGTTGGATCCTAATTGGGTTTTAGCTATGCAGGAGGAGCTAAACAAATTTGAAAGGAATAATGTTTGAAAGCTAGTACCCAAGCCTAAATGAAAGAATTCTATTGACACCAAGTGGGTATTTAGAAATAAGATGGATGAAAATGGCATAGTAGTCAGGAACAAAACCAGATTGGTTGCTAAGGGCTATTGTCAACAAGAAGGAATATATTTTGATAAGACCTTTGCTCCTGTTGCAAGACTTGAAGCCATCAGAATCTTTCTGGCATATGCGGCCCATGCCAATTTCAAGGTCTATCAAATGGATGTTAAAAGTACATTTCTGAATGGAGATTTGGAGGAGGAGGTCTATGTCAGTCAGCCTCCTGGTTTTGAAGATCCCAACTTTCCAGAATATGTCTACTATCTTTTTAAAGCACTTTATGGACTGAAGCAAGCACCTAAAGCCTGGTATGACACTTTATCAAAGTTTCTCTTAGAAACCATTTCACAAGAGGTACGGTTGATAAAACTTTATTCTTTAGAAATGTTAATGGTTCTAGTATACTTGTTCAAATTTATGTAGATGATATTATATTTGGCTCTACATATGAGAAACATTGCAAAAACTTTGCCAAATTGATGCAAAGAAAATATGAAATGAGCATGATGGGAGAACTAACTTACTTTCTTGGTTTACAAGTTAAGCAAGTTAGTGATGGAATATTCATTAGTCAAACCAAATATATTTATGATCTTTTAAAGAAGTTTGACTTAATGGATTGCACATCTGCAAAAAATCCCATAGCCACTGCTACTAAACTTGAATTAAAAACTACTGAAAAGTCTGTGGATATTTCAAGCTATAGAGGCATGGTTGGCTCACTTTTATATTTAACAGCTAGTAGGCCAGATATAATTTTTTCTACTTATCTTTGTGCTAGATTTCAGGCTAATCCTAGAGAATATCATTTAGTAGCTATTAAGCGAATTTTCATATGTCTTAAAGGAACACCAAAACTTGGCATTTGGTATCCTAGAGATTCTGGTTTTGATCTAACTGGGTATTCGAATGCAGATTATGTAGGTTGTAAAATTGATAAAAAAGTACTACATGAACCTATCAATTTCTGGGAAATAAGCTAGTATCTTGGTTCAGTAAAAAGTAGAATTCAGTCTCTACTTCTACAGCTGAGGCTGAATATATTGTTGCTCGTAATTATTGTGCAAAGATTTTATGGATGAAAAATCAATTGTTGGACTATGGTCTATAGGTGAATAAGATTCCTATTTTCTTTGATAACCCAAGTGCCATTGCAATTACTAAAAATCCAGGCGAGCATTCAAGGACCAAGCACATGGACATCAAGTACCATTTCATTAGAGAACATGTCATGAATGGTACTATGGAACTTCATTTTGTTCCAAGTGAGAAGCAACTTGCAGACATCTTCGCCAAGCCACTTGATGAATCCACCTTTACTAGGTTGGTAAGTGAGTTAGGTATGCTTAATTACTCTTAATTTGTTTTGATGTCTAAGAAATTTGAAACATAGCCAGAATAAAACTTGATGTTTCTTGTCAAAGATGAATTTTTGGCTAAGTCAGAATTTACATCTCAACGGATGTTCATTATCCGTTGAAAATGAATGTCCGTTGATTTTATCATCCGTCGAAATATCAAATATTATTTGTCTCGATGGATAATTGTTTAATCCTTATCCGTCAAATTACTTTCAATCTTAGCCGTTAATTCTAGGTATTGTTCGTCGTATTTACTTATATCCTGTAAGTATATTTCGATGGATATTCATTAGAATTTCGACAATTTATTTTATTTTAAACGTCTATTTTGGTCTAATTTCATTAGTTACTTTATTTTCTCCTTTTTACTTTTTAACCGTTTATTTCTGAGATAGTATAAAAGCCTATTTCATTTTCATGTTTACTTTTATCTTTCTCAAGAAATTACTCTAACTCTCTTCGTCTCCAAAGCAAAAACCCTCTTCTATGTAATTACTTTTACTCTCAGCAATGGCACCAATAGTCAAGATCATGTCCCAAACTAGGTTTGTTTATGAAAAGAACAACTTCGTCGTACTAGTGAACAAGGAGATTGCTGCTTCTGAAGATTACCACAAAATGATGGATTTCTTTCGAAGTTGCAAATTGAAATATGCTATGTTGGAGTCTCCTATCATCTATTGTGAAGTGGTTAAGGAGATATGAACTATTGTTGTTTATAACTCAAAGGACAACACTATTACCTTCACTCTTAAAGGTAAAAATTATTGCTTAAACAATGATATAATTCGTGCCTGTTTTCAATTGCCTGAGAATAATACACTAGTTCCACACACAGACACATATGTAAGCTCTATGCTTATTTCTATGGGTTATTCTTTTATACCTACCAAGCTAGGTAAGGTTAGGAGAAAAGGCCTTAGAAAGGAATTGAGCTTTCTCTGTTACTCTTTTATTGAAGTCTTTTTTGGAAAAATTAGCAATTTTGTTACTGTGACTTACTCACTTGTTGACATGCTGTACATGCTGTTTGGTGATAAGTAACATAATTTTAGTGAGTATATACAAACTAGGAGACATTAAGAAAAGATCCAAAAACATATATTATGTTAGATTCTTTATGTTACTTGTAACACCCCGGAAATATCGTGTAATTATTCTTATCAATAAATAATTATTATGTGATTATTACGTGAATTTTGGTGAATTATCTGATAATTAATATTAATATTTGTGTGTTTATATATGATATAATTAGGATATTTTAATTTTAATTATCAGAATCAAATATAGATAATTATGGTATTTTTATGGTAATTTTTAGATTATTTTATAATTTTATAAGGATTTATAGAATTAATAATGATTATTTTTACTTAATTATAAAATTACTTTTTAGAATCAGAATTTGTTAGTCCCTTAACAATATGACAAGAATTACAGAAGGGGGGTTGAATGGAATTCTTGAACCTTTTTCTCGAAATAAAAATGTTCTAACTCGAATATATATATAAGTGTGAATTGATTAGTACAATACGGAATAGTTACTTAAATGAATCAAAACACAATTAATTAAAAAACAAGAATCTTTAAAAAACTATCTAGTGGATTTGAATGATTCCACCAGAGATATATATTATATATCGAGAAAACCCTGTGTGCAAAATGCTCACAACTGCTTACAAATATTGAAAAACTTAGAGTACAAAGAAATGCTAAGTATTCTGCTTGCAAATGTTTCTCTGCTTTTGTAATAACCCCAAATTTTGGAATTTTTGAAATCCTTATGAATAGTGCTTTTTGCTGATTATGATGAATAAGAAAACTTTTCATACCACACTATGTAGGGGTTCTTTTATTGATCTTCTGAGATATTATTAGTACTCTATGTGGTATATAAGTGTACGTAAAGATCGTCAGAATCCAAATCCAAACACTTTGATGTTTCCCGAAAATCCACCAGATACCGGAAGAATTGAGTATAAGGTAACAGGTTAAAAAGGATTTAAATTCAAGGATTATAAGAGAGGATCATAAAAGGAATATAATGTATTGAGAAAGGTTAAGGAAACCCAAGTAATAAGATCACGGGTATGATCCCTCAAATGATAAACGAAAACGAAAGTTAAGTGAACCGTATAACAGATCAGCGGTCATTAGCCAAGTAATTAGAAGCTAATCAAAGAGGTTAGTGAGGATGATGTCATCAAACCAACAAGAAGAGGACAAGTGTGGAGGGTGATATCACATGATGACCAAAGCATGACATAAGGGAAGGAAGTGTGGTTGATTTATAACCACACAATTTTTCATGGTTAAAAATGATTAAAACAAAACAAAAATCAACCAACCAAGGCAAAATCAAAACAAATCACAAAAAACACAAAAGCTCTTCCCTTTTCTTCATCAAGCTCTCGGCTTTCCTTCATTTTCAAGGAGAAAAAAATCAAAATCCAAGATCCAAGCATTGTTAAATCATGAGGCAATTATCCAAGGTTCCTTATACATAGATATAGCTATCCCATGAATCTAAGCTTCAATTTCCTTCACAATCTCTTCCTAAAAATCATGGAAGAAGAGGGTGAATAGTGTTTTTCAAGAACTTAAATTTTTGTTCTTGAATTTTTGTTTAGATTAAGCTTGGATAAGGACTTTCAGGGTGATCCCAAACTAATTAGTTACTCCCACTCACAAGGAAGGTATAATCTCTTAACCTAGATTTGTTATTGAATGTTAAGAGCATAGTATAAGTATTATAGTTCATGAGAGGCTTGATTGTTGTGTATGTAGAGATTAGTTGGTTTTGTGGTTTTTTGGAGTTGTAGATCTTGATAATTAGTTAAAGAACTTAAGTAAGCTTTTAGTTCATGATTGGGAAGTAGTATAAGTTGATAATATTGAGTTTTTGGGGCTGTTATGGTGAAGTATGGATGGAGTTGGATTGTGATGTTGATTGTGGGTTGATTGTGGTTGATTTGGAGTGGTATAAATTTGGGTAATCGCGTAAACATAGCCGTCGTAATGCCCGATTTACCGTAGACTGTTTTTGTTCTTAACATCAGAACCCTTGAACTCACTATTAGGTTTTGACCATTGCCATGCTTAGATAGTTCATGTTACGAGCTTTGTTTTGATATGTGGTTCGTTTGAATCCGATGTACGGTTTAGGAGAAACGACCGTTTTAAGTAACGGCGTTTAGCGACCGAACCATTACCCCTCGCCTTACTTTGAAAACTTGGTTAAGGACTTTAAATGACTAATTGGGGTATGAAACAATTATGTTAAGTGGATTAGGTAGTTGGTAAGGTACTCGCGAAAGAATCGCCTTAAAACTCTTAATGGTTAATTTATTAAAAATAGTGGAGCCGAGGGTACTCGAACGACTTAGGTGATTCGTTAAGCGTAGGAGTGACCATAAGAAAACGTTAGGGTTCAATTGGTTAAAGTCTAGTTTCTTAAGCGACTGGGGTCCAATTCCAACTTATGTTGTTGTTCATAGGTTATCGGACCCACTCTAAGCTTAAGTCTATCCGGGAGCACTCAGGCAAGTTTTCTACCCGCTATACTGTTGTTTTGATGTATATATGTATATGCATTGTCTTGTGATAAATGCATGATGGTTAATTAGCAAATTCTTGCGATATTTTGTAGCATGTGATATGGTATATATGCATGCCTGTTTCGTAATCTTGATACATATATCTGTTGATTCAGTTATTAATACCTATGCTAGAGATAAGCGGTATTTGCGTATACCCTTAGTATAGGGGACCCAAAGGTGAACATTTTTCTAAAATCGGGAGTCGATGTTCCCGAGTATATATATATATGAATAGTTTTCAAGGCTATTATTCGAATAAGGTTTATTCGATAACTTTATTTTTATTTAATGAATATTATTTTGAATATTCATTCGAGGGATTATGACTCCGTTTATTTTATTTAATGAATATTATTTTGAATATTCATTCGAGGGCTTATGACTCCGTTTATTTTATTAATGAATATTATTTTGAATATGCATTCGAGGACTTATGACTCCGATTAATTACTAATTATTATTCTTTATTTTATTAAGGAATAATGTGTCGATAATCAAACTCACTTTTGATTATTCAAATAAAGATAGTACTTTCGTATAAGTATATCTTTGGTTATTTAATATTCATTGCAAGTATAAGTTTTAAAGCTTCTACTTCAATTATTTTTATAAAGATTATTCTTTATGGGAATATTATTTAAATAATAATATTCATATATTTTCTAATATATTGGGACTGATTTATTTTACTAAATCAACATCACTCCAAACATTCTTAAAAATGTTTTCGAGTCTTCGAAATGATTTTAAAGGTTAGGGCGGATCCCAAAACTCATTTTTATATTTAAGATCCTCCTTTCGAAGGGGATTTAAATACTCGCTCAAAACCTGAGGGATCCGGCTCTATGGGGTGTTTTATATTCGCAACAAGGTTGCTGTTTTGATAAAAGAGTTTTTGATTACTTCTTGGTACGACTTCTTGGTGGAGCCGTATCAACAAGTTTCTACTTGGGGAAAGTGGGGACGAGCTTTACGTTTCAGAGTCATGGATTTCATCTGAACTAGGAGTGGCGTAAGTGGTCGAGTGGCGCCGGCCCAGCCTTATTATATTGGCCCAAATGGCCTGGAAGTTCCGCTAAGACGGTACATTCCTTAGGAGTCCAGTGTTCGGTTGACAAGTAAATCCGACAGGTTCTCCTCTACATGTAGAAAATGGTGGGGTTGCACTACTACGACTGATCATCGTAAGTGGTCTTCCTGGCGCGGCAAACTCCCGTAATGAGTTTATCATCCAATTGGATATTTCTGCAACACTACCCAGAGCACTTCGATAGAAATGCTACGGTTGGGCGATTGTTGAGTGTTGGCAGGGTCGAGTTTTCAAAATGATGTTTGCATCAAATGAAGTATCTCGTAACTTCATTTTATTTTGATGATATTTTAAAGATTGATTCTATACAAGTTTTGTCTTGTAGCTTAATCTATGGGAGGAACTATTTATACATTAAACAGTGGTAGTTCAAGTAGTATTCGGAAAAGATATAAGTATATTGGAGTATCTTGTAACTTCATCTTTTAAACTTATATCTAATAAATGATTATCTTGTGCATGTCAAAGATTTTCAAAAAAACGTTGAGACAAGGTTATATATATGAGATCACCTTGCAACGATATTTTTATACAGTTATAAACTGGAACTCTGTGTATATTATACATGTCAGAGGATTTCAAAGATTGTGAAAAGTATATGCATATATATACTAAATATTTTGCGACTTGGTCGCGTTAAGATATCAGTTTGGTTCATTTCTTCTTGACCAAGACTTTCATGAGTACTATGAGAATGCTCATATATTGTTAATTATTATACATATTATTTCGGTGGGCTTGTTGCTCACCCTTGCTTTCTTCTTTCATCACACAACATCAGATAGACAAGAAGAACATGACCAAGCTCCCAATTCGCGAGCGGATAGGAAATGTTCCGCAGTTTCCTATAGGCGTTGATGTCGTTATAGCTGAGGTAGGAACTACCAATAGGCTAGGCTTTCAACTTTTGATGTACCAGACTTATGTATCTTTATCAATTGTAATAATGGCAAAGAAATGTAAATTTATTCAGAAACCCTTTTAAGGTGTATTGGCATATAATTTTGGAATAAAATGACTCCTGTTATTTTTGGATATTCATCTCTGAGAATATAACTTGTGGTGTGTGTGTTTATTGTGGGGTCACAGTACAGAGTAGTTGATTGTTTATTAAGATTGAGTGTTATTAAGGGAAATGGAACTCGTGACAACCCGAATCCCCGACCCCGGATTTGGGGGTGTTACAGAAATTGTATCAGAGTGAAGCGTTATAAACCTCAGAGATGATGTGACGTTAAGATAATAAGTTCACTAAGATAATAAGAACTCTTGCCAAGTTCATAGTCGGACTACCTAACGTAGTACTTACAGTTAAAACCCTTATGGGAACCCTTATAAATATCATGATAGAAGTATAGTTCGTTATCGTATATGGTAGCGGGACTTCGAACCTTGAGGTTGAGGAGCAACAACGCGATGATGTTTTATTAGTTATTGGAGATCAGATTGTGGATCCGATAGAGCGTCCTAACACGGGACCGGATGATGTTCATATTGAGGATGTAGCGTTTGAGGATGTTGTCCTAGAAGGGATTATCGCTGAGAAGGATCCTGTGAAGGATCCTCACAAGAATGAATAAAGGACCACTGAGGAATTGATGACCATGGTTAGGGCAACTACCAGAGGTAGGATTGGTCGGTCACTACCGGAGGTTCGTTCAAGTTTGTAAATATAGTAGCCCCTTTAACCCGGCTTACTCGTAAGACTGAGAAGTTCTAAAGGACAAAGAAATGCGAGAAGAGCTTTTAAGAACTGAAGCAAAGATTGGTGGCGCCCCCTATGATGGCATTGCCGGATGGAAAAGGAGATTTTGTGATGTGTAGTGACGCTTCGCATAAGGAATTAGGGTGCTTCTTATACAGCACAACAAGGTAATGGCGTACGCGTCAAGACAATTAAGGGAATATAGAAATTTGATATCCTCACCCATGAGCTTGGGCTCGTGGCAATAATTTTGCCCTAAAGATTGGAGGCACTACTTGTATGGAGAGAAGTGCGAGATTTACCTAAGCCATAAGTGCTCTAGTATATTTTCCCGTAGAAAGAGCTCAACATACGCCAGAGGAGGCGGTTAGAGCTAATCAAGAATTATGATCGGGAGATTCTTTACCATTCGGGGAAAGCCAATGTGGTGGTTGATGCCCTTAGTAAAAAAAAAAGGAGAGACTCAAGATGATAATGTCCTTGGGAGAGTTTATAAGAGATTTTGAGAAAATGGAAATAGAAGTGAAGGTAACCGGAGCCGGTACCGAAAAGATGTTTGAGATTGCAATACAGTCCGAATTATCGGAAAAGAACATATTGTGCCAGAAAAAGTGATGAATGAAGGCAGAGAGCCAACAATAAGATAAAAGATTAATACCGAGAAAGATGATAAGGGAATAATGAGGTATTCCTACAGAATTTGGGTTCCAAATGTTCAAGAGCTTAAAGATGAAATCTTAGATGAAAGCTAGTTTGAGAAATAAGATTTAGAGCAAACCCTGAACGTGATAGTCAGGGAGGTCGCCATCAAGATAGAAGGAACCCATAACATAATGGAGTGGAAAATGAGGATTTTAACGTATAAGATAACCTCAAGTATGGGAGAAGGATGAAACATTTCATACTAAGGAAACAGAAAGTCGAGTAAGGAAAGGAGACCCGAGACGGTACTCCTATACGACAATTCATGGACCTGTCTAAAAAGAACTTAGACTATTATCCCCAACCACCAACTTGAGGAAACAATGCGGTAGGAAATTCTTTCATGACCTTTAAGTCGCTAAGCTCTCAGAGTTCCAAGGAACAGGTCGAGGCAAGAGCCTGGCTAAAGGAAATATAGGAATCATTTGAGATTCTAAATGATTGACGAATCACAAAAGACTGTTTTTGTCACTTACCCTCCTAAGAGAGAGGCCACCCGCTGGTGAAAGGCCAAGGAAGGCACGGAGCAAGAGATTATAATAAACTGATTAAAGTTCAGTCAATTGTTTTCGGGAAAGTAATTCCCAAGGTTATGGAGAGAGTGTAAAAGCTTTAGAGCCAGAACAAAGGCGGACGAGTATGATGAAATATGAAGCTAAGTTGTAAAAGTTGTCAAGATTCGTTCTGATGACAAGAATCCCAGAACGATGTGATGTTTGAAGTCAATGATTAGTGGGTTCATGAAAAAATGATAAGAGAAAGGAAAATAAAAAGAAACTGAAGTGGAAAGGAATATAAAGGCAATAGAGTTTGAGGAATGATAAGGGAGTTGGGTATGAGGAAACCCTAAAGACTCGTAGCAATAGAAATAGAAAAGTATGTAATCGTCAGGATGAGGGTGATTCACCATGAGTTAAAGTTGATGATTGAAGGAATAAGAGATACATATATTTTATCCCCTGTAAGTTGGGAGGATTCAAGGAAACCTTGAGATAGTTCGAAGGATAAATAATGAGACGCGGATAGACTGAGGAGACAAGGAAATAAGAAATTAGGAAAATTGGATGAAGGAAGTGACCTTCAAGAATGTGAAGTGTAAGATCGGTGGCTTGATACCCAGAAAGGGAGACGTCATGTATGAAAGATATCCCAACATTGAGATGACTGTTGAGATAAACAACAAAAGTAAATAAGGAATTATTAAGAAGAAGTTCACGTCGAACACGACCAATATCTTCCAGAACATCCTTGTTATCGTTACCAAATTAGGCAAGAAAAGCGGATAACCGTTGTTATCTTTTGGAGGCCATATTGATTGACCTCATTTTGAATACAGATGTTATTGTGAAATTAGGCATATACTATCGAGGTGGGAATGATTGAATAAGACACCCTTATCAGGGATATATGACTTGATTTATCCATGGAAGGATGCATGTACCTTTCTAAAGGTGGAATTAAGGATAGAACATCGGTAACTTAAAACAAATCCTAGGGGAATGCATAAAGGTTGACATTTCACCCTTAATAGGGATAGTATGAGTTTTGACAGTATGAATTGGAAATGATTAAGGTAATAACAACCTTTAAGAATCAGTGGAGAAATTTTTTAGAATTATATAGACAATGATTCTGGTATTATTAAATGGTATCTTGATATGCCCTGTATCTAGGGAATATAGGAGGAACGATTCAAGGATAACCTTAGAGGTTTTACAAGGAGAAAGGTAATATTCAAAATTCTCAAGAATGGAAATGTTGATAAAGGAAATATGACGTGATTATAATAATGCCAAGTGGGGCACATGTTAAACCATGAGAAAGTATAGATTGAACCCAACAAAGGTCAAGAATGGTGAAAACAAGAAGGACCCAAGATAAGAGACGTCCTAAGTATGATCGAGAGTCAGTCGTGACAATGATTAACCTCTAAAGACTGAGACAATAACTTATGGAAAAAAATGGTGGTATTTTTTTTACTCATCAGATTTTAAGGAAAACATCTTTACACAAGCAATGATTGGAAATGAGGTAGAAAATTTAGTTGGAGATCGTTCAAACGACATTAATTGTAAGGAAATTTTACTATCAGGAAAGGCCAAAGAGGTGGCCGACACTTTAAGTGTAAGAGAGCAATTATAGGCGCTCGTGCCAGAGGAATACAGTGATAATGGTTGAAGCCATAAAGGTTATATTATGGGTTGGAAGATTGACATTCCTTCTGATGATTGTGCAATACCCAACTGTAATAGTAGTTTGGTAAAGGTTTAATTCGTATAATTGCCATGAGCGGGCTATCTATCTTAGAAGGTACTATCTTGAGATAAGCCAGGACCATGTTACAGAAATGTTACGAAATGACTAAATGAACCTTTGAGATGCATGTCTCCCAATAAAGACATACGATTAAGAATGGTATTAACCTGCCATCATTGCCTTCATTGAAACTCTTCTGCAATTTTATCTGCTTCATGTCATATATACGTCAAGTTCAGGAGTGTTCTTCATGAATCATGAACGATGATCATGTTACCTCCTTAGAAGAATTCGATACGAGATGCATGGACTCCGTATAGTTAGCTATTAAGACTTCATGGAAAATGAATAATTACAGTAGGTCAACGGTGGACCCTAGTAGTGCAGCAATGATTCTGCGAGTAATGAGTCGATTACAACCATGAAAGTTGTATTGGAATGGATGTTGAGATTAAGTACCACTAATCGGGTCGTGGTGGTGTATAAGTTATCATTGATTGACTAATTAAGTAGATTATCTACCTATTGAATACTTATTCCTTCTTATCAATAGAGAGTCGTATTACTATACGAGGAAGGTTGCGGTGCAAGCATAGAATTCTAGTAACGATGATGTATAAAATGAGATTCCAGATTCGATTTTCGATGTTGAGGGAGTTTCAAAGGTGATTGAGTATAAGCTCCAGGAAGAGCATGGGTCCATAAAATGATGGACGGAATAGCAAAAATATTTAAGCATGCAAAATGCGATGTGATAATACTTGATGTTGATATATATATATATACATATGTTTTGTTCTCCTATGACAAACCTCTATAGTTCAGAGGTAGGTTCCAAGCCAGATATTTTGTGGCAGTATATTTTTTTCATATATACAATTCTCTTCAATTCGTTCTTTTCTCTTCTTTTCATTTCATATAAACTGAGAAGAACAACCCTTCCAGAAGGGGAGGTATTGCCGAACGACTATCTATCTGTGTGATAGAAGCCGAGTAGGATACCATCTATTGTTTAATTGCTTGTCAAGTACTAAAGGCTGGCCGCCTTCTGTACTAACTATGCAATGTAACAAGTGTTCATGATCATAGTGATCTCTCAATAAATTCTTTTACTTCTATATGAAGGACCAAGCTTTCGAAGATGGAGGCAGCTAGAGAGGAAGTGGTACCAAGTATGGTGGTATTCCGATTCTAACGCGTTCGTGATACTAAGGTTGACGCGATTATTAAAAGGTTATAGAATGCTAACGAGCAAAGGTGTAACCAGTATAATATTAGGAACAGAAGGTAGTAGCGATTACGAACTGGAAAAGAATGGGTATTGAGAAGCAAAAACTCTAATGCTAAAAGCTATAATAAGAGTCTGTGCAATAGACTTGGAAGAATTTGGAATGATCACTTAACGCAGATGAGTTTTCTCACGATAATAGATCGTATGTCAGGTATCGAGATGTCGTCTTATGATATCTTTCAGGGAAGACAATGTTGATCTCCTTTATGTTAGGATAAAGTTGTAGAACAAGATGCTCGGACCAGCAGTGGTCCAAAGGACCAAGAATATAATAGATCTAATCAGAGGACGGCTGGGAGTAGCCCAAGATGGACATAAGAAGTATGCTGATTTGACAATCAAAGGACAAAGAGTATGAAGGAGGGAACCTTGTATTGTTAAAAGTATTCTCTTAAAAAGGAATTGATGAGGGTTGGAAAGAAAGGAAAGTTTAAGTCCATGAATTGTTGGACCCTTGGATATATTAAGACGTATTGGGAAGATAGCATATGAGCTAGCCCTACCCCCGAGCATGTAGCAAGTCATAACGTGTTTCACGTATCAATGTTAAGGAAGTGTAATTCGGATGCCAGATAAATAGGGGCATAGACATGCAACCAGACGTAACCTATATGGAGCAACCAGAAAGGGTTATAGACTGAAAAAGGGACAAGTGCTTAGGAGAAGGGTTATCAAACTATTCAGAGTTTGATAAAAGAACCACAATGTGGGAAAATTTACTTGAGAGTTAGAAAGTGCAATGCTAAGAGAGTATCCCTATTCATTTTCTATCTGATTCCGGGACGGAATCCTTTTAAGGAGGGGAGACTGTAATAACCCCAAATTTTGGAATTTTTGAAACCCTTATGAATAGTGCTTTTTGCTGATTATGCTGAATAAAAAAACTTTTCATACCACACTATATAGGGGTTCTTTTATTGATCTTCTGAGATATTATTAGTACTCTATGTGGTATATAAGTGTATGTAAAGATCGTCAGAATCCAAATCCGAACACTTTGATGTTTCCCGAAAATCCACCAGATACCGAAAGAATTGAGTATAAGGTAACAGGATAAAAAGGATTTAAATTCAAGGATTATAAGAGAGGATCATAAAAGGAATATAATGTATTGAGAAAGGTTAAGGAAACCCATGTAATAAGATCCCGGGTATGATCCCTCAAACGATAAACGAAAACGAAAGTTAAGCGAACCGTATAACAGATCAGCGGTCATTAGCCAAGTAATTAGAAGCTAATCAAAGAGGTTAGTGAGGATGATGTCATCAAACCAACAAGAAGAGGACAAGTGTGGAGGGTGACATCACATGATTACCAAAGCGTGACATAAGGGAAGGAAGTGTGGTTGATTTATAACCACACAATTTTTCATGGTTGAAAATGATTAAAACAAAACAAAAATCAACCAAACAAGGCAAAATCAAAACAAATCACAAAAAACACAAAAGCTCTTCCCTTTTCTTCATCAAGCTCTCGGCTCTCCTTCATTTTCAAGGAGAAAAAAATCAAAATCCAAGATCCAAGCATTGTTAAATCATGAGGTAATTATCCAAGGTTCCTTATACATAAATATAGCTATCCCATGAATCTAAGCTTCAATTTCCTTCACAATCTCTTCCTAAAAATCATGGAAGAAGAGGGTGAATAGTGTTTTTCAAGAACTTAAATTTTTTTTCTTGAATTTTTGTTTAGATTAAGCTTGGATAAGGACTTTCAAGGGTGATTCCAAGCTAATTAGTTATTCCCACTCACAAGGAAGGTATAATCTCTTACCCTAGCTTTTTTATTCAATGTTAAGAGCATAGTATAAGTATTATAGTTCATGAAAGGCTTTATTGTTGTGTATGTAGAGATTAGATGGTTTTGTGGTGTTTTTGGAGTTGTAGATCTTGATAATTAGTTAAAGAACTTAAGTAAGCTTTTAGTTCATGATTGGGAAGTAGTATAAGTTGATAATATTGAGTTGTTGGGGCTGTTATGGTGAAGTATGGATGGAGTTGGGTTGTGATGTTGATTGTGGGTTGATTTGGAGTGGTATAAATTTGGGTAATCGCGTAAACATAGTCGTCGTAATGCCCGATTTACCATAGACTGTTTTTGTTCTTAACATCAGAACCCTTGAACTCACTGTTAGGTTTTGACCATTGCCATTCTTAGATAGTTCATGTTACGAGCTTTGTTTTGATATGTGGTTCGTTTCAATCCGATGTACGGTTTAGGAGAAACGACCGTTTTAAGTAACGGCGTTTAGAGACCGAACCATTACCCCTCGCCTTACTTTGATAACTTGGTTAAGAACTTTAAATGACTAATTGGGGTATGAAACAATTATGTTAAGTGGATTAGGCAGTTGGTAAGGTACTCGCAATTTAATGGTTAATTTATTAAATATGGTGGAGCCGAGGGTACTCGAACGACTTAGGTGATTCGTTAAGCGTAGGAGTGACCATAAGCAAACGTTAGGGTTCAATTGGTTAAAGTCTAGTTTCTTAACCGACTGGGGTCTAATTCCAACTTATGTTGTTGTTCATAGGTTATCGGACCCACTCTAAGCTTAAGTCTATCCGGGAGCACTCAGGCAAATTTTTTACCCGCTATACTGTTGTTGTGATGTATATATGTATATGCATTATCTTGTGATAAATGCATGATGGTTAATTAGCAAATTCTTGCGATATATTGTAGCATGTGATATGGTATATATGCATGCCTGTTTCGTAATCTTGATACATATATCTGTTGATTCAGTTGATAATACCTATGCTAGAGATAAGCGGTATTTGCGTATACCCTTAGTATAGGGGACCCAAAGGTGAACATTTTTCTAAAACCGGGAGTCGATGTTCCCGAGTATATATATATATATTTATATATATATGAATAGTTTTCAAGGTTATTATTAGAATATGGTTTATTCGATAACTTTATTTTTATTTAATGAATTTTATTTTGAATATTCATTCGAGGGCTTATGACTCCGTTTATTTTATTTAATGAATATTATTTTGAATATTCATTCGAG
This sequence comes from Apium graveolens, assembly GCF_009905375.1. Lineage (NCBI taxonomy): Eukaryota > Viridiplantae > Streptophyta > Magnoliopsida > Apiales > Apiaceae > Apium > Apium graveolens. The sequence continues at coordinate 143,204,874 of NC_133651.1, read as the reverse complement.
GGCTTATGACTCCGTTTATTTTATTAATGAATATTATTTTGAATATTCATTCGAGGACTTATGACTCCGATTAATTAATAATTATTATTCTTTATTTTATTAAGGAATAATGTGTCGATAATCAAACTCACTTTTGATTATTCAAATAAAGATAGTACTTTCGTATAAGTATATCTTTGGTTATTTAATATTCATTGCAAGTATAAGTTTTAAAACTTCTACTTCAATTATTTTTATAAAGATTATTCTTTATGGGAATATTATTTAAAAAATAATATTCAAATATTTTCTAATATATTGGGACTGATTTATTTTACTAAATCAGCATCACTCCAAACATTCTTAAAAATGTTTTCGAGTCTTCGAAATGATTTTAAAGGTTAGGGCGGATCCCAAAACTCATTTTTATATTTAAGATCCTCCTTTCGAAGGGGATTTAAATACTCGGTCAAAACCTGAGGGATCCGGCTCTGTGTGGTGTTTTATATTCGCAACAAGGTTGCTGTTTTGATAAAAGAGTTTTTGATTACTTACCCAACACTCGGGAAGTAAAATTTTTAGAACAAGTTAATCCATTAACAGGCATCGCCTGGGAAATATTGGTGAGTTTTCCTTTCCAACTAGATACGACTTCTTGGTGAAGCCGTATCAACAAGTTTTTACTTGGGGAAAGGGGGGACGAGCTTTACGTTTCAGAGTCATGGATTTCATCTGAACTAGGAGTGGCGTAAGTGGTCGAGTGGCGCCGTCCCAGCCTTATTATATTGGCCCAAATGGCCTGGAAGTTCCGCTAAGAGGGTACATTCCTTAGGAGTCCAGTGTTCGGTTGACAAGTAAATCCGACAGGTTCTCCTTTACATGTAGAAAATGGTGGGGTTGCACTACTACGACTGATCATCGTAAGTGGTCTTCCTGGCGCGGCAAACTCCCGTAATGAGTTCATCATCCAATTGGATATTTCTGCAACACTACCCAGACCACTTCGATAGAAAGGCTACGGTTGGGCGATTGTTGAGTGTTGGCAGGGTCGAGTTTTCAAAATAATGTTTGCATCAAATGAAGTATCTCGTAACTTCATTTTATTTTGATGATATTTTAAAGATTGATTCTATACAAGTTTTGTCTTGTAGCTTAATCTATGGGAGGAACTATTTATACATTGAACGGTGGTAGTTCAAGTAGTATTCGGAAAAGATATAAGTATATTGGAGTATCTTGTAACTTCATCTTTTAAACTTATATCTAGTAAATGATTATCTTGTGCATGTCAAAGATTTTCAGAAAAACGTTGAGACAAGGTTAGATATATGAGATCACCTTGCAACGATATTTTTATACAGTTATAAACTGGAACTCTGTGTATATTATACATGTCAGAGGATTTCAAAGATTATGAAAAGTATATGTATATATATACTAAATATTTTACGACTTGGTCGCGTTAAGATATCAGCTTGGTTCATTTCTTCTTGACCAAGACTTTCATGAGTACTATGAGAATGCTCATATATTGTTAATTATTATATATATTATTTCGGTGGGCTTGTTGCTCACCCTTGCTTTCTGCTTTCATCACACAACATCAGATAGACAAGAAGAACAAGACCAAGCTCCCAATTCACGAGCGGATAGGAAACGTTCCGCAGTTTCCTATAGGCGTTGATGTCGCTGTAGCTGAGGTAGGAACTACCAATAGGCTAGGCTTTCAACTTTTGATGTACCAGACTTATGTATCTTTATCAATTGTAATAATGGCAAAGAAATGTAAATTTATTCAGAAACCCTTTTAAGGTGTATTGGCATATAATTTTGGAATAAAATGACTCGTGTTATTTTTGGATATTCATCTCTGAGACTATAACTTGTGGTGTGTGTGTTTATTGTGGGGTCACAGTAAAGAGTAGTTAATTGTTTATTAAGATTGGGTGTTATTAAGGGAAATGGAACTCGTGACAACCCGAATCCCCGACCCCGAATTTGGGGGTGTTACAGCTTTTGTCTCTCTAATTCGATAGTTCCTTAGTTGCTACTTCTTAGTTTATATATCACCAAGATTACAAAGTAATGAGACAGGATAATAAAACAAAAACTATCTAGTCTATTACAATGATACTTCATTACTCTATTTCAGCATCTTTGAATATCTTCATAATAGCATGGAAATGTCAATGTTTCTTTGTTCTCAAAAACCCAGTTGAATAGGCTACCACATTCCATTTGCAGCCACTCGATGCATGTGACTGTGTTGTCACTGTCAACAGATATTTGAATTCTTTATCCATCGGGTTCATGATCATCCATCGAGTTATTGATCATCCGTTGGGTCGTTGATCATCCGTCGAATTCATTGTTGTTCATCCGTCGGGTAGCAATCAGGCACTTGACTTCATTTCACTTATGCAGAATTACAAGACATCATCTATGTACAATTAATCAACCTATTCTGCATATCTAACTAAAGTCAACATGACTTAAGTACTACTACAGATTCTAAACAATATGTATGCAGAAATGTGCTACAGACTTATTGTTACATAAGCTACTCACTCGATGGATAATAAGTCATCATCCGTCGGGAGTATATTGAGTCATCTGTCGGGACTATAAATCTTATCCGTCGAGTGCTACATAATTTTACTAAGTAAAATCTACCAAGGTGTTTTGTTCATGAAATCATCAAGTACACAACATATACACAACAATCTCCCCCAATTTATGTCTACTGGAATTATAGCCATAAATTAAGAGACACTTGATGATAACAAAACACCTTAAAAATACAACTTTAAAAGAAAGTAGATATTACTGAAAAGTGTTTCAATCAACAAAATGTACAAAGTTTTGCTCACAGTTATTTTCAAGATGCTCCTCTAGCCTGAGCAGATTTGTCTAGTTCCTTGAAGGTCTGGATTTCTTTCCAAGCTTTCTGTTGTTTTCCTCAATCTGATTTTGGAGCTTCCTGTGGAATTCCAGTTCATCAGATTCTGAGAGATTTAGCTTTCCTTGCATTTACAAAAGAGTCTCATTGCTAGAGATGCTCAATTGGTCTTCTAATATGAAAAATCTTCTCACTCCTTTGTCATCCATGAAGTCCATCAGCCAGTAGGGCCTTAAATGCACTATTCTCCCTGTGTAAGGAATGATTAGAGTCTTTGGGAGTGCATCTTTAGCTCTAACACTCCTTAGCTCTTCAATATTCTTCAATACCAATCTTCTTGCAGTAATATTGAACCCAAAGTTCTTCTTGAAGGATGAATAAACTTTAATCAGTACAAGTTGGCTTTCTTGAAGGATCCTGTGAAGTGGCCACTGAATCTCCTTTCCTCCTTTGTACTTGAACACTAACCTTTCAGGTAGGTTTCTGTATGCATCAATTACTCTCACTTCATCTAGTTCATCTAGATAGAGGTTTAAATCATAAAATTCTTTGATGTCACACAAGTACATGTAATCTCCCTTATTGACTTTAGATTGAGCTTTGACTACTGATTTGGATTTGAGAGGTGACAACTTCACTTTCTTGACTGCTCTTGACTTTTTTATTCTTGGCTTGTTAAGGATTGGCAAATAGAAGTCAGGATTTGGTATATTTTCCCATTCTACTGGTTCATCCTTAGGCACTATAGGTTCACCATGGATGTTCCTGTAAGGATCCACCACTTTGATGTCTTCAAATACCACAGAGGGTTTTGATGCTTGAGTTGTATTTGGAGTGGACTCCTTGGAAAACTGATTCTCCAATTCCTTATCAACAATGTCCAATTTCCTTTTAGTTCTTTTAGCCAATTCCTTGATTCTTGGAGATTTCTTCTGTTGTTCAACTTGCTTCTTTGATTCAATAACTTCAGATGGATGAGAAGGGATTTGTTGTGATGAATTTACAGCATATAGCTTGGCCAAGATAGCAATTTGCTCTTTCTTTTGTTTAGTCTTTTTAGCATCCAGAGCAGCTTGCTTCTTTTCCTGCTTCAATCTAGACTTTTCTTCTCTCTTTGCTTGAGCTGATTGAGGATGTCCAGCCGCCACACAAATTTCTTTCCCATTCCTGAAAATTTTAGCAATTCTTCTTTTAGAAGTTAAATCAGCTGGATCTTTGTAGAAAGCAATTGACCTTGACAGAAGCTTCTTTTCATCAGGCTTAGGTGTCTCATACACAGTATCCAAAGGGTTCTTCAATGATGATTTTGAGTAGTTTACCCTTAGTTTCAGAATTGTTTCAGCCTTTGGAGATTTGATGCAGGATGGCTGTCCTCTTTCCAGATAGATCATGCTCATCTCATTCACACTAATTCGCTTGACTTGAGAGTGATGGATGGCTGACTTAACTGGCTCCTTGACAAGTTCAAACTTTTTCTGTATTTCCTCATCAATCTTCTCCCAGTTGACTAAACTCAACTTCTCCTTATCAGCTGCTCTTATGTTGGCTGTTGCTGCATTGATCAGATCTATACTGTCTGTAACTGGTGGCTTTGAGATAGTAATTGAAGGCACAATTAATTTACTGATTTGAATCTGAAGCCTCTCCCCCTCACTTGGTCCTTTCTCCCCCTTTTTGTTATCATCAAGTTGATTGGAGGAGAGGGTTTAAGCAGCCACCATTTTTTGAAATAAATCTGTCTGTTGAGCTTGATGAATGGCTATTAAAGATGCTTCCATGGCTGACATTCTTGTGTCCAAGGCATCTATCTCGGTTGACAGATTAGAATTTTTCCTTAATTGCCTCTTGATGTCAAGCATTGTAGCCTCTGGAAGTTTAGAATCCAGCTTGTCTGAAATGGCCTTCTTCATCTCCTCAATATCATTCTTCATGGTGTTTACATCCCTAGCATGTTGGAAGCCTTGGATTTGTTGAAGTTGCAGGGAGGCTAGATGTGCCTGAAGGAGCTTCTTGGTGCTGGTATTAGTAGTGGTTTGAAGAGCAGTATTTGTCTGATTGATTAGCTGGATCAGGGTTGTCTTGAAGTAGTGCTCATCACCAGCTGTAGAAGGCAAAGCTGTGATGGCATCCTCAGCTCTCATCATAGACTGTGTGGTATGCACCAAATTCAGCATCCTTTCTGCATTATCATTAGTTGATAAGCTGGAACATGTAGAGTAAATGCCTCAGCATCAAGGTAGGTGGAATCTATAACAGCTTTAGGATGCTGAGATAGTCCATCCCTATCTGCATCCTGGACATTCATTGACTCACTAGCAATGACATCCATCCTTATAGCTCCAGTACCTGCATTTCTCTCGTTTGCTCTCTGTTGTTGCATCAGGGTCTCACCCTGGCTCCCCACCCTCACACCCTCACTTTCACCTACTAAGGTGGGACTCCTTTCACTTTCTTTTGCCAATGCTGAAGAAATGGATTGCATAGTTTCACTCATTTCTTCTCCTTTTTCCTGGGAGCAACCCAGACTCTCACTCAAAACACTCTTCTCTCCTAATCCTAAGAGTGACTGTACAACCACTAAATCTTCTACACTTGAAATAAATAAAGTTTGAAGTTGTGCAGAGATACTCGACGGATGAGTGATATCCATCGAGTGAGTGGTTTTTCTATTCGACTGATAACTGTTGTTAAGCTTATCCGTCGGGATACAATCACTACTCGACGGATGAGCAATATCCGTCGAGAGAGTAGAAATGAATGAACTGGGAATAGAAACTATTGTTGACTCTGTGCTGATTGAAGATATTTTGGGCACAGATGATACAACAGTTGCTGAAAGAATTGGCAAGTGAGCCAACAAATCATCTAAAAGATGATGCTCACTTGCACTAGATTTTGGCTTCCCCAACAGAGTTAAAGAAGGGGAATTAGGAATTGATGTGTTTATCATATCCACATCCAGAGAATTTGTTGGTGAGTTTGGTGTTTGAGGTGCTTCTATGACTAGAGATTTTGGCTGTGACTCCACATTTATTGGAGCCACATCAAACTGAATTTGTAAAGGTGTAGTGACTGTGTCTTTAGCACCAGTTTGCACAGTGTTTGTACCCTGTGCATCCCCAAGGGTTTTAGATTTCTTCTTTCTGGCATAAGTTTGGGGTGAGCTTGTGTCCCTAACCCTCTTGGCCTGTGCTCTTGGTTGAGAGCTTTGTTCAATAACTACATCATTTTGGGAGGATGTAGCTAGAAATGAGCTTTTGTCCTTTTTAAGCACTGCAGTTTATTGGGAAACTATATTGTGGCTAGGCTGGGATCCACTCAACTCTCCGACCTTATTCTTGGGGTTTCTTTTATGTTCACCCCTTCCCTCACCTATCTTGCCCTCCTTCGCACTCCCCTCTTTGGTTTTAGTGGATTTTTCAACTGGTATCTTTTGGGAGATACCATAGGGGGCTTTCTTTGATTTGGGTTTGAAAATTTTTGCAGTTTGGTAGCTTGGGTAAGCAACTGTTTGGTCATTGACATAGTTGCCATAGCCACACTGGAACTCAAAGAAATTGTTGAGGTTGGAATAGTGGTAGGGATAGATGAACTTACCTCACTTACCTGAGGTGCTGGCATTAGAGGAAAATAGAACAATGGCACATCCTTGTGATGATTGGCCCTGTTCAAATCTGCAATAAGCCTTCTCTCTTGAACCCAACAATCTAGTTTGTTGTTAGGTTTCTCAAGCACAATCTCTTCACATAGATGGTTAGCTAACATCATAAAGAATCTAGCATAATACACATTTTTACCTCTATTATTTAACTCTCCTAATTTAAAGCCTAACTCAAACAAGACAAGGTCACTAAAATTATAGAATTTATCTGTAACTAGCATGTAGAGCATGTTAAGCATTGAGATATTAACTGAATCAAAATTACTGACTTTACCTGAAAAGACCTTTGTCACAACATCACACATAAAACTCCATTCTTTCCTAAGACCCATTCTCCTAATTTCATTTAACTTAGAAGTAGAACGAGCATAGTTCATGGAATTAAGCATATTGATTATATCAGTGTCAGTGTGTGGTGAGGTCACAGTGTTATCAGGAATCTTGAAACATGCTTTTATAACATCACTATTAATACCAAACTCTTTACCTTTAATGGTGAGTGTGATTGTCTTATCTGTTGAGTTTTAGGTAGCAGTGGTCCACATCTCTTCAACAACTTCACAGAAGATTGTGGGTGATTCCATCATGGCATAATTGAGCTTGCAATTTTTCACAAAGTCCATCATCTTGTGATAGTCACCAGATTGCTGAATACCCTTGTTCACTAGTGTAGTGAAATTGTTCTTCTCATAAATGAACCCAGTTTGAGACATAATCTTTACAATAGGTGCCATTGTTAGAGAATTAAAGCTTGAAGAGAAAGAGAGTAAGTGCTTTGAGAGAGAATGAAATTAGAGCAGTTGAATTGAGAATGGTAAAAGAAAAGCGATTGAAATGAAATACGCTTTTATACTATCTCAAAAATAACTGTTAAAAATAATAAAGTAAAATAAAGTAACCAATAGAAATTGCCTAAAATAGCCGTTTAAAAATAAACTGTAAAAATTCCACCCATTATCCGTCGTGTTATGCTTACAAACTGTAAGTATACTCGATGGATAATGTACAGGGAATTTACGGCTAAGATTAAGACAATTCGACGGATGAGGATAAACGGTTATCCGTCGAGTCATAAAATATTCAAGAAAAATAATTGATTTTTATTAGCAAATAGTATACCGACGGATGATCAAACTCGATGGATAAAGATCATCCGTCGTGATGTAAATTTTGACTTAGCCAAAATTTCATCCAAGACTGAAAAATCAATTAAGTTTCTGGCTGCATTTTAACTTGCAAATTAACTCATATAGATTTAAGAATAATTAAGCATACCTAACTCACTTACCAACCTTAAAAAGGTGGATTCATCCAGTGGCTTGGTAAAGATATCTGTAAGCTGCTTCTCACTTGGAACAAAATGTAGCTCCACGAAACCATTCATTACATGTTCCCTTATGAAGTGGTACTTGATATCTATGTGCTTTGTCCTTGAATGTTGTACTGGATTTTCAGTGATGGCAATTGCACTTGTGTTATCACAGAAAATAGGAATCCTCTCAACTTGCAAACCATAGTCTAGCAATTGATTTTTCATCCATAGTATCTGTGCACAACAACTACCAGCAGCAATATATTCAGCTTTAGCTGTAGAAGTGGAAACTGAATTTTGCTTTTTACTGAACAGGACACAAGCTTGTTTCCTAGAAATTGACAGGTTCCTGTTGTACTTTTTCTATCAATTCTACAACCTGCATAATCTGCATCTGAATAACCAGTTAGATCAAAACCAGAATCTCTAGGGTACCAAATGCCAAGTTTTGGTGTTCCCTTGAGATATCTGAAAATTTTCTTAATAGCTATTAAGTGAGATTCTCTAGGATCAGCCTAAAATCTAGCACATAAACATGTAGCAAATATTATATCTGGCCTACTAGCTGTTAAGTACAAAAGTGAGCCAACCATGCCCCTATAACTTGAAATATCCACAGACTTTTCAATAGTGTTTAATTCAAGCTTAGTTGCAGTGGCCATGGGAGTTTTTGCAGATGTGCAATAAATTAGATCAAACTTCTTTAAAAGATCAAAAATGTATTTAGTTTGACTAATGAATATTCCATCACTAACTTGCTTAACTTGTAAACCAAGAAAGTAAGTCAGTTCTCCCGTCATTCTCATTTCATACTTACTTTGCATCAATTTGGCAAACTTTTTACAAAGTTTCTCATCTGTAGAGCTAAAAATAATATCATCTACATAAATTTGAACAAATATAGTAGAACCTTTAACATTTCTGAAAAATAAAGTTTTATCTACAGTACCTCTTGTGAAGTGATTTTCCAAAAGGAACTTTGATAAAGTGTCATACCAGGCTCTAGGTGCTTGCTTCAGTCTATAAAGTACTTTCAAGAGATAATAGATGTGTTCTGGAAAATTTGGATCTTCAAAACCAGGAGGTTGACTGACATAGACTTCCTCCTCCAAATCTTCATTCAGAAAGGCACTTTTGACATCCATTTGATAGACCTTGAAATTGGCATGGGCTGCATAGGCTAAGAAGATTCAGATGGCTTCAAGTCTTGCAACAGGAGCAAATGTTTCATCAAAATCTATTCCTTCTTGTTGACAATAGCCCTTAGCAACCAATCTAGCTTTGTTCCTGACTACTATGCCATTTTCATCCATCTTGTTTCTGAATACCCATTTGGTGTCTATTGGATTCTTTGCTTTAGGCTTGGGCACCAGCTTCCATACATTATTCCTTTCAAATTAGTTTAGCTCCTCCTGCATGGCTAAAATCTAATCAGGATCCAACAAAGCTTTTTCTACCTTCTTTGGTTCTTCCTTGGAAAGAAAGCTGCTGTATAGACATTCTTCTTGAGTTGCTTTTCTGGTTTAAACTCTAGAAGAAACATCACCAATTATTAGCTCAAAGGGGTGATCTTTTGTCCATTTTCTTTGATGAGGTAGATTAGCTCTAGATGAAGAGGCCTCATTGTTGTCTTGATGTGTGATTGAGTTTTAATTGTTAGAAACTCCCCCTGAGTTTGTGGATCTTTGATTTGAGAAAGGGGAACTTTCTATAGGTGATCTATCTTGATTTTCAGCTTCTTTTGATAACCCGACGGATGGTGAGTTTTGAGTACCGACGGATGAAGCTGCTTGTCTTCCGACGGATAACACAGATTGCCTCCCGACGGATGAAGCATTATGCAACTCGACAGATGTTGAGTTTTGTGCTTCATTTCTAGTAGACTTTTCAGCATTATCCTTAGATACTGTTTCTTGATCACTTTCATCATCACTGTCATCACTAACCATCTCCACATTATCAAATTTGAGGCTCTCATGGTAATCTCCATCTTGCAGTCCTTCAATCTTTTTATCATCAAACACAACATGTATAGATTCCACAACAATGTTGGTTCTTCGATTGTAGACTCTATATGCTTTACCAACAGCATATCCAACAAAAATTCCTTCATCTGCTTTAGCATCAAACTTCCCATTTTGATCAGTTTGATTTCTCAGAATATAGCACTTGCAGCCAAAGACATGAAGAAAGTTTAGAGTTGGCTTCTTATTCTTGAACAATTGATAGGGAGTCATGCATCTTGCTTGATTAACCAAAGAAATATTCTGAGTGTAGCATGCAGTATTAACAGCTTCAGCCCAGAAATATGTTGGCAGTTTAGATTCTTCAAGCATTGTCCTTGCAGCTTCAATAAGTGATCCGTTCTTCCTTTCCACTACTCCATTCTGTTGTGGAGTTCTTGCTGCTGAAAACTCATGCAGAATACCATTTTGTTCACAAAATTCTCTCATGATAGAATTCTTGAACTCAGTTCCATTGTCACTCCTGATTCTTCTAATCTTGAAATCAGGATGATTATTGACTTGCCTTATGTGATTGATGATGATTTCACTAGCCTCATCTTTAGACTTTAGGAAATATGTCCAAGAGAACTTTGAGAAATCATCTACAATTACTAGGCAAAATCTTTTCCTTGAGATAGACAACACATTGACTGGTCCAAACAAATCCATGTGTAGCAGTTGTAAAGGTTCTTCAATTGTTGAATCAAGTTTCTTCTTGGATGATGCTTTAATCTGCTTCCCCTTTGGCAGGCATCACACAATCCATCCTTAGAAAACTCCAGTAGAGGAATGCCTCTAACCAGTTCTTTCTTTACTAGCTCATTCATGGTCTTGAAGTTTAAATGGGATAGCTTCTTGTGCCATAACCAACTTTCATCTTGACTTGCTTTACTGAGAAGACAAGTAACAGATTCTGCATTAGATGAGTTGAAGTCAGCTAGGTACACATTTCCTTTTCTCACACCAGTGAGAACCACTTTGTTGCTTCTTTTATTAGTCATAACACAGGCTTCTGAGTTGAAGGTTACTGAGTTGCCTTTATCACAAAGCTGGCTGATACTCAACAGATTGTGTTTGAGACCATCCACTAAGGCAACCTCCTCAATGATGACATTGTCCTTTAAAATCAAGCCATATCCCACAGTATAACCCTTGTTGTCATCTCCAAAAGTAATACTTGGGCCAGCTCTCTCCTTAAACTCTGTGAGCAGGGTAGAATCACCACTCATGTGTCTTGAACAACCACTATCCAAGTACGAAAGATTCTTTCTGTTTCCCTGCACACATCAAAATCAAATCAAGTTAATTTTGGTACCCAAGTTTCCTTGGGTCCTGCCTTGTTAGCTTTCTTTTTCTGTTTCTTAGGTTTTATCTCATTTGACTTGGGGATATCAGATTCATCCTTGGTCATCCGAGTTGGGCCTTTGAAACCATTCATTGCAATAGAATTATCATGCATATTATAATCAATAGGAAATGGCATGCTATTAGTAAACATGTTATTCCAGTAAGGCATGCCAAATGGCATTTGTGGCATACTAAATGCAACATAATAAGGATTAGGTGCAAATGGCATGTTAGCAAACTGTGCATTCATATTCTGTGTAGACATAGCATTCATAGGCATGGGAGGCATGGCATTCATGTTAGGAAAGTGAGGTGGCACAGACATGGAAGTAGGCATGGCAGATTTGTAATTAACAGACAGATGCTTTACACTACCACACTTGACACAGATTTTTCTAGGAGAATATTTATCAGGTGTGTAGTTATTGTGTTTGTTAATCCCTACTTTACCATTTTTATTGTTTTTCTTTTTAGTCTCTATTTTTACCTCAATCTTTTCAATTCTGTCACTTAACTGTTTAACAGTCATGTGACCAACATTAGCTTTTTTCCCTTTCTAAACTTGACTTGATTCTCCTGAAACAAAGTTCTTGGAAACAGACCCATACTTCTCATTCAGCTTAACAAGTTTGGTTTTACTGATAGGCTTGCTCACAGCCGACGGATGAGGATTTTCATCATTCGACGGATAACCCTTTTTGTTATCCGACGGATGATCCTCATCATCCATCGAGTCTACATCTGTTAGCACTCCATCTACCAAATTTGGTTCTAGTTTCTCTTTGTTCTTTTTCCAGGCTGCATCACAGAAAGACTCAATTCCTTGAACTTTGGTGATTTGAGCATGTACATCCCTAGATGTTTTCCCTGCCTTAATCACCTCCTGTTCACGCTCGAGCTGCTTCTTCAAAATTTCTTCTTTCTTCAAGGACTCAATTAATTCCTCCTTGGAAATCTTACACTCAATTCTTAACTTTTCAAAATCAATGAACTGAGACCTAAGTACATTATTTCTCTCACTCAAAAACAAATTGTTTTCTTTGATTTTAGCATTTTTTTAGTAAGAGACTTAAGTGTAACACGCAAATGATATAACCCAGTAGACATGTCATTTATAACATCATTACACTCAGCTTTAGATAAATATGCAAGGTTTATAGTAATTACCTGATTACTTGAAAAACTTGTTTCTGTTTCATCAGACTTGGCCGTTAAGGCTAGATTGACATAGCTGACATCTTCATCCAGACCATCTGCTGTCCAGTCATTTTCTTGTGTAATGAAAGTCCTTTCCTTTTGTTTAAGCAGCTCAAAGTATTTTTGCTTATAATCCACAGGCTCAAACTTTTTCTTGTTGGAATATGACTTCCTACACTCACTGGCAAAATGCCCTGCCAAGCCATATTTGAAACATTTGAATTTTGGTTTATCCACCATGTTTCTATTTGGCTTGGCTGCTCCAAAGTTCTTTTTAAACTTGAGCTTGGAAAATCTCCTGGAAAGAAATGCTAGGTGCTCATCAATGTCTTCCATGTCATCTTGGCTCAAAGAATCTTCACTTTCTACTGCAAGCCCCTTGCCCTTGTTTTCACAGACCCTTGAAGTTGACTCAACAGCTTCCATCTTCATCTCCTTCTCTTTCTCTAACTCAGCAACTAGTGCAATGGATCCTTCTTTCTTCTTTCCTCTCTCCATCCTCTCATCTTGCTCTATTTCAAGCTCATAAGTTTTCAGGATGCCATACAGTCTCTCCAAGGTAAACTCCTTATAATCTTGTGAGTTTCTTAATGAGACTGTCATTGGTTTCCATTCCTTTAGAAGAGATCTAAGGAATTTCAGATTGGAGTTTTTTATCTGATAGACCTTTCCATGCAACTTTAGAGCATTTAGTAGTTTTTGAAACCTACTAAAAATGTCAGTGAGAGACTCACTTTCTTCATTATGAAAAGGCTCATATTGCTGAATCATTAGCAGCATCTTATTTTCTCTAACTTGCTCAGTGCCATCACAGATGATCTGTATTATACCCCAAACATCCTTGGCAGTTTTGCAGTTGATAATGTTGTCAAACATATCTCCATCAACTCCATTAAACAGGATATTCATGGCCTTTTTATCCTTCCTAACTTGTTCAATGTCAGGATCAGACCATTCATGCCTTGGCTTGGGGACTGATGGCTCGTTTCCTGTTGCAGCTCTCATTAGAACATGAGGGCCTATTTCTATGCAGTCAACATAGGCCTCATCTTGAGAAAGAAAATGAAGATGCATCTTTACCTTCTAATGATGGTAATTATCTTTATCCAGAAAAGGGATCTTGACTCCAACATCCTTCTTGTTCATCTTGTTGTATTGTTTTGATCTTTAAACTCTTTGTAAGTTAAGAGCTCGCTCTGATACCAATTGTTAGTCCCTTAACAATATGACAAGAATTACAAAGGGGGGTTGAATGGAATTCTTGAACCTTTTTCTCGAAATAAAAATGTTCTAACTCGAATATATATATAAGTGTGAATTGATTAGCACAATGCGGAATAGTTACTTAAATGAATCAAAACACAAGTAAATAAAAAACAAGAGTCTTTAAAAAACTTTCTGGTGGATTTGAATGATTCCACCAGAGATATATATTATATATCGAGAGAACCCTGTGTGCAAAATGCTCACGGCTGCTTACAAATATTGAACAACTTAGAGTACAGAGAAATGCTAAGTATTCTGCTTGCAAATGTTTCTCTGCTTTTGTCTCTCTAATTTGATAGTTTCTTAGTTGCTACTTCTTGGTTTATATATCACCAAGATTACAAAGTAATGAGACAGGATAATTAAACAAAAACTATCTAGTCTATTACAATGCTACTTCATTACTCTATTCCAGCATCTTTGAATATCTTCATAATAGCATGGAAATGGCAATGCTTCTTTGTTCTTGAAAACCAAGTTGAATAGGCTACCACATTCCATTTGCATCCACTCGACGCATGTGACTGTGTTGTCACTGTCAACAGATATTTGAATTCTTTATCCGTCGGGTTCATGATCATCCGTCGAGTTATTGATCATCCGCCAGGTCGTTGATCATCCGTCGAATTCATTGTTGTTCATCCGTCAGGTAACAATCAGGCACTTGACTTCATTTCACTTATGCAGAATTACAAGACATCATCTATGTACAATTAATCAACCTATTCTGCATATCTAACTAAAGTCAACATGACTTAAGTATTACTATAGATTCTAAACAATGTGTATGCAGAAATGTGCTACAGACTTATTATTACATAAGCTACTCACTCTATGGATAATAAGTCATCATCCGTCGGGACTATATTGAGTCATTCGTCGGGACTATAAATCTTATCCGTCGAGTGCTACATAATTTCACTAAGTAAAATCTACCAAGGTGTTTTGTTCATGAAATCATCAAGTACACAACATATACACAACAAAATTCATCCCACGTCAACCGTTTTTGCATGTTTACAACCTGAAACTCTTAATAAAACTGCTTCCTAATCTGATTTGATAATTCTGAACATTTTCCGTGTTTTGACTTTTTCGATCCGGGGTACGGTTTGACCTGTATGAGTCTCGGCGTAAAAATTTTGATACGCTAATCATTTTATAGATAGATAAAACCCGTATTCTCGAAAGGCGAGGTATTATTACCTTATATTCGTAAAAAGTGTTTTATAAGAAGCTCTGTTTTGATAATTATCCAAATCTGGTATTAAATTGTATCATCTTTACTGTACTTAGCGGCTAAGTAATCTATTTTCGGATCCGATATGTAAATGTAAATATGGAAATATTAAATAAATAAAATATGTGATGGTCCTGTTAGCTGTATGTTGCCTTATTGTTAATTATGGGTAATTGTTAAGTACGAAAATTGTTTGTTTAATTAATTATTGAGCTATATGACATTATTTTGCTTTTAAAATGATTTTATTGAATATTTATTCTCATAAATGCTAAAATTGTTTCTAAAATTATTTTGTTGCTTTATAATTTTATTTATTATTTTTAGGAGTTTATAAAATTTAGAAATCAATATTTTATCAATTATTTAACCCAAAATGATTTTCTGATTGTATTAAAGTGTAAATTCAATATTAAATTCCAGAATGCTTCAAAAAATCTAAAACTCATATTTTCTTAATTTTGGAATATTTCGAGAATTTTAAAATTATTTCGGGAACTTTCTGGTTTTTATTTACCCGCACGTCTGTTCGTTAATTTTCAAAATGCGGGACGACTGCGTGGTCCAAAAATTGATTTACAAATTTTAAAATTTTTGTATATTATTAGTTTTAAGTATTTTGGGAATTTGGAGGTTTAATTGGAATTATGTCGGTTTATTTTATCCGCAAAAAGTGTTGTTTAAATATCAAATATGGTGTCAGATTTAGATAAGATTTGAAATAATCGAGATAAATCCAATCAATTTTATTCCTTGTCTCTCTCTTTCTACAGACGATCTCAACCATCTCCATCTCTCTCATCTCTCCGTCCTCTCTCTCGATTCATCTCTCTGATCCTCTTGAATCTCGCTTTCTCCTCTAATCTCTTTTGTCCCTCGATCCCATCTCCTTCTCGGTTGTTCGTTCCTGGTAAACACCGCGGTTTCACCTCCCTTGGCCGCTCTGGCGAGGTGGTGGCATGTGTGTGCCCCTATCTGCGAGTCTGGTCCCTATATATCTGTATCTATCTATGTGTGTGTGTGTATCGTGTTGTGTGTATGTGTATCGTGTCGCGTGTGTGTATGTGTGTTTTTATCCCTGTGTGTTTGTTCGGTGTTGTGTGTGTGGTGGTTATATGGTGGTACCGCCGTGTAGCCACCTTGTTTCTTGTTTCTTTCGGCCTGTTCTGCATACTGTTGGTTTGGTGCACGTGTTTACACGCATTGGTTTCAAGAATTATTTTGTTGATTTGATTATTTTATTTTTGGAAGGAAAATAATTTAATTAAATTCATGAAATAAAATTGATCGTGCATAAATAATTATTACATTATCGGTGAAATTTACGTAGGATGCCCGGTATTATGGGAACCCGTGGATTTTACCGCTATCGTCGGTGAGCCTCGGCGAGCCGATAGTGGATAATGATGATTAATTCTGAGTCCTAATTTATAAATAAATAAAAATTAGTTGTAAAGTTAATTTCGAAACAAAAACGAATAATAATAATTAATTATTAGTAATGGAATTTGTGTCGGTGGTTGGGATTTGCGGAATATGGATTGTTTGTTGTTGTAATTGACGTCGATATGATTTCGACGGGTTAGTCCGATAAATAAAGGAAACGTTGTCCGATTTTCGGGAAATTAGTTCCAAAAATACGGGAACAAATACCTATATATACATATATATATACATATATCTCTCTATATTTATAACTATATTATAAAAAACCAAATTATGAGCCGTGATAAAATATTTTATAAATAATCGACTACCCTATTTTATCAAAACAACGAGTATATGTACTTTCCGAAAACAAATATCGAACCGAGTTTCGAAGATGTGAACCATAATTGTTATGTGTATTTCAATAATATATATAAATATGAGCCGTGTTATGAAATCGTATGAGTAGAAGTGATAGTGATATTATGTTAAGCTTAAGCGATAATCTAAATTAAGATTTTCAACCCTGTAGGTCCTGGTCCGAAGATCCGAGGAGTGACGTCAGACTAAGAATAGCCTAATGGTCAATCGCCAGACTCAACAAGATTCCAATCGAAGGACATGAAGGATAGAATTGTATCCATAATAGGCTAGTGGTTTGACGATAAAGCCGAACGTTCAAGTCAAACCAAAGTCAACCAGTAGTAGTGCTTAAAGCCTATGAAGGCAAGTATTCTTAACTTTTCTCGTATCATACTGTAATTACTTTATTCCTATTCTAAGTTTAGAATAGTTAAATATTTATATTTCGCTGTAATTACTCTTAATTATGCAAGTTCCTTTCATTATTGTTCCTATCTGTTAGGAATATGTTGTGAACTTGATGATAGTTATACAAATCACCTTAGTAGATTTAACTTAGTGAATTTTGTAGCACTCGACGGATGATCAATTATAGTCCCGACGGATGAATTTTATAGTCCCGACGGATGACAGATTAACATCGATCGAGTGAGTAGCTTATGTAATAATAAGAACTGTAGCACATTTTTGCAAACAACTGTATAAGTCAAGTAGATTGCTTAGGGATTTGTAAATTATGATGACTATTATATTGATATGCAGAATATGTTGATTAATTGTAAATATGATGTGATGCCCTTCAAACCCGGGTCTGAAGTTTGGAGCTCACAACACACACACATACACAATATATAAACCTGTATATAAAATATTATATGCGGTGACCCTTCTTTTCACAATCATGGATCACAACTGGTTCAAGTATGAAAACAAGCCACAACCCTATCTTTTATTACATCGTACCAAATCGCAACTAGTTCAACTTACAACTGATAATACTATCGTTCTTACAATCTTGCATAACTCATCCACAATATAAAGCTCCTGCTAGCTCGATCCAACTTAACCTGGAATCCTAGCTTGCACACTGGACTGAGAATCCTCGTTACCAATAATTTCCTTTTCAACTGTTGAAAATATAAGAAGGTTTGCAAGAGTGAGCTAACTAGCTCAGCAAGTCATAATAACAATAACTGAGGTTAAACAATAACCAATTGAAATGATTCAGAAGAATCAAGTTTCTGAATAAACAATGATTAGAATTGGATATTTACTTTTCAATTTAAAAACCAAGGTTAGGCTGCTGATCAGTCACGCACTAACCCCAAGCAAGGCTCCCAACTTTGCTCTATATACTTGATCCAATGCACACATTGGCCTATTATGACCACGAATCTGGTCCGGCCACGAATCTTGCCCACCTTTATAAAACCATACAATTCTAAAAGAATTCAATATGATAACCAATATAATTCAATAAGCTGAATCATAAACAACATTTATCTTGAAGCATAGGGTGATTCACAATACCATGAAGGTATAACAAGGAATTCAAAAAGATTGGCTTTCAATCAAGGAAAGAATCAGAAAGTAGAAGACCAAGGTTTTAAGGGTTACAAGGATTGGTCTTCTGTTAAACAATGAATAAGGGTTGGTATGTCAAGTAATTCAATATCAGAAATCAGTATGTGGTAGATATGTATTTATGGAGTAGTATCATATGTGTTTGGCTCGTATCTGAGAATTCAATAATCAATGGTTTATGAAGAATAAGGCTTACGACTCAAGATCAATAAGAATCAGGGTTCAAGGTTAAATATTTTAAAGCGCTTGCAATATAAAACAGGAGTTATTTTGAATAATAGGGACATGTTATGAGATAGTTCGAAAATATTTACAATATATCTTGAAAAAGGTTCAGAAGTACTTGCCTTAACACCGAGGATTTCCACTTTACGTGTACTCATCTAATAGTTTTACTCAACCAGTTTCCTTCTCTTTCCATGCCTTTCTTATATTTATCAATCACTTGCCTTCTCTTTCAACGTTTCGATTTTATTTATGGATCACTGGTTTCCTTTTCTATGCCTTGTTGACTCTGCTAGGCATCACAAGTATCTATCAATTATTCAAACTCGTATTATTCAAATCGTCACATAGACGTCATAAGCTTTTATCTACCCTTCGTTTTACCCAAATCCGACGTACGGATTAAAAGTTATGAATAAAACAGTCAAACCATAACCACATAGGCATATAACGCATCAATCAGTGAACACGTATCACATAACAAGTATGGTATTTGATCAAAATAATTTTTTTCAAAGAAGATTCGGGGTTAAAATAATTTTCCAGGTATTTATTACGAATTTTTGAACATTTTTCAAAATTAAAATTGGACTCTGAATCATTTTATAATTAAATAACAGGGTTTGAATGCCCAAATCTGGCTTTAAAATATTTTATAATAATTATCAAGCCTTGAAAATAATTTTAAATAATATTTTAAAGCTCGAAACTATTTTTCAGAATTTTTAAATCAATTTTAAATAATTAAATCTAATTAAATAATTAATTAAAATCAATTAATAAATAATTAAACTAATTAATCAATTAATATTTAAATTAATTGACTAATTACTTAATTAATTATTAACCAAAATTAATTAAATAAATAATTTAGATTTATTTTTGAATTAAAAACAATTTTTGGAAATTAAAAACAATTTTCTGAATATAATATGAAAAGAAAATATAATTTTTGTAATTATATAAATAAAAATCTGATTTTTTGGAATTTTTATAAATAGAAATCTGAATTTCATAAGTTTTTAAAAACACAGGGACCAATTTATAAAGTTTTACCAACTGGGAGGGTAGAATGGTAATTCTACCATCTCCTTCCTCCTTCTTCCACCTCCGGCGGCCGGCAGCCATGGCCGCTGCTCGGAGCTTTTCCTGCCACTACCAAAACAACCCAGAAATGCGTGAAATTAACAGTGAATAAATTACAAGCTTCCAGGAACACGATTATGCCATTAGTTTGATCAAACAATCAACGAGTAAGCCGGAAATTCAACCGGAAAGTTACGCCTCCGTTATCATCAATTTTCCGATCATCCCCTTCCCCTTATCGTTTGTTTATTACAAATATACCAATCGACTTGTCTTCCCACGATCTACAACTACGTGCAAACAATTTCAACCAATAACCCTTGAATCACAAACGCCTAAATTCCAATTAAGAATATTCATAGCTATAAACCCTAGTTCTTCAATTCGAGAATCAAACATTAATTTGAACATGTTATTGAACTCCAAATCAGTCATATAATATACCAAAATGACCAGGAAGAAAAGATCTACATGATTATGCCATCAAATCACACAAATAACATCACAAATAAAAATTCCTATTTTAAATCTTAATTAATTCGAATTAAAATAAATAAATAAAAAGAAAACCTTGATTTCTGCACTTGAATAGATGGTGGAGATGGATAGGGTTTTTCGAGGGCTTCGATTCAGTATATAGCATGCTGGATTCCGAGTTCGGTAACGCCTTCATTTTCAGGTTTGATTATCAAGACCGCGACATAAATTCGACATTTTCTCTGTATTTTACGGGATTTACTGACTGATTATGATTATACGAATAAAATGAAATAATAAAAGGGCGTTATATATTTATGGAATATTGGTTCATGTTGGATCATTTTGGATTGATAAATTAGTTATGTAGCCGCTAAGTAACTACAAAAATGATCCGATTTGATACCCGTATTGGATAATTATCCAAACCGGGCTTCTTATAAAACATTTTATACAAAAATAATGTAATAATATCTCGTCTTTCGAGAATATGGGTTTTGTTGATTCACCGAAATGATTATCATATCGAAAATCTTACGCCGGGCCGCGCACGGGTCAAACCGTAACCCGGATCGAAAAAGTTAAAATATGGAAAATATCCGGAATTACCAGATTAGGTTAGGAAGGAGTTTTCGGAAGAGTTTCGAGTTGTAAAAACGTAAAAACGGTTGAAGTTGGACGATTCCCGGCTTTATAAAATAATTTTGTAATTATTTAGAAAATAATTAATAAATTCATAAATTAATATAAAATCATATAACAGTCCAAAAATTACCAGAAAAATAACATAATTATCTATATTTTATTCTGGTCATAATAAAATTAACATACTTATACTTTACCACATATAAGCATCCACATAACAACACCAATCGTCAAATAATTCACCAAAAATCACATAATAATCATATAATAATCATTTATCGATAAAATAATTACACGCAATATCCCGGATATTACATATGAGATGTCTTGTAATTCTTTATAAGTGAAATGGAGTCAAGGGACATATAGACACCCGACGGATAATCTACAAAGCTTCCCGAAGGATGATCAACAAAGCTTCCCGACGGATGACAAGCATAGACCAGACGGATGATCAAATTCAAATAGCTGTTGACAGTGACTAAACACTCACATGCGTCGGGTGTTTGCAAAAGGAATGTGGCAGCCTGTTAAGCAGGAATTTGAGGACAAAGAAGCATTACCATTTCCATGCAATTGTGAAGATATTCAAATATGCTGGAATAGAGTAGTGAAGTATCATGGAGTTAGACTAGATATGTTTTATTTTATTATCTTGTCTTATTGTCATGTAAACTTGGTGATATATAAACCAAGTGTAGCTAGTAGAACATTCAACTAAGCAAACACATTTTAAAGAGAGATAGAAAAAGCTGTACTTGTCAAGAATTTCTCTGTAGTTTGTTTGTTCTACTTGTAAAGCAGGTGGGAGCCATTTTAAGCTACACAGAGTTCTCATACTGATATTGTTAGGAATATGTTGTGAACTTGATGATAAATTAAACAAAACACCTTAAGTAGATTTAACTTAGTGGATTTTGTAGCACTCGACGGCTGATCAAATATAGTCCTGACGGATGATTTAATATAGTCCCGACGGATAACAATTTGACATCCATCGGGTGAGTAGCTTATGTAATAAATAAGTATTGTAGCACATTTCTGCAAATAACTTTGTATAGATTCTATAGGAGTATATGAGTCATGTTGACTCCTAGTGGATATGCAGAATAGGTTAATTAATTGTAAATATGAGATGTCTTGTAATTCTGTATAAGTGAAATGGAGTCAAGTGATTAATAACTACCCGACAGATGATCAACAAAGCTACCTGACGGATGATCAACAAAGCTACCCGACGGATGACAAACATGTACCCGACAGATGACCAAATTGAAATATCTGTTGACAGTGATATCACAGTCACATATGTTGGGTGTTTGTAAAAGGAATGTGGCAGCCTGTTAAGCAGGAATTTGAGAACAAAGAAGCATTATCATTTTCATGCAATTGTGAAGATATTCAAAGATGCTGGAATAGAGTAGTGAAGCAGCATGGAGTTAGACTAGATATGTTTTGTTTTATTATCTTGTCTTATTATCATGTAAACTTGGTGATATATAAACCAAGTGTAGCTAGTAGAACATTCAACCAAGCAAACACATTTTAAAGAGAGATAGAAAAAGCTGTACTTGTCAAGAATTTCTTTATAGTTTGTTTGTTCTACTTGTAAAGCAGCTGTGAGCCATTTTGAGCTACACAGAGTTCTCAAACTGATATATATATATATATATATATATCTGGTGGAATCATTCAAATCCACCAGAAAGTTTTAAAAGCTTGTGTTTTTATTACTTTCTGTTTTGATTTATATAATTCTTTCATTCCGCACTCTGCAAAACAAACACTTATATATATTCAGTTAGAACAGTTTTAAATCTGGAAAAAGTAGCCATAATTACATTCAACCCCCCTTCTGTAATTCTTGTTGTATTTTTAGGGAATAACAATTGGTATCAGAGCAAGCTCTTGAAGTACAAAGAGTGTAAAGATCACAACAAACAGCAAGATGAACAAGAAGGATGTTGGAGTCAAAATTCCATTTCTGGACAAAGATAATTCTCACCACTGGAAGGTGAAAATGCACCTACATCTTCTATCCCAAGATGAGGCCTATGTGGATTGCATAGAGAGAGGTCCTCATGTACCAATGAGAGCTGCAACTCGCAATGAGCCATCTGTTCCTAAACCTAGGCATGAATGGTCAAACCCTGATATTGAACAAGTCAGGAAGGATAAGAAGGCCATGAAGATATTGTTCAATGGAGTTGATGGTGATATGTTTGATAACAACATTAAATGTAAAACAGCGAAAAAGGTGTGGGACACAATCCAGATTATTTGTGATGGTACTAAAACGCAAGTAAGGGAGAACAAGATGCAGCTACCGATTCAGCAATATGAGCATTTCCACTGTGAAGAAAGTGAGTCTCTCACTGACATTTTTAGTAGATTTCAAAAGCTACTAAATGCTCTGAAGTTGCATGGAAGAGTCAATCAAACAAAAGACTCTAACCTCAAGTTCCTTAGATCTCTTCTAAAAGAGTGGAAACCAATGACAGTCTCATTGAGAAATTCACAGGATTACAAGGAGTTCACCTTGGAGAGACTGTATGGCATTCTAAAAACTTATGAGCTTGAAATTGAGCAAGATGAGAGGATGGAGAAAGGAAGGAAGAAAGGAGGGTCCATAGCACTGGTTGCAGAGTTAGTGAAAAAGAAAGAGATGAAGGTAGAAGCTGTTGAGTCTACATCAAAGGTCTGTGAAAGCAAGGGTAAAGGGCTGGTAGCTGAAAATGAAGATCACTTGAGCCAAGATGACATGGATGATATTGATGAACATTTCGCATTCCTATCCAGAAGATTTTCCAAGCTCAAATTTAAAAAGAATTTTGGAGCAGCTAAGCCAAATAGAAACATGGTGGATAAATCCAAATTCAAATGTTTCAAGTGTGGCTTGTCAGGGCATTTTGCCAATGAGTGTAGAAAGTCAGATTCTAGCAAGAAGAAGTTTGAGCCTGTTGATTATAAACAGAAATATTTTGAGTTGCTCAAGAAAAAGGAAAGGGCTTTCATTACACAAGAAAATGACTGGGCAGCTGATGGATTGGATGAAGATGAAGAAACAAGCTATGTCAACCTAGCCCTGATGGCCAAATCTGATGAAACAGAAACAAGTTCTTCAAGTAATCAAGTCATCACCACTAACCTAGAACATCTATATAAAGCTGAGTGTAATGATACAATCAATGACATGTCCACATAATTATATTACTTGTGTGTTACACTTAAGTCCCTCACTAAGGAAAATGCTAAATTAAAGAAAATAATTTGTCTTAAGTGAGAGGAATAATGTGCTAGAGTCTCAGTTTATTGAATTTGAAAAATTGAGAATTGGGTGTAAGATTGCTAAGGATGAATTAACTTAGTCCTTGAAGAAAGAAGAGATTTTAAAGAAGCAGCTTGAATGAGAATCGGAAGTGATTAAGGCATGGAAATCATCTAGAGATGTCCATGCTCAAATCACTAAAGTTCAAGGTATTGAGTCCTTTTGTGATGCAGCCTGGAAGAAGAGTAAGGAGAAGCTGGAATCCTTTTATGATGTGGACCCGACGGATGATGAAAATCATCCGTCGGATAATCAAAAAGATTATACATCGAGTGATAGAGAGCCACATCTGTCGGCTGTGAGTAAACCAGTGGGTAGAGCTAAGCTAGCGAAGCTAAATGAGAAATATGGATCAGTTTCTAAGAACTTTATTCCAGGAGAATCTAGTCAAGTTAAGAAGGAGAAGAAAGTTAATCTTGGTCATCTGTCTATCAAGCAGTTGAATGACAGATTAGAAAAGATTGAGGTTAAAACATAAACTAAAAAGAAAAACAATAGAAATGGGAAAGTAGGAATTAACAAACATAATAACTACACACCTGATAAATATGCACCAAGAAAAATCTGTGTTAAGTGTGGTAGTGTTAATCACTTGTCTGTTAATTGCAAACTTACCATGCCTACGCCTATGGCCGCACCTCCCTCTTTTCCCAACATGTCTGCTATGCCTACCATGCCATTGAATGCTATGTCTACTCAGAATATGTGTTACGACCGACATTTTGTGTAATATTATTTGCAAACTCTGTATAATATTAGAGCCAATTATAAATGTACTTAATGATTGTACGTTTGTGTGAATGGAATTTGCTGCATTATAAATTGCTTTATGTAGTATATAAATTTTTCAAAGCAAGAGTTTTATTAATTGCCCTTATTTTTGATTTATAAAGAATATTCTATACCTTGGAAAATTATCTTTTAAGAATTATTTCACTTAAAAATTTCAAAAGTGATCTCATAAAATTTCTAAAAATCCAAGTTATTTTATGGTACAATTTTTATAATTTTTGAACTTTTATTTTATTTTATAAAAATAAATCTTTGAAAATTAGTTGCTTAGTAATTAGCAAATTACATGGAAACCCTTGCATGCAAATACTCTTCCATTCAACTAAAGGGCAAAGAAGACATTTTCAACCCCACTAATTCACATTTTGTTAGCAAAATTACCTCCTTGACCTTGCACGCAAAATGACCTAACTATGTTGGAAGGTTACTCTTGTAAATTCTCATTTCCACTCACTTCTTTTAGTCAATCAAAAGCATAAAACCAAACAAAAAATGAGAGGATCATTTCATTCACTCCACACTCCACCCTCACCTCAGCTCCCTGCCCTCCCTCTCAGCTCCTTCCTCTCGGTTTTTTGGCCGAAGCCCTACCCCCTCCCTTTTCTTCATTCTTCATTCAAGCACCTAACTCCCATTTAAGTAAATGTTACTTCCTATATCTTGATCATATATAATCCAAAGAAGTTTGAGTAAAAAGTTTAAGTTTTGATCTTGCATGGCATAGTTTTAGTTGGAACTCAAATTACAATCTTGATTCTCATGGATTTAAGGTTGTATTATTGAGGGAATCACAAGGAATAGTGAAATTCCAAGTCATGAGAATGAGGCTCTTGATTTTAATGGTCATTTCCCTTCCATTTCATTCGGCCATGAACTTGAGGGAGCCGAATGAATGGTTCTTAGTGGTTTTTTGTTGCCTTGTTTTATTTTTGTGTGTTTTTGTGATGATAACATGAATTTTATAGTAAAAACTTGATAAAACCCTTTGAATGCTAAGTGATCATTTAGTTATAGTTTATGTTATGCTTGCATGTTGATTTTATGATAAAAAATTATTTTGGAAATCATATTGTTTTGGCTTGAATATTCGGAGGCATGCATGCATAGAAATCAATTCTTGATTTTCGAAAGTTCTCTATCACTTGGATTGATTTTGTTAGTAAGCTTTAATTTCAGTAGGGTTAAGATATTGATCTTGATTTGTGCTCCTTGGTATGTGATGTTAATTTGAATATATATGAAGAAGTTATAAATTGTTGTTTTTGAAAACTTGATGACTTGTAATTTGTGTAATGTGTTAACTTTTATTTTGCTATATTGCACCATAGGTAAGGATGATCTCCACTAAGACTATATTGATTGTAAGAGAGTTAGCTCAGTAGATCACCTTGGTTGAAGTTTGTTTAGGGTTTTGGTTGTTGTTGGTTTGGTTTGTCAAGTAAGAATCATGATAAAAAGGAGAGCATTAGATTCTGCAGAAAATCAGTTTGGTACCATGAGGTTTAATGTGAGATTCGACCTTGTCATTGTTGTGCACTTTGAGGCCCAAGCCACCAGAAGCTAACACTAGGAGTATAAAATAGGTTTTAGGTGTTTTTTAGAGATTTATAAGACGTTTGGTTAGGTGTACGAGTGGAAATACAAAATCTGTCCGGCAGGGGACAATTTTGTTGCAACTTAGAATTAGGAAGTTTTGACCATGTCATAGGTAGGCCCTCATTAGGCCCTGTTGGGCCTTAGTTAGAGGGAGTGTCAGAGGAGTTTTTCTAGCCATAGATCATAGGATTTGGGTTAGAATCATGTGTCACAAGTTAGTTCAAGTCAGGACCTTTTCTGCCCAGAAAAATAGGGGAATCATGGACTTTGAGCTTAGGCCTAGGGAGGCCCAATCTAGGCCCTTGAGCCACATCAAGTTTAGGAGTTGCCTTATGATCAGAAGAGTTTAGTGTAGAAGTTTTGGAGGTAAACTTGAAGTATAAGAGTGTCAAATGCACCCAAGAAACCATAGATGTCATTCTGAAAAGAGCACATTCACCTATCACATAGTTTTAGAGCACATATGAGTGAAGATTTGGCTGACCACCATGGCTGAAAGATAGCTTATAGTCAGTATAGTGAAAGGCCCAAGTCAGGGTCAATAGGAATTGGATGGTTTAGTAAAGGCTCTTCGTGTTAGGAGGTCAAAATTTGGGGATTTTTCTAGTATAGCGACCAAGTGACTTAAGTAAGTGGAGTGAGATCATCCAAGCCTAATGATGCAATATAGTGGGTGTTATATTATTTTGTACTTAAATGTGGTGTGTGAGCATATGTGGTTATGTGTACTAATATACTTATAAGGTGATTGTAAATATGTGTGTATATAGGCTTAAGTGCCAGTATATTTAATTTCTGTTTACAAATAGGTTGATTTGGTGAGAATATATTATAATGAGATTATTATTATTTGTGTAGGATCTCGAAACGAGGGTAAACTTGCCATAAAAGTTGAGTAAAGTTTCCAGTTGCTCCTACTTGTCAGTCAAGTCAAGCCTTCTCAAGGCAAGTGATTTAACCTACCTCTTTTATTTACACTGCAAGTGTGTGATAACTAGTTTATATATATATATACAATGCGAGTATTTTAATTCACCTTGATATATATGAACCAAGTGGTTTCGCATATATATCCGTAGTATATGAAAATGACATGAACCCTCAAGTGTGTGATAACTTTACTTGAAGATCACTATGCAAGTAAATCCAAAGTCCTATCATGCTAGTATACCAAAGTAATTATGATGTTGAACCATGTGCAAGTTATACCCAGTAACCTTGTCTTGATACCTAAAAGTCATTTGTTCCCTAACGATTATTCGTAATTGTTTGACAACCCTATCCTTACCCTAAAGCATGATGCTCTGTTGTACCTTGAGCTGATGCCCACTTTCTCTATATTTTGATACCTAAATCTTATTTGGAACCATTAATGACCACCTTTTTTATACTTTAATACCTATGTCTTATCTGGAGCCATTACCTTGGACCTAGTTTGACTTTGTTCTTTCATACTATCCGATAACCTTGCTAAATCTCACTGTCAAAATCCTTGTAAATGGAAACCTTGCAATTTCTCTTGATAAAGTATAGTCTAGTGGATCATGGCCTTGAATTTAGTGGATCTTGTTTCCCAGTGCTTCGGAGTTAGTCTAAAACTTTGTTAAAAATGTTTACTGTTTAAGTAGTTAATTAGCAATTGGCATCAGTTTTTAAAAATAAAAAGGTTAAGATTTCATTTCCAGTCCCAAAGGGGGACAAATATTTTCTTAAATAGTGGATCTGGACTGAGACGCGAGTCCTTTTCCCACATAAATTGTTGGCTTAAAAGTTGCCTAGGGATCCCATTAATGTTCTAGAACCTAGCAAGGTTCGGGATTACTTCGCGGCTGATCACCAGCTGTAATCTGTAGCGTCATAAAATGATTTTTGATAAGGAAATGGTTTTGGAAATGTTTAGAAACAAATAAATGATGCCATCATCTAAAAGTTCATCTCTTGTTATTAATAGTTTTCCTGCACATTGTTATTCTTTCATTTTGTTTATGAAATGTATTGTATAACACTTGTTGAGCATTTGGCTCACTACTTGCTTTCACCCTGATATTACAGCTAGCAGCTATGGTTAGGTTCAAGCAGACATCACGTAAGACTTGTGATGCCGATGCGTATGTTCGAGCTCAGGTAGAATAAGAGATAGCTTTGTGTGAGGACTCGATATAAAAAAAATCAGGTTGTAATAGTTAATAGTGTTGGGCTTTTTCAAACCCTAAAATGTAAGATCTTGGATTCGGTTGTATTTACATTCTTTTGTTAACTATTGTAATAAATTGTATATTATGTATGGTTAAGTTGGGGGTGTGACAGGTTTTGGTATCAGAGCTACGGTTTAGAGTCCCTGGACAGCCCAAATAGGTTATAGGATATATGTATAAGTTATAGATATTATGCGAGAGTGTAGGTTAAGCGAATCTATCATTAATACTCCTCTTATATATTTCTATGTATTGTTTGTCAGCAAAGGGCGCATTCCTCGTCATCCTCTAGGTCGGCTGGCACTATTGCTTTCTCTGTGTATGCTGAGTTGAGGCACGAGTTCGACATGCTTCAGGGCAAGTACGACTGACTGTTAGACCGATTGAAGAAGGTGTATCCGGATAGCCGAAACTATGAAGGGAAGCCTAAGGAGCAGATGACTGCGAGACTTGAGACTTTGGTTCAGTACGTCAACACTAAGCTTGACGAGATGCCATCGAACCGAGACCGTACCAGCCAGTATATCATCCAGATGATTGCAGACGAGCTCCAGAGTATTATGAAGACGCTTCGAGAGGAGAAGACTGCCAAACCCCGTTCTGACAGAGTGGAGCCTTAGTTCTTTCCATTATCTACCTTTCATGATGTTGTATTGTTGGAATTTGTAGAATTCCCTGTTGTTTCCTTTAAATAAGCATGTTATTCCTAGATTCAGACTTTATTCTAATCTTGATGTATCTTGACCTTTAAATTTCAATTATTATGCACTATCGTTCTGTTTGCTTTCAATTGTTTATTCTACGCCTTTATATGCATCACCCTATTTGTTTAATTTAAAACTTGACCTCATATGTGAACAAGAATGCCATGTGACACCCTCGAATTATCTCATTGTTCATACTTGTTTTGATATAACTTTTATTTAGGATCATGCCACCCAAAAGGAAGAACCCAACTACCACATCTACCACATATCCTAATATTCTTCGATTACTGGAAACCTTACAACAACAAACAAATGATATAGCTCAACAACAAAGAACTCTTCAACAACAATTTGAAAACCAAGATAACCATGAACCACACCAACCACCTGATCCACCAGTACCACCTCGACAAGTTGTTACTTTCAAAGCTTTTCAGAATGTTAATCCACCTGCATTTCATGATACCACTGATCCAGTAATAGATAACACATGGATTAAGGAAATGGAAAGAGCTTTTGAATTGGTACGGTTAGGGGACGATCAGAAGACACCATATGCTAGTTACTTCCCGAAGGGCGAAGTCATCTATTGGTGGGATTCAGTGAAAGCTATAGAAGCAAATCAACAAGTTTCTTGGGAAATACTTAAGAAGTTATTTCTGGAAAAGTATTACCCTAAGTACATGCAGAATCAGATGGAGCTTAAATTTCTTGAATTAAAGCAAGGGAGTATGTCTGTATTGGAATATCTGAGAAGAAGTTTACAGAGCTGTCAAGATTTATGACAAAGTATAGCAACAGTGAGGAGGAAAAAAGCAAAGAGATTCCAACAAGGACTAGAGTCTTGGATCAGAGATAGAGTGGCTATGTTTGAGCTTGATACTTATGCAGGAGTAGAAAAGAAAGCTAATCTGATTGAGATTAATGGGATGCAGTCAAGGAAGGAAAGGGATAACAAGAAGAGGAAGGTTCTATTTTATGGAGAAAAGTTTGAAGTTGGAAACTCACAAGACAGGAATGTGAAAAAGATTGGATTCCACAAAGGCGGAAATTTTCAGAAGAAGGGAAATTTGAACAAAAGACAAGAATCAAAGGGGAACAACCAGGCAAGCCAAGGACAAGTTGGAGAAATCAGATTTCAGAGACCAGAATGCAAGCATTATGGAAGAAAGCACCCCGGAGTGTGTAATAGGCTGAGCATGACATGCTATAGATGCAACCAGAAGGGACATTTGGCCAATGAGTGTAAGATGCCGAAGCCGGGAGTTACATGCTACAAGTATGGAAAGACTAGACACATAGCTAGTGAGTGCAAGTCAACCGGACCAGTCAAATCTCTAATGAACGTGGCAAGTACTAGTGCAAGCGTGCCAACTGAGGTATTGGCCTTACCTCCACCACCTACAACAACTCCGCAAACAACAGTGAGGACATTCGATTTAAAAATGGAGGACGCTGTTCATAATTCTGAGGTGATAGAAGGTACACTTTTACTAAATAATGTTGAAGCTAAAGTATTGATTGATTCTGGAGTAACGAGATCTTTCATATCAGAAACTTTTGTTGATAAACTTCAATGTGATAAAATGGCTATGAACGAGGTAGTAAATGTGGTAATTGCGAATCAAGAGAAGGTTCATGTGAGTCAAATCTATCCTAAGTGTGAGATTGATATCTCGGGACAAAATTTTCAGCCGACTTGATACTCTTCAAGTTGGGGGAGTTCGATATAATCTTAGGCATGGATTGGTTAGGGAAGAATAACGCTCAGATTAATTGTAAGTCCACGAAGGTGTACTTAAAGACGGAGAGTGGAGAGAAAGTAGTATTTAAGGGACAGAGGCAAGAGCAACTGTTTCTTACAATCGTCCAGGCTAAGAAGCTGCTTAGGAAAGGTTGCGAGTCATTCCTAGCTTATGTAGTGGATTCAGAAAGGGACAACCTCAGCGTATAAGATATTCCCGTAGTCAACGAATTTCCAGATGTGTTTCTAGATGAACTACCAGGCTTACCGCTAGATCGACAAATCGAGTTCGAGATCAACCTTGCTCCAGGAATGGAACCAGTTTCGAAGGCCCCATATAGGATGGCACCAGCAGAAATGAAAGAGTTGGCGAGCCAGCTACAAGAATTGTTGGACAAAGGAGTGATATGGCCAAGTACGTCGCCATGGGGAGCACATGTCTTGTTCGTAAAGAAGAAATATGGAAGTATGCGGTTATGTATAGATTATCGGGAGTTGAATAAGGTGACGATTAAGAACCGATACCTGCTACCAAGAATAGATGACCTATTTGATCATCTGAAAGGAGCAAAGTGCTTTTCAAATATTGACTTAAGATCAGGATACCATCAATTAAAGATCAAAGAAGAAGATATCCCAAAGACAACATTTAGGATAAGATATGGACATTATGAATTCTTAGTAATGCCTTTTGGATTGACTAACGCCCCGACATCATTTATGGATATGATGAACAGGGTATTTAAAAATTATTTGGACAAGTTCGTAGTGGTATTCATTGATGACATCCTTATTTATTCAAAGTCGGAAGAAGAACATAAGTAGCATCTATGGATAACATTGGAGATACTCCGACAAGAGAAGTTGTATGCCAAGTTTTCTAAATGTGAGTTTTGGTTAAAGGAAGTTCAATTTTTGGGACACGTTATTGAAGATGAAGGAGTTAAGGTAGATCTGGCAAAGATTGAGGCGATTATGAGTTGGGAGAGGCCAAAGACACCTACAGAAGTGTGAAGTTTTCTAGTGTTGGCGGGATATTATAGAAGATTTGTCAAGGATTTTTCAAAAATCACCACGCCATTGACTAAGTTGACTAGGAAGAATCAAAAGTTCGAATGGAATGCAGAATGTGAGGATAACTTTCAAGAGTTGAAGCAGAGGTTGGTAACATCTCCGGTGTTAGTACTACCAGACGATCCAGGA
The DNA here is from genome assembly GCF_009905375.1 of Apium graveolens. Lineage (NCBI taxonomy): Eukaryota > Viridiplantae > Streptophyta > Magnoliopsida > Apiales > Apiaceae > Apium > Apium graveolens. Next base: position 143,172,594 of record NC_133651.1, on the reverse strand, counting down.
AACTTTGTGATTTTCAGTGATGCTTCATATAAAGGATCGGGCAGTGTGCTAATGCAACACAATAAGGTGATCGCGTATGCGTCAAGATAGTTAAAACCACATGAATTGATGTATCCTACGCATGACTTGGAACTAGCAGCCATAGTATTTGCACTTAAAATTTGGAGACATTATCTTTACGGGGAAAAGTGTGAGATCTACACGGATCACAAGAGTTTAAAGTATATTTTCACTCAGAAAGAGCTCAATATGAGGCAAAGGAGATGGTTGGAACTAATTAAGGACTATGATTGTTCGATAAACTATCATCCTAGAAAGGCGAACGTGGTAGCCGATGCTTTGAGTAGGAAGGAAAGATTGAATATGATAGCAATACCCAAAAAATTATCTGAAAAGATTAAGAGATTTGAATTGGAACTTTGTGATTGTGGAATAGTTGAAGAGGTTTGTCATACAATGACTTTTCAGCCAACATTATTGGGGAAGATAAGGAAATGTCAGGAAGAAGTAATGAAGCAAGAAAGAAATCAGCTAACCGGGGAAGAGATTGGGACTCAAAGAGATGAGCAAGGTATATTAAGGTTTTCCTCAAGAATTTGGATTCCTCATGTACCTGAATTGAAGAATGAGATATTGCAAGAAGCCCATAATTCAAGATTTTCAATCCATCCAGGAAGCACCAAGATGTATCAAGACTTGAAGAAGAACTTTTTGTGGCCAAATATGAAGCGAGAAGTGGCAGAATGGGTTGCGAAGTGTTATACTTGTCAGAAAGTGAAGGCAGAACATCAAAGACCAAGAGGATTAATTCAGCCCCTAAAGATTCCAGAATGGAAATGGGAAAACATTGCTATGGACTTTATAGTGGGATTACCTTGAACGAAATCTGGACATGACGCTATATGGGTTATAGTTGATCGCCTTACGAAGTCGGCGCATTTTATTCCAGTTAATGAGAAGTCATCATTGGACAGATTGGTCCATCTGTATGTGCGTGAAATCGTACTAAGACATGGTGTGTCTGTATCGATAGTTTCAGACAGAGATCCCCGATTTAACTTGAGATTCTGGAAGCAATTTCAAGAGAGTTTTGGCATAAAGTTAAACATGAGTACGGCGTATCATCCGCAGACTAACGGTCAAAGTGAAAGGAAAATTCAAACAATCGAAGATATGTTGCGCAGTTGTGCAATTGATTTTGCAGGAAGTTGGGACGACCACTTGCCCTTGGTAGAATTCTCTTATAATAACAGCTATCACTCCAACATTGGCATGCCACCATATGAAGCTTTATACGGATGGAAATGTAGATAACCAATAAGTTGAGATGAAGTGGTAGAAGGAAAGATTCTAGGCCCAGAATTGGTACAACAGTTGCATGAGGCAGTCAAATTAATTCAGAAAAGGTTGCTTGCTGCTCAAGATAGAGAAAGAAAGTATGCAGATCCAGCGCGTAAGGATTTCAGGTTCCAAGTGGGTGAAGCAGTTTAGCTAAAAGTATCACCGAGGAAAGGATTGTTTAGATTTGGTAAGAAAGGGAAGTTAACACCTAGATATATAGGTCCTTTTGAAATTTTGAGTCAAGTGGGAAAGGTTGCTTACGAGCTAGCCTTACCACCTCAGTATCAGCATGTGCATAATGTGTTTCACGTGTCATTGCTTAAGAAGTATAATCCTGATGCCAAATATGTGATAGAATATGAACCTATAGAAATTCAGGCAGACCTGTCATTTGTGGAGCAACCTATCAAAATACTCGACTGGCAAGTAAAGAGTCTTAGAAATAAGTCGGTAAAGTTAGTAAAAGTACTTTGGAGGAACCCCAAGTTCGAAGAATCAACCTGGGAGTTAGAGTCTGATATGCGTTCCCGGTATCCTCATCTGTTCTCTTAGCTTCCGAGGACAGAATCCTTTAAGGAGGAGAGGATGTTACGACCGACATTTTGTATAATATTATTTGCAAACTCTGTATAATATTAGAGCCAATTATAAATGAACTTAATGATTGTATGTTTGTGTGAATGGAATTTGCTGCATTATAAATTGCTTTATGTAGTATATAAATTTTTCAAAGCAAGAGTTTTATTAATTGCCCTTATTTTTGATTTATAAAGAATATTCTATACCTTGGAAAATTATCTTTTAAGAATTATTTCACTCACAAATTTCAAAAGTGATATCATAAAATTTCTAAAAATCCTAGTTATTTTATGGTACAATTTTTATAATTTTTGAACTTTTATTTTATTTTATAAAAATAAATCTTTGAAAATTAGTTGCTTAGTAATTAGCAAATTACATGGAAACCCTTGCATGCAAATACTCTTCCATTCAACTAAAGGGCAAAGAAGACATTTCCAACCCCACTAACTCACATTTTGTTAGCCAAATTACCTTCTTGACCTTGCATTCAAAATGACCTAACTATGTTGGAAGGTTACTCTTGTAAATTCTCATTTCTACTCACTTCTTTTAGTCAACGGAAAGCATAAAACCAAGCACAAAATGAGAGGATCATTTCATTCACTCCACAATCCACCCTCACCTCACCTCCCTCCCCTCCCTCTCGGCTCCTTCCTCTCGACTTTTTTGCCAAAGCCCTGCCCCCTCCCTCTCCTTCATTCTTCATTCAAGCACCTAACTTCCATTCAAGTAAATGTTACTTCCTATATCTTGATCATATATAATCCAAAGAAGTTTGAGTAAAAAGTTTAAGTTTTGATCTTGCATTACATAATTTTAGTTGGAACTCAAAGTACAATCTTGATTCTCATGGATTTAAGGTTGTATTATTGAGGGAACTACAAGGAATGGTGAAATTCCAAGTTATGAGAATGAGGCTCTTGATTTTAATGGTCATTTCCCTTCCATTTCATTCGGCCATGACCTTGACGGAGCCGAATGAATGGTTCTTAGTGGTGTTTTGTTGCCTTGTTTCATTTTTGTGTGTTTTTGTGATGATAACATGAATTTTGTAGTAAAAACTTGATAAAACCCTTTGCATGCTAAGTGATCATTTAGTTATAGTTTATGCTATACTTTCATGTTGATTTTATGATAAAAATTTATTTTGGAAATCATGTTATTTTGGCTTGAATATTCGAAGGCATGCATGCATAGAAATCAACTCTTGATTTTCGAAAGTTCTTGATCATTTGGATTGATTTTGTTAGTAAGCTTTAATTTTAGTAGGGTTAAGATATTGATCTTGATTTGTGCTCCTTGGTATGTGATGTTAATTTGAATATATATGAAGAAGTTATAAATTGTTGTTTTTGAAAACTTGATGACTTGTAATTTGTGTAATGTGTTAACTTTTATTTTGCTATGTTGCACCTTAGGTAAGGATGATCTCCACTAAGCCTATATTGAATTTAAGAGAGTTAGCTCAGTAGATGAGCTTGGTTGAAGTTTGGTTAGGGTTTTGGTTGTTGTTGGTTTGGTTTGTCAAGTTAGAATCCTGATAAAAAGGAGAGCATTAGATTCTGCAGAAAATCGGTTTGGTACCATGAGGTTTAGAGTGAGATTCAACCTTGTCATTGTTGTGCACTTTGAGGCCCAGGCCACCAGAAGCTAACACTAGGAGTATACAATAGGTTTTAGGTGTTTGTTAGACATTTATAAGATGTTTGGTTTGGTGCACGAGTGGAAACACAAAATCTGTCCAGCAGGGGACAATTTTGTTGCAACTTAGAATTAGGAAGTTTTGACCATGTCATAGGTAGGCCCTCATAGGCCCTGTTGGGCCTTAGTTAGAGGGAGTGTTAGAGGAGTTTTTCCAGTAATAGATTATAGCATTTGGGTTAGAATCATCTGTCACAAGTTAGTTCAAGTCAGGACCTTTTCTGCCCAGAAAAACAGGAGAATCATGGACTTTGAGCTTAGGCCTAGGGAGGCCCAAGCTAGGCCCTTGAGCCATATCAAGTTTACGAGTTGCCTTATGACCAGAAGAGTTTAGTGTAGAAGTTTTGGAGGTAAACTTGAAGTATAAGAGTGTCAAATGCACCCAAGAAACCATAGACGTCATTCTGAAATTTACTATAATAAGCACATTCACCTATCACATAGTTTTAGAGCACTTATGAGTGAAGATTTGGTTGACCACCATGGCTGAAAGATAGTTTATAGTCAGTATAGTGAAAGTCCCAAGTCAGGGTCAATAGGAATTGGATGGTTTAGTAAAGGCTCTTCGTGTTAGGAGGTCAAAATTTGGGGATTTGTCTAGTATAAAGACCAAGTGACTTAAGTAATAGGAGTGAGATCATCCAAGCCTAGTGATGCAATATAGTGGGTGTTATATTATTTTGTACTTAAATATGGTGTGTGAGCATATGTGGCTATGTGTACTAATATACTTATAAGGTGATTGTAAATATGTGTGTATATAAGCTTAAGTGCCAGTATGTTTAATTTCTGTTTACAAATAGGTTGAGTTGGTGAGAATATATTATAATGAGATTATTATTATTCGTGTAGGATCTCGAGATGAGGGTAAACTTGCCATAAAAGTCGAGTGAAGTTTCCAGTTGCTCCTACCTTCCAGTCAAGTCAAGCCTTCTCAAGGCAAGTGATTCAACCTGCCTCTTTCATTTACACTGCAAGTGTGTGATAACTAGATCATATATATATGATGCGAGTATTTTAATTCACCTTGATATACATGAACCAAGTGGATCCGAATCTATATCTATAGTATATGAAAATGACATGAACCCTCAAGTATTTATTTCGAGTAGTTTAACTTTACTTGAAGATCGTTATGCAAGTAAATCCAAAGTCCTATCATGCTAGTATACCAAAGTAATTATGATGTTGAACCATGTGCAAGTTATACCCAGTAACCTTATCTTGATACCTAAAAGTCAGTTGTTCCCTAACGATTGTTCATAATTGTTTGACAACCCTATCCTTACCCTAAAGCATGATACTTTGTTGTACCCTGAGCTGATGCCCACTTTCTCTATATTTTGATACCTAAATCTTATTTGGAACCATTAATGATCACCTTCTTTATACTTTAATACCTATGTCTTATCTGGAGCCATTACCTTGGACCTAGTTTGACTTTGTTCTTTTATACTATCCGATAACCTTGCTAAATCCCACTGTCAAAATCCTTGTAAATGGAAACCTTGCAATTTATCTTGATAAAGTATAGTCTAGTGGATCATTGCCTTAAATTTAGTGGATCTTGTTTCCCACTGCTTCGAAGTTAGTCTAAAACTTTGTTAAAAATGTTTACTGTTTAAGTAGTTAATTAGCAATTGGCATCAATTTTTAAAAATAAAAAGGTTAAGATTCGATTTCCATTCCCAAAGGGGGAGAAATATTTTCTTAAATAGTGGATCTGGACTGAGACGCGAGTCCTTTCCGCACATAAATTGTAGGCTTAAAAGTTTCCTAGGGATCCCATTAATTTTCTAGAACCCAGCGAGGTTCGGGATTACTTCGCGGCTGATCACCGGCTGTAATCTGTAGCGTCATAAAACGGTTTTTGATGAAGAAATGGTTTTGGAATTGTTTTGATACAAAAAAATGATACCATCATCCAAAAGTTTATCTCTTGTTAATAATAGTTTTCCTGCACATTGTTATTCTTTCATTTTCTTTATGAAATGTATTGTACACCACTTGTTGAGCATTTGGCTCAGTACTTGCTTTCACCCTGATATTACAGCTAGCAGCTATGGTTAGGTTCAAGCAGACAGCACGTAAGACTTGTGATGCCGATGCGTATGTTCGAGCTCAGGTAGAATAAGAGATAGCTTTGTGTGAGGACTCGATATAAAAAAAAATCAGGTTGTAATAGTTAATAGTGTTGGGCTGTTCCAAACCCTAAACTATAAGATCTTGGATTCAGTTGTATTTACTTTCTTTTGTTAACTATTGTAATAAATTTTATATTATGTATGATTAAGTTGGGGGTGTGACAATATGAATGCACAATTTTCTAATATGCCATTTGCACCTAATCCTTATTATATTGCATTTAGTATGCCTCAAATGCCATTTAGCATGCCTTACTGGAATAACATGTTTGCAAACAGCATGCCTTTGTTAATTAAAATGAGCATGATAATTCTGCTCTTATGACTGGTTTCAAAGGCCCAACTCAAATGACTAAGGATGAATCAGAAATCCTCAAGTCAAATGAGATCAAACCTAAGAAACAAAAGAAGAAAGCTAACAAGGCAGGACCCAAGGAAACTTGGGTACCAAGATAAACTTGATTTGATTTTGATGTGTGCTGGGAAATAGAAAGAATCTTTGGTATCTGGAGTGTGGTTGCTCAAGGCACATGACTGGAGATTCTACCCTGCTCACTGAGTTCGAGGAAAGAGCTGGCCAAAGTATTACTTTTGGAGATGACAGCAAGGGTTATACTATGGGATATGGCCTGATTTCAAAAGACAATGTCATAATTGAAGAGGTTGCCCTAGTGGATGGTCTCAAGCATAATTTATTGAGTATCAGCCAGCTTTGTGATAAGGAAAACTCAGTAACCTTCTATTTGGAAGCCTGTGTTGTTACAAACAAAAAGAGCAACAAAGTGGTTCTCAGTGGAGTGAGAAAAGGGAATGTGTATATAGCTTTCTTCAACTAATTTAATGTAAAATCTATCACTTGTCTTCTCAGGAAAGCAAGTCAAGATGAAAGTTGGCTGTGACACAAGAAGATGTCCCATCTAAACTTCAAGACCATGAATGAGCTTGTCAAGAAAGAACTGATAAGAGGTATTCCGCAAGTGGAGTTTACTAAGGATGGATTGTGTGATGCCTGCCAGAAAGGAAAGCAGATCAAAGCATCATTCAAAAAGAAGCTTGATTCAACAATTGAAGAACCATTGCAATTGTTACACATGGATTTGTTTGGACCAGTCAATGTGTTGTCTATCTTAAGGAAAAGATTTGTCCTAGTAATTGTGGATGATTTTTCAAAGTTCTCTTGGACATATTTCCTAAAGTCTAAAGATGAAGTCAGTGAAATCATCATCAATCACATAAGGCAATCAACAATCATCCTGATTTTAAAGTAAGAAGAATCAGGAGTGACAATGAAACTGAGCTCAAGAATTCTGTGATGAGATCATTTTGTGAAGAGAATGGGATTATGTATGAGTTTTCTGCAGCAAGAACTCCACAACAAAATGGATTAGTGGAAATAAAGAACAGATCTCTTATTGAAGCTGCAAGGACAATGCTTGCAGAATCAAAGATACCGACATATTTTTGGGCTGAAGCTGTGAATACTGCCTGCTACACTCAGAATATTTCTTTGGTTAATCAAGCAAAGTGCATGACTCCCTACCAATTGTTCAAGAATAGGAATCCAACTGTAAATTGTCTTCATGTCTTTGGCTGTAAATGTTATATCTTGAGAAATCAAATTGATCAACATGGGAAGTTTGATGCCAAAGCAGATGAAAGAATTTATATTGGATATGCTGTGGGAAAAGCAAACAGAGTGAACAATCTAAGAACCAACATTGTTATGGAATCAGTACATGTTGTATTTGATGAAAAAAAGATTGAAGGAATACAAGATGGAGATTTCCATGAAAGCCTCAAGTTTGATAATGTGGAGATGGTTAGTGATGACGGTGATGATGATAGTGATCAAGAAATAGTGAATAAGGATAATGCAGAAAAGTCTACAACTAATGAAGCACACAATTCTACATCTTTCGAGTTGTAAAATGCTTCATCCGTCAGGAGAAAATTTGCCTTATCCGTCGAGAGACAATCAACTTCATCCATCGGGACATAAAATGCATCATCCTTCGGAACATTAAGAGAAGCTGAAAGTCAGAATAGATCACCTACAGAAAGTTCCCTTTTCTCAAATCAAAATTTACAAACTCAAGGGGAGTTTCTTATAATCAAAACTCAGTCACACATGAAGACAACAATGAGGACTCTTCATCTAGAGCTAATCTACCTCAACAAAGAAAATGGACTAAAGATCACCCTTTTGAGCTCATCATTGGTGATGCATCTTCTAGAGTTCAAACAAGGAGATCAACTCAAGAAGAATGTCTACATAGCATCTTCCTATTTAAGGAAGAACCAAAGAAAGTAGAACAAGCTTTGTTGGATCCTGATTGGATTTTAGCTATGTAGGAGGAGCTAAACCAATTTCAAATCAACAAGGTATGGAAGCTGGTACCCAGACCTAAAGGAAAGAATCCAATTGACACCAAGTGGGTATTCAGAAACAAGATGGATGAAAATGGCATAGTGATCAGAAACAAAGCTAGATTGGTTGCTAAGGGCTGCCGTCAACAAGAAGGAATATATTTTGATGAAACCTTTGCTCCTGTTGCAAGACTTGAAGCCATCAGAATTTTCTTAGCCTATGCAGCTTATGTCAATTTCAAGGTCTATCAAATGGATGTCAAAAGTGCTTTTCTGAATGGAGATTTGGAGGAGTAAGTCTAGTTAGTCAGCCTCCTGGTTTTGAAGATCCAAATTTTCCAGAATATGTCTACTACTTTTTGGGGGCACTTTATGGACTGAAGCAAGCACCTAGAGCCTGGTATGACACTTTATCAAAGTTTCTTTTGGAAAATCACTTCACAAGAAATACTGTTGATAAAACTTTATTATTTAGAAATGTTAATGGCTCTAGTATACTTGTTAAAATCTATGTAGATAATATTATATTTGGCTCTACGGATGAAAAACTTTGCAAAAAGTTTCCCAAATTGATGCAAAGTAAGTATGAAATGAGCATAATGGGAGAACTAACTTACTTTCTTGGTTTACAAGTTAAGCAAGTTAGTGATGGAATATTCATTAGTCAAACTAAATATATTCATGGTCTTCTATAGAAGTTTGATCTAATGGATTGCACATCTGCAAAAACTCACATGGCCACTGCATCTAAGCTTGAAATAAACACTACTGAAAAGTCTGTGGATATTTCAAGCTACAGGGGCATGGTTGGCTCACTTCTGTACTTAACAGCTATTAGGCCAGATATAATGTTTGCTACTTATCTTTATGCTAGATTTCAGGCTGATCCTAGAGAATCTCACTTAGTAGCTATTAAGAGAATTTTCAGATATCTCAAGGGAACACCAAAACTTGGCATTTGGTACCCTAGAGATTCTAGTTTTGATCTAACTGATTATTCAGATGCAGATTATGTAGGTTGTAAAATAGACAGAAAAAGTACAACATGAACCTGTCAATTTCTAGGGAACAAGCTTGTGTCCTGGTTCAGTAAAAAGCAAAATTCAGTTTCTACTTCTAAAGCTGAAGCTGAATATATTGTTGCTGGAAGTTGTTGTGCACATATTTTGTGGATGAAAAACCAATTATTGGACTGTGGTCTACAAGTGGATAGAATTCCCATTTTTTGTGATAACACAAGTGCAATTGCCATCACTGAAAAGCCAGTACAACATTCAAGAACAAAGCACATAGATAACAAGTACCACTTCATTAGGGAACATGTGATGAATGGTACTGTGGAACTTCATTTTGTTCCAAGTGAAAAGCAGCTTGCTAATATATTTACCAAGCCACTTGATGAATCCACCTTTTCAAGAGTGGTAAGTGAGTTAGGTATGCTTAATTATTCTTAAATTATTTCAGATATTTTTGCAAGTTATAATGCAGCCAGAAACGTAATTGATTTTTCTATTTTGGATGAAATTTTGGCGAAGTCAAAATTTACATCCCGACGGATGTTCATTATCCATCGAGTTTGATCATCCGTCGGAATATTATTTGTTAAAAAAATCAATTACTTTTCTGGATTATTTTATAACCCGACGGATAATTGATTTATCCTTATCCGTCGAATTATCTCAATCTTAGCCGTTAAAACTCTGAACATTATCCATCGAGTATACTTACAATTTGTAAGTATAACACGACGGATAAAGTGATAGAATTTTTACAGTTTATTTATTTTTTAAACGACTATTTTGGGCTATTTTGATTGGTTACTTTACTTCACTTTATTATTTTTAACAGTTTATTTCTGAGATAGTATAAAAGTAGAATTCATTTTTATTCTACTCTTTTATCATTCTCAAATCAATTGCTCTAACTTCCTTTCTTCTCCAAAGCAAATATTCTCTCTGCAAATTTCTCATTTTCTAACAAATGCACCGGTAGTCAAAATCATATCTCAATCTGGATATATCTATGAAAAGAATAACTTTGCAGCACTTGTGAATAAGGAGATTCCTCATTCTGGAGACTTTCACAAGATGATGGATTTTGTGAAGAGCTGTAAACTAAGTTATGCTATGCTGGAATCACCCACAATCTACTGTGAAATTCTGGAGGAGATATGGAAAACTGCTGTGTACAACTCTATTGACAAGACCAGAACTTTCACTCTTAAAGGTAAACAATTTTGCATTAATAGTGACATTGTCAAAGCATGCTTTAGAATTCTAGATAACACTGTTACTGTTCCACACACAAACACTGATATAGTTAACATGCTAAACTCTATGGGCTATGCACTATCTACTTCTAAGTTAAGTGAAATTAGGAGGCTAGGTCTTAGAAAGGAATGGGGCTATCTGTGTGATGTGGTAACTAAAATATTTTCTTGTAAAATTAGCAATTTTGACTCTGTTAACATTTCTATGCTTAACATTCTTTACATGCTAGTTACTGATAAGTACTTTAATTTCAGTGACTTGGTCTTGTTTGAGTTAGGTTATAAGTTAGGAGAACTTAATAAGAGAGGTAAAAGTGTCTATTATGCTAGATTCGTTATGATGCTTGCTAACCATCTTATTGAGATTATTTCTATTGAGAACCCAACCAACAAGCTAAATTGTTGGGTTCAAGAAAGAAGAGTCATTGCTGATCTCAACAGGGCAAGTCACCACAAAGAGGTGCCCCTTAATTACTTTTCAATTATGGAGGGATCTCAGGTAAGTGAGGTAAGCACCACTGTCTCCACTCTTCACACCTCGCACATTTCTTTGCCTTCAAGTGTAGCTATGACATCTGTGTCATTGACCCAACAGATGCCTACATAAGCTACCAAACCAACAATTTCAAAATCCAAATCTAAGAAAGCCCCCTCTGGTTTCTTTCAAAAGAAATCAGTTGCAAAATCTACTAAACACAAAGAGGGGAGTGTAAAGGAGAGTGAGCAAGGTGAGGGACAGGGTGAAAATCAAAGAAACCATAAGGATAAGGCTGGTGAGATGAGTGTACCTAAGCCTAGCCACACCACAGTTTCCCAACAACTGTGGTTGTTAATAAGGAAATAAGCTCACTTCTAGTTTCATCCTCCCAAAAGGATGTTACTATTGACACAAGCTCCCAACCAGGAGCACAGGTCAAGAGGGTTAGGGACACAAGTTTACCACAGACGTATGCTAGAAAGAAAAGATCTAAAACCCTTGGGGATGCACAGGGAACACACACAGTGCAAACTGAAGCAATAGACTAAGTCACTGCACCATCTCAAATTCAGGTTGATGTGGCTCCAGTAAATGAGGAGTCACATCCAAAATCTTTAGTTATAGAAGCACCTGAAACACCAAATTCTCCCACATACTCATTGGATGTAGACATGATTAATACATCACTTCCAAATTCTCGATCTTTAACTCTGTTGGATAAGCCAAAAATCCAAGAAAGTGAGCATCATCTTTTGTATGATTTGTTGGCTCACTTGCCAATTCTTTCTGAGTCTATTGAGATATCAGTGCCCAAATTTTCATCAATCTGCACAGAGTCTACAATAGTCTCCACTCCAAACTCATTCATTTTTTCTATCCCGGTGGATATCATTTATTCGTCGAGTGGTGATTGTATCCCGACGGATGTGCCTAACAAAAATCATCCGTCGGCTAGCCAAACTTCTACCCCGATGGATATTCCTCATCCGTCAGGAGTCTCTGCACAACTCCAATTTCTTCAATTATCATAAGTGTAGAGGACTTAGTAGTAGTACAATCACTCTTAGGACTGAGGGAAGGGAGTGAACTGAGTGAGAGGCTGTGTTACTCCCAGGAAAAAGGAGAGAAAATGAGTGAACCTATGTAGTCTATTTCTCCAGGACTGGCAAAAGTGAGTGAGGGGAGTCTCACCTTAGATGGTGAAGGTGAGGGTGTGAGGGTGGGAAGCCAAGGGGAGCCCTTGATGCAAAAACAGAGAGAAAATGAGAGAAATGCAGGTACTGGAGAGATAAGGATGGACACCATTGCTAGTGAGTCAATGAATGTCAGTGATGTAGAAAGGGGGAATCTATCTCAGCAAGCACATCAACCTATCATAGAATCTATCCCCCAGGATGCTGAGACATTTACTCATCCTGTTCCAGCATATCAAATTCTAGCTGGACAGGGCAATGAGGAGGCTGAAAGAACACTCAACCTAGTGCACACCACTCAATCTATGCAAAGAGCAAAGGATGCCATCACAGCCATGCCACCTAGAGCTGATAATGAGGTTGACTATGGAACTGGTGAATCTGCAGATTTTTTTGGAGATGATGGTGATGATAGTGAAGAGCTCATGGATATAAGGGAGAAGCAGGCACCAGCTCTAGATCTGGCCTGCCATCATGGGCATTCTCCAAGGACTGTGACATTCAACACTTCAAAACCACTCTCATCCATCAAATTCAAGACACACATAATGCTCTTCAAGCCACAACAAATGCTAGCACCAGGAAGCTCTTACGGGAACATATCAATTCTCTATAATTGCATCAAATCCAAGGCTTTCAACATAATCAGGATGTCACTTCTATCAAGACTGAGATTGATCAAGTAAAGATGGATATTTCTAAAAGATTGGATGCTAAACTTCCAGAAGCAACAATGCTTCATATTAAGAGACAACTAAGGAAGAACTCTGATCTTGCCACTAAAGTGGATTCCTTGGATAAAAGGATGACTGCTATGGAAGCTAACGGCTGTTCATCTATATCAAGCACAACAAACTCAATTGCTGCAAAAGCTAGTGGCTGCACAATCTTCTTCCTCCACTCTACTTGATGATAACAAAAAGGGGGAGAAATCATTATCTCAAGACAGTCAAGAAGAGCCAACTAGTGAGGGGGAGCATGTGATAAATGTACAAATCAGCCAAGTAATTGTTCCAGATTTTACTCTGCCAAAGTCACCAGTATCGGACAACATTGATCTGATCCAAATAGCAGCTGCTAAGCTTGAGTCAAGGTCAATTCCTAAGATGCTTGATGTTGCAGCTGTGAAGAAGGAACTACATGAGAAATGGAGAAAGATAGATGCAGAAATTCAACAGAAGTTTGGGCCAATTCAAAAACCAGACAAAATCTTCACTCATCATTCTCAAGTCAAGAACATCTCTGTGAATGAAATGAGTATAAATTATCTGGAAAAAGACCAAACATCTTGCATCAAATCTCCAAAGGCAAAGCTGATCATGAAGCCTAAAAGAAACTACTCAAAGTTTTTAGACAAAAATCCTATGGATATTGTGTATGAAACACCTAGGCCATACGAGAAGAAGTTGTTGGCTAGGTCAATTACATTTTTAAGGATCCAGTAGATTCAGCACTTAAAAGAAGAATTGGCAAGATTTACAGAAATGGTAAAGAAATCTGTGTGGTGGCTGGACACCCTCAGTTTGTAGAAGCTAAGAAGGAAGAGAAGGAAAGAATCAGGAAAGAAAAGAATCAAGCTGCCTTGGATGCTAAGAAGCTCAAACAAAAGAAGGAGCAAGCTGCTATCTTGGCCAAACTTCAAGCTGTGAAGACTACAACTGAGATTTCTGCACAACCGTCTGTGATTGCTGAACCTCAAGATGAGAAAATGCAACAGGAACCCCAACAGATAAAGAAACCAAGGTACAACCAAAGAATCAAGAGAAAATTGGACTTCAGTGATGAGGAAATTGAAGATTACATTCCCAAAAAGTCTACAACTTCAACTCAGTCATCAAAACCCTCAATGGTATTTGAAGAATTCAAGGTGATGGATCTAACTAGAAATATTCATGGTGAGCCCATAATTTCAAAGGATGAGCCAGTACATTGGGATAGCTTGCCAATTCCTGAGCTGAATTTTCCTATCTTCAACAAGCCAAAGAAGACAAAGACTAGAGCAATCAAGAAAGTGAAGCCTGTGACTCTCAGATCCAAGATCCCATCCAAATTTCAACCCATAGTCAACAAGGAAGATCTCTTATACATCTGTGGCATCAAGGAGTTCTCTGAAATAAACCTCTACTTGGAAGAATTGGAAGAAGTAAAAGGGATTGATGCTTATGGACATCTTCCTAAAAGGCTAGTGTTCAAGTACAAGGGAGGGAAAGAGATCAGATAAAGGTCTATTCATCCTTCAAGAATAACTTTGGATTTAATGTGACTGCAAGGAGGATAGTCCTTATGAAAATAGAGGAGCTAAGGAGCAATAAAGCCAAAGATGCACTTCCAAAAACTCTGTCTATTCCCTTTACAGGAAAGAGAGTGCATTTGAGGCCTTATTGGCTGATGGAATTCATGGATGATATGGGAGTTAGAAGATTCTTCAGACTGGATGACCAACAGAGTATCTCTAGCAATGAGACTCTTTTGGAAATGCAAGAAATGTTGGATTTATCTGAAGCTGATGAACTTTAATTTCACAGACAACTCCAAAATCAGATAGAAGAGAACAACATGAGGCTTGGGAAGAAATCCAGAGAATCAATGAAATAGACTTATCTGCTCAGACTAGAGGAGCACCTTGATAATGATTGTGAGCAACTTCTTTGTATACTTTGCTTTGTTCTATTTTTAGTAAATATTACAGCACTTATCAGCTTTATCTACTACTTTTAAATTTGTATCATTAGGGTGTTTTGTTATCATTAAGTTTCTCTTAATTTATGGCTATAATTTTAGTAGACATAAATTGGGGGAGATTGTTACGAATATGTTGTGAACTTGATGATAAATTAAACAAAATACCTTAAGTTGATTTAACTTAGTGAATTTTGTAGCACTCGGCGGATTATCAAATATAGTCCCGACGGATGATTTAATATAGTCCCGATAGATGACAATTTGACATCCACCGGGCGAGTAGCTTATGTAACAAATAAATGTTGTAGCACATTTCTGCAAACAACTTTGTATAGATTCTATCGGAGTATATGAGTCATGTTGACTCCTAGTGGATATGCAGAATAGGTTGATTAATTGTAAATATGAGATGTCTTGTAATTCTGTATAAGTGAAATGGAGTCAAGTGATAAATAACTACCCGACGGATGATCAACAAAGCTACCCGACGGATGATCAACAAAACTACCCGACGGATGATAAAAATGTACCCGACGGATGACCAAATTCAAATATATGTTAACAGTGACAACACAGTCACATGCATTGGGTGTTTGCAAAAGGAATGTGGCAGCCTGTTAAGCAACAATTTGAGAACAAAGAAGCATTACCATTTCCATGCAATTGTGAAGATATTCAAAGATGTTGGAATAGAGTAGTGAAGCAGCATGGAGTTAGACTAGATATGTTTTGTTTTATTATCTTGTCTTATTATCATGTAAACTTGGTGATATATAAACCAACTGTAGCTAGTAGAACATTCAACCAAGCAAACATATTTTAAAGAGAGATAGAAAAAGCTGTACTTGTCAAGTATTTCTCTATAGTTTGTTTGTTCTACTTGTAAAGCAGTTGTGAGCCATTTTGAGCTACACAGAGTTCTCAATATGATATATATATATATATATATCACTCTGGTGGATACATTCAAATCCACCAGAAAGTTTTAAAAGCTTGTGTTTTTATTACTTTGTGTTTTGATTTATATAATTCTTTCATTCCGCTGTGCAAATCAAACAATTATATATATTAAGTTAGAACAGTTTTAAAATCTGGAAAAAGTAGCCAAAATTACATTCAACCCCCCTTCTGTAATTCTTGTTGTATTGTTAGGGAATAACAGATATATATATATATATCTCTGGTGGATACATTCAAATCCACCAGAAAGTTTTAAAGCCTGCATTTTATTACTTAGTGTTTTGATTTCAATTATCTTTCAATTCCGCACCTTAGCAAATCAAACACTGTTATATGTATTAAGTAAGAACTGTTTTAAAATCTGAAAAAAAGCCAGAATTACATTTAACCCCCCTTCTTAAATTCTTGTTGTATTGTTAGGGAATTACAGTTGGTATCAAAGCAAGCTCTTGAAGTACAAAGAGTGTAAAGATCACAACAAACAACAAAATGAACAAGAATGATGTTGGAGTCAAAATTCCATTTCTGGACAAAGATAATTATCACCACTGGAAGGTGAAGATGCACCTACATCTTCTTTCCCAAGATGAGGCCTATGTGGATTGCATAGAGAGAGGTCCTCATGTACCAATGAGAGCTGCAACTCGCAATGAGCCATCTGTTCCCAAACCTAGGCATGAATGGTCAAACCCTGATATTGAGCAAGTCAGGAAGGATAAGAAGGCCATGAACATATTACTCAATGTAGTTGATGGTGATATGTTTGATAACATCATTAACTGTAAAACAACCAAAAAGTTTTGCGACATAATCCAGATTATTTGTGATGGTACTGAGCAAGTAAGGGAGAACAAGATGCAACTACTGATTCAGCAATATGAGCATTTCCACTGTGAAGAAAGTGAGTCTCTCACTAATATTTTTAGTAGATTTCAAAAGCTACTAAATGCTCTGAAGTTGCATGAAAGAGTCTATCAAACAAAAGACTATAACCTCAAGTTCCTTAGATCTCTTCCAAAAGAGTGGAAGCCAATGACGGTCTCATTGAGAAATTCTCAGGACTACAAGGAGTTCACCTTGAAGAGACTGTATGGCATCCTAAAAACTTATGAACTTGAAATAGAGAAAGATGAGAGGATGGAGAAAGGAAGGAAGAAAGGAAGGTCCAGAGCACTGGTTGCTGAGTTAGAGAAGGAGAAAGAGATGAGGGTAGAAGCTGTTGAGTCTACATTAAAGGTCTGTGAAAGCAAGGGTAAAGGGCTGGTAGCTGAAAATGAAGATCACTTGAGTCAGGATGACATGGATGATATTGTTGAACATCTAGCATTCCTATCCAGAAGATTTTCCAAGCTCAAATTCAAAAAGAATTTTGGAGCAGCCAAGACAAGTAGAAACATGGTGAATAAATCAAAATTCAAATGTTTCAAATGTGGCTTGGCAGGGCATTTTGCAAGTGAATGTAGAAAGTCTGATTCAAGCAAGAAGAAATTTGAGCCTGTTGATTATAAACAGAAATACTTTGAGTTGCTCAAATAAAAGGAAAGGGCTTTCATCACACATGAGAATGATTGGGCTACAGATGGTTTGGATGAAGATAAAGAAACAAACCATGTCAATCTAGCCCTAATGGCCAAATCTCATAAAACAGAAACAAGTTATTTAAGCAATTAGGTAATCACCACTAACCTAGCACATTTATCTAAAGCTGGGTGTAATGAAGCAATAAATGACATGTCCACAGAATTATATCACTTGCGTGTTACACTTAAGTCCCTCATGAAGGAAAATGCTAATATTAAAGAAAACAATTTGTTTTTAAGTGAGAGGAATAATGTGATAGAGTCTCAATTTATTGAATTCGAAAGATTGAGAACTGAGTGTAAGATTGCTAAGGATGAATTAACTGAATCCTTGAAGAAAGAAGAGATCTTAAAGAAGCAGCTTGAACGAAAACAGGAAGTGATTAAGGCATGGAAATCATCCAGAGATGTCCATGCTCAAATCACTAAAGTTCATGGTATTGAGTCTTTTTGTGATGCAGCCTGGAAGAAGAGTAAAGAGAAGCTTGAGTCCAATTTGGTTGAAGGATTGCTGACAGATGTGGACTCGATGGATGATGAAAATCATCCATTGGATAATCAGAAGGATTACTCGTCGAGTGACAAGGAGCCACATCCGTCGGCTGTGAGTAAACCTATTAGCAAAGCTAAGCTACCTAAGTTGAATGAGAAATATGGATCAGTTTCTAAGAACCTTATTCCAGGAGAATCAAGTCAAGTCAAGAAGGGAAAGAAAGTTAATGTTGGTCATCTGTTTAATAAGCAATTAAATGACAGATTAGAAAAGATTGAGTTTAAAATAGAAGCTAAAAAGAAAAACAACATAAATGGGAAATTAGGAATTAAAAAACATAACAACTACACACCTGATAAATATGTACCCAGAAAAATCTGTGTTAAGTGTGGTAGTGTTAATCATTTGTCTTTTAATTGCCAACTTGCTATGCCTACTTCCATGTCTACACCCTCTTCTTTTCCCAACATGACTGCCATGCCTACCATGCCTATGAATACTATGTTTTCTCAGAATATGAATGCACAATTTTGCTAATATGCCATTTACACCTAATCCTTATTATGCTGCATTTAGTATGCCTCAAATACCATTTAGCATGCCTTACCGGAATAACATGTTTACAAATAACATGCCTTTTCCTATTAATCAAAATGTGCATGATAATTCTGTTTTAATGACTGGTTTCAAAGGTCCAACTCAGATGACTAAGGATGAATCAGAAATTCCCAAGTCAAAAGAGATTAAACCTAAGAAACCAAAGAAGAAAGCTAACAAGGCAGGACCCAAGGAAACTTGGGTACCAAAATCAACTTGATTTGTTTTGATAGGTGTAGGGAAACATAAAGAATATTTGGTATCTGGATAGTGGTTGCTCAAGGCATATGACTGGAGATTCTACCCTGCTCATTGAGTTCAAGGAAAGAGCTGGCCTAAGTATTACTTTTGGAGATGACAACAAGGGTTATACTGTGGGATATGGCTTGATTTAAAAAGATAATGTCATCATTGAAGAGGTTACCCTAGTGGATGGTCTCAAGCATAATTTGTTGAGTATCAGCCAGCTTTGTGATAAGGGCAAGTCAGTAACCTTCAATACAGAAGCCTGTGTTGTGACAAACAAAATATGCAACAATGTGGTTCTCACTAGAGTGAGAAAAGAGAATGTGTATCTAGATGACTTCGACTCATCAAATGCTAAATCTGTCACTTATCTTCTCAGTAAAGCAAGTCAAGATGAAAGTTAGCTATGGCACAAGAAGCTGTCCCATCTAAACTTCAAGACCATGAATGAACTTGTCAAGAAAGAACTGGTTAGAGGTATCCCTCAAGTGGAGTTTAATAAGGATGGATTGTGTGATGCCTGCCCGAAAGGAAAGCAGATCAAAGCATCATTCAGAAAGAAACTTGATTCAACAATTGAAGAACCTTTGTAATTGTTACACATGGATTTGTTTGGACCAGTCAATGTGTTGTCCATCTCAAAGTTCTCTTGGACATTGTTGGTGAGACTACATAGTTGTATAAACAGTTACATGATAACTCAACACAATAACAACACTAGAACAGGACAGGTTAATAATACTACGTCTACACAAAAAATCAGGAAGAAAGTAGACAAGGCAAATACAAGAATCAGAAGATTAGAAGAAAGCCTGAAGTCTGTCTACAGGTCACTGAAAGAAGTTTATTAATATGATCATGCCTCAGTGAAGAACAAAGGTTAAAGACTTTCAGGGTTTCAGAAATGTTGAAGATTCAGTATACAAGTGCCCCCGGAATATTTCAGTGTATTGGCATTGATTGAAGATAGACAGTGTTCGAAGCATAAGAATCTGAAGAATTGAAGAAAGGGTATAGACAGAGGTTAATGAAGACATTGTCTAAAATACCAGAAAGGATTCCAGTGAAAGTACAGTTGTTTATTGACAGTTAGTGTTCGAAGCAATAAAGTTGAGGCAAGCTTAACAATGTAATCAAGGCTATAATACGAAGACCTGAATCGGGGTTAGTCGTCTGTGAACCAGACCAGTTGCACCAGGCGTTAACAGCTCGTGAACGTAATCTGAGTATTATTTATAGAAGGATTGTTTAGTTGAGAAACGTACTTGGATTGAACGTTTATATGTTAAAGTACGAGAAGAGGTGCGCGGGGTATACAGCTCAACAACTCAGGGGATTGGCGAAGCTTAAAGTTTAATTGGTAAATTAAATAAATTTATTTAAAGGACTTTAATATAATTTATCTAATAAACATAAATTGATTTATCTTATAAACTTTAAATAAGTTTATTTTATAAATCTAAATTAGTTTATTTATATAAGTTATATTTAAAGTTAATTTTATAAATTAATTTAATTATAATTTAAACTTAAAAAGACAAAGAACAAAAAATATTCTAAGTAAAGACACTAAGGAACCCCTGTCGCCATAGGAGAAGTAACCACGGAGGATTTGCTCTAAGACACCTCTGTCGCCACAGAAGCCTCTGTCGCCACAGAAGGTGTTAGAACAAATTGCTTAAGGCAATACAGGGAGAGTGTGTCGCCACAGAGGCTATACGGGAGAAGGTGTCGCCACGGAGCTTGTCACCACAGAGTGCTATAAGACAAACTGTCGCCACAGGAGTTATTTGTTTTGTTTTATAAATCTCAAGTACAACACCTGTGAGTACATGTCGCCACAGAGAAGTTATCACCACAGAAGTACTCTCATCCTCAGCCACAAAATTATTGGATAAAGTCTACACTTTGCAGCAGAAGATATAGAGCCATTCATTATTTTTCTGTTCATCTTCTCTCCCAAAAAGAGAAGTGAAATGGCAGCATTGATTTACAGAGAAGCTCAAGCTACTTAAATATCCGTTTAACTTCTCACCGGAGTAACGTTATAATGCCCGATTTAACTCTTGTATATTCTTAGGGGCATTATAATCGTTACCCGATAATTAAATCCTAGTACAAACAATAGTTAGATTATTGTATAGGATTTGATTTGTAAATCTTTGTAGTAGCTAGGAACTTTATTGTTCTTAGATTATAGCCGGTTAATTTATTTACCGGAGTGTAGCAACACCCTCGAGGATTTATATTCGAATATATATTTCCCCGAATATCTTGTGTTCCTCGTTTTTATCGTTCCAAACACTATCTCTCTCAAGAATACGAAACACTAACCTAGCACTAAATATTTTATCCGCTAAAGATTCGAAAGAATTTTTAATTTATTGATTATCGTATTCAACCCTCCTTCTACGATATTTCGGGACCTAACAATTGGTATGAGAGCTGACTGATTGATACACAAATCAGTATCCTTAAATAAATTTATTTTATTAAATTTGATTTTACATGAATTTATCTGATAAATTTGATTTAACAAATTTATTTATAAATTTAATTTAAATAAGTTTATTTTGTGAACTTAATTTAAATAAATTTATTTTATAAATTTGACTCAAATTAATTTATCATTTAAATTTTAGTAAATAAAATTTTTAATTTAAATTTTATCTTTTGATTCAATTTTTTTTTGCGCTGCCATTTGTTTGTTCATAAATTTATTTGCTGCCAATTTTGGTCATTTAATACTACAAGGAATTGGCAGCTAATGTTCGCTCTCGTGGAAGTAAACAAGGAAATCAATGTTATCTGCCATTTGATCAGTTTGGCTGCTCCTGGTTGTACGCGCGGAGAACAATGCATGCAAGTAACGCTCCTGATTTTCCTGTTTTAAGTGTTTGGAGGCCGCACAGTATTCTCCAAGTGTCGCCACAGACGAATTGGTATGACAAAGCTTGTACAGGTGACAAAGGCAATCGCCATAGACATAAAAGAATCACCGTAGTCGTCGCCACAGCTTGATCGCCATAGGGAAAAAATATTCTTGAGCATTCTGAGTCGCCAGAGAACACTTAACTAATTTTTGTTACCTTAATTAATTATTTCTGATTTATTTATTTTTCCATAAAATTTAAAATTCTAAAATTTAATTTTTTCTTAAATAATAATTTACGTTTAATTTAATTTTTAAGAAAATTCAAAATTCTTGAAAATTAATTTTCTCGTAATTATTAATTTTTGATTAATTTATTTTCTAAGAAAATTAAAAATACTGGAAATTTAAATTTCTCTTAAATATTAAATTAAGGGTACTCAAGGTATTGGTAGACTCAGGATTTCTCCGGGCTTTTAAAGCGAATTTTAATCTTTTGAAGAAAATGAAGACCATGTGCTATTCAGACGGAAATTATGGATAATGGTTTTCTTACTCCAATGGAACTGATTTCAAGACCTACACACGAAAATTGTGGAACTTCCTCAAAGGCTTACGCCATAGGATACCACTGGGTTTTCAGACGCAGGGACTGAATAAAATTTCTACGGGTACAATTTTTCTCGGAGATTAAGACAACTCTATGATTCCAGATTATAAAGTCACACAGTGGTTTGTACCAATGCTATATTTATCCAGGAATCAATGAGATCATACATGTAGGAGTTGTGGAGTTTAGAGAGAACATGAGTTGTGGAGGTCAGAAAGAATAGTAGTTGTGGAGGTCAGAGAGAATATGAATTATGGAGGTTAGAGAGAATAGCAAGGACAACAAAACATCTCAATTACAGGCACTAAAGTTAAAGCCTCGGGACAGAATATAAGAGTTACTGATAGCTGAATCAGAGGAAGCTCAGGTAGTAGTACTTGAGCGACTGGACGTCAGGGCAGTGTTTCACTTGTCAGGGAAGTTTAGTCACATCAGATTCACAAGGAGTACATAAGCTATATCCAAGGATCAAGCCTATCTATTTAGAAGCAGAGATTCTTACAGATTTAGTTCAAGGGGTGATTACAGACTGAGGTTGGGACATATACAAGATTTGATAGCTACAGTTATGACAAGACATATGTGTCAATTAACTATCAGGGGTTTTGCTACAACAGAACAAGAAGCTTGACAAACAAGGATGAGTAGGGATTCAGTTGAAGAGTTGGGACAAAGGTGGAATGTTTTCTTAGGGAAGCAGCCAGTCAAAACTTACAGTGCACGGGAAATAGTTGGGATGGATCAGATGACGAGAATCATGAATATCTTGCTTTTATAGCAATCTCCGAAGATGGTCCAACTCACATATCTCAGGTTTCAAATTATTGAACCACTGCAATATTTTATTCTCAATATTCAATGCATGATAAGATCTTAGTGTTTAAATGTTTAACCTCGCACAAGCATGATAGCATCACACATAGATAATGTTGAACTACTTCACTAGATTATTTTTCTGGTAACTAGGATTGATGTTTAACTTGTGCATGTTGCTGTAGATGATCTTAAATATGTGTTTGAATATTTGTTGAACATGATTAATTGTTTAGTGAGATACATGTTTTTCCAGCATATAAGACCTTTGTTTATGCTTATCTCATGTATCCTAATACAATGTGAATTATCCATTTGATCTGAATTGTTTGTTAAGATGTATTACTTTATTATTGGATTGAGATAGCTAGATGAGGTTTATCAACAGGATTGGACTAGATAGAATTAGTAATTTATTTGTTAATTCTGTTTGTTCCATATCATGCCTGTCTTGGTCAATTCTTATGTGTAATGTTTCTGAATGAATGCCATGTATTCTTAATACAATGCTTGCTTATTTCAATACCATGAATGCATCTCCTAGTACTTGCATTAATTATAGAAGAAGCATGTTTAGGATTACAATAGGGCAAAGACTGCTAGTCCTCCTTATGTAAGGTTGGAACCAATTTTCCCCTAGCCTAGAGACAAATATGTCAAGGGTATTAAAGTGGAGAAAATGGTCAGTCAAAGATAAGAATTAGCATGATAAGGTTGCAGTTGTTGTTATCTCTGATTACAGTAATATCTCTAATCCATCTGGACCCAAACTGATAAGTTGGGTACCAAGAACTGTTAATCCATTTGTGAGTGCAGGACATAACAAGTCAATTGATTCATATGTATTCTTGGTAATTCATACTCAAGGCATACGATCAAAGAAAGAGCCTCACAATCAAATGTGATTGACAAAAGCTATTCCGTCAATAATCTTTGGAGATGACAACAAAGGTTTTCATTACGGGACAAGCTATACAGAATAAGAGATGTCATCATTAATGGAACAATTGGTATCACTGATAACAACTAATCATTGGAGTCATTGATAACATTTGAAGCAACTTCCTTGCTGGAGAATCAAGGCACAATTCCTTTTATCAGACAGTTCTGCATCAAAGGACAAAATGTCAATTCAATGAAGGATTAGTGTCTCATCTGAAGCAGGAAGATTGAGAAGCTTGCTCTTCTTAGAGTAAGGAAAGGATATGTTCGTGACTAGACTATCAGGAAAGGTGAAGTCAATGGTTTCTACTGTAAAGCTTCATCTGACAAAAGTTTAGCTATGGCATTAGAAGCTCTCACCCTTGAACATCAACTCAAGGAACTCTTTTGTGAAAAGGGTTTGTGAGAGGACTGCCTCATCTAGAATTCAGAAGATGGTAACTGTGAGGCATGTCAGAAAGAGAAGTCAAAGACAACATCACATCAAGTAAAGATATACCTTAGTGATGGTGGTTGACTACTTTTATGAAACAAAGTTGTTGTTCGTGTATTCTCAAGACAAGACATCACAGATGGTGATTGATCATATCAGGAGATCAAACTAGAAGCAATTATAGAGACATATTCAGCACTGGGAGCTCCGTGTCAGAATAGAGTGGTACAAAGGAAGAACCCGAACTTGACTAAAGCTACAAGGAAAATATCTAGCTAATCAAGTCTTTCTAAATACCAAAGAGCTGGAGCAGTCAAAACAGTTTGTAACAAGTTAGATCAAGCCTTGATCGGGATGTATACATGAAGACCACTAATGAGTTAATGGCCAACAAAAGCAAACACCGGATAACCTCAAAGAGTTTGGAGAGAATGTTCTACAGTTAAGATATTTTCCATGGCTACTCAGTGGAGTCTACAACCTACAGGGCATTTATGGTTGATCAAGAAAAGATGATTAAAAGTCTAAGTGCACAGTTCAACAACTCAATGCTCCAAGCTGTTAAAGGAGAAATTGATGGTATTGATGATTCATATCCAAGAAGTGGAATGGTAATGTATAATACAACTCATTATTTCAATGAAGCAATTCATCAAGGGTAAGAATTTTCAGAAAATCCCAGCAACAGCTTAGGGGGAGCAAAAGAAGGATCAACTAGTCAGACACAACACCACATTGAATATTAGAGGACACTAAAGAACATATCTGCTGAGACAAAGGGTTTGATGTCAATATTATTCCCAAAGTCTAGTTCTTAAGTGATCCAAATGGTGGAGTAATGATTAGCAGGGCTACTGAGTGCGAATGATTATTTCTCTAGTTTTCTATCTGAAGAAGAAACTAAGAAAGTTACAGAAGCTCTGATAAGATCCGGATTGATTGGGTGATTGCTAAGCAAGATGAACTCAATCAGTCAGCAAGCAGATTGTATGGAAGCTAGTATCCAAACCAAATGACAATATTGTAATTGGTACAAGGATAACCAGAAGTCAAACTGGATGACAATGGCATTGTTACGAGGGACAAGGCCAAACTGGATGCTAGGTTATTATCAGGAAGCAGTATCTAACAGATAGCACCAGTGATGAGACTTGAGGATATTATGATATATCAGGCACCTGATGCACATTCTACCTAGAATTGTACTCTAGTAGATATGTACAAGTGGACTCCTAGTTGGTGAGTCAACAGAGGAAGTCAATGTATATCTCTTCTTCACAAGCTCACTTCAGGTTGGTATGAACTAGTATACTACTCAAGCAATTGTCAAGGACATGGTATGGCACTCTAACTAAAGTTACAGTTTAATATGAACTAGTAGAGTCGTCATATTAATAACCCTCTTATCACTAAGCACAAACATAATGTTATATATGTGCTATGATATAATGATAATGTTATATGTTGGTCTATTAATAAAAACTTATGCAAGATTATTTGCTAAGTAATTGCAGAGTAGGTATTGAGGAGCATGTTGGAAAGGTTACAATTCTTTTTAGAATTACTTCAAGCAAGCCATTAGGATAATTCTTTTAGGAGCTCAAGCAAGCCAAAAGAACAATTCTTTTAAGAGCACAAGTAAACCAAAAGAATGATGGGAATACAAGTAAGTTAAGGATCTTTTGAAGATGCAAAATTTGAAAGATTCTGAACATGCCAAGACTACTTACCAACAGAAAAAACTAAAGCTTGATTAGTGTAACTCAGGTATAATGACAAGCTATAGAGGTATGACGAGCTCACTCTTTTACTCAAATGCTAATAGACAACTTGTAATGTTCTCAAGATGCTAAAGTGCAAGGTTCTAAGTAGATCCTAGAGAATCTAATATTATAGCTATTAACAAGATCATTAGATATCTTAAGGGACTACCAACTCTTGGAGTAAAGTACCCTAAAGATATTATGTTAACATGTTTGGCTATATAGATACAGATTATGCAGGTTGTAAGAAAGACAGGAGAAGCATCTCTGAAGCTGTCAACTTAAGTGACAGGAGAAGCATCTCAGGAAGCTGTCAACTTAAGTGACAGGAGAAGCACCTCAGGAAGTTGTCAACTTCATGAAAGAAGATTAATTTCTTGTTATGATGAGAAACAATCTCAAATCCAACAAATCTGTGAACACTCTATGACAAATCACCTTCACACCAGGTATCATTTAATTCGAGAGCATGTCTTTTAGTTAAAGAGTTACTGACAGAAACATTTATTAAATCACTTGATAAAGTTAATTTTTCAAGACTGGTTTATAAGTGTGGGATATCATTCATTGCATATTAGTTGGAAATCCCATCTGTAACGAATTCTTAATATAAGTTCACAAGTATTAAATCTTCAATATTTAAAGGACTTGTGAATTTACTAGTAATCCAGTACCTCGTACTTAGTGCTACTATCTTGATTATCATGATTACAATGTCATATATATTTGTGGTAGTTAAGTATTATATCATTAAGTTTGAATATTATTTTAATTGATTTAAATTATGACTGTAGATAATTCCATTCCATATCAGTCTCATAATTTGAATTATATTAAAATAATATGCGACATAGTTATTTGTATCATGTATGAATAATTATGATACTTTTAGTATTAGTGATATTATTTAGAATATTTGTTCTAAGTAATCAATGTTTATTTCTAAAAATTACTAATATTGAAAGTTGAAGTATTTTCTAAGTTATGTGTATAAAACTCTCAATATGTTATATGCTTAGAAAGTATTTCTAAAATTTCTAATTACCCAGAAAGTGATTGCCATGTATATAAGTCATATATCCTATTGGTTATTATTCAAGGATAATTATGAAAATATTTAAGTGTTATCATCTAACTCATAGATATTTAGTATTTATTTATTTATTATTTATTTTAGATAGTTTGGATTATGGAAATTGAAGCAATTCAATGATTTTATTTGCTCCATAATTCAAACTAACTTAAAATAAATAAGCAGCATGATTGATTATAACTAAATCTATCAACAATTGATATCTAGTACATTGATTGTAACTTATGTGTTATAAGTTAATTATGAGATTTTGGTTTTAGTGAATTTAACAATGTTTATTTCTCAAGAATTCACTGAAATCGGAACCATGATTGCAGCATGATTAGTTGTGTGTAATTTCTTGACTTATATCAGTTAATGATATTTAGTTAAGAGTTTAAATATGAACTAGTTGTGATGTATTAGTATTTGTGACATTACTTAGAACTCCTCTAAGTAATCAATGCTTATCTTCAGTCACTTATACTAATATAAAAAGTGTAAAAATATCTCTTGAAGTACAACTATGGTCAATGGAGATTTTGCTTTATTAAGAAGTAACCATATGTTGTCCACTTAGAATAATTTTTACACTTACTTGAAAATTCCTAAACACTTTGATAATATATGCAATACTCAATGGATCAAAGTATATGGAACTTAGAATATTTTTCTAAGATTGCAAACAAGTCAATGTTGGTTAATGTTGCTTTATTTATCGAACCAATATTGTTTGAGATATTACAGTTGGTAGGAGTTAACAATTGTATGATATATGAAATTGAATGCTGATGTCTTTTTGATAGATAATTGGTATTTAATTCATTGATATCTTATTTTAATATTTAAAATAGGATGCAACATAATTATTGGTATCTAAAATACTTGACAAGTATCAGACAATGATATATTGTTAATATTTTATTGCAGATAATTGTGAGATTTTAAGTTCTGGTGAATTTATATGAGTTGCTATATCTGACAGATTGCATAGTCAGTCTTATTAAGGTTATTTATCAATAAACAATTTTGTTGATTATAATCTTATAAAGATAGATTATGGAGTTTTTGATATAAATGAGAATTGCTTAGACTTTACCCTAAGTGATTAATGCTTTTACAAAAACTCATTCATGTTGAAAGAAAAAATCTTCTTTCTTTTCTTAATACTGCTAGGTCATCAGTCTGTGTCTTATCAAATCATTTATCTTTTAAGGCATAAAAACAGACTTGTGCACCCGAACAGTTTTAAGAGAAAAATCAAACTTCTTTCTACATTGGTGATTGCTTATTTCATTAAAATCTTTTGAAATCACTATTGTACATCATTTTTCTCAAAAGATTAAATGCATAATTTTCATTCATTATAGATCTTAAGTGCATTTTATCTCTATATTGCCATATGCTCTATGATACAGGTTCAGCCTCCAATGGCATTCTTTCATTGATAGTCATGAGGTTGAAAACCCACAACTTCTATCCCAGACTGTAAAGACAAACACAGAAACAGAACCAACCAACACCCTCTTACCACTAAAATGAAGTATGAATGAACGTGAGGGAGAAAGTGCCTTAGTGCACCACATAAGGAAGGTTCTGAAGTCAACCCAGCAGCTCTGTCTCTTACAAAGATGAGTAGTATTTAAAACAAGACAACTGCCAGCTCCCATACATCTTCTCAAAAAGATGTAATGGCTGAAAAGGCACAAAAACAGTTAGTAGATTCATCCTCCCAACAGGGTGCGTCTATTGAAATTCGCCTGTCGGCCAGGGTATCCAATGTAGTGTTACCACCTCAAACATAAACAATTCTTGATGCACAAGGAAATGTTACACACACAAAGGATGAGTTGATGAAAACAAGAGTTTCGACCATTTTACGGTCATATTCGATTGTTCAAGGTTCTTTAATGGACCAATTGCCTTTATAGGTGTTAGGAGAGGATATTGATCCAATAGCCATATGTTAGTGGTCAGTGTCTACCTGCCCAGGACTAATAAACCTGGATGCATCTGCGGATAGTGGATCTGACATAGGTGTAGATCGGCAACTTGTCGAAAATGATTCAGCTATTACCTGATGAGTCACAAGGAAATGTCTTCACAGACTTTAGAAGGAAACTTTGATCTTTATGCTAAATTCTTTGAATCATTGTTTACCTTCCCAGAGTTCAAATCTGGAACCCTAAAAGGGAAACTAGCAACTTGTAGATTATGACTCAGATTCATCTGACGAGTCTAACAAGGATGGGGATTTGCGAACTCCCAAGCACCACATGTGACCTCCTTAAGGATGGCTAAGGTGATTTTCCTTGCAGATACAACTGGATTTTGGAGCTATGAGAGGAGTGATACGCTTGTGAGAATGAGTGTAAATACGAGTGGAGAGAAGAGTGAAACACATATGAGGTACACAAAACAGAATCACACACTCACAGTGAGGAAGAAAGAGAAACACCATATCCCATTCCCTATCCCTAAACACTGGTTCTTGATACTTCTGGTCTCGAATCTGTTTATGATTGGAACCTAACTCTTAGGGACCTAACATTTACAGATTAGATTAGAATACTTCGGGACCTTTGGGAGCTCACAATTGGTAACACTTGGTGATCTCACATTTGGGAGGTATAAGGAGTTGGGAAGATTGGTGAACATGATGATCAACAGTGAAGTCATTCTTGCAGCTTTTAACAGGACATGGTTGATCAGACTCTGACTTGTTATTTCTTTTCCAACCAAGTAACATATGAGAACTCCTTCAGACAACATCATACATTCATTCTCTAAGGGGGAGATAAAAGCTTATATAATAGTTTGAGCGATTCCTCAACTAAGGGGGAGAAATAGCAGGAAGGAGGAAAAAGGAAAAGCACATGTACACTATACCACACCATTGTTGTTTTTAAATACGGATCCTATTGTATGGGAGAGGTGGTAAACACAAGGTGATTTCCTGGTAATCAGATGAAGTGGTTTTGTTCATCACTATTCTTCATAAGGGGATAAGCTATTTTCCAAAAGGGGAGTACCATCAGTTTTTATCTGCGGATCCTATTATACGGGAGAGGTGGTAGACGAAGGTGATTTCCTTTAAGCAGTTGATTCTCATAGGGGGAGAAGCAAGAGAGATATGTGCTTCTCAAAAGGAAATGTGGTTGTACAAAAGTAGCTGCTGATGATTACTTCAAGACTGAGAAGTACTATCTGGCAGAGATTTGAAGAACCAAGGAAATGAAGATGAAACTACTTGAAGATCAGTTCAGTGCTAGAGGAACAAACATCTTTCATATCAATTACTCAAGAAATCTGGAAATGCAGTATTTGATCCAGAAAACCAGTAGCATTATTTACAAGTCCTGGTACATTACTTTTTCTAGTTGTTAGTTGAGTTATCCTCTCTATTTAATTTGTTTGTTAAGTTTAACAATCAAATATGGGAGATTTTTGGTGAGACTACGTAGTTGTATGAACAGTTACGTGATAACTCAACACAATAACAACACTAGAATAGAACAGGTTAATAATACTACGTCTACACAAGAAATTAGGAAGAATGAAGACAAGGGAAATACAAGAATCAGAAGATTAGAAGAAAGCCTGAATTTTGTCTACATGTCACTGAAAGAAGTTCATTAATATGATCATGCCTCAGTGAATAACAAAGGTTAAAGACTTTCAGGGTTTCAGAAATGTTGAAGATTCAGTATACAAGTGCCACCGGAAGATTTCAGTGTATTGTCATTGATTGAAGATAGACAGTGTTCGAAGCATAAGAATCTGAAGAATTGAAGACAGGGTACAGAAAAAGGTTAATGAAGACGTTGTCTAAAGTACCAGAAAGGATTCCGATGAAAGTACAGTTGTTTATTGACAGTTAGTGTTCGAAGCAATAAAGTTGAGGCAAGCTTAACAATGTAATCAAGGCTATAATACGAAGACCTGAATCGGGGTTAGTCGTCTGTGAACCAGACCAGTTGCACCAGGAGTCAACAGCTCGTGAAAGGAATCTGGGTATTATTTATAGAAAGATTGTTAAGTTGAGGAACGTACTTGGATTGAACGTTTATATGTTAAAGTACGAGAAGAGGTGCGCGGGGTATAGAGCTCAACAACTCATGGGATTGGCGAAGCTTAAAGTTTAATTGGTAAATTAAATAAATTTATTTAAAGGAATTTAATATAATTTATTTAATAAACTTAAATTGATTTATCTTATAAACTTTAAATAAGTTTATTTTATAAATCTAAATTAGTTTATTTATATAAGTTATATTTAAAGTTAATTTTATAAATTAATTTAATTACAATTTAAACTTAAAAAGACAAAGAACCAAAAATATTCTAATTAAAGACACTAAGGAACCCCTGTCGCCACAGGAGAAGTAACCACAGAGGATTTGCTCTAAGACACTTCTGTCGTCACAGAAGCCCCTGTCGCCACAGAAGGTGTTAGAACAAATTGCTTAAGGCAATACAGGGAGAGTGTCTCGCCACAGAGGCTATACAGGAGAAGGTGTCGCCACAGAGCTTGTCACCACAGAGTGTTCTAAGACAAACTATCACCACATGAGTTATTTATTTTGTTTTATAAATCTCAAGTACAACACCTGTGAGTACATGTTGCCACAGAGAAGTTGTCGCCACAGAAGTACTCTCATCCTCAGCCACAAAATTATTGGATAAAGTCTACACTTTGCAGCAGAAGATATAGAACCATTCATTATTTTTCTGTTCATCTTATCTCCCAAAAACAGAAGTGAAATGGAAGCATTGATTTACAGAGAAGCTCAAGCTACTTGAATATCCGTTTAACTTCTCACCGGAGTAACGTTATAATGCCCGATTTAACTCTTGTATATTCTTAGGGGCATTATAATCGTTACCCGGTAATTAAATCCTAGTACAAACAATAGTTAGATTATTGTATAGGATTTGATTTGTAAATCTTTGTAGTAGCTAGGAACTTTATTGTTCTTAGATTGTAGCCGATTAATTTATTTACCGGAGTGTAGCAACACCCTCAAGGATTTATATTCGAATATATATTTCCCCGAATATCTTGTGTTCCTCATTTTTATCGTTCCAAAAACTATCCCTCTCAAGAACATGAAACACTAACCGAGCACTAAATATTTTATCCGCTAAAGATTCGAATTTTTTTTGAATTTAGTGATTATCGTGTTGAACCCCCCTTCTACGATAATTCGGGACCTAACAGACATATTTCCTAAAGTCTAAAGATGAAGCTAGTGAAATCATCATCAATCACATAAGGCAAGTCAACAATCATCCTGAGTTTAAAGTAAGAAGAATCAGGAGTGACAATGGAACTGAGTTCAAGAATTCTGTGATGAGAGCATTTTGTGAAAAAAATGGGATTATCCATGAGTTTTCTGTAGCAAGAACTCCAGAACAAAATGGAGTGGTGGAAAGGAAGAACATATCTCTTATTAAAGCTGCAAGAACAATGCTTGAAGAATCAAAGTTACCAACATATTTTTGGGCTGAAGCTGTTAAGCAAGCAAAGTGCATGACACCCTACCAATTGTTCAAGAACAGGAAGCCAACTCTAAATTTTCTTCATGTCTTTGGCTGTAAATGTTATATCTTAAGGAATCAAACTGATCAATATGGGAAGTGTGATGCTAAAGAAGATGAAGGATTTTTTGTTGGATATGTTGTGGGAAAAGCATATAGAACTACAATCTGAGAACCAACATTGTTATGAAATCAATACATGTTGTGTTTGATGATAAAAATATTGAAGGACCGCAAGATGGAGATTTCTATGAAAGCCTCAAGTTTGACAATATGGAGATGGTTAGTAATGACCGTGATGATGAAAGTGATCAAGAAACAGTGACTAAAAATAATGCAGAAAAATCTACAACTAATGAAGCACATAATTCAACATCTGTCGAGTTACAAAATACTTCATCCGTCGGGAGACAATCAGTCTTATCCGTCGGGAGACAATCAGCTTCATCCGTCGGGACACAAAGTGCATCATCTGTCAGAACATTAAGAGAAGCTGAAAGTCAGAATAGATCACCTACAAAAATTTCCCCTTTCTCAAATCAAAGATTCAAAAACTCAGGGGAAGTTTCTCATAATCAAAACTCAGTCACACATCAATACAACAATGAGGCCTCTTCATCTAGAGCTAATCTACCTCAATAAAGAAAATGGACTAAAGATCACCCTTTTGAGCTCATCATTGGTGATGCATTTTCTAGAGTCCAAACAAGGAGAGAAACTCAAGAAGAATGTCCGTATAGTAGCTTCTTATCTAAGGAAGAACCTAAAAAGGTCGAAGAAGCTTTGTTGGATCCTGACTGAATTTTAGCTATGCAGGAGGAGCTAAACCAATTTGAAAGGAACAAGGTATGGAAGCTGGTACCCAAACCTAAAGGAAAGAATCCAATTGACACCGAGTGGGTATTCAGAAGCAAGATGGATGAAAATGGCATAGTGGTCAAGAATAAAGCTAGATTGGTTGCTATGGGCTACTGTCAACAAGAAGGAATAGATTTTGATGAAACCTTTTCTCCCGTTGCAAGACTTGAAACCATCAGAATTTTCTTAGCCTATGCAGCTCATACCAATTTCAAGGTCTATCAAATGAATGTCAAAAGTGCCTTTCTAAATGGAGATTTGAAGGAGGAAGTCTATATCAGTCAACCTCCTGGTTTTGAAGATCCAAATTTTCCAGAATATGTCTACTATCTCTTAAAAGCACTTTATGGACTGAAGCAAGCACCTAAAGCCTGGTATGACATTATCAAACTTCTTTTGGAAAATCACTTCACAAGAGATACTATTGATAAAAATTTATTCTTTAGAAATATTAATGGTTCTAGTATACTTTTTCAAATATATGTAGATGATATTATATTTGGCTCTACAGATGAAAAACTTTGCAAAAAGTTTGCTAAATTGATGCAAAGTAAGTATAAAATGAGCATGATGGGAGAACTAACTTACTTTCTTAATTTACAAGTTAAGCAAGTAAGTGATGGAATATTCATTAGTCAGACTAAATGTATTCATGATCTATTAAAGAAGTTTGATCTAATGGATTGCACATCTGCAAAAACTCGAATGACCACTGCAACTAGGCTTGACTTAAACACTACTCAAAAGTCTGTGGATATTTCAAGCAATAGGGGCATGGTTGGCTCACTTCTATACTTAACAACTAGTAGGCCAGATATAATGTTTGCTACTTGTCTTTGATCTAGATTTCAGGATGATCCTAAGGAATCTCACTTAGTAGCTATTAAGAGAATTTTCAGATATCTCAAGGGAATACCAAAACTTGGCATTTGGTACTCTAGAGATTCTGGTTTTGATCTAACTGGTTATTCAGATGCAGATTATGCAGGTTGTAAAATAGACAGAAAAATTACAACAGGAACCTGTCAATTTCTAGGAAACAAGCTTGTGTCCTGGTTCAGTAAAAAGCAAAATTCAGTTTCTACTTCTGTAGCTGAAGCTGAATATATTGCTCCTGGTAGTTGCTGTGCACATATTTTGTGTATGAAAAACCAATTGTTGGACTATGGTCTACAAGTGGATAGAATTCATATTTTCTGTGATAACACAAGTGCAATTTCCATCACTGAAAATCCAGTACAACATTCAAGAACAAAGCACATAGACATCAAGTACCCCTTCATAAGGGAACATGTGATGAATGGTATTGTGGAACTTCATTTTGTTCCAAGTGAAAAGCAGCTTGCAGATATATTTACCATGCCACTTGATGAATCCACCTTTTCAAGGTTGGTAAGTGAGTTATGTATGCTTAATTATTCTTGAATCATTTCAGATATTTTTGCAAGATATAATGCAGCCAGAAATTTAATTGATTTTTCTAATTTTGATGAAATTTTGGCTAACAAAATTTACATCCCGACGGATGTTCATTATCCATCAAGTTTGATCATCCGTCGGAATATTATTTGTTAATAAAAATTAATTACTTTTCTGAACTATTTTATGACCCGACGGATAATTGATTTATCCTCATCCGTCGAATTGTCTCAATCTTAGCCGTTAAAACTCTAAACGGTATCCATCGAGTATACTTACAGTTTCTAAGTATAACGCGACAGATAAGTGACATAATTTTTACAGTTTATTTATTTTTAAACGTCTATTTTGGGCTATTTTAATTAGTTACTTTACTTCACTTTATTATTTTTGACAGTTTATTTATGAGATAGTATAAAAGCAGAATTCATTTTTATTCTACTCTTTTATCATTCTCAAATCAATTGCTCTAACTTCCTTTTTCTCCAAAGCAAATATTCTCTCTGCAAATTTCTCATTCTCTAACAATGGCACAAGTAGTCAAAATCATGTCTCAATTTGGATATATCTATGAAAAGAACAATTTCGTAGCTCTTCTTAATAAGGAGATTCCACAGTCTGGAGACTTGCACAAGATGATGGACTTTGTGAAGAGCTGTAAACTCAGTTATGTTATGCTAGAATCACCCACAATCTACTGTGAAGTTATGGAGGAGATATGGACAACTACCGTGTACAACTCATCTGACAAAACCATAACTTTTACACTTAAAGGTAAGCAGTTTTGCATCAATAGTGATATTATAAAAGCATGCTTTAGAATTCCAGATAACACTGCTACTGTTCCACACACAGATACTGATATAGTTAACATGCTAAATTCTATGGGCTATGCACTTTCTACTTCTAAGTTAAGTGAAATTAGGAGGCTAGGTCTTAGAAAGGAATGGAGCTATCTGTGTGATGTGGCAACTAAAGTATTTTCTGGTAAAATTAGCAATTTTGATTCTGTTAACATCTCCATGCTTAACATGCTTTATATGCTAGTTACTGATAAGTATAACTTCAGTGACTTGATCATGTTTGAGTTATGTTATAAGTTAGGAGAACTTAATAAGAGAGGTAAAAGTTTCTATTATGCTAGATTCTTTATGATGCTTGATAACCATCTTATTGAGAATATTGCTATTGAGAACCCAAGCAACAAACTGAATTATTGGGTTCAAGAAAGGAGAGTCATTGCTGATCTCAACAGGGAAAGTCACCACAAAGAGGTGCCTCTCTTCTACTTTCTAATCATGGGGGAACCTCAGGTAAGTGAGGTAAGCACCACTGTCTCCACTCTTCCAACCTCACACATTTCTTTGCCTTCAAGTGTAGCTATGGCATCTGTGTCTTTGACCCAGCAAATGCCTACCCAAGCTACCAAAACAAAATCTTCAAAATCCAAAGCTAAGAAAGCCCTCTCTGATTTCTTTCAAAAGAAATTAGTTGCAAAAACTATTAATCATAAAGAGGGAAGTGTGAAGGAGAGTGAGCAAGGTGAGGGACAGGGTGAAAATCAAAGAAACCCTAAAAATTAGGCTGGCGAGATTAGTGTACCTAAGCCTAGCCACACCACAGTTTCCCAACAAACTGTGGTTGTTAATAAGGATATTAGCTCAATTCTAGTTTCATCCTCCCAAAAGGATGTTACGATTGAAACAAGCTCCCAACGAGGAGCATAGGCCAAGAGGGTTAGGGACACAAGTTCACCACAGACCTATGCTAGAAAGAAAAGATTTAAAACCCTTGGGGATGCACAGGGAACACACACAATGTAAACTGGAGCTAAAGACCCAGTCACTGCACCATCTCAAAGTCAGATTGATGTGGCTCCAGTAAATATGGAGTCACAATCAAAATCTTTAATAATTGAAGCTCTTTAAACACCAAATTCACCTACACACTCACTGGATGTAGATATGATTCATACATCACTTCCAAATTCTCCATCTTTAACTCTATTGGAGAAGCCAAAAATCCAAGCAAGTGAGCATCATCTTTTAGATGATTTGTTGGCTCACTTTCCAATTCTTTTTTAGTCTGTTGAGACATCTGTGCCCAAACTTTCATCAATCTGCATAGATTCTACAATAGTCTCCACTCCAAGCTCAATCATTTCCTCTATCCCGATGGATATTGTTCATCCGTCGAGTAGTGATTGTATCCCGACGGATGTGCCTAACGGCAGTCATCCGTCGGCTAGCCAAACTACTATCCCAATGGATATTCCTCATCCGTCGGGAGTCTCTGCACAACTTAAAATTCCTTCAATTGTCACAAGTGCAGATGACTTAGTAGTTGTACAGTCACTCTTAGGACTAAGGGCAGGGAGTGAATTGAGTGAGAGGCTGGGTTGCTCCCAGGAAAAATGAGAGAAAATGAGTGACCCTATGCAGTCCATTTCTTCAGGACTGGCAAAAGTGAGTGAGGGAAGTCCCACCTTAGATGGTGAAGGTGGCAAGCCAAGGTGAGCCCTTGATGCAAAAAAAGAGAGATTATGAGAGAAATGCAGGTACAGGAGTGATAAGGGTGGATACCATTGCTAGTGAGTCATTAAATGTCAGTGATGTAGAAAGGGAGAGACTATTTCAGCAAGAATATCAAGTTGTCATAGATTCTATCTCCTTAGATGTTGAGACATTTACTCATCCTGTTACATCTTATCAAACTCTAGCTGTACAGGGCAATGAAGAGGCTGGAAAGATGCTCAATCTAGTGCACACAACTACTTCTCTACAAAGAGCAAAGGATGCAATCACTGCTATGCCATCCAATACTGGCAGTGATTTTGAACTGGCTGGAGATTCTTTTGGGAATGCTGGTAGGGATGATGAGGAAGACAACATGAGCATAGGGGGAGATGTAGACATTCCTTCCTGGATGCTAACCAAAGAATGTTCATACTTACATCTCCAATCCACATTGTTCAAGCTCATTCATGACACCCAAACAACCATTCAAGCATCCATAAATGCCAACACAAAGAGATTACTTACAGCACATCTCAAGGCTCTACAACTGCACAAGATTCAAGCTCTCCAACACAGTCAAAGTGTGGATGAAATAAAGCAAGAAGTTTTTGAAGTAAAACATGAACTCATAGCAAGGTTGGATGCTAGACTTCCTAGAACCACCATGAGTGAGATAACTCAGAAATTGAGGAAGGAAGCTGATCTAATAAAAAGGTTGAGGCCATGTACTCTAGATTATCTAATGTGGAGAAGTCAATGGCCAAGATACTTGCTAATCAGGAAACTCAGACTGCTCTGCTCCAATAATTGGTGGCTGCTAAACTACCTTCCACTCAACAACTTGATGCTAACAAAAAGGG
Organism: Apium graveolens; assembly: GCF_009905375.1. Lineage (NCBI taxonomy): Eukaryota > Viridiplantae > Streptophyta > Magnoliopsida > Apiales > Apiaceae > Apium > Apium graveolens. Next base: position 143,134,262 of record NC_133651.1, on the reverse strand, counting down.
GGAGAAAGGCTCATCAAGTGAGGGGGGGAAACAGCTCAACATTCAAGTCAACAAAGTAATTATGCCAACAATTACTTTCACTAAGCCACCAGGCATGGACAACATTGACATCGTCAATCTGGAAGCAGCAAAACTGGAATCAAATGACAAACTGGTAAAGATTGATGTAGCAGCAGCTGAGAAGGAACGAAAAGAAAAATGGAGAAGAATAGATGAATAAATTCAACAGAAATTTGGACCAATTCAGAAATCAGACAAAATCGTTAATCATCACTCTAAAGTTAAGCAGATTTCTGTGAATGAGATGAGTTTGAATTATCTGGAAAAGGGTCAAACTTCTTGCATCAAATCTCCAAAGGTAAATCTGGTCATGAAGTCTAAAAGAAACTACTCAAAGTTTTCAGACAAAAATCCTATGGATATTGTGTACGAGACACCTAGGCTAGATGAGAAGAAGCTGTTGGCTAGGTCAATTGTATTTTTAAGGATCCAGCTGATTCAGTACTTAAAAGAAGAATTGCAAAGATCAACATAAATGGTAAGGAAATCTGTGTGGTGGCTGGACACCCTCAGTTTGTAGAAGCTAAAAAGGAAGAGAAGGAAAGAATTAGTCTATAAAAGAAACAAGTTGCCTTATATGCTAAGAAGCTCAAACAAAAAGAGCAAGCTGCTTTCTTGGCCAAACTTCAAGCTGTAAAGACTACAACTGGGATTTTTGCACAACCATCTGCGATTGTTGAACCTCAAGATCAGAAAATGCAACAGGAACCACAACAGAAAAGAAGATTCAGATACAAGCTCCCCTCCAAAAGAAAATTGGACTTCAGTGATGAGGAAATGGAAGATTACATTTCCAAAATGTCTACAACTTCAACTCAGACATCAAAACCCTCAATAATATTTGAAGAATTCAAGGTGGTGGATCCAAATAGGAATATTCATGGTGAGCCCATAATTCCAAAGGATGAGCCAGTAGACTAGGATAGTTTGCCAATTCCTGAACTAAACTTTCCTATCTTCAACAAGCCAAAGAAAACAAAGACTAGAGCAATCAAGAAAGTGAAGCCTGTGACTCTTAGATACAAGACCCTAACCAATTCTCAACCCAAAGTCAACAAGGAAGATCTCTAATACATCTGTGACATCAAGGAGTTCTCTGAAATAAACCTCTACTTAGAAGAATTGGAAGAAGTAAGGGGGATTGATGCTTACATACATCTTCCTGAAAGGCTAGTGTTCAAGTATAAAGGAGGGAAAGAGATCACAAGGCCACTTCACAGGATTCTTCAAGAAAGCTAATATGTACTGATAAAGGTCTATTCATCCTTCAAGAAGAACTTTGGATTTAATGTGACTGCAAGGAGAATAGTCCTAAATAAAATAGAGGAGCTAAGGAGTAATAGTGCCAAAGATGCACTTCCAAAAACTCTGTCTATTCCCTTCACAGGAAAGAGAGTGCATTTGAGGCCTTATTGGCTGATGGAATACATGGATAATAAGGGAGTTAGAAGAATCTTCAGACTGGATGACCAACTAAGCATCTCTAGCAATGAGACTCTTTTGGAAATGCAAGAAATGTTGGATTTATCTAAAGCTGATGAACTTGAATTCCACAAACAACTCCAGAATTAGATAGAAGAAAATAACAGGAGGCTTGGGAAGAAATCCAGACTATCAAGGAAATAGATCTATCTGCTCAGATTAGAGGAGCACCTTGATAATAATTGTGAGCAACTCTTTGTACACTTTGCTTTGTTCAATTTTTAGTAAATATTGTAGCACTTATCAGTTTTTTCTACAACTTTTCAATCTGTATCTCTAGGATTTTTTGTTATCATCAAGTTTCTCTTAATTTATGGCTATAATTCCAGTAGACATAAATTGGGGGAGATTGTTAGGAATATGTTGTGAACTATATGATAAGTTAAACAAGTCACCTTAGTAGATTTAACTTAGTGAATTTTGTAGCACTCGACGGATGATCAATTATAGTCCCGACGGATGAACTTTATAGTCCCGAAGGATGACAGATTAACATTCATCGAGTGAGTAGCTTATGTAATTATAAGAACTGTAGCACAGTTCTGCAAACAACTTTATAAGTCAAGTAGATTGCTTAGGGATTTGTAAGTGATGATAACTACTAGATTGATATGCATAATAGGTTGATTAATTATAAATATGAGATGTCTTATAATTTTGTATAAGTGAAATGGAGTCAAGTGACATATAGACACCCGACGGATAATCTACAAAGCTTCCCGACAGATGATCAACAAAGCTTCCCAACGGATGACAAGCATAGACCCGACAGATGATCAAATTCAAATAGTTGTTGACAGTGACAACACATTCACATGTGTCGGGTGTTTGCAAAAGGAATGTGGCATCCTGTTAAGCAAGAATTTGAGAATAAAGAAGAATTATTGTTTCCATGCAATTGTGAAGATATTCAAAGATGCTGGAATAGAGTAGTGAAGTAGCATGGAGTTAGACAAATATGTTTTGTTTTATTATCTTGTCTTATTATCATGTAAACTTGGTGATATATAAACCAAGTGTAGCTAGTAGAATATTCAACTAAGCAAACACATTTTAAAGAGAGATAGAAAAAGTTGTAGTTGTCAAGAATTTCTCTGTAGTTTGTTTGTTCTACTTGTAAAGCAGCTGTGAGCCATTTTAAGCTACACAGAGTTCTCATATTGATATATATATATATATATATGGTGGATACATTCAAATTCACCAGAAAGTTTTAAAGCATGTGTTTTATTACTTAGTGTTTTGATTTCAATTATCTTTCAATTCTGCACCTTAGCAATTCAAACACTGTTATATGTTTTAAGTAAGATCTGTTTTAAATTCTGAAAAAGAAGCTAGAATTACATTCAACCCCCTTTCTGTAATTCTTGTTGTATTGTTAGGGTAACATTATCGATTGATCTCTTGAGCAAATACCTATTTTTCTGGGTTATTTGCAAACCCTGAACTGGGATGTTTTGAAATCAAAATGATTTGACATCAAAATACTCTACGGGCTGGATGGTTACTGTGAGGGCCAGTGGTGAGCTGGATCCTATGGGCCGTGGATGGACCGGACCCTTGGGAGATAGTGCCTGGGTACCCGAATGGATCTATATAGTGAGATATAGATCTGCACTGTATCCTGGATGATCAACATGATATAGGTGCGAACTAGTGTCCAGTCTAATTTATTATTGATCTCCATTAACGACATTCTCTCTTAAAAGGTTTTATGATTCTAAAACCGGACAAAACCCTGATCCAGGCGATGAATCTGAAAATTGCTTGTCACTTTTGATTATAATTAAGTGCTGGTAACAACCAATGTTTATTCCTTCAAATCCCTCAAATAAATAGAATTGTCTAAAATTATTTTAAGATTTTGTCCGGAAATTTTCTTTTGATATTGATGCTTGGAACACAATTATATACTTGCTGGGCATTTTTGGCTCACTCTTGCTTTGTAAATTCTTATTTCTTTCATAAACGAATGAGGATAAAAGTGAATAGCCTTGAGTAGACAGCGGAATTTAGAAAGATCTCCGTTGCAAGAGGATAAAGATGTTAGAAAAATTAGACAAGGGGATTAGTACAAAGGTATTTAAACTTGTACTTTAGTTGTTGTGGATTGTAGAAGGTTAACTTTTTGTTTTATACCATAACCTGTAAATGATCCATATTTAAGGGGTCATTTGTATATTATTTTAAATTATGTAAAGATTTTTTAGTGACACCAAATCTTGACCCCGGATTTGGGTTGTTACATTACTAGCTAATTTTGTTTCTGAAAATCTTATCAATGATAACCCAACCAATAAACTTGATTGTTGGGTTCAAGAAATGAGAGTTATTGCTGACTTGAACAGGGTAGACAACCTCAATGAGGTTCCTCTAGTTTAATTTCCAATCATGGAGGGGCCACAGGTAAGTGAGCTAAACACTTTTGTTTCTGCTACTTTTTTATCACAAGTTTCTTTGCAGACAACTAGGGCTATGGCATTTGTGAGTTTGCCTCAACAGATTCCTACCCAAGCCACTAAAACCAAAGTGTCTAAATCCAAGTCTCAAAGACCCCACTCTAGTTCCTCTCAAAAAGGACTAGTTTGAAAAATTACTAAAACCAAAGAGGGGAGTGTGAAGGGGAGTAAGCTTGGTGAGGACAGGGTGAACATCAAAGAAACCCTAAGGATAAGGAGGGAGAGTGAAAGGATATCTTCGATATATTATTTATTTTTGTATTTTTACTATTAAACATAAAATTAAGAAGACATAGATCCTCTCCATTAGGACATGAATTTAATTGATCCAAATCAAAGTCAAAAAGTCAAACTAGCAAAATCATGTCTTTCAAACATATAGAAATATTCCATTTTTGCAAAAACTTCAAAACTATATCTTTATGAAATATATCTCTAAGTCAATATGATCAAAGAAGAAACATCAAGATATGATATTTCTTAGATCAGTATTGCAATAGGAATATGGCAACAAGCTCGAATAAGGAATATATCAGAAATATTCTTTAGAGGAATCGTGTTATATCAAAAATATTTAACTCCTCACTCCAAATTATATCTCTACATATATCAAAAGAACTTTTTATTCAAATTTTATTAATATTCATGGTTGGAATATTAATATCCAGTTCTGCAACTCAATTCTGCATACTTACAGTAATTTTCTCCCGGTTCGTAAAATTAGCATTTCTTGAAGAAAATTATTTAAAAATACTCAAACATATTTCCTATCATCCAAATATATTTTATATATTAGGAAATATATTTTAAGTATTTATACAAGTCAAAACTTTATATTTTCAGTATTTATACAAGTCAAAACTTTGGTCAAAAGATCAATCTCCTTTATTTCAAACCAATGATATTTTTACTCGAAAGAAAGGTTGACAGAACAGTTTCATTTTAGATAAAATACTTTCACATGCTAGAATGATTTTAAATTTGGTATGGATCATTTAAATGATATTTTCTAAGTATGGTAAAAATTTCGTAGCATTCAGAGAATTTTTGTCTGGGCACAAAAATCGAGGCAGTTGGTTCCATAGTTGACCACGTTTGACCTAGCTACCATTGACCAAAGTTGACCAAAACTTGCAGGACATAATTTTATATTATTTAAGTAATTATCATATTTTTATGGTATTTATTTAGGAGTTTTAAAGGTGGTCATAATTAATGGTATTTAATCCTTAATTAAATGATTAAACAATGATTAAAAGAAAAAGGAAAAATATATTAATTCAAATATATCAGCTGATATTTTGAACCCATAAAGTTTTTTGTCTTATATGTCAAGTTTCAAATAAACACACTTTGCTTTCCATGTCATCAATCCAAGTGACATACACCATCCACCATCCATTTTCCTCAAATCTCCACCATTCAATCCACCCAACTTCTCCTATAAATATACCCCCACCCCAACCCATTTTATTCAAGCTAAAGAGCCACAAAGTTGATGCGATTTTTTCAATAAGTGCTTCTCTTCATTTCTTTCAAATTCTATACACACACTTCTTCTCAAAAACCTTCTCTCTCTTCTATATACTTACATATATACAAGGTTTTTGAAACCCAAGCTTAGTTTCACCCAACCAAGCTTTATCCCACCAAGTGAGCTCATTCACTACCACTTCCCGGCCTCCCGAAGTGCTGCCCAAGTTCGACCAAAGTGCCAAAATCCGGACGAACCTCCGGCGAATTTTTCCGGCGAACTTTTCCGACCGTTTTATCTTTTCCGGGATCTCATTTGTAGAGTGGTAACTTTAAGCTTCTTATTTGAGTTCTTTTCATTTGAGCTTTGTACTTAACTTCTCTACTTCATCTTAATCTCTAATACAAGATCTCTTATGAAGAAAGTTCTCAAGGTAAAGGAGAACTAAGATTCAAACTTGGAATTCGATTAAGTACTTGATCTTCAAAAAAAATCATTTCATCAAGAAGATCTATAAAGATAAGTACTTAATCTCCAAGAGTGAGATTTAAATTTAACACAAGTTCACGAGTTAGCCAATTATTTTCAAGCTCTTTAATTGGATCTTGGCTAATAAATATTCATGCATATAAAATAATTGTGAAGCATAGTTTAATCCCTTCTAACATCTTTAGTGTTCCGGTGGATTATAACTCGATCTATAAACACTTCATAATTTGTCAAATATCAAAACGGATTAATTTCACGAGTTAGCCAATTACTTTCACATTATTTAATTAGAACTTGGCTAACATATATCGTGCACATAAAATATTACGAAGCATAGTTTAATCCATTCTAACATCTTTAGTGTTCCCGGGGATTATAACTCGATCTATAAACACTTCGTAATCATCCGTTATTTAAAGACGAATCAAATCCATGATTTAGCCAATTAATTTCACCTTCTTTAATTGGATCTTGGCTAAGACATGTCGTGTATATAAAAAATTATGAGACGTATCGTATAAGCCCCTTCTAACATCTTTCAGTGTTCTATGGGGTTCTTATTTGATATATATAAACTACTCATAATTATTCGTCTGAACTTTAAAAGCACAAACTTACGCCAATTACTTGCACTTCTCTTATTTGGATCTTGGCTAAGACTTATAAAACTTATAAAAATGCTTGAAGTTAAAAGTATACTTTGACTACATAATTGTCAAAACATAAGTATACTGAAATCCTTAAGCCTACGAGCGTAAAGGATAAGTTACAATTCCGAGATTGTAACTAAAGTGTTCTTCGATTTATAAATATGTAATCGAAAGAAGAAGAATACTAAAGAAGTTATAAGCTATAAGTGCTTTATATAAAAGAATTCTCATATTACTCCATAACATCATTTAATCTATAAAGGAGTAATTATAAAAATACTTGGACTACCGTTTATTATCTTAAGTCAAGTATTCTTATTAGGTTTTAATATTCTTATTTGAATATTATACTATTTGTGGGCTAGTACCATAACATACTAGTTCAAAACAAATCTTTCTCTACTTGTTTTGTTTTGTGGATTGTCTTATTAGTTTTGTAGTAATGTGAAGTGATGTGAGGTGATTCTCGTTCTAAGATCCAAGTCCTAAACGTACTAACGGGGAGTTAGTAGTCTTCGCACCGTGAGGAAGAGGAAAGACCCAAGACCGGATCACTAAGATCCAAGACTAACAAAATCTAAGGGAGCCAAGTCCACACAAAGGTTCTACAACAACTTTGAAGAAATAGCGGGGAGTTATTGTCTAAGATAAGTTGTGTAGGTATTACATTTATTTTGAGGTGGTGACCATTATGCACCAAGACAAATACTTGTAAGGGTGTAAAGGCTTCTCTTCCTACTAAAGGAGCGAGTTTATTATAAAGGAAATCCCGAGTCCGGGAGAGGAGCTCGGGGACTGGAGTAGGGGTGAGTGAATCTATTAGAGGTTGTGCCATCGCGAACTAGGATAAAATCACCGTGTGGTATTTTATTTCCTTGCACTTTATTTTTCCGCACATATAAACTGCATAACCACTCGGTAAAGATTTAAAAAGGGATAAAATATTTTAAAACGCTATAACAATTTTTAAATTGGTAATTAAGCTATTCAACCCCCCTTCTAGCTTAAAATATACCTCTTACGGGACCTTACAATTGGTATCAGAGTAGTGCTTTTTAATGTGTTTGCTAAGTGATTTGTAGATTTATAGGCACAACAAAAAGTGATCCGGAATGGCGTATATTAATCCCGTTGGATTTGGTGAAGGTCTATCTAGCTCACGACCTCCTCTATTTGATGGAACCAACTTTGCAACTTGGAAAATGAGGTTTCGCATTTATGCTAGATCTCAAGGAGTCAAAGTTTGGATGGCTATCGAAGATGGTGTTCACATTCCTACCAAAACTATCGATGGGATCATCGTCGAAAAGAAGGTTAGTGAATACAACTTAGAGGAAGAAGCCACAATGAATATAGCTGCAAAGGAGGAAATGGTTCTCACAAGTGCACTTGCAGAAAAAGAATATAAAAGAGTAAATAATTAAAAGTCGGCACAAGAAATGTGGAACAAATTAGTTGTAATCTATGAAGGAACCACTGATATAAAAGATTCTCGGATGGATACATTGATCCAAGAATACGAGAACTTTAAAATCCAAGAAGGAGAAAATATCATCGATTTGGAAACAAGATGTACTTGTATTATCGATGTGTTATCTCAACTTGGAAAGAATTATATTCAAAATGAAAAGAATAGAAGAGTGCTCAAATCTCTACCTCCTAGTTGGAAGGTTAAAGTCACTACTATAAAAGAGATGCACAACTTAAATGAGTATAAGATTGATAACCTATTTGGAAATCTTCGTGCTTACAAAAAAGATAATATTCCGGAAAAGGTTGCTCCATAAGCAGAGGATAAAAAGAAAAATATGGCTCTAAAGGCCATATTAATTGATGAAGATAAAAATGATGAAGAGTTAAATGAGGAACTCCAAAATCTCGATGAGAGTAAAATTGCTCTACTCACGAGACAACTTCGTGGTGTGCTTCAAAGCAAAGCTCAAAGATACGGAAAAGGCTTCCTAAAATCAAATAATCAACAAAGAGTTTTTAACTCTAACGGAAGGCCAAATTACTCTCAAAATTATTCTTCCATCTATAAGAGTAATTATCCGTCAACGAGCTACAATAAAGGCAAATGTAATATCCCATATTTTTAAATATTATTATTATTATTATTATTTGAAATTGTTTATGTGATTTTCTGTGAATTTTGGTGAATTATCTGGTAATTGGAGTGATGTTTTGGATGTTTATATGTGATATTCTTGGAGTATACTAATTTTTATATGTGCAGAATAATGATAGGTCACACAACACTATAGAAGGGGGTTGAATATAGTGTTTATACAATAAAATCGATTTCAACACAAGTATGTAACAGTAATCAAATATATTCAATATAATAAACTCTGTTACAATAGAACAATTGTTCTCTCTCAGTGATGAACAATATCACTAAGAGCTTCTAGGTTACAATGTATAATCTCTCTCATGAATAATAACACATATAGTATAAATCCTAAGATGTGTTTATATAGTACACAGTTACAAGATATCTTCTAATTGATATGGAATATAATTATGTCTCCTAAAATATATCAATCAGATATTATCTTCTACAAGTCTTCTAGTCTTATAACTCTTCATGCATATCTTCTATTATTTTAGTCACGATCCTTTCCTGTTAATCAGCTGTTTTCCTTATCTGAAGTCTCCGCACATAAGTCCTGATATAAATCCTGACGACCTTAAGTTTTGATATAAGTTGTGACTTGAGTATGTTCTGATTTCCAGTAAGTCCTGATATTAAATTCTGAAAACTAAACACAACAGATTAGATATGACATCACAAATATATCTAATAATCTCCCCCAACTTGTAAATTATGAAAAATATACAAGTTAATAGATTTGATGATGTCAAAAACATTTAAGTACAAATGCAATAAGAGTTTAATTAGACAACTAACTACACCTTATAGTCCTTGTAGCTTTTACCAAATTTACTAAGTCAATCTGAATCCAAAGTGATTCTTGACAAAGTTTGATATCAACTTTTCTTCAGCATTCCTCAGGACTTGAGATAGTGTAGCTTTGACTTGCTTCAATTCTTCACCCTGACTTCCAATCTGGTAGATTGCAGTCCTAAGTGTTGAGATATGATTTCTTTCCAAACCATCACCAAGTCTGATCACCCTTGGATGAGAAGAGTCTTCATTGTTGCACATACATTTCTCTTTCAGAATCACTTCAAGTTTAGCAGAATTTTTCTTCATTGGAATGTCACTTCCATCATCTTCAACTATGTTTGGAACAAATTCTGTAACCCTTGATCCAGAAATTCTTGCTTTATCTCTTATGGTATTTATGATAAAATTTGACCATCTCCTGGTAATCTCAGACTTAATCTCCAAAAGATAATGAAAGAATTTAAGTTCTTTCAGAGATTTGTTCAGTACATCTGATTCTGTCATTTGATATGTTCTTCCATTTTCAAGAAATAGAATCATATTTTCTTTGACAATATGCTTATCATGAGCATCCAGTACCACTTGAACAGATATAACCTTATCAAGGTGATTCTGTGTTACTTCTTCAAGAGGTTTGTCAGTCAATAAAAATGGATCTTTTGTAAGTACTTCAACTCCTGTCTTGATCTTGGCTTCTTTAGAACCTTATCCAGCTCTATCTCTTGCTTCTCTGGCTTTTAATCTAACAGTCATTAAATCAGATAGCAGCTGGCTTTTCTTAGGATCTGATGGATTAACATTCTTCCATAGGAGTTTTCTCTTATCAGTAACTGTCAATTTGCTTAAATCAACTTGAGCTTTGTCAAAGGTTGATGTCTTGATGACTTGATCAGAATTTGTTGTTTCTTCTATAGCTTGCTGTTCTTCATTCTGAACAATTTGAGCTGTGTCAGATGTTGTCTTAGATTCTTCATTTATCTTCCTTTTCTTCAGAGTTTGAACAGTTTCATCTACTGCAGCAGCATCATCAAATACTTGAACCAGTTTGCATACAGGTTTCATCAGGATTTCAGGAATCTTCATCTCATGTGGCTTTGTTGGTTCATCAATCTTTCCTTTCCCTTTATCCTTGGGATCAACTTATGATCTTGTCTTGGGCTTTAAAGCCTCAGAGCTTTCCTCGATCACAATGCCTTTTACCTTAGGCCTTGGAGGTTTCTTTGCATCAGAAGCCTTAGACTTTAGATTTGTCTTCTCAACTGCAAATCTAGCTTCTTCCTTCTTTAAAGTCTCTAAATCCATTCCAGGATTATGCTTGAGAAATAGTCTTCTTGCAATCTCTTCATCAAGTGTCGAAATTTTGGGATCTTTTTAATAGATTGTAGTCTGCTTTCCCTTTAGCTTCAGAGTTTGTAAAAACTTTTGAGAGTCTTTAGATCCTGACTGAATCAGGATATCAGAACTTGACATCATACTTTTAGCATGCACAACATCAGAACTTGACTTCTTCTATGTAGAAGATTTGCTAACATCAGAAATTACTTTCTGTGAAGATTTTCCTTGACCTTTTCCTTGACCTTGACTCTGACCACTACTCTTATCAGAGTTTCCCTGGTCATCACCTTTATCATCATTCTTCTTCAGTATTTGACTAGTTGAGAATTTGGACTTAACTACCTTCTCCCCCTTTTTGGCATCATCTGGTAGTAGGAGAGAGAGAAGAAATTCTACTGAAGATTGAATTTCATTTAGTTGAGCGTGTTGAGAGGCTTGATTCTGCAGGATCTCAATAAGTTGGGCTTGTTGCTTTTCTTGAACCTTCTCATGAATAGGTCAGATAAACCTCTTTTTGTCCAACTTGATCTCCATATCTAGCTTATCAGCTCTTTCCAGAAGTTTGTCAACTTTTTCATGAGTAATGGAGTGTTGACCTTGAAGGTTTTTAGTACTTAGAGCTGTGACTTTGAGTTGGTGCTTGAAATCAGAGTTTGTCAGCAACTCATTAGCTTTTGCAATATGCTCTGTCAGAACTTTAGAGCTTGGAATGAAATAAGATTCATTCCACTTCTTGGTCCACTCAACTCCTCTGTGAGTGTCTTCCCAAGGAACAGGAGCATCTTGTTCAACAAACTTTGTAAGCAGTTCCTCCTTTCCAAGAATGGGAGCATTTACTGGAGCACTATCTCCAGAACTTACTAGAATCTCCTCATCTTCTGATAACACCAAAGTTTGAGTAACTGAAAGAGATTTTGTAGCAGCTTTATCTAAATTCTGATCTTCAGGTTCCAGATCCAGAATTGGTGTAGATGGTAACTCATCCTGTAAGATTGGAGAAGTAGTATTAGATGGCTGAGCTACAGTTGGAGCTTCCAGAAATAGCATAGTTGGAATGTTCAGCCTGTGGATGTCAATTTCAGGACTTAATCCTGAATCTTCAACTATTGTTTCTTTAATAGGAGAGACAGGAGGTGTGATCATTGTGTCTGGAACAGTGTCTTTAGCTTGAGGAAGGGCTTCAATGACAATTGGTTCAGATGAGATCAGAGATTCCTGATCCCCTTCCTCAGCTTCTTGAGTATCCTCAGAGTGAGGTTGTGCCAAATGCCTTCTTGCTCTCTGTTTCTTTGATCTCCTGGATGGTGGAGAAACATGATCTGTATCAGAGTTTGCAGATCTTTTCCTTTTCTGAATTTTAGACCCTTTAGCTTCTACCTCCTTCTGAAAAATTACATTTTCAGCTTCTATCTCTACAGGTTCTGATGTGGAAACCTGTACCTATTCATCTTCATCAGATTCATCCCTTAGAATGATCCTCCTCCTTCTCCTTGGTGGAGATTTAGGCACATAAATAGTCATTTTAGGTCGAGAGGATGAGGTTCTGATTGTAGGTACTGATGGTTGTGGTTGTGAGGATTGTGTTGCTTGGAAATATGTTCTGATGGTAGGCGTGATTGAGGTTAAGATGGTTCAGCTATTTGTGTAGTGGTTGTAGGTGCTGATGGAGGCTGAGATGGTGCTACATCAGGATATATGGTACTATATGTGAGAGGGTCAGAATTTACTAAGAACTGTTTGACTGAGTGAGGAATTTAGAGGGGTCTTAGTACAGTCTTCTTATTATCAGTAGATAATAAGTCAGTGAAAGCCCTTTTGTGTAACTTAAAAGGGTCAATTGTCTCACTATAGTTTTGTGGTGTATCATGACAACAGAAAGTATAAACAAGTTGACAAAATCTAGAAAAATAGACTATATTGCTATCTTCTTTCATCCTATCACCAATAAACCCTAAAACAACACTTGCATAATCAAAATGTGTTTGATTCAAAAGAGCATACCCGATTTGCTGATTCATTATGGGTATAGCACCAATGTTTGAGAACTTGTTGGCGAAAGCTTTTGTAATACAGTCAAAGAAAAAGCTCCACTCCCTCCTGATGTGGGGTCTCTTTAATTGTCCCAGCTTTTCCAAAGACTTTTCATAGCCCAGACTTGCCATCATTTGTTGAAGAGCTGGCTCCTCAACTGTTGAATTGAAAGTGCAGTTTTCTGGCAGATATAATGCCTGTCGAACAGTTGACAAAGTCACCACATGCTCATCCTCCCCTGTTCTAAAGATAATACTTGGGGACCCATCCTTTCCACCATCATCATAAACACCTGACCTCCAAAACTCCAGTGTTTGCTTGCCTGAAAGAACCTGGGGTTGGGTCAGTGCATAGCCTATTTCACTTCGTGCAAGAAAGTCTTGGACAAAATGAAGTTCTGAAGGAGCCTTGCCCTTAGAAAGAATAGCCATGTAATTATTAGGAACAAACTTGGCTCCATCATAGATTAGATTTTTGGGTGACATTTATGTAAAGAAATAAGTGAGAAAATGTGTGTATAGAAGGTGTTTGATAAAATGCCTGTTAGAAAATAGCTTCAGAGAATATTAAAGAGAGAGAGAGAGAGAAAATAAGAGAGATTAGAGAATAAGAAAAGTAGGTAAAAGATTGTAAAATCTTTTAACTCTCTTATTTATACACCCACTAATTACAACGGTTAAATTCTGAAGCGGAACCGACATTAGATACCTGTCACGCAGTACATAGTCAAAACAGTGGTTAGTGGGCACGGGAAATGTGCAATTATTATTGCTCACGTGTTGTTTTTCAAAATAAACACGCTACCCATAAACCAAATAATTATCACTATTTTTCTTTCACTTAATTATTTTCTGATAAATATGACCGTTACAGTAAAAGCCACAAATAAGTCAAGTAATTAAATAATGCCACGTAAGCATCAGAGTTTCCATCAGAATTTGCATCAGAACTTGACTATTATCAGAATTTAATGGTCATCAGAAAATGGCTTCTGTACTCAAAAAGTGAATGTATATATCTGTGATTCTTCACACAAATACTGGCTGGTTTCTTCAGAGTTTAATCATCAGAACTTTCATCAGAACTTGTCCTCAGAATTTATGCAAATATTACTTAACTGTTTGTCAAAAACAACTTAATCACCATAGTAATTTTCATCATTCATATGGAGTGAGAGTGCGTGCATTTGCAAATGATCAGAAAATGATTAAAGTCTGATAAACTTCAGATATCTTAGAAATAAGGCATAACTAAGAAAAATGCTTAAAATCTGTCTTTAATTTTGAAGTCTACTATAGAATAAATTTATGCAAGAGTTCACCTCAACTGTTTGTGCTCATTTTATGCATCTTTTGACATTCTTTTTATAGTGGCTTCTCAGTGTAAGTGAGTCACAACTGCTATCAGAATTAATGCTATTATCAGAGTATTTCTCCAGTAATCAGAGAATGTGAAAAGTCACCAAGAAAAAAATATTTGAATTTCTAATGCATATAACTTAATAACAGCAATGCACTTTGGTCTTCCCTTTCAAATATTTACTCTAGATCTCAAAGGAGTACTTGACTTCAATTTTCTTTTCTTTTCTTTTCTTCAGATAAGTGAGGCTTATCAAGCATGTAATTCATCCTAAAGATTTACTGACATCAGAATTTGACAAAGAAGAAGCAAAAATCTAGTATATGACTTAGTAATAAGATACACAAAGTAAATTTGACTAATCTCAAAATCAGAATTTGCTTGTGTCAATGAATTTCCACAAAAACAACTAATTCAAACATGGGATTTCTAGTATGTTAAAGACTACTAGGTCAGCATCTAGCAAAGTAATCCTCATTGGAATGAATAGTCACTGAACATTCAAAACACTATCAGAGTATATAGAATCACATCAGATAAAAATCAGTATTTAATATATAACAATTTAAGCACAGATTACACAGAGATAAGACAATCTGTAAATACGGATCATAAAGTCTGATGCATGAGAACAAAAACTAAGCAGATTTTGAGAAAGAACGTGAAACAATTCCAAGTTCATTTACCAGTCTTGTAAAAGTAGCTTCACATAGTAGTTTTATGAAGATATCTGCTAGTTGTTGATCTGTTGGAACAAAATGCAATTTCACTGTACCTTCCATCACATGTTCCCTTATGAAATGGTACCTAATGCTGATGTGCTTTATCATTGAGTGTTGAACTGGATTACTTGTCATAGAAATAGCACTTTGATTATCACATTAAATGGGTATTTTGGAAAATTCTAACCCATAGTCCAGTAGCTGATTCTTTATCCAAAGAATTTATGCACAACAGCTTCCTGCAGCAATATATTCTGCTTCTGCAGTTGATGTGGACATTAATTTCTGTTTCTTGCTAAACCAAGAAACCAATCTGCCTCCAAGAAATTGGCAGCTTTCATTAGTGCTTTTCCTGTCTATTTTGCATCCTGCAAAATCTGCATCTGAGTAACCAATTAGCTTAAAATCTGATTCTCTAGGATACCACAATCCTAGATCAACTGTACCCTTGAGGTACTTGAAAATTCTTTTCACAGCTATTAGATGAGGTTCTCTTGGATCAGCCCAAAATCTTGCACAAAGACGGGTAGCATGCATGATATCAGATCTACTTATAGTTAAATAGAGTAAAGAGCCAATCATACCTCTGTAGTTAGTAATATCTATTGATGCTCCAGTATCTTTATCTAACTTAGTTGCAGTGGCCATGGGAATGGATGCAGTTGAACAGTCTTGCATTCCAAATGTCTTCAGTAAATTTCTGGTATACATGGATTGATTTATGAAAGTACCTTCTTCATTTTGCTTGACTTGAAGTCCCAGAAAATAGCTAAGTTCTCCCATCATACTCATTTGATATCTTGACTGCATTAGCTTTGCAAACCTTTTACAGAGTTTGGTATTTGTAGAACCAAAGATGATATCATCAACATATATCTGTACCAAAAGTAAGTCCTTTCCATGGTTGAGGTAGAACAATGTTTTATCAATTGTGCCTTTGTTAAATCTACTTTCCAGAAGAAATTGAGCTAAAGTCTCATACCATGCTCTTGGAGCTTGCTTAAGGCCATGAAGTGCTTTATCTAGGAAATTTTGGATCTACAAATCCTGGAGGTTGTTCAACATATACCTCTTCTTCCAATTCTCCATTGAGAAAAGCACTTTTCACATCCATTTGAAAGACTTTGAACTTTTTGTGAGAAGCATAAGCCAAAAAGATTCTTATGGCTTCCAATCTAGCAACTGGTGCAAATGTTTCATCATAATCAATACCCTCCTATTGAGAGTAGCATTTAGCAACCAGCCTTGCTTTTTTTTCTTGTAATTATTCCATCACTGTCAGTTTTGTTTCTGAACACCCATTTTGTGCCAACAATGGATCTGTTCTTTGGTCTTGGGACTTGGGTCCAGACTTTATTTCTTTCAAATTCATTTAACTCTTCCTGCACTTGCACCCAATCAGCATCTTGAAGAGCTTCTTCCACTTTCTTTGGTTCAGTATGAGATAGAAAGGAATGATAGAGACATTCATTTGTTATTGATGTTCTAGTTCTGACACCTGCTTCAGGATATCCAATTGTTAAGTCAGGTGTATGTGCTTTAGTCCACTTCCTTGCAGATGGAAGTTGTTCTCTAGAACTGGATCCTCCCCCCTGATCCATGTTATCTCCATCAGCATTTTCTGATGCTCCCTCTAAAGTTATGCTCTATGAAATTTCAGAATTTGAGTTGGATCCTTCAGGAATTGAAGAATCAGAGTTTCCAGAATTATCAGAATTTGGCTCATCAGAACTTGATGAATCAGAACTTGAAGAGCCAGTGACAGGGTTTGATGCTTCTTGAGAATCTTGAGATGTGGTATGTTCATCAGCTTGCTCCCCTGAATAGGTGCATTTTCCTTTGGAGTAATTACCACAGTTTTAATGACATTAGAATTTAACCCGTCAGAACTTACAGGTCAGGATTTATGTCATCGGAATTTACAGAATCAGAATTTAAATCTTCATTTTCAAATCCCAGTTGATCATGATCATTGAAATATTCAAGTCCAGTAATCTTTTTATCATCAAAAGGTACATTGATAGATTCCATGACAACCCTTATTCTTAAATTGTAGACTCTGAAGGCTTTTGTGGAAAGTGGATATCCAACAAAAATTCCTTCATCAGCTTTTAGATCACTTTTTGACAGTTGTTCAGGATGAGTTTTAAGAACAAAACACTTGCATCCAAATACATGAAAGTATTTCAGATTTGGCTTCTTATTCTTCACCATCTCATACAGTGTTTTTCCATGCTTGTTTATAAGTGTAGCATTCTGTGTAAAATAAGCAGTCTACACAGCTTTAGCCCAAAAGTAGGTTGGAAGCTTTGCTTCATCAAACATATTCATGCAGCTTCAATGAGAGTCCTGTTCTTTTTTTCTACAACTCCATTTTGCTGTGGAGTTCCAGGTGCAGAAAATTCCTGCTTTATTCCATGCTCTTTACAGAACTCTTCCGTGATTGAATTCTTGAACTCAGTCCCATTATCATTTCTTATTATTTTAACAGTCTTTGACAAATTTATTCAGCTGTCTGATATGATCAGTTAGAATAGATGCGATTTCATTCTTCTTGAGCAAGAAATACACCCAAGTGTATATTGTGAACTCATCCACTATAACCATATCATATTTCTTTTTTCCAATAGGCATGACATTGACCAAACCAAATAGATCAACATGCAGTAAGTGATAAGGCTCAATAATTGAGGATTCAATTTTGGTTTTGAATGAAGATTTTCTTTGTTTTGCCTTTTGACATGAATCACAAAGGCCATCCGGAGCAAAATACTGATTTTGGCAGTCCTCTCACAAGATCTTTCTTTACTAGCTCATTTATGTTATTGAAATTAAAATGAGAGAGTCTCTTGTGCCAATTCCAGCTTTCTTCAATTGATGCTCTACTTAACAGACAGATTGCAGAACCATCAGAGTTTGTTGAAAGTCTGGCTTCATATATGTTACCATGTCTGTAACCTTTCAGAACCACTTTACCTGTAGAATTACTTACAACTTCACAGTCTTCTTTAAAGAAATCCACATGATAACCTCTGTCACAGATTTGACTCATACTTAGCAGATTGTGTTTAAGTCCTGAGACAAGAGCTACTGATTTAATGATGACATTCCCAAGCTTGATATTTCCATATCCCAGAGTCTTTCCCATATTGCCATTTCTATAAGAAACTCCTGGGATAGCTTTTTCCTCAAAGTCTGATAGCAGGGCTTTATTTCCAGTCATATATCCTGAACATCCACTGTCCAGAACTAGGTTGTTTTTCCTATTGCCCTGCAATCCTAAAGACCATTATTGGTTAGTTTTAAGGACCCAGACATGCTTGGATCCTTTGGCCTTTTTAAGTTTATTAGCATTTGCGACGGATTTAGTTTCAAAGTTTATGCTAACATGTTTTTTATCAGATTTTATATCAGACTTTGTATCAGACTTTACACTATAAGGAATTACACTAACTTTCTTTAAAGAAGGTTTTATTTGATAATAATCATAGTACAAACTATGATATTCCTTAAAAGTATAAATGGAATGCCATAAACTACCACAATGAAAACAAGGATTTTGTGGTTTAAGCCTAACAAACTGACTCTTAAATCCTGATCTATGAGGTAAAGAGTTTATATCTTTATTTTTCCTGCAAAAAGTAGTAAGATGGTTAGAGTTTCCACAGTTATAACATTTCTTTCTTGGAGCATTAGGAACAGGCATATAATTATTGCTTTTATTCACACCTTCCTTTCCATTCCTATTTTTCCTAGCTTTCTTTACCTTGTTCACATTTCTAATCTCTTTCATCTTCTTCTTAGTCATGAAACCTATGTTTACTGAAGTTGGTTTGTCGTGTTTTAATTTGTCAGAAGTTGACTTTTCTTTAACTTCTATTCAAGAATCTTTCATCTTTTCAGAATCAGACATTATAGTTTTTTCTACAAACTTAACAGGATTAACTTTAGGCTTTTCAGCTTTCTTGGTAAAGTTTGGTTTAGATGACACATTTTCCTTTTCTACTTTATCATCTTCATAACCTAAGCACTCTTTCCAGTTTCCACTACTTAGTATATTCTGAGTTGTTCTTCAAGAGTCAGTCCAAGTTTTGATGATTTCTCTTTCCTTTTCTAATTCAGATTTAAGAGATTTATTCAGTTTTAGCACTTCATCTCTAACATATAAAGCATCATCTCTTTCTTTCTGAGTTTGATGGAACATAACTAACTCTTTTTCTAAATAGTCATTTCTGTTTCTAAGAGCAAGACTTTCAGATGTTAATCTTTCATTTGTTAAAGTCGGATCTCTAAAACTAATGAACATGGTTTTAAGATATAATCTCAACTCAGTAATATCATCAGTATGAAAAGCAAAAGTTGTTTGAGGTACCTTCAATTCAGCAGTTTCAAGACTGCTCTCAGCATTTGCCATCAAGGCATAGTTCACCTCATCTTCAGAATCTGAAGTGTCTATCCAACTTTTCTTTTTTGTGATAAGTGCCTTGCCTATTACGACCGACATTTTATGTAATATTATTTGCAAACTCTGTATAATATTAGAGCCAATTATAAATGTACCTAATGATTGTACATTTGGGTGAATGGAATTTGCTGCATTATAAATTGCTTTATGTAGTATATAAATTTTTCAAAGAAAGTGTTTTATTAATTGCCCTTATTTTTTATTTATAAAGAATATTCTATACCTTGAAAAATTATCTTTTAAGAATTATTTCACTCACAAATTTCAAAAGTGATCTCATAAAATTTCTAAAAATCCAAGTTATTTTATGGTACAATTTTTATAATTTTTGAACTTTTATTTTATTTTATAAAAATAAATCTTTGAAAATTAGTTGCTTAGTAATTAGCAAATTACATGGAAACCCTTGCATGCAAATACTCTTCCATTCAACTAAAGGGCAAAGAAGACATTTCCAACCCCACTAACTCACATTTTGTTAGCCAAATTACCTCTTTGACCTTGCATGCAAAATGACCTAACTATGTTGGAAGGTTACTCTTGTAAATTCTCATTTCCACTCACTTCTTTTAGTCAATCAAAAGCATAAAACCAAGCACAAAATGAGAGGATCATTTCATTCACTCCACACTCCACCCTCACCTCACCTCCCTCCCCTCCCTCTCGGCTCCTTCCTCTCGGTTTTTTGGCCGAAGCCGTACCCCCTCCCTTTTCTTCATTCTTCATTCAAGCACCTAACTTCCATTCAAGTAAATGTTACTTCCTATATCTTGATCATGTATAATCCAAAGAAGTTTGAGTAATAAGTTTAAGTTTTGATCTTGCATGGCATAATTTTAGTTGGAACTCAAAGTACAATCTTGATTCTCATGGATTTAAGGTTATATTATTGAGGGAACTACAAGGAATGGTGAAATTCCAAGTCATGAGAATGTGGCTCTTGATTTTAATCGTCATTTCCCTTCCATTTCATTCGGCCATGACCTTGAGGGAGCCGAATGAATGGTTCTTAGTGGTGTTTTGTTGCCTTGTTTCATTTTTGTGTGTTTTTGTGATGATAACATGAATTTTGTAGTAAAAACTTGATAAAACCCTTTGCATGCTAAGTGATCATTTAGTTATAGTTTATGCTATGCTTGCATGTTGATTTTATGATAAATATTTATTTTGGAAATCATGTTATTTTGGCTTTAATATTCGAAGGCATGCATGCATAGAAATCAACTCTTGATTTTTGAAAGTTCTTGATCATTTGGATTGATTTTGTTAGTAAGCATTAATTTAAGTAGGGTTAAGATATTGATCTTGATTTGTGCTCCTTGGTATGTGATGTTAATTCGAATATATATGAAGAAGTTATAAATTGTTTTTTTTGAAAACTTGATGACTTGTAATTTATGTAATATGTTAACTTTTATTTTTCTATGTTGCACCTTAGGTAAGGATGATCTCCACTAAGCCTATATTGAGTGTAAGAGATTTAGCTCAGTAGATCACCTTGGTTGAAGTTTGGTTAGGGTTTTGGTTGTTGTTGGTTTGGTTTGTCAAGTAAGAATCATGATAAAAAGGAGAGCATTAGATTCTGCAGAAAATTAGTTTGGTACCATGAGGTTTAGAGTGAGATTCGACCTTGTCATTGTTGTGCACTTTGAGGCCCAAGCCACCAGAAGCTAACACTAGGAGTATACAATAGGTTTTAGGTGTTTTTTAGAGATTTTATAAGATGTTTGGTTAGGTGCACGAGTGGAAACACAAAATCTGTCCAGCAGGGGACAGTTTTGTTGCAACTTAGAATTAGGAAGTTTTGACCATGTCATAGGTAGGCCCTCATTAGGCCCTGTTGGGCCTTAGTTAGAGGGAGTGTCAGAGGATGTTAGGTCCCAATATGTTTGTAGAAGGGGGGTAAATACAAACTATATCGTTTAATCGAATAAAATGCGGAATAAAAAAGTGAAATAGAATTCAAATTAAATAAAACTATTATTAAACTTGAAAGGTGTTACAACAACAATATCGTTCATAAGGGATTAATCTCAAATAAATTATTCCAAATCTAGAATAAATTTAACATGAACTTTTTCTATTTTTGAAATAAAAAGATCAAATGCTAAAAGCAATTTGAGATTAAGTTCTAGGGATTTTGATCCGCTAGATAGTTACACAACAACAAGATAATGATTTCTAGTGGTTTGAATTTAACATTAATGACTAGAAATTAATAGGCTCGAAATGCAGTTGAGAGAAATGAAATGCTTCTGCTGTTTGTTCTTCAGGTTGTTGTTTTGTGATTAATGAGCTTCTGTCTGAGTGTTTCTTTTATATTCATTCAACAAAAATTCACTGAATTGGCAAGACAATCCGTTGAGCTAGCAAGACAATCCCAACAGCTGGTAGAACTTTCGGTATGACAAATGAATGAACTAGCAAGACAATCCCAACAGCTGGTAGGACTTTCAGTAAGACAATTAAATGAACTGGCATGACTTTCGATATGACTATTGATTGTCATACTGATTGTCATACTAGTACAAAAGATTGTCTTGTTGAATTAATATTGAATTTAAATTCAAAATCAATTCTTAAAATGCATAATATTAATTCAGAATTAATTAATCAATTAATCAATAAATTAATCTGTGCAGATATAATTTATTTTCTTAATTAAATTATATGACTTAATTAATTAATAGAGAATTAATACTACTCTTGAACAACAACCATTCTTCTGAAAATCTTCTGATAATTATGAATCAATTCCACAATTCAATGTTGACACTCGATGTACTGTCTGGTTCATGAGTGACTAACTTCCGTGACGTTTCTTCATGTCTTGACTTTAATAACTTGATTTTCTTCAGATTAAATCCCTGTAAATATTTGATACCCTGACGAGATCTCTGTCACTTGATTAAATCCACAATATTGATTTATATCACTGAGGCTTGATCAATTTCTTGAGCTTCTTCCAGTGAATTAAGTCCTCAAGTCTGTAGATGAACAATGTTACTTAATCCTTTGCCATATGTTACTTAATGAGATCTCTTTGACGATAGAACCACTATTTACTTGTTACATCCTTATTTGAGTTGAGTTAAATCCTCGAATAAACAAATAGGCTATGACATATGCCTTTCAGAGGAGTTTTTCCTGCCATAGATCATAGGATTTGGGTTAGAATCATGTGTCATAATTTAGTTCAAGTCAGGACCTTTTCTGCCCAGAAAAACAGGGGAATCATGGAATTCGAGCTTAGGCCTAGGGAGGCCCAAGCTAGGCTGTAACACCCCCAAATTCAAGGTCGGGAATTCGGGTTGCTACGATCACTTAATATTGTCTAATAATTAATTAATCCTCTTTTCACATCATTACTCGACCTTTTAACCAAACTCACACACACGCAGGTTATATGCTCAGAAACATTACTAAATTAACGTTAAAGTATTTAAGTTATTATAGACCGAAGGAAATTATCCCAAAAGGGTGAACACCGAGAACAGCTCTACATAAGACTGGCTCGGGTCACAACTAGTCTTGGTTCAAGTACTCAAAAGGAAACTATCTCTACTCGTCTACCTGAGGTGGCTGGCGGACGAACAGTCTACGGTACTCATGTGCGTCCCCTACCCGCTTGCGGGCAGTTGTCCTGGTTCGGGCCATGCTGGTAATCTGTTATGATATGATATTTATAAAAGCAAGAGTGAGCACTAACGTTCATCAAGATATAGATATCCATTATTTAAATATGATCATTTAAAGAAAAACAACCATTAAGCATTGTATATCCAAGGTTTCTAAAAGTTTATATGCCTGTCAATTTTATGATAAACTCAACTTTAAATATATCAGTTTAATCAGTTTATACTCGTACTCATTTCATCTCAAAATCTTAATATGATGCTTGAACCAAGATTCTCAAATGGATGTGATATATATACATCAAGATCCTTATTTAAAACTCAGCCTTATCGGCCTTCTGTTGTAGGTTTCACAACAATTTATCCAAAGTGGAGGAAAGGGACTATACTGGAATAAACCACGTACCGGTGATCAGCCGAATACGAAATTTTCTCTACTAGTAGAAGGAATATAAACCTAGCTGCCTTTGGGCTTATCAAGACATTACATGATGGTTGCCCATTTCCGTGCAAGTCCAAAAGTCAATGGTCACAGAGACCATATAATTGTATACTGCGCCACTCCGCGCTTGGTCACTACCTGATACATCTCCGTGACGGGCAGGCCACATTCCAGTCCTAAAACAATTATATCATTTACATAAAATCCTTTATCAAAGGAATAGATCCTTCTGAGTTGACCTTTAAATAAGATGATTTATTCATCACTTTTAATTCAATTGATCCTTGGGAGTTGTAGGAGTTTTGAATTTAAAATCATTTTCAAACCCATAACTGTAGTAGAGTTTTACATATATTGTTCACTTGTTTTTCATTGAGAGAGGAAGCAAAACCCTTATGCTTCTAGACTAAGTTCCCTAAGCTTTTGATAAGTTTCAGATGATTGATCTCTTCCGAGAATTTTGAATAATTTAGAAAGTATCCTTGGGAACTATGTCTATTTTTAAATGATTTTTAGAAGTATGGAATATTAAATATTTACGGTCTCATAATATTTTTAAGAAGGGTTCAATGAATTGATAAAACCTTAAGTACAAAATGTTTCTCAATAAGGTTCAATGAATTAATAAAAATCTTAGTTAAATACTGAAGGCAGGATTTGACATCTTATAACTATCCTTCGAATGGTTACATACGTTTTAGATAGAGTGAATTGATTTAAAAACTTTCCAATATCCCTTTAAGTATTTTCTGGATATTTTAGTAACTCTTTAGGTATTACTTATAAATAAATAATCAAATAGGATATCCCTTCAGTGAATATTCGATTATCTCTTATAGCTATAAATCAAATCTCAATCGTTCGCTTAATATGTATGTTACGTGAAAGTACTTGTTTATTGAAATAGAAATCTTTCGCGTCCGGCTCGTTTCGGAATTAAATCGATTTAAAATATCTCCGACTCCCACTATCTTGTATTATATTAAAATTGCGTTTCAATTTCGCATACTCGTATAAAACGAAGTTTGTTTTCGTAAACAATAGCATAATTTGAATGTATTGATATCACAGACAAGCATATATTTTCAAACTATAGATCATGGAATCAATATAACAACAGTATATATAGCATGGAGAATTTTTGATAGGGTTTCGTAAACTTTCCTCGAGTGCTAGGAGTGGTATGGTCTCGGGGCTTTTGATGGCGATCTAAAATCAATAACCAACGATCTTAGTTAGTACGCGATTATCGATTCGCTTCACTAAAATATTTTTATAAAATCAAAAAATTAATATTTTCTTAAAATTATTTTTGGACAGTCTTCCTTGCTGCATTTTTTAATTATCATGATTTTTCGAAGATTCCGAAATCATTTTTAGCCTTTCAAAATCATCATGCAAGTGGCCTATGTGCAGTTGGCTTTCCGTATGAACGCTCTACACTAAAACGGTCATAACTCCTAAACCGTAAATTCCCTCATGACGATCCACACATGTACAGAAACTACAAATCAAGATCTACCCAGTCATGGCCAGTGACTCACAAGTTTCAAACATTTACATGGATGTATACACTGCAGAAGGCAGACCAAGTGCAATAGGCTCCACATTCCATTTCTATTACTTGTTCTTGACACAATCACTACTTATGACCAACACAACACTTTTTACTTCTCAAGATCCACCCACATAAACCTTATATACTTTATCTAGCATCACATACAAGCATCACAACTCAAAAACTCAAGTACTTAGCAAGAATATGAGCAAAACAACCTCACACATACACAAACTTTTGGATCTTGACACTACATCATAAATAACTCTTAAACCCACTCTTAAAACTTTAAAGAGTTGGAAGTTATACCTTCTTGAGCACTAGGAGGGTTAGTAATAAGATGATTAGGGCTTGGGTTTCTTGAAAAACACTTAGAAGGGCTAGATCCTTAAGAAACAAAACCAAGAAACCATGTTAGTCAAAATAGTCCATAAAGTTCTTGAACTTCTAGAATTTGTTTCTCACAAACCATTAAGAATTTGGCCATGAAATAATAGACATACCTTTACTAGGATATAAGGAAGCTTTGTGAATTTTTATAGAATTTTTAATAGAGGGAAGGATGGAGAAGTGAAGTGAAGAAGAGGACTCTTCCTCTTTTCTGCATGAAGCAGCTGAGAGCAAGAGAGGGATGGGGGGTTTGGCTTGATTTTTTGTTAAAATGTGGGAGTGTATAAGATGTGCTTGATAGTGTGTATATATGTGCATAATAATCAGCAAAAAAAAAGGCTTGGTTGACAATTTAGATGAGTAGAAATGAGGAGGTATGGCCTTGTACTTCCTTGTCTCCCACTTACTATTCACTTACTATTCCACTAACTATTCTAGTTAGCTTCTAATTCCCTAGTTACATCTCCTAACTACTAGTTAGCTTGGTTTTACATGGCCAACTTGCATGGAATTAATTTCTCATTCGATTATTTATCGTACACGCGATTGTCGTTCCATTCCGATAGTTTACTCGCATAACATTTCGTTTCGTAGTGAATTCTTTTATCGCTTATAATCCTTTAACCAACTCTATTCCTTTCTCTTGATCATAGAAACACCTTGATATAATATTTATTTCACGTAGTATTCCCGGTTCTATGCCATTCCTTACGGATATGAAAACACGTAGTATAATCGTGAATCTTCGAATTCCGACGGCTTTTACATTCACTTATTTTCCTTGATAAACAAGAATATGATCTTGGATTTCCAAAATTCCACGAACTCCATATGTACTATATAATTAGTTCCGGTTACTATTCACTGAAGTTTTAAAATATTACAAAAATCAGGGGTCTTACATAGGCCCTTGAGCCACATCAAGTTTAGGAGTTGCCTTATGATCAGAAGAGTTTATTGTAGAAGTTTTGGAGGTAAACTTGAAGTATAACAGTGTCAAATGCACCCAAGAAACCATAGATGTCATTCTAAAATTTACTATAATGAGCACATTCACCTATCACATAGTTTTAGAGCACTTATGAGTGAAGATTTGGTTGAACACCATGGCTGAAAGATAGCTTATAGTCAATATAGTGAAAGGCCCCAGTCAGGGTCAATGGGAATTGGATGGTTTAGTAAAGGCTCTTCGTGTTAGGAGGTCAAAATTTGGGGATTTGTCTAGTATAGCGACCAAGTGACTTAAGTAAGTGGAGTCAGATCATCCAAGCCTAGTGATGCAATATAGTGGGTGTTATATTATTTTGTACTTAAAAATGGTGTATGAGAATATGTGGCTTTGTGTACTAATATACTTATAAGGTGATTGTAAATATGTGCGTATATAGGTTTAAGTGCCAATATGTTTAATTTCTGTTTACAAATAGGTTGAGTTGGTGAGAATATATTATAATGAGATTATTATTATTTGTGTAGGATCTCGAGACGAGGGTAAAATTTCCATAAAAGTTGAGTAAAGTTTCCAGTTGCTCCTACCTGCCAGTCAAGTCAAGCCTTCTCAAGGCAAGTGATTCAACCTGCCTCTTTCATTTACACTGCAAGTGTGTGATAACTAGTTCATATATACGATGCGAGTATTTTAATTCACCTTGATATACATGAACCAAGTGGTTTCGAATCTATATCCGTAGTATATGAAAATGACATGAACCCTCAAGTATTTATTTCAAGTAGTTTAACTTTACTTGAAAATCGCTATGCAAGTAAATCCAAAGTCCTATCATGCTAGTATACAAAAGTAATTATGATGTTGAACCATGTGCAAGTTATACCCAGCTCCTTATCTTGATACCTAAAAGTCAGTTGTTCCCTAACGATTGTTCATAATTATTTGACAACCCTATCCTTACCCTAAAGCATGATATTTTGTTGTACCTTGAGCTGATGCCCACTTTCTCTATATTTTGATATCCAAATCTTATTGGAACTAATAATGATCACCTTCTTTATACCTTAATACCTATATCTTATCTGGAGCCATTAACTTGGACCTAGTTTGACTTTGTTCTTTCATACTATCCGATAACCTTGCAAAATCTCACTGTCAAAATCCTTATAAATGGAAACCTTGCGATTTCTCTTGATAAAGTATAGTCTAGTGGATCATGGCCTTGAATTTAGTGGATCTTGTTTCCCAGTGCTTCGGAGTTAGTCTAAATCTTTATTAAAAATGTTTACTGTTTAAGTAGTTAATTAGCAATTGGCATCAGTTTTTAAAAATAAAAAGGTTAAGATTTGATTTCCAGTCCCAAAGGGGGACAAATATTTTCTTAAATAGTGGATCTGGACTGAGACGCGAGTCCTTTCCACACATAAATTGTAGGCTTAAAAGTTCCTAGGGAACCCATTAATGTTCTAGAACCCAGCGAGGTTCAGGATTACTTCGCGGCTGATCACCGGCTGTAATCCGTAGCGTCATAAAATGGTTTTTGATAAAGAAATGATTTTGGAAATGTTTTGATACAAATAAATGATGCTATCATCCAAAAGTTTATCTCTTGTTATTAATAGTTTTCCTGCACATTGTTATTCTTTCATTTTGTTTATGAAATGTATTGTATAGCACTTGTTGAGCATTTGGCTCACTACTTGCTTTCACCCTGATATTATAGCTAGCAGCTATGGTTAGGTTCAAGCAGACAGCACGTAAGACTTGTGATGCCGATGCGTATGTTCGAGCTCAGGTAGAATAAGAGATAGATTTGTGTGAGGACTCGATATAAAAAAATCAGGTTGTAATAGTTAATAGTGTTGGGCTGTTCCAAACCCTAAACTGTAAGGTCTTGGATTCGGTTGTATTTACTTTCTTTTGTTAACTATTGTAATTAATTGTATATTATGTATGGTTAAGTTGGGGGTGTGACTGGTTTTGGTATCAGAGCCACGGTTTAGAGTCCCTGGACAGCCCAAATAGGTTATAGGATATATATGTAAGTTATAGATATTATGCGAGAGAGTAGGTTAAGCGAATCTATCATTAATACTCCTCTTATATATATCTATGTATTATTTGTCAGCAAAGGGCGCATTCCTCGTCATCCTCTGGGTCGGCTGACACTATTGCTTTCTCTGTGTATGCTGAGTTGAGGCGCGAGTTCGACATGCTTCAGGGCAAGTACGACCGACTGTTAGACCGATTGAAGAACGTGTATTCGGATAGCCGAAACTATGAAGGGAAGCCTAAGGAGCAGATGATTGCGAGACTTCAGACTTTGGTTCAGTACGTCAATACTAAACTTGACGAGATGCCATCGCACCGAGACCGTACCAGCCAGTATATCATCCAGATGATTGTAGACGAGCTCCAGAGTATTGTGAAGAGGCTTCGAGAGGAGAAGACTGCCAAACCCCATCTGACGGAGTGGAGCCTTGGTTCTTTTCATTATCTACCTTTCATGATGTTGTATTTTTGGACTTTGTAGAATTCCCCGTTGTTTTCTTTAAATAAGCATGTTATTCCTAGATTCAGACTTTATTCTAATCTTGATGTATCTTGACCTTTAAATTTCAATTAGTATGCACTATCATTCAGTTTTGTTTCAATTGTTTATTCAATGCCTTTATATGCATCACCCTATTCGTTTAATTTGAAACTTGACCTCATATATGAACAAGAATGCCATGTGACACCCTCGAATTATCTCATTGTTCATACCTATTTCGATATAACTTTTATTTCAGGATCATGCCACCCAAAAGGAAGAACCCAACAACCACATCTACCACAGATCCTAATATTCTTCGATTACTGGAAACCTTACAACAACAAACAAATGATATAGCTCAACAACAAATAACTCTTCAACAAAAATTTGAAAACCAAGATAACCATGAACCACACCAACCACCTGATCCACCAGTACCACCTCGACAAGTTGTTACTTTCAAAGCTTTTCAGAATGTTAATCCACCTGCATTTCATGATACCACTGATCCAGTAATAGCTAACACGTGGATTAAGGAAATAGAAAGAGCTTTTGAATTGGTACAGTTAGGGGACGATCAGAAGACACCATATTCTACTTACTTCCAGAAGGGCGAAGTCATCTATTGGTGGGATTCAATGAAAGCTATGGAAGCAAATCAGCAAGTTTCTTGGGAAAGATTTAAGAAGTTATTTCTGGAAAAGTATTACCCTAAGTACATGCAGAATCAGATGGAGCTTAAATTTCTTGAATTGAAGCAAGTGAGTATGTCTGTATTGGAATATGAGAAGAAGTTTACAGAGCTGTCAAGATTTGTGACAAAGTATACCAACAGTGAGGAGGAAAAAGCAAAGAGATTCCAAAAAGGACTAGAGTCTTGGATCAGAGATAAAGTGGTTATGTTTGAGCTTGATACTTATGCAGGAGTAGTACAGAAAGCTGCTCTGATTGAGAGTAATCAGATGCAGTCAAGGAAGGACAGGGATAACAAGAAGAGGAAGGTTCCATTTTATGGAGAAAAGTCTAAAGCTGGAAACTCACAAGACATGAATGTGAAAAAGATTGGATTCCACAAAGGCGAAAATTTTCAGTAGAAGGGAAATTTGAACAAAAGACAAGAATCAAAGGGGAACAACCAGGCAAGCCAAGGACAAGTTGGAGAAAACAGATTTCAGAGACCAAAATGCAAGCATTATGGAAGAAAGCACCCCGGAGTGTGTAATAGGCTGAGCATGACATGCTATAGATGCAACCAAAAGGGACATTTAGCAAACGAGTGTAAGATGCCGAAGCCGGGAGTTACATGCTACAAGTGTGGAAAGACTAGACACATAGCTAGGGAGTGCAAGTCAACCGGACCAGTCAAAGCTCTGATGAACGTGGAAAGTACTAGTGCAAGCGTGCAAACTGAGGTATTGGCCTTACCTCCACCACTTACAACAACTCCGCAAGCAACAACTAGGACATTCGACTTAAAAATGAAGGACGCTGTTCAGAATTCTGAGGTGATAGCAGGTACACTTTTACTAAATAATGTCGAAGCTAAAGTATTGATTGATTCTGGAGCAACGAGATCTTTCATATCTGAAACTTTTGTTGATAAACTTCAATGTGATAAAATGGTCATGAACGACGTAGTAAATGTGGTAATTGCGAATCAAGAGAAGGTTCCTGTGAGTCAAATCTGTCCTAAGTGTGAGATTCATATCTCGGTACATAAATTTTCAGCCGACTTGATACTCTTCAAGTTGGGGGA
The DNA here is from genome assembly GCF_009905375.1 of Apium graveolens. NCBI lineage: Eukaryota > Viridiplantae > Streptophyta > Magnoliopsida > Apiales > Apiaceae > Apium > Apium graveolens. The sequence continues at coordinate 143,103,559 of NC_133651.1, read as the reverse complement.
GTTCGATATAATCTTAGTCATGGATTGGTTAGGGAAGAATAACACTCAGATTAATTGTAAGTCCACGAAGGTGTACTTAAAGACGGAGAGTGGAGAGAAAGTAGTATTTAAGGGACAGAGGCAAGAGCGACTGTTTCTTACAATCGTTCAGGCTAAGAAGCTGCTTAGGAAAGGTTGTGAGTCATTCCTAGCTTATGTAGTGGATTCAGAAAGGGACAACCTCAGCATATAAGTTATTCCCGCAGTCAACGAATTTCCAGATATGTTTCCAGTTGAACTACCAGGCTTACCGCCAGATCGACAAATCGAGTTCGAGATCAACCTTGCTCCAGGCACGGAACCAGTTTTGAAGGCCCCATATAGGATGGCACCAACAAAAATGAAAGAGTTGGCAAGCCAGCTACAAGAATTGTTGGACAAAGGAGTGATACGGCCAAGTACGTCGCCATGGGGAGCACCTATCTTGTTTGTAAAGAAGAAAGATGGAAGTATGCGGTTATGTATAGATTATCGGGAGTTGAATAAGGTGACAATTAAGAACCGATACCCGCTACCAAGAATATATGACCTATTTGATCAGCTGAAAGGAGCAAAGTGCTTTTCAAAGATTGACTTAAGATCAGGATACCATCAATTAAAGATCAAAGAAGAAGATATCCCAAAGACAGCATTCAGGACAAGATACGGACATTATGAATTCTTAGTAATGCTTTTTGGATTGACGAACGCCCCGACAACATTTATGGATCTGATGAACCGGGTATTTAAAAAGTATTTGTACAAGTTTGTAGTGGTTTTCATTGATGACATCCTTATTTATTCAAAGTCTGAAGAAGAACATAAGCAGCATCTTTGGATAGCTTTGGAAAAACTCCAACAAGAGAAGTTGTATGCCAAGTTTTCTAAATGGGAGTTTTGGTTAAAGGAAGTTCAATTTTTGGGCCACGTTATTGGAGATGAAGGAGTTAAAGTAGATCCGGCAAAGATTGAGGCGATTATGAGTTGGGAGAGGCCAAAGATGTTACGACCGACATTTTGTGTAATATAATTTGTGAACTTTGTATAATATTAGAGCCAAATGTAAATATACTTAATGATTGTACGTTGTGTTAATGAAAATTTTGCATTATAAATTGCTTTATGTAGAATATGATTTTTCAAAGCAGAAGTTTATTTATTTCCCTTAATTTTGATTTATAAGGAATATTCTAAACCTTGGAAAATTTTTCTTTTAAAAGTTATTTCATTCACAAATTTCAAAAGTGATCTTATAAAATTTCTAAAAATCCAAGTTATTTTATGGTATAAATTTTATAATTTTTGAACTTGTATTTTATTTTATAAAAATGAATCTTTAAAGATTTATTTGTTATAATTAGCAAATTACATGAAAACCCTTGCATGCAAATCACTCTTCCATTCCATTAAAAGGCAAAGGAGACCTTTCTAACCCCACTAACTCACTTGTTGTTAACCAAATTACCACATTAACCTTGCATGCAAAATGGCCTAACTTTAGCTAGAGGGTATTCTTGTACATTCTCATTTCCACTAATTTCTTTTAGTCAATCAAAGGCATAAAACCAAAAACAAAATGTGAGAAATCATTTCACTCACTCTACACTCCAACTCACCTCTCTTTTTCTCTGCTCCCCCTCCCTCTCCTTGCTCTCGGCCGAGAACCCCCTCCCCCACTCCCTTCCATTTTTCCATCCCATTTCTCATCTTCCCTAGTGTAATTCTTCCACCTACATTTATTTTATATACTTCCCAAGAGTTTTGTGATTAAGGAGATGAATTTTCATGGTTGCATGTGTAGCTTTTGTGTGATCTCCAAAGAGAAACTCTCGATTCTTCTGAATTCAAGAGCTCTCTATGAGATACATTTTATATATGTTTTAACTAAGTGTTTTATGGAGAAACCATGCTTTAAAAACCTTTGAATGCTACTGAAATTTCACTATATAATCATGTTTAGCCATGCATGCTAGTTTTAAGATGTTAATATGATGATCAACTATGTTGTGTATGCTACTCTTCTCGAAATCATGTTTTCATGTTTAAAAATCTATAAATTCGAATTATTTGTGCTTGAAATAGATTGTTTCCATGATATATTTCTTAATAATAGTTAAGAGAAGATATATTTCATGATTATTAAGGTTGAGTAATAAGTACAAGTCGAATTTACAAGAATTTGTATATAAGCACCTTCGCTTCCCACATAGTTTTAGAGCATTTATGAGTGAGGCCTAGGTTGACCACTATAGTTGCAAGATAGCATAAAGCCAGTAGAGTGAAATGCCCAAGTGAGGGTCAATAGGTTTTGGATAGTTTAGTAAAGGCACATCGAGTTAGGAAGCCAAAATTTGGAGACTTTGTCTAGTTTAGCGATCAAGTGACTTAAGTTGTGGAACGAGATCATCCAAGCCTAGTATTGCAATATGGTGTGTGTGTGATATTGTTTGGTATTTAAAATATGGTATGTGAGTATCTGTGGCTATGTGTACTATTATGTTTATAAGGTGATTATAAATTGTGTGCATATAGGCCTAAGTGCCATTTGTGTTTAATTTCGGGTCGTAAATAGGTTGCGTTGGTGAGAACATATTATAATGATGTTATTATTAATTATGTAGGATCTCGACACAAGGGTAAACTTGCCATAAAGGTCGAGTAAAGCTTCCAGTTCCTCCTACTTTTCAGTCCAGTCCAGTCCAGCCTTCTCAAGGCAAGTGATTCAACCTACTTTTTAGTTTACACTGCGAATGTGTGATAACTAGTTCTTATATATATGATGCGATTATACTGATTTACCTTGTTATACCCGGACCAAGTGATTCTCAAATCTATCTTCATATTATATAGAAATGCCATGAACCCTCAAGTACTTATTGCAAGTAGATCAAAAATCATATCATGCTAGTATACCAAAGTAATCGGATGCCATGAGAAAATAGAGAATTGTTATAATACCTGATTGATCCTTTTGATTAACATGCTATTGATTACTGAGAAATCTTGATTTTACACCCTGATGCTTGATTTAACTCTTGTAAGAACCTCGATAGAAACTTTATCTTGATACCTAAAAGCCATATATTCTTTAAAGAGTCGTTCACGATTGTTTGATAACCCTATCCTTACCCTAAAGCTTGACATCCTGATATACCTTAAGCTAATGATCACTTTCTTTATATCTTAACACCTCTATCATACTTGTAACCAGTAATGCTTATCTTCTTGATGTTCTAATACCTATACCTTGTCTAAAACCATTGCTTTAAGCCTAGTTTGGCATTACTCTTTCATATTATCCAATAACCCTACTAAATCTCCTTGTCAAAATTCTTGTAAATGGAAACCTCTCAATTACCCTGATAGAGTAAAGTCTAGTGGATCATGGCCCTAAGATTTAGTGAACATAATTCCAGTGTTTCAAGTAAATCTACAATTCCTTGATAAAAGATGTTTACTATTTAAGAAATTTTATTATCAATCGGCATCAGTTTTTGAAATGATTAAAATTTGGATTTTCAGTCCCAAAAGGGGATAAATGTTTTCTTTAAATAGTGGATCTGAACTGAGACGCAAGTCCTTTCCACACTGATATTGTAGGCTTAAAAGTTGCCTAGGGATCCCATTAATGTTTTAGAACCCAGCGAGGTTCGGGATTACTTCGCGGATGATCACCGGCTGTAATCCGTAGCGTCATAAAATGGTTTTTGATTAAGATATGATTTTGAAAAAGTTTTTGATACCAGCAAATGATGCCATCACCCAAAAGTTCATCCCTTGTTATTATTAGTTATATCTTCACATTGTCATTCTTTAATATATATCTCGATTTACATTTTGTATCGTATTGTTTATCACTTGTTGAGCATTTGGCTCACTACTTGCTTTAACCCTGATATTACAGCTAGCAGCTATGGTTAGATTCAAGTAGATAGCACGTAAGACTTGTGATGCCGATGCGTATGTCCGAGCTGAGGTAGAATAAGAGATAGTTTTGTGTGAGGACTCGATATTAAAACCAGTTGTAATAGTTAGTAGTGTTGGGCTGTTCCAAACCCTAACTTGTAAGATCTTGGATTCAGTTGTATTTACTTTCTTTTAAATATTGTAATAGTTATATATTATGTATTGTTAAGTTGGGGGGTGTGACAAAAGACACCTACGGAAGTGCGAAGTTTTCTATGGTTGGCTGGATATTATAGAAGATTTATCAAGGATTTTTCGAAAATCGCCACGCCATTGACTAAGTTGACTAGGAAGAATCAAAAGTTCGAATGGAATGCAGTATGTGAGGATAGCTTTCAAGAGTTGAAGCAGAGGTTGGTAACAGCTCCGGTGTTAGTACTACCAGAAGATCAAGGAAACTTTGTGATTTTCAGTGATGTTTCACATAAAGGATTGGGCTGTGTGCTAATGCAACACAATAAGGTGATCGCGTATGCGTCAAGACAGTTAAAACCACATGAATTGAAGTATCCTACGCATGACTTGGAACTAGCAGCCATAATATTTGCACTTAAAATTTGGAGGCATTATCTTTACGGGGAAAAGTGTGAGATCTACACAGATCACAAGAGTTTAAAGTATATTTTCATTTAGAAGGAGCTCAATATGAGGCAAAGGAGATGTTGGAACTAATTAAGAACTATGATTGTTCGATAAACTATCATCCTGGAAAGGCGAACGTGGTAGCCGATACTTTGAGTAGGAAGGAAAGATTGAATATGATAGCTGTAACACCCCCAAATTCGGGGTCGGGGATTCGGGTTGTCACGAGTTCCATTTCCCTTATCAATACTTAATCTTAACAGTCAACCAACAACTGAGTACTGTGACCCCACAATATACACACACACACCACAAGTTATAGTCTCAGAGATGAATACCCATAAATAACACAAGTCCTTAATTCCACAATTATAAACCGTTACACCTTAAAAGGGTTTCTGAATAATTTTACATTTCTTTTCCATTATTACAATTCATATAGATACATAAGTCTGGTACATCAGAAGTTGAAGGTCTAGCCTATTGTTAATTTCTACCTCAGCTACGGCGGCATCAACGCTTCTAGAAGACTGCGAAACGTTTTCTAACCGCTTGCGAATCGGGAGCTTGGTCCTGTTCATCTTTTCTATCTGTTGTTGTATGATGAAAGAAGAAAGCAAGGGTGAGCAACAAGCCCACCAAAATAATATGTATACTGATTAACAATATATGAGCATTCCCATAGTACTCATTAAAGTCTTGGTCAAAAGAAATGAACCAAGCTGATATCTTAACGCGACCAAGTTGCAAAATATTCAGTAGATATATACATATATACTTTTCACAATCTTTGAAATCCTCTGACATGTATAATGTACACAGAGTTCCAGTTTATAACGGTATAAAATATCGTTGCAAGGTGATCTCATATATCTAACCTTGTCTCAACGTTTTTCTGAAAATCTTTGACATGCACAAGATAATCATTTACTAGATATAAGTTTAAAAGATGAAGTTACAAGATACTCCAATATACTTATATCTTTTCCAAATACTACTTGGACTACCACCGTTCAATGTACAAATAGTTCATCCCATAGATTAAGCTACAAGACAAAACTTGTATAGAATCAATCTTTAAAATATCATCAAAATAAAATAAAGTTATGAGATACTTCATTTGATGCGAACATCATTTTGAAAACTTGACCCTGCCAACACTCAACAATCGCCCAACCGTAGCCTTTCTATCGAAGTGCTCTAGGTAGTGTTGCAGAAATATCCAATTGGATGATGAACTCATTACGGGAGTTCCAGGAAGACCACTTACGATGATCAGTTGGACTAGTACAACCCCATCATTTTCTACATGTAGAGGAGAACCTGTCGGATTTACTTGTCAACCGAACACTGGACTCCTAAGGAATGGACCGTCTTAGCGGAACTTCCGGGCCATTTGGGCCAATATAATAAGGCTGGGCCGGCACTACTCGACCACTTACGCCACTCCTAGTTCAAATGAAATCCATGACTCTGAAACGTAAAGCTCGTCCCCCCTTTCCCCAAGTAGAAACTTGTTGACACGGCTCCCCCAAGAAGTCGTATCTAGTTGGAAAGGAAAACTCACCGATATTTCCCATGCGATGCCTGTTAATGGATTAACTTGTTCCAAGAATTTTACTTCCCGAGTGTTAGGTAAGTAATCAAAAACTCTTTTATCAAAATAGCAACCTTGTGCGAATATGAAACACACCACAGAGCCGGATCCCTCAGGTTTTGAGCGAGTATTTAAATCCCCTTCGAATGGAGGATCTTAAATATAAAAATGAGTTTTGGGATCCGCCCTAACCTTTAAAATCATTTTGAAGACTCGAAAACATTTTTTTAAGAATGTTTGGAGTGATGCCGATTTAATAAAATAAATCAGTCCCGATATATTAGAAAATGTCTGAATATTATTATTTAAATAATATTCCCATAAAGAATAATCTTTATAAAAAAATTAATTGAAGTAGAAGTTGTAAAACTTATACTTGAAATGAATATTAAATAACCAAAGATATACTTATACGAAAGTAATATCTTTATTTGAATAATCAAAAGTAACTTTGATTATCGACACATTATTCTTTAATAAAATAAAGAATATTATTTAGTAAATAATCGGAGTCATAAGTCCTCGAATGAATATTCAAAAATATTCATTAATAAAATAAACGGAGTCATAAGCCCTCGAATGAATATTCAAAATAATATTCATTAATAAAATAAAGTTATCGAATAAACCTTATTTGATTCATAGTTTTAAAAACTATTCATATATATATATATATATTATACTTGGGAGCATCGACTCCCGGTTTTAGAAAATGTTCAGCTTTGGGTCCCCTATACTAAGGGTATATGCAAATTACCACTTATCTCTAGCATAGGTATTATCAACTGAATCAACAGATATATGTATCAAGAATACGAAACAGGCATGCATATAATATATATATCACATGCTACAATATATCGCAAGAATTTGCTAATTTAACCATCATGCATCTATCACAAGATAATGCATATACATATGTATACATCACAACAACAGTATAACGGGTAGAAAACTTGCCTGAGTGCTCCCGGATAGACTTAAGCTTAGAGTAGGTCCGATAACCTATGAACAACAACATAAGTCAGAATTAAACCCTGGTCGCTTAAGAAACTAGACTTTAACCATTTAGAGTCCTAACGTTCGCTTTCGCGCTTAACGATTCACTTAAGTCGCTCGAGTACCCTCGGCTCCACCATTTTTAATATATTAACCATTAAGAGTTTTAAGGCGATTCCTTCGCGAGTACCTTACCAACTGCCTAATCCACTTAACATAATTGTTTCATATCCCAATTAGTCATTTAAGGTCCTTAACCAAGGTTTCAAAGTAAGGCGAGGGGTAATGGTTCGTTCCCGAAACACCGTTACTTAAAATGGTCGTTTCTCCTAAACCGTACATCGGAATCAAACGAACTACATATCAAAACGAAGCTCGTAACATGAACTAATCAAGGCAATGGTAAAAACCTAACAGTGAGTTCCCGGGTCCTAATGTTAAGAACAAAAACAGTCTAAAGTAAATCAGACATTACGACGGCTATGTTTACGCGATTACCCAAATTTATACCACTCCAAATCAACCCACAATCAACCCACAATCACAACCCAATCAAAACTCCATCCATACTTCACCATAACAGCCCCAACAACTCAACATTAACAATTTATACTATTCTCAAACACTATACTTAAGTTCATTAATCAATACTCCAAGAATTACAACTCCAAAACATTACAACACCAACTATCCTCTACATTCACAACAACCAAGCCTCTCATGAACTATAACAACAAAACTAAACCTAATACTCAAGTAAAGTTAGGGTTTGGAGGGGTTCTACCTTCCTTGGAGAGTGGAGAATCAAGTAATTAGCTTGGAGTCACCCTTAAAAGTCCTTATCCAAGCTTAATCTAAACAAAAACTCAAGAACAAAAATTTTAGTTCTTGAAAAACACTATTCACCATCTTCTTCCATGATTTTTAGGAAGAGATTGTGAACGATTTAGGAGCTCAAACTTATAGGATAGCTATATCTATGCATAAGGAGTCTTTGATAATTACCTTGCTAATTAACAAAGCTTAAAACTAAGATTTTGAATTTCTTGCTTTGAAGAAGAAGAAAAAGCCGAGAGCTTTTAGGATGAAGAAGGTGAAATAATTTTGTGTTTTTGGTGAGAATGAAATGTTTTGGCTTGGTTGGTTGTTTTTTTTTGATTAGTTTTGTTTTGTCACCTTTTTACCATGGTAACTTTTGTGTGGTTCTAAATCAACCAACAACACACTTTGCTTGGTCATGCTTATGTCACCATGTGATGTCACCCTCCCACCTTTGTCCTCTTTTTATTGGTTTGATGACATCATCCCCACTAAACTCTTTGATTAGCTTCTAATTACTTGGCTAATGACCGCTGATATGTTATACGGTTCGCTTAACTTTCATTTTCGTTTATCGTTTGAGGGATCATACTCGGGATCTTATTACATAGGTTTCCTTAACCTTTCTCAATACATTATATTCCTTTTATGATCCTCTCTTATAATCCTTGAATTTAAAGCCTTTTTACCCTGTTACCTTATACTCAATTCTTTCGGTATCTGGTGGATTTTCGGGAAAAATCAAAGTGTTCGAATTTGGATTCTGACGATCTTTACATACATTTATATATCATATAGAGTGCTAATAAGATCTCAGAATAACAATAAAAGAACCCCTACATAGTGTGGCATGAAAAGTTTTCTTATTCAGTAACATCAGCAAAACACTATTCATAAGGGTTACAAAAAGTTCAAAATTTTGGGATTATTACAGTCTCCCCTCCTTAAAAGGATTCCGTCCTGGAATCAAATAAAAAACAAATGGGGGTACTTTTCTAGCATTGCGCTCTCTAGTTCCCAAGTTGATTCTTCCACATTATGATTATGCCATAGCACTCTGACTAGCTTGATTACTTTGTTCCGAAGAACCTGCTCCTTCTTAACCATAATCTTTACTGGTTTCTCCACGTAAGTCAGATCTGGTTGCATATCCACATGCTCGTACTGCACTATGTGTCTGGCATCCTGATGATACTTCCTTAGCATTGACACATGGAACACATTATGAACTTGTTGTAGGTTCGGGGGTAAGGCTAGCTCGTAAGCCAACTTCCCAATCCGTCTTAGTATCTCAAAAGGTCCAATGTATCTTGGGCTTAGTTTTCCTTTCTTTTCGAATCTCATTAACCCCTTCCAAGGGGATACTTTTAGTAGTACTAAGTCCCCTACTCCATACTCCTTGTCCTTTCGGGCTAGGTCTGCATATTTCTTCTGTCTGTCTTGGGCTGCTACCAGCCGTCCTCTGATGAGATCCACTATGTCTTTGGTCCTTTGGACCACTTCGGGTCTGAGTATCTTCCGCTCTCCTACTATATCCTAACATAAGGGAGATCGACATTTTCTTCCCTCAAAGATCTCATAAGACGACATCTCGATACCTGACATACGATCTATTATCGTGAGAAAACTCAAGCCGCGTTAAGTGATCATTCCAAATTCTTTCAAGTCTATTGCACAGACTCTCATTATAGCTTTTAGCATTAGAGCTTTTGCTTCTCAATACCCATTCTTTTCCAGTTCGTAATCGCTACTACCTTCCGTTCCTAATATTATACTGGTTATACATTTGCTTGTTAGCGTTCTATAACCTTTTAATAACCACGTCAACCTTAGTATCACGAATGTGTTTCCATTCCAAATACCACCACAACTTTACTACTCCTTTTTCAGCTGTTTCTATTTTCCAAAGTTTGATCAATCATATAGAAGTAAAGGAATTTGTTGAGAGATCACTATGATCATGAACACTTGTTCTATTGCATGGTTAGTACAGAAGGTGGCCAGCCTTTAGTACTTGACAAGCAATTAAACAACATGTTGTATCCTACTAGGCTTCTATCACATAGATAGATAGTCATTCGGTAATACCTCCCCTTCTGGAAGGGTTGTTCTTCTCAGCTTATACAAAATGAAAAGAAAAGAACTAATTGAAGAGAATTGTATATATGAAAAAAAATATACTGCCACAAAATATCTGGCTTGGAGTCTACCTCTGAACTATAGAGGTTTGTCATAGGAGAATAAAACATATATTTATCAACATCAAGTATTATAGCATCGCATTTCACGTGCTTAAAGATTTTTTTGCTATTCCGTCCATCATTCTACGGACCCATGCTCTTGCTCGAGCTCATAAACACTCACCTTTGAAACTCCCTCGTTATCGAAACTCGAATAAGGGATTTCATTCTAGACATCATAGTTACTAGAATCCATTGTTATTCCGTAACCTTCTTCGTATAGTAATACGACTCTCTATTGATAAGAAGGAATAAGTATTCAATAGGTAGATAATCTACTTAATTAGTCTATCAATGATAACTTATACACCACCACGACCCGATTAGTGGTACTCAATCTCAACATCCATTCCAATACAACTCTCACGGTTGTAATCGACTTATTACTCGCAGAATCATTGCTGCATTACTATGGTCCACCACTGACCTACTGTCGTAATTCACTTTCCATGAAATCTTAATATATAACCATACGGAGTCCATACATGTCGTATAGAATTCTCCTAAGGAGGTAACATAATTACCATTCATGATTCATGAAGAACACTCTAGATCCTGATGTACATACATGACATGAAGCAGATAAAATTGCAGAAGGGTTTCAATCAAAGCAACGATAGCAGGTTAATACCATTCTTAATCATATGCCTTCAATAGAAGACTTAACTCAAAGGTTTGTTTAGTCCTTTTTAAACATGGTCCTAGCTTATCTCAAGATAGTACCTTCTGAGATAGATAGCCCGCTCATGGCGATTACACGAATTAAACCTTTACCAACTACTATTACGGTTAGGTATTGCACAGTCATCAGAAGGAATGTCAATCTTCCAAACCATAATACAACCTTCATAACTTTAACCATCATCACTGTATTCCTTTGGCACAAGCGCCTATAATTATCCTCTTACCTTTAAAGTGTCGGCCACCTCTTTGGCCTTTTCTGATAGTAAAATTTCCTTACAGTCAATGTCATTTTAACCATCTCCAAATAAATTTTCTACCTCATTTCAATCACTGTTTATGTGAAGATGTTTTCCTTAAAATTTGATGAGTAAAAAAAATATCACCATTTTTTTCCATAAGTTATTGCCTCAGTCTTTAGAGGTTAATCACTGTCACGACTGACTCTCAATCATACTTAGAACATCTTTTATCTTAGGCCCTAATTGCCCTGAACAATTTCGACCTTTACTGGTTCGATCCATACTTTCTCGTGGTTTAACACGTGCCCCACTTGGCATCATTATAATTACGTCATATTTCCTTTATCAACATTTCTATTCTTGAGAATTTTGAATATTACCTATCTCCTTGTAAAACCTCTAAGGTTATCCTTGAATCGTTCCTCCTGTATTCCCTAGATACAGGGCATATCAAAATACCATTTACTAATACTAGAACCATTGTCTATGTACTTCTAAAAATTTCTCCACTGATTCTTACAGGTTGTTATTACCTTAATCCTTTCCAATTCATACTGTCAAAACTCATACTATCCCTATTAACGGTGAAATGCCAACCTTTATGCATTCCCCTAGGATTCATTTTAAGTTACCGATGTTCTATCATTAATTCCACCTTTAAAAGGTACATGCATCCTTCCATGGATAAATCAAGTCATATATCCCTGATAAGGGTGTCTTATTCAATCCTTCCCACCTCGATAGTATATGCCTAATTTCATAATAACATCCGTATTCAAAATGAGGTCAATCAATATGGCCTCCAAAATATAACAACAGTTATCCGCTTTTCTTGCCTAATTTGGTAACGATAATAAGGATGTTCTGGAAGATATTGGTCGTGTTCAACGTGAACTTCTTCTTAATAATTCCGTATTTACTTTTGTTGTTTATCTCAACAGTCATCTCAATGTTGGGATATCTCTCATACCTGGCGTCTCCCTTCCTGGGTATCAAGCCACCGGTCTTACACTTCACATTCTTGAAGGTCACCTCCTTCATCCAATTTTCCTAATTTCTTACTTCCTTGTCTCCTCAGTCTATCCGCGTCTCATTATTTATCCTTCGAACTATCTCAAGGTTTCCTCGAATCCTCCCAACTTACAGGGGATAAAATATATGTATCTCTTATGCCTTCAACCATCAATTTAACTCATGGTGAATCACCCTCATCCTGACGATTACATACTTTTCTATTTCTATTACTATGATTCTTTAGGGTTTCCTCATACCCAACTCCCTTATCATTCCTCAAACTCTATTGCCTTTATATTCCTTTCCACTTCAGTTTCTTTTTATTTTCCTTTCTCTTACAATCATTTCATGAACCCACTAATTATTTACTGCAAACATCACGTCGTTCTGGGATTCTTGTCCTCCGAAAGAATCTTTACAACTTTTACAATCTTAGATTCATAATTCATCATATTCGTCCGCCTTTGTTCTGGTTATTAAAGCCTTTACACTATCTCCCTAACCTTGGGATTTACTTTCTCGAAAACAATTGACTGAACTTTAATTAGTTTATCATAACCTCTTGCTCCGTGCCTTTCTTGGTCTTTCACCAGTGGGTGGTCTCTCTCTTAGGAGGGTAAGTGACAGAAACAGTCTTTTATGATTCGTCAATCATTTAGAATCTCAAATGATTCCTGTATTTCCTTTAGCCAGGCTCTTTCCTCGACTGGGTCAGCTATTTCCTTGGAACTCTGAGAGCTTAGCGACTTAAAGGTCCTGAAAGAATTTCACACCACATTGTTTCCTCAAGGTGGTGGTTAGGGGTAAAAGTATAAGTTTTGTTTTAGGAAGGTCCATGGATTGCCCAATAGGAGTACCATCCTGGTTCTTCCTATCTTGCTCGACTTCTGTTTTCTCAGTCTAAATATTTCTTCCTACTCCCCATAATTGGGGTCATCTTTTAATTTAAAATCCTCATTTTCCACTTCATTATATTCTGGGTTCCTTATATCTTAATTACGACCTCCCTGATTATCACATTCAAGGTTTGCCCCTAATATTATTCCTCATGGGGGCATAATGCTTGGAAAAATTTTGAGAATCTCTGGATATTTGTCTTATTTACTTTGCTTAAGTCTTTCCCTCGTTCCGTCCTTGCATGATTGCAAATTATGAATTCTCAAGTTCTATAAACTTCATGACACTCTCTTAAGTGTTAATAGTGCAATTAACAATATGAACTTATCACAAACAAACTGATCTGAACTAAAATTAATGAATATATACATAACCATTTGTTCGAGGGTACAACAACTGAACACATTAAAGAGAATTACATCATTTGATCTGATCACTTCTATCCCAAAAGTACTACCATAGATAATCATCTAGTCATTAAAACTAATCATTCATAACTTAGGCTAATCCTCCAAAAGCGGTGCTTCATGAAACCCTTGTCTGATCGCTCTGGCTCTGTACACTACCATGGATCAAGAAATGCGGGCACACACGACATCCCTAACCTGCTCCATCACAGAGGTGATGAGGTCCAAGATAGTTGCAAGTAGATCTGGATCAATCTGACCTCAAGATGGCCTCTAGCTGTAACACGGGTGGTAGCCTCAATCCTTTCCATGTTATACGCTAGTCCTGTCGGAAGTACTCCGCCCTCAATCCTCGGTGCAGTAAGTCGACCCAACAGATCACTCCTAACATTACGGGCCTCAGACAGGCCACCCAAAGTCATGTAATAATCGGTGATAAGAGAAGCCTGAGTGGTTGCATCTAGCAGTCCATGGGGGGCAGGTGGTGCAGACCCAGGAGATCTAAATGGATAACCTAGCACGGTATCAGGTGACAATGGTGCAGGAGATAAAGGTGGCATTTCCTCAGTAGGTGCTGGGCTCTGTACAGGGGAGGGAACAGGAATTAGTGGAACCTCATGGATGTCTTCAGGAACCTCGGGAAGAGGGTCTGATACTGGTATAATTGGTGACGTGGAAGGCCCCACTCCTTCTGCCCTCATTAACCTTTGTGCCCTTGGTAACTCTTCATCCTCTAGTGCCACCCTCGCGGCCATTCTTGCTCTGGTAGTCGCCCTGACTACGGTCATCAATTCTTCAGCGGTCCTCTCTTCATTCTCGTCAAGATCCTCCACGAGATCCTCCTCAGCAACAATCCCTTCTAGGATAACATCCTCAACCGCAGCATTTTCAATATGAATCTCATCCGGTCCCTCGTTAGGGTACTCTATCAGATTCACAATTTGATCTCCAACATGTAATAAAACATCCTCATGTTGATGCTCCTGAACCTCAGAGTTCGGTGCCCTGCTGCCCTATACCAAAACGAACTATGTTACTATCATAATATTTATAAGGGTTCCCGTAAGGGTTTTAACTGTCAGTACTACGTTAGGTAGCCCGACTATGAAATTGGCAAGAGTTCTTATTATCTTTGTGAACTTATTATCTTAACGTCACATCATCTCTGAGGTTTATAACGCTTGGCTCTGATACCATTTCTGTAACACCCCCAAATCCGGGGTCGGGAATTTGGGTTGTCACGAGTTCCATTTCCCTTATCAATACTTAATTTTAACAGTCAACCAACTACTGAGTACTGTGACCCCACAATATACACACACACCACAAGTTATAGTCTCAGAGATGAATACCCAAAAATAACACAAGTCCTTAATTCCACAATTATAAACCGTTACACCTTAAAAGGGTTTCTGAATAATTTTACATTTCTTTGCCATTATTACAATTCATATAGATACATAAGTCTGGTACATCAGAAGTTGAAGGTCTAGCCTATTGGTAATTTCTACCTCATCTACGGCGGCATCAACGCTTCCAGAAGACTGCGGAACGTTTTCTAACCGCTTGCGAATCGGGAGCTTGGTCCTGTTCATCTTTTCTATCTATTGTTGTATGATGAAAGAAGAAAGTAAGGGTGAGCAACAAGCCCACCAAAATAATATGTATACTGATTAAAAATATATGAGCATTCTCATAGTACTCATTAAGGTCTTGGTCAAAAGAAATGAACCAAGCTGATATCTTAACGCGACCAAGTCACAAAATATTCAGTATATATATACATATATACTTTTCACAATCTTTGAAATCCTCTGACATGTATAATGTACACAGAGTTCCAGTTTATAACTGTATAAAATATCGTTGCAAGGTGATCTCATATATCTAACCTTGTCTCAACGTTTTTCTAAAAATCTTTGACATGCACAAGATAATCATCTACTAGATATAAGTTTAAAAGATGAAGTTACAAGATACTCCAATATACTTATATCTTTTTCGAATACTACTTGGACTACCACCGTTCAATGTACAAATAGTTCATCCCATAGATTAAGCTACAAGACAAAATTTGTATAGAATCAATCTTTAAAATATCATCAAAATAAAATGAAGTTACGAGATACATCATTTGATGCGAACATCATTTTGAAAACTTGACCCTGCCAACACTCAACAATCGCCCAACCGTAGCCTTTCTATCGAAGTGCTCTGGGTAGTGTTGCAGAAATATCCAATTGGATGATGAACTCATTACGGGAGTTTGCCGCGCCAGGAATACCACTTACGATGATCAGTCGTAGTAGTACAACCCCACCATTTTCTACATGTAGAGGAGAACCTGTCGGATTTACTTGTCAACCGAACACTGGACTCCTAAGGAATGGACCGTCTTAGCGGAACTTTCGGGCCATTTGGGCCAATATAATAAGGCTGGGCCGGCGCTACTCGACCACTTACGCCACTCCTAGTTCAGATGAAATCCATGACTCTGAAACGTAAAGCTCGTCCCCCTTTCCCCAAGTAGAAACTTGTTGATCCAGCTCCCCCAAGAAGTCGTATCTAGTTGGAAAGGAAAACTCACCGATATTTCCCAGGCGTTGCCTGTTAATGGATTAACTTGTTCCAAGAATTTTACTTCCCGAGTGTTGGTTAAGTAATCAAAAACTCTTTTATCAAAATAGCAACCTTGTTGCGAATATGAAACACACCACAGAGCCGGATCCCTCAGGTTTTGAGCGAGTATTTAAATCCCCTTCGAAAGGAGGATCTTAAATATAAAAATGAGTTTAGGGATCCGCCCTAACCTTTAAAATCATTTTGAAGACTCGAAAACATTTTTTTAAGAATGTTTGGAGTGATGCTGATTTAATAAAATAAATCAGTCCCAATATATTAGAAAATGTTTGAATATTATTATATAACTAATATTCCCCTAAAGAATAATCTTTATAAAAAAATTAATTGAAGTGGAAGTTGTAAAACTTATACTTGAAATGAATATTAAATAACCAAAGATATACTTATACGAAAGTAATATCTTTATTTGAATAATCAAAAGTAAGTTTGATTATCAACACATTATTCTTTAATAAAATAAAGAATATTATTTAGTAAATAATCGGAGTCATAAGTCCTCGAATGAATATTCAAAAATATTCATTAATAAAATAAACGGAGTCATAAGCCCTCGAATGAATATTCAAAATAATATTCATTAATATAATAAAGTTATCGAATAAACCTTATTTGATTCATAGTTTTAAAAACTATTCATATATATATATATAAATATATATATATTATACTTGGGAGCATCGACTCCCGGTTTTAGAAAATGTTCAGCTTTGGGTCCCCTATACTAAGGGTATATGCAAATTACCGCTTATCTCTAGCATAGGTTTTATCAACTGAATCAATAGATATATGTATCAAGAATACGAAACAGGCATGCATATAATATATATCACATGCTACAATATATCGCAAGAATTTGCTAATTTAACCATCATGCATCTATCACAAGATAATGCATATACATATGTATACATCACAACAACAGTATAACGGGTAGAAAACTTTCCTGAGTGCTCCGGATAGACTTAAGCTTAGAGTAGGTCCGATAACCTGAGAATAACAACATAAGTCGGAATTAGACCCTGGTCACTTAAGAAACTAGACTTTAACTATTTAGAGTCCTAACGTTCGCTTTCGCGCTTAAAGATTCACTTAAGTCGCTCGAGTACCCTCGGCTCCACCATTTTTAATAAATTAACCATTAAGAGTTTTAAGGCGATTCTTTCGCGAGTACCTTACCAACTGCCTAATCCACTTAACATAATTGTTTCATATCCCAATTAGTCATTTAAGGTCCTTAACCAAGGTTTCAAGGTAAGGCGAGGGGTAACGGTTCGTTCACGAAACGCCGTTACTTAAAACGGTCGTTTCTCCTAAACCGTACATCGGAATCAAACGAACTACATATCAAAATGAAGCTCGTAACATGAACTATCTAATCATGGCAATGGTAAAAACCTAGAAGTGAGTTCACGGCTCCTAATGTTAAGAACAAAAACAGTCTAAAGTAAATCGGACATTACGACGGCTATGTTTACGCGATTACCCAAATTTATACCACTCCAAATCAACCCACAATCAACCCACAATCACAACCCAATCAAAACTCCATCCATACTTCACCATAACAGCCCCAACAACTCAACATTAACAATTTATACTATTCTCAAACACTATACTTAAGTTCATTAATCAATACTCCAAGAATTACAACTCCAAAACATTACAACACTAACTATCCTCTACATTCACAACAAACAAGCCTCTCAAGAACTATAACAACAAAACTAAACCTAATACTCAAGTAAGTTAGGGTTTGGAGGGGTTATACCTTCCTTGGAGAGTGGAGAATCAAGTAATTAGCTTGGAGTCACCCTTAAAAGTCCTTATCCAAGCTTAATCTAAACAAAAACTCAAGAACAAAAATTTTAGTTCTTGAAAAACACTATTCACCATCTTCTTCCATGATTTTATGGAAGAGATTGTGAATGATTTAGGAGCTCAAACTTATAGGATAGCTATATCTATGCATAAGGAGTCTTAGATAATTACCTTGCTAATTAACAAAGCTTGGAACTAAGATTTTGAATTTCTTGCTTTGAAGAAGAAGAAAAAGCCGAGAGCTTTTAGGATGAAAAAGGTGAAATAATTTTGTGTTTTTGGTGAGAATGAAATGTTTTGGCTTGGTTGGTTGTTTTTTTTTGATTTGTTTTATGTTTTTACCTTTTTACCATGGTAACTTTTGTGTGGTTCTAAATCAACCAACAACACACTTTGCTTGGTCATGCTTATGTCACCATGTGATGTCACCCTCCCACCTTTGTCCTCTTCTTATTGGTTTGATGACATCATCCCCACTAATCTCTTTGATTAGCTTCTAATTACTTGGCTAATGACCGCTGATCTGTTATACGGTTCGCTTAACTTTCGTTTTCGTTTATCGTTTGAGGGATCATACCCGGGATCTTATTACTTGGGTTTCCTTAACCTTTCTCAATACATTATATTCCTTTTATGATCCTCTCTTATAATCCTTGAATTTAAATCCTTTTTACCCTGTTACCTTATACTCAATTCTTTCGATATCTGGTGGATTTTCGGGAAAAATCAAAGTGTTCGAATTTGGATTCTGACGATCTTTACATACACTTATATATCATATAGAGTGCTAATAAGATCTCAGAATAACAATAAAAGAACCCCTACATAGTGTGGCATGAAAAGTTTTCTTATTCAGTAACATCAGCAAAACACTATTCATAAGGGTTACAAAAAGTTCAAAATTTTGGGATTATTATAATAGCAATACCAAAAGAATTGTCTGAAGAGATTAAGAGATTTGAATTGGAACTTTGTGATTGTGGAATAGTTGAAGAGGTTTATCTTACAATGACTTTTCAGCCAACATTATTGGGGAAGATAAGGAAATGTGAGGAAGAAGTAATGAAGCAAGAAAGAAATCAGCTAACCGGGGAAGAGATTGGGACTCAAAGAGATGAGCAAGGTATATTAAGATTTTCTTCAAGAATTTGGATTCCTCTTGTACCTGAAATGAAGAATGATATATTGTAAGAAGCCCACAATTCAAGATTTTCAATCCATCCAGGAAGCACTAAGATGTATCAAGACTTGAAGAAGAACTTTTGGTGGCCAAATATGAAGCGAGAAGTGGCAGAATGGGTTGTGAAGTGTTATACTTGTCAGAAAGTGAAGGCAGAACATCAAAGACTAAGCGGATTAATTCAGCCCCTAAAGATTCCAGAATGGAAATGGGAAAACATTGCTATGGACTTTATAGTGGGATTACCTCGAAAGAAATCTGGACATGACGCTATATGGGTTATAGTTGATCACCTTACGAAGTCGGCGCATTTTGTTCCAATTAATGAGAAGTCATCATTGGACAGATTGGTCCATCTGTATGTGCGTGACATCGTACTAAGACATGGCGTGCCTGTATCGATAGTTTTAGACAGAGATCCCCGATTTAACTCGAGATTCTGGAAGCAATTTCAAGAGAGTCTTGGCACAAAGTTAAACATGAGTACGGCGTATCATCCGCAGACTGACGGTCAAAGCGAAAGGACAATTCAAACAATCGAAGACATGTTGCGCAGTTGTGCAATTGATTTTATAGGAAGTTGGGACGACTACTTGCCCTTGGTAGAATTCTCCTATAACAACAGCTATCACTCCAGCATTGGCACGCCACCATACGAATCTTTATACGGACGGAAATGTAGATCACCAATAAGTTGGGATCAAGTGGGAGAAGGAAAGATTCTAGGCCCAAAATTGGTACAACAGTTACATGAGGCAGTCAAATTAATTCTGAAAAGATTGCTTGATGCTCAAGATAGACAAATAAAGTATGTGGATCCAGCGCGTAAGGATGTCAGGTTCCAATTGGGTGAAGCCGTTTTGCTAAAAGTATCACCGAGGAAAGGATTATCTAGATTTGGCAAGAAAGGGAAGTTAGCACCTAGATATATAGGTCATTTTGAGATTTTGAGTCAAGTGAAGAAGGTGGCTTAAGAGCTAGCCTTACAACCTCAGTATCAGCATGTGTATAATGTGTTCCATGTGTCATTGCTTAAGAAGTATAATCCTGATGCCAACCATGTGATAGAATATGAACCTATAGAAATTCAGTCAGACCTGTCATTTATGGAGCAACTTGTCAAAATACTCGACTGGCAAGTAAAGAGTCTTAGAAATAAGTCGTTAAAGTTAGTAAAACTACTTTGGAGGAACCCCAAGGTCGAAGAATCAACCCGGGAGTTAGAGTCTGATATGCGTTCCCGGTATCCTCATCTGTTCTCTTAAATTCTGAGGACAGAATCCTTTAAGGAGGAGAGGATGTTACGACTGACATTTTGTGTAATATTATTTGTAAACTCTGTATAATATTAGAGCCAATTATAAATGTACTTAATGATTGTACGTTTATGTGAATGTAATTTGCTGCATTATAAATTGCTTTATGTAGTATATAAATTTTTCAAAGCAAGAGTTTTATTAATTGCCCTTATTTTTGATTTATAAAGAATATTCTATACCTTGGGAAATTATCTTTGAAGAATTATTACACTCACAAATTTCAAAAGTGATCTCATAAAATTTCTAAAAATCCAAGTAATTTTATAGTACAATTTTTATAATTTTTGAACTTTTATTTTATTTTATAAAAATAAATCTTTGAAAATTAGTTGCTTAGTAATTAGAAAATTACATGGAAACCCTTGCATGCAAATACTCTTCATTTATCTAAAGGGAAAAGAAGACATTTCCAACCCCAATAACTCACATTTTGTTAGCCAAATTACCTCCTTGACCTTGCATGCAAAATGACCTAACTATGTTGGAAGGTTACTCTTGTAAATTCTCATTTCCACTCACTTCTTTTAGTCAATCAAAAGCATAAAACCAAACACAAAATGAGAGGATCATTTCATTCACTCCACACTGCTACAACCGGCATTTTCGTGTAATATTATTTTTAGTTTTGGTATAATATTAATGTCAAAAGTAAATATGTTCAATGATTGCGCGTTTGTGTTAGTGAGAATTTCTGCATTATAAATTTTTTAAGTGTAGTACATGATTTTTCAAAGTAAAAGTTTATTTATTTCCTTTATTTTTGATTTATAAGGAATATACTAAGCCTTGGAGAAATTTTCTTTTAAAAGATATTTTGTTCACAAATTTTGAAAGTGATTTTATAAAATTTCTAAAAATCCAAATTATTTTATGGTATAAATTTTATAATTTTCGAACTTTTATTTTATTTTATAAAAATAAATCTTTGAAAATTAGTTGCTTAATAATTATCAAATTACATGATTACCTTTGCATGCAAACTCACTTCTATTCAACTAAAGGGCTAAAAAAGACAATTACAACCCCACTAACTCTCATCTTGCTAACCAAATTACTTCTTTGTCCTTGCATGCAAAATGATCTAAGTATGTTGGAAGGTTAATCTTGTCAATTCTCATTTACACTAACTTATTTCAATCAATCAAAATCATAAAAACCCCAAAATACAAAGTTTTGTGATCATTCACCCCACTCCACACTCCACCCTCACTCTCTCCTCCCTCCCTCATCCCTCTCCTCTCGGCTTCTTCTCCCTCTCAGCAATCTCCATAGCCGAAGCCCCCATCCCCTTCTTTTCTTCATTATTTCACTCAAACATCCATCTTATATTCAAGTAATCTTACTCTCTACATGTTATCCATATATATTTCAAAAAGTTTAGAGTGAAAAGTTTGAGTTTTAATCTTGCATGTCATAGTTTAACAAGAACTCAAAATGCAATCTTGATCCTTATGGATTTAAGGTTGTGTTATTGAGGGAACTACAAATGAATGGTGAAATGCCAAGTCATGAGAGTGAAGCTCTTATTTTTAATGGCCACTTCCCTTCCATTTCATTCGGCCATGACCATAAGGGAGCCAAATGAATGGTTCTTAGTGGTATCTTGATTGCTTTGTTCAATTCTTGTATGTTTTTATGATAATGATATGAATTTTGTAGTGAAATCTTGATAAAACCCTTTGCATGGTAAGTGATCATCAAGATATAGCTTATGCTAGGCTTGCATGTCGATTTCATGGTGGAATATATTTAGAAAATATGTTGTTTTGGTTTGTAAAACTCGAAGTCATGCATGCATGTAGATTTCTCTTGGAATGTTGGAAGATTTTGATCATTTGGAAAGATTTTGTTAGTAAGCTTTAATTTCAGTATGGATAAGGTGTTAATCTTGATTAGTACTCCTTGATGTATGGTAATAATTCGTGTATATATTTTATAAGAATATACAGCTTGTTATTTTCAAAAACTTGATGATTTGTGAGTTGTGAAATGTGATTTCCGTTGTTTTGCCATGATGCACCTTAGGTAAGGATGACCTCCACCAAGATTATTTTGAGTGTAAGAGAGTTAGTTCAGTAGATCACCATAGTTAAGTCATGGTTTGGGTATTTGAGTTGTTGGTGGTTGAGTTTGTCAAGTAAAAACTTTAGGGAAAGGAGAGTCTTAGTTTCTGCAGAAAATCAGTTTAGTACCCTGAGGTTTAAAGTGAGTTTTGACCATGTCATTGATGTGCACTTTGAGGCCCAAGCCACCAGAAGCTAGCATTAGGAGTATATAAAAGGTTTTAGGTGTTGGTTGGAGGTTTTTAAGTCGTTTGGTTAGGTGCACAAGTGGAATCACAAAATCTGTCCAGCAGGGGACAGTTTCGTTGCAACTTAGAAATAGGAAGTTTTGACCATGTCATGGGTAGGTCCTAATTAGGCCCTGTTGGGCCTTAGTTAGAGGGAGTGTCAGAGGAGTTTTTCCAACCATAGTTCATAGGAATTGAGTAAGAACCATGTGTCACAAGTTAGTTCAAGGTTCAAGTCAGGGCGTTTTCTGCCCAGAAAAACAGGGGAATCATGGGCTTTAAGCTTAGGCCCAAGGAGGCCCAAGCTAGGCCCTTGAGCCACATCAAGTTTAGGAGATGCCCTATGGTCAGAAGAGTCTAGTGTAAGAGTTTTGGAGGAAAACTTGTAGTTTAAGGGTGTCTAATGCACTCAAGAAACCATAGGTGTCATTCTGAAATTTACTCCAGTGAGCACTTTCACTTATCACATAGTTTTAGAACACTTAGGAGTGAGATCTAGGTTGACCACCATGGTTGTAAGATAGTATAAAGTCAGTAGAGCAAAAGGCCCAAGTGAGGGTCAATAGGTCTTGGATAGTTTAGTAAAGGCACATCAAGTTAGGAAGCCAAAATTTAGAGACTTTGTCTAGTATAGTGACTAAGTGACTTAAGTTGTGAGTCGAGATCATCCAAGCCTAGTGTTGCATTATGGTGTATGTGGTATTATTTGGTATTAAAATATGATATGTGAGTATATGTGGCTATGTGTGCAATTATATTTTTAAGGTGGATATAAATTAAGTGCATATAGGCCTAAGTGTCATTCGTGTTTAATTTCGGGTTGTAAATAGGTTAAGTTGGTGTTATAATGAGGATTATTATTTATGTAGGATCTCGAGACGAGGGTAAACTTGCCATAAAGGTCGAGTGAAGCTTCCAGTTGCTCCTACCAGCCAGACCAGACCATCCTTTCTCGGGGCAAGTGATTTAACTTGTCTTTTGTATTCACTACAAATAGTTCATATATATTGATGCGGTTATCCTGAGTCATTTTGATATACTTGAATCAAGCGTATCTTAAGTTTATCTTTGAATTATATAGAAATGCCATGAACCCTCAAGTACGTATTACAAGTAGATCAAAAGTCTTATTATGATAGTATATCAAAGTAATTGGAATGCCATGATAAAAATAAAGAGTTGTTACAATACTTGATTGATCCTCTTGATTAAGATGCTAATGATTCCTAAAGTGCTGATATCTCACCCTGATGCTTAAACCCCTATAGAACTTCACCTTGATACCTAAAAGCCAGATATTCATCAAAGTTGTCCCTAATTGATTGATACCTCTCTTTATTACCCTAAAGTTTAACAATCCTGATATACCTTGAGCTAAAGATCATTTCTTCATACTTAAACACCCTTAGTATTCATGAAGCTTATCTTCTTGATGATCCAGCGCTTGTACCTTGTCGAGAAACCATTGCTTTAAGCCTAGTTTGGCATTACCCCTTCATAATATCCAATAGCCTCACAAAATTTCCTTGTTCAAGTTTTTGTATATGGAAACCTTTCAGTTACCCTAATAAGAGTAAAGTATAATGGATCATGGCCCTAAGATTTAGTATCATATTTCCAGTATTTCAAGTTGATCTATAATCTCTTGATAAAAATGTTTATTTTTTCATAAATCGACATCAGTTTTTGAAATAAATAAAATGTGGATTTTCAGTCCCAAAAGGGGATAAATGTTTTCTTTGAATAGTGGATCTGGACTGAGACGCGAGTCCTTTCCACACTTATATTGTAGGCTTAAAAGTTGCCTAGGGATCCCATTAATGTTTTAGAACCCAGCGAGGTTCGGGATTACTTCGCGGCTGATCACCGGCTGTAATCTGTAGCGTCATAAAATGATTTTGATTAAGATATGATTTTGAAAATGTTTTGATACGAGCAAATGATGCCATCACCTAAAGTTTTATCTCTTATTATTATTGGTTATGTATTCACATTGTCATTCTTTAATATATATCTCGATTTATGTTTTGTATCGTATTGTTTAGCACTTGTTGAGCATTTGGCTCACTCCTTGCTTTACCCTGATATTACAGCTAGCAGCTATGGTTAGATTCAAGCAGACAACATGTGAGACCTGTGACGCTGATGCGTGTGTTCGAGCTCAGGTAGAATAAGGGATAGTTTTGTGTGAGGACTCGATATTAAAATCAGTTGTAATAGATGGTAGTGTTGGGTTGTTCCAAACCCTAAACTGTAAGATCTTTGATTTGGTTATTTTATTTATTTTTAAATAATGTAATAGTTATATTTAATTTTGTTGGTTAAGTTGGGGGTGTGACAGGTTTTGGTATCAGAGCTACGGTTTAGAGTCCCTGGACAGCCCAAATAGGTTATAGGATATATGTATAGGCTATAGATAATAAGCGAGAGAGTAGGTTAAGTAAATTTATTATTAATACTGCTCTTATTGGTTTGTCAGCAAAGGGAGCATTCTTCGACACCCTCTGGGTCGGACGACACTATTGCTTTCTCCGTGTATGCTGAGTTGAGGCGCGAGTTCGACATGCTCCAGGGCAAGTACGACCGACTGATAAACCGACTGAAGAACGTGTACCCTGATGGCCGAAACTATGAAGGGAAGCCCAAGGAGCAGATGACTGCGAGACTTGAGACCTTGGTTCAGTACATCAACACTAAGCTTGAGGAGATGCCAGCGCACCGGGACCGCACCAGCCAGTATGTCATCCAGATGGTGGCAGATGAGCTCCAGAGCATTGTGAAGACGCTTCGAGAGGAGAAGACTACCAAGCCCCGTTCTGATGGAGTGGAGCCTTAGTTCTTTCCATTTACCTTTTCATGTTGTTGTACTACCAAACTTCGTAGAATTCCCAGTGTTTCCTTTAAATAAGCCTGTTGTTCCTAGAATCAGACTTTGTCCTAATCCTGATGTATTGTGACCTTTAAATTTCAATAATCATGCACTATTGTTCCATTTGCTCTCAACTGTCATTTTACGCTTTTATATGCATCGCCATATCTACTTAATTTGAAACTTGACCTCATATGTAAATAAGAATGCCATGCGATACCCTCAAATTATTTTATCATTCATATCTATTTTGACATAACTCTTATTTCAGGATCATGCCTCCCAAAAAGAAGAACCCAACAACCACATCTACCACACACCCAAATATTCCTCGACTACTGGAAACTTTGCAACAGCAAACCAATGCTATAGCTCAACAACAACTAACTCTTCAACAACGAATTGAAAACCAAGATAACCGTGAACCACACCAACCACCCGAACCACCAGTACCACCTAGACAAGTTGTCACTTTCAAGGCATTTCAAAATATGAATCCACCTGCATTTCATGATACCACTGATCCAGTAATAGCTAACACATGGATTAAGGAAATGGAAAGGGCTTTTGAGTTGGTACAGTTAGGAGATGATCAGAAGATGCCATATGCTACTTACTTCTTGAAGGGTGAAGTCATCTATTGGTGGGAATCAGTAAAAGCTGTGGAAGCAACTCAGCAAGTTTCTTGGGAGAGATTTAAGAAGTTATTTCTGGAAAAGTATTACCCTAAGTACATGCAGAATTAGATGGAGCTTAAATTTTTGGAGTTGAAGCAAGGGAACATGACGGTACTGGAGTAAGAGAAGAAGTTCACTGAGTTGTCAAGGTTTGTGACCAAGTATACCAGCACTGAGGAAGAAAAAGCGAAGAAATTTCAGCAAGGATTGAAGCCTTGGATCAGAGATAGAGTGGCTATGTTTGAACTTGAAAACTATGCGGGAGTAGTACAAAAAGCTGCTCTGATTGAGAATAATAGGATGCAGTCAAGGAAGGAAAGGGATAATAAGAAGAGAAGGGTCCCATTTTATGGAGAGAAGTCTGAAGCCGGAAATTCACAAGATCGGAATGTAAAGAGGATTAGATTCCATAAGGGCGGAAATTTTCAAAAGAAGGGAAATTTGGGCAAAAGGCAAGAATCAAAGGGGAACAACCAGGCAAGCCAAGGACAAGTTGGAGAAAACAGGTTCCAGAGACCAGAATGCAAGCACTGTGGAAGAAGGCACCCCGGAGTGTGTAATAAACTGAGCATGACAAGCTATATGTGCAACCAGAAGGGACATTTGGCGAATGAGTGCAAGATGCCGAAGCCAGGAGTTACATGTTACAAGTGTGGGAAGACTTGACACATAGCTAGGGAGTGCTAGGCAACCGGACCAGTCAAAGCTCTAATGAATGTGGCAAGTACCAGTGCAAGCGTGCCAGCCGAGGTATTGGCATTACCTCCACCACCTACAACAACCCCGCAAGCAACAACAAGGACATTCGATCTGAAGATGAAGGATGCTGTTCAGAATTCTGAGGTGATAGCAGGTACATTTTTACTCAATAATGTCAAAGGTAAAGTATTGATTGATTCGGGAGCAACAAGATCTTTCATATCATAAACTTTTGTTGATAAACTTCAATGTGATAAAATGGTTATGAGCGAGGTAGTAAATGTGGTAATTGCGAACCAAGAGAAGATTCCTGTGAATCAATTATGTCTGAAGTGTGAGATTGATATTTCGTGGTATAAGTTTTCAGCCGACTTGATACTCTTCAAGTTGGGAGAGTTTGATATAATCTTAGGAATGGATTGGTTAGGAAAGAATAACGCCCAGATAAATTGTAAGACCAAGAAAGTGTATTTAAAGACGAAGAGTGGAGAGAAAGTAGTATTTAAGGGGCAGAGGCAAGAACAACTATTTCTTACAATCGTTCAGGCTAAGAAGCTACTTAGAAAAGGTTGTGAGTCGTTCCTAGCTTATGTAGTGGATTCAGATAAGGCAGTCCCAGTATAGAAGATATTCCCGTAGTTAACGAGTTCCCCGATGTGTTTTCAGATGAACTACCAGGATTACCAACAGATCGACAAATCGAGTTCGAGATCAACCTTGCTCTAGGCACGGAACCAGTTTCAAAGGCCCCATATAGGATGGCACATCAGAAATGAAAGAGTTGGCGAGCCAGCTATAAGAATTGTTGGATAAAGAAGTGATACGGCCAAGTACGTCGCCATGGGGAGCACCTGTTCTATTTGTAAAGAAGAAAGATGAGAGTATGCGGCTATGCATAGATTATCGAGAGTTTAATAAGGTAACGATCAAGAACCGCTACCCGCTACCAAGAATATATGACCTATTTGATCATCTGAAAGGGGCAAAGTGCTTTTCAAAGATTGACTTGAGATCAGGATACCATCAATTAAAGATCAAGGAAGAAGATATTCCCAAGACAACATTTAGGACCAGATATGGGCATTATGAATTCCTAGTAATGCCGTTTGGATTGACTAATGCCCCGACCGCATTTATGGATTTGATGAACCGAGTATTCAAGAAGTATTTGGACAAGTTTGTAGTGGTATTCATTGATGACATCCTTATTTATTCTAAGTCGGAAGAAGAACATAAGCAGCACCTCTGGATAGCATTGGAGATACTTCGTCAAGAGAAGTTGTATGCCAAGTTTACCAAATGTGAGTTTTGGTTAAAGGAAGTCCAATTTTTGGGGAATGTTATTGGAAATGAAGGAGTTAAAGTAGATCCGGAAAAGATTGAGACGGTTATGAGTTGGGAGAGGCCAAAGACACCTACGGAAGTGCGAAGTTTTCTAGGATTGGCAGGGTACTATAGAAGGTTTGTCAAGGATTTTTCAAAAATCGCCACGCCATTGACCAAGTTAACCAGGAAGAATCAGAAGTTCGAATGGAGTGCAGAATATGAGGATAGCTTTCAAGAGTTGAAACAGAGGTTGGTAACAGCTCCGGTGTTAGTACTTCCAGATGACCAAGGGAACTTTGTGATATTCAGCGACGCTTCACATAAGGGATTGGGCTGTTTGTTAATGCAACACAGTAAGGTGATCGCGTATGCGTCAAGACAGTTGAAACCGCATGAATTGAAGTACCCGGCGCATGACTTGGATTTAGCTGCCATAGTGTTCGTACTTAAGATTTGGAGACATTACCTCTACGGAGAAAATTGTGAAATTTACACAGATCATATGAGTTTAAAGTACATTTTCACTCAGAAGGAGCTCAATATGAGGAAAAGGAGATGGCTGGAATTGATCAAGGACTATGATTGCTCGATAAATTACCATCCTGGAAAGGCGAATGTTGTGGCCGATGCTCTAAGCAGGAAGGAGAGATTGAATATGATGGCAACACCAAAGGAACTGACTGAAGAGATCAAGAGATTTGGACTGGAACTCTGTGATTGTGGAAAACTTGAAGAAGTTTGTCATGCAATGACTTTTCAGCCAACACTAGTGGAAAGGATAAAGAAATGTCAAGAAGAAGTAATGGAGAAAGAGAAGAATCAGCTAACTGGAGAGGAGATTAGTACTCAAAAGGATGAATAAGGTATACTATGGTTTTCCTCAAGAATTTGGGTTCCTCATGTACCTGAATTGAAGAATGAAATCCTACAAGAAGCCCACAATTCGAAATTTTCAATCCACCCGGGAAGCACCAAGATGTATCGGGACTTAAAGCGGAATTTTTGGTGGCCAAATATGAAGCGAGACGTGGCGGAATGGGTTGCGAAGTGTTATACTTGCCAGAAAGTGAAGGCAGAACATCAACGACCAAGCGGATTAATTCAGCTCCTAAAGATTCCAGAATGGAAATGGGAAAATATCGCTATGGACTTTATAGTGGGACTACCGCGAACGAAATCCGGACATGACGCTATATGGGTGATAATTGATCGTTTTACGAAGTTAGCGCATTTCCTTCCAATTAACGAGAAGTCGTCATTGGACAAATTGGTTCATCTGTATGTGCGCGAAATCGTACTAAGGCATGGAGTACCCGTATCGATAGTTTCAGACAGAGATCCCCGATTTAACTCGAGATTCTGGAAGCAATTTCAAGAATGTCTTGGCACGAAGTTGAATATGAGCACGGCGTACCACCCGCAGACTGATGGTCAGAGCGAAAGGATAATTCAAACGATCGAAGACATGTTGCGCAGTTGTGCAATCGATTTTGCAGGAAGTTGGGATGACCACTTGCCATTGATTGAATTTTCTTACAACAATAGCTATCATTCCAGTATTGGCATGCCACCATACGAAGCTTTGTACGGGCGAAAATTAGATCACCGATAAGTTGGGATGAAGTAGGAGAAGGAAGGATTCTCGGCTCGGAATTGGTACAACAGTTGAATGACACAGTCAAGTTAATTCAGAGAAGGATGTTTGCTGCTCAAGATAGACAGAGGAAGTATGCGGATCCAGCGCGTAAGGATATTCGATTCCAAGTTGGCGAAGCTGTTTTGTTGAAGGTGTCGCCTAGAAAAGGGTTGTCTAGATTTGGCAAGAAAGGGAAGTTAGCACCTAGATATATAGGTCCTTTTGAAATTTTGAGTCAAGTGGGGAAGGTAGCCTACAAGTTAGCCTTACCACCTCAGTATCAGCATGTGCATAATGTGTTCCATGTGTTGTTGCTTAAGAAGTACAATCCGGACGCCAGCCATGTGATAGACTATGAACCTGTAGAAATTCAGGCAGACTTGTCATTTGTGGAACAACCTGTCAAAATACTCGATTGGCAAAAGAAGAATCTTAGAAATAAGTCAGTAAAGTTAGTAAAAGTACTTTGGAGGAACCCTAAGGTCGAAGAATCAACTTGGGAGTTAGAGTCTGATATGTGTTCCTGGTATCCTCGTCTGTTCTCTTAGATTCTGGGGACAGAATCCCTTAAGGGGGAGAGGATGTTACGACCGACATTTTCGTGTAATATTATTTGTAGTTTTGGTATAATATTAATGTCGAAAGTAAATATGTTCAATGATTGCGCGTTTGTGTTAGTGAGAATTTCTGCATTATAAAATTTTTAAGTGTAGTACATGATTTTTCAAAGTAAAAGTTTATTTATTTCCTTTATTTTTGATTTATAAGGAATATACTAAGCCTTGGAGAAATTTTCTTTTAAAAGATATTTTGTTCACAAATTTTGAAAGTGATTTTATAAAATTTCTAAAAATCCAAATTATTTTATGGTATAAATTTTATAATTTTCGAACTTTTATTTTATTATATAAAAATAAATCTTTGAAAATTAGTTGCTTAATAATTATCAAATTACATGATTACCCTTGCATGCAAACTCACTTCTATTCAACTAAAGGGCTAAAAAAGACAATTACAACCCCACTAACTCTCATCTTGCTAACCAAATTACTTCTTTGTCCTTGCATGCAAAATGATCTAAGTATGTTGGAAGGTTAATCTTGTCAATTCTCATTTCCACTCACTTATTTCAATCAATCAAAATCATAAAAACCCCAAAATGCAAAGTGTTGTGATCATTCACCCCACTCCACACTCCACCCTCACTCTCTCCTCCCTCCCTCTTCCCTCTCCTCTCGGCTTCTTCTCCCTCTCGGCAATCTCCATAGCCGAAGCCCCCATCCCCTTCTTTTCTACATTCTTTCACTCAAACATCCATCTTATATTCAAGTAATCTTACTCCCTACATGTTGTCCATATATATTTCAAAAAGTTTAGAGTGAAAAATTTGAGTTTTAATCTTGCATGTCATAGTTTAACAAGAACTCAAAATGCAATCTTGATCCTCATGGATTTAAGGTTGTGTTATTGAGGGAACTAAGTGACTTAAGTTGTGAGTCGAGATCATCCAAGCCTAGTGTTGCATTATGGTGTATGTGGTATTATTTGGTATTAAAATATGATATGTGAGTATATGTGGCTATGTGTGCAATTATATTTTTAAGGTGAATATAAATTAAGTGCATATAGGCCTAAGTGTCATTCGTGTTTAATTTCGGGTTGTAAATAGGTTAAGTTGGTGAGAATATATTATAATGAGGATTATTATTTATGTAGGATCTCGAGACAAGGGTAAACTTGCCATAAAGGTCGAGTGAAGCTTCCAGTTGCTCCTACCAGCCAGACCAGACCAGCCTTTCTCAAGGCAAGTGATTTAACTTGTCTTTTATATTCACTACAAATAGTTCATATATATTGATGCAGTTATCCTGAGTCATTTTGATATACTTGAATCAAGCGTATCTTAAGTTTATCTTCGAATTATATAGAAATGCCATGAACCCTCAAGTACGTATTACAAGTAGATCAAAAGTCTTATTATGATAGTATATCAAAGTAATTGGAATGCCATGATAAAAATAAAGTGTTGTTACAATACTTGATTGATCCTCTTGATTAAGATGCTAATGATTCCTAAAGTGCTGATATCTCACCCTGATGCTTGAACCCCTATAGAACTTCACCTTGATACCTAAAAGCCAGATATTCATCAAAGTTGTCCCTAATTGATTGATACCTCTCTTTATTACCCTAAAGTTTAACAATCCTGATATACCTTGAGCTAAAGATCATTTCTTCGTACTTAAACACCCTTAGTATTCATGAAGCTTATCTTCTTGATGATCCAGCACTTGTACCTTGTCGAGAAACCATTGCTTTAAGCCTAGTTTGGCATTACCCCTTCATAATATCCAATAGCCTCACAAAATTTCCTTGTCCAAATTTTTGTATATGGAAACCTTTCAGTTACCCTAATACGAGTAAAGTCTAGTGGATCATGGCCCTGAGATTTAGTATCATATTTCCGGTGTTTCAAGTTGATCTATAATCCCTTGATAAAAATATTTATTTTGTCATAAATCGGCATCAGTTTTTGAAATAATTAAAATATGAATTTTCAGTCCCAAAAGGGAATAAATGTTTTCTTTGAATAGTGGATCTGGACTGAGACGCGAGTCCTTTCCACACTTATATTGTAGGCTTAAAAGTTACCTAGGGATCCCATTAATATTTTAGAACCCAGCGAGGTTCGGGATTACTTCGCGGCTAATCACCGGCTGTAATCCGTAGCGTCATAAAATGATTTTGATTAAGATATGATTTTGAAAATGTTTTGATACAAGCAAATGATTCCATCACCCAAAGTTTTATCTCTTGTTATTATTGGTTATGTCTTCACATTGTCATACTTTAATATATATTTTGATTTATGTTTTGTATCGTATTGTTTAGCGCTTGTTGAGCATTTGGCTCACTCCTTGCTTTACCCTGATATTACAGCTAGCAGCTATGGTTAGATTCAAGCAGACAGAACGTAAGACCTGTGACGCTGATGCATATGTTCGAGCTCAGGTAGAATAAGGGATAGTTTTATGTGAGGACTCGATATTAAAATCAGTTGTAATAGATGGTAGTGTTGGGCTGTTCCAAACCCTAAACTGTAAGATCTTGGATTTGGTTATGTTTATTTATTTTGAAATAATGTAATAGTTATATTTAATTTTTTTGGTTAAGTTGGGGGTGTGACACACACTCCACCCTCACCTCACCTCCCTCCCCTCCCTCTCGGCTCCTTCCTCTCGGCTTTTTGGCCGAAGCCCTACCCCCTCCCTTTTCTTTATTCTTCATTCAAGCACCTAACTTCCATTCAAGTAAATGTTACTTCCTATATCTTGATCATATATAATCCAAAGAAGTTTGAGTAAAAAGTTTAAGTTTTGATCTTGCATGGCATCATTTTAGTTGGAACTCAAAGTATAATCTTGATTCTCATGGATTTAAGGTTGTATTATTGAGGGAACTACAAGGAATGGTGAAATTCCAAGTCATGAGAATGAGGCTCTTGATTTTAATGGTTATTTCCCTTCTATTTCATTTGGCCATGACCTTGAGGGAGCCGAATGAATGGTTCTTAGTGGTGTTTTGTTGCCTTGTTTCATTTTTGTGTGTTTTTTGATGATAACATGAATTTTATAGTAAAAACTTGATAAAACCCTTTGCATGCTAAGTGATCTTTTAGTTATAGTTTATGCTATGCTTGGATGTTGATTTTATGATAAAAAAATTATTTTGGAAATCATGTTGAATATTCGAAGGCATGCATGCATAGAAATCAACTCTTGATTTTCGAAAGTTCTTGATCATTTGGATTGATTTTGTTAGTAAGCTTTAATATCAGTAGGGTTAAGATATTGATCTTGATTTGTTCTCCTTGGTATGTGATGTTAATTCGAATATATATGAAGAAGTTATAAATTGTTGTTTTTGAAAACTTGACGACTTGTAATTTGTGTAATGTGTTAACTTTTATTTTGCTATGTTGCACCTTAGGTAAGGATGATCTCTACTAAGCCTATATTGAGTGTAAGAGAGTTAGCTCAGTAGATCACCTTGGTTGAAGTTTGGTTAGCGTTTTGGTTGTTGGTTTGATTTGTCAAGTAAGAATCATGATAAAAAGGAGAGCATTAGATTCTGCAGAAAATCAGTTTGGTACCATGAGGTTTAGAGTGAGATTCGACCTTGTCATTGTTGTGCACTTTGAGGCCCAAGCCACCAGAAGCTAACACTAGGAGCATACAATAGGTTTTAGGTGTTTGTTAGAGATTTATAAGACGTTTGGTTAGGTGCACGAGTGGAAACACAAAATCTGTCTAGCAGGGGACAGTTTTGTTGCAACTTAGAATTAGGAAGTTTTGACCATGTCATAAGTAGGCCCTTATTAGGCCTTAGTTAGAGGCAGTGTCAGAGGAGTTTTTCCAGCCATAGATCATAGGATTTGGGTTAGAATCATGTGTCACAAGTTAG
The DNA here is from genome assembly GCF_009905375.1 of Apium graveolens. Lineage (NCBI taxonomy): Eukaryota > Viridiplantae > Streptophyta > Magnoliopsida > Apiales > Apiaceae > Apium > Apium graveolens. Next base: position 143,069,176 of record NC_133651.1, on the reverse strand, counting down.
TTCAAGTCATGACCTTTTCTGCCCAGAAAAACAGGGGAATCATGGACTTTGAGCTTAGGCCTAGGGAGGCCCAAGTTAGGCCCTTGAGCCACATCAAGTTTAGGAGTTGCCTTATGATCAGAAGAGTTTTGTGTAGAAGTTTTGGAGGTAAAATTGAAGTATAAGAGTGTCAAATGCACCCAAGAAAGCATAGATGTCATTCTGAAATTTACTATAATGAGCACATTCACCTATGACATAGTTTTAGAGCACTTATGAGTGAAGATTTGGTTGAACACCATGGCTGAAAGATAGCTTATAGTCATTATAGTGAAATGCCCAAGTCAGGGTCAATAGGAATTGGATGGTTTAGTAAAGGCTCTTCATGTTAGGAGGTCAAAATTTGGGGATTTGTCTAGTATAGCGATCAAGTGACTTAAGTAAGTGGAGTGAGATCATCCAAGCCTAGTGATGCAATATAGTGGGTGTTATATTATTTTGTACTTAAATGTAGTGTGTGAGCATATGTGGCTATGTCTACAAATATACTTATAAGGTGATTGTAAATATGTGTGTATATAGGCTTAAGTGCCAGTATGTTTAATTTCTGTTTACAAATAGGTTGAGTTGGTGAGAATATATTATAATGAGATTATTATTATTTGTGTAGGATCTCGAGACGAGGGTAAACTTGCCATAAAAGTTGAGTAATGTTTCCAGTTGCTCCTACCTGCCATTGAAGTCAAGCCTTCTCAAGGCAAGTGATTCAACCTGCCTCTTTCATTTACACTACAAGTGTGGGATAACTAGTTCATATATACGATGCGAGTATTGTAATAGTTAATAGTGTTGTGCTGTTCCAAACCCTAAACTGTAAGATCTTGGATTCAGTTGTATTTACTTTCTTTTGTTAACTATTGTAATAAATTGTATATTATGTATGGTTAAGTTGGGGGTGTGACATTGCCTTTATCACTTTTTCCTTTCTTGGAGTCAGGAGATATGTGGCCTCTTTCACCATAATTGTAGCATTTGACATTTGAGTTATCTCCTATGTCAGACTTTCCTCCTTTGCCTTTAGACTTTCTGAATGCTTTCTTTTCAGAACTTCCACCTTTCCTGGAAAACTTCTTGTCCTTTCTGAATTTCCTGTAGGCTATTTTTGTGATACCCTTCACCATAAGAGCACACAGTTGCATCATCTCTGCATCAAAATCCACTTCAGATAGACTTTCAGTTTCTGAATTATCCTCATCAGAATCTGATGATTCTGAATCAGACTTTATGATGAGAGCCTTTCCTTTCCCTCTCTTTGAGACAACCACTTTAGGAGATTCCTCCTCAGCTTTAAGAGCAACTATCCTTGACTTTCTTCCATGCCTCTTGCTCTTTTAATCCATCTCAAGTTCATGAGTCTTGAGCATACCATAAATTTCATCAAGAGTAGTTTCAGTAAGGTCATAGTTGTCTCTTATGGTAGTTGACTTCAAATCCCAATTTTCAGGAAGAGCTAAAAGGAATTTTAGATTTAAATCTTCAAGATCATATTCCTTGTCCACCAGTGACAGATCATTCAAGAGTTTGGCAAACCTGTCATATAAATCAGTTAATGACTCATCAGCTTTTGAGTCAAAGTGCTCATACTCTTGAGTGAGTATAGTCTTTCTGTTCTTTTTGATTGCATCAGTTCCCTGGCATCTTATTTCCAAAGTATCCCATATCTCCTTTGCAGCCTTGCATCCAATTACCCTGTTTGACATGACATTATCAATTACACTATGCAGCAAATGCCTTACCCTTGCATCCTTGGCAATAGATGAGATATCTTCAGGTGTGTATTCACCTTTCTCCTTTGGTATGGTCTTTGCTGGTTGATCAACAACTGTAACAGAGAGCTTGGTAGGCTTATATGGTCCTTCATTAATTCTATCAAGATATTCTGGATCTATAGCTTCCAGAAACATAGCCATCTTCACTTTCCATATGGGATACTCAGATGGTCTCAGTATGGGAACCCTAATAGTCTCATATCGACTATGGGTTTGAGTATTTTGAGTATCTTGAGTTTTGGTTGGCTTAGTTGGAGTTTGTGTTTCTTTAGACATGATTGATTGTTTGGATCTTACTGTATGTGTGTTAACAGAAAGGCTCTGATACCACTTGATAGGTCACACAACACTATAAAAGGGGGTTGAATATAGTGTTTATACAATCAAATCAATTTCAAAACAAGTATGTAACAGTAATCAAATATATTCAATTTAATAAATTGTGTTACAATAGAACAATTGTTCTCTCTCAATGATGAACAATATCACTAAGAGCTGCTAGGTTACAATGTATAATCTTTCTCGTGAATAATAACACATATAGTGTAAACCCTAAGCTGTGTTTATATAGTACACAGTTACAAGATAACTTTGTTATTCCCAAGGAACTAATAATGAGATTTACAGAAGGGGGGTTGAATGTAAATCTCAAAACTTTTTCAAGTTTTGAGCAATTTCAAAAGCTAAATGTATGATGAACAGATGTGTGTGAATTGCTTTAAGCAAGTGCAGACAGATGTATATTCAAAACACAAATGTAAAGAACACAAAGGCTTTAAAAACTTTTCTGGTGGATTTGTTGTTCTACCAGAGATGTTTATTTCAGAAAATCTGTGAAACAAAGAATTGTTCACAGATGCTTCCTAGTACAAACTAGATGATTTTCTCTCTGAATTTTTCTAAACAGCTCTTTAAAATTCACACCTAATTACTAGCTGCAACTTGGTTTATATATCACCAATTTTTCAAGTGAAGACAAAGATAAAATACAATTATAAAATAGTCCTTCACATGTTTCTTCTTCATTTCTCTATCCAATGCAATCTAAGATAATCTGTGAATCTTTGAATACTTCCTTGTTTGCACCAGAATGGAAATGCTGCTTTTTCTTGATTCCTCCAAGAGGCTACCACATTCCAATTGTCTCTGTCAACCCATGTGCCTCTGTCAGCTTATGAATTGTCACTATCAACTGCTATGGAACTGAGCATCTATTGAAGCTTTCATCCGTTGGAGGTTTTATCCGTTGATGTTCTTATCCGTTGAAGCTTTAGCAGTTGAAGCTTTATCCATTGATGCACTCATCCGTTGATGGATGTTATCCGTTGAAGCTTTAGAGACATCCGTTGAGGCTTTGTTTCTCATCCGTTGAAGGTCTTTAATTTACCAGTTGATACTAATTCATTTATACAAAATTACAAGGCATGAAATATTTACAATTAGCCCTCCTATTTGCATATCCACTAGTAGTCAACATGACTCATAATTTCCTACAACTTCTAAGAATTATAACTCATTTATAAAGACTGAAATGTGCTACAATACTAAACTTATTTCTAAGTAAAGCTACTCCATCAACGGATAGCCAAAGTGGTCTTATCCGTTGAGGCTACAAACACTAGATTTCAACTTAAGTGTTTTGTTTAACTTATCATTAAACTAATACACATATATTCCTAACAATCTCCCCCTATTTATGTCTACTAGAACTATAGGCATAAATTCAGGGTTATCTTGATGATAACAAAACATTTAATAAATATATGAGTTGAAACTAAGTAGAAATTCAAAAGTGCTGCAAAAGTGTATGTACTGAGATAGAGTTGAAGATTTACAGTGTTTCCAAGGGTGCTCCTTTAGCCTGAGCAAATCATTTTCTTTTCCTTTGTTCCCTTGTTTTCTTCCTTAACCTCCTGTCATTTTCCTCTACTTGGAGTTGGAGTTGTCTGTAGAATTCAACTTCATCTTCATCACTAATATCCAACCTAGATTGCATGTCCTTGCGAGTTTCATTACTGGCAATCTTAAGTTGATCTTCAAGTCTGAAAAATCTTCTGACTCCTTTATTGTCTCTGAACTCCATCAACCAATGAGGTGATTTATGAATTGTAGTTCCATGCTCTGGGATGAGTAATGTTCTAGGCAAGGAATTTGACTCCCACCAAGTCTTCCTTATGTTGGCAATCTTGTTGAGAATCTCAGTCTTGGCAGTCCTGGTAAAACCAGTGTCCCTTTATATAGCTGAGTAGACTCTAATCAAGGTAGAATAGCCCTCATTTAGAATTCTTTGAAGAGGCCAAGTCCTTTCCACACTTCCTTTATACTTAAACACTAGCCTTTCTAGTAGTTGTCCATAGGCACTTATTCCCCTTACTTCCTCCAGCTCATCCAGGTAGAGTTCAATATCTGTATATTATTTTATATCACAAATGTGAACATAATCATCCTTTGAGGCTTGTGGCTTAGGCTTAGGTTTATGTTTCTGAGTGAATTTACTTGAGGTTGGGGGAGGTATGGATTTAGATTTTCTTTTCAGTTCCTTTGGTGGTGGAGAAGTGGTTAAGAAGGTAGGCAATTTGATGGTGTCGCAATCAATAGGTTCCTCTTTAGGGATGATTGGTTCACCATGGATATTTATACTGGGATCAGCAACAAAAGGTTCAGGAATAGAAGGTTGTGGTTTGGATTTTGATTGAATTACTTCAATGTCATCTTCACTATTCCTTTTTGCCCTAACCTTCTTTCTGTTACCCTTCTGTCATTTCTTTTTTTCCTCACTTTCTTCTTCCACACTTTCACCAATCATATTCCCCATATCCACATTTATGCTTTCAGTCTTGTTTTCTTCACTCTTGTCTTCAATCTTCTTCTTTTCTTCAATTAGACTTGACTTTAGCTATTTTTCAAGCTTTGCTTGTGCTCTTTAGTCAGCCTTCAGCTTTTAGCTTCTTCCTTTAGCCTCATGGTCTCTTCCCTCTTGGCTATTAAGAATTTGGGATGTCCTTGAATCACACAGATACTCTTTCCCTCTCTATAGATGATAGCCATATTCATTCTTTCCACTAAATCCTTGGTCTCTTTGTGTGTAGATGGCTCCCCTTCCCCTTTATTCTCCCCCTTTTTGTTATCATCAAGAAGAGGGGTCAAGCCCTGTGCTTTAGCCAATTACACTAGAAGACAAGTCTGAGACTTTTGATTTTAAAGAATGGTCACCATAGAATTTTCAATAACTTGAACTCTTTCCTCTAATTTGGCCATCTTCTTTTCAGCATCTGATTCTCTTCTCAGTCTCAGTAACAGTTCCTGCATGGTACCAAAGGGCATGATTGCATCCAGCTTCTCAGTATTGTAGGACTTTAAATCAGCTATATCCTTTTTGAGTTCATCCACACTTAGATTCTGTCTTAATTGTTGTAGCTTCATGAGATGTAGAGAATCTAAGTGGGCTTGGAGAATGGCTTTGGTACCAGCATTGGAAGTTTCCTGAATTGCCTTTTGGATAGCCATGACTTGTTTGACTAAGGATACATTGAAATTCCCTTAGTACCAGCATTGGAAGTTTCCTGAATTGCCTTTTGGATAGCCATGACTTGTTTGACTAAGGATACATTGAAATGCCCTGGTGTAGAATCCTTTGTCAATGCCCATTCAGGTAACTCTGGAATAGAGCTTGGGCCTTCATCTCCCCCTAAGCTCATGCTTCCATCAAAAGAACCAGAGTCATCATCATTAGAATTTAGTCCAAATTCTTCAGATGGCTCTCCAGCTGTAGAAGGCAGCATATTGACAGCAGCTTTATCCCTTAGTAGAGATTCTGAAGTATGTACTAGGTTTAAAGTCTTTTATGCCTCCTCATTGCCCTGAGTAGCCAACAGTTGATAGGCTGATACAGGATGAGTAAAAGTGTCAGCATCCAAGGAAATGTTATCAATTTCAGCTCTGTAATGTTGCTGAAATTGTCTTTCCTTGTCAGCATCATCCACAATCATTGACTCACTAGCAATGGCTGGATCCACCCTTATATCTCATGTACATGCTTTTCTCTCAATTTCTCTCTTTTCTTGCATCAGGGGCTCCCCCTGGCTCACACTCCTTACACCCTCATCTTCACCTACTAAGGTGGTACTCCTCTCACTTTCTTTTGCCATGCTGGAAGAAATAGCATGCATATTTATACTCTCAAGCTCTCCTTTTGCCTGGGAGCAACCCAGCCTCTCACTCAAGTTTTCACTCCCTTCCCTCAGCTCTAGAAGTGATTGTACAGTAACCATGACTTCTACATTTGGAGTCAATTCAGTTGTTTGTGTAGAGACCATCAACGGATAAAGAATATTCGTTGAAGTTGAAACTAATGGTATCAACGGATAACTACTATTAAGCTTATCCGTTGAAGAACAACCACTTGTCAATGAATGAGGGATATCCGTTGAAGAAGGAAAAGAAGTAGAAATTAAAAGTGACATAATTGTTGAATCTGTGTGGATTGATTTTAAATTAAGTGACAGATTCTTCAACTAAGTATGAAAGAATTGGCTGATGATCCAACAAATCATCTAAAAGATGATGATCACCAGTACTTGAGTGGGGCTCATCCCTGAGTTGTAAAGAGGGAGAATCAGGAATTGATGTGAAAATCATGTCCACATCCAGAGATGGTGATGGAGAATTTGGTGGTTGGTGTTTGTCAATTTTGAGAGAATGGGGTTGTGACTCCACATTTGTTGGAGTCACATCAAGCTGAATTTGTGAAGGCATAGATACAAGTGATTGTATCTGTGCAGTGTGTGCACCCAGTGTTGAAATTAGGGTTTTGACCTTCTTTCTTCTTGTGAAGGCTTTTACAGGTGAGTGTGTGGCTTCAGTGTCCCTCCCTCTTTTGTTCTGTGTCCCTGGTTGGGGACTATTTTCAATAGCTACACCCTTTTGGGAGGGTGCAACTAGGGATGAGTTTGAATCTTTTTCAACCACCACAGTCTTTTGAGAAACTGTGGCTTGGCTAGCTTGGTTACCACTCACCTCTCCTACGTTATTTTGGGGGTTTTCTTTATGTTCACCCCTCCCCTCACCAATAACACCCTGTTCACTCCCCTCAGGGTTTTTGGTAGTTGTTACAATTGTTGTCTTTTGAGAGACAAAAGAGTTGGCTTTCTTTGACTTGGATTTTGAAACTTTAGGTTTGGTGGCCTTGGTAGGAATCTGTTGGGGCATTGACACAGATCTCATGGCCACACTTGAAGGCAAAGAAATGTTGGGGTTGGAAGTAGTAGGAGTTGAAGAAGTATTTACCTCACTTACCTGAGGTGCATCCATGATTGGTAAGTATACCAATGGCACCTTACTGTTGAGGTCAATCCTTAAAAGGTCTGCAAGGACCTTCTTCTCTTGTACCCAGCACTTGAGCTTATTACTCTTACTATTTATGACCAAACCTTTAGCAACATGGTTAGCCAATAACATAAAAAATCTAGCATAATAGATGTTATGAGTTCTATTAGCCTTGTTACCTAACCTAGTACCTAATTCTAGCATAACATGGTTGCTAAAATTATAGTACCTATCAGAAACCAACATATAGAGCATATTAACAAGAGCTAAAGTTATTGCATCAAAATTACTAATTTTCCCAGAGAAAACCTTGATAAAGGCATCACTGAGAAAACTCCACTCTTTCCTAAGGCCTTTTCTCTTAATACTACCTAAACTAGTAGAATCAAGGGAATAGCCTACGGAATCTAACATGCTAGATACATCATTATCAGTGTGTGGTGTCATGGCATTGTTTTCAGGTAATTTAAAACAGGACTGTATATCATCAGAGTTAATACAGTAATCCTTACCTTTGAGAGAGAAGGAGATGGTCATATCAGTGGGGTTGAACTCAGCAGTTGTCCAAATCTCCTCAACTACCTCACAATAAATCATTGGGGCTTCCAGTATTTCATAGCTCAGTTTGCAGTTCTTGATGAAATCCATCATCTTGTGATAATCTGAGTGGGCTTCATTCTTTTCCACCAAAGCTACAAAATTGTTTTTCTCATAGACAAACCCAGACTGGGACATTATCTTTACTACTGGTGCCATTGTTGTGGGTAGAAGTTGCAGAGAAAAGTTGAGAGTTTTGGGAGAGAAAGAGAATAAAAGCTTTTGAAATTTCAAGAAAGCGTAAAGTGAAAATAAGAATTTAAAGGGGCTTTTATACTTTCTCAAATTAAAATATAAAGAGAATGATTAAACAATAATTTTAAGTAAATTACAGCCGTTTGAGAATAAAAGAAAAACTGTATGTATTCTAAAAACTGCCTTTAATACAAATACATACAACTGTATATATATGTATCAACGGTTAAGAAAATAGAGTCAACGGCTGTGATCCACTCAAATCAACTGATGTGACAGTTCAACGGATGAGGTAAACGGTCATCCATTGAAGATTAACATAGTTTTATCCGTTGAAGGATAAAATTTCCAGAAATGTATTTGTTTTTCAACGGATAAAGAACATCCGTTGATGGAACAACTTGGCTTTCAATGGATAGAAAATATCCATTGATAGAATAAACTTTACTTAAAGCCAATTTTGTTCCTGCAACAAATTCATTTCAGGCTGCATAACAAATTATAATTAGGACATGAATTTAGGAATAATTAAGCATACCTAGCTCACTTACCAATCTTGTGAATGTTGATTCATCAAGTGGCTTGGTAAATATGTCTGCAATTTGTTTTTCATTTGGAACAAAATGAAGTTCCACTATACCATTCATCACATGTTCCCTTATGAAGTGGTACTTGATGTCAATGTGCTTGGTTCTTAAATGCCGTACTGGATTTTCAGTAATGGCAATGGCACTTGTGTTGTCACAGAATATTGGAATTTTGTCAACATTTAGCCCATAGTCAAATAGTTGATTCCTCATCCATAATATATGCGCACAGCAACTACCAACAACAATGTACTCAGCCTCAGCTGTTGATGTAGAAATAGAGTTTTCCTTCTTACTGAACCATGACACAAGCTTATTCCCCAGAAATTAACAGGTGCCAATTGTACTTTTCTTGTCTATTTTGCAACCTGCATAATCTGCATCTCAGTAGCCAATTAGATCAAAACCAGACTCTCTAGGGTACCAAATTCCTAGATTTGGAGTCCCTTTGAGATATCTGAAAATTCTTTTAATAGCAACTAAGTGAGATTCTCTAGGATCAGCTTGAAATCTAGCACAAAGACATGTAGCAAACATTATATCAGGTCTACTAGCAGTTAAATATAGAAGTGAACCAACCATGCCTCTATAGCTTGTAATGTCCACAAACTTTTCAGCCTTGTTTAATTCAAGCTTAGTGGCAGTAGCCATGGGAGTTTTTGCAGATGAACATTCCATTAAGTCAAACTTCTTTAAAAGATCATAAATATATTTAGTTTGACTAATGAAAATTCCACCACTAACTTGTTTAACTTGTAAACCAAGAAAATAAGTTAGCTCTCCCATCATGCTCATTTCATATTTACTTTGCATTAAATTAGCAAACTTTTTACAAAGTTTATCATCTGTAGAACCAAATATAATATCATCTACATAAATTTGAACAAGTATTGTAGAGCCATTAGCATTTCTAAAGAAAAGAGTTTTGTCAACAGTACCTCTAGTGAAGTGATTATCTAGAATTTTTTTTGACAAAGTCTCATATCAGGCTCTAGGTGCTTGCTTTAGTTCATAGAGTGCTTTCAACAGATAATACACATGGTCTGGAAAATTTGAATCTTCAAACCCTGGAGGTTGACTCACATAGACTTCTTCCTCCAATTCTCCATTCAGAAATGCACTCTTGACATCCATTTGATAGACTTTGAAATTGGCATGGGCTGCATAGGCTAGAAAAATTCTGATGGCTTCAAGTCTTGCAATAGGAGCAGATGTCTCATCAAAATTTATTCTCTCTTGTTGAGAGTAACCCTTGGCAACCAATCTAGATTTATTCCTTATGACAATGCCATTTTCATCCATCTTTTTTTGAATATCCATTTTGTGTCAATAGAACTCTTGTTCTTTGGCTTGGGTACCAGCTTCCATAATTTGTTCCTCTCAAATTGGTTTAGCTCCTCTTACATAGCTACAATCCAATCTGGATCCAGTAGAGCTTCTTCCACTCTCTTAGGTTCCTTCTGTGATAGAAAACTACTGTATAGACATTCATTTTGAGTAGCCCTTCTAGTTTGCACCTTAGATGTTGCATTACCAATGATTAGTTCAAAGGGATGATTCTTGGTCCATTTCCTTTGAGGTGGTAGATTAGCTCTAGATGAGGTGGCCTCAGTGTTGTCATGATGTGAGATAGAGTGTTGATTAGTTGAAACTCCCCCTGAGTTATTGGTCCTTTGCAAGGAACTGAGAGTTCTATCAACTGATGATGTAATTTGATTATCTGTTGATAAACTATGATCAACAGATGCTCCATTATGTACTTCAACGAATGATACACTTTGTCTTTCAAAGGATGCTACACTACTTCTGTCAACGGATGCTGAGTTATGACTTTCAACTGATGCAACATTTTGTGCATTATCCAAAGGCAAATTTTGAATCTTTTTTGAAGTGTCTTCTCCATCATTCTCATCTTCACTATCATCACAATATATCTCAATGTTGTCAAATTTGAGTCCTTCATGGTGTCCCTCATCTGTTAGTCCATCAATCTTTTTATCATCAAACATAACATGCACAGATTCCATAACAATGTTGGTTCTTAGATTGTAGACCCTATATGATTTTCCAGCAGAATAACCAACAAATATACTTTCATCAGCCTTTGCATCAAACTTGCCTTTGTGATTAGGTTGGTTCCTTAGAATGTAGCATTTGCAACCAAAGATATGAAGGAAGTTTAAGGTTGGTTTTCTTCTCTTGAACAATTGATAGGAAGTCATGCCTTTTGCCTGATTAATTAGAGAAATATTCTGAGTGTAACATGCACAGTTAACAGCCTCAGCCCAAAAGTATGTTGGGAGTTTTGATTCTTCAAGCATTGTTCTTGTAGCTTCAATTAGTGATATGTTCTTCCTTTCCACCACACCATTTTGTTGTGGAGTCCTTGGAGCTGAGAACTCATGCATGATCCCATTTTCTTCACAGAACAACCTCATGGTAGAATTCTTGAACTCAGTTCCATCGTCACTCCTGATATTCCTTACTTTGAAATCTGGATGGCTGTTGACTTGCTTGATATGATTGATAATGATTTCACTAGCTTCGTCCTTTGATCCAAGAAAATAGGTCCATGAAAACTTTGAGAAATCATCTACAATCACTAGGCAATATCTTTTCCTTGAAATTGACAATACATTGACTGGTCCAAAAAGATCCATGTAAAACAGTTGTAATGGTTCATCAATTGTTGATTCAAGCTTCTTACTGAATGATGCTCTCTTTTGCTTTCCTTTCTGACAAGCATCACACAGTCCATCCCTTGAGAATTCCACTAGAGGCATTCCTCTAACTAAGTCTTTTTTGACTAGATCTTTCATTGTCTTTGTTATTCCTAGTGGACTAACAATGAGATTTACAGAAGGGGGGTTGAATGTAAATCTCAAAACTTTTTCAAGTTTTGAGCAGTTTCTAAGGCTAAGTGTTTGAGTGATCAAATGTGTGTGAATTGCTTGAAGCTGATGCAGACAGATATATATTCAAACATAAATGTAATGAGCACAAAGAACTTAAAAACTTTTCTGGTGGATTTGTTGTTCCACCAGAGATGTGTTATTTCAGAAAATCTGTGATTCAAAGAATTAAATCACAGCTGCTTCCTAGTACAAACTAGATGATTTTCTCTTTTGATATTTCTAAACAGCTCAGGAAAATTCATTTCTAATTACTAGCTGCTACTTGGTTTATATATCACCAAGTTTACAAGTGAAGACAAACTGTAAAAATACAATTGAAAAGATTCTTCACATGTTTCTTCTTCATTTCTCTATCCAATGCAATCTAGGATAATCTGTAAATCTTTGAATACTTCCTTGTTTGCATCAGAATGGAAATGCTGCATTTTCTTGATTCCTCCTAGAGGCTTCCACATTCCAGTATGTCTCTGTCAACCCATGTGCCTCTGTCAACTTGTGAATTGTCACTATCAACTGCTAATGAACTAAGCATCCGTTGAAGCTTTCATCCGTTGATGCCTTATCCTTTGAGGCTTTATCCGTTGAAGCTTTATCCGTTGATGCATTATCAGTTGAAGTCTTTATCCATTGAAGCACTTATCCGTTGATGGATATTATCCGTTGAAGCATTAGAGACATCCGTTGAAGCTTTGTTTCTTATCCGTTGAAGGTCTTCAATATCCGTTGACACTTCTTCACTTATACAAAATTACAAGGCATGAAATATTTACAATTAGCCCTCCTATTTGTACATCAATTAGTAGTCAACATGACTGATTATTTCCTAACAACATCTAAGAATTACAGCTTGAAACCAGAGAGTGAAATGTGCTACAATACTAAACTTATTGCTAAGTAAAGCTACTCCTTCAACGGATAGCCAAGATGGTCTTATCCGTTAAGGCTACAAACACTAGATTTCTACTTAAGTGTTTTGCTTAACTTATCATCAAACTAATACACATATTCCTAACAATCTCCCCTATTTATGTCTACTAGAACTGTAGGCATAAATTTGGGTTTAGCTTGATGATAACAAAACACTTAACAAATATATAAACTGTAATAAAGCAAAAATTCAAAAGTGCTACAAAAATGTATATGTTGAGATGGAATTGAAAAATTACATTGTTTCCAAGGGTGCTCCTTTAGCCTGAGCAAATTACTTTCTTTTCTTTTGATCCCTGGTTTTCTTTCCTAGCCTCCTGTCATTCTCCTCTATTTGAAGTTGAAGTTGTCTATAGAATTCAGCTTCATCTTCTTCATTGATATCTAACTTAGATTGCATATCCTTGAGAGTTTCATTACTGGCAATCTTTAGCTGATCTTCAATTCTGAAAAATCTTCTGACTCCTTTGTTGTCTCTGAACTCCATCAACCAATGAGGTGATTTGTGAATTGTAATTCCTCTTTCTTGAATGAGTAAAGTTCTAGGCAAAGCATTGGGCTCCCTCCAAGTTTTCCTTATGTTGGCAATCTTGTTGAGAATCTCAGTCTTGGCAGTCCTGGTAAAGCCAGAATCCCTTTGTATGGCTGAGTAGACTCTGATCAAGGTAGAGTAGCCTTCATTCAGAATTCTGTGAAGAGGCCATGTTCTTTCCCCAGCTCCTTTGTATTTGAACACTAGTCTTTCTGGTAGCTGTCTGTAGGCAGCTATTCCCCTTACATCCTCCAGCTCATCCAGATAGAGTTCAATGTCTGAAAATTCTTTTATGTCACAGATGTGAACATAATCATCTTTAGAGGTTTGAGGTTTAGGCTTAGGCTTCTGTGTGAATTTGATTGAGGCTTTAGAGGGTGTTAATTTGATTCTTCTTTTCTGCTTCTTTGATGGTGGAGAAGAGGTTAGGAAGGTGGGCAATTTGATGGTGTCCCAATCAATTGGTTCCTCCTTGGGAATGATTGTTTCACCATGAATGTTCATGAAGGGGTTAGGTACAATGGGTTCAGGAATAGAGGGTAGTGGTTTGGATATTGATTGGGTTTCTTCAGTCTTATCTACCTTCTTTCTCTTTGCATTGACCTTCTTTCTTTTCCCTTTCTGCCATTCTTCCTTACTTCTTTCCTCCATCTTAGTATCAACCATGTCCCCCATAGCTTCATCTTCACCTTTGTCTTCAATTTCTTTCTGTTCTTCAACCTGACTTGACTTTAGCTGTTTTTCAAGCTTTGCTTGTGCTCTTTTGTCAGCCTTTAGCTGTTTGGCTTCTTCCTTCAACCTTTTGGTTTCTTCCCTCTTGGCTATTGAGAATTTGGGATGTCCTTGCATCACACATATGCTCTTTCCCTCTCTAAAGATAATAGCCATGTTTCTCCTTACAGCCTCATCCATGGTCTCTTTGAGATATGCAATACTTCTACCTAAAAGCTTGTCCTCATCAGCTTTTGGAAGAGGAAAATCCATCTCTTTTAGAGGATTCTTTGTAGAGTCCTTATTGGATCTGTTGTTGGGCTTGAGAACCATAGGTTGCAGATCTTTGGAAGAAGTTTCTCCATCCTAATGCCTCCCTACTAGCTTGAGTTCCATAATAATTGATTCCACCTTTGTGCTATGCTTCACAGATTGTGATTGAGAAGTTGTAGAACCAAATATTAGTTGCATCTTTTCATCAATCTTCTTCCTTTGCTCTTTGACTTGCAATTCAGCTGCTGCTATCTGGATTAGATCAATTCCATCTAGCTTTCCTTTGACTTGAATAGTTGGAGAAGTTGTGATGACAGGAACTAGCACTTGAGAAATCTGAACTGTTGTAGATGGCTCTCCTTCCCCTTCCCTTTTATTCTCCCCCTTTTTGTTATCATCAAGGGTAGGGGTCAAGCCTTGTGCTTTTGCCAGCTGCATGAGTAGATTTGTTTGAGTTTGTTGATTCTGAAGAATGGTGACCATAGAGTCTTCAATGATTTAAACCCTATCTTCCAATCTGGCCAACCTCTTATCAGCATCAGATGCTTTCTTCAGTCTCCCCAACAAATCTTGCATAGAACCATAGGGTATAACTGAATCCAATTTCTCAGCATTGTAGGATTTCAGATCAGCAATGTCCTGCTTGAGCTCATCCACACTTAGATTTTGCTGGTAATGCTGCAACTGCAAGAGATGCAGAGATTCCAGATGAGCTTGAAGAATTGCCTTGGTACCAGCATCTTGAGTCTCCTGAAGGGCCTTCTGAATTGTCATGACTTGTCTAACCAAAGAGACACCAAACTCTCGTGGTGTTGATGGTTTTGCCCATGCCCATTCAGGAAGATCAGGAACAGAACTTGGGCCTGCTACTCCCCCTAAGTTCATGCTCTCATTCAAAAAATTAGAGTCATCATCATTAGAATTTACTCCAAATTCTTCAGATGGCTCACCAGCTTGAGAAGGCAGCCTGTTGACAGCAGCTTTGTCTCTGAGAAGAGATTCTGAAGTGTGTACAATGTGTAGTGTCTGTTCTGCCTCCACATTGCCCTGTGCAGCCAATAATTGATAGGCTGGAACAAGGTGAGTAAAAGTGTCAGCATCCAAGGAAATGTTATCAATGACAGCTTTGTAATGTTGCTGAAATTGTCTTTCCTTTTCTGCATCATCCACTTTCATTAACTCACTAGCAATGGCTGGATCCACCCTTATAGCTTCTGTACCTGCCTTTCTCTCAATTTCTCTCTGTTCTTGCATCAGGGGCTCCCCCTGGCTCACACACACCCTCACACCCTCACCCTCACCCTCTAAGGTGGCACTCCTCTCACTCACTTTTGCCATGCTGGAAGAAATAGCATGCATATGGTGACTCTCAACCTCTCCTTTTGCCTGGGAGCAACCCAGCCTCTCACTCAAAAGATCACTCCCTTCCCTCAAACCTAAAAGTGATTGTACAGTGGCCATGTCCTCTACAGTTGGAATTGTTTCTGGTAAGTGTGTAGAGACCATCAACGGATAGGGAATATCCGTTGAAGTGGAAACTGATGATATCAACGGATAACTGTTGTTAAGCTTATCCATTGAAGAACAACCACTTGTCAACGGATGAGAGATATCCGTTGAAGAAGGAAAAGATGGAGATATAGAAAGTGACATAATTGTTGAATCTGTGTGGATTGATTTTAAGTGTGGTGACACAGATTCTGTAACTACATCTGAAATAATTGGCTGATGATCCAACAAATCATCTAAAAGATGATGATCACGAGGTTTTGAGTGGGGCTCCTCCCTGAGTTTTAATGAGGGAGAATCAGGAATTGATGTGAATATCATATCCACATCCAGAGAGGGTGTTGGAGAGTTTGATGAATGGTGTGTTTCTATATTGAGAGAATGGGGCTGTGATTCCACATTTGCTGGAATCACATCAAGCTGAATTTGAGAAGGCACAGATACAGGTGGATGTATCTGTGCTGTGTGTGTCCCTTGTGTGGAAACTAGGGTCTTGGCCTTCTTCTTCCTTGAAAAGGCTTTAAATGGTGAATGTGTGGCTTCAGTATCCCTCCCTCTTTTGTTCTGTGTCCCTGGTTGGAGACTATTTTCAATAGTTACACCCTTTTGGGAGGATGCAACTAGGGATGTGTTGGACTCCTTTTGAACCACCACAGTCTTTTGAGAGACTGTGGCTTGGCTGGTTTGGGTACCACTCACCTCTCCCACCTTATCCTGGGGGGCTTTTTGATGTTCACCCCTCCCCTCACCACTCACACCCTGTTCACTCCCTTCAGGGTTTATGGTAGTTGTTACAACTGTTGTCTTTTGAGAAACAACAGAGGTAGGTTTCTTTGACTTGACTTTGGAAACTTTAGATTTGGTGGCTTTGGTAGGAGCCTGTTTGGACAAAGACACAGGTTCCATAGCCACACTAGAAGGCAAAGAAACATTGGGGTTAGAAATAGTAGGAGTTATAGAAGTATTTACCTCACTTACCTGTGGTGCATTTATGATTGGCAAGTATACCAATGGCACCTGGCTGTTGAGGTTCATTCTCAAAAGGTCTGCAAGGACCCTTTTCTCTTGTGCCCAGCATTTGAGTTTATTATTCTCATTGGATATAACCAAACCTTCAGCAACATGGTTAGCCAATAACATAAAGAATCTAGCATAGTAGATGTTATGTGGTCTATTAGCTTTGTTACCTAATCTGGAACCTAATTCTAGCATAACACAGTTGCTAAAATTAAAGTACCTATCAGAAACTAGCATATAGAGCATATTAACAAGAGATGAAGTGATAGCATCAAAATTGCTAATCTTCCCAGAGAAAACCTTAATAAAGGCATCTCCAAGAAAACTCCATATTTTCCTAAAGCCTTTCCTTCTAATACTACCTAAGCTAGCAGAATCAAAAGCATAGCCTATGGAATCTAGCATAGCAGAGACATCTTTATCAGTGTGTGGTGTCATGGCATTATTCTCAGGCAACTTAAAGCAAGATTGTATATCATCACAATTAATGCAATAGTCCTTACCTTTGAGAGAGAAGACAATAGTCATATCTGTGGAGTTGAACTCTGCAGTTGTCCAAATCTCCTCAATCACTTCACAGTAGATTGTTGGGGCTTCCAGCATTGCATAGCTTAGTTTGCAGTTCTTGATGAAGTCCATCATCTTGTGATAATCAGAATGGGCTTCATTCTTTTCAACCAAGGCTATGAAATTATTCTTTTCATAAACAAATCCTGTTTGAGACATAATTTTAACTACTGGTGCCATTGTTGTGAGTAGAGATTGTAGAGAAAAACTTGAGAATTTAGAGAGAAAGAGAATAAGAATTGCAAGAAAGCGTAAAGTGAGAATAAGAGTTCAATTGGGCTTTTATACTTTCTTGAATTAAAACGTAAATAAAATGATTAAATGATACTTTTAAGTAAGTTACAGCCATTCAAGAATAAATAAAACTGTAGAAATTCTGAAAACTACCTTAAATACAAATACATACAACACTGTATATCTGTATCAATGGTTGAGTAAAAGAATCAACGACTGTGACTCACTTATAGTAACTGACGTGACACTTCAACGGATAAGGGAAATAGTTATCCGTTGATGAACAACACCATTTTATCCGTTGAAGGATAAAATTACCAGAAATGTATTTGTCTTTCAACGGATAATGAACATCCGTTGATAGAACAATTTTGGCTTTCAACGGATAGAGAATATCCGTTGATAGGATAAGTCTTAATTAAAGCCAGCTTTGTTCTTGCAGCAAATTCATTTCAGGCTTCAAGACATATTATATAGATGACATAGATTATGAATAATTAAGCATACCTAACTCACTTACTAATCTTGTGAATGTTGATTCATCAAGTGGCTTGGTAAATATGTCTGCAATCTGCTTTTCACTTGGAAAAAAATGAAGTTCCACTGTACCTTTCATCACATGTTCCCTAATGAAGTGGTACTTGATATCAATGTGCTTGGTTCTTGAGTGCTGCACTGGATTTTCAGTAATGGCAATGGCACTTGTGTTGTCACAGAATATTGGAATTTTGTCAATAGTCAGACCATAGTCAAATAGTTGATTCCTCATCCATAGTATCTGTGAACAGCAACTACCAGCAGCAATGTACTCAGCTTCAGCTGTTGATGTATAAACAGAATTCTGCTTCTTGCTGAACCATGATACAAGCTTGTTCCCTAGAAATTGACAGGTGCCTGTTGTGTTTTTCCTGTCTATTTTGCAACCTGCATAATCTGCATCTGAGTAACCAATTAGATCAAAACCAGACTCTCTAGGGTACCAAATTCCTAGATTTGGAGTCCCCTTGAGATATCTGAAAATTCTTTTAATAGCCACTAAGTGAGATTCTTTAGGGTCAGCTTGAAATCTAGCAGAGAGACATGTAGAAAACATTATATCAAGTCTACTAGCAGTTAAATATAAAAGTGAGCCAACCATGCCTCTATAACTTGTAATATCCACAGACTTTTCAGCCTTGTTTAATTCAAGCTTAGTGGCAGTGGCCATGGGAGTTTTTGCAGGTGAACAATCCATTAAGTCAAACTTCTTTAAAAGATCATAAATATATTTAGTTTGACTAATGAAAATTCCACCACTAACTTGTTTAACTTGTAAACCAAGAAAGTAAGTTAGCTCTCCCATCATGCTCATTTCATATTTACTTTGCATTAATTTAGCAAACTTTTTACAAAGCTTATCATCTGTAGATCCAAATATAATATCATCTACATAAATTTGTACAAGTATCTTAGAGCCATTAACATTTCTAAAGAAGAGAGTTTTGTCAACAGTACCTCTTGTGAAGTGATTATCTAGAAGGAACTTTGACAAAGTCTCATACCAGGCTCTAGGTGCTTGCTTTAGTCCATAGAGTGCTTTCAACAGATAATACACATAGTCTGGAAAATTTGGATCTTCAAAACCTGGAGGTTGGCTTATATAAACTTCTTCCTCCAATTCCCCATTTAGAAATGCACTCTTGACATCCATTTGATAGACTTTGAAATTGGCATTAGCTGCATAGGCTAGAAAGATTCTGATGGCTTCAAGTCTGGCAACTGGAGCAAATGTTTCATCAAAATCTATTCCCTCTTGTTGAGAATAGCCTTTAGCAACCAATATGGCTTTATTCCTTATGACAATGCCATTTTCATCCATCTTGTTTCTGAATACCCATTTTGTGTCAATAGAACTCTTGTTCTTTGGCTTGGGTACCAGCTTCCATACTTTGTTCCTCTCAAATTGGTTTAGCTCCTCTTGCATTGCTAAAATCCAATCTGGATCCAATAGAGCTTCTTCCACTCTCTTAGGTTCCTCCTGTGATAGAAAGCTACTATACAGACATTCATCTTGAGTAGCCCTTCTAGTTTGTACTTTTGATGTAGCATCACCAATGATCAGTTCAAAAGGGTGATTCTTGGTCCATTTCCTTTGAGGTGGTAGATTAGCCCTTGATGAGGTTGCCTCAGTATTGTCATGATGTGAGATAGAATGTTGATTTGTTGAAACTCCCCCTGAGTTGCTGATCGTTTGAAAGGAATTGGGAGCTCTATCAACTGATGAAGTGAATTGATTATCCGTTGACAGACTGTGATCAACGGATGCTTCATTATGAACTTCAACGGATGATGCACTTTATCTTTCAACGGATGCTGCATTGCTTCTTTCAACGGAAGCTGAATTATGACTTTCAACGGATGCAGCATTCTATGCATTATCCAAAGGCAGCTTCTAAATTCTTCTTGAGATGCCTTCTTCATCATTCTCATCTTCACTATCATCACAGTATATCTCAATGTTGTCAAATTTGAGTCCTTCATGATGTCCCTCATCTATTAGTCCATCAATCTTTTTATCATCAAACACAACATGTACAGATTCCATAACAATGTTGGTTCTTAGATTGTAGACCCTATATGATTTTCCAGCAGAATAACCAACAAATATTCCTTCATCAGCCTTTGCATCAAACTTCCCTTTGTGATCAGATTGATTCCTTAAGATGTAGCATTTGCAACCAAAGACATGTAGAAAGTTTAAAGTTGGTTTTCTTCTCTTGAATAATTGATAGGGAGTCATGCATTTTTCCTGATTAATTAGAGAAATATTCTGAGTGTAACATGCACAGTTAACAGCCTCAGCCCAAAAATAAGTTGGGAGTTTTGACACTTCAAGCATTGTCCTTGCAGCTTCAATTAGTGATCTGTTCTTCCTTTCCACCACACCATTTTGTTGTGGAGTTCTTGGAGCTGAGAACTCATGCATGATCCCACTTTCTTCACAGAACAACTTCATGGTTGAATTCTTGAACTCAGTTCAATTGTCACTCCTAATATTCCTTACTTTGAAATCAGGATGATTGTTGACTTGCTTGATATGATTGATGATGATTTCACTAGCTTCATCCTTTGATCCAAGAAAATAAACCCATGAAAACTTTAAGAAATCATCTACAATCACTAGGCAGTATCTTTTCCTTGAAATTGACAATATATTGACTGGTCCAAAAAGATCCATGTGTAGAAGTTGTAGTGGTTCATCAATTGCAGATTGAAGCTTCTTACTGAATGATACTTTCTTTTGCTTTCCTTTCTGACAAGCATCACACAGTCCATCCCTTGTGAATTCCACTAGAGGCATTCCTCTAACTAAGTCCTTTTTGACTAGATCATTCATTGTCTTGAAATTCAAATGGGACAGCTTCTTGTGCCATAGCCAACTTTCAACTGGACTTGCTTTGCTGAGAAGACAAGTAATGGATTCTGTATCTGTAGAGTTGAAATCAGCTAAGTACACATTCCCTTTTCTAACTCCAGTTAGAACCACTTTATTGTCCTTTTTACTTGTGACAATACAGGCTTCAGAATTGAAGGAAACAGTATTCCCTCTGTCACATAGTTGACTGATGCTCAATAAATTGTGTTTGAGACCATCAACCAATGCAACTTCATCAATGATGACATTTTTTTTTTGAAATCAAGCCATATCCCATAGTGAATCCTTTGCTGTCATCTCCAAAGGTTATGCTAGGGCCAGCTCTCTCCTTAAATACTGTGAGCAGGGTGAAATCTCCTGTCATGTGTCTTGAACAACCACTGTCCAAGTACCATAGATTCCTTCTTTATCCCCGCACACAACAAAATCAATCAAGTTGATTTTGGTACCCAAGTTTCCTTGGGTCCAGCCTTGTTAGTCTTTTTCCTAAACTTCATTCCTCCTGCATCTTTTGACTTAGGTAACTTTGGGTCAACCTTGGTCTCAGATGTGGTTGGTTGAAGTGTAGGGTTAGTCACAGAATCATTTAACACATTTGATTGAATTTGATAAGGCATAGGTTGTGCAAACATGTTATTCCACATAGGCATATTGTATGGCATTTGAGGCATACTAAATGCAGTAAAATAAGGATTGTTAATATATGGCATGTTTACAAATTGTGCATGGGGATTCTGGTGAGACATAACAGGCATAGCATGCAGAGGTGACATAAACATGTTAGGCATGGAGGGATTTGAAGGCATAGGAGCATTTTTAACAGATTTGCAATTATCAGATAGGTGATTAACACTTTTACAATGCACACAGCTTTTTCTAGGAGCATACCTATCAGGTGTGTAATTGTTATATTTGTTAATCCCTACCTTCCCATTTCTTTTAGATTTTCTTTTAGTTTCCTTCTTATCCTCAACCAACTTAAGCCTATCTTTTAGCTGATCTAAAGTCATGTGTCCTATATTCACCTTACTGACATCTCTGGATGTGCTAGCTCCTTCTTTGACAAAGTTCTTGAGAGTTGAATCATTCTTTTTATTGAGATTTTTATTTTTAAAAGAACTTGCCTGTTTTAATTGACGAGCCTTCAACGGATGCTCCTTTTCTTCTTTCAACGGATAACTTTCATCATCCGTTGATTCCACATCCGTTAACAATCCATCAATTAATTCAAACTCCTTCTTGTTTTTCTTCCAGGCATCCTCACAGAATGATTCAATTCCATGAACCTTTGCAATTTGAACACTAACATCCCTAGATGTTTTCCAGGCCTTGATTACCTCTTGCTCACTTTCTAACTGTGTAGAAAGAATTTCTACTTTCTTAACAGCTTCTGCTAGTTCACTCTCAACAGTCAAGCATTTAGGTTTTATCTTTTCAAGCTCAATTACCTGATCCTCTAACACAGCATTCCTATCACTTAAAAACACATTATTCTCCTTGATCCTAGTGTTTTCTTTTGCTAGTGATTTAAGGGAAATACACAAATGATATAATTCATTGGTTATATCATTTATGGCTTCATTGCATTCATGTTTAGAAAGCTGAGAGAGATCAGTAGTAATTACCTGGTTCCTTGATGAACTAGTTTCATTTTCATCAGAATTAGCCATCAGGGCTAGGTTGACATATTCAACATCATCATCTTCATTTACCCCATCTGATGCCCAATCATCTTGAGTGAGAAAAGCTCTTTCCTTTTATTTGAGCAAATCAAAATACTTCTTTTTGTAATCAACTTGCTCAAATTTCTTTTTCTCATAATTTGGCTTCCTACACTCACTTGCAAAGTGTCCACTAATGCCACAATTGTAACATTTGAACTTTGATTTGTCCACCATGTTTTTGTTTGGCTTAGTGAACTTTGTGTTTTTCCTGAACTTCATTTTTGCAAACCTCTTGGACAGAAAGGCCAAATGTTCTTCAATATCATCAGATTCATCCTGACTGGAATTGTCTTCATCCTCAGCAACTTGCTCTTTACCCTTGCTTGATTCTGATTTGCTTGTGCCAATTTTGAGACTTGGCATTGTCTTCTCCTCATTCCTGGCTTCCATCTTCTCACTGTCAGCTACAAGAGCAACTGTTCCTCCTTTTCTCTTTCCCTTTTCCAACAGCTCATCCTGCTCTATTTCAAGTTAATAAGTCTTCAGAATTCCATATAATCTTTCAAGTGTGAAGTTCTTATAATCTTGAGAATTTCTCAAAGAGACAGTCATGGGCTTCCATTCCTTTGGCAGAGACCTAAGAAATTTTAAGTTGGAATCCTTGACTTGGTACACTCTACCATACAGCTTCAATTCATTCAACAGTTTCTGAAACCTGTTGAAGGTATCATTTAATGATTCACCTTCTTCAAAGTGAAAATATTCATACTGTTGAATAAGAAGCTGCATCTTGTTCTCTCTGACCTGCTCAGTACCTTCACAGATGATTTGTACAGTATCCCAAACTTCCTTTACAGTTTGGCTATTGATGACATTGTCAAACATATCTTGATCTAAGCCATTAAACAAAATGTTCATGGCTCTCTTATCCTTGCGGATTTCTTCCATGTCTTCAATAGTCCATTCTGCTTTTGGCTTGGGAATGGACTGTCCAACAGCAACTGTTGCAGTAGCAGCTGTGGCTACTTTGTGAGGGATGTGAGGACCATTTTCAATACAGTTGATGTAGCTTTCATCTTGAGAAAGAAGATGTAAATGCATCTTCACTTTCCAGTGATGATAATTATCTTTTTCCAGGACTGGGATCTTTACACCAATATCCTTCCTACTCATGATGGTAGCAGAAGGATTCTTCTATGCACTCATGATGTTAGCAGAATAGATCTTTAAACTCTTTGTATGTTAAGAGCTTGCTCTGATACCAATTGTTATTCCCAGTGGACTAACAATGAGATTTACAGAAGGGGGGTTGAATGTAAATCTCAAAACTTTTTCAAGTTTTGAGCAGTTTGTAAGGCTAAGTGTTTGAGTGATCAAATGTGTGTGAATTGCTTGAAGCTGATGCAGACAGATATATATTCAAACACAAATGTAATGAGCACAAAGAACTTAAAAACATTTATGGGGGATTTGTTGTTCCACCAGAGATGTGTTATTTCAGAAAATCTGTGATTTAAAGAATTAAATCACAGCTGCTTCCTAGTACAAACTAGATGATTTTCTCTTTTGATATTTCTAAACAGCTCAGGAAAATTCATTTCTAATTACTAGCTGCTACTTGGTTTATATATCACCAAGTTTACAAGTGAAGACAAACTATAAAAATACAATTGAAAAGATTCTTCACATGTTTCTTCTTCATTTCTCTATCCAATGCAATCTAGGATAATCTGTAAATCTTTGAATACTTCCTTGTTTGCATCAGAATGGAAATGCTGCATTTTCTTGATTCCTCCTAGAGGCTTCCACATTCCAGTATGTCTCTGTCAACCCATGTGCCTCTGTCAACTTGTGAATTGTCACTATCAACTGCTAATGAACTAAGCATCCGTTGAAGCTTTCATCCGTTGATGCCTTATCCGTTGAGGCTTTATCCGTTGAAGCTTTATCCGTTGATGCATTATTAGTTGAAGTCTTTATCCGTTGAAGCACTTATCCATTGATGGATATTATCCGTTAAAGCATTAGAGACATCCGTTGAAGCTTTGTTTCTTATCCGTTGAAGGTCTTCAATATCCGTTGACACTTCTTCACTTATACAAAATTACAAGGCATGAAATATTTACAATTAGCCCTCCTATTTGTACATCCATTAGTAGTCAACATGACTGATTATTTCCTAATAACATCTAAGAATTACAGCTTGAAACCAGAGAGTGAAATGTGCTACAATACTAAAGTTATTGCTAAGTAAAGCTACTCCTTCAACGGATAGCCAAGATGGTCTTATCCGTTGAGGCTACAAACACTAGATTTCTACTTAAGTGTTTTGCTTAACTTATCATCAAACTAATACACGTATTCCTAACAATCTTGAAATTTAAATGGGACAGCTTCTTGTGCCATAGCCAACTTTCATCTTGACTTGCTTTGCTGAAAAGACAAGTGATTGATTCTGCATCTGTAGAGTTAAAATCAGCCAAGTACACATTCCCTTTTCTAACTCCAGTTAGAACCACTTTGTTATCCTTCTTACTGGTAACAACATAGGCTTCAGATTTGAAGGAAACAGTATTTCCTCTGTCACATAGTTGACTAATGCTCAATATATTGTGTTTGAGACCATCAACTAGTGCAACTTCATGAATGATGACATTTTCCTTTGAAATCAAGCCATATCCCATAGTGAACCCTTTGCTGTCATCTCCAAAGGTTATGCTAGGGCCAGCTCTCTCCTTGAACTCTGTGAGCATGATGAAATCTCATGTCATGTGCCTTGAACAACCACTGTCCAAGTACCATAGATTCCTTCTTTTTCCCTGCACACAACAAAATCAAATCAAGTTGATTTTGGTACCCAAGTTTCCTCGGGTCCAGCTTTTTTAGTCTTTTTCCTAGACTTCACACTTCCCGCACCTTTTGACTTAGGTAACTTTGAGTCAACCTTGGTCTCAGATGTAGTTAGTTGAAGTGTAAGGTTAGTCACAGAATCATTTAGCACATTTGGTTGAATTTGATAAGGCATAGATTGTGCAAACATGTTATTCCACATAGGCATGTTGTATGGCATTTGAGGCATACTAAATGCAGCAAAATAAGGATTATTAACATATGGCACGTTTGCAAAATGTGCATGAGGATTTTGTTGAGACAAAACAGGCATAGTATGCAGTGGTGACATAGACATGTTAGGCATGGAAGAAGATAAAGGCATGGGAGCATTCTTTACAGATTTGCAGTTAGCAGATAGATGATTAACACTACTATAATGCACACAACTTTTTATAGGAGCATACTTATCAGGTGTGTAGTTGTTGTGTTTGTTAATCCCTACCTTCCCATTTCTATTGGATTTTCTTTTAGTTTCCTTTTTATCCTTAACCAACTTACGCCTATTCTTCAATTGATCTAGTCATATGTCCTATATTCACCTTACTAGCATCTTTGGATGTGCTAGCTTCTTCTTTGACAAAGTTCTTGGAAGTTGAACCAAACTTCTTACTGAGATTTTTCAAATTATCCTTTTTAGAATCATTTGCCTGTTTCAACTGATCAGCCTGCAATGGATTCTCCTTTTCTTCCTTCAACGGATGACTTTCATCATCCGTTGATTCCATATCCGTTGACAGTGCGTCAATCAATTCCATTTCCTTTTTGTTTTTCTTCCAGGCATTCTCACAGAAGGATTCAATTCCTTGAACTTTGGCAATTTGAGCACTAACATTCCTAGATGTTTTCAAGGCCTTAATTACCTCTTGCTCACGTTCTAGTTGTTTATAAAGAATTTCTACTTTCTTAACAGACTCTTCTAGTTCACTCTCAACAGATAAGCATTTGATTTTAATCTTTTCAAACTCAATTACCTTACCCTCTAACATAGCATTCCTATCACTTAAAAACAGATACTTCTCTTTAATTCTCATGTTCTCTTTAGTCAGTGATTTAAGCGAAACACGTAAATGATACAATTCATTACACATATCATTTATAGATTCATTGCATTCATCTTTAGAAAGCTGAGAGAGGTCAGTAGTGATTACCCGGTTGCTTGATGAACTAGTTTCATTCTCATCAGAATTAGCCATCAGGGCTAAGTTGACATACTCCATATCATCATCTTCATTGGCTCCATCAGCTGCCCAGTCATTTTCCTGAGTCAGAAAAGCCCTTTCCTTTTGTTTGAGCAATTCAAAATATTTCTTTTTGTAATCCACTTGCTCAAATTTCTTCTTTTCAGAAGTTGGCTTTCTGCACTCACTTGCAAAGTGTCCACTTGTGCCACAGTTATAACACTTGAACTTAGACTTGTCCATCATGTTCTTGTTTGGCTTAGTGGCTCTAGTGTTTTTCTTGAATTTCATCTTTGCAAATCTTTTGGACAGGAAGGCCAGATGTTCATCAACATCATCAGAGTCATCTTGACTGGAATTGTCTTCAACTTCAGCTACTTGCTCCTTTCCCTTGCTTGATTCTGATTTGCTTGTCCAATTTTGAGACTTGGCATTATCTTTTCTTTATTCATGGCTTCAATTCTCTCATTTTCAGCTACAAGTGCAACTGATCCACCTTTTTTCTTTCCCTTCTCCAACAGCTCATCTTGCTCCATCTCAAGTTCATAGGTCTTCAAAATTCCATATAATCTTTCAAGTGTGAAGTCCTTATAATCTTGAGAATTCCTTAGTGAAACAGTCATAGGCTTCCATTCCTTTGGTAGAGACCTTAGAAATTTTAAGTTGGAGTCCTTGACTTGGTACACTCTGCCATATAGCTTCAATCCATTCAACAGTTTCTGAAATCTATTGAAAGTATCATTCAATGATTCTCCTTCTTCAAAACAAAAATATTCATATTGTTGAATGAGAAGCTGCATTTTGTTTTTTCTAACTTGCTCAGTGCCTTCACAGATAAGTTGTATAGTATCCCAAATTTCCTTAGCAGAGAGGCTGTTAATGATATTATCAAACATATCTTTGTCTAGGCCATTGTATAAAAGTTCATGGCCTTCTTGTCCTTGTGAACCTCTTCAATATCTTCAGGAGTCCATTCTGCTCTTGGCTTGGGAATAGACTATCCAACAGCAATTGTGGCAGTAGCAGCTGTGGCCAGTTTATGAGGGATGTGAGGACCATTCTCAATGCAGTTTATGTAGCTTTCATCTTGAGGGAGAAGATGTAGATGCATCTTCACTTTCCAGTGATGATAATTATCTCTTTCCAGGATTGGAATCTTCATTCCAATATCCTTCTTACTCATGATGTTAGTAGAATAGATCTTTAAACTCTTTGTATGTTAAGAGCTTGCTCTGACACCAATTGTTATTCCCAAGGAACTAACAATGAGATTTACGGAAGGGGGGTTGAATGTAAATCTCAAAACTTTTTCAAGTTTTGAGCAGTTTCAAAAGCTAAGTGTATGATAAACAGATGTGTGTGAATTGCTTTAAGCAAGTGCAGATAGATGTATATTCAAAACACAAATGTAAAGAACACAAAGGCTTTAAAAACTTTTCTGGTGGATTTGTTGTTCCACCAGAGATGTGTATTTCAGAAAATCTGTGATACAAAGAATTGTTCACAGCTGCTTCCTAGTACAAACTAGATGATTTTCTCTCTGAATTTTTCTAAACATCTCTTGAAAATTCACAGCTAATTACTAGCTACAACTTGGTTTATATATCACCAAGTTTTTCAAGTGAAGACAAAGATAAAATACAATTATAATATAGTCCTTCACATGTTTCTTCTTCATTTCTCTATCCAATGCAATCTAAGATAATCTGTGAATCTTTGAATACTTCCTTGTTTGCACCAGAATGGAAATGCTGCTTTTTCTTGATTCCTCCAAGAGGCTACCACATTCCAATTGTCTCTGTCAACCCATGTGCCTCTGTCAGCTTATGAATTGTCACTATCAACTGCTATGGAACTGAGCATCTATTGAAGCTTTCATCCGTTGGAGGTTTTATCCGTTGATGTTCTTATCCGTTGAAGCTTTAGCAGTTGAAGCTTTATCCATTGATGCACTCATCCGTTGATGGATGTTATCCGTTGAAGCTTTAGAGACATCCGTTGAGGCTTTATTTCTCATCTGTTGAAGGTCTTTAATTTATCAGTTGATACTACTTCATTCATACAAAATTACAAGGCATGCAATATCTACAATTAGCCCTCCTATTTGCATATCCACTAGTAGTCAACATGACTCATAATTTCCTACAACTTCTAAAAATTATAACTCATTTACAAAGACTGAAATGTGCTACAATACTAAACTTATTTCTAAGTAAAGCTACTCCATCAACAGATAGCCAAAGTGGTCTTATCCGTTGAGGCTACAAACACTAGATTTCTACTTAAGTGTTTTGTTTAACTTATCATCAAACTAATACACATATATTCATAACAATCTTCTAATTGATATGGAATATAATTTTGTCTCCTAAAATATATCAATCAGATATTATCTTCTACAAGTCTTCTAGTCTTCTAACTCTTCATGCATATCTTCTATTGTTTTAGTCACGATCTTTTCCTGTTAATCAGCTGCTTTCCTTATTTGAAGTATCCACACTTAAGTCCTGATATAAATCCTGACGTCCTTAAGTTCTGATATAAGTTCTGACTTCATTAAGTTCTGATTTCCAGTAAGTCTTGATATTAAGTTCTGAAAACTAAACACAGCAGATTAGACATGACATCACAAATATATCTAACAAATTAAGTATAGATAATTGTGATATTTTTCTGGTAATTTTTGGATTGTTATATGATTTTATAATGATTTATGAATTTATTAATTATTTTCTGAGTATTTATAAAACTATTTTATAAAGCCGGGAATCGTCCAACTTCAACTGTTTTGCGTTTTTACAACCCGAAACTCTTCGTAAAACTCCTTTTTAACCTAATCTGGTAATTCTGGACATTTTCTGTGTTTTAATTTTTTCGATCCGGAGTACGGTTTGACCCGTACGAGTCCCGGCATAAAATTTTCGATACGTTATTCATTTCGGTAGATCAATAAAACCCGTATTCTCGAGAGACGTGCTATTTTTTTCATTATTTTCTCATATGGTATTTTATAAGAAGCTCGGTTTTGATAATTATCCAAATATGCTATTAAATTGTATCTTTTTATAGTTACTTAGCGGCTAAGTAATCTATTTTCGGATCCGATATGATCCAAATGATACTTGTTACGTGTTTAAGATGCATTTATATGAATCGATCCATAATTTGGACGTGTGTTTATTTGCGTTACTTGTTTCATCTCGTTTTATATGTGTTGAATGTATTTTATGTGTTTTCGAGGTTTTCTGTTAATTTAGGGATCATTTCAGTTTTTCAAAAATAAACGGACCGGGACACCACCGGGACGTCAAACCCCACAAAATCCGTGTTTTTATTTTTATAAAATTATACATATTTCAAATACCAAGAATTCTGCATTTTTGAATTATTCACAATTTTTGGGGAATTTTGATACGAATTTTATATTTTACTGTTTTTAAAATTATTCCCCATAATTATATTTTTTGGACCTAATTATTTTAATTAGGGGAATAAAAACACCCTTAATTAATTTTTGGGGATATAATTTTCTGTAAGTATAAATAGTTGCAGAATTTTTATTTTATTCATTTTATTTATTAAAAATTCAGAAAATAGAAACAAAACCCAAGAACACATTTTGGGGGTGAAATTTCTTGTCCAACCTTTGATTGATGATTGTGGGCAAACCAGGAAACCAAATCAAACGCTCTATATACCAAATTGATCCTTGTTTCAAGCTCTTTCTAACCATACCAATTTCAGCATCTGAGGTTAGGTATTGAAGAAAATCGATTTTCTTGTTCTTGGGCATGAATTCGTTTTTGAGATATGATGATGATTGAATGATTTTGGGTTTATAAATAGCTTTAAAATGTTTATTGGAGTCGATTTACATGTTTACTTTAGTTGTTTAAGTCCCGGATGTATATCAACGAGTTCTTGTTTTTTTAGTTTTTAATTTCGAATATTTGATTAATCTTGAGGTTCTTGATGATTTTTGGTGATTAGAATAGTTTTCAATTGATCCAAGCTTTATTTTGGTACTGGAATCATGATTTTGGTTGAGTAATTGTCGGAATCAGTTTTTGGCCGGACTATTCCCTAGTTTGCTTCATTTTGATCGGAATCGGGGGGAAATGATCACGTTTTGATGGTATTTTTGGTCCGGGTGTAATTTTTGGGTTGTTTTGGCTTCAAAATCGAGTTCAGAATCGTGTTTTGGAGGGTTTTGGGGCACAACCGGAGTCCGGGAAGTGGCCGGACCTCTCGGCCAGAATCTGGAAATTCCAGAAACCGGCGAGATGCCGGTCGTCTTCCCTGTGGTTCCGGCGAAGTTCCCCCATGTTCCGCCCTTGAATCCAAAATCATTTCCCCTGTTTGAATAACAACTGTTTCTGGTTATTTCCTTTTATTATTAATGCAAAATTCTTTTTCTTGTTTTCAAAACCCATTTACTTTAATTTTAAAAATCGATTACTTATTATTTATAATTCAAAAAAAAATTCTTAATTATTTTAAATTCTAAAAATTATTTCTTTTATTAATTTAAAAAATCCATATTTATTTTAATTATTTATAATTTATTTTAATTGATTATTTATAAATTTAATTAGTTGATTAATTCATTTAATCAATTAATTTTATTTATAAATAGTTAAATAAAATAGGATTATTTATAATTAATTTAAATGATTCCTAAAAATTGTTTTTAAGTTTTTAAAAATTATATTTTGGTATTTAAAAAAATCAATTAATATTATTATTAATTGATTTATTCCTAATTATTCGTATTTTATTCGTAGAAAATAAACCGTTCGTCCGTTTAATACGAAACGAACGCATACAGACTCAAAAAAATCCTTTTTGTTTCGAAAGGTCGCTTGTTTTACAATTTAATTCTGAGTTGCGTATTGATCAAAAAGTCGTATTTTGACCTGATTTCAGTTTTTAACGTACCTAGTCGAATCTTTTGATGAACCGAGTCATATGTGATATACATTATATGATACGTGGATTATGTGCTTATGTGTTATATGAGTTACGTGTGTGAGTGGGTCAATGGTCTTGTGTTTGACTGTCTTCTTTATATGCGGGCTATCGTATGGGTAGACAATAGGATTTTGACGCACAGTTCATTGGGATATTATTGTTTAGATGATTAAAAGGTTATGTTCTAATTATAGATATGAGTCTTTCAAGATGATCATGATCAGATGGAATGGTACTGAATATCTAGCTTCTAACAATCACAGGGGCAGCATATCAGTGAGTTTTCAAAATGGAAGGACAACGAGGTCATGAGATGCCAGACTAAGATAAGTGTATTATTGCGAGTGTGACTAACTGCTAAAAACCCAAAGGCAAGTATCCCTATAATCACTTATTGTTCAAGTGATATTTATTTTAAATCTTCTTATGCAAGTATTGCTTTCCCTATTCTCAGTTCAGAATAGGTAAATGTTTATATATCGCCGAATTAAATGTTTATTATGCAAATACTCTTACGTTATTCTATGTTCAAAATAGCTAAGTGATTTTACTTATCAAATGAATGGATTTATAAATGTTTTGGGTTTTGAGAAAAATGAGTTGGTTTTGCGAGTATTCCTGCCCAAGTAAATGGGGAAATAAAATTATTTTAGGTGTCAATTATTATGACCCCTTTTCAATAAAAGGTTTTAAGATTGGATCAATGCATTATTTATGTCCTAAATAACTTTAGTCTAGTATATTCAGTGTCCCGGTTGATTTGATGACTAAAATGATTATAAGTTCATTGATGATCTTAAAAACATGTTGTGTGTATTTCATAAATCCGTATGTTTTTTTAATGATGAAATAGCCTAGTAAGATGAACCTAGTGAGTTGAATATAGTTGTATAACAATGCTTTATGAGATTAATAAGTTCTTGGATTGATATTTTAATACAAACATATACAAGCCCTCACAATAGGACCTGGCAGAAAAGCCTTGAGCTATTCTGTATCTAGATCACCATTGTGATAAACGACCACATTGTTCTTTTGATTACCTGATTAAACTTTGTATAACAATAGTTATATGCATTTGTGATATATGTGTTATAAAAAGTGTATTACTTGATTTATTGATACAACTAATGTGCATCACCTTTTTATATTACTTCAACTGATGTGAATATCATTAAATGATATGTACTAAAACACTATTCACTTATAGGCTTTAACTCATAGATCTACCTTGAACTGATCTCATCTGTCTTGGTTGATTTAACACATGTCTGTTCTTGACCAGTACCTTCTTTTAAAAACAAATGGATATTCTTGTCCTCATTCTCTGTCAAGTACAATATGCATGCATAATCCGGATTACATCTTACCTATGCTTGTACCTTTTCAAAAAAAACTAACAAAAGGCCTAGTTGTCCCCTGCACAAATTTCAAAACCCTAAATCTTTAAATATTTCTCAGACCTAGGACTACTTGTGTATTTTAACTTGGCTGTGCTCTTGATATCTTGTAATCAATGTATTTTGGTATCATAAATAAGAACTTTTCAAAAATTCTTAACTGATCCATAAATATATTAGTTGCATTCATACACATAACACCCAAGTTTTACATCATTAAATTTCTAAAAATCATTGGGGATTAAATGACCATCTTCATAAATGATTCTGTGTAGTTTGCACTACTTGCTCTAATATGTATAAACTAATTCAAGTAGGGTCAGCTACTGTCTGCATTACATCATCTCATATAGCTGCAACATTTAGTCCTCATGCACTCTACATTTTGGACTTATGCATACACAACCATGCTTGCTGCATCAATAGTTAATAAACTGTACTGTTCATAAATAGTAAAATATTTAAGAAGTATTTGGACAAATTTGTCGTGGTATTTATTGATGACATCCTTATTTATTCTAAGTCGGAAGAAGAACATAAGCAGCACCTCTGGATAGCCTTGGAGATACTCCGACAAGAGAAGTTGTATGCCAAGTTCACCAAATGTGAGTTTTGGTTAAAGGAAGTTCAATTTTTGGGGCATGTTATTGGAAATGAGGGATTTAAAGTGGATCCGGCAAAGATTGAGGCATTTATGAGTTGGGAAAGGCCAAAGACACCTACGGAAGTGTGAAGTTTTCTAGGATTGGCCGGATACTATAGAAGATTCGTCAAGGATTTCTCGAAGATCGCCACGCCATTGACCAAGTTAACTAGAAAGAATCAAAAGTTTGAATGGAGTGCAGAATGTGAAGATAGCTTTCAAGAGTTAAAGCAGAAGTTGGTAACAGCTCCGGTGTTGGTACTTCCAGATGATCAAGGGAATTTTGTAATATTCAGCGACGCTTCACATAAGGGTTTGGGTTGTGTGTTGATGCAACACAGTAAAGTGATCGCATATGCGTCAAGACAGTTGAAGCTGCATGAGTTAAAGTACCCGACGCATGACTTGGAACTAGCCGCCATAGTGTTCGCACTCAAGATCTGGAGACATTACCTCTATGGAGAGAAGTGTGAAATCTACACGGATCATAAGAGTTTAAAGTACATTTTTACTCAGAAAGAGCTCAATATAAGGCAGAGGAGATGGCTGGAACTGATCAAGGACTATGACTGCTCGATAAATTACCATCCTGGAAAGGCGAACGTAGTGGCCGATGCTCTGAGTAGGAAGGAGAGATTGAATATGATGATAACATCAAAAGAGTTATCTAAAGAAATCGAAAAATTGGAATTGGAACTTTGTGCTTATGGAAAAGTTGAGGAAGTTTGTCGTGCAATGACCTTTCAGCCAACACTAGTGGAAAAGATAAAGAAGTGTCAAGAAGAAGTAATGGAGAAAGAGAAGAAACAGTTATCTGGAGAGGAGATTGATACTCAAAGGGATGAGCAGGGGATACTAAGGTTTTCATCCAGAATATGGATTCCCCATGTACCTGAATTAAAGAATGAGATCCTCCATGAAGCCCACAATTCGAAATTTTCAATCCATCCGGGAAGCACCAAGATGTATCGAGACTTAAAGAAGAACTTTTGGTGGCCAAATATGAAGCGAGACGTGGCAGAATGGGTTGCGAAGTGCTATACTTGTCAGAAAGTAAAGGCAGAACATCAACGACCAAGCGGATTAATTCAGCCCCTGAAGATTCCAGAATGGAAATGGGAAAATATCGCTATGGACTTTATAGTAGGACTACCGCGAACGAAATCCGGACATGACGCAATATGGGTTATAGTTGATCGTCTTACGAAATCGGCGCATTTCCTTCCAATAAACGAGAAGTCGTCATTGGACAAGTTGGTTCATCTGTATGTGCGCGAAATCGTACTAAGGCATGGAGTACCCGTATCAATAGTTTCAGACAGAGATTCCCGATTTAACTCGAGATTCTGGAAGCAATTTCAGGAATGTCTTGGCACGAAGTTGAATATGAGCACGGCGTACCACCCGCAGACTGATGGCCAGAGTGAAAGGACAATTCAAACAATTGAAGATATGTTGCGCAGTTGTGCAATCGATTTTGCAGGAAGTTGGGACGACCATTTGCCGTTGATTGAGTTCTCTTACAACAACAGCTAGCATTCCAGTATCAGCATGCCACCATACGAAGCTTTGTACGGGCGAAAATGTAGATCACCAACAAGTTGGGATGAAGTGGGAGAAGGAAGAATTCTCGGCTCGGATTCGGTACAACAGTTGCATGACTCGGTCAAGTTAATTCAGAAAAGGTTGCTTGCTGCTCAAGATAGACAGAGGAAGTATGCGGATCCAGCGCGTAAGGACGTTCAATTCCAAATTGGCAAAGCTGTGTTGCTGAAGGTGTCACCTAGAAAAGGGTTGATAAGATTTGGCAAGAAAGGGAAGTTAGCACCTAGATACATAGGTCCTTTTGAGATTTTGAGTCAAGTAGGAAAGGTGGCCTACGAGTTGGCCTTGCCACCTCAGTATCGGCATGTGCATAATATGTTCCATGTGTCGTTACTTAAGAAGTACAATCCAGACGCTAGCCATGTGATAGAATATGAACCTGTAGAAATTCAGGCAGACCTGTCATTTGTGGAGCAACCGGTTAAAATACTCGACTGGCAAGTAAAGAGTCTTAGAAATAAATCAGTAAAGTTAGTAAAAGTACTTTGGAGGAACCCAAAGGTCGAAGAGTCGACTTGGGAGTTAGAGTCTGATATGCGTTCCCGGCATCCTCATCTTTTCTCTTAGATTCTGGGGACAGAATCCCTTAAGGGGGAGAGGATGTTACGACCGGCATTTTATGTAATATTATTTGTGGATTGAGTACAATATTAAAGTCAAATAAAAATATATTCAATGATTGTACGCTAGTGTGAGTGAAAATTTCTGCATTATAAATTTGCTTTGTGTAGTATATGATTTTTCAAAGCAAGAGTTTATTTAATTTAATTATTTCTGATATATAAGGAATATTCTAAGCTTTGGAAAAATTTTCTTTTAAAAGGTATTTTGTTCACAAATTTTGAAAATGATTTTATAAAGTCTCTAAAAATCCAAGTTATTTTATGATATAAATTTTATAATTTTTGAACTTGTATTTTATTTTATAAAAATAAATCTTTATAAATTTTATTTGTTATAATTAGCAAATTACGTGGCTACCCTTGCATGCAAATACTCTTCCAATTCAACTTAGGGGCAAGGAAGACATTTCCAACCCCACTCACTTTCATTTTACTAACCAAATTACCCCTTTACCCTTGCATGCAAATCTACCTAACTATAATTGGAAGGTTACTCTTGTAAAATCTCAAATCCACTCACTTTTGGCCAAATAAAAACCAAACTAACATGATTATTACTCCACATTCACCCCACCATTTCCACACTCCTCCTTTCCTCCCCCTCCTCTCGGTTTTTCCCCCTCCCCTCTCGGCAATTCCCAAAAAACCGAGCCCCCATCCCCTTCTTTCTTCATTTCTCACTCAAATAATCATCCTATTATCAAGTAATCCTACTCCCTACATGTTGTTCTTGTATATCTTAAGAGTGTAGAGTAGAAAAACTTATGTGTTGACCTTGCATGGTGGTGTTTTGTTAAAACTCCAAGTGAATATCCTTGATTCTTGTGAATTCAAGGCTTTCACCATGAGTTATAGTAGCAAAGGGTTGAGAATGGCTAGACATTAGTATGCTACACTCATGCAATTGTTGTTTTCACCCTAATCCATTCGGCCATGACTTGATAGGAGCCGAATGGATGGTGTTTTGGTTGTCATGTTCCACTTTGTGTGTTTTTGTGATGATAACATGAAAATCTTAGTGAAGTCTTGATAAAACTCTTTGCATGCTAAGTGATCATCTAGGTATACCTTATGCTAGGCTTGCATGTCAATGTTATGATAGAACATATGTAGAAAATGTGTTGTTTTGGTTTGAAAAACCCGAAGGCATGCATGCATGTGGGTTTCTCTTAGAATGTTGTAAGATTTTGATCATTTGGAAAGATTTTGTTAGTGAGCCTTAATTTCAGTAGGAATAATGTGTTAATATTGATTTATGCTTCTTGTTGCATGGTAATAATTTGTGGTTATCTTTTATAAAAATATATATCTTGTTGTTTCAAAAGCATGAAGATTTGTGATTTGTGAAGTGTAGTCTCTTTTGTTTTGCCATAATTGTACCTTAGGTAAGGATGATCTCACCAAGGTTATTTTGAGAAAAAGGGAGTTAGTTCAGTAGAATACCATGTATAAGTCTTGGTTTAAGTATTTAGTTGTTGTTAGTTGGGATTGTCAAGTCAAAACCTTGGAAAATGAGAGTTATAGTTTCTGCAGAAAAATCAGTATAGCACCCTGAGGTTTAGAGTGAGTTTTGACCATGTCATTGGTGTGCACTTTGAGGCCCAAGCTACCAGAAGTTAGTATTGGGAGTATATAAAAGGTTTTAGGAGTTGGTTGGAGGTTTGCATGTCATTTGGTTAGGTGCACAAGTAGAATCACAAAATATGTCCAGCAGGGGACAGTTTTGTTGCAACTTAGAAATAGGGAGATTTGACCATGTCATGGGTAGGCCCTCATTAGGCCCAATTGGGCCTTAGTTAGAGGGTATGTCAGAGAAGTTTTTTTAACCATAGTTCATAGGATATGAGCTAGAACCATGTGTCACAAGTTAATTCAAGTCAGGGCATTTTCTGCCCAGAAAAACAGGGGAACCTTGGACTTTTAGCTTAGGCCCAAGAAGGCCCAAGCCAGGCCCTTGAGCCACATCAAGTTTGTGAGATGCCCTTAGGTCAGGAGAGTCTTGTGTAAAAATTTTGAAGGAAAATTTGTAGTTTAAGAGTGTCTAATGTACTCAAAAAACCATAGTTGTCATTCTGAAATTTGCACCAGTGAGCACTATCATTTATCGCATAGTTTTAGAACACTTAGAAGTGAGTATTAGGTCGACCACCATAGTTTTAAGATAGTATAAGGTCAGTAGAGCAAAAGACACAAGTGAGGGTCAATAGGTTTTGGATAATTTAGGAAAGGCACATCGAGTTAGGAAACCGAAATTAGAAGACCTTGTCTAGTTTAGCGACCAAGTGACTTAAGTTGTGAGTCGAGATCATCCAAGCCTAGTGTTGCATTATGGTATATATGGTGTTATTTGGTGTTAATATATGATATGTGAATATGTGGCTATGTGTGTGCAATTGTAATTTAAAAGTGAATATAAATTAAGTGCATTTAGGCCTAAGTGCCATCCATGTTTAATTTCGAGTTGTAAATAGGTTAAGTTGGTGAGAATATATTATAATGAGGATTATTATTATTATTTATGTAGGATCTCGAGACGAGGGAAAACTTGTCATAAAAGTCGAGTGAAGCTCCAGTTGTTGCTCCTACCAGTCAGACCAGACCAGCCTATCTCAAGGCAAGTGATTCAACTTGACCTTCGTATTTACTACAAATAGTTCTTATATATTGATGCAATTATCCTGAGTCATTTTGATATATTTCAATCAAGCGTATCTTTTGTTTATCTTTGAGTTACATAGAGATGTCATGAACCCTCGAGTACGTATTGCAAGTAGTTCAAAAGTCTTTCATGATAGTTTAATGCCATGATAAAATGAAGAGTTGATATATTACTTGATGGATCCTTTTGATTAATATGTTGATGTTTCCTAAGTATTAATATCTCATCCTGATACTTGAATCCCTATAGAACCTTACTTTGAATTCTGATAGTCAGATACTTACCAGCTTGATTCCTCATTGATTGATACCCTCTTTCTTATCCTAAAGCTTGACAATTCTGATATGTCCTGAGTTAAAGTTCATTCTTCATACCTTAACACCCTTAGTATTCATGAAGCTTACCTTCTTGATGATCCAGCACTTGAACCTTGATGAGAAACCATTGCTTTGAGCCCAAATTGGCATTACCCTTCATATTATCCATTAGCCTCACTAAATCCTCTTGTCCAATCATTGATATATAAAAACCATTCAATTACTTAAATAGAGAATAGTTTTGTGAATCATGGCTCTGATATTCAGTACCTTGTTTCCCGTGTTTCGAGTTGATCTAGAATCCCTTGATAAAAATGTTTACAGTCAAAAGAGATTTTGTCATAAATCAGCATCAGTTTTAAAAATAATTAAAATGTGGGTTTTTAGTCCCAAAGGGGGATAAATGTTTTCTTGAATAGTGGATCTGGACTGAGACGCGAGTCCTTTCCACACTTATATTAGGCTTAAAAGTTTCCTAGGGATTCCCATTAATGTTTTAGAACCCAGCGAGGTTCGGGATTACTTCGCGGCTGATCACCGGCTGTAATCCGTAGCGTCATAAAATGATTTTGATTAAGACATGATTTTAAAATTGTTTTGATGCAAGCAAAATGATGCCATCTCACATAGTTTTTATCTCTTGTTACCTTTGGTTATGTCTTTCCATTATCATTCTTAAAAGTATATCTCAATTTATGTTCTGTGTCATACTGTTAGCACTTGTTGAGCATTTGGCTCACTTCTTGCTTTACCCTTATATTACAGCTAGCAGCTATGGTTAGATTCAAGCAGACTGC
Source organism: Apium graveolens (assembly GCF_009905375.1). Taxonomy (NCBI): domain Eukaryota; kingdom Viridiplantae; phylum Streptophyta; class Magnoliopsida; order Apiales; family Apiaceae; genus Apium; species Apium graveolens. The sequence goes on along the minus strand of NC_133651.1, from coordinate 143,029,815 downwards.
CCGTAAGACCTGTGATATTGATGCTTATGTTCGAGCTCAGGTAGAATAAGTAATAATAGTTGTGTGAGGACTCGGTATTTGTAATCAGATGTAATAGTTGGTAGTGTTGGGCTGTTCCAAACCCTAAACTATAAGATCTTGGATTTTGGTTGTGTATTCTTCATTAAAATGATGTAATAGCTATATTTATTTTGCTATTTAAGTTGGGGGTGTGACATAAAATAACTAAGAAAACTAAGTGAGCTTAGAAACAAACACAGAGAAATCTTTGTAAGCACTATCTTTAGCATTTCCTGTGTTCTTAGTTGTTCTATCTTGTAAAAGCAGCTGTGAGCATTTCTGCACACAGAGTTCTCTCGATATATTAATATATATCTCTGGTGGAATTGTTTAAATCCACCAGAAAGTTTTTAAAGACTCTTGTTTTTAATTACTCTTGTTTTGATTCATTAAAGTTTATATTCTGCATTGTGCTAATCAAAACAGATATATCTATAATCGAGTTGAACATTTTTATTTCAAGAAAAAGATAAAGAATTCCATTCAACCCCCCCTCTGTAATTCTTGCTATATTGTTAAGGGACTAACAATTGGTATCAGAGCAAGCTCTTAATCTACAAAGAGTTTAAAGATCAAAACAATTCAGCAAGATGAACAAGAAAGATGTTGGAATCAAGATTCCTTTTCTGGATAAAGATAATTACCATCATTGGAAGGTAAAGATGCATCTTCATATGCTTTCTCAAGATGAGGCCTATATGGACTGCATAGAAAGAGGCCCTCATGTTCCAATAAGAGCTGCAACAGGAAATGAACCATCAGTTCCAAAGCCAAGGCATGAATGGTCTGATCCTGATCTTGAACAAGTCAGGAAAGATAAAAAGGCCATGAACATTCTGTTCAATGGTGTTGATGCAGATATGTTTGATAACATCATCAACTGCAAGACTGCCAAGGAAGTTTGGGACACAATACAGATAATCTGTGATGGTACTGAGCAAGTAAGAGAAAATAAAATGCAGCTCCTGATTCAGCAATATGAGCATTTTCACAATGAAGAAAGTGAGTCACTCACTGACATTTTTAGTAGATTCCAAAAGCTACTAAATACTCTTAAATTGCATGGAAGAGTCTATCAGACTAAAGACTCCAATCTGAAATTTCTCAGATCTCTTTCAAAGGAATGGAAACCAATGACAGTCTCATTGAGAAACTCACAAGATTATAAGGAGTTTACTTTGGAGAGACTGTATGGCATTCTGAAGACCTATGAGCTTGAAATAGAGCAGGATGAAAGAATGGAGAGAGGAAAGAAGAAAGGAGGATCCATTGCACTAGTTGCTGAACTGGAAAAGGAGAAGAAAGTGAAGATGGAAGCTGTGGAATCAACTTCAAAGGCCTGTGAAAGCAAGGGTAAAGGGCTAGCTGCAGAAAGTGAAGATTCTTTGAGTCAAGATGACATGGAGGACATTGATGAGCACCTAGCATTCCTTTCAAGAAGATTTGCCAAGCTCAAGTTCAAGAAGAACTTTGGAGCTACCAAGCCAAATAAAAACATGGTGGATAAGTCAAAATTCAAGTGTTTCAAATGTGGCTTGGCAGGGCATTTTGCAAATGAGTGTAGAAAGTCAGATTCTAGTAAGAAGAGATTTGAGTCTATGGATTATAAGCAAAAATACTTTGATCTACTCAAACAGAAGGAAAGGGCTTTTATTACACAAGAGAATGACTGGGCAGCTGATGGTTTGGATGAAGATGAGGAGATCAGCTATGTCAATCTAGCCCTTATGGCCAAGTCTGATGAAACAGAGACAAGTTCCTCAAGCAATCAGGTAATTACTACAAACATTGCACATTTATCTAAAGCTGAGTGTAATGATGCAATAAATGACATATCTACAGAATTGTATCATTTGCGTGTTACACTTAAGTCCCTCACTAAAGAAAATGCTAAAATCAAAGAAAATAACTTGTTTTTGAGTGAGAGGAATAATGTGCTTAAGTCTCAGTTTGTTGAGTTTGAGAAACTAAAAATTGAGTGTAGAATTGCTAAGGAGGAATTAACTAAGTCCTTGAAAAAGGAAGAAATTTTAAAGAAGCAGCTCGATCATGAACAGAAGGTGATTAAAGCATGGAAAACATCCAGAGATGTTCATGCTCAAATCACCAAGGTTCAAGGAATTGAGTCCTTTTGTGATGAAGCCTGGAAAAAGAATAAGGAGAAACTAGAACCTATTTTGGTAGATGGATTGTGACAGATGTAGACTCGACGGATGATGAGGACTATCCGTCGGATAACAAAATATGTTATCCGTCGAATGATAAAAATCCTCATCCGTCGGCTGTGAACAAACCCATTAGTAAACCAAATTAACCAAGCTAAATGAAAAGTATGGGTCTGTTTCCAAGAACTTTGTTTCAGGGGAGTCAAGTCAAGCCAAGAAAGGGAAAAAGGCTAATGTTGGTCACATGACTGTCAAACTGTTGAGTGACAGACTTGAGAAGATAGAGGTAAAAACAGAAACTAAAAGGAAAAACAATAGGAATGGTAAAGTAGGGATTAACAAACATAACAACTACACACCTGACAAATATGCTCCTAGAAAAATCTGTGTCAAATGTGGTAGTGTAAATCATTTGTCTGTTAATTGCAAATCTGCCATGCCTACTCCCATGTCTGTTCAGCCTCAATTCTCTAACATGAATGCCATGCCTCCTATGCCTGTTAATGTTATGCCTACACAGAACATGAATGCACAGTTTTCTAATATGCCATTTGCACCTAATCCATATTATGCTGCATACAATATGCCTCAAATGCCATTTAGTATGCCTTACTGGAATAACATGTTTGCACCAAGCATGCCATTTCCTGTTAGCCATAACATGCATAATAATTCTGTAGCATCTAGTGGTTTCAAAGGCCCAACCCAAATGACTAAGGAAGAATCTGAAATTCCTAAGTCAAATGAGTTAAAACCTAAGAAACAGAAGAAAAAAGCTAACAAGGCAGGACCCAAGGAAACTTGGGTACCAAAATCAACTTGATTTGATTTTGATGTGTGCAGGGAAACAGAAGGAATCTTTGGTACTTGGATAGTGGTTGTTCAAGACACATGACTGGTGATTCTACCCTGCTCACAGAGTTTGAAGAGAGAGCTGGCCCAAGTATCACTTTTGGAGATGACAACAAAGGTTATACTGTGGGATATGGCTTGATTTCAAAGGACAATGTCATCATTGAAGAGGTTGCCTTAGTGGATGGTCTCAAACACAATCTGTTCAGTATCAGCCAGCTTTGTGATAAAGGCAACTCAGTAACCTTCAACAAAGAAACCTGTGTTGTGATTAATAATCAAAACAACAAAGTGGTTCTCACTGGTGTGAGAAGAGGAAATGTGTATCTAGCTGACTTCAACTCAAATAAAGCAGAATCTGTAACTTGTCTTCTCAGTAAAGCAAGTCAAGATGAAAGTTGGCTATGGCACAAGAAGCTATCCCATTTGAACTTCAAGACCATGAATGAGCTGGTAAGGAAAGAGCTAGTTAGAGGCATTCCTCTGGTGGAGTTTACAAAGGATGGACTGTGTGATGCCTGCCAAAAAGGGAAGCAAATTAAAGCATCATTCAGGAAGAAACTTGATTCAGCAATTGAAGAACCTCTGCAACTGCTTCACATGGATTTGTTTGGACCAGTCAATGTTTTGTCAATGTCAAAGAAAAGATTTTGCCTAGTAATTGTAGATGATTTCTCAAAGTTCTCTTGGACCTATTTCCTAAAGTCCAAAGATGAAGCTAATGAAATCATCATCAATCACATAAGGCAAGTTAACAATCATCCTGATTTCAAAGTTAGAAGAATCAGGAGTGACAATGGAACTGAGTTCAAGAACTATGTCATGAGAGCATTCTGTGAGGAAAATGGGATCCTACATGAGTTTTCAGCAGCAAGGACTCCACAACAGAATGGAGTAGTGGAAAGAAAGAATAGATCTCTTATTGAAGCTGCAAGGACAATGCTTGAAGAATCAAAATTACCAACATATTTCTGGGCTGAAGCTGTCAACACTGCATGCTACACTCAGAACATCTCTCTGATTAATCAAGCAAAATGCAAGACACCTTATCAATTGTTCAAGAACAAGAAGCCAACTCTGAACTTTCTTCATGTCTTTGGTTGTAAATGCTATATTCTGAGAAATCAAACTGATCAAAATGGGAAGTTTGATGCTAAAGCAGATGAAGGAATTTTTGTTGGATATGCTGTTGGTAAAGCATATAGAGTCTACAATCTAAGAACCAACATTGTTGTTAAATCTATACATGTTGTGTTTGATGATAAAAAGATTGAAGGACTAAAAGATGGAGATTACCATGAGAGCCTCAAATTCGACAATGTTGAGATGGTCAGTGAAGAAAGTGATGATGAAAGTGATCAAGAAACAGTGTCTAAGGATAATGTAGACAAATTTACTACAAATGAAGCACAAAACTCAACATCCATCGAGTTATATAATGCTTCATCCGTCGGAAGGCAATCTGTATTATCCGTCGGAAGACGACCTGCCTCATCCGTCGGTACTCAAAATTCACCATCCGTCGGGTTATCAAAAGGAGCAGAAAGTCAAGGCAGATCACCCATGGAAAGCACCCCAATTTCAAAGCAAAGATCCACAAACTCAGGGGGAGTTTCTAGTAATCAAAACTCAATCACACATCAAGACAACATTGATGTCTCTTCATCTAGGGCTAATCTACCTCAACCAAGAAAATGGACAAAAGATCACCCCTTTGAACTGATTATTGGTGATGTTTCTTCCAGAGTTCAAACCAGGAGAGCAACTCAAGAAGAATGTCTATACAGCAGCTTCCTGTCTAAGGAAGAACCAAAGAAGGTAGAAGAAGCCTTATTAGATCCTGATTGGATTTTAGCTATGCAGGAGGAGCTAAACCAATTTGAAAGGAATAAAGTATGGAAGCTGGTAACCAAGCCTAAAGGAAAGAATCCAATAGACACCAAATGGGTATTCAGAAACAAGATGGATGAAAATGGCATAGTAGTAAGGAACAAAGCAATATTGGTTGCTAAAGGCTATTGTCAGCAAGAAGGGATAGATTTTGATGAAACATTTGCTCCTGTTGCAAGACTTGAAGCCATCAGAATCTTCTTAGCCTATGCAGCCCATGCCAATTTCAAGGTCTATCAAATGGATGTCAAAAGTGCCTTTCTGAATGGAGATTTGGAGGAAGAAGTGTATGTAAGTCAACCTCCTGGCTTTGAAGATCCAATTTCCCAGAGTATGTCTACTATCTATTGAAAGCACTTTATGGACTGAAGCAAGCACCTAGAGCCTGGTATGACACTTTATCAAAGTTCCTTTTGGAAAATCACTTCACAAGAGGTACTGTAGATAAAACTTTATTTTTCAGAAATGTGAATGGCTCTAGCATACTTGTTCAAATTTATGTAGATGATATTATTTTTGGCTCTACAGATGAAAAACTTTGTAAAAAGTTTGCCAAACTGATGAAAAGCAAGTATGAAATGATTATGATGAGAGACTAACTTACTTTCTTGGTTTACAAGTTAAGCAAGTTAGTGATGGAATATTCATTAGTCAAACTAAATATATTTTTGATCTTTTAAAGAAGTTTAATCTGATGGATTGCACATCTGGAAAAACTCCCATACCACTGCAACTAAGCTTGAACTAAACACTACTGAAAAGTCTGTGGATATTTCAAGTTATAGAGGCATGGTTGGCTCACTTCTGTACTTAACAGCCAGTAGGCCAGATATAATGTTTGCTACATGTTTGTGTGCTAGATTTCAGGCTGATCCTAGAGAGTCTCATTTGATAGCTATTAAAAAAATTTTCAGATATCTCAAAGGAACACCAAACCTTGGCATTTGGTATCCTAGAGATTCTGGTTTTGATCTAACTGGTTATTCAGATGCAGATTATGAAGGTTGCAGAATTGATAGAAAAAGCACAACAGGAACCTGTCAATTTTTAGGAAACAAGCTTGTGTCCTGGTTCAGTAAAAAGCAAAATTCAGTTTCTACTTCTACAGCTGAAGCTGAATATATTGCTGTTGGCAGTTGCTGTGCACAGATTTTATGGATGAAAAATCAATTGCTAGACTATAGTTTGCAAGTTGAAAGGATTTCTATTTTCTGTGACAACACAAGTGCAATTGCCATCACTGAAAATCCAGTGCAACATTCAAGGACAAAGCATATAGACATCAAGTACCATTTCATAAGGGAACATGTAATGAATGGTACTGTAGAGTTACATTTTGTTCCAAGTGAGAAGCAACTTGCAGATATTTTTACCAAGCCACTGGATGAATCCACCTTTTCTAGGTTGCTAAGTGAGTTAGGTATGCTTAATTACTCTTGAATTTATCTGAATTATTCTTGCAAGTTGAAAAGAAGCCAGAAATTTAGTTGATTTTTAGTCTTGGATGAAATTTTGGCTGAGTCAAAATTTGTCTCTCGACGGATGAGCATTATCCATCGGGTTGAGTAATCCGTCGATATACAAATTGTAAATAAAAATCAATTACTTTTCTGGAATATTTTAAAGATCGACGGATAACATTTTATCCTCATCCGTCGAAGTGTCTAAATCTTAACCGTTAATTCCCTGAACATTATCCATCGAGTATACTTACAGTTTATAAGCATTACACGACGGATAATGGGTGGAATTTTTAAAGTTTATTTTAAAATGGTAATTTTAGGCAATTTCTATTGGGTAATTTATTTCTCTTTATTATTTTTATCCGTTCAGTTTGAGCAAAGTATAAAAGCCTATTTAATTCTAATCATTTTCTTTTATCATTCTCAAATTCCACTGTCTTATTTCATTCTCTCTCAAACAAAAATCCTCTTTCTCTTCAAGCTTTTCTTCCCTAACAATGGCACCCGTAGTAAAGATCATGTCACAGACTGGGTTCATCTATGAGAAGAACAACTTCACTGCCTTGGTCAATAAGGGGATTCAGCAATCTGAAGACTATCATAAGATGATGGACTTCGTGAAGAACTGCAAGTTAAGTTTTGCTATGCTGGAATCACCCAAAATTTATTGTGAAGTTGTTGAGGAGATGTGGACAACAGCAATCTACAACTCTACTGACAAAACCATCACTCTGACCATCAAAGGTAATGTTTTCTGTATCAATAGTGATGTCATAAAACCATGTTTCAAGATTCCTGATAACAATGTTATTGCACCACACCCTGACACTGATATTGTCAATATGCTAAATTCCATTCATTATGCACTTCCTACTGTAAAACTAAGTGAAATTAGAAGACTAGGTCTTAGGAAGGAATGGAGTTACTTGTGTGATGTAGAAACTAAGGTCTTTTCTGGAAAAATCAGTAATTTTGATTCTGTGAACATTTCCATGCTTAACATGCTATACATGCTAGTTACAGACAAATATTACAACTTAAGTGATCTGGTTGTGTATGAGTTAGGTTATAAACTAGGTGACTCAGCCAAAAGAGGAAAGAATATTTACTATGCTAGATTTTTTATGCTTTTGGCTAACCATCTTTGTGAAGAGATTGTACTTGAGAACCCAACCAACAAATTAGCGTGTTGGGTTCAAGAGAGAAGAATCATTGCAGATCTGAACAGAGCCAACCATCACAAGGATGTGCCAATGTTCTATTTTCCTGTAATACTGGCACCTCAGGTAAGTGAGGTAAGTTCATCTACACTCTCAACTATTCCAAACCCTTCTATTTCTTTGACTTCAGGCATAGCTATGGCAACTGTGACAATGACCAAATAGTTTCCTACCAAAGCTGCCAAAACAACTGCAATTCTTAAATCCAAATCAAAGAAAACCCCCTCTGGTATCTCTCAAAAGGTACCAGTTGAAAATTCTACCAAACACAAAGAGGGGAGTGTGAAGGAGGGTAAGATAGGTAAGGGAAGGGGTGAACATCAAAGAAACCCCAAGGATAAGGTTGGAGAGATAAGTGAATCCCAGCCTAGCCACACTGCAGTTTCCCAACAAACTGCAGTGCTTAAAAAGGACAGAAGCTCACTTCTAGCTGCATCCTCCCAAAAGGATGTGGCTATTGAACAAAGCTCTCATTCAAGAGTACAGGCCAAGAGGGTTAGCGACACAAGCCTACACCAAACTTACACTAGAAAGAAGAAATCCAAAACAACTGGGGATGCACAGGACATACACTTAGTGCAAACTGGTGCTAAAGACACAGTCCCTGCACCTTCTCAAATTCAGATTGATGTGGCTCCAATAAATATGGAGTCACAGCCAAAATCTCTCTTGATAGAAGCCACTGGAACACAATACTCACCAACCAACTCACTAGAAGTGGACATGATAAACACTTCAATTCCTGATTCCCCTTCTTTAACTCTGTTGGGGAAGCTAAAATCTAGTGCAAGTGAGCATCATCTTTTAGATGATTTGTTGGCTCACTTGCCAATTCTTTCTGATTCTATTGTGACATCTGTGCCTCAAATAACTTCAATCAACACAGAGTCAACAATAGTTTCTCTTCCCACCTCATTCATTTCTACTCTCTCGATATTGCTCATCCGTCGAGTAGTGATTGTATCCCGACGGATAAGCTTAACAGCAGTTATCCATCGGATAGCTTTACCACTCACCCGACGGATATCATTTATCCGTCGAGTGTCTTTGCACAACTTCAAACTTCAATAATTTCAAGTGCAGAAGATTTGGTGGTAATTCAATCACTCTTAGGACTGAGAGAGGAGAGTGTATTGAGTGAGAGGCTGGGTTGCTCCCAGGCAAAAGGAGAGGAAAAGAGTGAATCTCAGCAATCCATTCATTCAGGATTGGCAAAAGTGAGTGAGAGGAGTCCCACCTTAGTAGGTGAAGGTGAGGGTGTGAGGGTGGGGAGCTAGGGTGAGACCCTGATGCAACAAAAGAGAGAACATGAGAGAAAAGCAGGTACTGGAGCAATAAGGATGGAGCCAGCCATTGCTAGTGAGTCAATGATTGTGGATGATGCTGAAAAGGAAAGACAATTTCAGCAACATTACAAAGCTGTAATTGATAACATTTCCTTGGATGCTGACATTTTTACTCACCTTGTTTCAGCCTATCAACTATTGGCTGCTCAGGGCAATGTGGAGGCAGAGCAGACTTTACACTTAGTGCACACCACAGAATCTTTTCAAAGAGATAAAGTTGTTGTCAACAGGATGCCTCCTCAAGCTGGAGAGCCATCTGAAGAATTTGGAGTAAATTCTGATGATGATGACTCTAGTTCTTTGAATGGAAGCATGAACTTAGGGGGAGCTGAAGGCCAAAGTTCTGCTTTAAGTTTACCTGAATGGGCATGGGCAAAGGACTTTACACCAGGACAATTTGAGGTGTCTTTGGTAATACAAGTAACAGCTATTCCGCAAGCCCTTCAGGAAGTTTCAGATGCTGGTACCAAGGCTGTTCTTAAAGCTCATCTAGACTCCTTGCACTTAATGAAGATCCAACACTCCAGACAAAATATCAGTGTGGATGAATTGAAAAAGGAGATAGCTGACTTAAAGACATACAACTCTGAGAAACTGGATTCACTAATGCCATATGGTACCATGCATGATTTATTACAAAGGTTGAGAAGAGAATCAGATTCTGAAAAGAAGATAGCCAAGCTGGAGACCAGAGTTCAAGTTATTGAGAATTCAGTGGCCCTACTTCTTCAAAATCAACAGACTCAGACAAATCTTCTCATACAACTGGCTAAAGCACAAGGCCTAACTCCTTCACTTGATGATAACAAAAAGGGGGAGAGAGAATCAAGTAAGGGGGAGAAAGGACCAACTAAGGGGGAGAACATTGTAGTTCAAATCAGCAAAGTAATTGTACCTTCAATTACTATCTCCAAGCCACCAGTTGTAGATGGTATAGATCTTATAAATGTAGCAGCAGCAAGTTTGAAAGATGCTGATAAAGAAGAGTTGACTCTGATCAACTGGAAAAAGATTGATGAGGAAATACAGAGAAAGTTTCAATTAGTCAAGGAACCAGATCAGTCAGCAATCCATCACTCACATGTCAAGCCAATCAATGTGAATGAGATGAGCATGAACTATCTGGAGAAAGGACAATCTTCCTGCATCAAGACTACAAAGGCTGAGATGATTCTTAAACCAAGGGCAAACTATCCAAAGTCATCTTTGAAGAACCCTATGGATACTGTGTATGAGACACCCAAGCCTGATGAAAAGAAGCTTCTGTCAAGATCTATTCTTCTCTACAAAGATCCAGCTGATTCAGCCTCAAGAGAGAGAATTGCAAAGATATTCAGAAATGGGAAGGAAATTTGTATGGTAGCTGGACATCCACAATTTGCTCAAGCAAAGGAAGAAGAAAAAGCCAGATTGAAGCAGGAAAAGAGGCAAGCTGCTCTAGATGCAAAGAAGTCTAAACAAAAGAAAGAACAGTTTGCTATCTTGACCAAGCTACGGGCTGTGAACTCTTCTCAACAAATTCCCTCTCAACCAACTCAAGCTACTGGATCAAAGAAGAAGATTGAAGAACAGAAGAAATCTCCAAGAAAGAAAGAATTGGCTAAAAGAACAAAAAGAAAGTTGGATATTGTTAACAAGAAATTGGAAGATCAATTTCCAATGGAATCCACTAAAGCTGAAACTCAAGCATCAAAGCCTTCTGTGGTATTTGAAGACATAAGGGTGGTAGACCCCTACAGGAACATACATGGAGAGCCTATTATGCCAAAGGATGAGCCAATAGAGTGGGATAAATTACCAATTCCTGACTTCAACTTGCCAATTCTCACCAAGCCAAGAAGGACAAAATCAAGGGCAGTCAAGAAAGTGAAGCTGTCACCTCTCAAATCCAAGGCAGTAGTCAAAGCTCAACCCAAGATCAACAAGGAAGACTACTTGTACTTGTGTGACATCAAGGAATTTTCAGACCTAAACCTTTATCTGGAGGAGCTGGATGAGGTAAGGGCAATTGATGCATACAGAAACCTACCTGAAAGGTTGGTATTCAAATACAAAGGAGGAAGGGAGATTTAGTGGCCTCTTCACAGGATACTTCAAGAAAGCCAAGCTGTGTTGATCAAAGTCTATTCATCCTTCAAGAAAAACTTTGGGTTTAATGTAACTGCAAGAAGATTAGTATTGAAGAAGATTGAAGAGCTAATGAGTGTTAGAGCCAAAGATGCACTACCCAAAACTCTTATCATCCCATACACAGGGAGAAGAGTGCATCTAAGGCCCTACTGGCTGATGGAATTCATGGATGACAAGGGTGTGAGAAGATTCTTCAGACTAGAAGACCAATTGAGTATCTCTAGCAATGAGACTCTTTTGGAAATGCAAGAAATGTTAGATCTCTCAGAATCTGATGAATTAGAATTCCACAGACAGCTCCAGAATCAAATTGAAGAAAACAACAGAAAGCTTGGAAGAAGATCCAGACCTTCAAGAAACTAGAAAAATCGGCTCAGGCTAGAGGAGCATCTTGAATTGACTGTGAGCCAAACCTTGTATACCTTGTTTAAATTGAAGCACTTTCAGTTTTATCTACTTATCTTAAAAGATATATGTTTAGGATGTTTTGTTATCATCAAGTGTCTCTTAATTTATGGCTACAATTCCAGTAGACATAAATTGGGGGAGATTGTTGTGAATATGTTGTGCACTTGATGATTACCTAAACAGAACATCTAAGTAGATTTTACTTAGTGAAATAATGTAGCACTCGACGGATAAGAATTATAGTCCCGACGGATAACTCAGTTTGAGTACCGACGGATGAGTAATTTATTATCCATCGAGTGAGTAGCTTATATAATGATAAGTTTGTAGCACAGTGTTGTATGCACCTTTGTATAGAATCTGTAGTAGCATATAAGTCATGTTGACTTTAACTAGATATGCAGAATAAGTTGATTAACTGTACATAAGCAATGTCTTGTAATTCTGTATAAGTGAAATGAAGTCAAGTGCCAAAATAGCTATCAACGGATGCTTAACAAAGCTTCGACGGATGATCAAATGACTTTCAACGGATGTTCAAAATAGCAGTCGACGGATGATCAAGTAAGTCATCGACGGATGATCTGAAAGTTGACGGATGATAATATCAAGATTCAAACATCAGTTGAACAGTAAAAGCTGACACACAGCCGTCGAGATTGGATACAAACACTGGGGAAGCCCAGTAACTGGGTAATAAAGGACGAAAAGCAGCAAAGATCAAGACTGTTAGATTTTATATTTATTCAGTTCTTTTGACTTTGTAATCTTGGTAATATATATAAACCAAGAGAGTAGCAAATATAAAATAACTAAGAAAACTAAGTGAGCTTAGAAATAAACACAGAGAAATCTTTGTAAGCACTATCTTTAGCATTTCCTGTGTTCTTAGTTGTTCTATCTTGTAAAAGCAGCTGTGAGCATTTCTGCACACAGAGTTCTCTCGATATATTAATATATATCTCTGGTGGAATTGTTTAAATCCACCAGAAAGTTTTCAAAGACTCTTGTTTTTAATTACTCTTGTTTTGATTCATTAAAGTTTATATTCCGCATTGTGCTAATCAAAACAGATATATCTATAATCGAGTTGAACATTTTTATTTCAAGAAAAAGATAAAGAATTCCATTCAACCCCCCCTTCTGTAATTCTTGCTATATTGTTAAGGGACTAACAAATTTAATTATTTATTTAATTACTTAATTATTTATCTAATTATTTATTAGTTATCTAATTAATTAATAATTAGGTAATTAATTAGTAATTAGGTAATTAATTAATAAATAAGGAGTAAATAATACGATTGATAATCCGATAATTAGTTAATATTACGTGTAACTCGTATCTATACGAGTAATGATTCGATAATTAAAATTATTATTCGAGTGATAATTATTCGAAGAATATCGTAATAATTATTCGTATCGAATAATTAAATACAGTTAATTAAATGATTAATTAATCGTATAGGTATAGTAATAATAGCGATTCGATTGTTATCCGAGAATTGCGAATAACTCGTAATTATACGAGTAATTGAAAAATAAGTTCGATTATTGCTATTATTATTATTATTCAGACGATAGTGAATTATTCCTATAATATCATAATAATTATTCATAATGAATAATTAAATACAGATAATTGATTTAAAACGTATACGTGTAATGATAACAGTAATGTTGCGATAATTATGCGAGAAATGTTAATAACTCGTAGAAATACGAGTAGTGGATCGTTGAATTGAAATATGATTCGAATAATAACTCATTTATTCAATAATTAACGTACCAAATAATGATATCGATTATTTATAATCGATCTAATTGAATAAATAACGATAAGTTGTAAATATTTGTAATAAATTGTGATTAATCCTAATAATTAGGGATTAATTATTTTAAATTAGTAAATAATTATCTATTAATTATTTATTAGTTATTTATTTATTAAATATTTAAAAAGTGATTAATTATTTGGATAATTAATCACATAATTTTTGATAAATCATAACTTCTTCATTTTAACTCCAAAAATTATAAAAAAATTATTTTTTACTTTGATTTTTCTTAAATAATTATTTAAAAATGATTTTGGGATTTAAAAATTAGCAATAATTATTTATATTGAATAATAAATTGAATTATCAGTGTTTAATTGATAATAATTCAACCGTTAGTCCGAATTGAGCGAAACGAAAGCCTGTTGACTCAGAAAAATGAATTCTTTTCACTAAAAATAATATGAAGACATAATTTCTTCTCGAAATTAGTTGACTTTATTGATTGCTTGATTATCAGTCGAAATGCGTGCCGAGACGAGTTCGAAAAATTCCGGAAAAATGGGAAATGAAGCAGAAGGTGGTCAACGGAGCAATCAACGAGTCGATTTTGATTCTAGAAATTATTTTAACTATAAAAATGATTATGTGCTCAATTGCTTATGTGTATTATGTGGTTAATCGAGTCTTACTTGCTTATATGTAATATTCGAGTCGGTGATAAGCGTATGGGTAGATAGTAGGAACAAAATGAAGTCGATTTAAGGTGCAACCGAAGTACAAAATGAATTAACCAGTCTATTTTGCTAACATAAACTAAGCCAACAAGGCAGGTCAAGTAGGGGATAGACGGAAGTGATTTAATTGCAGTAAGTCGCATAGAAGGCAAGTTTCTCCTCTATTCTATTTTCCAGAATAGTGATATTCTCTTTAGATTATTATTATATTTGCATTACTTTAATTCCTTTATTCATATCTCAGTTCGATTCTTGAATTATTCTTTTCATTTGAATTTATTATTCATATTCCAATTATTACTCACAATTATTGATATATTCCGGTGATTAGAATATATCAAAGCATACCGATTGTTCCAGTTGCTATTCCAGGGACTGGATAATATTACTTTTGGGGATTAAGTTTACTTAATCCTAAGGACCGGGACATAACCGGATCTTGGAAATGGGCCATAGTGCATGGGTGCCCGACAGGATCTATATAGTGAGATATAGATATGTACTGTATCCTGGCTGATCAGCAGGGTATAGCTGCGAACATGAGTCCAGTGTAGTTCATTTGTATTCGCCAGCAATGGCCTTCTTTTGATTGTTATGAGGTTATATCTTTGCAGATATACCTGGGATACGGATTCGGTTATATTACTTTAACATTGTGTATATTTTGTAGACTTGTTAGGCAATTTTGGCTCACCCCTTTTTGTTGTTATTCACCTTATTGTTTCAGTTAAAAAGGAATATGAAACCCGTCAGGACACGAGTGGTAAAGAAGCGGGTCAAGCCTCGGGATCCTCTTATACCCAAGGTGTTGATCCCAATCCAGGAAGAAAGTTTTGAGTTGCCCGAGCAGGTGGAGTGTTGATAGATAGTATGTGTGTTTGAATAAAAGCTGAACTTAGTTTAAAATGAATTAGACAATGGTTTGTAATAAATAAAGTTTGTGAGATTTTAAAGGTTGGTTTGTAATAAAAGTAGTTAGTGGTTCTTGTTTTCATACTTCAACCTAAAAAGGTCCTGGTAGTTGTTAAGAGGTTTAGTTTCATTTCTTTATTATTTATTAATAAGCTTGTACAGGTTTGGTGATTACCTCGTAACCCCCAGACTTATACCCCGGGTCTGGAGGGCATTACAGTTTGGCATCAGAGCTGTAGGTTTAGTCCCTGAAAACAAGAACATTAGGATTAAGATAAGATAGGGAGATGACATAAGATAAGAATAGTCAAATAGAAAGAATAGTGTTAGGATTGAGGTCAAACTAGAATAGGGAAATATAAATCTGAGGATTGTTTAGTGACCTTTTCTTTTCTTTGGTGTATTATCAGATGGCATCTTCTGGTTATTCTGCATCTTCCGAGAGGACAGTTACTGGACTAGCAGCACCGGTCATACCTCCAGTATCTGAGCATATGTTTCCTCCTCTACCACCTCCACCACCATTGCCACAGGAGCTGGTACCCCCAGTTCAGGGGATAGTTCATGACCCCATAGAGATATTTGATCTTTTTGAGTTCTTCGAGCCGATAGTTCCTTTACCTTTTGAGCATCAGTTTATACCAGGTATTGAGCAGGAATTACCACCACCACCATTGTTACCTCCTATACCAGTGCATGCCCCAGAGCCGGACATAGTTCAGATGATTCCAGTCGAGGGAATGGGAGAGCATGATGTGGATCTACAGCTAGGCTTACCACAGCCGGGTGCAGGTATTCCGAGGGTTCCTTCCCAGGAGTCAGTAGGTCAGGTTGCTCAGCCACACATGGTACCATACCATGAGTATAGAGTTATGAGGGATGATATGGAGTATTGGCGGGCACAGTGTCGAGAGATTATGCATCTGTTTGATCAGAGGGACAGAGGACCGTTAGCGGCCCTACAGCCAGATTACTATATGAGGCAGCGACTGCAGTCGGTGTTGATGAGCGCTACTTGGGAGCTTGATGATTTGACCCATGATGGACCTCCTTCTTTTGCAGAGTTTTATCGGATATTTCGCTTGGCACAGACTTTGGTCTAGGCACTTAGAGAGGAGCTTAGGCGTATTCCGCCTGGGTTCTGAGACAGGGACAGTTGAGACAGTGACTTCAGAGTATAGATGTATATAGAGGCAGCATAGTATAACCTAGTGAGTAGTGTGTATGTGTGTACTAGTAGTTTAACCTGTAGTAGGTTTTGACCTGTAGTAGTAGTATGACTTGTAGCCCGGATGACTTCCAGCGGAGCGAGACTTTTTGTATCAAGCATTTACACCTGAGGCTGGTGTCATATATATATAAACTGAACTTTTCAAATTTCTTTTATTTAAATTTTAGTCTTTCCAGTTTTACAGCATTTACTTTCAGTTTATTGCTTTACAGTCTTGTATACTATAATTCATGTTGAAAAAAAAATGAAAATGAAATGAATGAAAGGACAACCATTTTATTAAACTGCTTACATTTCTAGTTTTTATATTCAGTAACTTTTTTCCTTATATAAATCATGTCATTAATACAAGATAAATTGTTTTCTTACCTACTGTCAATTGTTTATTTAACTGTTAAATAAATATCACTTGTTTTATTATCAGAAGAAGATGGCACCAAAAAGAAAGACAAGGGCTGAGACCTCTAACAGCAATTCCGAGGGTCAGACTAATGAAACCATGAACCAAATGTTCTATCTGATGCAAAAACAGATGGTAATGATGCAGCAGCAGATACAACATCAACAACAGCAAATCCAAAAACAAATGTTACAACAGCCACCTCGTCTTGAGCCTCAATTACCACCAGCATTACCTGTTATTACTTTTAAGCAGTTTCAGTCAGTTAAACCTCCAGAATTTGATGGGTCTACTGGTCCTATTAAAGCTACCACCTGGTTAAAAGAAATAGAGAAAGCGTTTGTACTAGTAAAGATAGGTGAGGACCAGAAGACTGATTCTGCTAGTTACTTGTTGAAAGGAGAGGAAAATTATTGGTGGAAATCTAAAAAGGCTTTAGAGGGTGAAGATGTTATTGCTTGGGATAAGTTTAAAGAGTTATTTTTAGAAAAGCATTTTCCTCGCTACGTAAGGAATCAGATGCAGATAAAGTTTTTAGAGCTGAAGTAGGGAAGTATGTCTGTAACAGAATATGAAGCCAAATTCAATGAATTAGCTAGGTTTGTTCCGGAACAGGTGGATACTGAAGAGAAACGAGTGCAGAGATTTCAAGAGGGATTACGACCATGGATACGCGGACAAGTTGCAGTTTTTGAATTAACAACATATACTGCTGTAGTCCAGAAAGCTTTGAACATCGAAGGGGAAAGTGAAAGGTCTCAACGAGATAGAGGACAGGGGAGTTTCCAAGACCGTTTCAACAGGAAGCCGGGATTTCAAGCCCGGACAAATATGAATTTTAAAAGGATAGGACAGGGTACACAAAAAGCAGGTAATCGTTTCCAATTCTCCAACCAGCAGGGAATTGTTAAGGTTCCAGTGCCGTATTGCAAAAGTTGTGGACGTAAGCATACCGGCGTATGTATTAAAGCAGATGTGACATGTTTCAAATGCAAGCAGAAAGGGCACTACTCTAACGAATGTCCGACAGGAAAAACAGCAGAAATCACTTGCTATCAATGCGGAAAGAGAGGGCATATCGCTAGGAATTGTAAAGGACCAGCAATGGCAGCCAGTATTCCGAAAGTATTGGCATTACCTCCGCCACCACCGCCAAATCAACCCAGAGCAAAGACTTTTAACATGACAATGAAAGAGGCAGTGTAGAATCCAAGTGTAATTGCAGGTACGCTTTTGGTGAACTCCATAGATTCAAAAGTATTAATTGATTCTGGAGCTACCCGTTTATTTATTTCTGAAGAATTTCTTGATAAGTTACATTTTGAAATTGAATGGTTGGGCGAGACCTTAATTATAAAATGTAACACCCCCAGATCCGGGGTCGGGGATCCGGGTCGTCACGGTCTTTCTTTCCACAATATCACTTCACTTAATTAATAAATAACCTTATGCTGTGACCCCACACTAACACACACCACAACCCGTTATAGTCTCAGAGATGAAATTTAAATAAGTACAAGTCTTTGAATCCACAATTTAAAAGTTATTACAACCCAAAATGATTACTTGATAAATTTACAGTTAATTGCCATTATCTGCCACAAGTTATAATTATACATAATTGATTCTCAAAAGTAGATGGTCTGATCTACAATAGATCTACCTCTGCAGCTATAGCAGCTACAACATCAACGGGAAGACGCGGGACGCTTCCCACGCGCTTGCGCTGGGTCTGCAGGAGTCTGGCCCTCTTTCCTAACTGTTGTTGTGTGATGAAAGAAGAAAGCAAGGGTGAGCAGCAAGCCCACCAAAATAATATGTATAATGATTTACAATATATGAGCCTACTCATAATACTCATGAAAGTCTTGGTCAAAAGAAATGAACCAAGTTTGATATCTTAATGCGATGAAGTCGCAAAATATTCAGTATATATACATATATACTTTTCAAAATATTGGAAGTCCTCTTCCATGCATAATATACACAAAGTCCCAGTGTATAACTGTATAAAAATATCGTTGCAAGGTGATCTCATATATCTAACCTTGTCTCAACATTATTCTAAAAATCTTTATCATGCATAAGATAATCATTTACTAGATATAAGTTTAAAAGATGAAGTTACAAGATACTCCAATATACTTATATCTTTTCCAAATACTACTTGAACTACCACCGTTCAAGTTATAATTAGTTCAAAAGTTCATCACATAGATGAGACTACAAGATAATACTTGAATAGATTCAACCTTTAAAATATCATCAAAATAAAATGAAGTTATGAGATACTTCATTTGATGTAAACATCATTTTGAAAACTTGACCCTGCCAACACTCAACAATCGCCCAACCGTAGCCTTTCTATCGAAGTGCTCTAGGTAGTGTTGCAGAAATTATCCAATTGGATGATGAACTCATTACGGGAGTTTGCCGCGCCAGGAAAACCACTTACGATGATCAGTCGTAGTAGTACAACCCCACCATTTTCTACATGTAGAGGAGAACCTGTCGGATTTACTTGTCAACCGAACACTGAACTCCTAAGGAATGGACCGCCTTAGCGGAACTTCCAGGCCATTTGGGCCAATATAATAAGGCTGGGCCGGCGCTACTCGGCCACTTACACCACTCCTAGTTCAGATGAAATCCATGACTCTGAAACGTAAAGCTTGTCCCCACTTTCTCCAAGTAGAAACTTGTTTATACGGCTCCACCAAGAAGTCGTATCTATTTGGAAAGGAGAACTCACCGATATTTCCCAGGCGATGCCTGTTAATGGATTAACTTGTTCCAAGAATTTTACTTCCCAAGTGTTGGGTAAGTAATCAATTCATTTATCAAAACAACAACCTTGTTGCGAATATAAAACACACCACAGAGCCGGATCCCTCAGGTTTTGAGCGAGTATTAAATCCCCTTCGAAAGGAGGATCTTAAAAAAAATGAGTTTTGGGATCCGCTCTAACTTTTAAAAAAATCATTTTGAAGACTCGCAAAACATTTTTAAGAATGTTTGGAGTGAAGCTGATTTAATGAAGTAAATCAGTCCCCAAAATATTTAGAAAATGTCTGAATATTATTATTTAAATAATATTCCCATAAAGAATAATCTTTATAAAATAATTGAAGTAGAAGTATTAAAACTTATACTTGAAATGAATTGCAAATAATCAAAGATATACTTATACGAAAGTAATATCTTTATTTGAATAATCAAAAGTAAGTTTGATTATCGACACCTTATTCTTTAATACAATAAAGAATATTATTAAGTAATAAGCGGAGTCATAATACCTCGAATGAATACTATAAATAATATTCATAAAATAAAGGAGTCATACATCCTCAAATGAATATCCAAGTAATATTCAATAATAATATAAACTGAGTCATAAGCCCTCGAATGAATATTCAAATAATATTCAAATAATAAAATAAACTGAGTCATAAGCCCTCGAATGAATACTCAAATTAATATTCAATTAAGTAAAATAAAGGTATCGAATAAACCTTATTCGATCCATAGTTTTAAAAACTATATCCATATATATATAAATATATATATATATATAATATACTCGGGAACATCGACTCCCGGTTTAGAAATATGTTCACCTTTTATCCCCTATACTAAGGGTATACGCAACTACTTGCTTATTTCTAGCATAGGTATTATGCAACTATAAGCATTGAAATCAACAGATAGATAACCAGATTACGAAATAGACATGCATATATACCATATCAGCATGCTCCAATATATCGCAAAATTTGCTAATAACAATCATGCACTATCACAAGATAATGCATATACATATATTTACATCACAACAACAGTATATCGGGTAGAAAACTTGCCTGAGCGACTGGGGGTTACGAATGGCTCAGGACGAGTCTGGTAACCTATAAACAACAAGTAAGTTGGAATTAAACCAAAGTCACTTGTAAATCTATACTCTAACCAACTCAGACTCTAACGCTCGTTTTGCGCTTACTGATTCTCTTAAGTCACTCGAGTACCCTCGGCTCCACCATTTTTAATAATTTAACCTTTACGAGTTTTAAGGCGATTCCTTCGCGAGTGTCTTACCAACTTCCTAACACACTTACCATAAATGTTTCATGCATTAATTAACCCTTTTTGGTCTTTAACCTATGTTTCAAAGTAAGGCGAGGGGAAAAGTTTCGTTCGCGAAACGCCGTTACTTGAAACGGTCGTTTCTCCTAAACCGTGCATCGGAATCGAACGAACTACATATCAAAACGAAGCTCGTAACATGAGCTATCTAAACATGGCAGTGGTCATAATCTAGCAGGGGGTTCTCGGGTCCTAATGTTATGCACAAAAACAGTCCAAAGAAAATCGGACGTTACGACGGCTATGTTTACGCAATTACCAATGTTTAAACTACTCCAATTAACCACCAACCAACTCATAACCATCAATACAACAAAACTTCACCTAAACCATACCACATCAGTCCATAATCTCCAAGGTTTTCAACTCAAACAACCACAATCAAGACCTATGAACTATAATCAAGCTTCAATTACCAAAAATACTTCCAAATCAAACCAAACTACTAATAATCACAATCCATGCTTCTCATTTCACAACATCAACCATTAAACTTACTAACAAATAAAGTAAAGGCTAGGGTTTGAAGTTTATACCTTCCTTGGGAGGTGTTAAGTTGCTAGGAAGCCTTAGGGAGCCTCCTACAAGCTTGATCTTTCCAAAGAAATCAAGAACACAAAGTTAGGCTTTGAAGTTTCTAAAAGTCCGATTTAAAGAACTGTAAAAATGAGGGTCTTACCATGATTATTTGGACGAGACTTGTGAACAAGAGTTGTAGGCCATCTCAATACCTTTCCAATGAGCTATAGAACATAATATTTGAGTGAGAAATGAAGGAGATACAGCAGTTTTAGTGTTCTGGTTCTGTTTTGGCCGAGAGCATGAAGAACAATGCCTTGGTTCCTTTTTGATTTTGATGAAAAATGATTTGCTTGGCTTGGTTGGTTTGATTTTTGTGTTTGTTTTAGTAAATTACCTAGTTGCCCTTGATTTTGTGTGGTTAAAAAGCCACCACATCTCCTTCCTTCCCATGTCATGCTTGTGTCATCCTCATGATGTCATCCTCCCCTCCTTGTCCTCTTCTCATTGGTTGGGTGACATCATCCTCTCTAATCCTTTTGATTAACTTCCTAATTGTTTGCCTAATGACCGCTGATCTGTTATACGGTTCGCTTAACTTTCGTTTTCGTTTATCGTTTGAAGGATCATACCCGGGATCTTATTACTTAGGTTCCCTTAACCTTTCTCAATATATTATATTCCTTTTATGATCCTCTCCTATAATCCTTTAATTTAAATCCTTTTTATCATGTTACCTTTTTTCTCAAATCTTTCCGTATCTAGTGT
This sequence comes from Apium graveolens, assembly GCF_009905375.1. Classification (NCBI taxonomy): domain Eukaryota; kingdom Viridiplantae; phylum Streptophyta; class Magnoliopsida; order Apiales; family Apiaceae; genus Apium; species Apium graveolens. The sequence continues at coordinate 143,007,793 of NC_133651.1, read as the reverse complement.
ATTTCCGGGAAAAATCAAAGTGTTCGGATTTGGATTCTGACGATCTTTACATACACTTATATCCCATATAAAGTACTAATAAAATCTCAGAATATCCATATCAGAACCCCTACATAGTGTGGCATGAAAAGTTTTCTCATTCAGCAAAAACACTATTCATAAGGGTTTCAAAAATTTCCCAAAAATTGGGGTTATTACATAAAATTAGCGAATGACGACCAAGTTCCGGTAAATCGAGTATGACCTGCGTGTGATATGGAAGTAGCCGGGCATCATTTTTCTGTAGATTTAGTTCCTTTTAAGCTAGGAGAATTCGATATCATTTTGGGAATGGATTGGTTAGCATGTCATAAAGCTCAGATAGATTGCGCAAATAAGAAAGTTGAATTGCGAACTGCGGAAAATACAACGGTAATATTCAAGGGCGAAAAGCAGCAGAATAAATTTCTCACTGTAGTGCAGACCAAACAATTGCTTCGACAAGAATGTGAGGCGTACATAACTTACGTGTTAGATACTGAAAAAGGAAGTCCTAGAATAGAAGACATTCCAGTTGTATGTGAATTTCCAGACGTCTTTCCAGACAAGCTTACAGGTTTACCACCAGATCGAGAAATCGAGTTCATAATTGATCTAGCACCAGGCACAGAACTAGTTTCGAAAGCTCCGTATCGAATGGCTCCAGTCGAGATGAAAGAATTGCCAGCGCAATTGCAAGATCTTCTAGATCGAGGCATCATACGACCTAGTGTATCCCCATGGGGTGCACCAGTGTTATTTGTGAAGAAAAAAGATGGCATCATGCGATTGTGCATTGACTATAGGGAATTGAATAAACTCACTATTAAGAACAAGTATCCTTTACCGAGAATTGATGATGACCAGCTAAAAGGAGCTGCATGGGTTTCAAAGATAGAATTGCGATCAGGCTATCATCAATTAAAGATTAAAGCTGAAGATATTCCCAAGACTGCGTTCCGTACGAGATATGGACATTACGAGTTTCTGGTAATGGCATTCGGTTTGACAAACGCGCCAGCTGCATTCATGGATTTGATGAACAGAATATTCAAGAAATATTTGGACAAGTTCGTAATTGTATTCATTGATGACATCTTGATTTACTCCAAGACTGAAGAAGAGCATGCAGAACACTTGAGAATAATTTTGGAAATTCTGAGGAAAAAGCAATTATATGCAAAATTCACAAAATGTGAATTCTTGTTAAGGGAAGTACAATTTCTAGGACATATCATCAGTAGAGAAGGCATCCAAGTCGATCCAGCGAATATTGAAGCTGTGTTGAATTGGGAAAGACCGAAGACACCCACAGAAGTTCGAAGTTTCTTTGGATTGGCATGGTATTATCGAAGATTTGTCAAAGATTTTGCAAAGATAGCAACGCCGCTGACCAAGTTAACTCGAAAAAGTGAAAAGTTTGAATGGAATGATAAATGTGAAGAAAGTTTTCAAGAGTTAAAGAATCGGTTGGTGACCGCACCAGTATTGGTATTTCCAGACGAGCAAGGAAATTTCGTCATTTACAGTGATGCTTCGTATCGCGGGCTAGGATGTGTATTGATGCAACACGGTAACGTCATTGCATATGCTTCGAGACAACTTAAACCTTATGAACAGAAATATCCTAGGCATGATCTGGAATTGGTAGCGATCGTATTTGCATTGAAGCTTTGGAGACATTATCTCTACGGTGAAAAATGCGAAATCTACACGGATCATAAAAGTCTGAAGTATATCTTTACGCAAAAGAAACTGAACATGCGACAAAGTCGATGGCTGGAATTGATTAAAGATTACGATGTCACAATCAGTTATCATCCAGGAAAAGCAAATGTTGTAGCGGATGCGCTAAGCAGAAAAGAAAGGTTGAATCGGTTAACTTCATGCGAAAAATTGGCCAAGGAATTCGACAAATTAGAAATTGAGATTCGAATCTGCAGGAACTATTTATGTTATGATCTTCCAACCAGAGTTGCTAGAAAAGATTCACCGTTGCTAAAATGAAGTGATAAGACAAGATGACGACTTAACGGGAGAAGAGATCACAACTCAGAAGGATAATGAAGGAATTTTATGCTTTGCATCGAGAATCTGGATCCCTAACGTGGCAGAATTAAAAGAAGAAATAATGCGGGATGCGTATAATTCGAAGTATTCCATTCATCCAGGAAGCACAAAAATGTATCGCGATTTGAAGGAAAACTTTTGGTGGCCGAATATGAAGAAGGAAATAGCAGAATGGGTGAGTAAATGCTACACCTGCCAGCGAGTTAAAGCGGAACATCAACATCCGAGCAAATTATTACAACCGTTAGACATTCCAGAATGGAAATGGGAACATCTAGCGATGGATTTCGTAGTAGGACTGCCAAGGACTAAGGCAAATCATGATGCGATATGGGTAATCATTGACAGACTTACGAAGTCGGCACATTTTCTACCAATTAATGAAAGATTTTCGCTCGACAAATTAGTGCACATGTATCTCAAGGAAATTGTGATGCGACATGGAGTTCCAATATCTATCGTGTCTGATCGAGATCCCTGTTTCAATTCAAGATTTTGGAGACAATTTCAAGAATGCCTTGGAACGAAATTAAACATGAGTACCGCTTATCATCCGCAAACCGACGGGCAAAGTGAAAGAATTATTCAAATGATCGAAGACATGCTACGAGTTTGTGCGATCGATTTTGAAGGCAGTTGGGATGAGCATCTACCTCTAGTGGAATTTTCTTATAATAACAGTTATCACGCCAGCATTGGAATGCCACCGTATGAAGAACTATATGGGAGAAAATGCAGATCACCAGTACACTGGGATGAAGTTGGAGAATGCAAAATTTTAGGTCCAGAATTAATTCAGCAGACGAAAGAAAAGATTGAACTTATTCGAAAACGACTCGATGCAGCGCAAAATAGGCAACGCAAATATGTAGATCAAGCTAGGAAGGATATGGACTATCAGGAAGGAGAAAATGTATTACTCAAGATATCGCCATGGAAAGGATTGACCATATTTAGCAATAAGGGTAAATTGAAACCACGATACATCGGACCATTTGAAATTTTGAAAAGAGTAGGAAAGCTTGCATACATATTAGCTTTACCGCCTCATATGCAATATATTCACAATGTGTTTCACGTGTCAATGCTTAAGCGATATAATCCTGATTCTAGGCATGTAATATAGTATGAACCGATAGATATCCAACCTGACTTGTCTTTTGTAGAACAGTCGGTAAGAATTTTAGATCGGCGAGAGAAAGTGTTGAGAAATAAGTCTGTATATTTAGTGTGAGTGTTGTGGAGAAATCCTATGGTTGAAGAATCAACCTAGGAACTTGAAAGTGAAATGTTAGAAAAATATCCTCATTTGTTTTCGTAGAAGATATATTGAGGACAAAATCCTATTAAGGGGGGAGAATGTAACGACCGGGAAATTTACGTTGTATTATATCATATTTATAATAAAATATGTGTATTAATATGTCATTTATGTGTGATTATCTGTTAAACCCTAATTGTTATGTGTTACGTGTATTCCGTATCATTTCTGTATTTTTAAGGTATTTTTTAAATGTTTTATATCATATTCATAGGTTTCATTTCAAACGTTTTACGACCCAAACAATGATTTTAAAGCCAGTATTTCAAATAAAATAATGGGCCTTATTTTTCATCAAATGGCTTTTACAATCGCAATATTCTGAACATCTAGATATTTTATAAATTTTCTCATTTTACGAAAAATGACTTTTCCGGGCCCCATTGGGTGTTAAAAACCCCACAAAAATCACATTTTTATTTTTATAAAATTATAGGACTTTTATTTATACCATTTCTTTGTATTTTTAAATTATTCACAAATTTTGGGAATTTTTGGCATATATATTGTATATATAAAATATTTATAAATTAAATTTTAATACCCAAAAATTATGAAAATTAGGGCCAAATATTTTTATTAAATGTATAATTAGCCCCTTAATTTTATTTAGGAGTATTAATTTTTCAGCTATAAATACCCTAATTATTATTAATTTAATTAATTAAATCTAAAAATTCAGCAAATATATTCCCAATTTTCCAGAATTAGGGTTCTTGAGTTCTTGACTTCAAGCAGCGATTTCATTGTGTTTCTGATCTCCAAATCAAGAATGTGAGTAGTCGTTGCAAAGCTCTTGATCTCTACTTTCTAATTCTATTGTCAATTTTGTGTTTTGTTGTTTCGATTTTCAATTCAATTTTTAGGGTTCTTGAACTGGAATTGGGGATTTTTGATTGTGGGGTTATGGGTTTAATTTGATGATTGGAATAGCTTTATACGCTTGTTTGCAATTGATTTGTGCTATTTATTTGATCAAACGATGGCTCTAAGTGTTAGTCCTTATATTCAAGTTTATACTAATTTGATTTTAGTTCGTTTTTGATCTTGCACGAACCTGAGGTTATTGTATTGATAGGGGATTGATTATAGATGTTTTAAGCTATAGAACAGAATTTTTCATGTACGAAATAGTTGATTTGGTGTTTGGCCGGAAAATGTTTGATTTTAGCCGTAGAATTTGATATAGATATTGTTAGGATTAGATCAAGATATGGTTGAATTGCTGGGATGATTTTGAATGGAATGGAGGGTCGAATTGAATCAAACGGCTCTGTTTTGATGCTGAATCGCACTCACCGGATTCGGGTTTCAAGTTTACCAGAAACCACCGCCGTTGACGGCGTTTCACGGCTTCGGCGGCTCCAGCCACAACGGGGACGGGGGAGAACGACACCTGGGTGACAGAGGGATGAGTACGCGCAGCGAATCAAATAGAAAACCCCGCGTTAGTGGTCGTCGATCCACCGAGAAATTCACTGGTGATGGTTGCCGGCGTTGTTCTTCCCGACCCGATTGGGTTGGGGACGACCCGGTTTCCAACCCAGTTTCGACCCGGGTTCAATCCTAAAAACCCAAACCCTGATTTTGTTTTTGTGTTTCTGATTAATTAATTAATTATTTATATTTTAGTATATTAAAATCAGTTTTTAATAATTCTAATAATTATATAAAAATTAGTTTTAAACTCTGAAAAATAGTATTATTAATTTCTGAATTATTTTATTAATTTAGAAATTTGAATTTAATTATTTATTTAATTACTTAGTTATTTATCTAATTATTTATTAGTTATCTAATTAATTAATAATTAGGTAATTAATTAGTAATTAGGTAATTAATTAATAAATAAGGAGTAAATAATACGATTAATAATCCGATAATTAGTTAATATTACATGTAACTCGTATCTATACGAGTAGTGATTCAATAAATAAAATTATTATTCGAGTGATAATTATTCGAAGAATATCGTAATAATTATTCGTATTGAATAATTAAATACAGTTAATTAATTGATTAATTAATCATATAGGTATAGTAATAATAGCGATTCGATAGTTATCCGAGAATTGCGAATAACTCGTAATTATACGAGTAATTGAACAATAAGTTCGATTATTGCTATTATTAATATTATTATTCAGACGATAGTGAATTATTCGTATAATATCGTAATAATTATTCATAATGAATAATTAAATACAGATAATTGATTTAAAACGTATACGTGTAATAATAACAGTAATATTGTGATAATTATGCGAGAAATGTTAATAACTCGTAGAAATACGAGTAGTGGATCGTTGCGTTGAAATATGATTCGAATAATAACTCATTTATTCAATAATTAACGTACCAAATAATGATATCGATTATTTATAATCGATCTAATTGAATAAATAACGATAAGTTGTAAATATTTGTACTAAATTGTGATTAATCCTAATAATTAGGGATTAATTATTTTAAATTAGTAAATAATTATCTATTAATTATTTATTAGTTATTTATTTATTAAATATTTAAAAAGTGATTAATTATTTCGATAATTAATCACATAATTTTCGATAAATCATAAATTCTTCATTTTAACTCCAAAAATTATAAAAAAATTATTTTTAACTTTGATTTTTCTTAAATAATTATTTAAAAATTATTTTGGGATTTAAAAATTAGCAATAATTATATATAGTGAATAATAAATTGAATTATCAGTGTTTAATTGATAATAATTCAACCGTTAGTCCGAATTGAGCGAAACGAAAGCCTGTTGACTCAGAAAAATGAATTTTTTTCACTAAAAATAATATGAAGACCTAATTTCTTCTCGAAATTAGTTGACTTTATTGATTGCTTGATTATCAATCGAAATGCGTGTCGAGACGAGTTCGAAAAATTCCGAAAAAATGGGAAATGAAGCAGAAGGTGATCAACGGAGCAATCAGCGAGTCGATTTCGATTCTAAAAATTATTTTAACTATAAAAACGATTATGTGCTCAAGTGCTTATGTGTATTATGTGGTTAATCTACTCTTACTTACTTATATGTAATATTCGAGTCGGTGATAAGCGTATGGGTAGATAGTAGGAACAAAATGAAGTCGATTTAAGGTGCAACCGAAGCACAAAATTAATTAACCAGTCTATTTTGCTAACAGAAACTAAGCCAGCAAGGCAGGTCAAGTAGGGGATAGACGGAAGTGAATTAATTGCAGTAAGTCGCACAGAAGGCAAGTTTCTCCTCTATTCTATTATCCAGAATAGTGATATTCTCTTCAGATTCTTATTACATTTGCATTACTTTAATTCCTTTATTCATATCTCAGTTCGATTCTTGAATTATTCTTTTCATTTGAATTTATTATTCATATTCCAATTGTTACTCACAATTATTGATATATTCTGGTGATTAGAATATATCAAAGTATACCGATTGTTCCGGTTGCTATTCCAAGGATTGTATAACATTACTTTTGGGGATTAAGTTTACTTAATCCTAAGGACCGGAACATAACCGGATCCTGGAAATGGGCCGTAGTGCCTGGGTGCCCGACGGGATCTATATAGTGAGATATAGATCTGTACTGTATCCTGGCTGATCAGCAGGGTATATCTGCGAACTTGAGTCCAGTGTAGTTCGTTTGTATTCGCCAGCAATGGCCTTCTTTTGATTGTTATGAGGTTATATCTTTGCAGATATACCTGGGATACGGATTCAGTTATATTACTTTAACATTGTGTATATTTTGTAGACTTGTTGAGCTATTTTGGCTCACCCCTTTTTGTTTTTATTCACCTTATTGTTTCAGTTAAAAAGGAATATGGAACCCGTCAGGACACGAGTGGTAAAGAAGCGGGTCAAGCCTCGGGATCCTCTTATACCCAAGGTGTTGATCCCAATCCAGGAAGAAAGCTTTGAGTTGCCCGAGCAGGTGGAGTGTTGATAGATAGTATGTGTGTTTGAATAAAAGCTGAACTTTGTTTAAAATGAATTAGACAATGGTTTGTAATAAATAAAGTTTGTGAGATTTTGAATGTTGGTTTGTAATAAAAGTAGTTAGTGATTCTTGTTTTCATACTTTAACCTAAAACGGTCCTGGTAGTTGTTAAGGGGTTTAGTTTCATTTCTTTATTATTTATTAATAAGCTTGTACATGTTTGGTGATTAGCTCGTAACCCCCAGACTTATACCCCGGGTCTGGAGGGCGTTACACCGTGGTTATCCGTTGAAGGCTTCTAAATGACACTAAACAATTCTACTTAAGGTGTTTTGGTGAGTTATCATCATGACTACAAGATATTCCTAACAATCTGCCCCTATTTATGTCTAATGGAATTATAGGCATAAATTCAGGTTGACTTGATGATAACAAAACAACCTATAAAGATAATATATTGATAAATAGACAATTTACAAAGTGCTTCATTACAATAGAAATATGCAAAGAAGGTTAAAAGAAGTTTGCATGCCATTATCAAGGTGCTCCTCTAGTCTGAGCAAATTATTTTCTTTTCCTTGATTCTCTAATTTTCCTTCCCAACTTCTCATTGTTTTTCTCAATTTGGAGTTGAAGTTGTCTGTAAAACTCAGCTTCATTTTCTTCATTTACATCTGGCATCTCCTGCATCTCCTTAAGAGTTTCATTACTTGAGATTTTGAGATGATCTTAAATTCTGAAAAATCTTCCGATAAACTTCTCATCTCTGATAAGTGGATTTTATATCTACTTGGAACGCTTCATTTCAGGCTTAAATTGGTGTTTGGACTCAAGTATCTGGTATGTTTGATATGTTTTTGTGTTTTTGCATTACACACATTAGTTGGAAGAAGAAAGAAGATTTTAAAGGATTTTATTCTGATTCGATATCATATTTTGAAGTATAGGCCATTCTCAAGCTGTAGAAAATCTCATTATTTTTGCGTAGGTAGTTGAATCTCCTAATTCTGACGAGAAGAACTCAAGATACGGCCAAAAGAAGAATTGTCAGAAAATCACCACTAGAAATCAGTAGACCACCTGAATTTTAATCTGGAGAAAAGCTAGGATTTCATTTCTTGTTGTGAATAAGGCTAGGCGTCAAATAGCTAGTAGACGGCTTATAATTTATGAGTAGTCAAGGGTTGAGTGAGATGGAGCGAAAAACACTCATTCAGAAATTGTTGAAAAAGAAAAAAAAGAAAAAAAATGTGTTTATGCATAGTTGGCCAAGAGTGAGCTCTTTAATACTCGAGTTATTAAGTTCTAGGGGACTTTTTGTCTAGTGACCTAAGGCTTTGATAGTCTAGGATCCGCTAACCTAACGCTCGTTACATGGGTATTATTATATAAGTCTTTTGGGACCTCATTCATTGCACGGTCAAATAAGCATCTTTGGTATGTGTTCAATAATATGGCATGAATCCTTGTATAACTCTAGTAAAATGAAAGTGTTGTAAGTCATTATGTATTTATCGTCTATTCTGTTTATAAAATTTTGATTGTTTTGATAATAGATTAGTTATGGTTATTGATCTAATATCGAGAGTATATTTGTTAAGCATCCACACACGCACGTTTCTGGTTTGTGAGTTGGTTTTGGGGTTTATTCAAACTCTATTAAAAGTCATTGCATTCTTAGAGGCATTAGCTTGTTGGTTGGTTATAGTTATTCTGAGGGGATCGATTGCATTGTCATTTAGTTGCATTCATGTAGTTGCATTCATGCATTAGGTTTGTTTTGTAGTTTTGAGTCTGTTTATGCTTGAAGACAAGCATCGATTCAAGTTTGGGGGTGTGATAAGCGGATTTTATATCTACTTAGAACGCTTCATTTCGGGTTTAAATTGATATTTTGGACTCAATATTTGGTATGTTTGATGTGTTTTTGTGTTTTTGTATTACATGCATTAGTTGGAGGAAGAAAGAAGATTTTCAAGGATTTTATATTGATAAGAGATCATATTTTGAAGTCTAGTCCATTCTCAAGTTGTAAAGAATCTCTTATCTTTGCGTGGGAAGTTGAATCGCCTAATTCTGACGAGCAGAACTCAAGATACGGCCAAAAGAAGAATTGTCTAAAAATCACCAAAAGGCTGGCGCGCCCGTGCCAGAACCAGCACACCCGCGCCCCAGAAATCAATAAACCAGCGCGCCTGCGCAGATTTTGGCATGTCCACGCACCCTTCTTGCCCCAGAATCCTATGTTTAGTGGAATTTGATGATTTTAAGAGTCCAGGTCCACTAGGGGCTTATATATAGTGATAAAAAAGACATTTTTAAAAAGAAGGAGCCAAAGGAGAGCAATATGAAGACCTATAGAGCACAAGACAGCTACAGAGAAGAAGACTTTTATATTCTTCAATATAGTTGATACTTTGGATGCTTGTTTTCGATTTGTCTTTGAACCCTAGTACACTTATATTGTTTATTATCATGTTTTCATTGGAACCCATGGTGACGATGAGTTCGATTATGAACTAATCATTGTCATGGGGTTCTAACGGATTTATCTATGGATTTCAATAATTAATTGTTCTAATTCTTTAGTGTGTGGTGAATTATGATACCTAGTTTGGTTGTGCTTATTCATCTTTGATGCTTAGCTAACATCTAAGATTTTTTGTTAATCTCTATTGAAACGACAGTGAATATAGAGGTTTAGAACTTGCCATGCTAGCATAGGTTTATGTATAAATTGACATGCATAATTCGCGGGTAATTTTAACCATCATATTCACCCTATGTAATCACGATATATAACTTGCTCTTAAATCATTATGTTTTCAATCTTTATAGATATATAGGGACTAAGCATAATTGGTGTCTATTCAACTTCTATCTTAATTATGGATGTGATAGTAGGGTATACGTATAACGAAAGTTAGCATATACTAATTTCGTGTGATCTGATTAGTTGTCATAACTATCACATGTTAGGGTTAAGGACATAAACTTTGAATGAAGTATTTAATGAAGTTAGAATCCCATGTTTATTCTCATATAAGTAATTCAATCTTAATTCCTTTAGTTAATGTTATTTAGTATTATCTCTTAGTTAAATCAAAACTCAATTTGTTATTTGTTTTGGCATTGAATGATAACCATACATTATTGCATAAGCGCATATTCTGTTTAAACCAATCTCTATGGGAATGAAATTTAATTTAATCTATATTACTTGTGATCCCCTACGCTTGCGTGTATTTTTGCATTTGAATTACAGCGAACAAGTTTTTGGCGCCGCTGCCGAGGACTCGGTATTAAATTTAGTTTATGTGTTTGTCATCAATGGTCGTTAAAGTTCACTGACTCGGATGATTTTCTTACAAAGTTTACTTTAGTCGTGTGTTTCAGGTACTCTAGTTTTTATTGTAATGGGAGAACCAGCAACATATACGAAAGCTTTGATGAATTATTCTCAACCAAAGATTAATGACATTCAGTCTAGCATTGTCAGAACAACCATTGCTGCTAATACCTTTGAAATCAAATCTAGCACGATTCAAATGGTACATAATTCAGTCCAGTTTGGGGGTTCTCCAACGGAAGATCCAAATATGCACATCAGGGATTTCATAGAGATATGTGATACCTTCAGGTTCAATGGTGTGTCTGAGGATGCGATAAAACTGAGACTGTTCCTATTCTCTATGAGGGACAAGGGTAAGAGCTGGTTACACTCTCTACCAGCTGGTTCGATTGGTACTTAGGAAGATCTTGCTCAAAAGTTTCTCACTAAATTCTTCCATATGGTAAAAATAACTGCAATCAGGAATGCTCTTACTCAGTTTGTGTAGCAATCAGGGGAATCACTAGGTGAAGTGTGGGAGCGGTATAAAGAGATGGTTATGAAGTGTCCTCATCATAGAATGCCTGATTGGATGATCATCAATTGCTTCTATAACGGTTTGGGAGCATAGTCAAGACCCATGCTCGATGCAGCATCAGGTGGAGCCTTATGGCTAAGAGTTGTATTGAAGCTTATGAGCTAATTGAACTGATGGCTGCTAATGAATATCAGTATTCAACCAATAGATTGCCACATGGCAAGGTAGCAGGAGTTCTTGAAGTGGATACAGCTACGGCTATTACTGCTCAACTAAAGGCGTTGTCTATGAAGATCGATTCTCTGGATAACTATGGTGTTAATCAGATAACCAGTGTTTGTGAGCTGTGCACAGGTTCGCATGTGATGGAGTAATCTGCTATATCTAGTGAATTAGCTCAGTTTGTGAGCAACTTTCAGAGATTGCAACAACCAGTTCTAGACACTTATCATCCTAACAACCGGAATCATCCTAACTTCAGCTGGAGCAACAATCAGAATGTGATACAATAGCCATTCCAGGAGTTTGGAAACAAGCAATTCAATCCTCCTGGTTTTCAGCAATAATTTGCACCAAGACAACAACTCCAACTTCAACAATAAACTAATGGAGGTACAGGTCAATCTTCGAATGAAAAATCTGAATTGGAGGAGTTGAGGCTTATGTGCAAAAACCAGGCTCTTATATGTAAAAGCCAGGCTGCTTTTATCAAGACTCTGGAGAACCAAATAGGGCAAATTGCTAACGTCTTATTAAATCGACCATCAGAAACACTTTTTAGTCATACATATACCAATCCAGGAAAGAGGGAAGTTAAAGAATAGGCGAAAGCCATCACCTTGATGTCTGGAAAGGTCGCAAGCCCCCAAATTCAGCAAGACGAAGAGTCTAAAAATTCTATCCAGAATGTAGGTGCGTCTGCACCCTTTCCAATTCCATAAAATGAGATTGTAGCTGAAAAAGTTGTGTAGAAGGATGCCGAGGTGGAACCGAAGAAGAAAGTTGTTGCAAAAAATCCTCCTGAGGGTAATACAGGGGATAAACAAGTCTATCCACCTCCGTCATATCCTAAAAGGCTTCAGAAGCAGAAGTTAGATAAGACTTTTCCAAGTTTCTGGAAGTTTTCAAGAAGTTGCACATCAACATACCTTCTACAGAAGTTCTAGAATAGATGCCGAGCTATGCTAAGTTCATGAAGGGTTTTCTATCTCGGAAGCTAAAACTTGAGGAGTTGGAAACCGTTGCTCAAATGGAGGAGTGCAGTGTTGAAGTTGCCCTGAAGCTTAAAGATCCTGGAAGTTTCACTATTCCTTGCACTATTGGAAACTTGTCGTTCGAAAAATGCTTGTGTGATTTGGGTGCTAGCATCAATCTGATGCCCTTGTCATCTTCAAGAAGCTTGGTCTGCCTGAGCCAAAACCGACAAACATGTCCTTATAGTTGGATGATCGGACCATCACTTATCCACGAGGTATAGTGAGGATGTCTTGGTCAAGGTGGACAAACTTATCTTCCCTGCTAATTTTGTAATTCTGGATTTCAAGGAAGATGAGAAGATTCCCATCATCTTGGGAAGACCATTCTTGGCTATAGGTCGAACTATGATCGATGTGTAAAAAGGAGAGCTTACGATGAAGGTTCAAGATCAGAAAGTCACTTTTAATGTGTTCAAGGCAATAAAGCTACCCACATATAAAGATGAGTGCTTTAAAATAGAGTGGGTCCACTCTGTCGTGAATTCGAAGCTTGAGCAATTGCCAAAGTCAGATGCCTTGGAGAGATCTTTAATAGGGGAATCGGTTATTGAATATGAAGAAGGAGCTTTTGAATGCACCTCCGTGGAAGAGGGAGTTTGATATGCCATTCGATTCTCTTGGGTTAGTAGAGCTGAAAATTTCTCGGGAGCGTCTTGAGCCGTATATTGAAAAAGCTCCCACACTTGAGCTCAACCTGCTGCCAGATCATTTGAGTTATGCATTCTTAGGTGCACCCCCTGACAAGGGGTTGGAATATATCTATGATAATCTAAAGGGTGACCGGCCGGTTCCTCCCGTGCTTACAGTGGGTCCCTCTCGTGCACCACAGACAACTGATAGGTTTGGTATGGATGATGCACAATATAGAAGGTTGATTCGGTGTATTGAGGCCATGCATGATATCCATAACATTTTGATGAAGATTTGACATATGCTCTCAGTACTGTTTTCCGAGACACTGGTGTCGAGGTTGATTTGCCACCTAATCCTCCACCCGAAGAGGGTGATCCTCCCGACGACTAGGTATGACTTAAATCCTTATTATTACCTTCAATGAGGACATTGAAAATTTTAAGTTTGGGGGTGATAATGTAAGGATTAGTTTGTGTTGTGTCCATATAGATTCATGTAGCATGTTTAGTGTATTTCTTTCATATTTTTGCATGATTGTTCATATAGGTCATATTTGTTTGGATTTTTGTTCGTGTTAATATGTGAGATTATGTAGTTTCATTTGCATGCATATAACATGATCCCTTAGGTTGAGCTGTTTCTGATTGATTGGTTGATGTTGATGTGAGTGTAGTGATGAGGAATAGAGGGCTATTTAAGTCATAATGAATTGATTTACATGCCCAGAAGTAATGTTTTTCACAAGTCTTATAGGTTACTTTTGAGTTAGATCATGATCATACTTGTTTATTTGTTGAGATTTAATCACTTGGTTATATCTAGAATTTTTGGTATTCTCTTAATGGAAAAAGAACACTGAATTTTAATCTGGAGAAAAGCTAGGATTTCATTGCTAGTTGTGAATAAGGCTAGGCGTCAAATAGCTAGTAGCCGGCTCATAATTTATGAGTAGTCTAGGGTTGAGTGAGATGGAGCAAAAAGCACTCATTCAGAAATTGTTGAAAAAGAAAAGAAAAAGAAAAAAAAGAAAAAAAAGAAAAAAAATATGTTTATGCATAATTGGCCAAGAGTGAGCTCTTTAATACTCGAGTTATTAAGTTCTAGGGGACTTTTTGCCTAGTGACCTAAGGCTTTGATAGTCTGGGATCCGCTAACCAAACGCTCGTTCCATGGGTATTATTATATAAGTCTTTTGGGACCTCATTCATTGCACGGTCAAATAAGCATCTTTTGTATGTGTTCAATAATATGGCATGAATCCTTGTATAACTCTAGTAAAATGAAATTATTGTAAGTCATTATGTATTTATTGTCTATTTTGTTTATAAATTATGATTGTTTTGATGATAGATAAGTTATGGTTATTGATCTAATATCGAGAGTATATCTGTTAAGCATCCACACACACACGTTTCTGCTTTGTGAGTTGGTTTATGGGGTTTATTCGAACTCTATGAAAAGTCATTGCATTCATAGAGGCATTAGCTTGTTGGTTGGTTATAGTTATTCTAAGGGGATTAATTGCATTATCATTTAGTTGCATTCATGCATTAGGTTTGTTTTATAGTTTTGAGTATGTTTATGCTTAAAGACAAACATCGATTCAAGTTTGGGGGTGTGATAAGTGGATTTTATATCTACTTAGAAAGCTTCATTTCGGGCTTAAATTGGTGTTTTGGACTCAATATCTGGTATGTTTGATGTGTTTTTGTGTTTTTAAATTACAGGCATTAGTTGGTGGAAGAACGAAGCTTTTCAAAGATTTTATTCTGATAAGAGATCATATTTTAAAGTCTACTCCATTCTCAATTTATAAACAATCTCGTTATCTTCGCGTGGGTAGTTGAATCGCCTAATTCTGATGAGCTGAACTCAAGATACGGCCAAAAGAAGAATTGTCAGAAAATTACTCGAAAGCTGGCGCGCCCGCGCCAAAACCGGCGCACCCGCGCCCCAGAAATCAGTTGTGGCGCCCTCCAAACCTGGGTCAGAAGTTTGGGATCCACACACACACCTTATTAATAACCTGCTTATAACAATGATAAAGATAATAATAATATGCAGTGACCCTATTACCAACTACCACGGACCGCAATAGGTTAAAGTATGCACACAAGCCAAACACACACTTATATTATAAACCGTTCAAATCCCAACTATTCCAACTCAACACTGAGTATTAAACATTATTACAAACTTTTACAAACTCAAATTATCCCAAAAGAAGCCTAATAGCTTAGCTCGATCAACCTGAACCCCTAGCTCTCGCGCTGGACTGGGGATCCTCGTTACCAACCTGTTCCTTCTTAACTGGAAAAGAACATAAACAACATCGCACAAATGAGCTAACTAGCTCAGCAAGTCACAAGAACAAAACTGAGAATAATGATCATCAGGTTAAAATGGTTACGATATCCAGTGAACAATGAATTATGATTTAGAATTGGATATTATACTTTCATTTTAAAAACCAAGGTTAGGCTGCTGATCAGTCACGCTTTAACCCCGAGCAAAGCACACAGCACTGCTCTAACTACTAGATCCAAGGCACACATTGGCCTAACTTGACCATTATATGGTCTGACCATGAATCTGGTCCACAATTTTATAAAAACAATCCAATTCTAACATAATAACAGAATAAGCAGTAATAAACAATAAACAACATCCTTAACATCATTGGACGTTCAATAATGGAAATGGTTCCAATCTGCATAGGGACCAATATGGCAGTTTCAAAGTATGGATGCTAGGTAATGAAATAATTGGATAGCAAAGGAAATAAGGTTTCAAGGATTTGGCCTTTCAAAGTATATGATACAACGGTTTGAGTGTGTAAGCAATCTGGTTCAGTGTTTGATATTTAGTTTGTATGTATTTGTGGAGTAGTATCGTATCTGGGTGCACAACAATCAATGGTTTAGAAATAATAAGGTTTACGGCTCAAGATCAATAACTGGAACCAGGGTTTAGGGTTTAGTGCTACAAAGCACTTGCAATATAAAACAGGACTATCAATCATTACAATATCTCGAGAAAGTTCAGAACACTTGCCTGGTACTAGCTTACTATACTGCACTCGTTTTCAATCACCACTGTCTTATTTCTCGACTATCTCTTTCCCTTTCCTACGCCTTGCCTCTTCTGCTCACATATCATAAGCATCTATTAATATTCAACTCGCACAATTCTATTCGACACATACTTCTATCTACCCTTCGTTTCACCCAAATCCGATTAACGGATTGAAAGTTACGCAATAAACAAGTAACATCGAATACATAGACCAGCAGTTAACCAATCATGTCACATATAACACATAACACATCACATAATCAATGATATAACGTTTATAAAGAAGTCTTGGGTCATAAACAAGCTTTTGGATATTTAAAATAATTTTTAAAACATTTTTCGGAATTAAAACAGATCGTTGAATCAATTTAGAAGTAGTAAACAGGGTTCGATTGGCCAATTTTGGCTTCAAAACAATTTTATAATAATTATCGAGCCTTGAAAACAATTTAAAATAATATTCTAAAGCTCAAAACTATTTTTCGGAATTTTTAAATCATTTTTAAATAATTAAATCTAATTAAATAATTAATTAAAATCAATTAATAATTAATTAAATCAATTAATCAATTAATTTTCGAATTAATTGACTAATTCATCAATTAAAAATTAACTGAAATTAATTAACTAATTAATTCAGATTTATTTTTGAATTAAATATAATTTTTGGAATTAAAATAATTTTTTTTTGGAATTTTCCGATATTAAAATCGAATTTTTATAATAAAAATAAATAGGAAATATGATTTTTGAATATTTTTAAAACAGGAATCCAAAATTTGCAAACTCTGGAAACTTCAGGGACTGATCAGTTTCTTCCCCAAAAGTTCAGGTACCAAACTGCAATTTTACAACCCCCGTCGCCGGAAAATACAAGGGTGGCCGGAGAACACGATTTCGGCACCCTCACTTCACCACAAGCTCGAGATCACATCTACAGACAACCAGGAACTTATTCGTGCAATCAAATCATTCAAATAACCCCAGACTTGGTCGGAAATTGGCCAAGAACATCGCCGGTTTCCGGCGAAACATCGAAAACTTAAAAAGACAACTCCCTACGATTCAAGCATCCTCTGTTAACGAGCTATATATCAATCGATTGCAAATTTCATAAGGAACATAACCCACTATAAATCAACATCTAATAACCCCTAAATCAAAAAGCCTCAAATTTCAGTTGAAAACATTCATACGGGTTATAAACCCTAATTTTAAAATTCGAGAATTAAACCCACTTTTGAGCATGTTATTGAACTCCAAATCAGACGTATGACATATGAAAATCATCAGGAAAACAAGCTCTACAACATGCAAGCATCAAATCATACGAACAATCATCCGAACAAAAATTCATACTTTTAATAAAAGTAATTCAAAAATATATAATTTTTCAGAAAATAAACCTTGATTTCTGCAGTGATTTGGAACACAGAATCTGATAGAACACCTCAAGACCTTCGTTTTGAGTACTCGAGCTTTTCAAACGGACTCCGGTAACACCTCCGATTGTTGGTTTGATTCTCAGAAAGGTTTATGAATATATGAATTTTCTCTGGAAATTTATATAATTACTGACTGCAAATGATTTTTGATACGAAATAAAATACGGAAAAGGCTATTTATAATTACGGGAAATTAGTATCCCTTTGGATCATTCCGGATATAAAACGGTACGTTTGTTTGTAAAAACTGATCCAAACGGTATCGGTTTTCGGGACAATTATCCAAATCAGTAGAATTTATATTGCGGTCTTGGTCTCAGCGCCTGGTTACACGTACTACGAGGTGATAATTGGGATAGTTTAATAAAAAGCTCCCATTTATCGAAAATACGAGTTTTATTGATTTACCGAGACGAATATTGTATCGAAAATGTTGCGCCGGGTCCCGCGCAGGACAAACCGTACGCCGGATCGAAAAAGTTGAAACATGGAATATGCTCGGAATATTACAATTAGGTTAGGAAGGAGTTCTCGGAAGAGTTTCGGGTTCCAAAAACGTAACCATGAATGACGTCAATTGGTTCTCGTTTTTATAAAATAGATTTTAAATACCCGGAAAACGATTTTATGAAATTCTTATGATTCCTATAAATTTATAAATCAACATAAAAATAATTAGGAAGATATGACAATTATCTATATTTTATTTTGGACATATAAAAATTAAAATACTCAATTAATAATATTTTTAAACTTCTAAACACATTTAACACTTAACAAATAATTCACAGAATAGATACTGAACACCTATAGTAATTATTCATTAGCAAAAATAATTTCACGATATATCCCGGATATTACATCCTTCCCTCCTTAAAATGATTCTGTCCTCAGAATCTCCTAAGAAAATAAACGAGGGTACTTTTCTCTCTTATCACTTTCTAACTCCCAGGTTGACTCTTCAACCTATGGGTTTCTCCATAACACTCTTACTAGCTTTACCACTTTATTCCTCAATACCTTCTCTCTTTCCTCTAGAATCTCTATCGGACTCTCTACATATGGTAAATCTGCCTGAAGCTCTATTGGCTCATATTCTATTACATGCCTGGAGTCTGGATTATATTTCTTAAGCATCGATACGTGAAAAACATTGTGAATGTGCTACATGTGCGGAGGTAACGCCAATTCGTAAGCTACTTTGCCAACGCGCTTTAAAATCTCAAAAGGTCCGACATATCTTGGGCTCAGCTTTCCTTTCTTTCCAAACCTCGTTAGTCCCTTCCACGGTGATACTTTCAGTAATACCAAGCTTCCTTCTTCGAATTCCGTGTCTTTTCTTGACTGGTCTGCATATTTCCTTTGACGGTCCTGTGCTGCTATCAATCTTTTCTGGATAACTTCAACAACTTCTTTTGTCTGCTACACTAATTCAGGTCCAAGTATCTTGCGTTCTCCTACTTCGTCCCAATACACTGGAGATCTAAATTTACGTCCATAAAGAGCTTCATAGGGTGGCATCCCAATACTGGCGTGATAACTGTTGTTATAAGCAAACTCTACCAGAGGTAAATGCTCGTCCCAACTTCCCTTGAAATCAATAGCACAAACACGTAACATGTCCTCGATTGTCTGGATCGTTCTTTCACTTTGGCTGTCCGTCTGTGGGTGGTAAGCTGTACTAATATTCAGTCTTGTTCCCAAACATTCTTGAAAACTTTTCCAAAATCTTGAATTAAATCTTGGATCTTGATCAGATATGATAGACACCGGGACTCCGTGACGAACTACAATTTCTTTCAGGTACATATGGACCAACTTGTCGAGCAAAAATCTTTCATTTATAGGCAGAAAATGAGCTGACTTGGTAAGCCTATCCACTATAACCCAAATGGCATCATGATTAGCCCTTGTCCTTGGTAATCCAACGATGAAATCCATGGAAATATGTTCCCACTTCCACTCTGGAATCTCCGATGGCTGTAGCAATCTAGTTGGTCTCTGATGCTCTGCTTTAACTCTCTGACATGTATAACATCTGCTAACCTATTCCGCAATTTCCCTCTTCATGTCTGGCCACCAATAATTCTCCTTTAAATCTCTGTACATTTTGGTACTCCCTGGATGGATTGAATACCTTGAATTATGTGCTTCCTGTAAAATTTCATTCTTCAGCTCCGTCACCGGGGGAATCCAAATTCTTAAAGAAAACCTAAGAATACCTTGATCATCCTTCTGCGTGCATAATTTCTCACCTACCAAACGATTTATATCTTGATCCATTACATCTTCCTGATACTTCTTTATTTTTCCTAGCAACTCCTGCTGAAAAGTCATACTATACACTTTTGCTTCATCAGGCTTGTAAACTCTAATCTCCAATTCCAATTTCTGAAATTCCTTATATATCTCTTCGGGTACTGATAATATATTTAACTTTTCTTTCCGACTCAACGCGCCTGCTACAATGTTTGCTTTACCGAGATGATAATTAATCGAGCAGTCGTAATCCTTGATCAATTCTAACCATCTCCTTTGCCTCATATTAAGCTCCTTCTGTGTAAATATGTACTTCAAACTTTTATGATCCGTATAAATCTCACACTTTTCTCCATACAAATAATGTCTCCAAATCTTCAAAGCAAAAACTATGGCTGCTAGCTCCAAATCATGAGTAGGATATTTATGTTCATGGGGTTTCAATTGCCTTGACGCATACGCAATCACTTTATCGTGCTACATCAGAACACATCCTAGTCCCTTATGAGAAACATCGCTCTAAATTACGAAATTCCCTTGATCGTCTGGAAGTGACAAAACAGGTGCCGTGATTAATCGTTGCTTCAATTCCTGAAAACTTCCTTCACACTTGTCGTTCCATATAAACTTTTCATTCTTCCGTGTAAGCTTTGTCAATGGTACTGCAATCCTTGAAAAATTTTGAACGAATCGACGATAATATCCCGCTAATCCCAAGAAACTTCTTACCTCGGTGGGTGTTCTCGGTCTTTCCCAGTTTGTAATTGCCTCAATCTTTGCTGGGTCTACTTTGATCCCTTCATTACTGACTATGTGTCCTAAGAATTTAACCTCCTGTAGCCAAAACTCACACTTCGAGAATTTAGCATATAACTTCTTTTTCCTTAAAATCTCCAAAGTTGTTCTCAAATGTTCCGCATGATCCCCTTCCGCCTTTGAATAAATCAAAATATCGTCTATAAACACAATGACGAACTTGTCCAAGTATTCCTTGAAGATTATATTCATCAGGTCCATAAACGCTGCCGGGGCATTAGTCAATCCAAGAGACATCATTAAAAATTCATAATGTCCATACCTTGTTCTAAAAGCTATCTTCGGTATATCTTCTGGCTTAATCTTTAGTTGATGATATCCCGATCTTAAGTCAATCTTGGAGAAAAACTTGGCTCCCTTCAATTGGTCAAATAGATCGTCAATTCTGGGTAACGGATACTTGTTCTTGATTGTAAGCTTGTTGAGCTCCCTATAGTCGATGCACAGTCTCATGCTTCCATCTTTCTTCTTGACAAATAATATCGGGGCTCCCCACGGGGATACACTAGGTCTGATTACTCCTTTCTCTAATAACTCTTGCAATTGCTTCGCTAGCTCCTTCATTTCAACGGGCACCATTCTGTACGGGGCCTTGGATACCGGTTCTGTTCCAGGTGCTAAGTCGATTGCAAACTCAATTTCTCTATCTGGAGGAAGTCCTGGTTACTCGTCGGGAAACACGTCTGGAAATTCATTCACTACTGGAATATCTTCAAGTTTTGCTGGCTCCTGACTCTTATCAATCACATATGCCACGAAATGCTCGCATCCTTGTCGTAGTAACTTCTTGGCTTGAATCATCGTTAAGAATTTCTTTACCTGCTTCTGGCCCTTGAACGTTACTATTCTTTCGTCTGGTGTCTTCACCATTACCTTCTTATTTCGACAATCTATCTGGGCATCGTGCTTAGATAACCAATCCATTCCTAAGATAACGTCAAAATTTCCTAACTTAAATGGTATCAAATATACACAAAACTTACTACCAGCAATCTCAATCTTACAATTCCCATAAACTTGATTAACAGATACACGTTCCTGATTTGCTAATTCCACAGTCATTATTTCATTTAAATATTCAACTGGGCAATTTAGCTTACTAACAAAATCTTGTGAAACAAATGATCGAGTTGCTCCCGAATCTATTAACACTTTGGCACATAAAGAATTCACATTAAGCGTACCTGCCACGACATCAGTATCCTGGATAGCATCCCTTTACAGACATATTAAAAACTCTGGCCCTTGGAGTCTCATTCACTGCTGGAGTAGATCCCATGATCTTTAATGCATTACTGACTGGGGCTGGTGTCTTGCAATCCCTGGCTATATGTCCTGGCTTCCCACATTTAAAGCACATAAATCCAATGGCTGGAACCTTCACTACGGGATTCTGGATAGGTTGATCCTTATTTGCTGGCTCTCTTGCTGGCTGATTTCGGCACTCCCTTGAATAGTGCCCTTTCTGATTGCACTTGAAACAAACTATATTCAACTTATTACAAACTCCTTCATGTTTCTTTCAACATACCTGACAATCTGGAAAAGTTAACCTCAACTGATTCGGTTGATTCGCATTAACTGGACGGTTGCCCTGGCTTCCGTCGCCTGCATTTTATCTCTTGAAATTAAAATTTCTTCTGGGCTGAAGCTTGCCCTTCTTAAAATTTAGAAACTTCCCTGGTTGTAACTAACCTTCATTCCCTTTAAATTTTCTTTTCTTGCTTTCTTTCTCCTTTTGTGACATCTCACTCCCTGTCTCTGCGATCATAGCCTTCTGTACAACTCCTGGATAGGTATCCAATTCAAAAATGGCTACCTTCCCTCTGATCCATGGTTTCAAACCTTGCTGGAATCTTTTAGCCTTCTTCTTGTCACTATCCACATACGACGGCGCATACCTTGACAATTCCTCATACTTACTCTCATAATCTGTCACCGACATGTTTCCTTGCTTTAGTTCAAAAAACTTCAACTCCATCTGATCCTAGACAAACTGAGGAAAATACTTTTTTAAAAACAATTCCTTAAACATCTCCCAAGTAATAACATCTGTACCTTTCAATGTCTTCACCATCTCCCACCAATAGGTGGCCTCATTTTTCAAATAGTAACTTGCAAACTCAACCTTATGTTCGTCCTTTACTTTTACTAAGGCAAATTCCTTCTCTATCTCCTTTAACCAAACATTTGCTTCGATCGGTTCTAAGGAACCCTTGAATTCTGGTGGGTTTACTGCCTGAAAAGTTTTGAAAGTTACCTGGGGATTGGTCTGTCTTTGTTGTTGTTGTGCGAGGTGAACTGTTTGTTGGGCCAAGATTTGAAGAATCTGGTCTATTGCTGGGTCTATAGGTCATGGGTTTGCGTTCTGGTTTGTATCATCTTGGTTGCTATTATTGTTGTTGTTGGTTTTTTCATTCTGGGTGTTGGTGCGGGTATTTCTTCTGGGAGGCATTTTCTGTAAAGAATCAAACAACTTATTTAGCTTTTAAATCAAATTCTTTGTATAAAAGAAAAGTTTTGTAAAACAGAAATATCTCTTTTTGAAAACGGTTGTAACAGTTGAACCAAGTAAATTACATGCTTCTTTACAAAATATAAACAGTTATGGAAAACAGGGTATATGGTATCATAAGGGTATAACTGGTATAATAAATAAGGTAAAATAAAATAGGTGCAATAAAATAAATGACAGTGCTGGAAAGGAAAAAGGTACTGATATATATAGATCAAAAGTTTTGGGTAGTACAAGCGTAAAGACACTTCGGAAGTAAAAGCAAAAGGGTACAACAACCTACTCACTAGTTAGCATAGCTAGTCTATAAATACAACCCAAAAGTCTACTGATACACACTACACACTACTGTACATAATACATAACCATAATAACACTGCTCAACATCTATGTCTCTGGATCTCTGACTCATGGCAAGTCTGGACCTCCAATCTCCTCAAACTCCTCTAGAACCCACTTAGCCCACTCTACTAGGAAATCAGGGGTGATGTCCTCATGTGTAGCATCAGCAATCCTCATAGCAGCTGCTCTACGAAACACCTGGAGCCTCTCTCTAAGTCGCCTCTCACCACTCCCAACCTCTCTGGTACGCAAGATATGTAGTAACTCCTGAATCTGACCCTGTAGGAATCATTGCTCCATAAGGAAAGCCTCAAACTGATGATATGGGACAGGATAAAAAGAGAACTGGAAAGGTACTCCTATAACTGGATGACCAGTAGAGGATAAATCAGCAGGTGGGGGTCCTTTGATAGGTGGCCTCATGCCTGGGGGTGGAATGGCCTGTTGTGGTACGGGCTGCAACACAGGTGGAGGTAGAATAGCCAATACTGGTGGAACAACGGGACATGGATCTGAAGACGGTACTCCAACTGAAGGCTCTGAGTGATCAGCTGATACGGGGATAAAAGAGTCGGCCATCGCTGCTATCTGAAATCATATCGCAATATAAGAATCTCGAACCATGACGCGAATTACACTAATACTTGTTATACCGAAGCACTCAACCTCTCGACGTTTGATCTTTCTATTCCTTTCTTCTAATCCTAACCCTCTACCCATTCCCGTCAACCTAGGCTTGTGTCAGTGACTTATAACCTGTAGCTCTGATACCAAGCCTGTGGCGCCCTCCAAACCCGGGTCAGAAGTTTGGGGTCCACACACACACACCATATTAATAACCTGCTTATAACAATGATAAAGATAATAATAATATGCAGTGACCCTACTTACCAACTACCACGGACCGCAACAGGTTAAAGTATGCACACAAGCCAAACACACACTTATATTACAAACCGTTCAAATCCCAACTATTCTAACTCAACACTGAGTATTAAACATTATTACAAACTTTTACAAACTCAAATTATCCCAAAAAAAACCTACTAGCTTAGCTCGGATCAACCTGAACCCCTAGCTCTCGTGCTGGACTGGGGATCCTTGTTACCAACCTGTTCCTTCTTAACTGGAAAAGAACATAAACAACATCGCACAAATGAGCTAACTAGCTCAGCAAGTCATAATGACAAAACTGAGAATAATGATCATCAGGTTAAAATGGTTACGATATCAAGTGAACAATGAATTATGATTTAGAATTGGATATTATACTTTCATTTTAAAAACCAAGGTTAGGCTGCTGATCAGTCACGCACTAACCCCGAGCAAAGCACACAGCACTGCTCCAACTACTAGATTCAAGGCACACATTGGCCTAACTTGACCATTATATGGTCTGACCACGAATCTGGTCCACAATTTTATAAAAACAATCTAATTCTAACATAATAACAGAATAAGCAGTAATAAACAATAAACAGCATCCTTAACATCATTGGACATTCAATAATGAAAATGGTTTCACTCTGCATAGGGACCAATATGGCAGTTTCAAAGCATGGATGCTAGGTAATGAAAGAATTGGATAACAAAGGAAATAATGTTTCAAGGATTTGGCCTTTCAAAGTATAGGATACAACGGTTTGAGTGTGTAAGCAATCTGGTTCAGTGTTTGATATTTAGTTTGTATGTATTTGTGGAGCCGTATCGTATCCGGGTGCACAACAATCAATGGTTTAGAAAGAATAAGGTTTACGGCTCAAGATCAATAACTGGAACCAAGGTTTAGGGTTCAGTGCTTCAAAGCACTTGCAATATAAAACAGGACTATCAATCATTACAATATCTCGAGAAAGTTTAAAACACTTGCCTGGTACTAGCTTACTATACTGCACTCGCTTTCAATCACCACTGTCTTACTCCTCGACTACTTGTTTCCCTTTCCTACGCCTTGCCTCTTCTGCTCACATATCATAAGCATCTATTAATATTCAACTCGCATAATTCTATTCGACACATACTTCTATTTACCCTTCGTTTCACCCAAATCCGATTAACGGATTGAAAGTTACGCAATAAACAAGTAACATCGAATACATAGACTGACAGTTAACCAATCATGTCACATATAGCACATAACATATCACATAATCAATGATATAACGTTTATAAAGAAGTATCGGGTCATAAACAAGCTTTTGGATATTTAAAATGATTTTTAAAACATTTTTCGGAATTAAAACCGATCGTTGAATCAATTTCGAAGTAGTAAACATGGTTCGGTTGGCCAATTCTGGCTTCAAAACAATTTTATAATAATTATCGAGCCTTGAAAACAATTTAAAATAATATTCTAAAGCTCGAAACTATTTTTCGGAATTTTTAAATCATTTTTAAATAATTAAATCTAATTAAATAATTAATTTAAATCAATTAATAATTAATTAAATCAATTAATCAATTAATTTTTGAATTAATTAACTAATTCATCAATTAAAAATTAACTAAAATTAATTAACTAATTAATTCAGATTTATTTTTGAATTAAATATAATTTTTGGAATTAAAATAATAATTTTTTGGAATTTTCAGAAATTAAAATCGAATTTTTATAATAAAAATAAATAGGAAATATGATTCTTGAATATTTTTAAAACAGGAATCCAAAATTTGCAAACTCTGGAAACTTCAGGGACTGAACTGTTTCTTCCCCAAAAGTTCAGGTACCAAACTGCAATTTTACAACCACCATCGCCGGAAAATACAGGGGTGGCCGGGGAACACGATTCCGGCACCCTCACTTCACCACAAGTTCCAGATCACATCTACAGACAACCAGGAACTTATTCGTGCAATCAAATCATTCAAATAACCCCAGACTTGGCCGGAAATTGGCCAAGAACATCGCCGGTTTCCGGCGAAACATCGAAAACTTAAAAAGACAACTCCCTACGATTCAAGCATCCTCTGTTAACGAGCTATATATCAATCGATTGCAAATTTCATAAGGAATATAACCCACTATAAATCAACAGCTAATAACCCCTAAATCAAAAAGCCCCAAATTTCAATTGAAAATATTCATAATTTTAAAATTCGAGAATTAAACCTACTTTTGAGCATGTTATTGAACTCCAAATCAGACGTATGACATATGAAAATCATCAGGAAAACAAGCTCTACAACATGCAAGCATCAAATCATACAAACAATCATCTGAACAAAAATTCATACTTTTAATAAAATTAATTCGAAAATAAATAATTTTTCAGAAAATAAACCTTGATTTCTGCAGTGATTTGGAACACAGAATCTGATAGAACACCTCAAGACCTTCGTTTTGAGTACTCGAGCTTTTCAAACGGACTCCGGTAACACCTCCGATTGTTGGTTTGATTCTCAGAAAGGTTTATGAATATATCAATTTTCTCTGGAAATTTATATAATTACTGACTGCAAATGATTTCTGATACGAAATAAAATACGGTAAAGGCTATTTATAATTACGGAAAATTAGTATCCCGTTGGATCATTCCGGATATAAAACAATACGTTTATTTGTAAAAACTGATCCAAACGGTATCGGTGTTCAGGACAATTATCCAAATCAATACAATTTGTACTGCGGTCTTGGTCTCAGCACCTGGTTACACGTACTACGAGGTGATAATTGGGATAGTTTAATAAAAAGCTCCAATTTATTAAAAATACAAGTTTTATTGATTTACCGAGACGAATATTGTATCGAAAATGTTGCGCCGGGACCCGCGCTGGACAAACCGTACGCCGGATCGAAAAGGTTGAAACATGGAATATGCTCGGAATATTACAATTTGGATAGGAAGGAGTTCTCGGAAGAGTTTTGGGTTCCAAAAACGTAACCACAGATGACGTCGGTTGGTTCCCGTTTTTATAAAATAGATTTTAAATACCCGAAAAAAGATTTTATGAAATTCATATAATTCCTATAAATTTATAAATCAACATAAAAATAATTAGGAAGATATGAAAATTATCTATATTTTATTTTGGACATATAAAAATTAAAATACTCAATTAATAATATTTTTAAATATCCAAACACATTTAACACTTAACAAATAATTCACAGAATAGATACTGAACACCTATAGTAATTATTTATTAGCAAAAATAATTACACGATATATCCCGGATATTACATCAGTAAACCAGCGCGCCTGCGCGGATTTTGGCGCGCCCGCGCCGCCATTTTTACCCCAAAATCCTATTTTGAGTGGAATTTGATGATTTTAAGAGTCCAGGTCCACTAGGGGCTTATATATAGTGATAAAAAGACATTTTTAATAAGAGGGAGCAAAGGGAGAGCAATACGAAGACCTATATAGCACAAGACGGCTATAGAGAAGGAGACTTTTGTATTCTTCAATATAGTAATATAGTTGATACTTTGGATGCTTGTTTTCGATTTGTCTTTGAACTCCAGTATACTTATATTGTTTATTATCATGTTTTCACTGGAACCCATGGTGACGATGAGTTCGATTGTGAACTAATCATTGTCATGGGTATCTAACGAATTTATCTATGGATTTCAATAGTTAATTGTTCTAATTCTTTAGTGTGTGGTGAGTTATGATACCTAGTTTGGTTGTGCTTATTCATCTTTGATTCTTAACTAACATCTAAGATTGTTTGTGTGACGACTGAGGAATTTTGCGTCGTAATTAAGTAAATAAAGAGTGTGTTATGTGATGTGATTATAATTATGTGATTACGTGATGATTATTTGTCTTATCTGTATACTACAGTTTATGAGCGTGGATAAAAAACGTTCCAATTTAAAGAGTCAGCTTAAAAGATAAGCCGTGGTGTCGGGCCGTCAGGTAGAACGGAACCCGTCCTAATATGGAGTTAAAGAATATAAAATATGAATTCTGTGATTGAATGAATGAATGAGTAAATAAAGTATTTCGTCCTAAGTGACGTGTTGATTGGTAAAGATATTGAGAAGCGTAATCAAAACGCTGAGCATCGGGCCGTCAGGCTGAACGTGACCCGGTACGCGTAAAAGAGGATAAAGAATAAGGAAGGATGAATTTTATGATCAGACCTAAGTCGTTATGTGACTGTATATGTGTGATTGCTTGCCTGTATGCATGACTGCGTGTTCTGTGTCAATTTTGTGAATTTTAAAGGAATTACGTGATTTAAGTAAAGGTTTAATTAACCTTCGTGCATTTTTATAAAATCATTCAAGTAAGATAAAAACATGGGATTTGTTCTGTTATCTTCGTAAAGGTCCTAGAGACTTTTTAAAAATGATGAGTGAATTTAATTGTTGATCTTTGCATTTTTAAATTGATTTTATGAGAAAAATGTATTTATTAAAGCAAGTTTGCGAAATTCATATAAAATCAACCGTTCGCTCAAAAATTCATTATGAGTAATGGATAAAAAGCTAATTTCGAGACCTACATGTTAAAATTGTCATTTTCAATAATTCTCGACTTTCCGAGAGAGATATATTTTATATTTGAATTTTGTTGCATTTGAGTAAAAAGAAAAGGAATGAGTGAGTTAAAAGAGAGTTAGTAAATTACCAGATTGCCCTTGTTTCTAAGTGGTATATATAACCCACTTTCTTTTCTTTTCTTTCTTTTGTGCACTCACTTTCTCTTCTTTCTTTTCTCTCTTTCTCTCCCGAACTCTCTCTCACTCTCACTCTCTCTCTCTCTCTCTCTCTCTCTCTCTCTCTCTCTCTCTCTCTCTCTCTCTCTCTCTCTCTCTCTCTCTCTCTCGGCAACTCTCTCTCTTTGATTTCTCTCGGTATATTGCCTCTCCCTCTCTAATTCCTTGAAACACTCCATGAATCTTCATCCTTATTCCATACTAGAGCTTTAATTTGTGTGCATGTGTGTGATTAAGCTTGCATATCGATGTGTGTGTGTTGTGTGTGCTCGGTGTGTGTGTTCACCCGAGAACCACATGGTCCTTCTTGTTGTTGATTGATGTCATCTTGTTAAGCTTGATTCTTTGCAAACCAATGATAGAAAAGATGTGCATGTTAGTTTATCTTGCGTAATTGACGAAATCGGGGGCTTCATGGTTGGACACCCTCGAATGAGGGCACCACCGAGATGCCACCGCCACCGGTGATGAACTCCGGTGAACCGGTGGTGAGCTATGATGTTAAAAACTGAGCTCTAGAACCTTAAAATCAAGTATTTGTGTTTGCATGTAGTGTTTTGATTAAAAGGCCGAATGGCCCTTACTATTTTAAGGAAATCAAGTTGATTGTATTGAAATGCATGAGTTATTGATTTGATGTTGAAATATAGGTTGATTTGTGATTTAAAGATTAAGGATATCAAGTTGCATGTTTTGTTTTTTTTTTTGAAAAACCCGAATGGTGTTAATCTTTAAAAGTTGTGGGTTTGAGTTAACTTGTTTAAAATGATGATGGATTGTTATTAGATTAAAAAGGAATGAAATTGTTGTTGCATGCTAAGTTTAGGTTCGAATTTTGTGTTAATAAGAAAGGAAATTGATTTTTGTGAAATAATCTTGGTAAACACTAAGTTTGTATGGCCTAAAAGTGATTGCATGCTAGTTTTAAAGAGGATCAAGATGTGCATGTCATTGATTTGTCTTTGAGGTGCAAATTTGAGTTTTGCCGAATGGGAATTGAGTTAAAAGGGACTAATTTGATGAATAAATGGATGCATGTTGTGATTTAAGATTGTGTTAAGAAACTTAGTTGGCTTACTTGATGAAAATGAAGTGTTTGATATAATGATAAGTTGAAATTGAATTGCATGCGAGCATGTATGTATAATTTGGTTCGAATTTTTATGATTAAAGGAAAGGAGGAGGATTCTTTAATAAGTTTTGAATGAGTTGTGTGCGTATGTGAATTAAAGTGAGTATTTGGTTGATTTTGTGTCATAAGGCCGAATAGGCCATAAGGATTAAAAGTCGAAAACTTGGTTTTTATGATCGAAAGGATGATTAAAGATGTATAAGTGAATATCTATAAATTTGTTTACTTGATTATAATATGTGGTTCGAATTAAGGAACAAAAGAAAAGGGAACTAAGTTGATTGATTTTAAAGAATATAAGTGAAATTTGTGAACGTAATTGTTTGGTTGTGAATAGGTCTTGTACTCGTAATAGAGTCGTGTTAGTGTGATTTGAGAAATAGCTAAGGTCAAGCGAGTGCGCTTTGATGGTTAAGTATATAAGGATATAAAAACTACGAGAAAGGGATATGCTATGTGCTTTGTGCTATGTGCTTATATGTATAAGCTATATTCGTATGCTCGAGTCAAAGATATAATCGAGTTATCGTATAGAGTGATCGTTCCAGGAACGAGAGTTGAGAATCTGATTAAGATTTTTGGTTTTATTGTAGATTCAGAGCGTGAGGGCATTCAGGCTAGGAAAGGAAAGGATTTACTAGGTGGCAGTAGTTCAACTTTCAGGAAAGCAAATCCAGGCAAGTAACTCTTGATTACTTGTGTAAACGGTTATAAAGAGAATGTTGTTCATACCATGTAGAGTATTGAACTGTTAAAATATGAAACCCTTGCTTTATGAAACCCTGATATTGATTTGAAGTACCCTTGTTCTTGATAACCTGTTATTGATAATCCTATTGATTTCACACTTTGATAATCTGTCTTTCTGTTCAAGTACCTATTAAGCCATGGATTATATTGAGCCTTTTGATTATCCTTGTTAACCCTGTTTAATGATACCCTGTTTCTCTTGATCACCCTATTGATCCCTAAACCAATGTTGATCCTTCTAATTTAGTGCCTTGTTATCCTTGATACAGTATTCTTGTGAAATATTCCTTGCGTACTTTTGAATCACTCCCTGAACTTTGTTTCCTTAAAATCTGATTTAAGAATGAGTTTCGACTTGAAAGAGTCCGAATGATTTCAAATGCTTGGTAATGATAAAATGGATTTTAGAAAACCTATTTGTTTTTCCAACTCAAGGTTTTCCAAATGAATTCCTGATGGATTGGATTCGGACGTAAGAGGCTAGTGGGACTAGTACAGTCATGGTAAGAGGCTAGTGGGACTAGTCCAACTTAAAGGCTGAAATTATGCTGATTGGTACCTTAAAGACCGGAATGGAGGTCGATACGGGCTAATCACCCGTATATAATGAAATGAAAAGATAAAGTAATCCAATCAAGGGTTCTAAGTGATTATTTAAAAAAGGGGACTGAAACTTTTGTTCAGTAAATTGATTTTTGAAATTGAAAATGGTTTATATGGCTTTGAAAAGAGTTGATATGTCATTGTGGAGCATAAAGCTCGAGAACCCTGATTCTTGAAATTGTTGATCATATGATTGATTCTATATCTTGAAATACTGTTGCTTTCCTCTATCGAAAGATCTATTTTGGATCCTATAATGATTTGTGATGAATGTCGGCTTTTGTAAGAACCCAAATTTTTGACATCGGTAAAAGACCTTTATAAATGGTAATATAATAACTTGAATTTTTGAGACCTTGTAAAACGTTTAATGAATAGTAACCCTGACAGACGGGGAAAAACTTTTGAGCCCACACTATGTAGTGCACCAGAAAATGAGTTTCGGAGTTGATATTACAATTATACGTACCAAATGAGTGTATGTAAACGCTATTAGTTTTTGAAGAAAACGAACTTTGAAAAACGACCGTATTTACGACTTATCAAGGATTACGGGAATCACACTATAATTACGAGATTAAAACCCTACGAATTTATATTCATATATAATAATTAAAAATATAAGGAATAAATACGAAAGGAATTACGTCGCGAACCATTTTATGAACAAGTATTACGAAAACGTTTAAGCGACCGAGCGAACGCGTAATTGATTAAATAATGTCCCAAAGTTGTAAACTGTAGTTTCTTGAAAAATAACCCTTGATTATGATAGGCAATGTTATAAGGATCGTTTAGGCATTTGAATCGCTTGATTCCGATTTACGGATCAAAAGTTATGGTCGTTTTAGTAAAAGTGATTTACGCGACAATAACTGCTACAAATCACGAACTTTGAAAATATAAAGGATTGACTTAAAGTGTTCATAAATCATTAAATTTCTACAGAGAGTAAAATATTTAGTTTCCTAACTTTCATAAAAATTTCAAGTAAAAATAATGATTTCTCAATTTTATAAAAATATCGGAGCCGAGACCGCACGAGTAGAAACCTTAAGAATCCATAAGTGGAGCCGACAACGATAAAGGGAATGAACCTAAGATACTTAGAAAAATAAAGTGACCATGATGTGAATAAGGACTTAAATGAATAATAAGGGTAGTATAAGTTGAGAGGGTGTATAATAAATAGCGCATGAGTGCGAGTCGCCGTAAATTAGAACGGGACCTAACGAGATGAATTGTGTTTGTGGTCATAGATTTCCGAGCGGAACCTAGAGCATCCTCCACCTCGAGATACCCAGGCAAGTTTTCAAACCCTACCTTTTAAGAAATGTTGTGTTGTGAATATTTTACAAAACCGTGATATATGCATGAGATTGCTTTAAACTGTTTTACGAAGTTTTGAGATGTATTACATTACTCAATTGTTGATAATTTCTAGTATATGTTCATACCAAGTTCAAAATATTATATTTAGACCGAGAGCCGGTCGATGTAAGCTTATAAAAACCCGGAAGTATCCCGGAGGAGTTTATAATTGAGAATGTTGATGCCAGCGAGTAGTGTGGCATGTATATATTTAGACCGAGGATCGGTCAGTAAAAGTTGATGAAAACCCGGAGGTATTCCAGAGGTGTTTTAATTAAGAATATTAACGCTACAGTAGAGCGTGATGTATTGTATAAGATCGAGGGTCGGTCGGGGATTAAGATAAAACCCGGGAATCATTCCGGAGATATTATAGGACGGTTATACGTCCATAGTGGTACGTTTTAAAGGGACTCATCGTCCACTTACGAAACATTAAAATACCTCGAACTTTTAAAACGATTTCCAAATGAGCATATTCCCTCAACTATATTTTATTGATTCGGATATTAAATATTATATACGTATTCCTTTATTATAAGAGTAGTATACCCTATTAATCATTATAGATTATTACTTATGTAAACACAAACTAGTTGAGGAATATTATTTAAATAAATCTTTTAAAAGAATAACTCATTCGAGGTATGATGAATATCAATTATCATTTAATTATTTATAGACTACTATTTAATTAATGATTATTTATTTAAGGATTGTTATTGATTGAAAGATCATTGATCCTGATATACCTTCTGATTTAGAAGTATCATTCGAATAATTTCAAATCGTCGGTGAATATTATCCCGACTTATTATTATATTGAATATAGTTTCAAGAAGAAACTTTTCCCCTTATTAATTATCTGTTGACAACGGTCAACTCACATCCTTAGTACTTCCTCCGAAATTCTCGGAAGTACGTATATACATATATATACACTTATATTTTAAAAAGATAAGCTATCTCTATCAACAAGCAAAACGCTTGGGGAACTTCGATGTGGTTCAAGTTCCCGAGATTGATAGAATTCTGTTGAAGGACAATGGAGGGGTAGACTCTGGTACTACGTGTGCTGGATGGGCTACCAAAGGTACCGCAGGCGAAGGTACTTTGTGTACTCAGGAACTTGTGAAGTATGTGTATACCTGAAAATGGGACACGTAGCCCGAATGCGGCCAGGGTGATACTCGAGAGATGACGGTATTAGTCCTTTTACTAGTAAAGAAGGTTACTTTCCCTAGGACGACTGATCATCGTATGCGGTGGCTCCTGTGAGATGTCCAAACTCTTCCAATTGGAATTGATATGCAATACCGTAACCCAAGCCTATGTGTTGGGATTACTATTAAGGTATTCGCAGGTTATAAAAACCCCCTTAAAGAATTGTTTTCGTAAGAAGGTGTGGGACACCAAGGAAAACTATTTTTGAATAAATCATATATATAATATATGATGTTTGTATACGAACATGTTCATACTGTACATTATTTATGCTGAGCATTATAGCTCACACTTGCTTTATTTTAAATGACACAACACAACAGATAACCAGTATGCCGGTGTGGGACTTAGTCGCTTGCAGTCATGGGGAGGATCCTTGGCAGCTTTGTCTCAGGTGTGCTAGAGTATCAGCTAGGTATAAGATATCAGTCGTAATTATTGTAACTTCATGTAGAGGTTATAAATAATTGTTTGAGATCCTGTAAAGTACATTGGAGTATAATAAAAGAAGATTACATTTTGTACGTCGTTTCTAAGGCTATAACTTGTGTGTGTGAGTATAAGATTGGGGTCTGTTGGATTATTGAATCAATACCAGGTTACACATGAGTGAAGGATGGCGTGACGACCCAGATTCCTGACCCCGGATTTGGGGGCGTTACAGAAATGGTATCAGAGCCTTAAGTTATAGTACTCAGAAATGAGAGTGTTAGGAGTCTGTCTAGACGTGAGATTTCGTAGGATCTCATATAGAGTTCATCATTGGACTACCGGATGTAGCCTCAATGTGTAGGTTATGATAAGTGTATATTTGAGGAATTAAGGTATGACTAATGAGACCATTGGAGATTATCAGAACGATGAGGAGAAAAATTAGAATCATATTTGATTTGGCAAAAATATGGATGTAGAGCTTGGAGCTGAGTCTCCATAGCATTTGGGGTAAAGACGATATTGCCAACACCATATGTAAATTTTGATAACACGAGCCTTGATACTCGTAGTTCTTTATAGGTTGCCCGTGAAGGGGCATCACATGTGAGGATCATGAAGTCTAATTATTATCATACAGTTGAGGTTATTGGCCCAAACTATTTGACAGTGTCATTTTACCAAGGAGTATGGGAATGCCGTATTAATCACAAACTCACCAGAGATAATATCCAATATACCCTTGAGGATTCTAATTCTATTACGGAATATGTGAATGTAATATAAGAATGTCATCATAGGACGAGTACACTATGTGATATTATTAGTGCACTTAACATGTAAGGTTATAATGGTTTAGCTCAGAGATCGAGAGCATCGAGAATTGATGGCATGACTACAATTTGATGGCATAAGATTACAATGAGCGATAGTTCGATCTTAGAACCTCTTAAAAAGGATAGACCAGTGAGTCTAATGCGGAATTCTTCGGTAGAAATGATGTCAGAGGCAACGTATATATACACTTAGACCTCTAATATATTCGGTAACGTATGTTCAATTACACGCACATGCCACTGAACTTATGGACTGCATTGAGATCCCTAAGAGATCTCTTTGATCTGTACCCAGGGGGAACTGGCCACTTATAGTTAGTAACGGATGCGTGTAGCAGGCATCTATTGGCTTAACGAATGTTTTGGAATATTTCTGAGTAAGGTCTTCGAGGTAAAACACCGGAATGACAGATATGCGTGCGAAAGTCAAGTTAGTAAGCGATTTTAAAATGATGTTGAAAGAGAAACTATTGAAACATGGAATTACAAAGACGAAGAGGTGGTATCATCCTCAGAAGGGTAATAAGGAGAGTTAGGATAATCAATGAGATATTTTGGCACCTACTCACCGTCATGTTACTCCCTCCAAATTGTTGATCATTCGTATTGCCTTGATAAGTTATATCAAGATAATCATTTTCGTTCCCTACTTGAACTTCTGATATGACCATCTTGGATAGTCTTTCTCCGCATCAGGACTTGTTCAATTCTTTCCGTTAATCCATGAACTTTCATTCATAGATTATGATCTTCTTGATCAACTCAGAGATATTTATACTTCATTTCAATTATCCAATAGATTTATATATATATATAAATTTTCCATCAATTCATCGATGAATATTCATAATGAGTATCTTCATTAGATTCTTCTTTCATACTTACTCTTCTCCGTCGAGATTGTAAATATCTAACAAATTGTTATGATCTAATATCCATATATTACTCGGGAATCCTTTTCCTCTAATCGAGATGAAATTTTATATTGAACTTTGAAATCATAATAAGGGTATCAAATTGATATTGGTATTCCGATTCAATTCTATTTAAAGATCTGATAAAGTATGTGAACCAGGGCACCTATGAGTGTACCCTTTATTTGGAAAGAAATATTTGATAAGAGGCTATCGATTGTTCCGATGCCAAGACCACTCGGTTTAGAGTTATAATTGTCTTTCTCGGCCCAAATTTAAAAACTCTTTATTTCAAAATCGTCATCCCGGTAGCCACAATTTCTTCAGTGGTTATGATGTTGAGATTTTGCAAACTATCTGAAATATGCCTAGTTGCATATGTTCTCAGGAATGACTAGTTAATTGTCCTAACTAGTCAGAATTTTAATTAATACGACAAAAGCCTAGCTAATCATCCTAGCTAGTTGCTATGGGCCAAACCAATTGTGCTGGCCATTTTCTTAGCCGGTTAATAATATTGCTTGATATGGACTAGTTATTATTTTGCAAGTTCCACTTCCAATAAAATTTTGATTATTCCATAATGCATTATACATGCCAGATTTAATTGTTGATGAAATTTTCAAAGAATGATTTACTTGAGACCTAACTAGGTCGCCCACTCAAACGAGAATTCATATTCAGTTTTATGAAATATTTTGTTCATGAAATACTTTATTCTTTCGTTGTATAACGAATATCCAATTAAAATTTTAAAGTGATGGAAGAACAATATACTTTCTTATTTATTAATCATTGGATCGAATTCCTTCTTTCAAAATAGCACCTCTTTGAGACCTCAATGGTTAACCTTTGGTTGAGGATGTTATTCAATATTTCTTTCATTTTTCGGGAAGAAAAGTATTCTTTTAATGGGAAAATCTTACAAAATATCATTCGTATGATGTTATTATTCAGCAATCATTACCTTCAAAAGATATTCTCCATAAATATCACAACATAAAATTTTAAGGACCTAGAAGGATAATCTTTGTTATATTCTTCCTTCCAAGTTATAAATCTTCTGAGTGTTGCGACTCTTTTATTCAGAGCTCATTATTTGTTCAGATGTTAGATTTTGAAACCTTGTTAAGACTGTCTAAATTTCATCGATATCGTGAAAATCTTTTTCCAAGGTTAATTGCCTTCCCAATAAAGAGAGGTATAGTTGAGAACCGATTGTGGTAATATGAGACTGAAAGCCCAATGCTATTATGGTGTAATCGGAGTATCGTGAGGAGTAAGTTGATTTAAAAAGAAGAACACCATGTTTAGTTATTATCGTAAGTATCTTTAAAATAGTTATAGAAGAGCAAAAATAGGGATACAACGTGATTAGTGAGGTATACTTCTATGAAACATTATCGGGATATGTGCTAATAAAGTCGGGAAAGACCAAGCATGTATGAATTTGAGGAATAAGATTTTCAAAAGATAAAGGTAAGGTTAGTAGCAATTCCGTGCTAGAAATACTCGACGATAAAAATAGGATGTTGCGTGAAGTCTAAATGATATGTCTACGCAGCTTAAGGACCGTGACATAAGGCTTTCTAATAATAATCTAGAATAATTGTGATAAGGTTCAGACGGAAAGGGACGAGGAGTTTATTTATGAGGAAATTTGGAATTTTTTTTACACTAAACACGAGATAGAGGATATAGTCAAGATGATAAAAGGCCATGATTGAGGAATTTATTATCATAAAGGAAAGGCCAATGTGGTGGCCGATACTTTAAGCAGGAAAGGATATATGGGGGATGACAAATCTCAGAATAACTGATGAGAAGGATCGCCTGAAAGGAACACTTTATTACTTAACAAGAAGACTTAAAGATGCCTAAAAATGTAAACGGATATTAGTCGTGACCGGATATGAAAAGGGATGTCATCGAGTAGGTAAGTAAGTATTCGACATAGTTGGAAAATGAAAACGGAAAGGCGAGGGTTAAAATTTTTGGCGATTTCGACTTGTAGATGACCCAAATAGGGTTAAGAGTTAATTATAATAAATTTTGAAGGAGGATTATCAAGAACCAAGTTAGTTGTCGTGCTATTTGAGGATTTTGAGTGATAGATTAAATAAGACCGCTTACTTTATTATGCAAACGATAGATGTCCACTCTACAAAATTTATAAGAATATGGAGGAGATAATTAGGACAGAGAGACCCCGTGACGACTGCGCCACACAAGAACCCAAAATTCAATTTTACAACGGGACTATTTCCCAAGATATTTTATGAAAAAAAAAACGGACAGAGGCACGACTTAGAGTTCTCAAATCGACAAGTAGAATGAGAGGACTATCCTAATCATTGAAGATACATCTAGCGGCTTACCTTTTATTTGGAAAGGTTTGGAGAATCATCTATTGTTGACGGATAATTCTATAGATGTACTTACCACGCTAGCATACGAAAAATAGTAGTCGATATCCCTCGCGAAGAGCAACGTGAAAAGAATGAAGGATGTCATTGTCAGAACTGATAGAAGGCAAAGAAGATTGTACACGCCCTATAAAGGCCACTAGTAGCAGGTACCAATAAAGATGAATACATCTAAGGCGCTAGCGAGAATAACAAGTACGACCCAAAAGGTGTCATAGTACTATAGATATTATATGGGGAATGATTAAAGAAGTCCGACCGATGACGGAAGCTGAACGTTGCACGATCCTAAAATGAGTCAATAAATTATGTATGAAATGGTGCTTCCTCAAGATGGCGACAGGACGATGACGTGCTTTACGTTACTACGGAAAGAAGTGTTAAATCCGGCGCTAAACGTGTAGTAGGAGACGAGCGTGTAGAAATGCGACGAGAACTTCTTACATAGAATAATCAACAGAGATGATGCACCCAAAATGGGAAAACGTTAAGGAATTAAACTCTAGCACTAGTAGGAGTGATGTAGGGAGAAATGAATAAGCTGAAGAATGATTCCAAGCACTTGAAGATGCGTTAATCGTCCATGTTATCAATTTTAAGGGAAATGAAGTGGCCATTGACGTTAATCGAATTATCGACAATAACGAGTTATCATGCGTACATTGGGACGGCTACAAAGTTTGTACGGATGAAAGAATCGTTCTCTCTTAGGTTGGGAAGAAATTGGTAAATGGAGGATACTGTACCATAGTTGAGTCAACAGACCAAAGAAATTCCTAGAACTTATCAGAACCCGGCTAATGGCAGCCCAGGATGAACAATAGAGATATGGGGACCAGAACTATAAAGACAGAATGTATGAAGTAACAGACCAAGTATTGTTGAGAGTACCTCCCGAGGAGGGTGTGATGAGATTCGAAAGGGAAAGGATTATTGAACCCAAGATTTATTGGACCAGTTGAGGAATTCAAGGACTAAGAAAGTTGACTTATAAATTAGCACCATCGTCGAATGGTCACCAAGTTTATAACGAGTACCACGAATCGAGGATTGGAAGTTTAACCGTAAGAACTAAACATATGATTGAAAATGAGCTAATAAACTCGTAGCCAGACTTAGCGTATATCGAGGAACGTATATAGGTCATAAGACTACAAGAACGAGTACCCGAAAATATATTGGATGGATGAGTGAAAATTTTAGGAAGAGATCAAATACTGCAAGGTCAATGTGAACACTCGAGGTTGTCATGCGAGAAGCATATCCCGACCTGTTTCTGAACTGGTTCTGGGACGGAATCCTTTTAAGGGGGGGAGACTGTAAGAACCCAAATTTTTGACATCGGTAAAAGACCTTTATAAATGGTAATATAATAACTTGAATTTTTGAGACCTTGTAAAACGTTTAATGAATAGTAACCCTGACGGACGGGGAAAAACTTTTGAGCCCACACTATGTAGTGCACGAGAAAATGAGTTTCGGAGTTGATATTACGATTATACGTACCAAATGAGTGTATGTAAATGCTATTAATTTTCGAAGAAAACGAACTTTGAAAAACGACCGTATTTACGACTTATCGAGGATTACGGGAATCACAATATAATTACGAGATTAAAATCCTACGAATTTATATTCATATATAATAATTAAAAATATAAGGAGTAAATACGAAAGGAATTACTTCGCGAACCATTTTATGAACAAGTATTACGAAAACGTTTAAGCGACCGAGCGAACGCGTAAATGATTAAATAAACGTAACGCACTAACTAAACTATGGTAAGAGAGTAACCATGGTTACTTTATCAAATAGTAAGCTAACCTTAGGATTATCAAGCAAGCTATCCAAATAATGTGCTAAGGAAGCTAACATAAGTAGTTTCTAGGAAACTACCAAAGATTTGTCCCTAAGATTTGCAACAAGAATAAACCTAGGGTTCAACCTAGGAGAATAAAAATCTAGTGCAAGATCTTCCACCCCATTTCCTAGAAGTTACCTAGCAAATCAACCAAGCTAAGCAACCAAGTGCTATAAATACCCCCACCCCCATTTTTTCTTCCATTCGGCCCCAAGGAAGAAAAGAAGGAATTCAAATTCCAAACTCCATGCTCTAGTTCTTGTAAAATCACCCAATTAATTCTCAAGCCTCCTAGCAATTAAAATAAGGTAATAAAATTCTTTCATCTCTTTTTATCAAGGTTTGATGGGTGAAATAAATTCAAGAAACTCACTAGTGAATAGTATGAATAGTAACCTCTCCTTGGTTTCTTGATTTCAATGGTGGTTCTAGGCACCAAAAATCATACCAATCACTTCCAAGCCTCCACCATACTCAAGAACACATCTCAAACTTTCAAGAAAGGTAAAAATCTTTGGCTCAACTTTATTTAAGATTATTTTTTAAGATCCATTTAGTATGTGGTAGAAAACTTAGTTTAAGATGAGGTATTGTTGAGATCTTGAAGTTGAGTAAATTTAAGGTTGATTGTTGTTGCCTCAAGAACATCATGTTCTTGAGAGGAGTTTGTATGATGATGATGAAATGATGATTGTTGATGGTTGTGTTAAGAGTTAGGGCATAAACGAAACCCCGATCGTAAGCGTAACTCCGTTAAAACCAACGAATCGTAACATTAAGTTTCTGCAGCAAGTCCCAAAGTTGTAAACTGTAGTTTCTTGAAAAATAACCCTTTATTATGATAGGAAATGTTATAAGGATCGTTTAGGTGCTTGAATCGCTTGATTCCGATTTACGGATCAAAAGTTATGGTCGTTTTAGTAATAGTGATCTATGCGACAAAAATTGCTACAAATCACGAACTTTTAAAATATAAAGGATTGACTTAAAAGTGTTCCTAAATCATGAAATTTCTACAGAGAGTAAAATATTTAGTTTCCTAACTTCCATAAAAATTTCAAGTAAAAATAATGATTTCTCAATTTTATAAAAATATTGGAGCCGAGACCGCACGAGTAGAAACCGTAAGAATCCATAAGCGGAGCCGACAACGATAAAGGGAATGAACCTAAGATACTTAGAAAAATAAAGCGACCATGATGTGAATAAGGACTTAAATGAATAATAAGGGTAGTATAAGTTGAGAGGGTGCATAATAAATAGCGCATGAGTGCGAGTCGCCGTAAATTAGAACGGGACCTAACGAGATGAATTGTGTTTGTGGTCATAGATTTCCGAGCGGAACCTAGAACATCCTCCACCTCGAGATACCCAGGCAAGTTTTCAAACCCTACCTTTTAAGAAATGTTGTGTTGTGAATATTTTACAAAACCGTGATATATGCATGAGATTGCTTTAAACGGTTTTACGAAGTTTTGAGATGCATTACATTACCCAATTGTTGAAAATTTCTAGTATATGTTCATACCAAGTTCAAAATATTATATTTAGACCGAGAGCCGGTCGATGTAAGCTTATAAAAACCCGGAAGTATCCCAGAGGAGTTTATAATTGAGAATATTGATGCCAGCGAGTAGTGTGGCATGTATATATTTAGACCGAGGATCGGTCAGTAAAAGTTGATGAAAACCCGGAGGTATTCCAGAGGTGTTTTAATTAAGAATATTAACGCTACAGTAGAGCGTGATGTATTGTATAAGACCGAGGGTCGGTCGGGGATTAAGATAAAACCCGGGAATCATTCCGGAGATATTATAGGACGGTTATACGTCCATAGTGGTACGTTTTAAAGGGACTCATCGTCCACTTACGAAACATTAAAACACCTCGAACTTTTAAAATGATTTCCCAATGAGCATATTCCCTCAACTATATTTTATTGATTCGGATATTAAATATTATATACGTATTCCTTTATTATAGGAGTAGTATACCCGATTAATCATTATAGATTTATACTTATGTAAACAAAAACTAGTTGAGGAATATTATTTAAATAAATCTTTTAAAAGAATAACTCATTCGAGGTATGATGAATATCAATTATCATTTAATTATTTATAGACTACTATTTAATTAATGATTATTTATTTAAGGATTGTTATTGATTGAA
This sequence comes from Apium graveolens, assembly GCF_009905375.1. NCBI lineage: Eukaryota > Viridiplantae > Streptophyta > Magnoliopsida > Apiales > Apiaceae > Apium > Apium graveolens. The sequence goes on along the minus strand of NC_133651.1, from coordinate 142,964,840 downwards.
AGATCATTGATCCTGATATACCTTCTGATTTAGAAGTATCATTCGAATAATTTCAGATCGTTGGTGAATATTATCCCGACTTATTATTATATTGAATATAGTTTCAAGAAGAAACTTTTCCCCCTATTAATTATCTGTTGACAACGGTCAACTCACATCCCTAGTACTTCCTCCGAAATTCTCGGAAGTACGTATATACATATATATACACTTATATTTTAAAAAGATAAGCTATCTCTATCAACAAGCAAAACGCTTGGGGAACTTCGATGTGGTTCAAGTTCCCGAGATTGATAGAATTCTGTTGAAGGACAATGGAGGGGTAGACTCTGGTACTACGTGTGCTGGATGGGCTACCAAAGGTACCGCAGATGAAGGTACTTTGTGTACTCAGGAACTTGTGAAGTATGTGTATACCCGAAAATGGGACACGTAGCCCGAATGCGGCCAGGGTGATACCCGAGAGATGACGGTATTAGTCCTTTTACTAGTAAAGAAGGTTACTTTCCGTAGGACGACTAATCATCGTATGTGGTGGCTCCTGTGAGATGTCCAAACTCTTCCAATTGGAATTGATATGCAATACCGTAACCCAAGCCTAGGTGCTGGGATTACTATTAAGGTATTCGCAGGTTATAAAACCCCATTAAAGAATTGTTTTCGTAAGAAGGTGTGGGACACCAAGGAAAACTATTTTTGAATAAATCATATATATAATATATGATGTTATTATATGAACATGTTCATACTGTACATTATTTATGCTGAGCATTATAGCTCACACTTGCTTTCTTTTAAATGACACAACACAACAGATAACCAGTATGCCGGTGTGGGACTTAGTTGCTTGCAGTCATGGGGAGGATCCTTGGCAGCTTTGTCTCAGGTGTTCTAGAGTATCAGCTAGGTATAAGATATCAGTCGTAATTATTGTAACTTCATGTAGAGGTTATAAATAATTGTTTGAGATCTTGTAAAGTACATTGGAGTGTAATAAAAGAAGATTACATTTTGTACGTCATTTCTAAGGCTATAACTTGTGTGTGTGAGTATGAGATTGGGGTCTGTTGGATTATTAAATCAATACCAGGTTACACATGAGTGAAGGATGGCGTGACGACCCAGATTCCTGACCCCGGATTTGGGGGCGTTACAGCTTTCGTCCTGTTTCGAGCCTTGTTCCTTGAAAACTCATACTATTCATCAGATACCTTTCCTTATCCCAAATAGATAGAAATCTGCCACCTAGATTAATTAAAGTAGAATGCCCTAGTTTGTTCAAGCATATTGTGATTTTGATATTATAGAACTGTTATATAGTTACTTTTCGAGTTTTATACTCATTTGTTTTATCTTAATCTAACCATGGCAGTTAAGCAAGAAGATGGCCAGGCTTAGGCGCACTGCTCGTAAGAGCGTACCTGGTGGTCCCTACCATGTTGAGGGCTTCCGGTTTCCAGAGCAGGTAGTGGTGTTAATGAGTGAGCTCGCGCCTAGAAAGAGGTGTTTAAAGATACAATGAGTTATCTATCGGTTCCCAGTCAAAATCGATATTGTTTATTTAATAGTATTTTGGGTTTGTAAGTTATATTTTGTGATTGGTAGTTATAATTTTGTCTCATACTTTATCATGTTGATCCTGTTAGTAGTAAATCGGGGTTTATGCGTATTTAATTATTAGAAAAGAGGTGTGTGAGTCCTCATTTCCTAACCCCGAGATTGAGGGCGTCACAAGTTGGTATCAGAGCTACAGGATCTAGTCCCTAAGACAAGTTAGGTTTTAAAAAAAGGGGTATTTTGGGAATATATCTATATCGTGAGAGAGTTCGACTCATATGGAGTTGAGTTAGACTATTAGGTATAGTCTAAGGAAAGTGTTGATTGGTAAAGCGGAAACTAGAGTTAGGGTGTGAGTTAGCTGGAAGCTTTATTTAACCCTAACATTGTTTCTTGGTTGCTTTTTTATGTTTTCTCTCAGGATCCTAGTAGTGGTAGTGACTCAGACTCAGAGATTAGTTTGACTGGTACCCCTATGGACCCTATTCCACCCTCTCCAGAGGAGCCTGTGTATGTTAGTTCAGACCCAGAGGAGGACCCTTCTGAGAGTAGTGAGATCCCCATGCAGATTTCACCCTTGAGGCCTGATTTAGAGACCCCTGCCCCTAAGCCAGAGTCGGAGATGCCTAAGACTGTTCCTGTCAGTGTTGGTGGCAAGTTAGCCCAGGACCGAGACTTTGTGTACTCCCGCATTCCTGAGTTGGGAGCTTTGGTGGATAGACTAGCCAGAGAGTCTAGGCAGAGTGCTTCTGTTATAGATGATGAGTGGCGAGTTCGGGTGAAGATGGTGGAGCAGGTTGCCAGGAGAAGATTGGATGAGGGACCATCCACTAGTGATGCTGATGCTGAGGCCCGGAGGCTGCATAAGATCATTCACTGGATGTTGGTTGTGTTGAGAGAGATTCTAGATGATTAGACGGGACTGTTGGTTGAGCCCGTAGATTGTTGTTTTCAGCGCCGGTAGGCTTTGGGATACTTGGTCAGATGCCGGGATCCCTTTTTTATTTATCTTGTTGTATTTCAGACCAGTGAAGTAGTAGTAGATGGAAGTTAGGGGTAGATAGGGGGATGTTTTCCAGTTTTTCCTCTGTTTAACCCTGCTATTTATTGTACCTTGTTTCAGAACCTTAATATCCAAAATATTCCTTATGTAACCTTTATTTAAATAATTCCATTGTGCACCTTGATTATCTTATAAAATTTTCTCAATGCCATGTTTTAATACAACCATGTTTTCGTATAACCATGTTTAAATATCATAAAACCCTATTCCGTGCCATAATAAAACAACACTGATATGAGAATTATGTAGTAATAGGATTGCATGTGCAAATTGGGTAAAACTTAAAACCCACAAAAGAGATTTCATAGAAACTGTTGTTAAAAATATACATGCCATGCTATTGTATTGCTAAATAATTGCTCAATTAGGTTTGTAAGAAATGGCCAACTCACCATATCACCAAGAAGAAGAAATTCCCACCCAAGACCCAGAAATAAACCCAGAAACCACCATGATGAGCAGACTTGCTCAGCTTTTGCAACAACCTGGGGCCCCAAAAGTTGGAAATTTCAAGCACTTTCAATCCGTTCATCCCCCAGAGTTCTTAGGTTTTCCAGACCCAATTAAAGCGCAGTCGTGGTTGAGAGAGATGGAAAAAGCTTTTGAAATAGCCGAAGTTAAGGATGATAAGAAAGCTCAGTACGTGAGTTATTATCTGAAAGATGAAGCAAGTTTCTGGTGGGAGTCTTCTAAGGCATTGTTGGAAGACAAAGACTTATCTTGGGATAAGTTCACTGAGATGTTTCTGGAAAAGTATTTGCCAAGTTACATGCAAGATCAGTTGGAGATGAAATTTCTGGATCTTAGACAGGAGGAAATGTCGGCAGCAGAATATGAGGTAAAGTTTTCGGAATTGGCAAGGTTCGTACCTGAGTACGTGAATACTGAAGTGAAGAAGGCTAAGAGGTTCCAGCAGGGACTCAAGCCATGGATTAGGAGTCAGATAGCAATGTTGGAGATTAAGAACTATGCTGCCTTGGTTGAGAAAGCAATGATAGTGAAAGGTGAGCGGGAAGCTACTCGAAGAGAAAATGAAGGAAGAAAGAGGAAGTTTGAAAGCTCTGAGCAAGAGCAAGGAAGCTCAAAGTTCAGAGGGAAGTTTGGGAAGAATGGTGGAGGTCAGAACCAAAAGTTCCAGAAGTTTAGACCCGGAAATGGAGCTCAAAAGAACCGTTTCCAGAAAGCTGGACAACCGGGAAAGGATAGCAGGCCCCAGATGCAAGAATGCAGGAACTGTGGAAAGAGACACCCGGGGAGGTCTAATAAGCTGGACATAACATGTTTTAAGTGCAACCAGAAGGGGAATTATTCTTCAGAATGTTCAAATAGAGTAAGGAAACCTGATTTGGCTTGTTTCAAGTGTGGCAAAGTGGGCCATATGGCCAGAAATTGCAAGGAGCCTGTGCAGAAGGCTAATGTTCTCAGAATTGCTGGACCGCCATCTCTCCCAGCACCATCAGCTCAACCCAGAGCTAGAACCTTTAACATGACAATGAAAGATGCGGTGCAAGAGGTGGACGTGGTAGCAGGTATGCTTGTTATAAACTCAGTAAAAGTAAAAGTTTTGATGGATTCTGGAGCAACTAGATCTTTTATCTCTGAAAGTATTCTTGATAAGTTAAATTGTGTTGCGTACCCTCTAGAGCCTAATTTGATTATAGAGGTAGCAAATCAAGAGAAAGTTGTTGTTAATAAGATTTGTCCCGATTGTGATGTGTCTATAGAAGGTCGGCACTTTTCTGCTGACTTAATTCCTTTTAAGTTAGGAGAATTTGAGGTTATACTAGGAATGGATTGGTTGTCAAACCATGAGGCGCAAATAGAATGTAAAAGTAAGAAGGTGAAGTTAAGAACCAAGGATGGTGAGGAAGTGATATTTAAAGGAAAGAGGCAAGAGAAGAAATTTCTAACGGCTATTGAGGCAAGAAGATTAATACGTCAAGGATGCGAAGTTTATTTGGCTCATGTCGTGGACGTGGAGAAAGAATCTGTAAAGATCGACGATAATCCGGTAGTAAGAGATTTTCCGGATGTGTTTACTGATGAATTTCCTGGACTACCTCCAGACAGAGAGATTGAGTTTACGATTGACTTGGCTCCTGGTACGGAACCAGTGTCGAAAGCTCCCTATCGCATGGCGCCGGTCAAAATGAAGGAATTGGTAGCTCAGTTGCAAGAGTTGTTGGACAAAGGAGTAATCCGACCGAGTGTATCCCCGTGGGGCGCACCGGTGTTGTTTGTAAAGAAAAAGGATGGAAGTATGCGATTGTGCATCGATTACCGTGAGCTGAATAAGTTGACAATCAAGAATAAGTATCCTCTACCGCGGATCGATGACTTGTTTGACCAATTGAAAGGAGCTTTGTGTTTCTCAAAGATTGATTTAAGATCTGGGTATCATCAGTTAAAGATTAAAGCGGAAGATATACCCAAGATAGCGTTTCGAACGAGATACGGACATTATAAGTTTTTGGTAATGGCGTTTGGCTTAACGAATGCGCCAGCTGCATTTATGGATCTTATGAACAGAGTGTTCAAGCAGTATTTGGATAAGTTCGTTATTGTGTTTATCGACGATATACTGATTTACTCCAAGATGGAAGAAGATCATAAGAAGCATTTGAGAGTTTCCTTTGAAATTCTGCGAAAAGAGAAGCTGTATGCGAAGTTTTCAAAGTGTGAATTTTGGCTAAAGGAAGTGCAATTTCTTGGTCATGTAGTTAATAAAGAAGGAATTAAAGTGGACCCAGCCAAGATAGAAGCTGTAATGAATTGGAAAAGACCAAAGACTCCGACGGAAGTTAAAAGTTTTCTGGGATTAGCCGGATACTATAGAAGATTTGTGCAAGATTTCTCAAAGATTGTTGTTCCGTTGATAAAGTTGACGAAGAAGAACGAGAGGTTTGTTTGGATAGAAAAGTGCGAGGAAAGTTTTCAGGAGTTAAAGAAGAGATTGGTAACCGCCCCAGTGTTGGTATTACCAGATGATAAAGGGGAATTTATGATATTTAGTGATGCTTTATATAAAGGACTTGGATGCGTGTTAATGCAACACGGGAAAGTAATAGCATATGCGTCAAGGCAACTTAAGCCGCACGAGCAGAAGTATCCAACGCACGATTTGGAATTGGCAGCAATTGTGTTTGCCCTTAAGATTTGGAGGCATTATTTGTACGGGGAAAAGTGCGAGATTTATACGGACCATAAAAGTTTAAAGTATATCTTTACTCAGAAAGAATTGAATATGCGACAAAGAAGGTGGTCGGAATTGATCAAAGATTATGATTGTGCGATAAACTATCATCCTGGAAAGGCCAATGTGGTAGCTGATGCCTTGAGTCGAAAGGAAAGATTGAATCTGTTAACGTCATCGGAAGAATTAATCAAGGACTTTGACAAGATGGAAATAGAGGTGTAGACTCCAGAATGTGGAGGTGAAGCTATTTATGCAATGCTGTTTCAACCTGAAATTTTGGAAAAGATTCGATGATGTCAAGAGCAAATGATGAGTCGCGAAAAGGATAAGTTGACGGGAGAAGAAATTAAAGCTCAAAAGGATGGAAAAGGGATATACCGTGTTAACTCACGTATTTGGATACCTAATGTCGTAGAACTAAAGCACGAGATTTTGCAAGAAGCGCATAACTCAAGATTTTCAATTCACCCTGGAAGCACGAAGATGTACCAGGATTTAAAAGGAAATTATTGGTGGCCAAACATGAAAAAGGAAATTGCGGAATGGATAAGTAAATGTTACACATGCCAAAGAGTTAAAGCAGATGATCAAAGGCCAAGCGGATTGCTTCAGCCACTGGACATACCTGAATGGAAATATGAACATATCGCGATGGATTTCGTGGTAGGATTACCTAAAACAAGTCAAATCACGATGCAATTTGGGTGGTAATCGATCGGTTGACAAAGTCAGCACATTTCTTGCCGATAAATGAAAGGTTTTCATTAGAGAAGTTGGTCAAATTGTATCTGGATGAGATCGTGATGCGTCATGGAGTTCCTGTATCTATCGTGTCTGATAGAGATCCAAGGTTTAATTCGAGATTTTGGCAACAATTCCATGATCATTTGGGAAAGAAATTGAAAATGAGTACGGCATATCATCCGCAGATAGACGGACAAAGTGAAAGGATAATCCAGATGATTGAAGATATGTTGTGAACCTGTGCAATAGATTTCAAATAAAATTGGGACGATCATTTGCCCTTAATTGAGTTTTCCTACAACAATAGTTATCACGCGAGTATTGGCATGCCGCCTTATGAAGCGTTGTATGGAAGAAAGTGTAGATCCCCTACTTATTTGGACAAAGTTGGTGAGCGCGAGTTCATTGGCCTAGAGCTAGTTCAGCAAACGAAGGAAAAGGTTGAAATGATATGAAAGAGATTAATTGCAACTCAAGACCGACAGGCAAAGTACGCGAATCAAGAACGAAAAGATGTGCAATTCAAAACTGGAGACAAAGTCTTGTTGAAGATATCTCCTTGGAAAGGCTTAACTCGATTTGGAAAGAAAGGAAAGCTGAGTCCAAGGTACATTGGACCATTTGAAGTATTGCGACAAGTCGGGAAAGTGGCATATGAATTGGCGCTGCCGCCGCAAATGCAACATCCGCACAATGTGTTTCATGTATCTCTTCTGAAGAAATATAATGCTGAGGCGAGCCATGTTATTGAGTTGGAACCAATGGAAATCCAACCAGATTTGTCCTATGTGGAACAACCAGTGCGAATTTTGAATCGAAAAGAAAGGATGCTTAGAAATAAAGTTGTACCTCTAGTCAGAGTGTTGTGGAGAAATCCACTAGTCGAGGAATCGACTTGGGAATTAGAAAGCGGAATGAAAGAAAAGTATCCCCATCTGTTTTCTTAGATTAGATTCTGGGGACAGAATCCTTTTAAGGAGGGTAGATTGTGACGACTGAGGAATTTTTCGTCGTAATTAAGTAAATAAAGAGTGTTTTATGTGATGTGATTATAATTATGTGATTAAGTGATGATTATTTATCTTATCTGTATACTAGAGTTTAGGAGCGTGGATAAAAACGTTCCAATTTAAAGAGTCAGCTTAAAAGATAAGTTGTGGTATCGGGCCGTCAGGTAGAACGGAACCCGTCCTAATATGGAGTTAAAGAATATAAAATATGAATTATGTGATTGAATGAATGAATGAGTAAATAAAGTATTTCGTCCTAAGTGACGTGTTGATTGGTAAAGATATTGAGAAGCGTAATCAAAACGCTGAGCGTCGGGCCGTCAGGCTGAACGTGACCCGGTATGCGTAATAGAGGATAAAGAATAAGGAAGGATGAATTTTATGATCAGACCTGAGTCGTTATGTGACTGTATATGTGTGATTGCTTGACTGTATGCATGACTGCGTGTTTTGTGTCAATTTTGTGAATTTTAAAGGAATTACGTGGTTCAAGTAAAGGTTTAATTAACCTTCGTGCATTTTTATAAAATCATTCGAGTACGATAAAAACATGGGATTTGTTCAGTTATCTTCGTAAAGGTCCTAGAGACTTTTTAAAAATGATGAGTGAATTTAATTGTTGATCTTTGCATTTTTAAATTGATTTTATGAGAAAAATGTATTTATTAAAGCAAGTTTGCGAAATTCATATAAAATCAACTGTTCGCTCAAAAATTCATTATGAGTAATGGATAAAAAGCTAATTTCGAGACCTACGTGTTAAAATTGTCATTTACAATAATTCTCGACTTTCCGAGAGAGATATATTTTATATTTGAATTTTGTTGCATTTGAGTAAAAAGAAAAGGAATGAGTGAGTTAAAAGAGAGTTAGTAAATTACCATATTGCCCTTGTTTCTAAGTGGTATATATAACCCACTTTCTTTTCTTTTATTTCTTTTGTGCACTCACTTTCTCTTCTTTCTTTTCTCTCTTTCTCTCCCGAACTCTCTCTCACTCTCACTCTCTCTCTCTCTCTCGGCAACTGTCTCTCTTTGATTTCTCTCGGTATATTGCCTCTCCCTCTCTAATTCCTTGAAACACTCCATGAATCTTCATCCTTATTCCATACAAGAGCTTTAATTCGTGTGCATGTGTGTGATTAAGCTTGCATGTCGATGTGTGTGTGTTGTGTGTGCTCGGTGTGTGTGTTCACCCGAGAACCACATGGTCCTTCTTGTTGTTGATTGATGTCATCTTGTTAAGCTTGATTCTTTGCAAACCAATGATAGAAAAGATGTGCATGTTAGTTTATCTTGCGTAATTGACGAAATCGGGGGCTTCATGGTTGGACACCCTCGAATGAGGGCATCACCGAGATGCCACCGCCACCGGTAATGAACTCCGGTGAACCGGTGGTGAGCTATGATGTTAAAAATTGAGCTCTAGAACCTCAAAATCAAGTATTTGTGTTTGCATGTGGTGTTTTGATTAAAAGGCCGAATGGCCCTTACTATTTTAAGGAAATCAAGTTGATTGTATTGAAATGCATAAGTTATTGATTTGATGTTGAAATATAGGTTGATTTGTGATTTAAAGATTAAGGATATGAAGGTGCATGTTTTGTTTTTTTTTTTGAAAAACCCGAATGGTGTTAATCTTTAAAAGTTGTGGGTTTGAGTTAACTTGTTTAAAATGATGATGGATTCTTATTAGATTAAAAAGGAATGAAATTGTTGTTGCATGCTAAGTTTAGGTTCGAATTTTGTGTTAATAAGAAAGGAAATTGATTTTTGTGAGATAATCTTGGTAAACACTAAGTTTGTATGGCCTAAAAGTGATTGCATGCTAGTTTTAAAGAGGATCAAGATGTGCATGTCATTGACTTGTCTTTGAGGTGCAAATTTGAGTTTAGCCGAATGGGAATTGAGTTAAAAGGGACTAATTTGATGAATAAATGGATGCATGTTGTGATTTAGGATTGTGTTAAGAAACTTAGTTGGCTTACTTGATGAAAATGAAGTGTTTGATATAATGATAAGTTGAAATTGAATTGCATGCGAGCATGTATGTATAATTTGGTTTGAATTTTTATGATTAAAGGAAAGGGGGATGATTCTTTAATAAGTTTTGAATGAGTTGTGTGCGTATGTGAATTAAAGTGAGTATTTGGTTGATTTTGTGTGATAAGGCCGAATAGGCCATAGGGATTAAAAGTCGAAAACTTGGTTTTTATGATCGAAAGGATGATTAAAGATGTATAAGTGAATATCTATGAATTTGTTTGCTTGATTATAATATGTGGTTCGAATTAAGGAACAAAAGAAAAGGGAACTAAGTTAATTGATTTTAAAGAATATAAGTGAAAGTTGTGAACGTAATTGTTTGGTTGTGAATAGGTCTTGTACTCGTAATAGAGTCGTGTTAGTGTGATTTGAGAAATAGCTAAGGTCAAGCGAGTGCGCTTTGATGGTTAAGTATATAAGGATATAAAAACTACGAGAAAGGGATATGCTATGTGCTTTGTGCTATGTGTTTATATGTATAAGCTATATTCATATGCTCGAGTCAAAGATATAATTGAGTTATCGTAAAGAGTGATCGTTCCGAGAACAAGAGTTGAGAATCTGATTAAGATTTTTGGTTTTATTGTAGATTCAGAGTGTGAGGGCATTCAGGCTAGGAAAGGAAAGGATTTACTAGGTGGCAGTAGTTCAACTTTCAGGAAAGCAAATCCAGGCAAGTAACTCTTGATTACTTGTGTAAACGATTATAAAGAGAATATTGTTCATACCATGTAGAGTATTGAACTGTTAAAATATGAAACCCTTGCTTTATGAAACCCTGATATTGATTTGAAGTACCCTTGTTCTGGATAACCTGTTATTGATAATCCTATTGATTTCACCCTTTGATAATCTGTCTTTCTGTTCAAGTACCTATTAAGCCATGGATTATATTGAGCCTTTTGATTATCCTTATTAACCCTATTTAATGATACCCTGTTTCTCTTGATCACCCTATTGATCCCTAAACCAATGTTGATCCTTCTAATTTAGTGCCTTGTTATCCTTGATACAGTATTCTTGTGAAATATTCCTTGCGTACTTTTGAATCACTCCCTGAACTTTGTTTCCTTAAAATCTGATTTAAGAATGAGTTTCGACTTGAAAGAGTCCGAATGATTTCAAATGCTTGGTAATGATAAAATGGATTTTAGAAAACCTATTTGTTTTTCCAACTCAAGGTTTTCCTAATGAATTCCTGATGGATTGGATTGGGACGTAAGAGGCTAGTGGGAGTAGTCCAGTCATGGTAAGAGGCTAGTGGGACTAGTCCAACTTAAAGGCTTAAATTATGCCGATTGGTACCTTAAAGACCGGAATGGAGGTCGATACGGGCTGATCACCCGTATATAATGAAATGGAAAGATAAAGTGATCCAATCAAGGGTTCTAAGTGATTATTTAAAAAAGGGAACTGAAACTTTTGTTCAGTAAATTGATTTTTGACATTGAAAATGGTTTATATAGCTTTGAAAAGAGTTGATATGTCATTGTGGAGCTTAAAGCTCGAGAACCCTGATTCTTGAAATTTTTGATCATATGATTGATTATATATCTTGAAATACTGTTGCTTTCCTCTATCGAAAGATCTATTTTGGATCCTATAATGATTTGTGATGAATGTCGGCTTTCGTCCCGTTTCGAGCCTTGTTCCTTGAAAACTCATACTATTCTTCAGATACCTTTCCTTATCCCAAAAAGATAGAAATCTGCCACCTAGATTAATTAAAGTAGAATGCCCTAGTTTGTTCAAGCATATTGTGATTTTGATATTATAGAACAGCTATATAGTTACTTGCTGAGTTTTATACTCATTTGTTTTGTCTTAATCTAACCATGACAGTTAAGCAAGAAGATGGCCAGGCTTAGGCGCACTGCTCGTAAGAGCGTACCTGGTGGTCCCTACCGTGTTGAGGGCTTCCGGTTGCCAGAGCAGGTAGTGGTGTTAATGAGTGAGCTCGCGCCTAAAAAGAGGTGTTTAAAGATACAATAGGTTATCTGTCGAGTCCCAGCCGGAATCGATATTGTTTATTTAATAGTATTTTGGGTTTGTAAGTTATATTTTATGATTGGTAGTTGTAATCTTGTCTCATACTTTATCTTGTTGATCCTGTTAGTAGTAAATCGGGGTTTATGCGTATTTAATTATTAGAAAAGAGGTGTGTGAGTCCTCATTTCCTAACCCCGAGATTGAGGGCGTCACAGTTTGTTAATCTCTATTGAAGCGACAGTGAATATAGAGGTTTATAACTTGTCATGCTAGCATAGGTTTATGTATGAATTGACATGCATAATTTATGGGTAATTTTAACCATCTTATTCACCCTATGTAATCATGATAGATAACTTTCTCTTAAACCATTATGTTTTCAATCTTTATAGACATATAGGGACTAAAAATAATTGGTGTCTATTCAACTTCTATCTTAATTGTGGATGTTTGATAGTAGGGTATACGTATAACGAAAGTTAGCGTATACTATTTTCATGTTATCTGATTAGTTGTCATCACCATCACATGTTAGGGTTAAAGACATAAACTTTGAAAGAAGTATTTAATGAAGTTAGAATCCCATGTTTATTCTCGTATAAGTAATTCAATCTTAATTCCTTTAGTTAATGTTGTTTAGTGTAATCTATTAGTTAAATCAAAACTCAATATGTTATTTGTCTTGGCATTGAATGATAACCATACATTGTTGCATAAGCGCATATTCTGTTTAAACCAGTCTCTATGGGAACAAACTTTAATTTAATCTATACTACTTGTGATTGTGAATGCTTGCGTGTATTTTCGCGTTTGAATTATAGCGAACAATCTCTAAACTCCATGATCCAGTAAGGTTTTATGTGCACCCTATCTCCAGTCTTTGGAATGGTTAGAACCCTTGATAGTGCATTAGGGTATCTCCGGCTTTGTCTGATTTGAGTTATCTTTCTGAGTATTTTTGATTTAGAAAACTTTGTGAATCCAAAGTCATTCTTCATTGTTGTTAATACCTTGGTTAAGACACTGCAACTTCCTCAAAAATCCTATAGAATGGCCATATCCTCTTATAACCACCCTTGTATCTGGAAATCAATCTATCTGGAAGTTTGGTAGTAGCATCAATTCCTCCCACTTCTTCTAATTCTTCCAAATAGAGCTCAATAGCAGAGAATTCTTTGATGTCACACATGTAGAGTTGATCATCTTTGTTGACAGTAGGCTTTTGTGGTTTTGAGATGGCTTTTATTGGAGGTAGGGTAGGTTTCTTCTTCTTTCTTGATGTTCTTTTCTTGGTTGGTAAGGGGATGTTCAAATCAGGGATTAGTAAACTCTCACAATCTATAGGTTCTTCTTTAGGTACTATTGGTTCACCATGATAGTTTACCCCAAGATATACCTTGGTTTCAACAGGTTCCTCTTTGGTCACAGTTGATTGAGTTGAAGGAATAGATTGAGATGGCTCACTCTTCTCCTCTGAAATTTTACTTGCCCTCTTAGCTCTCACCATTATTCTTTGTCTTTTTTCACTCAGGCTTCTCTTCATTTTCATTAGCCAATGTCTTTTCAATTTCAGTAGCAGGCTTCTCAATCTTCTTTTCTGCTTTCTTAGCAGCCTGCTTTTTCTTTGGCTTTGGCTATGACTTTAATCTCAAGTCTTCTTCTTTCTTTGCTTCTAAAAACTTGGTATATCCACTCAATATACAGATCAGTTTTCCATGTCTATAAATTTGTGCTATTCTTTTTTTTTTATTTTGAAACTTTGATTGTCTTGTAGCTAGAAATTGATTTGCCCATGACTTTCTGTTCATCAGGCCTGTGGGGTGAGTAATCTAGCTCCATTAGGTGTTTTCTTGTAAATCTGAAATTTGAAGATTTAGGCTAGAGTACCATAATGGGCTTTTGCTTATTTTCAAGTGATGTTTCTCCCTTTGCACCCTTTTCCAGCTTTAATTTATCTGATGTAAGAAGCTTCAACTATGTGGTATAATTCAATGATTCTGATGGTTTTGTAGTTGAGCCAAAAAGTTGAGCTATTCTTTGATCTATCTTTTATTTTTGTTCTTTAAGTTTCATCTCAGCTGCAGCTAGATTGATCAGGTCTATGTTGTCCAACTCTTCCCTTACTAGTGGGTTTAGCAGAGTAATAGAGGGAACTATTACCTTAGTGACTTGTATATACATACCCTTCTTCCTCTTTTTGTTATCATCAAGGAGAGATGTAGAGGTTGAAGATTGTGCAGCCACCAGTTGTTGGAGTAACTGAGTTTGTGTGTCTTGACCTTGAATTATCTTGGCCAAGGAATCTTCAACAGTAGTCATTTTTATATTCAAGGCCTCAACTTTCCTAGATAAGTGTCCTTCCTTAGCTTCTGCTATAGATCTCTCATGGTTGTAGTAGTAAGCTTCTCATCCAGCTTGTTGTACATGTCATTTTTTACTTCATCAATCGATTATTTTAGATCATCCAAATCTAAAGTCTGTTTGAGTTGGTAAATTTTATGAATTTGCAAAGACTTTAGATGGGCTTGCAGAAGAGACCTTGTACTAGCATTTGAAGTAGCTGCTAAAGCTATTTGAGTCTGTTTGATGAGCTTCTTAAGAGTGAAGTTGAAGTGATGAGAGCTACACTCCTTGCTGAACATCCAATTAGGAATATCAGTGGTAGAACTAGGGCCTACATCTCCCCTATATCCATACCAATATCTTCACCAGAATCTTCATCAAAATCATCAGCATCATCTTTAATGTCAAATTCATCAACAGTTGTAGGGGTCTTGTTAGAGATTGCATCTTGAGCCCTTTGCATTAATTCAGTTGTGTCTACTAAATTCAATGTCCTTTTTGCCTTTGTTAGGTCTCGAATTATCATAGAAGGGGGGTTGAATACGATAATCACTAAATTAATAATTCTTTCTAATCTTTAGCGGATATAGATTTAGTGCTCGGTTAGTGGTTCTGTGCTCTTGAGGTGGGAATATAAAACGAGGAACACAAGATATTCGGGTAAGTATATATTCATATATAAATCTGTGAGGGGTGTTGCTAGACTTCGGTAATTAAATTAACCGGCTACAATCTAAGAACAACAAAGTTCCTAGCTTCTACAAAGATCTACAAATTAAATCCTATATAATGATCTAGCTTTTTATTGTCTAAGGATTTAATTACCGGATAACGATTATAATGCCCCTATGAATATACAAGAGTTAAATCGGGCATTATAATGTTTCTCCGGTGAGAAGTTAAACGGATATCAATGTGCTGAGCTTCTCTGTATTCTATTTGTTTCTTGTTTTCATCACCTCCCGTGAGAGAGAAGATGAACAGAACTAATAACAATAATAATTTTGATTGTTATATATTCTGCTTCTCTATGTAGACTTTCAATTCATTTGGACAGGTAGCAGCTTTGTGTCATCAAATATCCTTGAATTGCCGATGTATAATTCACTGGAAAATCAACCAAGTGTTATATGGCGACTAGAGTATCCTTTGGCTTTTCTTCTATGGCAACCAACATCTGTGTGGCTCTATGGCGACCAATTGAGCTCTATGGCGACCAATTGAGCTCTAAAGCGACCACTATAGCTCTATGGCGGCCACTGGAGCCCTATGGCGACCACTGGAGCCCTACGGCGACCACTAGAGCCCTAAGGAGACCACTGGAGCCCTATGACGACCACTGGAGCCCTATGGCGACCACTGGAGCTCTATAGCGACCACTGGAGCCCTATAGCGACCATTGGAGTTCTATGGCGACCACTGGAGCTCTATGGTGACCATACTTACACTTCTATGGAGACCAGAGTGAAGAGTCTTCTGTCTTAGAATATTTTGCTTCTGTTTTTCCATTCTTCACTATATTAACACCTTTTTTTTGTAATTGAATTAAAATCCCTTCTTGTATACTGATGTTTGATGCACTGGTCTGGTTCACAAACAACTCACACTGAGCGAACCTAATTCTATTTGTCTTGTGTTTCTGAGTTGATACAGATTGGTTGAATATCCATTGCTTCTAACACTGACCGTCAATAAACAACTGTACTTTCACTGGAATCCTTTATAGTACTTTAAACAACGTCTTCATTGCTACTACAATCTTGAACACTTCATTCACTGTCTTCACCGACACTTGAACATATAAATGAGCTTCTGTCAGTGAGTATAACTTCAAGACTGCAGCTGTCTTTTTTAACCTCTGTTTATACCATGTCTTCAATTCTTCAGATTCCTATGCTTCATACACTGTCTATCTTAAAACAATGCCAATACACTAAAATCTTTTGGTAGCACTTTATACACTGAATCTTCATCATTTCTGAAACCCTGAAAGTCTTTAACCTTTATTCTTCACTAAGGCATGAACATGTTAATGAACTTCTTTCAGTGACCTGTAAACAGACTTCAAGCCTTCTTCTAATCTTTTGATTCTTTTTATTTTCCTTATCTTCATTCATCCTGATTTCTTGTATAGTCGTAGTATTATTAACCTGTCATGTTCTAGTGTTGTTCTCGTATTGAGTTATCACGTAACTGTTCATACAGCTACGTAGTCTCACCAACAATCTCCCCCTATTTGATTGTTAAACCTAACAAACAAATTAAATAGAGAGGATAACTCAACTAACAACTAGAAAAAGAAAAGTACCAGGACTTGTAAAAAATGCTACTAGTTTTCTGGATCAAATACTACATTTCCAGATTACTTGAGTAACTGAAATGAAAGATGCTTGTTCCTCTGAACTGATCTTCAAGTAGTTTCATCTTTATTTCCTTGGTTCTTCAAATCTATGCCAGATAATACTTCTCAGTCTTGAAGTAATCATCAGCAGCTTCTTTTGTACAACCACATTTCCTGTTGAGAAGTGCATATCTCTCTTGCTTCTCCCCCTATGAGAATCAACTGCTTAAAGAAGATCACCTTCATCTACCACCTCTCCCGTACAGTAGGATCCGCACATAAGAGCTAATGGTACTCTCCTTTTGGAAAACATCTTCTCCTCTTATGAAGAATAGTGATGAACCAAATCACTTCTTCTGATGACTAGGAAATCACCTTGTGTTCTACCACCTCTCCCGTACAATAGGATCTGTAGTAACAAAAAAGAATGGTGTGGTGTAGTGTACATATGCTTTACCTTTTTCCTCCTGCCTGCTATTTCTCCCCCTTAGTTGAGGAATCATCCAAACTATTATTTAAGTTATTATCTCCCCCTTAGAGAAGGAATGTATGTTGTTGTCTGAAGGAGTTCTCATATTTGTCTTGGTTGGAAAAGAAATAACAAGTCATAGTCTGATCAACCATGTTCCTTTAAATGCTGCAAGAATGACTTCACCGTTGATCATCATGTTCACCAATCTTCCCAACTCCTTATACCTCCCAAATATGAGATCACCCATTGTTACCAATTGTTATGTCCCAACTGGTTAGGTCTCGAAGTATTCTAATCTAATCTGTAAATTTTAGGTCCCTAAAAGTTAGGTTCCAATCATAAACAGATTCAAGACCCGAAGTATCAAGAACCATATTTATGGATAGGGAATGGGATATGGTGTTTCTCTTTCTTCCTCACTTTGATTGTGTGATTTTGTTTCGTGTACCTCACAAGTGTTTCACTCTTCTCTCCACTCATGTTTACACTCATTCTCATAAGTGTATCACTCCTCTCATAGCTCCAAAATCCAGCTGTACTTGCAAGGAAAATTACCTTAGCCATCCTTAAGGAGGTCACAAGTGGTGCAATCGGAGTTCCCAAATCCCCATCCTTGTTAGACTCGTCAGATGAATCTAAGTCATAATCTACAAGTTTCTAGTTTCCCTTTTAGGGTTCCAGATTTGAACTCTGGGAAGGTAAACAATGATCCAAAGAATTTAGCATAAAGATCAAAGTTTCCTTCTAATGTCTGTGAAGACATTTCCTTGTGACTCATCAGGTAATATCTGAATCGTTGTCAACAAGTTGCCGATCTGCACCAATGTTAGATCCACTATCTGCAGATGCATCCAGGTTTATTACTCCTGGGGAGGTAGACACTGACCACTGACATATGGCTATTGGATCAGTATCCTCTCCTAACACCTGTAAACGCAATTGGTCCATTAAAGAACTTTGAAAAATCGAATCTGACCGTAAAATGGTCGAAACTTTTTTTTTCGTGAACTCATCCTTTGTGTGTGTAACCTTTTCTTGTGCATCAAGAATTGTTTATGTTTAAGGTGGTGACACTACATCGGATATCCTAGCCGACAGGCGAATTTCAATAGACGCGCCCTGTTGAAAGGATGAATCTAGTAACTATTTTGTACCTTTTCAGCCATTACATCTTTTTGAGAAGATGTATGGGGGCTAGCAGTTGCCTCGGTTTAAATACTACTCATCTTTGTAGGAGATAGAGCTGCCGAGTTGACTTCAGAACTTTCCTTATGTGGTACACTAAGGCACTTTCTCCCTCACACTCATTCATACTTCATTTTCGGGGTAAGAGAGTGTTGGTTGGTTCTATTTCTATGTTTGTCTTTACAGTCTGGGATAGAAGTTATGGATTTTCAACCTCATGACTATCAATGAAAGATGGCCATTGGAGGCTGAATCTGTATCACAGAACATATGGCAATGTAGAGATAAAATACATTTAATATCTATAATGAGTGGAAGTCATGCATTTAATCTTGTGAGAGAAATGATGTACAATAGTGATTTCAAAAGAATTTAATGAAATAAGAAATCACCAATGTAGAAAGAAGTTTGACTTTTCTCTTAAAACTGTTCAAGTGCACAAGTCTATTTTTATGCCTAAAAAGGTAAATAATTTGATAAGACACAGACTGATGACCTAGCAGTATTAAGAAGAGAAAGAAAGATTTTATCTTTTAATATGAATGAGTTTTTGTAAAAGCATTGATCACTTAGGGTAAAGTCTAAGCAATTCTCATTCATGTAAAAAGCTCCATAATCTATCTTTATAAAATTATAATCAACAACACTGTGTATTGATAAATAATCTTAATAAGAATGACTATGCTGCTGATTTCAAATTATAGTGAATCTTTCAGATATAGCAAAGCATATAAATTCACTAGAACTTAAAATCTCGCAATTATCTGCAACAAAATATTAACAATATATCATTGACTGATACTTGTCAAGTACCTTGGATACTAATAATTATGTTGCATCCTATTTTAAATATTAAGATAAGATATCAATGAATTAAATGCCTATTATCTATCAAAAAGATATCAGCATTCAATTTCATATATCATACAATTGTTAACTCGGTAATATCTCAAACAATATTGGTTCGATAAATAAAGCAACATTAACCAACATTGACTTGTTTGCAATCTTAGAAAAATATTCTAAGTTCCACATACTTTGATCCATTGAGTATTGCATCTATTATCAAAGTGTTTAGAAATTTGCAAATAAGTATAAAAATTATTCTAACATGACAACATATGGTTACTTCTAATAAAGCAATCAAACATTTTAACCATAGTTGTAAATAAGAAAAATTTCCACACTTTCTATATTAGTATAAGTGACTGAAGATAAGCATTGATTATTTAGAGGAGTTCTAAGTAATGTAATAAATACTAATACTTCATAATTAGTTCATAGTTAAACTCTTAACTAAATATCATTAACTGATATAAGTCAAGAATTTATACACAACTAATCATGCTACAATCATATTCTGATTTCAATGAATTCTTGAGATATAAGCATTGCTATATTCACTAAAACCAAAATCTCATAATTAACTTATAACACATAAGTTACAATCAATATACTAGATATCAATTATTGACAAATTTAGTTATAATCAATCATGCTGCTTATTTATTTTAAGTTAGTTTGAATTATGGAGCAAATAATATCATTGAATTGCTTCAATTTCCATAATCCAAACTACCCAAAATAAATATAAAATAAATAAATACTAACTATCTATGAGGTAGATATTAGCACTTAAATATTTTTATAATTATCCTTGAATAATCACCAATAGGATATATAACTTATATACATGGTAATCACTCTCTGGATAATTAGTAATTTTAGAAATACTTTCTAAGCATATAAAATATTGAGAGTTTTATACGCATGACTTAGAAAATACTTCAACTTTCAATATTAGTGATTTTAGAAATAAATATTGATTACTTAGAACAAAAATTCTAAATAATATCACTAATACTACAAGTATCACAATTATTGGTACAAGATACAAATAACTATGCTGCATATTATTTTAATATAATTTAAATTATGAGACTAATATAGAATGGAATTATCTATAATCATAATTTAAATCAATTAAAATAGTATTCAAACTTAATGCTATAATACTTAACCACCACAAATGTATATGACATTGTAATCATGATAATCAAGATATTAGCACTAAGTACGAGGTACTGGATTACTGATAAATTCACAAGTCCTTTAAATATTGGAGATTTAATACTTGTGAACTTATATGAAGAATTCCTTATAAATGGGATTTCCAACTAATATGCAATGAATGATATGCCACACTTACAAACCAGACTTGAAAATTAACTTTAGCAAATGATTTAATAAGTATTTTTGCAAGTGACTCTTTGACTAAAAGACATGCTCTCGAGATAAATGATATCTGGTGTGAAGGTGCCTTGTCATAGAGTTTTCACATAGTTGTTGGATTTGAGGTTATTTCCTATCATAATAAGAAATTAATCTTCTTTCACGAAGTTGACAGCTTTCTAAGATACTTCTCATGTCTTTCTTACAACCTGCGTAATCTATATCTATATAGCCAAACATGTTAAGCACAATATCTTTAGGGTACTTTACTCCAAGAGTTGGCAGTCCCTTAAGATATCTAATAAACTTGTTAATAGCTATACGATTGGATTCTCTAGGATCCACTTGGAACCTTACACTTTGGCATCTTGAGAACATTACATGTTGTCTATTATCCTTTGAGTAAAAGAGTGAGCTCTTCATACCTCTATAGCTTGTGATAATTACCTGAGTTGCATTGATCAAGATTTAGTGGTTTCTGTTGGTAAGTAGTCTTGGCATGTTCAGAATCTTCCAAAATTTTACATCTTCAGAATATCCTTATACTTACTTGTATTGCCATCATTCTTTTGGTTACTTATGCTCCTAAAAGAATTATTGTTTTGGATTGCTTGAGCTCCTAAAAGAATTATCCTAATGGCTTGCTTGAAGTAATTCCAAAAAGAATTGTAACCTTTCCAACATGCTCCTCCATACCTACTCTACAGTAACTTAGCAAATAATCTTGCACAAGTATTTGTTAGTAGACCAACATATAACATTATCATTATATCACTGCACATATAAAACAATATGTTTGTGCCTAATAATACGAGAGTTATTAATATGACGATTCTACTATTTCATATTTAACTACAACTTCAGTTAGAGTACCATACCATTTCCTTGACGATTGCTTGAGTAGTACACTAGTTCATACCAATCTGAAGTGAGATTGTGAAGAAGAGAAATGCATAGTTCAATAGATTTGCAACTGCAAAGTCCATGAACTGTGGTGCATTGACTTCCTCTTTTGACTCACAACCAGGAGTGCACTTGTACAAATCTACTAGAGTCCAATTCCAAGTGTAATGTGCATCAGGTGCCTGATATGTCGTAATATCCTCAAGTCTCGTCACTGGTGCTATCTGTTAGATACTGCCACCTGATAATATCCTAGCATCCATTTTGGCCTTGTCCCTCGTAACAATGCCATTGTCATCCAGTTTGACTTCTGGTTATCCATGTACCAATTACAATATTGTTATTTGGTTTGGATACCAGCTTTCCTAAATTCTGCTTGCTGACTGATTGAGTTCATCTTGCTTTGGAATCACCCAACCAATCCGGATCTATCAGAGCTTCTGTAACTTTCTTATTTTCTTCTTCAGATAGAAAACTAGAGAAATAGTCATTCGCACTTAGTAGCCCTGCTAATCATTACTCCACCATCTAGACCACTTAAGAACTAGACTCTGGGAATAGACTTGACATCAAACTCTTTGTCTCAGGAGATATGTTTTTGTTGTGTCCTCTGAATTTTCAATGTATTGTTGTATCTGACTAGTTGATCCTTCTATTGCTCCCCCTAAGCTGTTGCTGGGATTTCCTGAAAATCCTTACCCTTGCTGAGTGGTTTATTGGAATAATGAGTTGTGTTATTCACTTCCATTCCACTGCTCGGATATGAATCATCAATGCCATTAATTTCTCCTGTAACATCTTGGAGCATTGAGTTATTAAACTGTGCACTTAGACTTTCAATCATCTTCTGTTGATCAACCACAAATGCCCTGTAGGTTGTAGACTCCACTGAGTAGCCATGAAGAATATCCTTACAAGTCTTAGCTACAAATGCTAAGATCTTTAAACAACTGAAAACATTTCATTGTTTGCTTTTGTAGAACATTCTCTCCAAACACTTGTAAAGGCTATCCAGTGTTTTCTTCTGTTGGCCATTAACTCATTAGTGGTCTTCATGTATACATCCAGATCAAGGCTTGATCTTACTTGTTACAAACTGTTTTGACTGCTCCAGCCCTTTGGTATTTAGAAAGTCTTGATTAGCTTAATATATCCCTTGTAGCTTTAATCAAGTTCCAGTTCTTCCTTTGTACCACTCCATTCTGACACGGAGCTCCTAGTGCTGAATATATCTCAGAATGTTCTTGATGTTATAGATACTAATCAGAACTGCTTCTTGAATCCAATCCCATTATCCGACCACAAGATCATTTCTTTTATAGTAGCTTCCAGCTTGATCTTCTTTGATGTGATCAATCACTATCTGTGATGTCTTGTGTAAAGTATAATGTAATGTAACATGTAATTAAGGATTTATAACTCAACATGAAAATAGAAACAGATAAATAATATTAAACTGTGAAGCACAGGAACCCTACATATGAAGACAGGATAAACACAAAGAACCAAATAATGTAGTTGACTCTTTAAGTCCTCTAACAGATCATGGTAAGAAGTTCATTGTAATGTTCAAGAAGCCATGAA
Source organism: Apium graveolens (assembly GCF_009905375.1). Lineage (NCBI taxonomy): Eukaryota > Viridiplantae > Streptophyta > Magnoliopsida > Apiales > Apiaceae > Apium > Apium graveolens. Next base: position 142,942,176 of record NC_133651.1, on the reverse strand, counting down.
GAATAAGACAATAAGGGATTTTAAGCATCAGTTGCATGAATTGATTCCAAGTGTTATAGATCAAAGGTTCAGTGAAAGAAGCAATGGATAAACATCAATCTGTATCAGCTCAGAAACTCAAGTTAAATTGAATTGGGATTCTCTCAATGCTAGTTGTTTGTGAACCAGACCAGTGCACCAAACATCAGTATTCAAGAAGGGATTTTGATTCAGTTACAGAAAAAAATGTTGATACAATGAAGAATATTTTGACAAAAGCAAGAATACTCTAAGTCATAAAAATCTTCTACTTGGTCGCCACAGAAGTATACTAAGTCTATGGTCGCCACAGAACTGGTCGCCATAGAGAAAATATATAAGGTACCACACAGGTCACCATAGAGATTCTCTATGGTACCATTAGTCGCCATAGGATTTCAAGTTGGATCTCAGTACAAGTCAATCTACTAGTCGCCATAGAAATGTCTTTGGTCTCCATATAAGATCCCCTGGTCACCTCAGGGGATATGTAGTCTCCATAGAAAATCCCCCGGTTGCCATAGAGGATATTCAGTCGCCATAGAAGGTTTGCCTGGTCGCCATAGAAGAGATGTATTCATTGAATTTATTGCTGCAAATTTAAATGGAATGTGTGAACAAAAATATGCCACCTGTCCATTGAATTTGAAAGTCTACAAGAAGCTGAATGAATGCAATTCATTATAGTTAGTTATCTTCTTCAGCAAACATAGAAAGCTTATGAGAGCTCCATTAAAGCTTCACATTTATTACTCTTGTAAGCATACTGTTATGCTGCTGAATTTATTGTAGCTAATCAATACTTTGATTAGATTGTAGCAACCTCAAGGTTTATATTAATAAAACAATATATTCCTCGAATTATTTTGTGTTATTTTAATTCTGTACTTTTAACAAAGAACTTGAAACGAATCAAAAAAGATTGTAGGTATCGTATTCAACCCCCCTTCTACGATACTTTAGGACTAACATCTTGTCTTGAGAATGCATGAACAACTTTGTTTAATAAGAGTAGTCAACCACCATCACTAAGGTATATCTTTACTTTGATGTGATGTTGTCTTTGACTCCTCTTTCTGACATGCCTCATATTTATCATCTTCTGAATTCCAGATGAGGTAGTCCTCTCACTAACCCTTTTTATAAAAGAGTTTCTTGAGTTGATGTTCAAGGGTGAGAGCTTCTAATGCCATAGCTAAAATTCTATCAGATGAAGCTTTATAGTAGAAACCATTGACTTCATCTTTCCTGAGATTCCAGTCTAGCCATGAGCATTCCCTTTCCTTACACTTAGAAGAGCAAGCTTTTCAACCTTCCTGCTTCAGATGAGACACTAATCTTTCTTTGAATTAACAATTTATCCTTTGATGCAGAACTGTCCGATAAGAGGATTTGTGCCTTGATTCTCTAGCAAGGAAGTTGCTTCAATTGTTATCAATGACTCCAATGATTAGTTGTTATCAGTGATACCAATTGTTCAGTTCATGATGACATCCCTTCTTCTGTATAGCTTGTCCCATAATGAAAACCTTTGTTGTCATCTCCAAAAATTATTGACGGAATAGCTTTTGTCAACCACATTTGATTGTGAGGCTCTTTCTTTGATCATATGCCTTTAGTATGAATTCCCAAGAATATATATGAATCAATTACCCTATTATGTCCTGCACTCACAAATGGATTAACAGTTCTTGGTACCCAAATTATCAGTTTGGGTCTAGTTGGATTAGAGATTTTACTATAAACAGAGATAACAACAGCTGCAACCTTATCATGCTAATTCTTATCTTTAACTGACCATTTTCTCCATTTTAATACCCTTGAAAAAATTTTCTCTAGGATAGAAGGAAAATGATCCCAACCTTATATAAGGAGGACTAACAGTCTTTGCCCTATTGTAATCCTAAAACATGCATTTTCTATAATTAATTAAAGTACTAAGAGATGCATTCATGGAATAGAAATAAACAAGCATTGTATTGAGAATACATGGCATTCATTCAGAAATGTTACGCAAAAGAATTAAGCAAGACATGCATGATATGAAACAAACATAATTAACAAATAAATCACTAATTCTATCTAGTCCAATCCTGTTGATGTATCTCATCTAGCTATCTCAATCAAATTATAAACTAACACATCTTAACAAACAATTCAGAATAAATGAGCAAATCATATTATAATAGGATATGGAGAATAAGCAAAAACAAAGGTCTTAAGTGTTGGAAAACATATATCTCACTAAAATAATTAATCATGTTCAACAAATATTCAATCACATATTTAAGATCATCTAAAGTAACATGCACAAGTTAAACATCTATCCTAGTTACCAGAAAAATAATCCGGTGAACTAGTTCAGCATTATCTATGTGTGATGCTATCATGCTTGTGCAGTGTCAAACATTTAAGCACTAAAATCTTATCATGCAATGAATATTGAGATCAAGATATTGCAGTGGTTCAAGAAGTTGAAACCTGAGATATGTGAGTTGGACCATCTTTAGAGATTTCTATGAAGGCAAGATATTCATTATTCTTGTCATCTGATCCATCCCAACTCTTTCTCGTGCACTTTAAGTTTTGACTGGTCGCTTCCCTAAGAAAACTTTCCACCTTTGTCTCAACTCTTCAACTGAATCCCTACTCATCTTTGTTTGTCAAGCTTCTTGTTCTGTTGTAGCAAAACCCCAGATAGTTACTTGACACATATTGCTTGTCAAACCTGTAGCTATCAAATCTTGTTAATGTCCTAACCTCAGTCTGTAACCACCTCTTGAACTAAATGTGTAAGAATCTTTGCTTCATAATAGATAGGCTTGATCCTTGGATATAGCTTATGTACTCCTGGTGAATCTAATGTGACTAAACTTCCCTGACAAATGAAACACTGCCCTGACGTCTAGACTCTCAAGTACTTCTACCTGAGTTCCCTCTGATTCAGAAATCAATAACTCTTACATTCTGTCCCGAGGTCCCAACTTTATTGCATGGAACTGAGATATTTATTTGTCCCCACTATTCTCTCTGACCTCAACAATTCCTGCTTGTATGATCTCATTAATTCCCGGATAAATATAGCATTGGTACAAATGACTGTGTGACTGTATTATCTGGAATCATAGAGTTGTCTTTAAAATCTTCGAGAAAAACTATACCCGTAGAAATTTCATTCATTTCATGCGTCTGAAAACCCAGTGGTATCCTATGGAGTAAGCCTTTGAGGATTTTACACAATTTTCGTCTGTAGGTCTTGAAATCATTTTCATTGGAGTGAGAAAACCATTATCTTCAATTTCCGTATTCGGGAATTTTTCGTCTGAATAGCACATGGTCTTCGTTTTCTTCAAAAGATTAAAATCCACTTTAAAAGCCCGGAGGAATCCTGAGTCTACCAATCCTTGAGTACCCTTAATTTAATATTTCAGAGAAATTTAAATTTCCAATATTTTTAATTTTCTTAGAAAATAAATTAATCAAAAATAAATATTTACATAAAATCTAATTTTCAAGAATTTTGAATTTTCTTAAAAATTAAATAAAATGTAAATTATTATTTAAGAAAAATTTAAATTTAAGAATTTTAACTTTTATGGAAAAATAAATAAATCTGAAATAAAAATTATGGCTAAGTCCAAATTATTTAAGATTCAAAATCTCAAGTGTTGATAATTTTTGAGAATTAAAAAAATCTGAAAATATGAGAACTTGATTGTTTGGGCTGACACACCAGATCTGATCTGTATATTGATCAACAAGCTCTGATACCAATTGTTAGGTCCCGAATTATCGTAGAAGGTGGGGGGGGGGGTTAAATACGATATTCACTAAATTAAAAATTCTTTCGAATCTTTAGCTGATATAAATTTAGTGCTCGGTTAGTGGTTCCGTGTTCTTGAGGTGCACAGTGTTTGGGAATATAAAACGAGGAACACAAGATATTCGGGGAAGTATATATTCATATATAAATCCGCGAAGGGTGTTGCTACACTCCAGTAAATAAATTAACCGGCTATAATCTACGATTATAATGCCCCTATGAATATACAAGAGTTAAATCGGGAATTATAATGTTTCTCCAGTGAGAAGTTAATCAGATATCAATGTGCTCAGCTTCTCTGTATTCTCTTTGTTTCTTGTTTTCATCACCTCCCGTGAGAGAGAAGATGAACAAAACTAATAACAATAATAATTTTGATTGTTATATATTTTGCTTCTCTATGTAGACTTTCAATTCATTTGGACAGGTGGCAGCTTTGTATCCACAAATATCCTTGAATTACTGATGTATAATTCACTGGAAAATCAACCAAGTGTTCTATGGCGACTAGAGTATCCTTTTGCTTTTCTTCTACGGCGACCAGCATCTGTGTGGCTCTATGGCGACCAATTGAGCTCTATGGCGACCAATTGAGCTCTATGGCGACCACTGGAGCTCTATGGCGACCATTGGAGCCCTATGGCGACCTCTGGAGCCCTATGGCGACCATTGGAGCCCTATGGCGACCACTGGAGACCTATGGCGACCACTGGAGCCCTATGACGACCATTGAAGCTCTATGGCGACCACTAGAGCTCTATGGCGACCATACTTTGTTAGTCCCTTAACAATATGACAAGAATTACAGAAGGGGGGTTAAATGGAATTCTTGAACCTTTTTCTCGAAATAAAAATGTTCTAACTCGAATATATATAAGTGTGAATTGATCAGCACAATGCGGAATAGTTACTTAAATGAATCAAAACACAAGTAATTAAAAACAAGAGTCTTTAAAAAACTTTCTGGTGGATTTGAATGATTCCACCAGAGATATATATTATATATCGAGAGAACCCTGTGTGCAAAATGCTCACAGCTGCTTACAAGTATTGAATAACTTAGAGTACAGAGAAATGTTAAGTATTCTGCTTGCAAATGTTTCTCTGCTTTTGTCTCTCTAATTCGATAGTTCCTTAGTTGCTACTTCTTGGTTTATATATCACCAAGATTACAAAGTAATGAGACAGGATAATAAAACAAAAACTATCTAGTCTATTACAATGCTACTTCATTACTCTATTCCGGCATCTTTGAATATCTTCATAATAGCATGGAAATGGCAATGCTTCTTTGTTCTCGAAAACCCAGTTGAATAGGCTACCACATTCCATTTGCATCCACTAGACGCATGTGACTGTATTGTCACTGTCAACAGATATTTTAATTCTTTATCATCCGTCGAGTATTGATCATCCGTTGGGTCGTTGATCATCCGTCGAATTCATTGTTGTTCATCCGTCGGGTAGCAATCAAGCACTTGACTTCATTTCACTTATGCAGAATTACAAGACATCATCTATGTACAATTAATCAACCTATTCTGCATATCTAACTAAAGTCAACATGACTTAACTACTACTACAGATTCTAAACAATGTGTATGCAGAAATGTGCTACGGACTTATTGTTACATAAGCTACTCACTCGATGGATAATAAGTCATCGTCCGTCGGGACTATATTGAGTCATCCGTCGGGACTATAAATCTTATCCGTCGAGTGCTACATAATTTCACTAAGTAAAATCTACCAAGGTGTTTTGTTCATGAAATCATCAAGTACACAATATATACACAACAATCTCCCCTAATTTATGTCTACTGGAATTGTAGCCATAAATTAAGAGACACTTGATGATAAGAAAACACATTAAAAATACAACTTTAAAAAGAAAGTAGATATTACTGAAAAGTGCTTCAATTAACAAAATGTACAAAGTTTTGCTCACGGTACTTTTCAAGATGCTCCTCTAGCCTGAGCAGATTTGTCTAGTTCCTTGAAGGTCTGGATCTCTTTCCAAGCTTTCTGTTGTTTTCCTCAATCTAATTTTGGAGCTGCCTGTGGAATTCCAGTTCATCAGATTCTAAGAGATTTAGCTTTCCTTGCATTTCCAAAAGAGTCTCATTGCTAGAGATGCTCAATTGGTCTTCTAATCTGAAAAATCTTCTCACTCATTTATCATCCATGAACTCCATCAGCCAGTAGGGCCTTAGATGCACTCTTCTCCCTGTGTAAGGAATGATTAGAGTCTTTGGGAGTGCATCTTTAGCTCTAACACTCCTTAGCTCTTCAATCTTCTTCAGTACCAATCTTCTTGCAGTCATATTGAACCCAAAGTTCTTCTCGAAGGATGAATAAACTTTAATCAGTACAGTTTGGCTTTCTTGAAGGATCTTGTGAAGTGGCCACTGAATCTCCTTTCCTCCTTTGTACTTGAACACTAACCTTTCACGTAGGTTTCTGTATGCATCAATTCCTATCACTTCATCTAGTTCATCTAGATAGAGGTTTAAATCAGAAAATTCTTTAATGTCACACAAGTACATGTAATCTCCCTTATTGACTTTAGATTGAGCTTTGACTACTGATTTGGATTTGAGAGGTGACAGCTTCACTTTCTTGACTGCTCTTGACTTTGTTCTTCTTGGCTTGTTAAGGATTGGAAAATAGAAGTCAGGAATTGGTATGTTTTCCCATTCTACTGGTTCATCCTTAGGCACTATTGGTTCACCATGGATGTTCCTGTAAGGATCCACCACTTTGATGTCTTCAAATACCACAGAGGGTTTTGATGCTTGAGTTGTAGTTGGAGTGGACTCCTTGGGAAACTGATTCTCCAATTCCTTATCAACAATGTCCAATTTCCTTTTAGTTCTTTTAGCCAATTCCTTGATTCTTGGAGATTTCTTCTGTTGTTCAACTTGCTTCTTTGATTCAATAACTTCAGATGGCTGAGAAGGAATTTGTTGTGATGAATTTACAGCATATAGATTGGCCAAGATAGCAATTTGCTCTTTCTTTTGTTTAGTCTTTTTAGCATCCAGAGCGGCTTGCTTCTTTTCCTGCTTCAATCTAGCCTTTTCTTCTCTCTTTGCTTGAACAAATTTAGGATGTCCAGCCACCACACAAATTTCTTTCCCAATCCTGAAAATTTTAGCAATTCTTCTTTTAGAAGCTAAATCAGCTGGATCTTTGTAGAAAGCAATTGACCTTGATAGAAGCTTCTTTTCATCAGGCTTAGGTGTCTCATACACAGTATCCAAAGGGTTCTTCAATGATGATTTTGAGTAGTTTACCCTTGGTTTCAGAATTGTTTCAGCCTTTGGAGATTTGATGCAGGATGGCTGTCCTCTTTCCAGATAGTTCATGCTCATCTCATTCACACTAATTTCCTTGAATTGAGAGTGATGGATGGCTGACTTAACTGGCTCCTTGACAAGTTCAAACATTTTCTGTATTTCCTCATCAATCTTCTCCCAGTTGACTAAACTCAACTTCTCCTTATCAGCTGCTCTTATGTTGGCTGTTGCTGCATTGATCAGATCTATATTGTCTGTAACTGGTGGCTTTGAGATAGTAATTGAAGGCACAATTACTTTACTGATTTGAATCTAAAGCCTCTCCCCCTTACTTGGTCCTTTCTTCCCCTTTTTGTTATCATCAAGTCGATTGGAGGAGGGGGTTTGAGCAGCCACCAATTTTTGAAGTAAATCTGTCTGTTGAGCTTGATGAAGATGAATGGCTGTTAAAGATGCTTCCATGGCTGACATTATTGTGTCCAAGGCATCTATCTTGGTTGACAGATCAGAATTTTTCCTTAATTGCCTCTTGATGTCAAGCATTGTAGCCTCTGGAAGTTTAGAATCCAGCTTGTCCGAAATGGCCTTCTTCATCTCCTCAATATCATTCTTCATGGTATTTACATCCCTAGCATGTTGGAAGCCTTGGATTTTTTGAAGTTACAGGGAGGCTAGATGTGCCTGAAGGAGCTTCTGGGTGTTGGCATTAGTAGTGGTTTGAAGAGCAGTATTTTTCTGATTGATTAGCTGGATCAGGGTTGTCTTGAAGTAGTGCTCATCACAGTGCTTTGAAAATGCCCATGATGGCATACCAGATCTTGAACTTGAACCTGCTTCTCCCCCTAGTCCTTTGCCTCATCTTCATTATCCCCACTTCCATCACAAAAGAAATCAGCTGATCCACCAGTCTCATAGTCCACATCACCAGCTGTATAAGGCAAAGCTGTGATGGCATCCTTAGCTCTCATCATAGACTGTGTGGTATGCACCAAATTCAGCATCCTTTCTGCATTGTCATTGCCCTGTTCAGCTAGAAGTTGATAAGCTGGAACAGGGTGAGTAAATGCCTCAGCATCAAGAGAGGTGGAATCTATAACAGCTTTATGATGCTGAAATAGTCCCTCCCTGTCTGCATCCTGGACATTCATTGACTCACTAGCAATGACATCCATCCTTATAGCTCCAGTACCTGCATTTCTCTCATTTTCTCTTTGTTGTTGCATCAGGGTCTCACCCTGGCTCCACACCCTCACCTTCACCTACTAAGGTGGGACTCCTCTCACTTTCTTTTGCCAATCCTGAAGAAATGGATTGCATAGTTTCACTCATTTCCTCTCCTTTTTCCTGGGAGCAACCCAGACTCTCACTCAAAACACTCTTCTCTCTCAATCCTAAGAGTGACTGTACAAAAAACTAAATCTTCTGCACTTGAAATAAATGAAGTTTGCAGCTGTACAAGATACTCGACGGATGAGTGATATCCATCAGGTGAGTGGTTTTGCTATCTGATAGGGAATAAAATAAACCCTGATTGCGTAAATAATATCGCATTAATTGTATTAATATTGGGCTGACAGTTAAGCCCATTAGAAGAGGCCCAAGACCTTTGAATAAGGGCCCAAAAATAGCCCAGGAATATAATTGGTATTAAAGTTAACTAAACCAGATAAGGTCCAACAATGAAGCCCAGTTAGAAAGGGCCCAAAACCCTGATTATTAATTAATTTCGTAATTAATTAATAAGGGAAAAATAATCTATTAAGAAGAGTCCCAATAAGGACATAAATCCTAGTAGATTAGCCCCCAAGGGACCTAAAAGGATAAGGAATCAGTTTCCTACCACTTAGGACTCCAAAGTCCATTCTAATTCTGAGACTTGCCCACCAAGTCTCCTAACCCAAGTCCAATTCAAGGACTCCCAACATCTATATAAGGGGCCTCACCCCACCAATAAGAAGTACGTTTTAGACTTAATCCTTGGAGGACATGAAAGTCACTACGTCCTTGGTAAGCCCTCGCCGCCATAGCCCCGAGGGCAAGTATCACCAAGAACTACATTTTTTGACTTGATCCTTGGCAATCAGCAAGGTACGTAGGCATCTTGTTAAAGACAGATTGAGTCACGAAACACAAGAGCAGTCAAATCGAGCCTCGAAGCTCACGTTCCTTAGTAATAAATACAGCAATCATATACCCTAGTTTTTATCCATAACATTTGGCACCGTCTGCGGGAAAACACAACAACAACCATGGCAAAAACACGGAGAACAGTTAGAGCTCTTGAAGGGGGAACACCAACGGGGAAAACCCAAGTGATTTCTTCAACTGTGGAGGTACCTCCTCATTCAACTTATACAACCACGCAAGGAGAAGCCCAGATAGGGGCAACTGAACCTCATCCACAAGGGACGATTCCCTCGGCTATTTAAGGTACGAATCCCCAAGTTCAACAACTACATGCACCTGTGAATTCTCGACCCATTGGGTATGAGTATTCAACTATTATGACTACTAACCCCCCATATGGGATGCCCCTTTACCCCGAGGTTGGAGGAAGCGGACATGCTGGGCGGAGTGAAGCACGAGGGCGATCACCCCCTATATACAAAATGATGGAGTGGCCCCAAGAAGGAGGCGTGCTGACAAAGAGCCGATGGCTGATGGTCGCCAACGTCCTAGGAGCACCCAAGGGACGAATTCCCAAGAAGTGCAGGAAAGGATCAGGGCTCATGAGGCTGAGATTCAAAAGCGAAAGCGCGACTTGGAGTCACACCAGAACACCAGACCCCCATTACCCCCAAGGGGGAGGAATCCTCCTCCTATCATAGACCTGGATGGTCCAATACAGAGAAGGGCTGCTGTCCCAAGGGCTGATCCAAGCAATCTTCTTCCCCTAGGAAATCCTGATGATCCTACTCTGCCAATCACTGAAGAAATAATGAATGCCCATATCTCAAGGAAGTTCAAGATGCCCACTATCAAAGCTTATGATGGCACGGGAGATCCCGCTAATCATGTCAGGACATTCTCTAATGCACTGTTGCTGCAGCCCGTGAATGAAGCTATTAAGTGTCAGGTCTTTCCTCAAACCCTGTCGGGTATGGCTCAAAGATGGTATAGTCGTTTGCCCCCAAACTCTATTAGGTCCTTCAGAGAATTAAGTCAGGCTTATATTAAGCAATTCATCAGTGGGAGAGTGCATGAGAAAAGTTCGGCATCCCTCATGAAGATTGTGCAGGGGGCGAAGGAATCCTTAAGAGACTACCTAAATCGTTTCACGAAGGAAGCTTTAAAAGTCCCGGACCTTGATGACAAGGTAGCCATGACAGCACTGCAACAGGGAACTAGGGATGAGTTTTTCAAGATGTCCTTGGCCAAACACCCCCCTAAAAGCATGTTGCAGCTCCAGGATAGGGCAGGGAAGTATATCAAGGTGGAAGAGACTATGAGGAAGACAGTTGTGAGCAACGAGCCCGTAGGAGGCAAGAAGCGGAAAATTGATCTGGAATATATTGCTAAGGACAAGTATCCTAGAACTGAGGAAAATACTGACTCAACTCCCAAGAGAGGAGGACCTGGACAAAAATTTACTGAGTATGCTAAGCTGAATGCTCCAAGGAGCCAAATTTTAATGGAAATCGAGATAGATCGAGATATTCGCTGGCCTAGCCCTTGAAGGCCGACCCTGCCAAGTTAGATAAGAGCAAGTATTGTAGATTTCACAAGGATGTTGCTCATGACACCGATGAGTGTAGGAAACTGAAAGATGAAATTGAGTTCGTTATTAGAAAAGAGAGATTGAACAAGTACACTGGAGATGGAGGGGATAGGAATAACAATGGAAGAAAGAACTTTAAAGATCGTAGGATGGACCAAGACGATCAGGGGCGGAATCCCCATCCTAGGGGACCGGTGATAAATACAATCTTCGGAGGACCACGACCCTGAGGGCCTGTGTTAAACACAATTTTTGGTGGACCAACTGCTGCTGGGTTATCCAAGAACTCCAGGAAAGCATATACTAGAGAGGTTATGCATATTATTGGAGAAGCCCCGAAGAGGGCCCGGACAGGAGTAACAATGACTTTTGATGATTCTGATATAGAGGGTGTGAAAATTTTTTCATGACGACCCGCTGGTCATAACACCAATAGTAGGCAACAGCCCGGTGAAGAGGGTCCTCGTAGATAATGGTGCTTTAGTGGATATCTTGCTCCATGACCCCTTTTAAGGATGTGTTATAATGATTCACAATTAACCCCGACCGATATGCCGATATATGGATTTGCTGGAGTAGAGTGCCCCGTGGAAGGGAGAATTAAGTTGCCAACAACTATAGGTCAGGAACCAAGGAAAGCAACACAAATGTTGGATTTTGTGGTAGTGAAGGCTAGTTCGACTTACAACGCTATCATGGGAAGAACATGGATACATGCCTTCAAGGCAGTCCCTTCTTCCTACCATACAGTTATGAAGTTTCCCACCCGGGATGGGATTGGAGAAGAGAGAGGAGATCAAGAAATGGCTAGAGAAGATCAAAAAATGGCTAGAAGTGATCAAAAAATGGCTAGAAGTTGCTATGTGGCCTCACTGAGGGCAGATGGAGTTAGGGGGCAGGTTCTGCCTATTGAAGATCTGGATATTCGAGAGAATGATAAGAAAAGAGGGAAGCCAGCAGAAGACTTGGTTTCGATTCCTTTAGCTCCCGAGGATCCCGAGAAGTTGACTTTCGTTGGAGCCACACTAGAGGAGCCCCTTAGAGGGAAGTTGATGAAATTTTTGCAAGAAAATAGTGATGTGTTTGCTTGGACAACATCTGATATGCCAGGCATAGACCCAGAACTGATTACTCATAAGCTGAATGTGGATCCAAATCGGAAGACAGTGAAGTAAAAGAAAAAAAGTTTTGCTCCAGAGAGGCAAGAAGCTATAAAACAGGAAGTAGAGAAGCTCTTAGAGGCTGGTTTCATCGAGGAGATACAATTTCCCAAATGGTTAGCAAACCCTGTAATGGTGAAGAAGGCCAATGGAAAATGAAGGATGTGTGTGGACTTCACTGATCTGAACGACGCATGCCCTAAGGACTATTTCCCGTTGCCAAGGATAGATACTTTGATAGATTCCACTGCTGGGCATGAGATTCTGAGCTTCATGGATGGATTTAGTGGATACAATCAGATCAAGATGCACAAGGACGACATCCCAAAGGTATCATTCATCACTGACTTTGGTGTTTATTGTTATTTTGTTAGGGCATTTGGTCTCAAGAATGCAGGAGCCCCCTATCAAAGGTTGGTAAATAAAATTTTTAAGGATCTTATTGGCAAGACCATGGAAGTTTATGTTGGTGATATGTTAGTCAAGAGTCTAGTGAATACTGGCTATATAACCCATTTGAGGGAAGCTTTTGAGGTCCTGAGATATCATAAGATGATGTTAAATCCTACGAAGTGTGCTTTCGGAGTAGGGTCTGGAAATTTTTTGGGATTGATGGTCTCCAAGAGAGGAATCGAGGCCAATCCCGATAAAATAAAGGCAATCCTGGATATGGCGCCACCAAAAACTATCAAAGATATTCAAAAGCTCATTGGAAGGGTTGTTGCGTTGGGACGATTCATCTCCAAGTCTGGAGATAAGTGTTTGTCGTTCTTCAAGTCCTTAAAGAAGGTTAAGGATTTTGTATGGAGTGAGGAAAGCCAGAAGGCATTTGAGGAATTAAAGAAATATATGGCCCAGGCCCCGTTGTTGGCCAAGCCAGCTTTGAATGAAGTCTTGTACTTGTACTTGGCCGTTTTAGAGAGTGCCTTGAGCGCTGTATTGGTTAAGGAGGAACTGAAAATCCAGAAACCCGTATACTATGTCGGCAAAATTCTGCATGGAGCAGAGTTGAATTATTCAACTATTGAGAAGTTTGCTTTAGCCTTGGTAATGGCTTCAAGAAAGTTGTGTCCTTACTTCCAGGTTCATAAGATTGAGGTGATAACAAACCAACCCCTGAGAAGTATCATTCACAGTCCCATGGCTAGTGGGAGGTTGATCATGTGGGCAATGGAGCTGGAAGAATTCGACATCAAGTATAAGTCACGAACGGCAATAAAAGCCCAGGCGTTGGCTGACTTCGTGGTGGAATGTATCATACCCAACCAAGAAGTCGGGGGGCAGGAAGATAATATACCTCAAGACAAGGAGGTTGATAAGGGGGACAAAGAAAAGGATGATAAGGAGAAGGAATATTGGGTCCTCTATTTTGAATTTTGATGGAGCATCAAAAACAAATTCAAGTGGAGCAGGTTTGGTTTTACAAAGCCCTGATGGGTTCTTAATTGAGTATGCAATGAAGTTAGATCTCTTGGCCACAAACAACGAGGCAGAATATGAAGCTCTAATAGCTGGCCTCGGCCTAGCAGGGACAATGAGAGTCAAGAACTGGAAGGTCTGTGGAGACTCGAAGTTGTTCATATCCCAAGTGAAGAGAGAGTTTGAGGCAAGGGATGATACGCTGGCTAAGTATGTCCACCTAGTAAGGGCTGTGATGACTCAATTCGATAAATGCCATGTTGAACACATTTCAAGGGAGGAAAATGGTAAGGCAGATGCATTATCAAAGTTTGATTCATCTGAGATAGAGGAAAGTTCAGGAAGTGTATACTTCCGCGTTCTGAAGACATGGAGCATTGATGGTAAGCTTGTAGCTCCTATAGGTCTGGGGATGTCATGGATAGATCCCATTAAGACCCATATTCAAACCGATTGGTTGCCAAATAATGCTACTGAAGCACGGAAGTTGGCTGTTCGAGCACTAAGATACTCCTTGATAGATGAGATTTTGTATAAAAGATCTTATGTAGTTCCTTACTTAAGATGTCTCAGGCCCGATGAGGCACGCTTGGCTCTTGAAGAAGTGCATGAAGGTATATGCGGGCAACACTTGGAAGGCAGAGCACTAGCTCACAAGATAACCCGTTTAGGCTTCTATTGGCCAGAAATAATGGCTGATGCCAAAGAGTATGTGAAGAAGTGTGACCGCTGTCAGAAGCATACACCTGTCATTAGACAACTCCCCGAGATGCTGACCTCCATCAACTCACCCATCCCCTTCGCTATGTGGGGAATGGACATACTTGGGCCTTTCCCCATGGCCATGGCACAAAGGAAGTTCCTGATTGTAGCCATTGATCATTTTACTAAGTGGATTGAAGCCAAGCCTTTGGCCAAAATCACAACCGAACAGGTTGCACAATTTTTATGGAAAAATATCATGTGTCGATATGGAATCCCACGCATCCTTGTCACGGATAATGGGAAACAATTTGATAATACAGAGCATCAACGAAGAGCCTCCCTCTATTTTAATAAAAGGGTTAAAGAAAGGTTCTTTTACCAAAGAGGCTTGATCTTAAGAAAGATTGAGGCTTCAGGAGTTGAAGAGAAAGAAATGCTAATCCCTAACTGGGAAAGACCGTATAAGGTCAAGAAAATATGAGGACGAGGATCCTACAAGTCGGAAACCCTGAACAGTGACAAAGTGCCTCATACCTGGCACGTTTTGAAGCTGAAGGTTTAATATGTTCAGGACATGAAAGACATGTTCCTGGTACTTAGTAGTAAATGGAGGAATAAGGTCGACCAGTGTATGAGCATCCAATGAATAAAATTCCTGAAGGACCAAAGTACCGAAAATAAAAGACGAATATGAAATCAAACTACAAATGCAGGAGATCCTGAAGGATCAGAAATCAAGTCATGATGAATAATTAGGTTACATACTGAAGATGTTCAAGTCTATGAAGGACCGCAAATAGATAAAAGCCACACACGACAAACAAAGCCATGCAAGGCCTAAACACTGAAGGACAATCTAAAGTCCAAAATCAGATGATTGGCCAATAATGGCAACCTCAGAAACAACCCAAAGGCTAGGAAAGCCCCGTAAATTTACCATATCCGGGTAAGAACTATGAACATAGCCAATGGACATATTAACGCATCATCATGGGTGTCCATCATCTTGAATAAGTCTTCTGACCGTCGATAAACGCTAAGAGAGCTCTAGAATCCCAGTCCTGAAACTTTCTCTCAAGTTTCTTCATCAATGCCTCCAAGGCCATGTGCCCACTCCTTCATTTTGCACTCCTAGTGAAAGAAGCTGCGAAGTAGGCATTGGCCTAAAAAGAAAAAGATATTAGAAATCTAACTTCATGAAATGTATATGGTCAATTGGAGTCCACATTACAAACTCCAGCCTACCAAAGAAGGCTGATCAGCCTCAAGAGAAAGCCTTTGACCAACTGGAGATCCCTTAGAAAGGGCTCCGGCAGACCGGCCTCCAAGGGATGCCTTAAGCCAGCCAGGCTCCTCCTTTAATTTATGAAATACTGAAAGTTCTAAAAAGAATAGATGTACCAAATACAAGGCATGAGCCCGACACATCCCCGCCTCAGGAAGCTGTTCGCCTAATTGGAACAAACTTAACCAATGGAAAGATAAGAGGGGTTAGGCCAACTTTAACAAGGTTCCTTTGAATTATGAGGACCCATCAAGAACACGAACGTGATAGTTTATGTTCGAGGTCCATCAAGACATATTGTCTGAGAAAGCAAAAATGTTTCCCTTTGACCAACCAGAGGAGGCCGAGTAGCCATCCACGAAGATCTTTGACCGTCTAAAGGGTCCTTGGATGAGGTCCCCACCCGACAAGGCACTCCCTCGAATAAAAAAGAGAGAAGTCAAATCCAAGAATTGATATTGAGAATATTGAAGTTCAAGAACTTCCATGAAATAGGATCCCGAAGGGCCAAGAAGCTCTAGACATTAAGGTTACGGCCGACCAGGGTCTCAAGGGCTTGGTCTCTATGGCCGACCAAGAGTCCTTGAAGCTGACTCCTCCATATGGAGGGTTAGGCCGACTAAGATGTCCTTAAAGGAACGTCTACAGACGTCTGGAACTAATAGGGATGGCCCCTAAGAGAAGGTTCCAAGAAAATCATGAACTAGAGCCAAGGGATGCTCCTAATGAAGACAAGAACTTCCACGAAAATAAGTTTCACGAAGAGTAAGACGCTCACGGCTACCAAGAGTCAGTGACGCCTAGTCCTCCACAAGGAAGGATTAGGCCGACTAGAACCTTCACAGAGGAAAATAAGTTTCATGAAGAGTAGAACGTTCACGAGAACAAGAACATAACGCTCACTAGAAAAAGGGCCAAACGTCCAAAAATAGGAGAATTGGCCGACCAGGCCACATGAAGGCCTCATAGCCGACGGGAACCCATGTAGGGTTGATCCAGACCCTCCTAAAGGTTTTCTGGTGGAACTCCTATGAAAATCTTTGAGAATTCTTGAAAAATTAGGCGCCCGACGAGAACAAGTTTCATGAAGACTAGAACGTCCATGAGAACAAGTTCCGCGAAGATTAAAGAGTCCATGAGAACAAGTTCCGTGAAGGCTAAAGAGTCCATGAGAACAAATTTCGTGAAGACTAGGACATCCACGAAAACAAGTTTCATGAAGAATATAACGTTTACTAGAAAACGATCAGAAAAGCCTGGCTGAGGCTAAACACAAATCGATAGTCTTAAGGGACAAAAAGCCCAGTAAGTTTAAAAGCCCAAAGAAGAAAGCCCTGAAGTGGAACGTTCCAGAATACTCCAAGAAATTCTAAAGTAAATAAATGAACAGGGAAGAAAATTCAAGAAAATTCCCAAGAATTCTAGAGAATTCTAAAGGAGGTATTTAAATATATTAAAGTCCAATTATAATTAAGAAGAGGCCCGATAAAAGGCCCAAATCCAATTAGGATTTGGAAAAATAGAGGCCCGGGTCCAATTAAGATTTGGAAGGATACAAGCCCAAATCAAAGCCCAAATCCAATTAGGATTTGGAAAAAGAGAAGGCCCAAACAAGGCCCATTCCAAGTTGAATAAAGAAGAAGCCCAATAAAGACCAGGATTGAGGTCGAATTTGAGGTCGTGAATTCTATTCGAATTCTTTCGAACAGACACCCAAAAATTACGGGTAAAAAAGACCAGGATTAAGGTCGAAATTTAGAAAAATAAGACCAGGATTGAGGTCGAATTCCCAAATCAAGTACGATATTTTTCGAGGAAAAGGACAGAATTTTCGACTTAGATCCAGGTCGAAGGTTCGACTAGGATCCTGGTCGAAATCCTGGTCATTAATCCTAGTCGAAACCTTACGACCAGGAATCAAAACAAGGACAAATTTTCGACCTAGATCCAGGTCGAAGGTTCGACTAGGATCCTGGTCGAAATCCAGGTCGTGAATCCTAGTCGAAACCTTTCGACCAAGAATCAAAACAAGGATAAATCTTCGACCAGGATCCAGGTCGAAGGTTCGACTAGGATCCTGGTCGAAATCCAGGTCGTGGATCCTAGTCGAAATCCTTCGACCAGGATTGAGTGGCTGGCCCAAAATTCGACTAGGATCTTGGTCGAATTTTCGACTAGGATCCTGGTTGAAAAAGGGCTGAAAACTTAAAAAAAAGTTTGTGAAAAATTGCAGAAAATTAAGGAAAAATCCTAGAATTAAGGGAAAATTCCAGAAAATTAAGGGAAAATTCCTGGAAATTAAGGAAAAATCCCAGAATTAAGGGAAAAATCCAGAAAATCGGGTAAAAATCCAGAAAATTAAGGAAAATTCCTAGAATGAAGGGAAAATTCCAGAAAATTAAGGGAAAATTCCTGAAAATTAAGGAAAAATCCCAGAATTAAGGGAAAAATCCATAAATCAGGGAAAAATCCAGAAAATTAAGGAAAAATCCCAGAATTAAGGGAAAATTCCAGAAAATTAAGGAAACAATTCTTGGAAATTAAGGAAAAATCCCAAAATTAAGGGAAAAATCCCAGAATTAAGGGAAAATTCCCGAAAATTAAGGAAAAATCTCTGAATTCAAGGAAAATTCCATAAATTAAGGGAAAATTCCTGAAAAATACCAGAAAATTCCTAAAGAAAGGGAAAAAGGTAAGAAAATGACAGGGAAGTTCTAAAAAAACCCTGAAGCCGTGTATAAGGCAAGTCGTTGTAAATGTGTAGGTCGCTCCACACTTTACGCCAAAATGATACCCTGTAAGGGAACGAATGAACTTAACTTCTGCGAAATCTTTTACGATTTCCCAGGAGTTGGGGGCAAATGATAGGGAATAAAATAAACCCTGATTGCGTAAATAATATCGCATTAATTGTATTAATATTGGGCTGACAGTTAAGCCCATTAGAAGAGGCCCAAGACATTTGAATAAGGGCCCAAAAATAGCCTAGGGATATAATTGGTATTAAAGTTAACTAAACCAGATAAGGTCCAACAATGAAGCCCAGTTAGAAAGGGCCCAAAACCCTGATTATTAATTAATTTCGTAATTAATTAATAAGGGAAAAATCATCTATTAAGAAGAGTCCCAATAAGGACATAAATCCTAGTAGATTAGCCTCCAAGGGACCTAAAAGGATAAGGAATCAGTTTCCTACCACTTAGGACTCCAAAGTCCATTCTAATTCTGAGACTTGCCCACCAAGTCTCCTAACCCAAGTCCAATTCAAGGACTCCCAACATCTATATAAGGGGCCTCACCCCACCAATAAGAAGGACATTTTAGACTTAGTCCTTGGAGGACATGAAAGTCACTACGTCCTTGTTGAGCCCTCGCCGACATAGCCCCGAGGGCAAGTATCACCAAGAACTACGTTTTTTGACTTGATCCTTGGCAATCAGCAAGGTACGTAGGCATCTTGTTAAAGGCAGATTGAGTCACGAAACACAAGAGCAGTCAAATCGAGCCTCGAAGCTCACGTTCCTTAGTAATAAATACAGCAATCATATACCCTAGTTTTTGATCCATAACACTATCCGACGGATATCTACTATTAAGCTTATCCGTCGGGATACAATCACTACTCGATGGATGAGCAATATCCGTCGAGAGAGTAGAAATGAATGAACTGGGAATAGAAACTATTGTTAAATCTGTGCTGATTGAAGATATTTTGGGCACAGATGATACAACAGTTCCTGAAAGAATTGGCAAGTGAGCCAACAAATCATCTAAAAGATGATGCTCACTTGCACTAGATTTTGGCTTCCCCAACAGAGTTAAAGAAGAGGAATCAGGAATTGATGTGTTTATCATATCCACATCCAGAGAATTTGTTGGTGAGTTTGGTGTTTGAGGTGCTTCTTTGACTAGAGATTTTGGCTGTGACTCCACATTTATTGGACCCACATTAAACTGAATTTGTGAAGGTGCAGTGACTGTGTTTTTAGCACCAGTTTGCACAGTGTGTGTACCCTGTGCATCCCCATGGGTTTTAGATTTCTTCTTTCTGGCATAAGTTTGGGGTGAGCTTGTGTCCCTAACCCTCTTGGCATGTGCTCTTCGTTTAGAGCTTTGTTCAATAACTACATCCTTTTGGGAGGATGCAGCTAGAAATGAGCTTTTGTCCTTTTTAAGCACTGCAGTTTGTTGGGAAACTGCAGTGTGGCTAGGCTGGGATCCACTCAACTCTCCAACCTTATTCTTGGGGTTTCTTTTATGTTCACCCCTTCCCTCACCTATCTTGCCCTCCTTCACAGTCCCCTCTTTGGTTTTAGTGGATTTTTCAACTGGCATCTTTTGGGAGATACCAGAGGGGCTTTTTTTGATTTGGGTTTGAACATTTTTACAGTTTTGGTAGCTTGGGTAGGCAACTGTTTGGTCATTGACACAGTTGCCATAGCCATACTGGAACTCAAAGAAATTGTTGAGGTTGGAATAGTGGTAGGGATAGATGAACTTACCTCACTTACCTGAGGTGCTAGCATTACAGGAAAATGGAACAATGGCACATCCTTGTGATGATTGGCCCTGTTCAAATCTGCAATGAGCCTTCTCTCTTGAACCCAACAATCTAGTTTGTTGTTAGGGTTCTCAAGCACAATCTCTTTACAGAGATGGTTAGCTAACATCATAAAGAATCTAGCATAATACACATTTTTACCTCTTTTATTTAACTCTCCTAATTTAAAGCCTAAATCAAACAAGACAAGGTCACTGAAATTATAGAATTTATCTGTAACTAGCATGTAGAGCATTTTAAGCATTGAGATATTGACTGAATCAAAATTACTAACTTTACCTGAAAAGACCTTTGTCATAACATCATACATAAAACTTCATTATTTCCTAAGACCTATTCTCCTAATGTCACTTAACTTAGAAGTAGAAAGAGCATAGTTCATGGAATTAAGCATATTGATTATATTAGTGTCAGTGTGTGGTGAGGTCACAGTGTTATCAGGAATCTTGAAACATGCTTTTATAACATCACTATTAATACAGAACTCTTTACCTTTAATGGTGAGTGTGATTGTCTTATCTGTTGAGTTGTAGGTAGCAGTGGTCCACATCTCTTCAACAACTTCACAGAAGATTGTGGGTGATTCCGGCATGGCATAATTGAGCTTGCAATTTTTCACAAAGTCCATAATCTTATGATAATTACCAGATTGCTGAATACCCTTGTTCACTAGTGCAGTGAAATTGTTCTTCTCATAAATGAACCTAGTTTGAGACATAATCTTTACAACATGTGCCATTGTTAGAGAATAAGAGCTTGAAGAGAAAGAGACTAAGTGCTTTGAGAGAGAATGAAATTAGAGCAGTTGAATTGAGAATGATAAAAGAAAAGCGATTGAAATGAAATACACTTTTATACTATCTCAAAAATAACTGTTAAAAAAAATAAAGTAAAATAAAGTAACCAATAGAAATTGCCTAAAATAGCCGTTTAAAAATAAACTGTAAAAATTCCACCCATTATCCGTCGTGTTATGCTTACAAACTGTAAGTATACTCGATGGATAATGTACAGGGAATTAACGGCTAAGATTAAGATAATTCGACGGATGAGGATAAACGGTTATCCGTCGAGTCATAAAATATTCCAGAAAAAATAATTGATTTTTATTAGCAAATAGTATACCGACGGATGATCAAACTCGATGGATAAAGATCATCCGTCGTGATGTAAATTTTGACTTAGCCAAAATTTCATCCAAGACTGAAAAATCAATCAAGTTTCTGGCTGCATTTCAACTTGCAAATTAACTCATATAGATTTAAGAATAATTAAGTATACCTAACTCACTTACCAACCTTGGAAAGGTGGATTCATCCAGTGGCTTGGTAAAGATATCTGCAAGCTGCTTCTCACTTGAAACAAAATGTAGCTCCACAGTATCATTCATTACATGTTCCCTTATAAAGTGGTACTTGATATCTATGTGCTTTGTCCTTGAATGTTGTACTGGATTTTCAGTGATGGCAATTGCACTTGTGTTATCACAGAAAATAGGAATCCTCTCAACTTACAAACCATAGTCTAGCAATTGATTTTTCATCCATAATAACTGTGCACAGCAACTACCAGCAGTAATATATTCAGCTTCAGCTGTAGAAGTGGAAACCGAATTTTGCTTTTTACTGAACAAGGACACAAGCTTGTTTCCTAGAAATTGACAGGTTCCTGTTGTACTTTTTCTATCAATTCTACAACCTGCATAATCTGTATCTGAATAACTAGTTAGATCAAAACCAGAATCTCTAGGGTACCAAATGCCAAGTTTTGGTGTTCCCTTGAGATATCTGAAAATTCTCTTAATAGCTATTAAGTGAGATTCTCTAGGATCAGCCTGAAATCTAGCACATAAATATGTAGCAAACATTATATCTGGCCTACTAGCTGTTACGTACAAAAGTGAGCCAACCATGCCCCTATAACTTGAAATATCCATAAACTTTTCAGTAGTGTTTAATTCAAGCTTAGTTGCAGTGGCCATGAGAGTTTTTGCAGATGTGCAATCCATTAGATCAAACTTCTTTAAAAGATCAAAAATGTATTTAGTTTGACTAATGAATATTCCATCACTAACTTGCTTAACTTGTAAACCAAGAAAGTAAGTCAGTTCTCCCATCATACTCATTTCATACTTACTTTGCATCAATTTGGCAATCTTTTTGCAAAGTTTCTCATCTGTAGAGCCAAAAATAATATCATCTACATAAATTTGAACAAGTATACTAGAACCATTAACATTTCTGAAAAATAAAGTTTTATCTACAGTACCTCTTGTGAAGTGATTTTCCAAAAGGAACTTTGATAAAGTGTCATACCAGGCTCTAGTTGCTTACTTCAGTCCATAAAGTGCTTTCAAGAGATAATAGACATGTTCTAGAAAATTTGGATCTTCAAAACCAAGAGGTTGACTGACATAGACTTCCTCCTCCAGATCTCCATTCAGAAAGGCACTTTTGACATCCATTTGATAGACCTTGAAATTGGCATGGGCTGCATAGGCTAAGAAGATTCTGATGGCTTCAAGTCTTATCAAAATCTATTCCTTCTTGTTGACAATAGACCTTAGCAACCAATCTAGCTTTGTTCCTAATTACTATGCCATTTTCATACATCTTGTTTCTGAATACCCATTTGGTGTCTATTGGATTCTTTCCTTTAGGCTTGGGCACCAACTTCCATACATTATTCCTTTCAAATTGGTTTAGCTCCTCCTGCATAGCTAAAATCCAATCAGGATCCAACAAAGCTTCTTCTACCTTCTTTGGTTCTTCCTTGGAAAGAAAACTGATGTAAAGACATTCTTCTTGAGTTGCTCTTCTGGTTTGAACTCTAGAAGAAACATCACCAATTATTAGCTCAAAGGGGTGATCTTTTGTCCATTTTCTTTGTTGAGGTACATTAGCTCTAGATGAAGAGGCCCCATTGTTATCTTGATGTGTGATTGAGTTTTGATTGTTAGAAACTCCCCCTGAATTTGTGGATCTTTGATTTGAGAAAGGGGAACTTTCTATAGGTGATCTATCTTGATTTCCAGCTTCTCTTGATAACCCGACGGATGGTGAGTTTTGAGTACCGACGGATGAAGCTGGTTGTCTCCCGACGGATAACACAGATTGCCTCCCGACAGATGAAGCATTATGCAACTCGACAGATGTTGAGGTTTGTGCTTCATTTGTAGTAGACTTTTCTGCATTATCCTTAAATACTGTTTCTTGATCACTTTCATCATCACTGTCATCACTAACCATCTCCACATTATCAAATTTGAGGCTCTCATGGTAATCTCCATCTTGCAGTCCTTCAATCTTTTTATCATCAAACACAACATGTATAGATTCCACAACAGCATAACCAAAAAAAATTCCTTCATCTGCTTTAGCATCAAACTTCCCATTTTGATCAGTTTGATTTCTCAGAATTTAGCACTTGCAGCCAAAGACATGAAGAAAGTTTAGAGTTGGCTTCTTATTCTTGAACAATTGATGGGGAGTCATGCATCTTGCTTGATTAACCAAAGAAATATTCTGAGTGTTGCATGCAGTATTAGCAGCTTCAGCCCAGAAATATGTTGGCAGTTTAGATTCTTCAAGCATTGTCCTTGCAGCTTCAATAAGTGATATGTTCTTCCTTTCCACTACTCCATTCTGTTGTGGAGTTCTTGCTGCTAAAAATTCATGCAGAATCCCATTTTCTTCACAAAATGCTCTCATGATAGAATTCTTGAACTCAGTTCCATTGTCACTCCTGATTCTTCTAACCTTGAAATCAGGATGATTACTGGCTTGCCTTATGTGATTGATGATGATTTCACTAGCCTCGTCTTTAGACTTTAGGAAATATGTCCAAGAGAACTTTGAGAAATCATCTACAATTACTAGGAAAAATCTTTTCCTTGAGATACACAACACATTGACTGGTCCAAACAAATCCATGTGTAGCAGTTGCAAAGGTTCTTCAATTGTTGAATCAAGTTTCTTCCTGAATGATGCTTTAATCTGCTTCCCCTTTTGGCAGGCATCACACAATCCATCCTTAGAAAACTCCACTAGAGGAATGCCTCTAACCAGTTCTTTCTTTACTAGCTCATTCATGGTCTTGAAGTTTAAATGGGATAGCTTCTTGTGCCATAGCCAACTTTCATCTTGACTTGCTTTACTGAGAAGACAAGTAACAGATTCTACATTAGATGAGTTGAAGTCAACTAGGTACACATTTCCTTTTCTCACACCAGTGAGAACCACTTTATTGCTTCTTTTATTAGTCACAACACAGGCTTCTGAGTTGAAGGTTACTGAGTTGCCTTTATCACAAAGCTGGCTAATACTCAACAGATTGTGTTGGAGACCATCCACTAAGGCAACCTCCTCAATGATGACATTGTCCTTTGAAATCAAGCCATATCCCACAGTATAACCCTTGTTGTCATCTCCAAAAGTAATACTTGGGCCAGCTCTCTCCTTAAACTCTATGAGCAGGGTAGAATCACCAGTCATGTGTCTTGAACAACCACTATCCAAGTACCAAAGATTCTTTCTGTTTCCCTGCACACATCAAAATCAAATCAAGTTGATTTTGGTACCCAAGTTTCCTTGGGTCCTGCCAAAGCTAACTTTTTTTCTGTTTCTTAAGCTTTATCTCATTTGACTTGGGGATATCAGATTCATCCTTGGTCATCTGAGTTGGGCCTTTGAAACCATTCATTGTAACAGAATTATCATGCATATTATAATCAACAAGAAATGTCATGCTATTAGTAAACATGTTATTCCAGTAAGGCATGCTAAATGGCATTTGTGGCATACTAAATGCAGCATAATAAGGATTAGGTGCAAATGGCATGTTAGCAAACTGTGCATTCATATTCTGTGTAGACATAGGATTCATAGGCATGGGAGGCATGGCATTCATGTTAGGAAAGTGAGGTGGCACAGACATGGAAGTAGGCATGGCAGATTTGCAATTAATAGACAGATGATTTACACTACCACACTTGACACAGATTTTTCTAGGAGCATATTTAGCAGGTGTGTAGTTATTGTGTTTGTTAATCCCTACTTTACCATTTCTATTGTTTTTCATTTTAGTCTCTGTTTTTACCTTAATCTTTTCAAGTCTGTCACTTCACTGTTTGACAGTCATGTGACCAACATTAGCCTTTTTCCCTTTCTTAACTTGACTCGATTCTCCTGAAACAAAGTTCTTGGAAACAGACCCATACTTCTCATTTAGCTTAACAAGTTTGGCTTTCCTGATAGGCTTGCTCACAGTTGATGGATGAGGATTTTCATCATTCAACGGATAACCCTTTTTGTTATCTGACGGATGATCCTCATCATCCGTCGAGTCTACATTTGTTAGCACTCCATCTACCAAATTTGGTTCTAGTTTCTCTTTGTTCTTTTTCCAGGCTGCATCACAGAAAGACTCGATTCCTTGAACTTTGGTGATTTGAGCATGGACATTCATGGATGTTTTCCATGCCTTAATCACCTCTTGTTCACGCGCGAGCTGCTTCTTTAAAATTTCTTCTTTCTTCAAGGACTCGGTTAATTCCTCCTTGGAAATCTTACACTCAATTCTTAACTTTTCAAAATCAATGAACTGAGATTCAAGCACATTATTTCTCTCACTCAAAAACAAATTGTTTTCTTTGATTTTAGCATTTTCTTTAGTAAGAGATTTAAGTGTAACACACAAATGATATAACTCTATAGACATGTCATTTATGGCATCATTACACTCAACTTTAGATAAATGTGCAAGGTTTGTAGTAATTACCTGATTGCTTGAAGAACTTGTTTATGTCTCATCAGACTTGGCCATTAGGGCTAGATTAACATAGCTGACATCTTCATCTTCATCCAGACCATTGCTGCCCAGTCATTTTCTTATGTTATGAAAGCCTTTTCCTTTTGTTTGAGCAGCTCAAAGTATTTTTTTTTATAATCCACAGGCTCAAACTTTTTCTTGTTGGAATCTGACTTCCTATACTCACTGGCAAAATGCCCTGCAAGGCCATATTTGAAACATTTGAATTTTGATTTATCCACCATGTTTCTATTTGGCTTGGCTGCTCCAAAGTTCTTTTTGAACTTGAGCTTGGCAAATCTCCTGGAAATAAATGCTAGGTGTTCATCAATGCCTTCCATATCATCTTGGCTCAATGAATCTTCACTTTCTACTGCAAGCCCCTTTCCCATGCTTTCACAGACCCTTGAAGTTGACTCAACAGCTTCCATCTTCATCTCCTTCTCCTTCTCTAACTCAGCAACTAGTGCAATGGATCCTCCTTTCTTCTTTCCTCTCTCCATCCTCTCATCTTGCTCTATTTCAAGCTCATAAGTTTTCAGGATGCCATATAGTCTCTCCAAAGTAAACTCCTTATAATCTTATGAGTTTCTTAATGAGACTGTCATTAGTTTCCATTCCTTTGGAAGAGATCTAAGGAATTTCAGCTTGGAGTCTTTTATCTGATAGACCCTTCCATGCAACTTTAGAGCATTTAGTAGTTTTTGAAACCTACTAAAAATGTCAGTGAGAGACTCACTTTCTTCATTATGAAAATGCTCATATTGCTGAATCAGGAGCTGCATCTTGTTTTCTCTAAATTGCTCAGTGCCATCACAGATGATCTGTATTGTATCCCAAACATCCTTGGCAGTTTTGCAGTTGATAATGTTGTCAGACATATCTCAATCAACTCTATTAAATAGGATATTCATGGCCTTTTTATCCTTCCTGACTTGTTCAATGTCAGGATCAGACCATTCATGCCTTGGCTTGGGGACTGATGGCTCGTTTCCTGTTGCAACTATCATTGGAACATAAGGGCATCTTTCTATGCAGTCAACATAGGCCTCATCTTGAGAAAGCAAATGAAGATGCATCTTTACCTTCCAATGATGGTAATTATCTTTATCCAGAAATGGGATCTTGACTCCAACATCCTTCTTGTTCATCTTGCTGTATTATTTTGATCTTTAAACTCTTTGTAAGTTAAGAGCTTGCTCTGATACCAATTGTTAGTCCCTTAACAATATGACAAGAATTATAGAAGGGGGGTTGAATGGAATTCTTGAACCTTTTTCTCGAAATAAAAATGTTCTAACTCGAATATATATAAGTGTGAATTGATCAGCATAATGCGGAATAGTTACTGAAATGAATCAAAACATAAGTAATTAAAAACAAGAGTCTTTAAAAAACTTTCTTATGGATTTGAATGATTCCACCAGAGATATATATTATATATCGAGAGAACCCTGTGTGCAAAATGCTCAAAACTGCTTACAAGTATTGAACAACTTAGAGTACAGAGAAATGCTAAGTATTCTGCTTGCAAATGTTTCTCTGCTTTTGTCTCTCTAATTCGATAGTTCCTTAGTTGCTACTTCTTGGTTTATATATCACCAAGATTACAAAGTAATGAGACAGGATAATAAAACAAAAACTATCTAGTCTATTACAATGCTACTTCATTACTCTATTCCAGCATCTTTGAATATCTTCATAATAGCATAGAAATGGCAATGCTTCTTTGTTCTCGAAAACCCAGTTGAATAGGCTACCACATTCCATTTGCATCCACTAGACGCATGTGACTGTATTGTCACTGTCAACAGATATTTGAATTCTTTATCATCCGTCGAGTATTGATCATCCGTCGGGTCATTGATCATCCGTCGAATTCATTGTTGTTCATCCGTTGGGGAGCAATCAGGCACTTGACTTCATTTCACTTATGCAGAATTACAAGACATCATCTATGTATAATTAATCAATCTATTCTGCATATCTAACTAAAGTCAACATGACTTAAGTACTACTACAGATTCTAAACAATTTGTATGCAGAAATGTGCTACGGACTTATTGTTACATAAGCTACTCACTCGATGGATAATAAGTCATCGTCCGTCGGGACTATATTGAGTCGTCCGTCGGGACTATAAATCTGATCCGTCGAGTGCTACATAATTTCACTAAGTAAAATCTACCAAGGTGTTTTGTTCATGAAATTATCAAGTACATAACATATACACAACATACTTACACTTCTATGGCGACCAGAGTGAAGAGTCTTCTGCCTTAGAATATTTTGCTTCTGTTTTGTCATTCTTCACTGTATCAACACCTTCTTCTATAATTGAATTAAAATTCCTTCTTGTATACTGATGTTTGATGCACTGGTCTGGTTCACAAACAACTAGCATTGAGAGAACCTAATTCAACTTTTCTTGTATTTCTGAGTTGATACAGATTGGTTAAATATCCATTGCTTCTAACACTGACCGTCAATAAACAACTGTACTTTCACTGGAATCCTTTATGGTACTTTAAACAGCGTCTTCATTGCAACTACAATCTTAAACACTTCATTCATTTTTCTTCACCGACACTTGAACATATAAATGAGCTCCTGTCAGTGAGTGTAACTTCAAGACAGTAGCTGTCTTCTTTAACCTATGTTTGTACCATGTCTTCATTTCTTCAGATTCCTATGCTTCATACATTGTCTATATTAAATCAATGCCAATACACTGAAATCTTCTGTTAGCACTTTATACACTAAATCTTCATCATTTCTGAAACCCTGAAAGTCTTTAACCTTTATTCTTCACTGAGGCATGAACATATTAATGAACTTCTTTCAGTGACATGTAAACAGACTTCAAGCCTTCTTCTAATCTTTTGATTCTTTGTATTTGCCTTGTCCTCATTCATCCTGATTTCTTGTGTAGTCGTAGTATTATTAACCTGTCATGTTCTAGTATTGTTCTCGTATTGAGTTATCACGTAAATGTTCATATAGCAACGCAGTCTCACCAGCAGCCTTCTCATTACACGGAACAACAAAGGTTTGGTAGGTTGTTATAGGATTAGTAAATGTCTCAACATCCAAGGTAATGGATTCCATAACAACTTTGTAATGTTGCTGATATAGCCTTTCATGTTCAGCTTTATTGACATCCATTAACCCATGTGCAATGGCTGCCACCCTTATATCTCATGTACCTACTTTTCTATCTTTTCCTCTTTTCCTGCATCAGGGGCTCCCCTTGGCTCACTCTCCTCACACCCTCACATTCCCCTTCTAAGGTGGAACTCCTCTCACTTTCTTTTGCCATACTGGAGAAAATAGTGTGCATAATTGAGCTCTCATCCTCTCCTTTTGCCTGGGAGTAACCCAGTTTCTCACTCAAATCACTCCCTTTCCTAATCCCTAGAAGTGATTGGACAACCACTAAGTCATCTACACTTGTGAAATATTTTGAGACATCAAGTGTTTGTGCAGAGACTATCAACTGTTGTGAAATAACAGTTGAAGATGTGGTTGTGACTATCAACGGATAACTGCTGTGAGGCATATCCGTTGAAGGAAAATCACTTATCAACGGATGAGGGATAACCGTTGGTGAAGAAGAAATAAGAGGAATAGAAGTTGAAACTATTTTGGAGTTTATGGAGATTGATTTTAGATTTTGATGCACAGACCCCCTCAATAGTTTGTGAAAAAATTGGCCGGTGATCCATCAAATCGTCAATTAGATGATAATCACCAGTTTGAGTGTGGGGATCCTCCATGAGTTTGAGAGATGGAGAATCAGGAATTGATATGGAAATCATGTCCACATCTAGAGAGATAGTTGGAGAGTTGAGTGTTTGAGGTGTTTCGATTTTGAGAGAGGGGTTGTGACTCCACATTTACTGGAGCCACATCAACCTGAGTTTGAGAAGGTGCAGATACCAAGTCTGTGATTTTGGTTTGCAATGTGTGTGCACCCTGTGATTCCCTCATAGTTTTAGACTTTTTCTTTCTGATGTAGGTTTGAGTTGAGTCTTTAGTGTCCCTACCCCTTTTGACCTGTGCTCCTGGTTGGGAGCCTATTTCAATAGTTACAACCTTTTGGGAGGATGTAACTAGGAATGTGCTGATATCCTTTTATAGCACTATAGTATTTTGAGAGACTGTGGTGTGGCTGGCTTGGTTACACTAACTTTACATTCCTTATCCTCGGGGCTTCTTTGATGTTCACCCCTTCCCGCACATATCTCACCACCCTGAACATTCCCCTCTGGTGCTTTATTGGCATTTATAACTAGTGTCTTTTGAGAAACACTAGAGGTGGTTTTCTCTGATTTGGATTTCAAGATTTTTGCTTTGGTGGCTTATGTAGGAATATGTCTGGTCACTGTCACAAATTTCATTGCCACTACAAAAAGCAAAGAAGATTGAGGTTGGGAAGAGATGGGAATAGAAGTGTTTACCTCACTTACTTGAGGTGCCTCAATGGTGGGAAGATAGTTGAGGGGCACCTCACTGTTAAGATTGTTCCTCATCAAATCTGCAAGAACTCTCTTTTCTTGAACCCCATAATCTAGTTTGTTGGTTGGGTTCTCAATTTGTATGTCCTTAGAAATATGGTTAGCCAACATCATAATAAATCTAGCATAATACACATTTCTAGTCCTTTTTTGAATATCTCCCAGTTTATACCCTATTTTTAGCATGACATAGTTGCTAAAATTATAGTATCTGTCAGACAGAAGCATATACAACATGTTAAGTAGTGCAGAGGTGATAGCATAAAAGTTACTAATTTTTCCAGTGAAAACCTTAATGAATTCATCACATAGATAACTTCATTCCTTTATATGTCCTTTTCTCTTAATGCTTCCTAGACTAACAGTGCCTAAGGCATAACCCATGGACTTAAGCATATTAACAACATCAATATCAGTGTTTGGAGTACATGTGTTATTTTCTTGAAGTTTAAAATAAGATTGGACCTCATCAGAATTTATACAGTAGTTGTTATCTTTGAGAGTAAAGGCAATGGTCATGTCTTTTGAGTCAAAGACATCAGAGGTCCAAATCTCTTCAACCACTTCACAATAGATAACTGGTGATTCAAACATAGCATACTTCAACTTGCAGTTTTTAATGAACTCCATCATTTTGTGGTAGTCTTCAGGAGCAGTGTTTTTCTCCACCAGAGCAATGAAGTTATTCTCCTCATACACGAACCATGTCTGAGACATTATCTTTACAACTGCTGCCATTTTTGCTGAGTTTGAAGTTACATAGAGAAAAAAGGTTTTGGGAAGAAAGAGAGTAAGAACAAATCTTCCTTGAAAGATTAGAGAAAGATAAAAGTGAGATTTGAAAATGAAGTAGCTTTTATACTTTTTCAAATTAAGGCACACAAATGATTAAAATAAAATTAAATATCCAATGATTTATGCCAAAAACAACCGTTTAAAGATAAAGTAAATTGTAAAAATACTGAAAATGTCCATCAACGTATATATACACGACTGTAAGCATATTTTAACGGATGATGTTTTGGAATTAACGGCCATGATGATACAAATCAATGGACATCAAAGATACCATTATCCGTTGAAGGACAATGTATCTAGAAATATATTTAACTTTCAACAGATAAGGAAAATATTCGTCGAAAGATTAATTTTGACTTAACCAAAATTTCACTTTTTCATGACTTGATCAAGAAAATCAAATATATTTCTGGCTGCATTACAAGTTGTATTGACATCAATAATAGTTAATTAAGAGTAGTTTATCATACCCAACTCACTTACCAACCTATTAAATATTGATTCATCTAGTGGCTTGGTAAAGATGTCTGTAATTTGCTACTCACCTGGAACAAAATGAAGTTCCACGATACCATTTATAACATGTTCTCTTATAAAATGATACTTAATGTCAATGTTGTTTATCCTTGAATGCTGCACAAGATTTTCAATAATGGCAATGGCACTTGTGTTGTCACAGAAGATTAGAATTTTGTCTATATGTAGACCATAATTGAACATTGATTTCTCATCCATATAATCTGTGCACAACAACTGCCAACGGCAATGTATTCAGCCTCGGCTGTAGAAGTAGAAAATGAGTTTTATTTCTTACTAAACTAGGACACTAGCTTATTTCCTAGAAATTGACATGTCCCTGTTGTACTTTTTCTGTCAATTTTGCAACCTGCATAATCTGCATCTGAATAGCCAATTAGATCAAAACTAGAATCTCTAGGGTACCAAATGCCAAGGTTTGGTGTCCCTTTGAAATATCTGAAAATTCTCTTAATAGATATTAAGTGAGATTCCCTATGATCAACTTCGAATCTAGTACAAAGACATGTAGCATACATAATATCAGGCCTACAAGCTGTCAATTATAAAAGTGAGTCAATCATACCTCTATAACTTGTAATGCCCATATACTTTTCAATTGTGTTCAATTCAAGTTTAATGGCAGTGGCCATGAGAGTTTTTGCAGATGAGCAATCCATTATATCAAACTTCTTTAAAAGATCACAAATAAATTCAGTTTGACTAATGAATATTCCTCATTTTGCTTTACTTGTAAACCAAGAAAATAAGTTAATTCTCCCATCATGCTCATTTCATATTTGCTTTGCATCAATTTGGCAAACTTTTTGCAGAGTTATCATCTGTAGAGCCAAATATTATATCATCCATATAGATTTGAACAGGTATGTTAGATCCATTTACATTTCTAAAGAAAAGGGTTTTGTCAACAGTACCACTAGTGAAGTGATTTTCTAAAAGAAATTTTGACAAGGTGTCATACCAGGCTCTAGGTGCTTGCTTCAATCCATAAAGTGCTTTCAATAAATACTATACATAGTCTGGAAAGTTGGGGTCTTCAAAACCTGGAGGTTGGCTAATATAGACTTCCTCCTCCAATTATCCATTCAGAAATATACTTTTCACATCCATTTGATAGACTTTGAAATTGGCATGGGCTGCATAGGCTAGAAAGATTTCGATAGCTTCAAGTCTTGTAACTAGAGCAAATGTCTCATTAAAATCTATTTACTCTTGCTAATAGTATCCTTTTGCAACCAATCTATCTTTGTTCCTTGTGAGTATGTCATTTTTATCCATCTTGTTTCTGAATACCCACTTACTATCAATAGAATTCTTATTTTTTTGTTTGGGTACTAGCTTTCATACTTTGTTTCTTTCAAATTGGTTTATCTCTTCCTGCATAGTTAAAACCCAATCTGGATCTATTAGAGCCTCTTCTACCCTCTTTGGTCCTTCCTGTGATAGAAAGCTGATATAGATACATTCATTTTAAGTTGCTCTTCTTGTTTGCACTATAGATGTTACATCACCAATTATCAATTCAAATGGATAATTCTTAGTCCATTTTTTTTAGGTGGTAGATCTGCTCTAGATGAAGTGACCTCATTGGTGTCTTGATATATGACTAAGTGTTGACTAGATGATACTCCCAATGAGTTGGGGGATCATTGATTTAAAGATTAAGTTCTATCAAGGAGTGATCTAAAATGACCTCCAGCGCCTATTGAAGAATGATCATAAATGGATACTATATTATATCTTCCAACGGATGATGCACTTTGTCTTTCAACGGATGCTGCACTTTGTCATTTAATGGATGTAGTACTCTGTGCATCAACTGCAGTTGCTTCATTTGATGACAAGTCTGAATATCCTTTTGTCATTCCTTCTAGACCACTTTCATCATTACTATCATCACAGTACATCTCAACATTGTCAAATTTGAGGCTTTTATGGAAACCTTCATCTTCCAATCCTTCAATCTTTTTATCATCAAACACAACATGTACAAATTCCATAACAATGTTGGTTTTCATATTGTAAATTCTATATGCTTTTCCAATAGCATATCCAACAAAAATACCTTTATCAGCTTTTGTATCAAATTTTCCATTTTGGTCAGATTGATTCCTTAGAATATAGCACTTACATCCAAAAACATGAATAAAGTTCAGTGTTGGCTTCCTTCTTTTGAAGAATTGATAAAAAGTCATGCCTTTGGCTTGATTGATCAAAGAAATATTGTGAGTGGAACATGCATAGTTGATAGGCTCAACCTAAAAATAGGTTGGTAACTTTGATTCTTCTAGCATAGTTCTTGCAGCTTCAATCAATGAATTGTTCTTTGTCTCAACCACTCTATTTTGTTGTGGTGTCCTTGGAGCTGGAAAATCATGCATGATTCCAATTTCCTAACAAAACAACCTCATTATAGAATTCTTGAACTCAGTTCCATATCACTCCTGATTCTTTTGACTTTGATATCAGGATAATTGTTGACTACCCTGATGTGATTGATGATGATTTCACAAGCTTTATCCTTGGATCGAAGAAAATATATCCATGAGAATTTTGAAAAATCATCTACAATCACTGGGCAATACCTTTTCTTGGAAATTGAGAATTCATTGAATGGTCCAAATAATTCCATATGCAATAGTTGTAATGGTTCAGTGTTGTTTCAAGTTTTCTTTTGAATGATGTTTTCTTTTGTTTTCCCTTTCTGACAAGTACCACAAAGACCATCCTTTGAATATTCAACTTGAGGAATTCCTCTAACAAGGTCTTTCATGACCAACTCATTCATTGTCTTAAAATTCACATGGGATAGCTTCTTATGGCATAGCCAACTTTCATCCTGACTTGCTTTGCTGAAGTGATAAGTAATTGAATCAGCATATGTGGAGTTAATCAGCTAAGTACACGTTTCCTTTTCTTATTCCGGTAAGGATCACTTTTTTGTCCTTTTTGTAAGTGACAACACAAGTTTTCGAATCAAAGGTAACTGAGTTGCCTTTATCACGCAGTTGGCTGATACTGAAAAGATTGTGTTTCAGTCCATCAACTAGTGCTACTTCATCAATGATGACATTTCCTTTTGAAATCAAGCCATATCCCATAGTAAATCCTTTGTTGTCATCTCCAAAGGTAATGCTAGGGCCATCTCTTTCCTTAAACTTTGTGAGCGGGGTAAAATCTCCAGTCATGTGCCTTGAGCATCCACTGTCCAAGTATCATAGATTTTTTCTGTTTTCTTGCACACAGCAAAACCAAATCAAGTTGATTTTGGTACCCAAGTTTCCTTGGGTCCTACCTTGTTTGCTTTCTTCTTGAGTTTCTTAGACTTTCCACCACTAGATTTAGGCGATTGAGGATTAACCTTTATCTTGGGAGTGGGACTTTGAAATGCGTGATTATTTAGAAATTCATCAAGCATATTATGATTAACATGGTATCTCATAGGTTGTGCAAATATATTATTCCATAAAGGCATGCTATATGGCATTTATGGCATATTAAATGCAGCAAGCATAACAGGCATGACATGTATAGATGACATAGGCATGTTAGGAAAAGAAGGTGGTGCAAACATGGGTGCATTCTTAACAGACTTGCAATTAGTAGACAACTGATTAACACTATCACACTGCACACATAATTTTCTAGGTGCATATTTATAAGGACTGTAGTTGTTATGTTTGTTAATCCCTACTTTCCTATTCCTATTAGTTTTATTTTTGGATTCTATTTTACCTCAATATTTTCTAATCTGTCATTCAATTTCTTAATTGACAAATACCCTACATTCACTTTACCTGCATTATTGGTTTTGCTTGACTCTTCTGAGAAAAAATTCTTAATTACTGGACCATATTTTTCATTAAGCTTTGCTAGCTTTCCTTGGATGATGGCATTTTTCTCCTTCAACGGATGAGCTTTATCATCTGTTGATTCAACATCCGTTGACAGACCATCAACTAAATCTAGGTTCAGTTATATTTGTCCTTTTTTCCAGGCTTCTTCACAAAATGATTCAATCCCTTAAACTTTAACAATTTGAGCACTAACATCCCTATAGATTTTCCAGGTCTTAATGACTTTTTGTTCTCATTCAAATTACTTTCTTAGAATTTCAACTTTCATGAAAGACTCTGTTAACTCTTCTCTCACAATTTTACACTAAATTTTCAATTTTTCAAACTCAATAAATTGAGTTTCTAACACAGCATTTCTATCACTCAAAAACAAATTATTCTCTTTAATTCTAGTGTTATCTTTTGTGAGTGATTTAAGTGTGACACACAAATAATATAATTCAGTTGACATTCATTAACAACATCATTGCATTCATCTTTAGAAAGTGATGAAAGATCAGTAGCGATTACCTGATTTCTAGATGAGCTGACCTCTGTTTCATCTGACTTGGCCAGGTGAGCAAGGTTGACATAGTTCATGTCTTCATCTATATCATCTCCATCAGCTGCCCAATCATTTTCTTGAGTTATGAATGCCTTCTCTTTCTGTTTGAGCAACTCAAAATATTTCTTTTTTAGTCTACAGGCTCAAACCTTTTCTTTTCAGAATTTGGCTTTCTGCACTCGTTTGCAAAATGACCACTTTGCCTACACTTGAAATATTTAAATTTGGTATTGTCAACCATGTTTCTATTAGGCTTCACAGCTCCCAAATGTTTCTTGAATTTAAGCTTTGCATCTTCTAGCAGAAAGGCTATATGTTCATCAACTTCATCCATGTCATCTTGACTTGGACAATCTTCATCTTCAACCATCAACCCTTTTACCATGCCTATCTCAGAACCGCCTTCACAAACATTAATGTTTGGTGTAGTTTTAACAGCTTCAACCTTCATTTCCACCATTCTCTCATGCTTAGCTACCAATGCCACAAACCCACCTTTCTTCCTTTTTTTCTCTATTACCTCATATTGTTCCATTTCAAACTAATAGGTCTTCAAAATTCCATTCAATCTCTCTAAGGTAAAATCCTTGTACTCTTGTGAATTTCTTAGAGAGACTGTCACTGGCTTCCATTCCTTCCGCAAAGACCTTAGAAATTTTAGGTTGGAATCCTTGGTTTGGTAGAATCTTCCATACAACTTTAGTCCATTCAAAAGCTTTTGAAATCTACTGAAAGTATCATTCAGGGACTCACCATCTTTAAAATGGAAGTGTTCATATTTTTCTATGAGAAGTTGCAATTTTTTTCTCTGACTTGCTCAGTTCCCTCACACAGTACTTGAACTGTGTCCCAAACATCCTTAGCAGTTTTGTAATTTATGACATTGTCAATAATGTCTTGATCAAGACCATTGAATAATATGTTCACGGCCTTTTTATCTTTATGGACTTCTTCAATATCTTCATGAGTCTATTCTGCTTTAGGCTTTAGCATCAACAACATCTATTGCAACCTTGAGAGGAATATGAGGTCCATTTTAAGAATTGACATAGCATTCAACTTGAGAGAGTAGATGAAGGTGCATCTTCACTTTCCAATGATGATAGTTGTCTTTGTCAATAATTGGAATCTTCACTCCAACATCCTTCTTGCTCATATTGTTTGATTGATTTAATATTTAAACTCTTTGTATGTTAAGAGAGTGATCTGATACCAATTGTTATTTCCCAACAGTACAACAACAGAATTACAGAAGGCGGGTTGAATGGAATTCTGGGTTCCTTTTTTTGTGAAAAACTCTTTATAGAATCTACAACTGGTTTTTAAATAAGCAAGAATGCATATAAAATTTTTGAAGTATTCAACTCACACAAAGTAAATAAACACAATGTTTAAAAACTTTCTGGTGGTTTTGTCTTTCCACCAGAGATGTGTATTTGAAGAAATCTCTGTGATGCAAATTACACACAGCTGCTTACAAGTATTTTCTTACAACTTTGAACTTGAGAGTATTTTTTAAAGATACAGCTTGCTAAACCTTTGGGTTCTTACTTGTTCTTCTAAATACTTGCTACACTTGATTTATAAATTGTACCAAGTTTACATGTGCAATAAACAGGAATAAAAGTCCTAACAGCTAGGTCCATGCACATGCTTCTTCTTCTCTATGTCCAATGCAATCCAAGTAAGATATAGCATCTTTGAACGAACTTATTTTGCATGGAAATGGAAATACTTCACTTTCTTCTAAAACCTATAAGTAGGCTGTCACATTCCTTTTGTGCACTATCAATTCATGTGACTCTATCAGGTCACTGTCAACTGCTATCTTGTTGATCATCCGTTGAAGCTTCATTGTTATCATCCGTTGACACTACACTATGGTCATCCGTTGAAGCTTTCTTGTTAGCATCTGTTGAAGCTTTATCTGATATCAGTTGAAGACCTCTTGACTAGCTTATCCATTAAAGGCATATTGACTCATCCGTTGAAGATTGTAATCAAACAGTTGAAGATGTTTCTTTAGAAGTTAATACTCTTTCACTTATACAAAATTACAAGGCATTTTATATATACACTTAACCCACCTATTTTGTAAATCTTGCTAGTAGTCAACAAGACTTAGAAATCGCTATAACTCCCAAATCCCCCAGCTAGCATAGTGCACAGAATGTGCTACACACTTATCAATATAAGCTACTTCTTCAACTGATAGATAGACTGTGGTAATCTGTAACGCCTCCAAATCCGGGGACAGGAATCTGGATCGTCACGTCATCCTTCACTCATGTGTAACCTGGTATTGATTCAATAATCCAACAGACCCCAGTCTCATACTCGTACATACAAGTTATAGCCTTAGAAACGACATACAAAATGTAATCTTCTTTTATTACACTCAAATGTACTTTACAGGATCTCAAACAATTATTTATAACCTCTACATAAAGTTACAATAATTACGACTGATACCTTATATCTATCTAATACTCTAGCACACCTGAGACAAAGCTGTTAGGGATCCTCCCCATGACTGCAAGCGACTAAGTCCCACACCGGCATACTAGTTATATGTTGTGTTGTGTCATTTAAAAGAAAGCAAGAGTGAGCTATAATGCCCATCATAATAATGTACAGTATGAAAATGACTGTATGATAAACTCACGTACAACATCATATTTGATAGTTACGTTTTATTCGAAAATAGTTTCCCTGGTGATACACACCTTTTACGAAAATAATCCTTTGGTGGATTTTATTAACCTGCGAATACCTTAATAGTAAACCCAGCACCTAGGCTTGGGTTACGGTATTGCATCACAATTCCAATTGGAAGAATAGGACATTCGTTGGAGCCACCGCATACGATGATCAGTCGTACTACGATAAAAGTAACCTTTTCTACTAGTAGAAGGACGACACCTTCGTATCCCGGTTATCACCCTTGCCGCATTCGGGGTACGTGTCCCATTTTTGGGTATACACATACTTCACAAGTTTCTGAGTACACTGAGTACCTTCGCCTGCGGTACCTTTGGTAGTCCATCTAGCACACATAGTACCAGAGTCTACCCCTCCCTTGTCCTTTTAAAAGAATTCTATCAATCTCGAGAACTCGAACCACATCGCAGCTCCCCAAGCATTTTGCTTGTTGATAGAAATAGATTATCTCCCTAAGATATAAGTGTATATATGTATATACGTACTTCCGAGATTTTCGGAGGAAGTATTAAGGATGTGAGTTGACCGTTGTCAACAGATAATTAAATAAGGGGGAAAAGTTTCTACTTGAAACTATATTCAAAATATTACATAAGTCGAGATAATATTCACCAACAATATGAAATTATTCGAATGATATTCTGAAATCAGGAAGTATATTTTAAATCAGGATCTATGATTTTTAAATCAATAATAAACCCTTTAAGAATAATAAATAATTAAATAATAGTCGATAAATAATTAAACCTCGAATGAGTTTACTTTCTAAAAGAATATTTAAAATAATATTCCTCAACTAGTTTGTGTCTACATAATTAATAATCTATAATGATTAATCGGGTTTGAAATAAATATTCGTTGGAGTATACTACTCCCATAATAAAGGAATAAGTAAATAGTATTTATTATTCGAACCATAAAATATAGTTGAGGTAATATGATCGTTGGGAAATCATTTTAATAAAAGTTTGAGGTATTTTAATGTTTCGTAAGTGGACGATGAGTCCCTTTAAAACGTACTACTATGGACTTATAATCGCC
Organism: Apium graveolens; assembly: GCF_009905375.1. Classification (NCBI taxonomy): domain Eukaryota; kingdom Viridiplantae; phylum Streptophyta; class Magnoliopsida; order Apiales; family Apiaceae; genus Apium; species Apium graveolens. Next base: position 142,902,365 of record NC_133651.1, on the reverse strand, counting down.
CTATAATATCACCGGGATGATTTTCGGGTTTATATTTTATAAAACAAAACTGACTGACTCTCGGTCTTACGACTTATACATCACGCTCTACTATAGCGTTAATATTCTTAAATAAGAACCGCCGGAATACTTCCGGGTTTTCATCAATTTTTACTGACCGATCCTTGGTCTAAAATATATACATGCCACGCTACTCGCTAGCATTAACGTTCTCAATTATAAACTCCTCCGGGATACCTCCGGGTTTTATAAGCTTACACCGACCGACTCTCGGTCTAAATATAACATTTCAAACTCGGTATAAACATATACTAGAAATTATCAACAATTGAGTAATGTAATACATCTCAAACTTTGTAAAACAGTTTAAAGCAATCTCATGCATATATCACAGTTTTGTAAAATATTCACAACACAACAGTTCTTGAAAGGTAGGGTTTTAAAACTTTCCTGGGTATCTCGAGGTGGAGGATGCTCTAGGTTCCGCTTGGAAATCTATAACCATAAACACAATTCGTTAGGTCCCGTTCTATTTTACGGTGACTCGCACTCACACGCTATTTATTATGCACCCTCTCAACTTTTACTACCCTTATTATTCATTTAAGTCCTTATCCACATCATGGTCGCTTCGTTTTTCTAAGTATCTTAGGTTCATTCTCATTATCGTTGTCGGCTCCGCTTATGGATTCTTACGGTTTCTACTCGCGCGATCTTGGCTCCAAAATTTTTATAAATTGAAAAATCATTATTTTCTTGAAATTTTTATGGAAATTATGAAACTCAATATGTTACCCTCTGTAAATATTTCATGATTTATGAACACTTTTAAGTCGATCCTTTATATTTTCAAAGTTCGTGATTTGTAGCAGTTTTTGTTGCGTAAATCACTTTTACTAAAACAACCATAACTTTTGATCCGTAAATCGGAATCAAGCAATCCAAGCACCTAAACGATCCTTATAAAATTTCACATCATAATCAAGGGTTATTTTTCAAGAAACTACTGTTTACAACTTCGTGACTTTCTGCAGAAACTTAAAATTACGATTCGTTGGTTTTAACAGAGTTACGTTTACGATCGGGGTTTCGTTTACGCCCTAACTCTTAACACAACCATCAACAATCTTCATTTCATCATCAACACACAAACTCCTCTCAAGAACATCATGTTCTGGAGGTAACAACAATCAACCTTAAATCTACTTAACTTAAACTTCAAGATCTCAACAATACCACTTCTTAAACTAAGTTTTCTACCACATACTAAATGGATTTTAAAAATGGATCTTAAATAAAGTTGGGCCAAATATTTTTACCTTTCTTGAAATCTTGAGATGGTTCTTGAGTATGGTGGAGTCTTGGAAGTGCTTGGTATGAGTTTTGGAACCTAAAACCACCATTGAAATCAAGAAACCAAAGAGAGTTTACTATTCATACTATTCACTAGTGAGTTTCTTGATTTTATTTCACCCATCAAACCTTGATAAAAAGAGATGAAAGAATTTTCTTACCTTAGTTTAATTTCTAGGAGGCTTGAGAATTAATGGGATGATTTTACCATGGATAGATTTTGAGATTTGAAATTGAATTCCTCGTTTTTCTTCAAAGGGGTCGAATGGAAGAATGTGCAGGGGGGTATTTATACTAGCTTCCCTTGGTTACTTAGCTTGGTTGATTTGCTAGGTTGTTTCTAGGAAATGGGGTGGAAGATCTTGCACTTGATTTTTATTCTCCTAAGTTGAATCCTAGGTTTATTCTTGTTACAAATCTTAGGGACAAATCTTTGTAGCTTGCTAGGTTACAAGCTAAACTACATGTGTTAGCTTTCTTAGCACATTATTTTGCTAGCTAGATTGATCATCCTATGGTTAGCTTACTATTTGATAAAGTAACCATGGTTACTTTCTTACCATGGTTTAGTTAGTGCGTTACGTTTATTTTTACGCGTTCGCTCGGTTGCTTAAACGTTTTCGTAATACTTACTCGTAAGTGGTTCGCGACGTAATTCCTTTCGTATTTATTCCTTATATTTTTTATTTATCATACTTGAATATAAATCCGTAAGGTTTTAATCTCGTAATTATATTGTGATTCCCTTAATCCTCGATGAGCCGTAAATATGGTCGTTTTTCAAAGTTCCTTTTCTTCGAAAACTAATAGCATTTACATACACTAATTTGGTACGTATAATCATAATATTAACTCCGAAACTCATTTTCTCATTCACTACATAGTGTGGGCTAAAAAGGTTTCCCCGTCCGTCAGGGTTACTATTCATTAAACATTTTACAAGGTCTCAAAAATTCATGTTGTTATATTACTATTCATAAAGTTCTTTTACCGATGTCGAAAATTTGGGTTCTTACAGTCTTCCCCCCTTAAAAGGATTCTGTCCCGAAATCAGTTCAGAAAAAGGTAGGGATATACTTCTCGCATGACAACCTCGAGTTCTCACGTTGACCTTGCAGTATTTGATCTTTTCATAAAATTTCCACTCATCCATCCAATATATTTTCGGGTACTTGTCCTTGTAGTCTTATGACCTCTACTCGTTACTCGACATACGCTAAGTCTGGCTACGAGTTTATTAGCTCATTTTCCATCATATGTTTGGTTTTGACGGTTAAATTTCCTAACCTCGATTCGTGGTACTTGTTATAAACTTGGTGACCGTTCGACGATGGTGCTAATTTATAAGTCAAATTTCTTAGTCCTTTAATTTTTCAATTGGTCCAATAAATCTTGGGTTCAACATTCTTTTCCCTTTCGAATCTCATCACTCCCTCTTCGGGAGGTACTTTCAACAATACTTGGTCAGCTACTTCGTACTTTCTGTCTTTATAATTCTGGTCCGCATATCTCTATTATTCATCTTGGGCTGCCACTAGTCGGGTTCTGATAAGTTGTAGGAATTCCTTCGGTCTGTTGACTCAACTACGGTCCAGTATCCTTCGCTTACCAATTTCTTCCCAACCTAAGAGAGAACGATTCTTTCTTCCACACAAGCTTTGTAGTCGTTCCAATGCATGCACGATAACTCGTTATTATCAATAATTTGATTAACGTCAACTGGCCACTTCATTTCCCTTAAAAATTGATAACATGGACGATTAGTGCATCTTCTAGTGTTTGGAATCATCCTTCAACTTATTTGTTTCCCAATACATCGCTCCTACTAGTGCTAGAGTTTCATTCCTTAACGTTTTCCCATTTTGGGCGCATCATGTCTGTCGATTATTCTATGTAAGAAGTTCTCGTCGCATTTCTACATGCTCGTCTCCTGCTACACGTTTAGCGCCAGATTTAACATTTTTTCCCGTAGTAACATAAAGCAAGTCATCGTCCTGCTGCCATCTTCAAGGAAGCACCATTTCATATGCAATTTATCGACACGTTTTAGGATCGTGCAACGTTCAGCTTCCGTCATCGGTCGGACTTCTTTAATAATTCCCCGTATAATATCTATAGTACTACAACACTTTCTGGGTCGTACTTTTTATTCTGGCTAGCGCCTTAGACGTATTCATGTTTATTGGTACCTGCTACTAGTGGCCTTTATAGGGCATGTATGATCTTCTTTTCCTTCTATGAGTTCTGACAATGACATCCTTCATTCTTTCACGTTGCCCTTCGTAAGGGATATCGACGACTATTTTTCGTATGCTAGCGTGGTAAGTACATCTACACGACTTATCTGTCAATAATAGGCGATTCCCCAAACCGTTCCAAATAAAAGTTAAGCTGCTAGTTGTAATCTCAATGGTCAGGATAGTCCTCTCATTTTACTTGTCGATTTGAGAACACTAAGTCATTTCTCTGTCCGTCCTTTTTCGCAAAATTCTTAGGAAATAGTCCCGTTGTGAAATAAAAACTTGGGTCCTTATGCGGCGCAGTCGTCACCGGGTCTCTCTGTTCCAATTATCTCTTCTGTGTTTATAAATATTTTGTAAAGTGGACATCTATCATTTGCATAATAAAGTAAGCGGTCTTATTTAGTCTATAACTCAAAATCCTCAAATAGCACGACGGCCAACTTGGTTCTTGATAATCCTCCTTCAAAATTTATTATAATTAACTCTTAACCCTATTTGGGTCATCTACAAGTTGAAATCGCCAAAATTTTAACCCTCGCCTTTCCGTTTTCATTTTCCAACTATGTCGAATACTTACTTACCTACTCGATGACATCCCCTTTCATATTCAGTCACGACTAATATCCGTTTACATTTTTAGGCATCTTTAAGTCTTTTTGTTAAGTAATAAAGCGTTCTTTTCATGCGATCCTTCTCATCAGTTATTCTGAGATTTGTCATCCTCAATATATCTTTTCCTACTTAAAGTGTCGGCCACCACATTGGCCTTTCCTTGATGATAATATATTTCTCAATCATGGCCTTTGATCAATTTGACTATATCCTCCATCTCGTGTTCAGTGTAAAAAAAATTCAAAATTTTCTCATAAGTAAACTCCTTGTCCCTTTCAGTCTGAACCTTATCGCAATTATTCTAGATTATTATTAGAAAACCTTATGTCACAGTCCTTAAGCTGCGTAGACATATCATTAGACTTCACGCAATATCCTATTTTTATCGTCGAGTAATTCTAGCACGGGGTTGCTACTAACTTTGCCTTCAATTCTTGAAAATCTTATTCCACAAATTCATACATGTTTGGTTTTTCCCGAATTTATTAGGACCTTTCCCGATAAAGTTTCATAGAAGTGTACCTCACTAATCACGTCGTATCCCTATTTTCGTTCCTCTATAACTATATTAAAGATACTTATGATAATAACTAAACATGGTATTCTTCTTTTTAAAACAACTTACTTATCATGATGCTTCGATTGCACCATCATAGCACTGAGCTTTCAGTCGCATATTACCACAATCGGTTCTCAACTATACCTCTCTTTGTTGGGAAGGCAATTAGTCTTGGAAAAATGATTTTCACGATATCGATGAAATTTAGACAGTCTTAACAAGGTTTCAAAATCTAACATCTGAACAAATAATGAGCTCTGAATAAAAGAGTCGCAACACTCAGAAGATTTATAACTTGGAAGGAAGAATATAACAAGGATTATCCTTCCATGTCCTTAAAATTATATATTGTGATATTATGGAGAATATCCATTGAAAGCAATGATTGCTGAATAATAACATCATACGAATGATACTTGTAAGATTTTCCCATTGAAAGAATACTTTTCTTCTCGAGTAATGAAAGAAATATCGAATAACATCCTCAACCAATGGTTAAGCATTGAGGTCTCAAAGAGGTGCTATTTTGAAAGAAGAATTTTATCCAATGATTAATAAATAAGGAAGTATATTGTACTTCAATCACTTTGTAATTTTAATTGGATATTCATTACACAAATAAAAGAATAAAATATTTCATGAACAAAATATTTCATAAAACTGAATATGAATTCTCGTTTGAGTGGGAGACCTAGTTAGGTCTCAATTAAATTATTCTTTGAAAATTTCATCAACAATTAAATCTGGCATATATAACGTACTATGAAATAATCAAAATTTTATTGGAAGTGGAACTAGCAAAATAATAACTAGTCTATATCAATCAATATTATCAACCGGCTAAGAAAATGGCCAGCACAATTGGTTTGGCCCATAGCAACTAGCTAGGACGATTAGATACGCTTTTGTCGTATTAATTAAAATTTTGACTAGTTAGGACAATTAACTAGTCATTCATGAGAACATATGCAACTAGGCATATTTCAGTTTATTTGTAAAAATCTCAACATCGTAACCACTGAAGAAATTGTGGCTACCTGGATTACGATTTTGAAATAAAGAGTTTTTAAATTTGGGCCGAGAAAGACAATTATAACTCTGAATCGAGTGGTCTTGGCATCGGAACAATCGATAGCCTTTTATCAAATATTTCTTTCCAAATAAAGGGTACACTCATAGGTTCCGTAGTTCACATACTTTATCAGATCTTTAAATAGAATTGAATCGAAATACCAATATCAAATTGATACCCTTACTATGATTTCAAAGTTCAATATATAATTTCATCTCGATTAGAGGAAAAAGGATTCTCGAGGGATATATGGATATTTGATCATCCATGTTTTTAACAATTTGTTAGATATTTACAATCTCGACTGAAAGAGTAAGTATGAAAGAAGAATCAAATGAAGATACTCATTATGAATATTCATCGATGAATTGAGGGAAAAGTTATATAAAAAAAATCTATTGGATAATTGAAATGAGGTATAAATATCTCTTAGTTGATCAAGAAGATCATAATCTATGAATGAAAGTTCATGGATTAACTAAAAGAATTGAACAAGTCCTGATGTGGAGAAAGACTATTCAAGATGGTCACATCAGAAGTTCAAAGTAGGGAACGAAAAGGATTGTCTGATATAACTTATCAAGGTAATACGAATGATCAACAATTTAGAGGGAGTAACAAGACAGTCAATAGGTGCCAAAAGATTTCACTGATTATCCTAACTCTCGTCATTATCCCTCTGAGGATGATCCCACCTCTTCTTTTTCATAATTCCATATTTCAAATAGTTTCTCTTTCAACATCATTTTAAAATAGCTTACTAACTTGACTGTCGCACGTATATCTGTCATTCCGGTGTTGTACCTCGAAGACCTCACTCAGAAATATTCCAGAAACATTTGTTAAGCCGATAGTTGCCTGCTACACGCATCCGTTACTAACTATAAGTGGCCAGTTCCCCCTGGGAGCAGATCAAAGAGATCTCTTAGGGATCTCAATGCAGTCCATAAGTTCAGTGGCATGTGTGTGTAATTGAACATACGTTATTGAATATATTAGAGGTCTATGAGTATATATACGTAGCCTCTGACATCATATCTACCGAAGAATTCCGCTCTGGACTCACTGGTCTATCCCTTTTAAAAAAGTTCTAAGATCGAACCATCGCTCGTTAGAATCTTACGCCACCTAGGCTTGGGTTACGGTATTGCATCACAATTCCAATTGGAAGAATAGGATATTTGTTGGAGCCACCGCATACGATGATCAGTCGTATTATGATAAAAGTAACCTTTTCTACTAGTAGAAGGACGACACCTTCGTATCCCGGCTATCAACCTTGCCGCATTCGGGCTACGTGTCCCATTTTCGGGTATACACATACTTCACAAGTTCCTGAGTACACTGAGTACCTTTGCCTGCGGTACCTTTGGTAGTCCATCTAGCACACATAGTACCAGAGTCTACCCCTCCCTTGTTTTTTAAAAGAATTCTATCAATCTCGAGAATTCGAACCACATCGCAGCTCCCCAAGCATTTTTCTTGTTGATAGAAATAGCTTATCTCTCTAAGATATAAGTGTATATATGTATATACGTACTTCCAAGATTTTCGGAGGAAGTACTAAGGATGTGAGTTGACCGTTGTCAACAGATAATTAAATAGGGGGAAAAAGTTTCTCCTTGAAACTATATTCAAAATATTACATAAGTCGGGATAATATTCACCGACGATATGAAATTATTCGAATGATATTCTGAAATCAGGAAGTATATTTTAAATCAGGATCTATGATTTTTAAATCAATAATAAACCCTTTAAGAATAATAAATAATTAAATAATAGTCGACTTGGAATGAGTTTACTCTCTAAAAGAATATTTAAAATAATATTCCTCAACTAGTTTGTGTCTTCATAATTAATAATCTATAATGATTAATCGGGTCTGAAATAAATATTCGTTGGAGTATACTACTCCCATAATAAAGGAATAAGAATATAGTATTTATTATTCGAACCATAAAATATAGTTGAGGTAATATGATCGTTGGGAAATCATTTTAATAAAAGTTCGAGGTATTTTAATATTTCGTAAGTGGATGATGAGTCCCTTTAAAACGTACTACTATGGACTTATAATCGCCCTATAATATCACCGGGATAATTTCCGGGTTCATATTTTATAAAACAAAACTGGCTGACTCTCGGTCTTACAACTTATACATCACGCTCTACTATAGCGTTAATATTCTTAAATAAGCACCTCTGCAATACTTCCGGGTTTTCATCAATTTTTACTGAGCGATCCTCGGTCTAAAATATATACATGCCACGCTACTCGCTAGCATTAACGTTCTCAATAATAAACTCCTCCGGGAAACCGTCGGGTTTTTATAAGCTTACACCGACCGACTCTCGGTCTAAATATAACATTTCGAACTCGGTATGAACATATACTAGAAATTATCAACAATTGAGTAATGTAATACATCTCAAACTTCGTAAAACAGTTTAAAGCAATCTCATGCATATATCACATTTTTGTAAAATATTCACAACACAGCACTTCTTGAAAGGTAAGGTTTGAAAACTTTCCTGGGTATCTCAAGGTGGAGGATGCTCTAGGTTCCGCTTGGAAATCTATAACCATAAACACAATTCATTAGGTCCTGTTCTATTTTACGGCGACTCGCACTCACGCGCTACTTATTATGCACCCTCTCAACTTATACTACCCTTATTATTCCTTTAAGTCCTTATCCACATCATGGTCGCTTCATTTTTCTAAGTAACTTAGGTTCATTCTCATTATCGTTGTCGGCTCCGCTTATGGATTCTTTCGGTTTCTACTCGTGCGATCTTGGCTCCGATATTTTTATAAAATTGAAAAATCATTCTTTTCACTTGAAATTTTTATGGAAATTAGGAAACTCAATATGTTACCCTCTGTAAATATTTCATGATATATGAACACTTTTAATTCAATATGTTACAGCTCTGTAAAATTTTTATGGAAATTAGGAAACTCAATATGTTACCCTCTGTAAACGATCGGGGTTTCGTTTACGCCCTACCTCTTAACACAACCACCAACAATCTTCATTTCATCATCAACACACAAACTCCTCTCAAGAACATCATGTTCTGGAGGCAACAACAATCAACCTTAAATCTACTTAACTTAAACTTCAAGATCTGAACAATACCACTTCTTAAACTAAGTTTTCTACCACATACTAAATGGATCTTAAAAATGAATCTTAAATAAAGTTGGGCCAAATATTTTTACCTTTATTGAAAGATTGAGATGTGTTCTTGAGGATGGTAAAGGCTTGGAAGTGCTTGGTATGATTTTTGGAACCTAAAACCACCATTGAAATCAAGAAACCAAAGAGAGGTTACTATTCATACTATTCACTAGTGAGTTTCTTGATTTTATTTCACCCATCAAATTTTGATAAAAAGAGATGAAAGAATTTTCTTACCTTATATTAATTTCTAGGAGGCTTGATAATTAATGGGATGATTTTACCATGGATAGATTTTGAGATTTGAATTTGAATTCCTCATTTTTCTTCAAAGGGGCCGAATGGAAGAATGTGCAGGGGGGTATTTATACTAGCTTCCCTTGGTTACTTAGTTTGGTTGCTTTACTAGGTTGCTTCTAGGAAATGGGGTGGAAGATCTTGCACTTGATTTTTATTCTCCTAGGTTGAATCCTAGGTTTATTCTTGTTACAAATCTTAGGGACAAATCTTTGTAGCTTGCTAGGTTACAAGCAAACTCCATGTATTAGCTTTCTTAGTACATTATTTTGCTAGCTAGCTTGATCATCCTATGGTTAGCTTACTATTTGATAAAGTAACCATGGTTACTTTCTTACCATTGTTTAGTTAGTGCGTTACGTTTATTTTTATTCTTTCGCTCGGTTGCTTAAACATTTTCGTAATACTTACTAGTAAGTGGTTCGCGACGTAATTCTTTTCGTATTTATTCCTTATATTTTGATTTATCATACTTGAATATAAATCCGTAGGGTTTTAATCTCGTAATTATATTGTGATTCCCTTAATCCTCGATGAGTCGTAAATATGGTCGTTTTTCAAAGTTCGTTTTCTTCGAAAACTAATAGCGTTTACATACACTCATTTGGTACGTATAATCGTAATATCAACTCTGAAACTCATTTTCTCATGCACTACATAGTGTGGGCTAAAAAGTTTTCCCCGTCCGTCAGGGTTACTATTCATTAAACGATTTACAAGGCCTCAAAAATTCAAGTTATTATATTACTATTCATAAAGTTCTTTTACCGATGTCAAAAATTTGGGTTCTTACATAATCCGTTGAAGGCTTCTTCATGATACTTTACAATTCTACTTAAGGTGTTTTGGTAAGTTATTATCAAGATTACAACATATTCCTAACATGGTCATTTTGTTTACAAATTGTGTGCATTTGGTCCACTATCGAAGATAACATCTTAACACGAACATTTTTATCCATCCATTTCAAAACAAAAATTGTTATATTTTTTAAAATTCATTTAAATGATATTGAGCATAGAATTAAATAATTTTTTTAATTAAAACTATTTAGCTAATAGTATCTATATCATCTATAGACTATACTATTATATTAAAATCTAAAAAATGAAAGTTTTAAATTTTGATTTGATTTTCGGTCATTATATTTAATAGTATTATAATTACTAGCTAAAACCTAACCGATTTTTTTCAACTAATATCCCAATTAAAATAATTTTCTTTCCTAAAATATCCCCGCAATTAATTGATATTATAAATAATAATAATTAATAATAAAATTACTTTTTCAAGTAATCTATGTCATCTGTAGACTATAATATTATATTAAAATCCAAAAAAATGAAAGTTCAAAATTGAGATTTATTTTTCGATCATTATATTTAATAGTATTATAATTAACTAACTAATAACTAACCATTTTTTCAACTAATATTCCAAATTAAACAATTTTCTTTCCTAAAATATCGACGTAATTGAATGATATAATAAATAATAATAATTAATAAAATTATGCGAAATTTTCAGGTAAGAAACATCAACTTTTCTCCTTTTTTTCTAACAAATCAAACCTGAAATATTATAAGTTTAATTTTTCGATTTGGTTTCAGTCACTATATTTAATTATTTTAGCTTATAATTCAATAACTCATACTATTCACGATCCTTATTAATATTAATAGTTTGATTTATATTTTAATAAAAATATATTTTTTCATAAAATTTTAATATATGTAACAAACTTTAATTTTAATCCATTTTAAATATGTATAAATAATAATATATTAAAACCAATTATTGTATAATTATAATTTGATATTTAATATAATCTAAATAAAGTTAATTAAAAATAAAATTATATATTTATAATATATGTTTATTAATACTACCTCTTTGGCTCTTAATTTTTTATATTGGGTTCGGGCACAGAGGTTAAAAAAGTTTAAATTAGCGGTAGAAAGTAGGAAAATAAGTAAAGTGGTGAAATAAAAAAGTATCTAATGTATAAATTTGGTATAATGGAGTAAAGTAGTTGTTGTGGGTAAAAAATTTGGTTATATTTATTATGCTTATTTATTGCTAGGGTCGTGAGCTCACGGCCTTTAACGGTTGCGCTTGCGTTTCTTGGCTTAAATATGCCTTTACAAAATGTATACATATCTCTATTTGTTTAGAGAATAAAGTCAAAACGTAGTCCTGGATGGATGGAGGGGTGAGGCCCTTTATATATATGATGGATGTCGATGTATTGGACTAGGGTTGGGAGACTTGCTCCATGTATTGGACTAGGGTTGGGAGACTTGGTGAGCAAGTCTCCCTCTTTGATCGAATATTGGAGTCCTAAAACATAGCAAGTAGATTTCTTGTTGATTTAGTTGCCTTGGAGGCTACTGTTCATAGAGTTGTATCCTTAATTGGGTATATTTAATGAGCAGTTAATTTACCTCATTTATTAATTATGAAATTAATAAATAATCAGGGTTTCGGGCCTAATTAATTGGACTTAGTATTTGGACCATATTAGTTCTAATTAATAAAATATTAATTATGCTTCCAGGTCTATTATAGCCCATATCATTTGCCCCCAACTTCTGCGAAATCGTATAAAGATTCCGTAAAAGTTAAGTTTATACAATTCTTGGTTATCATTTTTTACATAAAGTGTGGAGCGACCTACACATTTACATCAAGCTTACCAGGGTTTCAAGCATTTATAGCAAGAACATCAATGACGGATTCAAGATCTTATCTTTCTCAGCCTTCCCACACTGCTTCTCACCAAACTAGCGCTGACCGAGGTAAAAATTCCCTCATCCATACTTCTGTAATTTCACATAGGGATCTTTTAACTGAATTTGGCCAAGCCTATTTTAACATGCTTCATTTAGATGCGTATAATTATCCCTCTAGATATAATCCTAAAAAATTAGGCCTTATAGGTCGTATTTTTGGTATTTCCGCACCTTATAGGGCCGAGGCACCTGACACAAATGATAGGGCTTGTTACCCAAAATCTGGGGCCATCCATATCTATAAACAAACTCTATATGCATGTTTTCTCCTTCCCCCTCATCCATTTGTATTTCATTTATTGGCCGAAGCCCGTGTCTTTCCAACCCAACTCACTCCCAAATCTTGGCATTTTATTCATTGACTACATGGCCCAATCTTGTAAACATGGCTTCGAGCCCAATGTTTGTATTTTTCACTACTTATTCAAGTTTGTAAACTCCCCGACGACCAAGGTTGGGTTAAGATTGTAAATAGGAGTCCGACCCATTCTTGTTTTGTTTCTGGTATTAATCCCTACTCTTATCCTAATTGGAAAAATTGAGGAGTTTCATATTTACTTAGATGCCGAGGAGAGTTGGGACCATTTTTTCAGGCCCAACTTCTCCAAAAGTATCGATGGTTCTTTGAGGGATTTTAAACTGGGTATAGAGAAAGATGCGGCCAAAAAAGCTATTACAACTGATAATTTACATCATTGTGCTCTCATCTTAACAGAGGGATATTTTCAAAATTTAGGCATTAGCGACTTGGATCCCAAGGGTATTTCTTTTCCCTTCTAACTTCGTTGTTTATCTCTTTTTACTTTAGCATTTTGCTAATACTTGTGAATTTTTGCAGCTAAGGCAGCTTTCGACTCTATATTCAAGAGGCAGGAGGCCCGTGCTAAACGCGGGACGACTGTTTAGACTCACCGTGGGAAGCGGGCAAGAATTGAAGATGACCCTTCGATTATTGTCACGAGACCATTCCAAGCTTCGTGTCTGAGAGTCCTCTTAGCTTGATGAAGATACCACCCATTTCACTATAAGCTGGGGTTTACAGAGAAGGGACACTGTGGTGGGGAGCTCAAAGGTTGCTGGTATTTAGTCCGAGAGCGTGGTTATACTGCGTGATCAGGCTGAGATTGTGGAATCTTCTGACGACTTGTAGATTGAGTGCATTGGCTCTCAAGTTGTTGCTTTAGTATGCTTCTTCTCTTTTTTCATATTTCCTTTATTTGCGTATTTTTTGGTCATTATACTTTATCGTACTTTAACATGGTTTTGTAGGTGAACACTTACCTTCAAGCTGCTCTCTAAAAAAAGGAGGTGAGAGCTAACCTGACTAGCGTTGAGAGTGATATGGACAAGTATGTCAAGGCCTCGGAGGCTAACTTCACTCGCTTTCAGGAGGTGGAGAGGGAGCTTGCCAAGGAGAAGGTCTGTAGGCTACAGCTGTCCGCTGAGAGGGGCCGTATTGAGGTGATCGCTTAGTACAAGCTGTCTCAGGACTTTCAGAATGTCACGAACACTGAGTATGATGTGAACTTCCCAGATACTTTTATCACTTATTGGGAGAAGATTATGGAGGATATCGGGAAGAAGGTACCTAGAGTGACTCCCGAGGAGTATCTAGTGCCTCATATTCCATGGCATGGATCCCCAAATGTAGAGATTTGGGATTCTACTATCACGACTTTACCTGTTCATGCTTCTTCAGCTGAAGCCGTGACTTCTCCTCTCCCGGATGTGACTCCTATGGAGGATGACTCCATTCTCCCTACTACTAATGATGAGGGGAGTGATGATGACTTTCTTAAGGATTTAGATGTTTAGTTTTATAGCTTTTATTACCCTCTCATGGCTCTTTTGTTCTTGGTTAAAACTTCTTCCTTTCCCGGATCTTTGTTATATAATGAGCTATTTATTTATGCATCTATTTCCTTTATGTTTTTCCTCGTACTTAGTTTTACACGCTATATGATTGACATGTACTTTATTCATTGTAATTGAGTTAACAAAATCATAAGGAAAAGCCAAAAGAAAAAGAAACAATAAACATATAATCTGAATATTAATAAAATGGGTTCGACCCTTCCACATCAGAAATGAAATTCTTCTGAACTGGAATAAAAAATGGGTTCTTAGAACTTCTACTCCTTCCATTTTCTCCAGCTTGTATGATCCTCTCCAAAGAACGCGTTTGACTTTATACGGCCCTTCCCAATTTGGAGCTAACTTTCTCCTCTGCCCTACTTCGGATGCTTCAATCTTTCATAGGACCAGGTCTCCTTGTTTAAAGAACCTTTTCTTCACTCTCAAGTTATAGTAGAAAGAATCTTTAATCTGATATTCTACAATATTAGCATGTGCTTCATCCGAACTTCATCTATCAAGTCCAGAGCTAGCTTTTGTCCCTCTTCATTTTCTTCAACATTATATCCTTGAATTCTTAGAGAAGAATGTGATATTTCCACGGGGATAATCGTCTCATCTCCATAGACCAACATGAAAGGTATTGCTCCTGTAATTACCCTACAAATTGTTCTATATACCCAAATTATCGGAAGTATCTCATCCACCCAATTATTCCTGGATTTTTAAATTCACTTCTTCAATCCATCAAGGATGATTTAATTTGCAATTTTCGCTTGTCCGTTGGCTTGAGGATGGGCAATAGAGGTGAATCGTAACTCAATCTCATTTTCCCCATGATACTTCTTGAACCCTTTGTTGTTGAACTATGTTCCATTATCGGTCACCATAATATGGAAAATCCCATATCTACATATTATATTTTCCTACAGGAATTGAGCAACTTGTTTGGTTGTGATTTTAGCCAAAGTATTGGCTTCAATCCACTTGGTTAAGTAGTCAATTGCTATAACTAAAAACTTCCTTTGCACAATGGACATCGGGAAAGGTCCAAGGATATCCATTCCCCACATAACAAATGTGATAGGAGAATTTATGGAAGTAAGCATCTCAGGTGGTTGTCTGACAACTGATGCATGCTTTTGAAAACTATCACACTTCTTCACATAATCTTTGGCATCAGCCATCATCTCTGGCCAATAGAAGCCCAAATGGGTAATCTTATGAGCAAGGGCCCTGCCCTCTAAGTATTGTCCATAAATGCCTTTATGTGCCTCTTCAAAGGCTAATCGTGCCTAAGACACCTTTTGTATAGAATTCCATCTATCTTAAAGCTCGTACAGTTAACCTTTGTGCTTCCATCACTTCATTCAGGAGCCATCCAGGCTGAAGGTGGGTCTTAATGGGATCTATCAACGATCCTCCAAGCCCGATAGAGGCATGGAACTTAACATCAATGCTCCATATATTTAAAACATGGAAGTATACGCTTCCAAAACTTTCTTTACTTCTAAAAAGGCAAATTTAGATAATGCATCTGCCGTAGAGTTTTCCTTCCTCGTGATATACTCATCATGGAATTTATCAAATTAAATCATCACTGCCCTCACAGCTGTGCATACATGGTCATTGTTTCATCCTTTGCCTCAAATTCTCCATTGACCTGGGATACCACAAGCTTCAAGTCTCCACATACCTTTAAGTTTTTAACCCTTAAGGTCACAAATCTTATTGTCTAGTTCAAAAACTTGATGTGTAAAATAATAAGAACTGCAAGCGCATAGTGTTTAGTTGTAGCAATTATAGGTAGATCCACAAAGACTACGAATTTTCAAAATCCTAATAATTTCAGGTGAGATTTGTTTAACCTAACTAGCAAATAACAAATAATATGGAAAACCTAGGAATCCGAATACGTTAATCAATCACAATTAATATCAACTCGCCCTAAAATCAATTCTCTTTTTTATTTCATAAAAATAACGTATACTAATTAAAGAGACATGCATATATTATGAAACTTGTAATCTAACAATAACCCATCAAAATTTCATGAAGCAAGCATCAACTATGAAAAATAAATCTGGTAACAATAATGTGTCAAAATTACTTTGTCAATTGAATAATTAAGCACCAAGAAAAATATATGAGAATCAAATAATATGAATGAGAAGTTATCAAAGTAATTAAATTAACTTCATCTTCATCCTAGGAAATAAATTTAGCTACACATGATAATAAGATGAACAAAATAAATAACTAATTAAATTCTTACTCTAGATTGGTGTTCTAGATATTGGGTGTCTTGGGTGTCTTGGGTGTGTAAAATATAAGAGTGGAGACCAATACATATAGGGAAAATATGAAGGCTTGGATCTTGGAATATCAAATTTTGCTTATGATATATTTCCTTCTTTTTTTTCTTCTTCTCCAATAGGTATTCGAATTTCTTTAGTTTCAAGTATTCTCCACCTCCTTGTCTTTGTGACCTTTTTCTGCTCAAATTCTGATTTTCTTTATTTTTCTACAAAACAAAGTAAAATTTTTGTTTATTAATAAAATTACAAAAATGGACATAAAATAAACATTAAAAAGATGCTAAATTATGGACCTATCAAATTCCCCATACCTAACTTTTGCTCGTTGTCGAGAAAAATTAAAAGAAAAATGCAAACTAAGAAAACTTATATGCTCCTTTTCCTAGGCGTGGCGGTAAATTTTAGGTTTACCAACCCGTTAAACACATAGACGATCTCTACAAGATGAGTATTGTCTCCTAAGGGTTTATAGAAGATATGCCCATAAAATATGTGAAATACTCTAGCAAGTGTCCAAACTCTATTAACGATAACATTCATCGGGGTCAACACAAGAATTTTTAGGAAAATACATGCCTTTAAGACTCTTCTAATAATATCGACTCTAAATGTTTACGCAAAATCCCAAGCTATGTCGTGAAAGTAGGTCTCTGAAGAATCAATTGAGTAAGTACATTTTCTCTTTTTAACCAATATTGAACGAACTCAATCTCTATCAAAACAAGTATCTAGCCAAATTTTGCAGCTTTTTTTAACTAACTATGCAATTTCGGTGTTCTTAGGCTTTCTATGTTACCCATGTAGCGAGCTTTGGATCAATGATTCCCAAACTAGTTGGTCTTAGGGCACGAGGTTTTAAAGTACCCCTACGGACTTAATTACTCGAGTAACAAAGGCCACAAAACAAGACTGGTCAATTATACTACTTGTGTTCATCATCTCAATCTCTTTTTTTTATTTGTGAGGAATATTGGGTATTGAAGTAGTTTATTAAAGCATTTTTTTTCTCTTTTTTCACAAAAAAAAAAATTGATTCGACATTGTTTCAACATATGGGCTCTGTCTCAGTTATTGAAAACTTTTCTAAACAATTTTTACTATAAAGACCTTGTGCAAATGTGCCTTCTTGGACTCCTAAGCAAAAATCAGTTCGACACAAGTTTCATGAAGACAACTTTACTCAACTACGTTCAAATCATCTCAAGGCATCACTTATATATAAGTTTTGAAAAACTGCTAACACCAACTAGTATTAAAGTACAAGAGTGCACTGGAAACCTTAGCTAAAATATCTCTGATTTTTTTGGATTTTGTTTTTCATTTTTTCAAGTTTTTTGAAATTTTTATAAGTACTACTAAACCCCTCCCCCTTACCTATATCATGCATTATCCTCAATGTATGCAAATAAGAGAAAAATGACAAAGTATAAGGAAGAGAATACCTGATAAGGACATGACGGAGAAACGCACACTACTAGAAAAAAATAAATAGACATCGGCTAAAAATCGATGTCTATGAATAAAAAATCTGATTTCTTCGTGGGTGATGTTAAAGACCCCCCATTTAACATTGGTTTTAAAATGATGTGAAAGGGGACATAAAACATCGAGTTTTTTTTATGTGAAACCAATATCTATTTCTCGATATTAAATTTTTAATACTCATCTATCATTATATATTGTTATAATATGATATTATGTCAATTTAAACATATGTCAGATAAGCAATAATTAACATCACTTTTAAAGCAAAACTGATGTTAATAATACCTTTAACACTGGTTTCTGCCTATGAACTGATTTCTATATTTTAGAACCGATGTCTATAAAAATAAGTAACATCATTTCATTTGAATCAAATGTTGTCTAACGTACTCTTTAACATCGATTATGTATTCCTAAGCATTTGTCTGTCATGAGATTTAACATCGATTTTTATTGATAAATTGATGTCAATGTACAACTAAAAACGATGTATTAAACTTTGATAGACATCAGTTTTTCATTTTATAACAGATGTTATAGTGTTAAATTAACATCATTTTCTATTGTATTGATGTCTGATTACCTATTTTATTAATGCACATTTTAAAACTATAGATGCCAAAAATTGCCATAACAATAAACTACCAAAATCAATTACTACATAATACCAATTGTCTATATATCCAACAAAAATATCCAAACATCAGGTGCAACACTTTCATCTAATCCAAACATCGAGTACTACATGCTTTAGGAAAAACATTAGGCATTGATATCTCTGTAAATGCATCAATAATATAAGGAAACATGTTTGCATTCATCAGAGAAATAGGAACCAAAACTTTAGGCATTGATATCTCTATAAATACATCAATAATATAAAGAACAATTTCTTGATTACTTCCTACATGCTTCTTACAGTTACTAATAGAAATTTGATATATTAATGAGGAATCAAAGAATCCTGAATCCATGATAGTAGTTGAGGACCTAAAATTAGAGAGTAAATATTAGTAGAGTTAAAAATTGAACTCATGTTTTGATGAAAGTAGAGCAATATAAGTTTGCATTCAAAATGTCATTCAAAAATATTGAATGGCTGATTGACATTATTAAATTGTTCTTGCTCATGAGAAAAACTGAAGTAGGTATTCTGGGAGCTATTAGAATCATCACAGTCATTTAAATTTGTATCTCCTATCTTTACAAATATTATTTTGGTGACTCGATGGCATGGGCAGCCCTACATTAAACATAAACAAAAAAGCAAATTTCAGAGAACATGATTTAACACACCTAGATTGTCAAGCACATATTTGTTATTAAAAAATAGAGAAACTCATGTATGTACAGAGAAATACAAACATACCTAACACAAGAAAAATAGAGCTTTTTGCTTCAGCTCGCCATATGATGCACCTGGATTTTCATTTCAGACAACAACAATCATTAATGTTATGCCTTTTATGTTTTATGTTCAGTAGAAATCTCTTAAACAGAAATTCATGAATGTAATTGCCAGTTTATTATCAACACAGTTTAGTATCAATAATTAACAGAATTAAAATATACAAATCAATTAACAGGAGTAAGAAAAATAAACATCAATAATGAGCAAACATGTCTAGGTGCATTTTTGGCAAATTATACTTCCTCTAAATAATTTTACTCAATGAGAACCTTTCCACAAAAAGAGCAACATTTGATATAATAAATGAGATATGTCATCGCTAATGCATTAAAAAAGACTCGAATTGCAAATACAAAACAATGCACATCACAAATAAAACACCAATTACACTTTGATACAAGTATTGTTCGAAGAAAAAGGACTCACACTTTGGCATCATCAGTAACTTGTGTCTTGTGAAACATTACACAACTATTGCACCAGAAACCATTTGACCTGAATCAAACAACATAAACTATATTATTACTCAATCAGTCACTTGCAAAAAATGTCAAAATCATGCCAAGATTGACTATCATTCATGATCATAAGTTATAACACAAACCCAAGAAAAACATATAAAGACAAAAATCTGTACAAAGTAATGAAGCAATTATGTTAGTAAAAAATTCAGAAAACATATAAGCAAGAAAGATGTGTATATGAAGGTATATAGATTTACCACATCCGGAGTCGAAAGGAGAAGTGGGGTTGCTTAATGAAGTGAAATGGATGTTCTTTTCTTTCCTTTTCCAAGTTTAGGCGAGGACTGTACACAGCCATATCCTCTAGGTTCATTAGGAACCATGACCACAATTTCCTCAAATATTTTTCCATCTTTTATTTTAAAATCAGATAAGGACTGATCAATAGTTACATTATAAGCCGTACCATTTCCTGCCAGTCCTGATCTTACCTTACTTTGAAATTTTCTTCAAGACTGGTTGTAAGTGTTTCTCATTGAATATCTATCACTAGAAGAAAGTCTCCACCCTTGTCATTTTACTTTGATTCGAACCTGTGTACTTCTTTATATAGTCTATAACCAATAGAATCATTCTCATCAAGCCTATCATAAATAACAAGGGTTAATAAGTACTCAAATAAATAGGTGGAAACAAACATACTAAAAAATTAACACAATAATGAACATACTTGAATATCAACAGAATTAAAAATAGTTGCCAGTATAAAGTCCCTTTCTTATCACCACAGATCTTTTCCTTTCGAAATGTAGAAACCTCGAATCCAGTTTTCATGGTACTATTAACATAAGACAATGCATCACCTTGCTGAGAACTCAAAGAAATGGAAATATCACTAACTAGATAAAGTATTTAACTGGATAAAATCATTACATCAAGAAATTAAATTAAAGTCAAATAAGAGGATATTCAAACACATGACTTTAAGTTAGATCTCACAGAGCGCTTTAAGTACCACTACACGGGTTTTTGGTTCAAGTTCTTCGTATTTAAAAATCTCCATCCTTCAATAAAGCATACCATAGCAGCAAAAAATGTTTCAGACTACATGTTACTGAGAACGAGATAAGATATAAAGATGTGTGAAAAATTTATTACCCTTTATTTTCAGTTAGAGGAAGATCCCCATCAGCAACCTGCCAAGAACAAGGGAAGTGAAAATTAAAATACCAGCATAACAAGAATAATGTAAATATAGTGAGTGAGGTAGTACACAACAAACACACATATTTACCTTACCTAGGCCACCAATCAGAAAGTTTCTTACACAGTGTAGTCACCCAAGCATTAGTACGGTCTAGTCTAGCAAGACATGATCAACCATATCAACATTTGATAATACAATGCACCCTTGGTAATCTCTCATTTTATAATAAGAATTATGCTCTAAAATTTATTCAATAATATCCAACCTCTGCAAATATCTAGAAAAAATAAACAAACTTCCATACAAATAACAGAATACACCAAGTTAAATAACTTACGAGGATCACCCTCCTGGTCAATCTTTTGCAAATCTGTAATAAATTACACAACAAAAACACATAAATACACATATATATACACATTAATGATAACTCAGCGATTCTCGCAATAGACACAAGATTAGCTAAAACTAACATACACGACAAATAAAATATATATAAACAATTTAAACAATTACTCAACTAAAAAAAGACTAACATGCTCAATTCAAATAATTATTTAATTGATTAAAAAAAATAGGGTTTCTAACTGAAACCCCCAATTTAAAATTTAGGCTTTCAAGATTACCTAATTCAAGCTTGACCTATGACTTGAGCTTTAAACTCTGATTTAAGCTTTAAGTTTTCTCATCTTTGAACTTTAAACTCAGTCTTGAGCTAACCCAATTCAACCTTGATCTTTTCAAACTCCGATGAACAGATAGAGGAGAGCGAGCAGATTAAGAAGAGAAAGAAGAGAGAACACAAAGAGAGCAATCGAGAGAGATGAGCCAATCTTTCAGAGAGCACAGTCTAGAGAGAGATGGGTTTTTTTTAGAGAGAGTTATTCTTCGAGAGAGATGAAAGTTATTCTTTTTTAATTTTGGTTTTAAGTTTTTAGATCTGCATATGTGTAATTTTGATCTCTTTTTTTAGTGTAAATTTGAAAAAAGGAGAGGGGGAAACGAGTACTTAAAATTTTAGATAGTAAAAAACGGGGGGATTTTTAAGAGGGAATAAAATATTTGGTTAAGGGAGGGGAAATGGGGAGGCGCGACGAGTCATTTTTTAAAATAGACTTATAAATTGGTTGATATAAAAAACTGATTTTCATTTTATTCAAAGACATCGGTTTAAGCAAAACCGATATAGAAAATACTTTTTACATCGGTGACAACATCAACCGATGTCTAAGAGGCGATATCTGTTTTACTTTTTCTAGTAGTGACAATTACCTTTAACATACACACAGACTCACACATACAAAATGACTCCTCTATACCTACACTTCACTATGTAAGACGCACAAAAAAATATTTATTAACCAATAATAGATCTAGGAAAAACTATCTCCGTAAAATAATGAAAACACATGTGAAACTCAACCATAATAACAACATTATCCCCTAGAGAGATAAAATCATGCATCAAAATAAAATTCATAGCACTGACATAATCCATAGACCAATTAGACGCTTCTTTATATTGTTTAAGCAGATTAATGACTTGAAATTCTCGGTTATGAACTTTGCTACTATAAATAAGAACATCATGAGTTTCATTATCAACAACCAAAGACTAGTTAAGAGTGAATAATGATAAAATAAGATCAAGTGTGGATGGCTCACAAAAAGAAGCCTTAACAACGGCCGTAGGATCAAAATAATTATCCTCAAGTTGGGTTTCATGCTCAGAACAAATGGCATTTAATTTCTCAAACATCTCATCACAAGTGAAATTCCTATATAACTCATGAAATTCTCTATTACTCTCACACTCACGTGAAACATCTTCCTCAAGAAAAGACTCAATTTCATTATCCTCAAGAATCAACCAAGATACAACCTCATCTATCAAATCAACTCCTACAAGTGGAATAAACATGACTACTGATGGAATTTCTACTTTTTATTTTGACTGAATTTTAGTGGATGAAGAAAACTCAAGTTTCCTTACTACTTTAGGAGATGAAAGGTTAGAGTTTTTTTACTAATCTAGATGTATTATCTCGAACCCAAGTACTTTTCATATAAGACAATTAATCACGTAGTAGACAAGAGCTATAAGTGAACACCCAAGAAAAATTGGAAAATTAAAAAGAAATTTTTTTAGATCTAGGGTAATCCTATAAAAATTTAGACAACTCTTAACTTTTGGACCACCAAAAAGTCTATAAATCTAGAATTATTTAAACTAATTGGCCAGATAAGCGGGGGCACTTCCTTGTGAATAAGGGGCTGAATTAAAGAACCACTAGCCTAGTCACCAATCCAAACTGGGCATGTAAGTGATGGACTTGCCTTGTCACCAAAAGTTCGAATAATTTCCAAATTTACTTTCTCTTTTAGGTATCTTCCCAATTGAGCTCAAAATTCTAGGGGCCAATGTCTACTTAATTTTATTAAGGTAAGTGAATGTAAGATGAAGGTATGAGTGATTTATGGGCCAAGGAAAGGGTGATGAAATCCCTCACCTTATCTTGTAGCTTAAGATTGATTAGATGATGCAACACAGAAAGAACGAGATAATAAACACATATGGATGTACTACACTATTTGTATTACTCTAAATTGTATGGACTTATTTCCTCCAGCAATCACCACAATTGTATAAGATGGAAAATAGTAAATACGAAAAAGAAATCTAGATGATGTGATCCTATGGGAGAGAATGAATGATGCAAAAAATTGGTTTTCAATAATTAGCTAACCAATATTTTTGGATTTTTCATTTGTTTTTTTAGATTTTTCAATAATAAAAGTGTGAAGAAAATAGAGAGGTGATACGGAATAGAAAAAAGCGCTTTTAAAAATTCAAAAAGAGACAAGGAGGCCATCTAGCGATCTTCTTGTCCAAGCTTTCCTCCGCTTCACGATTCCCTAAAAAATAATGAGAAAACAAGAAACTAGTCCGAAGATTTAAATACCAAGGAGTAAAATTTATCAATAGTCCTTGGCAGCGGCACCAAAAACTTAATGTGTAAAATAATAAGAACTGTAAGCGCACATTGTTTAGTTGTATCAATAGATAAGAAACTAGTCCGAAGATTTAAATACCAAGGAGTAAAATTTATCAATAGTCCTTGGCAGCGACACCAAAAATTTAATGTGTAAAATAATAAGAACTGTAAGCGCACATTGTTTAGTTGTAGGAATTACCGGTCGATCCACAACGACTACGATTTTCAAAACCCTAATAATTAAATCAGGAGAACTAGACAAATATTTTTGAGATGAGATTTGATTAACCTAATAAGCAAATAACAAATACTATGAAAAATCTAGGAATTCGAATCTGTTAATCAATCACAATTAATTTCAACTCGCTCTAAAATCAATTCCTTTTTCATAAAAATAACGTATATCAATTAAAGAGACAAACATATACTATGAAACTGTTCGCACAAAAACACGCAAGCGTACGCGGTCACAAGTAGTATAAGATTAAGTTTAGTTCGTTCCCACAGGGATTGGTTTAATTCAGAATGTACACTTATGCAACAATGTATGATTATTGTTCACTGCTAAGACAAGTATCAAATTGAGTTTGATTATCTAAAAGTAATTTTACTAGAATGAATTAACTAAGAGATTAAAATCAAGTTACTTATATGAAATAAAACATGGGATTCCAACTTCATTAAATACTTCGTTCAGAGTTAATGCCTTTAATCATAGTATGTGATAGTTATGATAACTAATCAGACAACACGAAATTAGTACACGTTATCTTTTAATATACGTGTACCCTACTACTCAACATCCACAAATTAGATAAAAGCTGGCAGACACCAATTATGTTTAGACCCCATATGTATATAAGATTTGAAAACATAACGTTTTAAGAGAAAGTTATCCATTGAGATCACATAGGGCAGCGTAAGATGGTTAAAATTACAATACGAATTATGCATGTTAAAACATCCATAAACCTATGCTAGCATGGCAAGTTCTAAACCCCTATATCCACTTTTACATTCAATAGAGATTAACAATACAACTTAGATGTTAGCTACGCATCCAAGAAGATTAAGCACAACCATACTAGGAAATCAATAATCACACACTGAAAACTTTAGGCAATCAACTACTAAACTCCATAAATAAATCCGTTAGAATCCCACGATAATGATTAGTTCATAATCGAACGGCACGTCATCATGGGTTCCAATGAAAACATGATACTAAAAAGGTTCTGAATACTACAAGAGAATATTAAAGTATTAGGGTTTAGAAACTAAATCCGAAATAAGCATCCAAAGTATTGCCTAATTAGAAGAATATAAAAGAACGATATAGAACTAAATCTTTTTCTTCTTAGCCGTCTTGTGTGCTTTTGGTTTCCAGAGTTCTCCCATTGTTCATTGTTGTTTAATTCATCTCCTTTTCTTTATTTATATGCTCCAGGTTGACTTGGCTGCTCAGAATATCCAAAACGCACTAAAATCAGGATTTTGTCTGCCCGACCTAGCGCGGGTGTGCCTAGATCAAGCGCGGGCGCGCTCTGCTACTGAAAAACGGGCGCGGGCGCGCCTAGCTACTTAAAAAATTCTGTATTTTTCTTGTTTCTCGCTCTGATCTTCTCGCAAGTGCTCACACTTCATTTTATGATCTCTTATCACCATATAAGCATATAGAAGTCCATTCCTGCCTCCAACTAAATCCCTGCACATACTCAACACAAAATGCATTAAAAACACCCCATACTTGAGGTCAAATCATCAACTTAAGCCGATATGAAGCGTTCTAAATGAATATAAAATCAATTTATTAGAAACTTGGCATCTAATAATAACCCATCAATACTTCATTGAGCAAGCATAGGCTATGAAAAATAAATCCGGTAATAATAATATATCAAAATTACTTTGTCAATTGAACAATTAAGCACCAAGGAAGATCTATGAGTATCAAATAATATGAACGAGAAGATATCAAAGTAATTAAATTAATTTCATCTTCATCCTATAGAATGAATTTAGCCACACATGATGAAAAGATGAACAAAACAAATAACTAATAAAATTCTAGCTCTAGATTGGTGTTTTAGATATTGGGTGTCTCGGGTGTCTTGGGTGTGTAAAATATAAGAGGGGAGACCCATATATATGGGGAAAATATTAGGTATTGGGTCTTGGAATATCAAATCTTTCCTAGGATATATTTCCTTCTTTTCCTTCTTCTTCTCCAATAGGTATTCGAATTTCTTTAGCTTCAAGTATTCTCCACTGCCTTTCCTTTTTCACCTTTTCTTGCTCAAAATCTTATTTTTATTATTTTCCTACAAAAATAAAGCAAAATAATTTATTTATTAATAAAATTACAAAAATGAAAAAATAGGTATTAAAAAATGCTAAATTATGGACCTATCATCGTTCATACTTGGACATTGTTTCATCCCTTCCCCCAAATTCTCCATTGACCTGGGATACCACAAGCATCAAGTCTCCACATACCTTTAATTTTTTAACCATTAAGGTCCCATCTAGGCCAAGCCCTATAGTAAGGGCTTCGTATTCTGCCTCGTTGTTTGTAGTAGGAAAATCCAACTTAATAGCATACTCAATTAGAAAACCATCATGACTTTGTAGGACTAATCCGGCTCCAATAGATTTCATTTTTGATTCCCCATAAAAATAGAGCACCCAAAACTCCTTATCTTCAGCTTTCTTTCCTTCATCCTTGTTATTCTTTCCCAATTGAGGCATATCTTTCTGCCCCCCGACTTCTTGGTTGATAATGGTGCATTCAAGAACGAAGTCAGCTAATGATTGAGCTTTGATCGCCGCCCTATGCTTATACTTAATATCAAACTCCCCAAGCTCTATGGCACATTTGATTAGCCTTCAACTAGCCTTAGGACTATGAATGATGTTTCTCAAAGGTTGATTTGTCAATATTTTAATCTTGTGAGCTTGGAAGTAAGGTCGTACCTTCCTTAAGGCCATAATCAAGGATAAAGCAAACTTTTCTATATTGGAATAGTTTAACTCAGCTCCATGCAAAATTTTGCTGACATAGTACATAGGTTTTTGGATTTTTGCTTCCTCCCTCACCAATATAGCGCTTAAGGCTTTCTCGAAAATGGCCAAGTACAAATACAATATTTCACTTAGAATCATTCACTTAGAATCGGTTTGGCCCACAACGGCTCTTGAACCATGTATTTTTTTAACTGTTCAAACGTTGTCTGACTTTCATCAGTCCGAGCGAAATCTTTCACTTTCTTCAAAGCTTTGAAGAACGACAAACATTTATATCCGTACTTGGAGATGAACCTTCCTAAAGCAGCAATTCTTCTAGTGAGTTTCTGAACGTCCTTTACAGAACATGGAGGTTCCATATCCAGAATGGCCTTTATCTTGTCAGGATTGGCCTCAATTCCTCTTTTGAAGATCATCATTCCTAAAAAATTCCCAGATCCTAAACCAAAAGCACATTTTACGGGATTAAACATCATCTTATTATATCTAAAGACCTCAAAAGCTTTCCTTAAATGACCTATATGATAACTCTTTAGAAGGATTTTGAACAACATGTCATCAACACAGAATTCCATGATCTTCCCATTTAAATCTTTAAAAATCTTATTTACCAATCTCTGGTCTATGGCTCCTGCATTATTGAGACCAAAATGTAATAACAAGATAACAAAAAACACCAAAGTTAGTGATGAAAGATACATTTGAGATGTCATCCGTATGCATCTTGATTTGATTGTAGTCACTGAATCCATCCATGAAACTTAGCATCTCGCGCCCAACTACGACATCTATCAAAGTGTTTATCCCTGATAGAGGAAAACAGTCCTTCGGGCATGTGTCATTTAAATCAGTGAAATCAATGCACAATCTCTACTTTCCATTAGCCTTCTTCACCATTAACGGATTAGCCAACCATTCCAAGAAATATATTTCCCCAATAAACCCAGCCTCCAGAAGCTTTTCTACTTCCTGTCTTATGGCCTCTTGCCTCTCAGGGGAAAAACTTCTCTTCTTTTTCTTTACCATATTTCGATTAGGATTGACATTTATCTTGTGAGTTATCAATTCTGGATCGATACCCAGCATATAAGCTGCTGGCCATGCAAAAATGTCACTATTTCTTGCAAGAACTTTACCAGCTTCCCTTTTAAGAACCCTCTAAAGATGCTAATAAAAGTTTTCTTTTCAGGATCCTCAGGAGCCAAAGGAATTATGATATAGTCTTCCGATGGCTTCCCTCATTTCTCATCATTCTCGCGGATGTCCATGTCTTCAATGGGCAGAACTTGCCCTCAACTCCATTTTCCCTCAACGAGGCTTTATAACAACTTATTGCCATCTTCGGATCTCCTATTTCCTCTCATACCTCATTCCTAGTTGGAAATTTTATTACCAAATGGTAGGATGAGGGGACTGCCAAAAAGGCGTGTATACATGACCCTCCCAAGATTGCATTATAATTTGATCTAGTCTTAACCACCACAAAGTTTAACATTTGTGTAGTTTGTCTTGGCTCCTAGCCCATCGTCAATGGAAGCTTGATTATTCCATCAACGGGACATTCAATTCTAGAGAATCAATAGATCAACATATCAGTAGGAGTCAAATAAAAATCATTATATCCCATCCTAATAAAGGTGTCAAAAAGCAGAATGTAACTGATGCTCTGTTGTCTACAAGGACCGTCTTTATAGGGCTATTCCCTATGCTATGTGTTATGACCATGGGATCTTCATGGAGAAACTCCACCCCTTTGAAGTCAAAATCATCGAATGTCATTAATACTCCAGCCTTTGCTCATTTTGGGGCTTCTCCAACAATGTGCATGACTTCTCGAGCATAATCCTTTCTTGAATTCTTAGAGGAACCGGTAGTAGTTGGTCCAGTTGATTACCGGTCCTCTAAGTTAAGGATTTCGTTCTTGATAATCCTGATCCCTCATTTGGTCGTCATAGTCTCTCCTTTTTGTCTTTATAATCTCTTCTTTCAATATTGTTGCTCTCACCTTCTATAATGTACTTACTCAATCTCCCATTAGAATCAGGAACTCGATCTCATCTTTCAGTTGTCGGCTTTATTGGTGGCATGGCCTTCAGTGATTTTGTCCAATAAACATCTCTATCATTCTCAATCTTCATTAAGATTTGACTTCTAGGAGTGTTCAATCTCACATATTCAACAATCTTTTTCCTATGTCCACCTTTCATCGGAGGAGAATCAGAATCTTTGTTAGCCTGAGGATACTTGTCCTTTGCATCATACTCACGGTATATCTTGTGCTTCTTGCTTCCGGTGGGTTCATTGCTTGTAGTTTCTTTATTCATACTTTCATCAACCTTGATAAACTTCTCGGCCCTATCCTGGAGCTGTAACATGCTCTCCGGTGGGCGTTCGGACAAAGAAAACCTGAAAAAATCATCTGTAGTTTTTTGTTGCAGGGTTATCATGGCCACTTTATCATTAAGAGATGGGATGTAACACCCCCAAATCCGGGGTCGGGGATTCGGGTTGTCACGAGTTCCATATACCTTAACAACACTTAATCTTAATAATCAACCAATTACTGCGTACTGTGACCCCACAATATACACACACACACCGCAGGTTATAGTCTCAGAGATGAATACCCAAAAAAATAACACAAGTCATTTTATTCCACATAATAAGCCATTACACCTCAAGAATGTTCTGAATAAATTTACATTTCATTGCCATTATTACAATTCATATTTTACATAAGTCTGGTTCATCAATAGTTGAAAACCTTGCCTATTGGTAGCTCATACCTCAGCTACGGCGGCATCAACGCTTCCAGAAAACTGCGGAACATTTTCTAACCGCTTGCGAATTGGAAGCTTGGTCCTGTTCATCTTGTCTATCTGATGTTGTGTGATGAAAGAAGAAAGCAAGGGTGAGCAACAAGCCCACCAAAATAATATGTATAATGATTTACAATATATGAGCATTCTCATAGTACTCATGAAAGTCTTGGTCAAGAAGAAATGAACCAAGTTTGATATCTTACCGCGACCAAGTCACAAAATATTCAGTATATATGTATATATACTTTTCAAAATCTTGGAAGTCCTCTTCCATGCATAATATACACAGAGTTCCAGTTTATAACTATATAAAAATATCGTTGCAAGGTGATCTCATATATCTAACCTTGTCTCAACATTTTTCTGAAAATCTTTGTCATGCATAAGATAATCATTTACTAGATATAAGTTTAAAAGATGAAGTTACAAGATACTCCAATATACTTATATCTTTTCCGAATACTACTTGAACTACCACCGTTCAAGTTATAATTAGTTCATCCCATAGATTAAGCTACAAGACAAAACTTGAATAGAATCAATCTTTAAAATATCATCAAAATAAAATGAAGTTACGAGATACTTCATTTGATGCAAACATCATTTTGAAAGCTTGACCCTGCCAACACTCAACAATCGCCCAACCGTAGCCTTTCTATCGAGGTGCTCTGGGTAGTGTTGCAGAAATATCCAACTGGATGATGAACTCATTACGGGAGTTTGTCGCGCCAGGAAGACCACTTACGATGATCAGTCGCAGTAGTACAACCCCACCATTTTCTACATGTAGAGGAGAACCTGTCGGATTTACTTGTCAACCGAACACTGGACTCCTAAGAAATAGACCGTCTTAGCGGAACTTCCAGGCCATTTGGGCCAATATAATTAGGTTGGGCCGGCGCCACTCAACCACTTACGCCACTCCTAGTTCAGATGAAATCCATGACTGAAACGTAAGGCTCGTCCCCACTTTCCCCAAGTAGAAACTTGTTGATACAGCTCCACCAAGAAGTCGTATCTAGTTGGAAAGGAAAACTCATCGATATTTCCCAGGCGATGCCTGTTAATGGATTAACTTGTTCCAAGAATTTTACTTCCTGAGTATTGGGTAAGTAATCAAAAACTCTTTTATCATGACAACAACCTTGTTGCGAATATAAAATATACCACAGAGCCGGATCCCTCAAGTTTTGAGCGAGTATTTAAATCCCCTTCGAAAGGAGGATCTTAAATATAAAAATGAGTTTTGGGATCCGCTCTAACTTTTAAAATCATTTTGAAGACTCGCAAAACATTTTTAAGAATGTTTGGAGTGATGCTGATTTAATAAGATAAATCAGTCCGAATATATTAGAAAATATCTGAATATTATTATTTAAATAATATTCCCATAAAGAATAATCTTTATAAAAATAATTGAAGTAGAAGTTGTAAAACTTATACTTGAAATGAATATTAAATAACCAAAGATATACTTATACGAAAGTACTATCTTTATTTGAATAATCAAAAGTAAGTTTGATTATCGACACATTATTCTTTAATAAAATAAAGAATAATAATTAGTAAATAATCAGAGTCATAAGTCCTCGAATGAATATTCAAATAATAATATTCATTAATAAAATAAAAAGAGTCATAAGCCCTCGAATGAATATTCAAAATAATATTCATTAATAAAATAAACGGAGTCATAAGCCCTCGAATGAATATTCAAAATAATATTCATTAATAAAATAAAGTTATCGAATAAACCTTATTCGAATAATAGTTTTAAAAACTATTCATATATATATATATATATTATACTCGGGAGCATCGACTCCCGGTTTTAGAAAAATGTTTACCTTTGGGTCCCCTATACTAAGGGTATATGCAAATTGCCGCTTATCTCTAGCATATGTATTATCAACTGAATCAACAGATATATGTATCAAGAATACGAAACAGGCATGCATATATACCATATCACATGCTACAATATATCGCAAGAATTTGCTAATAACAATCATGCATCTATCACAAGATAATGCATATACAAAAGTATACATCACCACAACAGTATAACGGGTAGAAAACTTTCCTGAGCGACTGGGGGTTACAAATGGCTTGGGACGAGTCTGGTAACCTATAAATAACATATAAGTTGGAATTAAACCAAAGTCACTTATAAACCTATACTTTAACCAATTTAGACTCTAACGCTCGCTTTGCGCTTACTGATTCTCTTAAGTCGCTCGAGTACCCTTGGCTCCACCATTTTTAATAAATTAACCATTACGAGTTTTAAGGCGATTCTTTCGCGAGTGTCTTACCAACTTCCTAACACACTTTACATAAATGTTTCATACTCCAATTAGTCCTTTTAGGTCTTTAACCTATGTTTCAAAGTAAGGCGAGGGGTAATGATTCGTTCGCGAAACGTCGTTACTTAAAACGGCCGTTTCTCCTAAACCGTATATCGGAATCAAACGAACTACATATCAAAACGAAACTCGTAACATGAACTATCTAATCATGGCAATGGTCAAACCCTAGCAGTGAGTTTACGGGTCCTAATGTTAAGAACAAAAACAGCCTAAAGTAAATCGGACATTACGACGGCTATGTTTACACGATTACCCAAATTTAAACCACTTCAAATCATCTCACAATCATCTCACAATCAACATCCCAACCAAAACTCCATTCATACTACATCATAACAGCCCCAACAACTTAACATTATCAATTTATACTATTCTTAAACATGAATTTAAACTAAACTTAAGTTCATTAATCAACAATCCAAGAACTACCACTCCAAAAAAACTTTACAAAACCAACTAATCTCTATATTCACAACAAGCAAGCCTCTCATGAATTATAACAACAAAACTAAACCTAATTAATCAAATAAAGTTAGGGTTTGGAGGGGTTATACCTTCCTTGGAGTGTGGAGAATCAATAAGGAAGCTTTAATTAACCACTAGTTATCTTTACTAAGCTTGAATCTTGAAGAAAACATAAGAAAACACAAAGTTAGTTCTTGAAAACACTATTCACCAAGAACTTTGATGAATTCATTAGCTATGTAAATCATCGAATCTTGAGCTTTAAATTATGGCTCATCTAAGTTATGAATTATGGAAGCTAAAGAAACAAACCTCTTGATTTTTGAAGGTGTGTAGCTAGGGTTTTGAAATTTCTTCCTTGGTTTAAGAAGAAAAAGCCGAGAGCTTTTGTTCTTGAAGAAGAGAAGTCAACTTCTAATTTTGATGAAATGAATTATTTTGGCTTGGTTGATTGCTTTTGATTTGTTTTGTTACCTTTTTACCATGGTAATTTTTGTGTGGTTCTAATTCAACCAACAACACACTTTGCTTGGTCATGCTTATGTCACCATGTGATGTCACCCTCCCTCCTTTGTTCTCTTCTCATTGGTTTGATCACATCATCCCCACTAATCTCTTTGATTAGCTTCTAATTACTTGGCTAATGACCGCTGATATGTTATGCGGTTCGCTTAACTTTCGTTTTCGTTTATCGTTTATCGTTTGAGGGATCATACCCGGGATCTTATTACTTGGGTTCCCTTAACCTTTCTC
This sequence comes from Apium graveolens, assembly GCF_009905375.1. Taxonomy (NCBI): domain Eukaryota; kingdom Viridiplantae; phylum Streptophyta; class Magnoliopsida; order Apiales; family Apiaceae; genus Apium; species Apium graveolens. The sequence goes on along the minus strand of NC_133651.1, from coordinate 142,869,081 downwards.
AATACATTATATTCCTTTTATGATCCTCTCTTACAATCCTTGAATTTAAATCCTTTTTATCCTGTTACCTTATACTCAATTCTTTCGATATCTGGTGGATTTTCGGGAAAAATTAAAGTGTTCGGATTTGGATTCTGACGATCTTTACATACACTTATATACCACATAGAGTACTAATAATATGCCAGAAGATCAATAAAAGAACCCCTTCATAGTGTGGCATGAAAAGTTTTCTTAATCAGCATAATCAGCAAAACACTATTCATAAGGGTTTCAAAAATTCCAAAAATTGGGGTTATTACATGGGACCTTCAAAGCCTCTTTCATAAACCGATTTAATCAGTCTCTAAGAGATTTCTTTGCTCTAAGCATAACGCCCATGAGAGATGCTAAACTCTTTTCATGTACTCTACCGCTAATGAATTGCTTAATTAAGGCTTGACTTAAATCTATGAAGGATCCAATCAAATTGGTGGGTAGAAGACTATACCACATTTGAGCCATGCCCGACAAGGTTTAGGAGAATACCCGACATTTGATGGCATCATTGACGGATTGCAGCAACAGTGCATTGGAAAAAGTTTTTACATAATTTGCCAGATCTCCAGTCCCATCATAAGTCTTTATACTGGGCATCTTGTACTTCCTTGTGATATGGGTATTCATGATCTCTGCTGTAGAAGGCGGAGCCGAATCATCAGGATCTCTAAGGTGTAGTAGCTCAATAGGTTTTCCCGGAGTAGCATCCACCGTCCCTCTTTCAGGAATCTCCTCCAACTCAATGACTTGAGTAGCTTCTCTAGCTCTTCTAGCCCTGTTGGGCCATGGTGGCTGTTTGGCCTGACTAATCTCCATGTCCTTCTTAAGTCTCAGGATTTCCGTTTCATAAGCGTGTATCCTTTTCTAAAAAGTTTGAGACTTCATCTCTTGAGTCTCTTGAAAATTGGGGCGTCTCTCTCCTCGGTGGTATGAGGTCCAGAGAAATCTCGTTCATCATTGTGTGGAGCCAAACCTATAATATAATTAAGGTCATTATATGGTTGTGGTTGAGGTGGTGGGGGCATCCTACTTCCTCCAACCTCGGGGTAAAATAATATCCCATAAGAGGTATTTACCGGTCTATGGTGCACCACAGTTGACATCTCAAAATTCACAGGTTGTGTTCCCAGATGAACGTTCAGAGTTGAGCTTTAAGGATTCGTCCCTAGAGTTAAGATAGGATGCGATCTAGGTTGGATGATGGGATTATTCGTTCCTTGAGTATTGTAAGTCGAATGAGGTGAAATTCTAATGATAGATGAGATCGTTTGAGTAGCTACAACCGATGTTCCGTCTAGAACGTTGTTTCTTCTTTGTGTGGTTATCATAGTTGATGTTTTCTTCCCACATAGGGCGCTAAATATTGTGGGTAAAAAAAGCAGGTTATATTTATTATGCTTAATTAATTCTAGGGTTCGTGAGTTGAGGGCCTTTAATGGTTGTGCTTGCGTATCTCTGTGTGTTTAGATATTCAAGCCAAAATGTAGTTCTAAATTGTACTAGGATCGGGAGACTTGGTGAACAAGTTTTCGTCTTTAATTGGACTTTGGTGTTCTAATACGTAGTAAGCAGATTTGGTGTTGATTTAGGTGCCTTGAAGGCTACTTTTCATAGAGTTTTATTCTTATAAATTAGATACATGTAATTTACTACATTTATTAATTCAGAAATTAATAAATAATCTGGATTTTGGATCTTTAACTGGGCTTAGTAATTGGACCATATTATGTCTAATTAATATAGTATTAATTATGCTTTCAGACTTATTTTAGCCCATATCAACTATATAAAATTGGGTTTGTCTCATGTGTTCATGTACACACATTAGTCACTTAATTTCATATGCAATTTTTATGAGGGGACTTGATGTTACTGGAGGGAATTTTTTGCATACAGAATCCATTATCTTTAATAAGCAGGAGCCAATAAAAACTTGACAACACCTTGTTATCTTGTGCCCTTGAAAAAGCCAAAAAAGGAAAGTAAATAAACAAATGAGACAAAGGAGTTCATGTTATAGACGTGATTCAAAAAACAAATATTTTATTGAATAAATTTAATATTATTAATTAATACATATATTTGAGATTCGAATATGAGACCATCCTAGAAAATAATTTTACAATAATAGTTTGACATAATAATTATATATGTAGTTGAGTCAATAAAAATACTACATTCATCCCATTTTACTTGTCACATTTTATTTTATATAAGTCAAATTGATCAATTTTTGACCAAATATTAAACATTACTCTTATATTAAAACTAAAAATTATATATTTAAGTAGATTAAATCTACTTTCCGGTAATGTAATTTTTTTTATTTTGTTCAATTATAAAATATTAATAAATTTCGGTAAAATTTTAGTTAATTTGACTAAGTAAAATTATAATGTGATAATTAAAATGGGATGAGGGGAATATTTATTAAATCATATTAATAAAAAACAATTCTAGCATCGCCTCCCCCGAGCCTATATTATTTTTATGATTACCTTTTAATATTGATTAAGTTTAAAATATTTGTAGTTCATTAGAGAATGTATTTGACATAATCGATACAGAAAACTATCATGATAAATAAAATAAGCTTGACAACAAATACCATAGAAAATAAAATATAAGATCGGTTATTACAACCACGAGCCCCCGATTACCATTAGATATAAATAAATATGTAAATAAATATACTACAATAAACATTTTGGATCGAGTGTAAGTTTGAGAAAGATAAATAAGTAGTTGTTCACAAGCTTAAATGCTCGACGGTCAAAGAAGCCCTACAAGATCAGTTAAATAAAGTGAAGGCTGCTCAAGCCCGACAGCCTCTACGGTAAAGTGTGTAGGACTTTACTAATGGTAATTTAAATGCGGCGTACACACTTTTTGATAACTAATCACCAGCCACAAATTATCAGGGTACTAATTAGTGTACACGTATGTTTTACAAGGTTAGTTAATAAAATTTGTAGGTGCAATACGTGTAGTTAGTATGTACACATATCACGTGTAAGTGTAGTATATTAAATTTGGCTATGCGTATATGGTAAGTATGGGGCTCTCTATATATAGCATTCACAAAGAGAGTAAGTGGTGAGCTTGTGAAATACAAATCCAAAGGGTAGAAAATTAGTAGTAAAAGATTTAGTAGAGCAGAATGGGGAGGAGTCCTTGCTGTTCAAAAGTAGGGTTGAACAAGGGAGCTTGGACCACTGCTGAAGACAAAATTCTGGCCGATTATATTCAACTCCATGGTGAAGGCAGATGGCGAAATCTTCCTAAAAGAGCCGGTTTAAAGAGATGCGGCAAGAGTTGCAGGCTCAGATGGTTGAATTATTTGAGACCTGATATTAAGAGAGGCAACATTTCTATTGATGAAGAAGACCTCATCATTCGCCTTCACAAGCTCCTTGGTAACAGGTATTTTTTTTTACCAACCTCGATTTTGTATTCGGGGTATCCACTAGGCTACATTATTCCTAAGATAGATCCGTCAATATGTACATTTTAGTGAACAAATATTATAAATCAATTTTTAACACTACTTGTTAATTATTATTTTTTTTGTTCGAGTAGATGGTCTCTAATTGCTGGGAGGCTCCCTGGCCGAACAGACAATGAAATTAAGAACTACTGGAACACAACTCTAAGAAAAAAGGCTCATGACAATCACAATACTACTACGTCTGCTGCATCTTCTCCAAAGTCCTTAAGTAAACAATTCAACAACAAGAAGAGGAAGAAACAAGACAAAAATCCCGACAAAGTTAAGTCAACTAAGCACAATGTGGAAGACGATCATGCATCTGATGCCACCAAGGCCTTGCAAGTCACTGATCACTCACTAATCACTCCCCCAAAACCAGATCAAAGCAGTGATCAGCTCATAATGGACACTACTACTAGCACAGCGCCACTGGTCACACAACCATCAATGCCAAAAGAGGATAGCATGACTCAGTCATTGGACTTCGTGCCTGATGTTGACTCCAGTGACATTGGACTAACGGAATTTCTTGATTTTGATTTCTCCAGTTTATTAGATACTAATAATCACAGGGACTGTGAGATGAACATGTTAGAGGAGTACTGGAGTGCAGAGGAACCAAATCTGGCTTGTAATTCTAACCAATATTTTGCTTGTGTATCAGACTTTTTAGGAGATTGGTTAGTTTAGTACTTTAGTTTATGAAAATGTGTACACTGTGTCTTCTGTTTTCCCTGTATTTAGGTGGCATGAAATAAAGAGACTCATCTACATCCTGTCAGTTTCTGTGTAGAAACATTTATCATATCTATTCATTTATTTTTTTAAGAGTAGAAGAAGTTATCGCTTGTTGCACTCTATAGTTAGTAGCAGTATATTTTTCTATAATCTTCTGGATACGGTTCCTTGCACAATTGCCTGTACATATAATATGTATGTTCACAAAAATTGATATTGGGTCTCTCCAGAATTGTAGGCTTCACTTAAAAATTTATTATCCCCCCAAAGTTATGCTGACAAGTTATACTGTAGTCTATACTCAAATTTAGGCCAACTTGAATATCTGTAAATAAACACTTTCTTGCCAACAAAGCCTTGGGCATTGGTTGAGCATGTCCTCTCACGAGTACGACTCTGATGCCGGGTAAAGTAATTGTTTAAGGGTGGTTTGATATAATTACTAAACAAATTTATGTATTATAAAAGTAAAGTAAGGACAAATGAATCAAATAACAGTTTATATTGATCTTTAATAAACTGTTACAAAACTCTCTCAAGAACAATATTCTTAAGAGATTTTAGGTTATGTGAATACTCGAGTTCTGCACTTATCACATTGTGATAACCTATTCTGTGTTTATATACTACACAGCCACAATCAGTCATCTATCAGTTACAAAATATGCTACAGTATAATTCTAACATTTTTCATACATATCTAAATCAACTATGATCCTATAAATCAACATCTTCTGATATATCCCGCAGTCCTGAATTATCATCCAAGTCATTCTCAATGGATAGCCTGATCAACGGATATATGTTGTAGCCTCAACGGATAATCATTTGTATATACCAACGGATGAGTAAAGATTGTCAACGGATGATAAGAAGCTTCCAACGGATAATCATATCACAGGAGTTGATCATATCCTGATTGTTAGATAGATCTTGATTCTCAACTTAGCCAATTCTCAACGATCTCCCCCAATTTATACTTTGCAGAATAAGTATAAATTCTAATAGAAATGTCTAGTGCCAAAAATCAGATAGAAAAAATAATTAGTGTAAAGTTTACATTGTTTAAGACTTTGATCTTCATATTTCTTGATAAGTTCTGCAGTATCTCTGAACAAAAGTTTTAACTCTGTCATCAATCTTTTTCAACAGATTATCTTCCAACTTGATCTTCAAATTCTTCTCATACTCTGTTTTATCAGATAATTGATAGATAGCAGCTCTCAGATTTCTGATTTGAGCTATTTCTGTCATCATGTCTTCTAGCGACACATAACAAGTTTTTCTTTCATCAGGGGTCATGGTTATATGCCTCTGAGTAAGAATATTTTCAAAGACAGCTCCACCTTTCTTCATTTTGACTTCTTGCCCTCTGAAATTTGTGTATATAGGAATATATGAAATAAAATAATATTAACCATCATCCAGTATCCTTCTTCTGATATTGGCAAGAATCATGTTTGACTATAACCATGAAGTTTCATCTTCAACTCTTAGCACATAGTGAATGTATTTCAATTCCTTCGTAGACATGATCATCAGTTCATCAAGTGGGAGAACTTGAACTTGATCATATTGCAATAAGAGTAAAATATTTTGTTTAGATTCACAACCATCATGTTTGTCAAGAATAATCTTCACAACTTCAAGTCTATCCAGATGATCTGGTATTTCTCCTCAAATCTGATTCAAGTTGACATTTTGTCTTGGGTACTATCTCCTTCTTTTTGGCATCTAGACTTTGTAGAAGTGAGAAAATAACATCCAACTTGGAATTTGTAGTATTCTGACCAGCCTCCAAAGCTGCCAGCTTCTCAGATATTTGATCTTATTTTGCTTCCAAGCTAAACATTCTCTTTAGCAAACCACTTTGTTTGTTTGTACCTTTAATACTCACAGAATGATCAACAATCTCTTCTCTGAGAGTAACAGTATCTTGCTTGAGAGCAGAGACAGAAGAATGCAGTCCTTTGACTAATACTATAGTGGATTTGGTAGATGCTTTCATATCAAAATTTGAAACCATTTGAACAGCATGTTCAGCTAAAGTCTGAGCAGATTCTATATAGATCTTTTCACTGAGTAATCTCCAAGAATGATTCCATTCTTGAGCCCTAAGAGGATGAAGAATGGGTGCATGACCTGATGATGAACCAAAATTAGAAAATTTAGATCCTTCTATACCAGCTTTCAGAGCAGCATCATCAGGATTATCATCATCCGAGTCATCAGAATCATCTTGATTACCAAAAGATTTCTCAAGAATATTAGAATCAACAGCAGAATCAGGAACTATACCTTTGAGTTTTAAATCAATATTGAATTTATAAGACTTAGTTACCTGTGTAAATCCTGTAAGAAAAGAACCATGAGTACCTAAATCTCTCTGTTCTTTTAAAGTGATCTCATCATTTCTCACACCATTTATCTCATGACTGTGAACAGTTAGAGCTTTCTCACAAGGATTAACTGAATCATGACACTCAGCTACATCTCGTTTTGCAAGGTAAGGATCCTGCCTCTCTTTGATTCTATTTTTCGCTAAATCTTTTCTCTCATTCTCATAAGAAAAGACCAGAAAAGTTTGTTCTACAGAAATAAGAGGTGGCTGAGAAGAGTTATTTATGATCACATGACTAGAGGTATTCCTTTGTAAAGGTCTAAACATAGTCATGTCATCAGATAAAATTGAGTGTAAAAGATTTGCACCTTGAGGAGGATCAACCATTGGTATAGCCTTGAGTGGTTGCACCAAGATTGCTTCAATCTATCTTGTGAAGTGATCAGTACATCTGGATTTGTGAAAAACCAGGGACAGCTGCATCAGGAATTGTCTTTGTATCAAGAATGTGCTGCTTGTCAGGAATTGACCCCATATTAGTATTTGATACTAAGTCTGCAACAGTACTTTGAACTGTTGGTTCTTGTGTGACTTGAGTTATAAAAACTTCTTCAATCTTTTGAACTAAAGGTTATTGTGTACTTCCCTCAAAGATAGGATCATTGATAACAGCATCCAATCCAGCAATGTTCTTTTGATGAGCTTTCTTGTCTTGTACTGTCTTTAGAATGTCATCAACCACAGAAATTTGACTTCCTTGAGCAATGTCAGGAATAGTCAGTTGTGATATTATGCTTTCACCTACACTTTGAGCAGGTGGTTCTTGTGTAGCTGGGGCATTAATAAGTGCATCTTCACTTTGAGAAGATGGTTCTTGTGTATTGTACCCCTTCTATGGTGATTGAAGTTTGGTCTTCTTGCTTTGAGAAACTGATGATGTCTGAGCTTTTCTCTTGATAGACTTCTGCAGATCAACTTCCTTAGCAATTTCAACTATCTTGGATGTGTGAGATGTAGTCATTGTCTGATCAGGAATAGTCACTATTTTGTCATGAATTTCTTAAGACTTGTCAGGATTTGACAGTGAGTTGTCAAGATTTGGAGATTCCTGATCCATAGAAATATCAGCCAACACTGTAAGACCATCGGATTTCTTTGGAATCTTTTCTGCTGCCTTTATTAGTCTTCTTTTCTTAGGCTTAACAGCTGCAATCAAAATTTCATCTTCTTCTGCATTAGCACCAGTAGCCTCCACTGGTCTAGCAGGCTTCTTAAATACATTTGGATCATCACTGTCACTTTCAGTATTTGATGATTCATCAACCAGCTTAACACCGGCTCTAATTTTCCTTTTCTTTCTATATGCATTCTCCTTAATTTTTATTACTGATGAAACACTTTTCTCCCTTGATCCACCTTTTTGCTCCAAAGAGTGAGGTGAATGTGTAACAACCTTTAGACCTGATTGTCTCTTAGACACATCATTCTTAGCTATTGTCTTTGATTTTGCAACTGATTCCTTTTGAGAAGAACCATAGGTGATATTGTGTTTCGATTTAAGGGAAGACAAGAGACACTTTGGTCAGGAATAGGGTTGGATGTGCCCTGTTCCACTGTGTCAGGATATGGAAAATTGTATTTGTTAAGCATTTTGTTAGACAAAAATAACCACATTTCTCGTGGTAAAACTGTTACTTGCAAAGTGCAACGACCATGAGAAAATCGAACATAGTGAAATCATTACCAAATTTTCTTATTATTATACATTCGTAATAATATCTGATTTCTGCTCAAAACCTGTTTTCTTGATCTGTTCATTAATATGAAAATATTTCGAGAATGATTAGTTATGCATATGTAAATATGAATTTTAAACAAACATATGTGTAATCAACAATATGCAAATATCATGATAATGAACAATCATGACGATAAAACAGAATAGTAAATAACAGAGAATTTCATTAATAACAATAATTAAATACAATAAAGGCCTCACAAGAATTTAACCCTAATTCCTAAGAACTAGACCTAATCTTCCTTCGACTTCTTATTTTCCTCTTTGTTTTTCATCTCTCGCCTTCGATATATGCGAGGGATGGATAACGCAAGAGAAATAATGTTCTCTTGAAGTGCCAAGAATTCAAGGCGACGTTCCTCTGCCTCTTCAGCCCGTCGCATCTCTTCGTAGTGAACATCCAATCTAAAAAGACGCAACTCAAGCTGATCATCCCATCAAAGATGATCAAAAATCGCCTACGAAACTTTAAAAGAATGAAAATTTTGACCATTAATTAGGACTCTCAGTCCGAATGGGTCAAAATAGAGTCTTCCTTCTACAGGATTAAGAGCAGGCAAGTATACTCCATATTTTCGAGTGTAAGTGAGCCATTTTGAGAATATATGAAGGGTTGAAGATTTAGATTTAGACATTTGATGTTGTGAGAGAGAGACGTTTGAGTAGTGTTTGAGGTTTATAAGATGAAGGAAGAGTGATTTAATAGCTAAATTCTACTGGGAATCTAAAGAGACACTTTTGATTAACAGTGTAATAATGAATACTGCATGCATAATATTACACGTATCTAGGCAAATAAAATAATATCTCTTTACATGCGCCTATTCCCAATATAAACCAAATAATAATCACAGATTTAACATGATTACTCAAGTAGAATAAAACAAATTTGTAACAATTAAAAATCACGAAAGATATAATGTTATCGTCCCTTTTAAAAAATCATGTCTTGTTCATCACTTGCTGAGATCAAATTCATAATCCAAAATCAAGAATTTAATCATAATTTCTCCCCTCAGCATTTGCATTGTTGAATTTATTAGCAAAATAAAAAATCTCTCTCCACCGACCAATCTGTCAGAAATTGACAAATCATTAGTAATATGAATTACAGGATTAGTTACATGCAAAGCTCCCCCGTAACTGTGTTGTCAGTTCCTGATAGTTTTACATTTCTCCCCTCAACTCGTACATATTTATCAGGATTTGCCTTCTTTCCTGCTTAATATTTTTTTCCATAAGTACAATATTTTCATGTTTGTGTTCTTCTCTCATCAAGTCATTGAGATTATTGAAGTTGAGACGAGAAAGCTTTTTGTGCCAATTCTAACTTTCATCTACTGATGCCTCTGTTACCAGACAAGTTTCAGGACCAACGGTACTTGCATAAAGTTTGGCTTCGTAAATTTTTCCATGTCTATAAGCTATGAAAATATTTTTCTTTGTGAACTTATGAACTACTTCACAGTGTGTATCATAGAACACGACATAGAAACCTCTGTCAGTAATTTGACTAATGCTCAACAAGTTGTGCTTTAGTCCATCTACCATAGCTACGTTTGAGATGATGATATTTCCAATGATAATATTGTCATATCCCAATATTTTTCCTATATTTTCATCTCCATAGAAAACCATTGGGACAGCCTTCTCCTCATATTCTAACAACAGGTATTTAGTTCCAGTCATATGTGCTGAACAACCACTGTCCAAGACAAGCACATTCTTCTTGTTTCCATGCAATCAGAAATATGGAAATCAGTCATAATTTTTAAGAGCCCTCACTTGTTGGTTCCTTTTAGACATCTTATATAATATTACATTAACAGACTTTTTGTCAGGATTTGATCCATCAGGATTTGCTCCATCGGGATTTGTCTTGACATTTTTGACTTTATCAGATGTATGTACATTCAGTTTAGCAGTTCAATTTATAATATCAGTTTTATTGAATTTTGGTAAAGGATCATAATTGTTGTGATACAAACTATGATAATATTTAAAAGTGTAAATAGAATACCAACTGCTAACCATAATGAGAACAGGGTTTTTGTGGTTTGTATATTACTGATCTACCACTAATATCAGACTCAGGAATCTTAGACCCTTTCTTTTTAGGCTTCCTATAATCAATAGCAATATTAATAGTATTACCAAAATTAAAACAAGCTTTCCTAGGAGCATTAGAAATGCACTTATAGTTGTTTGCCTTGTTTATTCCTTGTTTTCCATTTCTACCTCTCTTAGACCTAGGTTTTGGAGTGTTAGAAGTTACCTCACAAATTTTCTTGTTTAAATGACTCTTAGAGAGAACTCCTATTTTTTTATTTTTCTTTTCTTGCATTTTAGGATCTTCTTTCTTTTTAGCAGGGACTTTAGGTTCAGCTTTCTCTTCAGCATTATTCTTAGAAGTAGAACCAAATTCATAGACATACTTCACTCCTCTTTTAGCAATTCCAACAAACTTAACTGGAGTAGTGTTATTGATGAATTTATTGATATTCCCAACAGTAAATTTGTTATAACCTAGACATTCCTTCCAGTTTTTATCACTGATGAAATCATGAAATTTCTTTCCTGAGGTCATCCATGTTTTAAACACCTATATTTCCTTTTATAGAACTTTCTCTAGTCTAGCATACCTGATGTTTATCTGAGTTTTATTATGTTGTTCCTTCTTACATGCTTTTTCATTCTCATACATGCACACTAACTCGACTTGTAAAAAGTTATTGCTTTCTCTAAGCATCTTATATCAGCAATCAAACTATCACATTCAATAGTCTTACTTTTAAAAGTAACATGCAAAGAGTATAAGAAAGTTTTTAGTTTAGATAAATTATCAATATCAATAGGAAGTATAACAGAAGGTACCTTATCAGTTCCTGAGGCATCCTCTCCATGAGTTGTCATGAGTGCATTGCATTTATCATCATTATCAGTTCCCGATGAATCCATCTAGTCTATATTGGAGTTTGTTGTGACCAAAGCCTTTCCAGTTGCCTTGGGGCACTCAGTAGCCAGATGTCCCCTTTCATTGCATTTGTAACATGTCACCTTGGTCTTGTCAAACTTCCATCTCTTGGTTTACTGACCATCACTCTTTCTTAACCTGCATTTGCCTTCACCAGAGAACATACTGTTGAAACCATATTTTCTCTATGGTTTTTCAAACCTCATCCTTCTGAAGCCTTTCACAAGTATTACAGCCATTTTAACCACTTGAGGATCATCCATATCAATCTCAGAATCTTCATTAGTATTTGTGTTAGGATCTGATACATTAGTAGTATCTGACTCTTCCACAATGTTCCTTCTCCTTGACTTTTCACTCATCTTTTCCTTGCCCTTATGAGTGTCAGCACTAAGAGCCACAACCTTCATTTTCTGACCCTTTCTATTCTTACTTTGTTGGATCTCCAAGTCATGAGTTTTTAGCATCCCATACACTTCATCTAGAATCATAGAGTCAAGATCATATTGATGCCTGATTATTGAGGCATGAGTATCCCAATCTTCTGGAATAGCTCTCAGAAACTTTGTGTTTGAGTCTTATCTCTCATATTCTTTTCCAACCAATGATAGATCAGCCAACAGTGTCATAAATCTATCATATATATCAATAATTGAATCATCAGCCTTGACATTAAATTGCTCATATTCTTGTACAAGAAAAACTCTTTTGTTCTTGTTTATTTCCATTGTACCTTGGCACTGTGTCTCTAAAGCTTCCCATATCTCCTTTGCAGTCTTGCAGAAAAGCAATCTGTTTGACATCACATTGTCCAAACTGTTGTACATAATATTCCTGAATTTAGCATCCTTAAGCATTGCAGCTTTTTCGAGATCTAACCACTTTGATCTTTCCATTATAACATAGTGTTCAGGAGCATCTGCTGTCATAGCCACAATTTCCATAGGGTATAGAGGTCCTGTTTTAATGATATCAACATATGCATCATCAATAGCTTCAAGGAACATCAACATCTTTACTCTCGATGTAGAGTAATCGGCTTTCTATAGGATGGGAATTTTTATGCTTTCATACTTACTTCCAGACATCTTGACCTTTGCAAATTAACAGTTGATTTCACCGCTCAGATACCACTTGTTGCCCGGTAAAGTAATTAAGGGGGGTTGGATACAATTACTAAACAAATCGATGTATTATGAAAGTAAATTAAGAACAGATGAATTAAATAACAGTTTATATTAATCTTTAATAAACTGTTACAAAACTCTCTCAAGAACAATATTTTTAAGAGCTTCTAGGTTATGCGAATACTCGAGTTCTGCACTTATCACATTGTGATAACCTATTCTGTATTTGTATACTACACAACTAAAATCAGTCCTCTATCAATTATAAGATATGTTACAGTATAATTCTAACACTTTTCATACATATATAAATCAATTACGATCCTATAAATCAACACAATCTGATTTATCTCACATCCTAACTTATCATCCAGGTCATTCTCAATAGATAGCCTGGTCAACAGATATATGTTGTAGCATTAGTGGATAATCATTTGTATATATCAACGGATGACTAAAGATTGTCAACGGATGATAACGAAGCTTCCAACGAATAATCATATCATAACAGTTGATCATATCTTGATTGTTAGACAGATCCTGATTAATTCTCAACAGACTCCATATATGTCCATATATGTAGGTGTGTGATTAATTATAAAAAATAACAATTTATTGTGGCGCCCCAAAATCCATGATCAAGGATCTAGGAGGCCACGCCATCTTGAATACTATATAAGACTTATCTCGTATCACAATATATAAATACTCAGACTTCTACAACCCCACATTTATCACACACACATACACACACACACACTTATAGGTTATTGTCTTGGAAACGAACCATTCATTACTAGAGTAAATCAATCCACAAAGTGATAGTTATTACAACCCAAAAGTAGTTAAGTCTTACCGGGGAAATAACCTTTAAGTAAGGGTAGTCCGCCGACCAAATATTTATTTCTTATTCATTATCTTACATAAGTCATACTTGTAAATAAGTCGGACTAAAAACAACTGAAAACCAATCCAGCTTATTCGGTCTACCTGAGGTACAACACCAAACATCCTACGGAACAGCTGGTCATTTCCTACCCGTTTCCTGGTTGTGAGTTTCATGATAGGCATCTTGATTCACTGTTGTGTTGTGTCAATTTAAGAAAACAAGTGTGAGCTATATTGCCCAGCATAATAATGTACAGTATGAAATGACTGTATGATAAACTCAAGTATAATGTCATATATGGTAAATATGTTTTATTCAAAATAGTTTTCCTTGGTGATATACACCTTCTTTTGAAAGCAATTCTTTAGTAGATTTATTATCTTGCGAATAATGGTAAACCCAACACCTAGGCTTGGGTTACGGTATTGCATCACAATTCCAATTGCAAGAATAGGACATTCACTAGAGCCACCGCATACGATGATAAGTCGTACTACGGAAATAGTAACCTTTTCTACTAGTAGAAGGACGAAATCTTCGTATCCCAGTTATCACCCTTGCCGTATTCGGTCTACGTGTCCCATTTTGGGTATACACATACTTCACAAGTTCCTGAGTACACAGAGTACCTTCGCCTGCGGTACCTTTGGTAGTCTCCCTAGTACACATAGTACTAGAGTCTACCCCTCCCTTGTCCTTTTAAAAGAATCCTATCATATCTTGAGAACTCGAACCATATCGAAGTTCCCCAAGCGTTTTGCTTGTTGATAGAAATAACTTATCTTATTAGGGTGTATATATATATATACATGTACTTCCGAAATTTTCGGAGGAAGTACTAAGGATGTGAGTTGTCCGTTGTCAACAGATAATTAAATAAGGGGTAGTTTCTTTTAAAACTATATTCAAAATATTTAAAAGTAAGTCTAGATAATATTCTCCGACGATTTGAAATTATTTGAATGATTTTTTGAAATTCAGAAAGTATTTTTAAATCAAGTTTTATGATGTTTAAATCGTAATAAATCATTTAATAAATAAATAAATATTAATCATTAAATAATTAAACCTCGAATAAATATACTTTTAAAAGAATATTTGAAATAATTTTCCTCAACTAATTTATGTTTTAAATAATTAAAGTAATCTTTATTAATTAATCAGGTTTGAACTAAATAATCATTGGAGAATAATTCCCCTATTTTAAATGAATAAATGAATTAATATCCATCATCCGGGTAATTAAATATAGTTGAGGAACGATTTTTGGAAATCATTTTAATAAAAGTTTGAGGTGTTTAATGTTTCGCAAGTGGACGCCGAGTCCCTTGGAATACAATTACTACGAACTTTAATCGTCCTAAAATATCACCGGAATGATTCTCGGATTTTTATTTTAAAATCCCGACCGACTCTCGGTATTATAATTATACGTCACGCTCGTGGCGGCGTTAAATATTTTACGACATATACGTATCATACAACATCACTACATTATGCAAAACTCAATTACTAAGTATCATGGAAAGTATGGTATTTATGCAATAATAATAAAACAATCCTTTAACAACACAACATTATATGGAGTTGGTTCGTAAACTTGCGTGGGTATTTCGAGGTGGAGGATGCTCTAGGGTCCGCTCGAAAATCTATAACCATAAACACAAATCATTTCGTTAAGTCCCGTTCTAATTTACGGCGACTCGTACTCATATGCTACTTATTATTCATTTTCTCACTTACTTCACCCTTATTATTTCTTTAAGTACTTATTCATGTCACGATTGCTTCCTTTTTTGAAGTACCTTATGTCCATTTACATATTCATCGTCGGCTCGCTTATGAGCTCTAACGGGTTTCCTAATCGCGCGATCTTGGCTCCGATATTTTTATAAAATTGAAAAATTATTATTTTCACTTAAATTTTTTTATAGAAGTTAAGGAACTCTATTTAATACTCTCTGTAAAAATTTCATGATTTATGAACATTTTTTAAGTCGATCATTTCTATTTCCAATGTTCTTAATTCGTAGCAGTTTTTGTCTCTTAAATCACTTTTAGTAAAACGGTCATAACTTTTGATCCGTAAATCGGAATCAAGCGATTCAAGCGCCTAAACGATCCTTATAACATTTTCTATCATAATTAAGTGTTAGTTTTCAAGAAACTACAGTTTATATCTAAGGGACTTTCTGCAGAAACTTAATATTATGTTTTATTCGTTTTAGCGAGATTACGAGTACGATCCGAGTTTCATTTACGCCTTAAATCTCTATACTACAACCAACAATCATCAAATCATTATCACCACACTAACTCCTCTCAAGAACATCATATTCTTGGGGCAACAATCATCAACCTTAAATCTACTTAATTAAACATCAAGATTACAACAAATCATTCACCAAAACTAGGTTTACAACTACGTTCCAAAGATTCTTGAACTTAAAACTTAAATAGAGATGGGTCAAAGATTTACACCTTTCTTGAAAGATTGATATGTGTTCTTGCTGATGGTGAAGTCTTGGGAGTGCTTGGTATGGTTTTTGGAACCTAAATGAACCATTAAAATCAAGAAACCAAAGAAAAGTTACTATTCATACTATTCACTATCATCTTTCTTGAATTTATTTCATCCATCAAATCTTGATAAAATGAGCTTAAAAATTTATCTTACCTTAGTTTAGGATGTATGAAGCTTTAGAATTAATGAGGGATTTTTGCCTTGACTAGAGCTTGGAGTTTTGAAAATGATTTCTTGTTTTTTTGCTTGGGGCCGAATGGAAGGCTTTTGGGAGAGAGATTAATTTTGTGAGCTTCTTGATTGCTTCTTGAATAATACTTGTGTTATATATTTATATATCATTTAGTATATAACCTAAACTAGAGTTATGTTGGCATATCTTGGACAAATCTTACTAGTTTTCCTAGGTTACAAGCTAAGCTAGTTAGTTTTAGACTTTAGCTTACTATTCTTTAGTCTTAAGTGATCATTCCTATATAGCTTAGCTTACTATTTGATAAAGTAACCATGGTTAATTTTCTACCATGGTTGGTTAGCGTGATACTTTTATTTATTCGTTTACGCGTTCGTTCGGTCGCTTAATCGTTTTCGTAATAATTTCTCGTAAATGGTTCGCAGCGTAAATCCTCTCGTATTTATTCTTTATGTTTTGAAGTATCATCCTTGGATATAAATCCGTAGGGTTTTCAATTCTTAATTATATTTTGATTCCCGTAATCCTCGATGGTTCGTAAATACAGTCATTTTTCAAAATTCGTTTTCTTCGAAAACTAATAGCGTTTACATACACTCATTTGGTACGTATAATCATGTTATCAACTCCGAAACTCATTTTCTAATGCATAAAATAGTGTAGGCTAAAAAGTTTTCCCCGCCTATAAGGGTTACTATTCATTAAACATTTTTACAAAGTCTCAAAAATTCGAGTTATTACAGTCTTCCCCTCTAACAAGGATTCCGTCCCGGAATCAATTAAAAAATAGATGGGGATATCTATTCCTCATTGTATCTTCTAGTTCCCAAGTTGACTCTTCAACATTTTGATTTCTCCACAAGATTCCAACTAGCTTCACAGTCTTGTTCCTCAACACTTGTTCTTTTTGGTCTATTACTCTTACCGGTTGCTCAATGTAGGTCAGGTCTGGTTGTAAATCTACCTGCTCATACTTTATCACATGTCGCGCATCGGCATGGTATTTCCTTAGTAATGACATGTGGAATACATTGTGCACTTATTGCATATTAGGAGGCAAGGCAAGCTCGTAAGCTACATGTCCTATTCTCCTCAAAATTTTAAAGGTACCTATGAATATGGGACTCAGCTTCCCTTTCTTTCCAAACCTCATTACTCCCTTCCATGGAGATACCTTCAACAACACTGAATCCCCTACTTCGTATTCTCTATCTTTTCTAGTCTGGTCGGCGTACTTCTTTTGTTTTTCTTGAGCTGATACCAGTCTCTTCCTAATGAGTCCCACTATTTCCCTGGTTTGCTGGACTAACTCGGGTCCTATTATCTTGTGTTCTCCAACCTCATCCCAACATAGGGGAGAGCGGCATCTCCTTCCGTAAAGAGCTTCATACGGAGGCATTCCTATGCTAGCGTGATAGCTATTGTTGTAAGAAAATTCGATCATGGGTAAGTGGTCATTCTAATTTCCTTTAAAGCCGATGGTACATACTCGCAGCATATCGTCTAGGGTCTGAATAGTCTTTCCGCTTTGCCCATCAGTTTGGGGGTGCTAAGTGGTACTCATGTTTAGTCTGTTGCCTACACACTCCTGGAAGCTTCTCCAAAATTGAGAATTAAACCTTGGGTCTCTATCTTACACTATGGCAACAGGAACGCCGTGTCTCACTACAATTTCCTTCAAGTAAATATCCACTAGCTTGTCTACTGTGTACCTTTCGTTGATCGGCTGGAAGTGCGCGGACTTGGTCAGTCTATCTATGATAACCCATATGGCATCGTGATTGGTTTTCATTCTTGGTAGGCCTGTCACAAAATCCATGGCTATGTGCTCCCATTTCCATTCTGGAATTTCCAGGGGTCGTAATAGTCCACTCGATCGCTGATGTTCAGCCTTCACTCTCTGGCATGTCAAGCACTTGCTGACCCACTCTGCTACTTCTCCTTTCATGTTATGCCACCAATAATATTCCTTAAGGTCACGGTACATTTTCGTACTTCCTGGGTGGATCGAATATCTGGAGTTGTGCCCTTCGTGCAACAGCTGGTCCTTTGACTCTTGCACATTTGGAATCCAAATTCGGGATGCATACCTCATGATCCCTTTCTCATCCTTCTCGCATCTGACTTCCTCACCGGTCAATGTTCCTCTTTCTTCACTCATCTTCTTTTCCTGACACACTCGTATCTTTTCAGTCAGTTCCGGCACTAGCTTAATCTCAAATAATCCTAATGTTCCCTTACCGGTTATTTTCACGTCAATTTCCATCTTTTCAAATTCCCTAACTAACTCCTCAGATGTCATTATCATTTTGAGTCTCTCCTTCCTGCTGAGGGCATCAGCCACCACATTGGCTTTACCCGGGTGATACAAAATTTTACAGTCATAGTCGTTAATCAATTCTAACCACCTCCTCTGTCTCATGTTTAGTTCTTTGTGAGTAAAAATATATTTGAAGCTCTTATGGTCTGTGTAAATCTTGCATTTCTCACCGTACAGGTAGTGCCTCCAAATTTTTAGGGCAAACACTATGGCTCCTAACTCTAGATCGTGGGTTGGGTCTCTGATCTCATATTCCTTCAATTGTCGAGAGGCATACGCGATAACCTTCCTGTGCTGCATAAGAACACATCCTAGTCCTTTATGCGATGCATTGCTATATATCACAAACTCTCCCTTTCCATTGAGAAGAACGAGCACTGGTGCCGACACCAGTCTCCTTTTCAGTTCCTGAAAGCTTTCCTCACATTTCTCTGTCCATACGAACTTCTCCATTTTCCGGGTAAGTCTAGTTAGTGGGTCGGCTATCTTGGAAAAGTATTGCACGAATATCCGGTAATATCCTGCTAAACCCACAAAACTCCTAACCTTTGTTGGGGTGGTCGGTCTTTCCCAATTGGATACCGCCTCTATCTTGGCGGGGTCAACTAAAACTCCTTTTCTACTCACCACATGCCCTAAGAACTGAACTTCCCTTAACCAAAACTCGCATTTCGAGAACTTGGCATATAATTTCTCATTCCTCAAGATTTCTAAGACTATCCTTAAATGTTCTGCATGATCTTACTCTGTCTTTGAGTAGATTAGAATATCGTCTATAAAAACTATCACACATATATCTAGGTACTTTTTGACCACTCTGTTCATCAAATCCATAAAGGCTGCGGGTGCATTGGTTAGTCCAAACGACATGACTAAGAACTCATAGTGCCCATAACTAGTGCGAAAAGCAGTCTTTGGTATATCCTCAGGTTTGATTTTCAACTGGTGATCTTCTGTCCTCAAATCTATTTTGAAAAAATGTACAGCACCCTTGAGTTGGTCGAATAGGTCGTCAATCCTAGGGAGAGGTACCTATTCTTGATAGACAGCTTATTCAACTCTCGGTAGTCTATGCATAATCTCATATTGCCATCCTTTTTCTTTACAAACAGTACTGGCGCTCCCTATGGCGACACACTGGGTCTTATCATTCCATTACCTAATAACTCTTGCAGTTGAGAAGCTAATTCCTTCATCTCAACTGGGGCTAGCCTATAAGGGGCCTTGGACACTGGTGCCGTCCCTGGTACTAATTCTATAGCAAATTTTATTTCTCTGTCGGGTGGCAATCCTAGTAAGTTATCTGGAAACACATCCTCGAATTCATTCACTATGGGTATGTTTTGTATATTGGGAACTTCCTTCTTAGTATCCATCACATAAGCCAAATAGGCATCGTTACCTTTCTTTAATAATCTCTTTGCCTATAGCATGGTCAGAAATTTATGGGCCTGTCATTGACCTTTGAACACTACTTCCTTCCCATTGCACTCTTATCTTCACCCTCTTTCACTCACAATCTATTTGTGTTCCATTACTGGATAACCAATCCATCCCTAAGATTATATCAAATTCTCCTAACATAAATGGGATTAAGTCAACCTCGAAGACTTTCCCTTCTAATTTCAACTTGCATTTGGGGTGTACTTGATTTACAAGAATTATTTCTTTGTTTGTTATTTCCACTTGTAATACCTCACGTAAGGGTATGGTGTTAATTTTAACTTTGTAGCAAAATCTTGAGATATAAAAGACTTAGTCGCTCCAGAATCAAATAGGACATTTGCACGTTCGGAATTTAACAGAAGGGTACCTGCTATCACGTCAGTGTTCCGGATAGCGTCCTGTACGGTCATGTTGAAAGTCCTAGCAACTGGGGGCCGGTTGGATGCAGCTCTGCTCATCCCTGAGGCTGGGGGCCGGTTGGATGCAGCTCTGCTCATCCCTGAGGCTGGGGGCTTCAATGTCAGGAAATCCTTCCTCATGTGCCCTACCTTCCCATATTGGAAACACGTCACGTTGGGTCGGTTGCAGTTGTTGGCAAGGTGTCCGGATTGGTCACACTTATAGCATTTCAGAGGGGCTCTCGCGTGGATGCACACTCCAAGGTGTCTTCTTCTACATGTTTGACACTCCGGTATTGGGGCGCGGGGTTGGCTATGAAATGTTTCCCTAGATTGTCTGCGCCCTGGCCAACACTCTCATTTGGGGCTTTTCTAAATCCGGGGCCTCTCACAGGTTGGGACACCACTCCCCTGACAAACCTTCTTGGAAGGCTCCTGTTCCCGGTTCCTCCTCCTCCTCCTCCTTGACTCCCTATCTTCCTTTTCTTACTTTCCTTTTCCTTCAAACTTTGCTCACTACCAGCTTCAACAATCGAGGCTTTCTGCACTAAGGTGGCGTAATCAGTCAGCTCTAGTACTGCCACTTGGTTATGGATCCACTATTTCAGACCAAGCTGAAACCTTCACACTTTTTTCTCTTCGTTATTCACAAACTCAGGCATAAATTATGACAACTCAGTAAACTTGGCCTTATACTCTGCCACAGTCATCTTATCTTGTTTCAACTCTAGAAACTTAATCTCCATCTGAGTTTCCATAAACCTAGGGAAATACTTGTCTAAGAACAATCGGGTAAATCTATCTCATGGAATCACAACATCAGTCTTGAGGTTTCCTTTGGACTCCCACCAGTAGTTAGCTTTCCCTTTCAGCATGTAAGCAGCGAAAATGGTCTTGTGTCGTTCTTCCACACCTAGTATCTCAAAGGACTTTTCTATTTCCTTGAGCCAGGCCTGTGCCTCAACGGGGTCGGCAGATCCTAGAAACTGTGGGGGTTTGTGGGATTTGAATGCCCTGAAGGCAGTGACCGCAGTCTATTGGGCAATATGCGGTTGTGGTGGAATGGGCTGTTGTTTCAGATTTGCCCTTAAAAGTTCCATAAACTCATTTATGGGGTTCCCTCCCTGATGGGTATCCTCAGCCTCTTCTTTTACATACTCTTCCTCATCATACTCATAATAGTCTAGGTCTTCTTCACTTTCCTCATTCACTATGTGGTCAGGTCCATTCCGTTGTTGGTTAATAGATCCTGCGGGCTGTGCCCTGGTTCCTCTTCTACGGGGTGGCATCATTCTGATAATGAAAATTTGTCAATATAGTTGCAAAAATTTTTACAATTGGATTAATTTATTCATAGGTAAGCATGTCATTTATTATCTAGCATATTTTTATCAAGTACAATAATATGGAAATCAATTTGTTAATAACTACTAGATATATACCATAAGGTCTCCCAATTATATCTTGGGGACAAAACAACTATCTGAGTTCATACATGACCTGATTATAATACATCACCCCTTGTCCTAAATACTGAAATGCAAATACATATACCGGGTACCCTGAAGGGCTAGGAACGCTATCTACTACTAGCTATCCTAACAAAATTGGTGACAAGTCACCCAGCCCTTTACAAGGTCCATAAATAGTCACTCATCCCTCAGTCACTGTCGCTGCGCGTGAGGTCTCGCACCCTCCCCATCGCTCCTTCCAATATCAGCTCTGCATTAACTATCGGGATGTATCCCCCTATCGCCGTCATCCTCATCTGAACCCAGGTACGGAGCTCGGTCCCATCGATCTGCCTGCGGGCTATGGCTGGGAAAGCAGCTCTGAAGTCCCCTGGATATCGTAGCCTGATGGCTCTCTCAGCTATCAGCGCATGTCATAGCCCCAACATGCGGCCAGATGCCGCAGTGAGCTCAGCGTTAAGATGAGCCACTATCCAATCGTGCACAGCTACATGTATGGTCGATGAGGGTGGTAGAGGTGAGTCTGGGTTGCTAGAGGAGATGTTATGAGCCTCGTAGGTCTGTTCGTCCATCCTATCCTCCTCGTCCTCATCAGTGTAGGGCAAAGGGCTCTACATCCCTAGGTGTGGTGTAGGAGAGTGAACAGTCGGGAGAGGGTACATCTCTATATCCCTCCAGTCTATGCCATCTCCCTGGGCACCTCAACGTCATCTGCTATGGGGACAGAAAAGGTCAGTCTTGTGACGTCCTCCAAACCCGGGTCAGAAGTTTGGGGCTCACAACACACACAATATATAAACCTGTATATAAAATATTATATGCATTGGCCCTTCTTCACACAACTACGGATCGTAACAGGTTAAAGTATGAAAATAAGCCACAACCTTATCTTTTATTACATCGTACCAAATCCCAATTAGTTCAACTTACAATGGTTAGGGATATCATACTTACAATCTTACTCAACTTATCTATAATATAAAGCTCCTGCTAGCCTGATCCAATTTAAATGGAAATCCTAGCTCGCGCACTGGACAGGGAATCCTCGTTATCAACAATTTCCTTTTCAACTGTTGAAAACGTAAAATTTTTGCAAGAGTGAGCTTACTAGCTCAACAAGTAATAATAGCAGCAATTGAGGTTAAACAATCACCAATTGAAATGATTCAGAAGAATCAAGCTTCTGAATAAGCAATGATTAAAATTGGATATTCACTTTTCATTTTAAAAAACAAGGTTAGGCTGCTGATCAGTCACGCACTAACCCCGAGCAAGGCTCCCAGCTTTGCTCTATATACTGGATCCAAGGCACACATTGGCCTACTATGACCACGAATCTGGTCCACATTTATAAAACCATCCAATTCTAAAACAATTCAGAATGATAATCAATGTAAATCAATAAGCTGGATTGTAAACAACATTTATCTTGAAGCATAGGGTGATTCACAATATCATGAAGGTATAACAAGGAATTCAAAAAGTTTGGCTTTCAATCAAGGAAAGAATCAAAAATTTGGAGACCAGGGGTTCAAGGGTTTCAAGGATTGGTCTTCTATTAAACAAGGAATAAGGATTGGTATATCAAGCAATTCAATATCAGAAATCAGTATGTGGTAGGTATGTATTTGTGGAGTAGTATCGTATGGGTTTGGATAGTATCTGAGAATTCAATAATCAATGGTTTATGAAGAACAAGGCTTATGGCTCAAGATAAAGAGGGATCAAGGTTCAAGGTTAAATAGTTTAAAGCACTTGTAATATAATACAGGAGTTATTTTGAATAATAGCGACATGTTATGAAACAGTACAAAAATATTTGAAATATATAATAAAGAAAGGTTCAGAAGTACTTGCCTTATCATCGACGATTTCCACTTGTACTCATCTAACAGTCTTACTCATCAACCACTTTTCTTCTCTTTTTATGCCTTGCTTCTATTTATCAGTCATTTTCCTTCTCTTTCTACGCTTTGATTCTATTTATAGATCACTGGTTTCCTTTTCTATGCCTCGCTGACTCTGCTAGGCATCACAAGTATCTATCAATTATTCATACTCATATTATTTTAATCGTCACATAGACGTCATAAGCTTTTATCTACCCTTCATTTTACCCAAATCCGATTTACGGATTGAAAGTTATGAATAAAACAGTCAAACCATAACCACATAGGCATATAACGCATCAATCGGTGAACACGTAGCACATAACACATAAGGCATTCGATCAAAATAATTTTTCAAAGAAGATTCAGGGTCAAAATGATTTTTTAGGTATTTATTACGAATTTTTGAACATTTTTCGGAATTAAAATGGGACTCTGAATCAATTTATAATTAAATAATAGGGTTTGAACACCCGAATCTGACTTTAAAATAATTTTATAATAATTATCGAGCTTTGAAAATAATTTTAAATAATATTTTGAAGCTCGAAACTATTTTTCAGGATTTTTAAATCAATTTTTAAATAATTAAATCTAATTATTAAATCAATTAAAATCAATTAAAATCAATTAATAAATAATTAAATTAATTAATCAATTAATTATAAATTAATCGATTAATTAAAATAATTAAAAACTAAATAAATTTAATTAATAAAATAATTTCGATTTATTTTTGAATAAATAAATAATTAAAATAATTTTCTGAATTTAAAATAATTAAATAACTAATTTTCTGATTTTTAAAATAATGAAAAATATCATTTTTAAAATAAAATTGAACAAAAATCCAATTTATGTTAGTTTTTAAAATCCCAGGGAATAATTTGCAAAGTTGAACAAACCAGGGGGTCAAATGGCATATTTGCCATCTTCCCTACCCCACGCCGGCGGTCGCCATTGCCGAAACTAGCATTTCTTCGATCTTGAACCTTCATGACAAGTATCTCTCACATGATTGAGGTATACTTCATCTTTACAATGTATTAATCGATTACCTGTTATTATTAAGAATTTCTTCATTCGCTTCTTCTATCCAATCAATCATTTGTCTTATCCGATATACGCAGCTTTACTTTCTTATTCCGCTAGTTAATTTATCTCATACAGTTTGCTAATTACTCCGATTCATGCCAAAATCTGAGACTCGAAGCGTATCATGTATGCAGATTTCTGCCTTTGATTTTATGCTCTTACAACTATCCCGTTATCGGCATAATGATTCTTCTCTACACATAAATGTCCACCATCCTTCGGCTTGCAATTGCCCAATAACTCCCTCTGCTGTACAGATTCATTTTACTTTCCTTTTAAAACATTCAAAGAGTAGGCCATACACAAGAATGAGTTTGCGTATATGATTCTGATTGGAAACTTTCTGTAAGGAATAAGAGTATAAGGAAACAAATGGAGAAATTCATGAATCAACAAATCAGAATTGAAAAAGAAAGAATGAATACTGATTTGAATAGAAATGAGACAACCATAGTAGTACTTAAGATGGCCAGTCTTTCATACCATATGACACACAACATCTGATTAGGTGGCGTCCCACCAGACTCTTTGTCATTTCGACAAATCATCACACAAAAACACTGCTTGTCCCGATTAGGAAACAATGTCTTGAAGAAGGAATGATTTGAAAGGGATTCAATAATCACCTTATAAAGTTGATCATAAAAGAAGTTCATTCTTTACTCGAGATTTATAAGAATGATAAGAAAGATTGATATCATTGGTCGCCATCTGGATTTTATCTTTTTACAACTTCAACGCTTTTCTGACTAATAGTTCCCATGCCGAGTCGTATATCATCTTTAGAAAGTTCTCAAAAATGCATTCATGAATCGATTATTAAGATAATTTCCCACTTATTAAGTCTTGTATCTTTAGCATCACTTTTTCACATTCATATACGGTTTTATTTGCAATCTTACGAGATTTATGCTCATAACTTCAAATTTCGCTTATGCTGCTAATCGTTCAACTTGTCGCCTCTTTTGCTAATAACGCTCTCCTTTTAGAAGGTCTAAAGATTTCCTTAATCTTCTTTGCTCGTACTTAGCTTCCCGTGAATCGACATATTCCCCGTGCTCTAGTCGTCTTAGCAATTGGTTAAACAGTTTCTCCATAATAGCGGGTCCTACTTGTCCTTCTAAATGAACCCTACTAATTTCTAAAATAAGTATTCGTCTGGATAATCTGAATCAAACAAGAAACTCAAGTAGTATTTGGACAACCAAGTTTTTAAAACTTATTTTGTTTCAAGGAATTTTAGAAAATTTTGTGAAGAAAATCTCTTTGGAAAACTGGTTTAAAATTTTGAAAATTATACACATGGTCGTCATTACTATATGAGTTGGTTGTCGTCCTTCTCAACTATTACAAGGAATCCAATTAAGAAAATAATCAGATAAGAGCCCATTTCTTTCTATATATCTTCTACCCCTTATTGGGTCCATTTTGCCTTCATTGGTCAACAAAACCTCAGTTATCGTTGCATACTATCTTATTCGTAACTTCACTTCTAGTCTTCTATACTGGTAACATTCCCAACCTCATCTCTTACGGTTACTAAGTATAACAATCTATCCAGTAATCATCAGATTTATTTTATAACACAAGGTCGATTTGTATCACATTACTTCTATACGTATAATGTTTGATCATATCATCATCATATAATTTCAAGAAAGCTCTCGATTTCCAATCCTCTCAAATTTCTTTAAAGATCCATCTAGCTCACTTCACAAGATACTCGTGGGTAGCATACTCATTAGTAGCTCCCCATAACCTGGAAGCAGTCATTTTCCGGCACACACGAATCTTCTCTCTAGGTTTCTTCTCACTCTTCTTAATACCTCGTATACTTACCATATGTAGTAGCTTTCGAATCCATCCCCGTAGATGCTGTTACTTCTTAAGATGGGTTTTAAACGGATGTTATAGGATAGAATGCAGAGTAGATAGAAAAGATGCGCACACAACTGAATATCCGGTAGAACTAAAATCACCGTGTGGGGGATTCTCAAATAGATAGTCTCGCATCAGGAGGTGAAATAGTAACGTGAAAAGGTGCAACCGTCGCAACAGGAGGTGACATGGCGAATACCGGTGGACGAGCAAGGCGTAAATTAGATGATAGTCTTCCGAATGAAGGCCTTGAATGATCAGACGATCCAGGGATAAAAGAATCTTCTATCGCCGCCATCTGAAAATCGCGTCACTAGATAAGGATGTCGAATTTCATCACGAATCCCACTAAAACATACTATTTGATAGCACTCAACCTCTCGACGTTCTATCTTTCTATTTCTTAATCCTAATCCCAACCCTCTATCCATTCCTGACAATCTAGGCTTGTTTCAGTAACTTATAACATGTAGCTCTGATACCAACCTGTGACGCCCTCCAAACTCGGGTCAGAAGTTTGGGGCTCACAACACACACATAATATATAAACCTGTATTTAAAATATTATATGCATTGACCCTTCTTTACACAACCACGGATCGCAACAGGTTAAAGTATGAAAACAAGCCACAACCTTATCTTTTATTACATCGTACCAAATCCCAACTAGTTCAACATACAATGATTAGGGATATCGTACTTACAATCTTACTCAACTTATCTATAATATAAAGCTCCTGCTAGCCTGATCCAATTTAAATGGAAATCCTAGCTCGCGCACTGGACAGGGAATCCTCGTTATCAACAACTTCCTTTTCAACTGTTGAAAACATAAAAATTTTGCAAGAGTGAGCTTACTTGCTCAGCATATTATAATAGCAGCAATTGAGGTTAAACAATCACCAATTGAAATGATTCAGAAGAATCAAGCTTCTGAATAAGCAATGATTAAAATCGGATATTCACTTTTCATTTTAAAAAACAAGGTTAGGCTGCTAATCAGTCACACACTAACCCCGAGCAAGGCTCCCAGCTTTGCTCTATATACTGGATCCAAGGCATGCATTGGCCTACTATGACCACGAATCTGGTCCGACCACGAATCTGGTCCACATTTATAAAACCATCCAATTCTAAAACAATTCAAAATGATAATCAATGTAAATCAATAAGCTGAATTGTAAACAACACTTATCTTGAAGCATAGGGTGATTCACAATATCATGAAGGTATAACAAGGAATTCAAAAAGTTTGGCTTTCAATCAAGGAAATAATTAGAAATTTGAAGACAAGGGGTTCAAGGGTTTCAAGGATTGGTCTTCTATTAAACAAGTAATAAGGATTGGTATATCAAGCAATTCAATATCAGAAATCAGTATGTGGTAGGTATGTATTTGTGGAGTAGTATCGTATGGGTTTGGATAGTATCTGAGAATTTAACAATCAATGGTTTATGAAGAACAAGGCTTATGGCTCAAGATCAAGAGGGATCAGGGTTCAAGGTTAAATAGTTTAAAGCACTTGTAATATAAAACAAAAGTTATTTTGAATAATAGCGACATGTTATGAAACAGTTCGAAAATATTTGAAATATATAATAAAGAAAGGTTCAGAATTACTTGCCTTATCATCGACGATTTCCACTTTACTTGTACACATCTAACAGTTTTACTCATCAACCACTTTTCTTCTCTTTCTATGCCTTGCTTCTATTTATCAGTCACTTTCCTTCTCTTTCTACGCTTTGATTCTATTTATAGATCACTAGTTTCCTTTTCTATGCCTCGATGGCTCTGCTAGGCATCACAAGTATCTATCAATTATTCATACTCATATTATTCTAATCGTGACATAGACTTCATAAGCTTTTATCTACCCTTCGTTTTACCCAAATCCGATTTACGGATTGAAAGTTATGAATAAAACAGTCAAACCATAACCACATAGGCATATAACGTATCAATAAGTGAACAAGTAGCACATAACACGTAAGGCATTCGATCAAAATAATTTTTCAAAGAAGATTCGGGTTCAAAATGATTTTCCAGGTATTTATTACGAATTTTTGAACATTTTTCGGAATTAAAACGGGACTCTGAATCAATTTATAATTAAATAATAGGGTTTAAACACCCGAATCTGACTTTAAAATAATTTTATAATAATTATCGTGCTTTAAAAATAATTTTAAATAATATTTTGAAGCTCGAAACTATTTTTCAGGATTTTTAAATCAATTTTTAAATATTCAAATCTAATTATTAAATAAATTAAAATCAATTAATAATTAATTAAATTAATTAATCAATTAATTATAAATTAATTGATTAATTAAAATAATTAAAAATTATTTAAAATTAATTAATAAAATAATTTCGATTTATTTTTGAATAAATAAATAATTAAAATAATTTTCTAAATTTAAAATACTTAAATAACTAATTTTATGATTTTTAAAATAATAAAAATATTATTTTTTAAAATAAAATTAAACAGAAATCCAATTTCTGTTAGTTTTTAAAATCCCAGGGAATAATTTGCATAGTTGAACAAACTAGGGGGGTCAAATGGCATCTTTGCCATCTTCCCCACCCCACGCCGGCGGTCGCCATTGCTAGCGACCCTGAGCTTTCCGGCGAACTACAAAACAACACAGATCAATACCAAATTAACAGGAACTCAAGATTTCACTCCCAATAACTCCTCTGTAGAAACAAATCACCCAAACAATCGACGACTTAACCGGAAAATTCAATCGAAGTTCCGCCGCCGGCGAACCTCGATTTTTCGATCAAAGCCTTTCAAGAATCGTCTGTTGATTTCAAACATACCATTTGATTCGTCTTTCAACGATCTACTCAATCATACAATCAATTTCATCTAATAACCCCTAATAAAGAAACGCCTAATTTTCAATTAAGAACACTCAAACACATAAACCCTAGTTCTTCAATTCGAGAATCAAATTCAATTTTCTATATGTTATTGAACTCCAAATTAATCATATAATATACCAAAATGACCAGGAAGAAATAATCTACACGATTATGCCATCAAATCATGTCAAAAATATCAAGAACAAAAATTCATATTTTAATCCATAATTAATTCGAATTTAAATAATTAAATCAGAAAAATACCTTGATTTTTGGGCACAAACAAATGGTTGATTCAGAAAGAAGATTTTGAGAGCTTCGTTTTAATATGTTGCACGCCCAAATCGGAGTTCGATAACACCTCCGTTCATACGTTTGATTCTCAAAAACGTATCATTTTTAGGGTTTTTCTCTGTAATTAATATATTTTTACTGGTTGTAAATGAATAAACGAATAAAATAAAATGATAAAAGGGCTATATATATTTTTGGAATATTGGTTCGTTCTGGATCATTTTGGATCGTTAAATTAGTTTCTTAGCCGCTAAGTAACTGCAATAACGATCCGATTTGACATTAGTTTTGGATAATTATCCCAACCGGGCTTTTTATAAAACACTCTATACGAAAATAATGTCATAATATCTCATCTTTCGAAAATACGGGTTTTGTTGGTTCACCGGAATGATTATCGTATCGAAAATCTTGCGCCGGGCCGCGCACGGGTCAAACCGTAATCCGGATTGAAAAAGTCAAAACACGGAAAATGTCCGGAATTACCAGATTAGGTTAGGAAGGAGTTTTCGAAAGAGTTTCGGGTTGTAAAAACGTAAAAACGGTTGAAGTCGGACGATTCCTGGCTTTATAAAATAATTATGTAATTATTCATAAAATAATTAATAAATTCATAAATTAATATAAAATTATTTAACAGCCCAAAAATTACCAGAAAAATACCGTAATTATCTATATTTTATTTTGGTCCTAATAAAATTAACATACTTATACTTTATCACATATAAGCATCCACATATCCACACCGATCATCAGATAGTTCACCAAAAATCACATAATAATCATATAAAAATTATTTATTGATAAAAATAATTACACGCGATATCCCGGATATTATAAGTCTCCTCCTCCGGGGGATCCTCAATAGGGTCATCGTCTGAGTAATCAATAGGTGGGTCCTCTAGCTCGGGAGTAAGGTCACGCTCAGGGGCCATAATATCATCAACAGGGTCAACCTCCCCCATAGGCTCCACTAGTACCTGACACAATAGGCACGGTGTTACTAACTTAGAGTCGGAATTCCCTTGAGGGTAAAATTGTCAAGACTACCCATGTAGCCTGACGACGAACTCGACTTGAGCTCTAATTGATTATTTATTATTCCTATGTCTACATATTTTATATCCTATCATTTCCAAGATTTGATAACCTCTGATACCATTTCTGTGGCGCTCCAAAATCCGGGGTCAAGGATCTAGGAGGCCACGCCATCTTGAATACTGTATAAAACTTATCTCGTATCACAATAAACAAATACTCACACTTTTACAACCGCAAAATTATCACACACACACTTATAGGTTATTGTCTGGGAAATGAACCATTTATTACTAGAGTAAATCAATCCACAAAGTGATAGTTATTACAACCCAAAAGTAGTTAAGTTTTACCGGGGAAATAATCTTTAAGTAAGGTTAGTCCGTTGGCCAAATATTTGTTTTTATTCATTATCTTACATAAGTCATACTTGTAAATAAGCCGGACTAAAAACAACTAAAAACCAATCCAGCTTATTCGGTCTACCTCAGGTACAACACCAAACATCCAACGGAACAGCTGGCCATTTCCTACCCATTTCCTGGCTGTGAGTTTCATGATAGGCATCTTGATTCACTGTTGTGTTGTGTCAATTTAAGAAAACAAGTGTGAGCTATAATGCCCATCATAATAATGTACAATATGAAATGATTGTATGATAAACTCAAGTATAATGTCATATATGGTAAATATATTTTATTCAAAATAGTTTTCCTTGGTGATACACACCTTCTTTTGAAAATAATTATTTAGTGGATTTATTATCCTGCAAATACCTTAATGGTAAACCCAGCACCTAGGCTTGCGTTACGGTATTGCATCACAATTCCAATTGGAAGAATAGGACATTCACTGGAGCCACTACATATGATGATCAGTCGTACTATGGAAATAGTAACATTTTCTACTAGTAGAAGAATGAAACCTTCGTATCCCGGTTATCACCCTTGCCGCATTCGGGCTACGTGTCCTATTTTGGGTATATACATACTTCACAAGTTCCTGAGTACACATAGTACCTTCGCCTGCGGTACCATATCGAAGTTCCCCAAGCGTTTTGCTTGTTGATAGAAACAACTTATCTTATTAGTGTATATATATACATGTACTTCCGAAATTTTTGGAGGTAGTACTAAGGATGTGAGTTGACCGTTGTTAACAGATATTTAAATAAGGGGGAGTTTCTTTTGAAACTATATTCAAAATATTTAAAAGTAAGTCGAGATAATATTCTCCGATGATATGAAATTATTCGAATGATTTTCTGAAATTCAGAAAGTATATTTAAATCAGGTTTTATGATGTTTAAATCATCATAAATCGTTTAAAAAATAAATGAATAATTAAATATTAATCATTAAATTAATTATACTTTTAAAAGAATATTTAAAATAATTTTCCTCAACTAATTTATGTTTTAAATAATTAAAGTAATCTTTATTAATTAATCGAGTTTGAACTAAATAATCATTGGAGAATAATTCTCCTATTTTAAAGGAATAACTGAATTAATATCCATCATACGGGTAATTAAATATAGTTGAGGGAATACGATTTTTGGAAATCATTTTAATAAAAGTTAGAGGTGTTTAATATTTGGCAAGTGGACGTCGAGTCCCTTGGAATACAACTACTACGGACTTTAAACGTCCTAAAATATCACCAGAATGATTCCCGGATTTTTATTTTAAAATCCCGACCGACTCTCGGTCTTATAATTATACGTCACGCTCGTGGGGATGTTAAACATTTTACGACAAATACGTATCGTACAACATCGCTACATTATGCGAAAACTCAATCACTAAGTATCATGGCAAACATCGTATTTATGCAATGATAATAAAACAATCCTTTTACAACATAACAGTATATGGAGTTGGGTTCGTAAACTTTCCTGGGTATCTCGAGGTGGAGGATGCTCTAGGGTCTGCTCGAAAATCTATAACCATAAATACAAACCGTTTCGTAAGGTCCCATTCTAATTCATGACGACTCGTATGTTAGGTCACATACACACTGTAGAGGGGGTGAATACAGTGTATAGTACACTTAAATCGAACTTTAAGAACTTAAGTAACAGAAAATAAACTTTATTGAAACAATAAACTCTGTTACAGTATGGAACTGTTACCTCTCAGTGATGAACAAATATCACGAGAGCTGCTAGGGTTACAATGAATAATCTTTTCTAATAATGATAACACTTATAGTGTAAACCCTATATCTGTGTTTATATACAACACAGTTACAAGATAATCGCTAATCGATATGGAATATAATTCTGCTTCCTAAAATATATCAATTAGATATCTTTTCTTCCAAGTATTCCATTCTTCACGGAATTCCTTCTTCATGCATATCTCTTCTTATGTTTATCTCGATCTTCTTTCCTTTAATCAGCTACTGTCCTTATCTGATTGTCCTTCAGCACTTAAGTTCTGATATCTATCTTCTGATGATTATCTCTTGATAATATAAGTACTGATATCCTTAAGTCCTGACTTCCAGTATAAGTACTGATCAACAGTTAAGTACTGATTTATCCTGTTCACGTAAGATCTGAAAGCTAAACATAAAACATATTAGCCATGACATTATCAAATATATCTAACAATCTCCCCCAACTTGTAAATTAACAAAATATACAAGTTTAACAGATATTTGATGATGTCAAAAACATTAAGTACAAATGCATGAGAAATAGACTAGATAACTACAACTTACAGTCCTTAAAGTTTTTACCAATTTCAGCTTCTGATAACAACTTCAATCTGTATAAATATCAGAATTTAAGCAGTTGTAGATCTTCGACTTGGCTTCTTCATTTTCTGATCTCTCTGATGTCAGGAGTTGTTCTGAGATAGTTCTTCAACAAATATTTCTCAGCATATCTTAGTTCATCAATCATTCTCCTTTTAACACCTTTAAGCTCTGCAGTATCTTCACCAGTTTGAAAGATTACAGCTCTGAGATCATTAATCTTTGCTTTTCTCAACTCCTGATCTAGTCTTATGACATAAGCTTTGTCAGACTCAAGATTGAATTCAAGTCCCTTAATACCAAGATACGTTCTGATCTGTGCAGTATTAGGCTTCATATCAACAATATCACCATTGTGATCTCTGTACTTTGGAACATATATGCTGTCAGACTTAACAGAATAAAGCCTTTTATGTCTCTGAATCTGTTCTTTTAAGTAGTTTGTAGCAGTCTCTGTTATTCTGTCATCCACTTGAAATAAGAAAAGTACATGCTCCAATTCTTCAAAATACTTCAAAGGAATGGCATTTTGTCTTATATGATAAACCCTACCATCTGTCATGAAATACAACATGATGTATTCTTTCAAGTAGGTATGGTAAACCATCTGTACAGATTCCAGTTGATTCAATCTCTCAGGAGTTGCTCCAATACCTGGTTCACTCAAGGAAGTTGGATCATTGGTAGTGTTGTGTACTCTTCTTTCATCAGCACTTCCCAATCCAGTTTTATCTCTAGCTTCCTTTCCAGTAACTACTCTTGCTTCAAAACCACTTGCAGTAGTCTTCAAAGATTGAGTCTGTTTTGCTTTAGTGAATCCTAGTAGGAGTGTCTTTGATCTATTTTCTGATATCAAGTTAACTTGAGCTCTGTCAGAGGTTACTTGCTTCTTCTGAATATCGGAACTTACAATTTCTTGACTTTGAACAACTTGAGCCATGTCAGAGGTTGTTTTAAGAACTTTTCTTGAAGTCAGAACAAGATCATCTTTTTCATTAGTAATTTCTTCTTCCTCAGGAGGTACATAAGCCTTGATAGGTTCACCAACCTTTTCTTTACCCTTGGATCTTGGATCTATCTGTGGTTGTGATCTAGCCAATGTTGCTTCAGTATGTGTCCTTTCTTTGATCACAATGCCTTTAAGTTTTGGAAGTAACTTTTTACCAGAAGCTTCAGATTTAGATGTGACTTTCTCTGATTTAAGTCTAGCTTCTTCTTCCTTTAAATTTTCCAAGTCCATTCCTGGATTTTCTTGAAGAAATAATTGTCTTGACATTTCCTCATCAAGATCTAGAAGTTCATTAGAACTTATCCTTTTACCAGCAGCAGAACTTATTCTTTTCCCAGTATCAGAACTTGTTCTGTGACTAGCTTGTCTTGATGTAAACCTTCTACCTTGACTATGACCACTACCCATTCCAGAGTTTCCTTGGTCATCTTTTCCATCATCCTTTCCTTGCAGTGTCTTGTTTGTTTTGCAATTGGGCTTAATTACCTTCTCCCCCTTTTTGGCATCAGCACGTAGTAGAAGAGAGATAAGTAGTTCCACTGAGGTCTGGATTTCAGTAAGTTGCGATTGCTGAGAAGCTTGATTTGTCAGAATTTGATCAATTTGAGCTTGTTGTTTCTCTTGAGTTTTCTCAATATAAGCAATCCTGTCAATGGTAGGTTGAAAGAACTTTTTCTTATCAATTTTCCAAACTTGTTCCTGTTTGATAAAGTTCTCCTGAATCTTGTGTAGCTATGCATGCGTATTGGAATGAAGACCTTGTAGATGTTTAGTACTCAATGCAGTGACTCTAAGCTGGGTTTTAAAATCATCAGAATTTAACATTTCATCAGCTTTAGTCAAGTGCTCAGCAAGATGTAAAGCATTTGGAACACATGAAACTGAGTTCCATTCCTTAGTCCACTTCTGACCTGCAAGAGTTTCACTCCAAGGCACTGGTGCATCCCTGATAACAAACTCCTTTACCAGTTCAGACTTAGGAAGAGTCGGTGGAGGAGTATGTCCTGAAGGACCTGCTTCATCAGCATCTACAGTTGTAGCAGCTTCACCAGTATCTCCAACATTTGCAGCATCAGAACTTAAAGAATCGGTATCTTCTGATAAGACAACAGTGTGAGTAGCAATGGAGGCTTCAGCATCCTCTAATTGCTGATCTGATACTAAGTTCTGATCAACAGCCATATCCTGATGCTCACCTAAAATCTGATCATCAGCATCTTGATGCAGAGAAGGTGTTGTTGATAACTCTGGAGTTTGAACAGCATCAGTAACAGGTGTTGTGGAAGGATTATTTGCTGTTGGAGCTTCTAAGAAAAGTATTTCAGGCACAACCAGGTTCTGAATATCAATTTCAGCACTTGTGCCTGGATCAACAAGAGACACAGATGGTGAGTTAGCCTTGTCAGATACAGCTTCCTTAGATGGAGTTGATGGAGAAGAAGTGACTGGAGCAAATTCCCTGTCTTGTGAGATCAGAGATTCCTGATCCCCTTCCTTAGCTGCTTCCTCCTCATCATCTGAAACTGGCCTTTGTGCCCTCTGTTTCTTGTACTTCCTTGTTGATTTGGATTCCTTGGGAGTATCAGGAACTATCATACGTCTAAGCCTCTTGAGAAGCCTAGAACCCCCAATTTCAGAATCCTTCTGAGAAGTTGCTTTCTCAGCTTCATCTGAAACTGGCCTTTGTGCCCTCTGTTTCTTGTACTTCCTTGTTGATTTGGATTCCTTGGGAGTTTCATGAACTATCATACGTCTAAGCCTCTTGAGAAGCCTAGAACCCCCAATTTCAGAATCCTTCTGAGAAGTTGCTTTCTCAGCTTCATTCACCACAGGTTCTGAAGAAGGAATCTGTTCCTCAGAATCTGATTCATCTCTCAAAGTAATTCTCCTCCTCTTTTGAGGTGTTTGAGGAACAGTCTTTGTTCTCTTTGGCTTAGAGGATGTAGGCTTCACAGTAGGTGCTGAAGAAGAAGGTTGAGCAGTCTGTGAAGTGGAGAGATAGGATTTGAGATAAGTTCTGAGGGTAGGGTGAGTAGAATGAGAGGTAGGTACTGAGGTTGATGGATTTTGGGTGGTTGGAGGTGGTTGGACATCAGAGTAAACAGATCTATAAGTATCAGGATCAGCATTTACCAGGATCTGTTTTACAGACTTAGGAATCTGTAATGGTCTAACCACTTTCTTCTTAGTATCAGCATTTACCAGGTCGTTAAAGTATCATTTTGCAACCTTAAAAGGTGGGGTTTGAGTGCTAACCAAATGAGGTTCATCAGTACAGTAAGTGTAAATAAGTTGACAGAATCTAGCAAAATAAATAACATCTCGATCCTCTGTCATCCTATCCCCAATAAAACCAATTATTCCAGTTACAAAATCAAAATGAGTTTGATGGATAATAGCATACCCTATGTGCTGACTCAGAATTGGGATAGCATCAAAATTTGAACATTTGTTCCCAAAAGCTTTGGTGATGCAATCAAAGAAGAAACTCCATTCTCTTCTGATATTAGCCCGTTTCAACTGTCCAAGTTTCGTCAGACTCTTTTCATATCCCAATTCAGCCATTAACTCCCGAAGGGCTGAGTCCTCTGGAATTGAGAAAGTACAATCTTCTGGAAGATGTAAAGCCCTGCGTACTGTACCAGGAGTGACTACAAAGGATGAATCACCCACTTGGAAGATAATACTGGGAGTTCCACGGTTACCACCATCTTCAAAAACTCCAGTCCTCCAGAACCTCAGAACTTGTTGACTTGAAAATAATTTAGGTTGAGTTAAGGTGTACCCAACCTCACTATATGCAAGAAGATCTTGCACAAAGTGCAATTCAGATGGAGCTTCAGCATGATTAAGAATTGCAGCATAGTTGTTTGGAACAAACTTTACTCCATCAATGATTAAATCCTTTGGTGCCATGTGAAAAATATTGAGATTCAAGTATGCCTGTTAGGTGTTTAAGATAATGTTTGTATGATAAACCAACGTGAGAAAGAAGAGAAGGAGAGTAAAAGTAAGGAGAGAGATAAAGTATAAAGAAAATAAAAGATTAAAGAAATCTTCTCTCTGTTGTACTTATACTCTGAACAAAAATGTTACCGTTGGACACCTGTCAGACATGCAGTAATAACGGACAGTTACTGGGCTCGAGAAAACAGGAATCATTACTTACCCATTTGCCTAGTTTCAAGGAAAAACCGTTCCATTTATCAAGAGAAACAGTTTTAATTCAAAATTTAAACCGTTAGCACTGATTAAATTATTTTTCACTGCATCATTGATATTCTGAAAATACATCACATGAAAATACCAAGATAAATTAAAGGAGTAAGTGCTGAAAATGAATCAGAACTTAATAAGAATCACAATATATATGGTCATCAGAACATCAATCAGGATTTATCAACACAAGATGAAATAACTCAGAGACAAAATCTTGAAGTAAAAATAACTTTCATTAATATATCAAGACAATACATTTATGAAATGGAAATTACATCAGTACTTATACAAGATTTTCCCTAAGCTCCTAATCCTAACATCAACAGCTTTAGTCCTAGCTAAGAAGCCTGACAAAGCTGAGGATGAAGAAGAACAGGAAGAAGACAAGATTAAGTCATCTTCCTTTTCCTATCTTCGACGAACAAGATGGCGAGTCGTATGATTCGCTCTTGCTGACGGATAGCTTCCCACCTTTCCTCCTCCAATCGCTCCAGATGGCGATGGTAATCCATATAGAAGAATAGAAGGTGAGTCAGCACCTCCTGTGGGACAGAATCCCATATCTCCTCAGGAATGGCTGTTACATGCCACTCCTGCTGCCACTCGGCACAACTTAGCTCCATAGTGAAGGTTTGGTTGTTCAAAAACATGTTGTATCGAACCATTGTGTTTTTGACAGAAGAAGGAGGATAAGTGTGTGAGAAGAATGTGATGGAAAGACTGATGTGAAGTGGTTGCTTATATAGGCAAGAGAATGCCAAGAGACGCAAAGATATTTAATGCTGACAGGTAGAATTAATTCTACCTCGTCTCCCTAGACTTTGAAAAAGAATAATAGTCATTGGAAGGAGGAATCATGGTCTAGACCGCATAAGACACAAGAAACAGTGGACTGTTCAAGTACAAATACCATTAATCCTAATCATAGTGACTATTAATCTTCCACTTCAACATATTCTAGTTCGAACTGAGACTGTTACCAAATTTTATTCACAGATAAGCCAAGTAAAGGATTAGACTGAGAAATCAGAACTTAGACCTATACCAGAACTTAACAGTCATCAGAACATAATTTCTTAACTCGAAAAAGGAATGCCCATCTTAGTAAATACTCATACAAGTTCTGAGTTATGGACGTCAGAACTTAATCATCAGAACGTGTAACTTAGAACTTATCCTCAGAATTTGTGCAATAATGACACTATAACTGTTTATCTAAAATAACATAGACCACCACAGAAATTTTCATCATTCAGATGGAGTGATTAGTGTGTGCATTAAGCTAAAAACAAACAAAGAGTAAAGTCTGATTCACTTCAGTACATCTTAGAAATAAGGCATAACTAAAATTTTGCTAAAGATCTGTCATTGTCCTGAAACCTACTGATGAATGAGTTCATGCTTGAGTCCATCTCAACTATTTTGTGCTAATTTTATGCATCTTTTGTAATTCTATTTTACAGTGGCTTCTCAGTGTAAGTGAGTCACGACTGTTTATCAGAATTTATGCTATTTTCAGAGTATTTCTCCAGTAATCATAGAGTGTGAAAAGTCACCAAGAAAATATTTTGCTTTTCTAATGCATATTTACTTAATACCAGCAATGCACTTGGGTCGTCCCTTCCATATTTTTACTCTAGATCTCAAAGGAGTGCCTGATTTTATTCTTTGATCTTTTTGCTTTTTCTTTTGATAAGAGAGATTCATCAGCACTTAGTACATTCAGCAGTTTTACTAGTATCAGAACTGAACAGATGAGTAGCATTATTCTAATTTGTGACTTAGTAATAAGATATACAAAGTAAACTTAACTAAGCTCAATTATCAGAATTTGCTAGTGTCATAAGATTTCCACCGAAATAATTACTTCTTACATGGAAGCATATGTTTATTGAAGACTACTAGGTCAGTTATCTAGCACAGTTATCCTCATAGGATTGAATAGGTACTAGAGCAAACATATCACTTATCAGAGTTTAGAAACATATATCAGACAACAGTCAGTACTTAAAGACATTTATCAATTAAGCACAGAATATACAATGAGATTAATTCTGTAAATACTGAGCATAAAGTCTGATAACATAGAACAAGTCTGAGCAGATTTAGAGAAAGAACCTGAAACCATTCCAACTTCATTTACCAATCTTGTAAAAGTAGCTTCACATAATGGTTTTGTGAAGATATCTGCCAATTGTTGATCTGTGGGAACAAAATGCAATTCCACTGTACCTTCATCCACATATTCCCTGATGAAGTGGTACCTGATGCTGATGTGCTTTGTCATTGAGTGTTGAACTGGATTACCTGTTATAGCAATAGCACTTTGATTATCACAGTAAATAGGGATTTTGAAATATGTTAACCCATAATCCAGTAACTGATTCTTCATCCAAAGAATCTGTGCACAACAGCTTCCTGTAGCAATATACTCTGCTTCTGCAGTTGATGTGGAAATTGACTTTTGTTTCTTGCTGTACCAAGAAACCAATCTGCCTCCAAGAAATTGGCAGCTTCCACTTGTGCTTTTCCTGTCAATTTTGCAACCTGCAAAATCTGCATCTGAGTAACCTATTAGTTTAAAATCTGATTCTCTAGGATACCATAATCCCAGAGCAGCTGTTCCTTTAAGATACTTAAAGATTCTTTTTACAGCTGTTAAGTGAGGTTCTCTTGGATCTGCTTGAAATCTTGCACAAAGACAGGTAGCATACATGATATCAGGTCTACTAGCAGTTAGATAGAGTAGAGAGCCAATCATACCTCTGTAGTCAGTAATATCTACTGATTTACCGGTATCCTTATCCAGTTTTGTTGCAGTGGCCATTGGAGTGGATGCACTTGAACAATCTTGCATTCCAAATTTCTTTAGCAAGTTTCTGGTGTACTTGGTTTGACAAATAAAAGTGCCTTCCTCATTCTGCTTGACTTGAAGGCCCAGAAAATAGCTAAGTTCCCCCATCATACTCATCTGATATCTTGACTGTATTAGTTTGGCAAACTTCTTGCAAAGTTTGTCATTTGTAGATCCAAAAATGATATCATCAACATAAATCTGGACCAGAAGTAAGTCCTTTCCATGGTTGAGGTAGAACAGTGTTTTGTCTATTGTCCCTCTGTTGAATCCACTTTCCAGAAGAAACTGAGCTAAAGTCTCATACCATGCTCTAGGAGCTTGCTTAAGTCCATAAAGTGCTTTGTCAAGTCTGTAGACATAATTTGGATATTTGGTATCTACAAAACCTGGAGGTTGTTCAACATATACCTCTTCCTCCAATTCTCCATTGAGAAGAGCACTTTTCACATCCATTTAAAAGACAGTAAACTGTTTGTGAGCAGCATAAGCCAAAAAAAATCCTTATGGCTTCTAACCTAGCAACTGGTGCAAATGTTTCATCATAATCAATTCCCTCCTGTTGAGAATATCCTTTTGCAACCAGCCTTGCCTTATTCCTTGTAATTATGCCATCACTGTCAGTTTTGTTTCTTAATACCCACTTTGTACCAACAACAGATCTATTCTTTGGTCTTGGTACTAGGGTCCAGACTTTGTTTCTTTCAAATTCATTCAACTCTTCCTGCATTGCTTGCACCTAATCAGCATCTTGAAGAGCTTCTTCCACTTTCTTCGGCTCAGTCTGAGAGAGAAAAGAATTGTAAAGACACTCATTTGAAGTACCTGTTCTAGTTCTGACACCTGCATCAGGATTTCCAATTATCAAATCAGGTGTATGTGATTTTGTCCACTTCCTTGCAGATGGAAGGTTTTCTCTTGAACTGGATGCTCCCCCATGATCCATGCTATCTTCATTTTCATTTTCTGATGCTCCCCCTGAAACTATGCTCTCTGAGTTGGATTCTTCAGTATTTAGATTTTCAGCACTATCAGAACTTGGCTTATCAGAATTTGACGAATCAGAACTTGAAGAGCCAGATGCATGTTTGGATGTTTCTTGAGATGTGGTAGGATCTCGAGTATGCTCCCCCTGCATAGGTGCATCTTCCTTTAACGTAGTAACCACAGTTTCAATAACATCAGAGTTTAATCCATCAGAGTTTGCAGTATCAG
Source organism: Apium graveolens (assembly GCF_009905375.1). NCBI lineage: Eukaryota > Viridiplantae > Streptophyta > Magnoliopsida > Apiales > Apiaceae > Apium > Apium graveolens. The sequence goes on along the minus strand of NC_133651.1, from coordinate 142,827,201 downwards.
GACTTAGACTTTCAGGATTTTCAGTATCAGAATACGAGTCTTCATTTTCAAATCTCAGCTGATCATGGTCAATGAAATCTTTAAGACCAGTGATCTTCTTGTCATCAAAAGAGACATTGATAGATTCCATGACCACTTTTGTTCTCAAATTATAGACTCTGAAGGCTTTTGTGGAAAGTGGATATCCAACAAAGATTCCTTCATCAGCTTTTAGATCAAACTTTGATAGTTGTTCAGAATGAGTCTTGAGAACAAAACACTTGCATCCAAATACATGAAAATATTTCAGATTTGGCTTCTTTTTCTTCACCATCTCATATGGTGTTTTTCCATGCTTGTTAATGAGTGTTGCATTTTGAGTAAAATAAGCAGTCTGCACAGCTTCAGCCCAGAAATAGGTTGGAAGCTTTGCTTCTTCAAGCATTGTACGTGCAGCTTCAATGAGAGTTCTATTCTTCCTTTCAACAACTCCATTTTGCTGTGGAGTTCCAGGAGCAGAAAATTCCTGCTTTATTCCATGGCTTTTGCAGAACTCTTCCATTATCAAATTCTTGAACTCAGTGCCATTATCACTCCTTAAAATTTTCACAGAATCTTTGACCATTTTATCCAGCTGTTTGACATGATCAATCAAGATAGATGCAGTTTCACTTTTTGTGTGCAAGAAATACACCCATGTGTATCTGGTGAACTCATACACTATGACCAACGCATACTTCTTCTTTGCAATAGACATGACATTTACTGGACCAAATAGATCAACATGTATAAGATGATAAGGCTCAAGAATTGATGATTCAGTCTTGCTCTTGAATGAAGATTTTCTTTGTTTGGCTTTCTGACATGAATCACAAAGACCATCAGGAGCAAATACTGTGTTTGGAAATCCTCTCACAAGATCTTTCTTGACCAGTTCATTTATATTGTTGAAATTTAAATGAGAGAGTTTCTTATGCCAATTCCAGCTTTCTTCAATTGATACTTTACTTAACAAACAGATTACAGAACCATCAGTACTTGTTGAAAGCTTAGCTTCATAAATGTTACCACGTCTGTATCCTTTTAGAACAACTTTGCCTTTAGATTTACTCACAATTTCACAGTGTTCTTCAAAGAAATCAACATGATAACCTCTGTCACAGATTTGACTTATACTCAGTAGGTTGTGTTTAAGTCCTGAGACCAGAGCTACTTGTTTAATTATGACATTTCCAAGATTGATATTGCCATATCCCAATGTTTTTCCAATATTGCCATCTCCATAAGAAACACTTGGGCCAGCTTTCTCCGCAAAGTCTGATAGCAGGGCCTTATTTCCAGTCATATGTCCTGAACATCTACTGTCCAGAACTAGAATATTTTTCCTGTTGCCCTGCAATCACAAAGACCACTAATTAGTAGTTTTAAGGACCCAGACTTGCTTGGATCCTTTGGCCTTATTAAGTTTGTTAACATTTGCAGCGGATTTAGTATCAGAGTTTATGTTAACATTTTTCTTATCAGAACTTACACTATCAGACTTTGAATCAGAATTTACACTAGAAGGAACAATGGAAACTTTCTTCAAAGAAGGTTTTATTTGATAATAATCATAGTACAAACTATGCTATTCCTTACAAGTATAAATGGAATGCCATAAACTACCACAATGAAAACAAGGATTTTGTGGTTTGTATCTAACAGAATGACTCTTAACTCCTGATTTTGAAGGTAAGGAGTTAATATTCTTATTCTTCCTGCAAAAAGAAGCCAGATGGTTAGAACTTCCACAGTTATGACATGTTTTCCTAGGAGCATCAGGAACAGGTTTATAATCATTGCTTTTATTCACACCTTCCTTTCCATTCCTATTTTTCCTAGGTGATTTTACCTTGTTTGCATTCTTGACATCTTTCAGCTTATGCTTAAGCTGCTTCTTTGTCATTAAGCCTATGTTCACTTCAGCTGTCTTTTCCTGTTTTAGTTTGTCAGAAGTTAATTCCTCTTTAACTTCTGATTTCTCATTTTCAGACTTTACAGTTACAAACTTAACAGGTTTAAACTTTGGCTTTTGCTTAACAACAGGCTTAATTTCTTCAGTTCCTTTATCATTCTTATCTTCTCCATAACCTAAGCCCTCTTTCCAGTTTCTACTACTTAGCAAATTTTGAGTTGTTTTGCCAGAGTTAGTCCAAGTCCTGATAATCTCTCTTTCCTTTTCTAACTCAGTTTTTAGAGATTCATTTAATTTTAGCACTTCATTCCTAACATAAAAAGCATCATCTCTATCCTTCTGAGTTTGATGGAACATGACTAACTCTTTTTCTAAGAAATCATTCCTTTTCTTAAATGCACGATTTTCAGATGTTAATCTTTCACATGTTAAAGTTTGATCTCTATAGCTAACAAACATGGTTTTAAGATATCTTCTCAACTCATTAATATCATCAGTATGAAAAGCATAAGTAGTCTGAGGTACCTTTGTTTCAGCAGCTTCAGAACTACTCTCAGCACTTTCTTTATCAGCATTTGCCATCAATGTATAGTTCTCCTCACTTTCAGAGTCTGAGGTGTCTGTCCAGCTTTTCTGCTTTGTGACAAGAGCCTTGCCTCTGTCACCCTTTACCTTCTTGCAGTCAGGAGATATGTGGCCTTTCTCACCACAGTTATAGCATTTAACATTGGTGTAATCTCCTCTGTCAGACTTTCCTCCTCTGCCTTCAGATCTTCTGAAATTCTTCTTATCAGAACTTATGCTTTTCCTGGAAAACTTCTTTCCCTTCCTGAACTTCCTGTATGCAATCTTTGTGATTCCTTTCACCATAAGAGCACACAGCTTCATCATCTCCTCATCAGCATCAGTCTCAGGCAAGCTTTCAGAATCTGAGTCATCATCACTCTCAGAACTTGATGACTCAGTATCAGACTTTATGAAAAGAGCTTTACCCTTGTCTTTTTTTGAGGAAGCTGCTTTGGGGAATTCTTCTTCAGCCTTAAGAGCAACTGTCCTTGACTTTCCTCCTTTCCTCTTGCTTCTTTGTTCCATCTCCAGCTCATGAGTCTTGAGCATTCCATAGATTTCGTCAAGAGTTGTTTCATCAAGATTGTAGTTGTCTCTTATTATCGTTGCCTTCAAATCCCAGCATTCAGGAAGAGCTAACAGGAACTTAAGGTTTGAATCTTCAAGATCATACTCTTTATCAACCAATGACAAATCATTCAAAAGTTTGACAAATCTATCATATAAATCATTCAATGACTCATTAGTCTTTGAGTCAAAGTGTTCATACTCTTGAGTGACTATTGTCTTCCTGTTCTTCTTAATTGTGTCAGTTCCCTGACACCTTTTTCCAGAGCATCCCATATCTCCTTAGCAGTCTTGCAGTTGATTACCCTGTTTGACATTACATTATCAATGGCACTATGCAGTAAGTGTCGTACCTTAGCATCCTTAGCAATTGATGCTATGTCCTCAGCAGTATAATCACTCTTCTCCTTTGGTACGGTCTTTGCTGCTTCACCTGCAACTGCAACAGCGAGTTTGGTTGGTTTGTGAGGACCTTCCTTGATTCTATCCAGGTATTCTGGATCTGTTGCTTCCAGGAACATGGTCATCCTTACCTTCCATATGGGATATTCAGATGGTCTCAGTATGGGGACTCTGATGGTCTCATACCGACTCTGAATTTGTGTCTTTGGTGGTTCCTCAGTTGTGGTAGGCTTAGTTGGAGTTTCTGTGTCCGACATGATTGTGTTTGGATCTTTAACTGTATGTAAGTTGACATATAGGCTCTGATACCAATTGTTAGGTCACACACACACTGTAGAGGGGGTGAATACAGTGTATAGTACACTTAAATCGAACTTTAAGAACTTAAGTAACAGAAAACAAACTTTATTGAAACAATAAACTCTATTACAGTATGGAACTGCTACCTCTCAGTGATGAACAAATATCACGAGAGCTGCTAGGGTTACAATGAATAATCTTTTCTAATAATGATAACACTTATAGTGTAAACCCTATGTATGTGTTTATATACTACACAGTTACAAGATAATCGCTAATTGATATGGAATATAATTCTGCTTCCTAAAATATATCAGTTAGATATCTTTTCTTCCAAGTATTCCATTCTTCACGGAATTCCTTCTTCATGTATATCTCTTCTTATGTTTATCTCGATCTTCTTTCCTTTAATCAGCTACTGTCCTTATCTGATTGTCCTTCAGCACTTAAGTTCTGATATCTATCTTCTGATGATTATCTCCTGATAATATAAGTACTAATATCCTTAAGTCCTGACTTCCAGTATAAGTACTGATCAACAGTTAAGTACCGATTTATCCTGTTCATGTAAGATCTGAAAGCTAAACATAAAACATATTAGCCATGACATTATCAAATATATCTAACATCGTACTCATACGCTACTTATTATTCATTTTCTCACTTAATTTACCCTTATTATTTCTTTAAGTACTTACTTATGTCACTGTCGCTTCCTTTTTCGAAGTACCTTATGTCCGTTTACATATTCATCGTCGGCTCCGCTTATGAGCTCTAACGGCTTTCTAATCGCGCGATCTTGGCTCCGATATTTTTATAAAATTAAAAATCATTATTTACACTAAAATTTTTTATAGAAGTTAAGGAACTTTATTTACTACTCTCTATAAAAATTTCTTGATTTATGAACATTTTTTAAGTCAATCATTTCTATTTCCAAAGTTCGTAATTCGTAGCTATTTTTGTCGCTTAAATAACTTTTAGTAAAACGGTCATAACTTTCGATCCGTAAATCGGAATCAAGAGATTCAAGCGCCTAAACGATCCTTATACCATTTTATTTTCCAAGAAACTATAGTTTATATCTTAGGGACTTTATGCAGAAATTTAATGTTATGTTTTATTTGTTTTAGCGAGATTACGATTACGATCCGAGTTTCGTTTACGCCTTAAATCTTTATACTACCACCAACAATCATCAAATCATCATCACCACACTAACTCCTCTCAAGAACATCATGTTCTTGAGGCAACAATCATCAACCTTAAATCTACTTAACTAAACACCAAGATTACAATAAATCATTCACCAAAATTAGGTTTACAACTATGTTCCAAAAGATTCTTGAACTTAAACCTTAAATAAAGATGGGTCAAATATTTATACCATTATTTAAAGATTTAGATGTGTTCTTGGTGATGGTGAAGTCTTGGGAGCGCTTGGTAGGGTTTTTGGAACCTAAATCAACCATTAAAATCAAGAAACCAAAGAAAAGTTACTACTCATACTATTCACTATCATCTTTCTTGAATTTATTTCACCTATCAAATATTGATACTATGAGATTAAAAATTTATCTTACCTTATTTTAGGATGTATGAAGCTTGAGAATTAATGAGGGATTTTTTCTATGACTAGAGCTTGGAGTTTTGAAAATGATTTCTTGTTCTTTTTGCTTGGGGTCGAATGGAAGGCTTTTGGCAGAGAGAGAGATTTTGTGAGCTTATTGCTTGCTTCTTGAATAATACTTGTGTTATATGTTTGTATATCTTTTATTATATAACCTAAACTAGAGTTATGTTGGCATATCTTGGACAAATCTTACTAGCTTTCCTAGTTTACAAGCCAAGTTAGTTGGTTTTAGACTTTAGCTTACTATTCTTTAGCCTTAGGTGATCATTCCTATATAGCTTAGCTTACTATTTGATAAAGTAACCATGATTAATTTTTTACCATGGTTGGTTAGCGTGATACGTTTATTTATTCGTTTACGCGTTCGTTCGGTCGCTTAATCGTTTTCGTAATAATTTCTCGTAAACGGTTCGTGGCGTAAATCCTTTCGTATTTATTCTTTATATTTTGAAGTATCGTCCTTGGATATAAATCTGTAGGGTTTTAATTCGTAATTATATTGTAATTTTCGTAATCCTCGATGGTTCGTAAATACGGTAATTTTTCAAAATTCATTTTTTCGAAAACTAATAGCGTTTACATACACTCATTTGGTACGTATAATCATGTTATCAACTCCGAAACTCATTTTCTCATGCACAACATAGTGTGGGCTAAAAAGTTTTTCCCGCCTGTCAAGGTTACTATTCATTAAACATTTTTACAAAGTCTCAAAAATTCGAGTTATTACATTTGTCTTCCACACCAGCTATTCCACTGAGTTATGCCAGGTACAAATTGATTGAAAATATGTATATAAATTGTATAGTTCAAAACTTTTAAATTTTATCAATAAAATTTTAAATATATATATTTTTCTAACAATTAAAAAACCAAAATTTGGTGAAAAAGTAAATATATGTTATATGATCGTCTGTATACAATTTTATGCACAAATTAGGTATACATGATTTTTATTCACATAATATGATAAAATTCTATTGATCTCTACCATGATGATTTTACTGATTAATCATTATAAGCTACTTTGGAGATTTCAGTTTTAAACTCGATTAATTTCTACATATTTTTCTTAAACTAATATATCACGTTTGATAAATTAAAATATTATTTTATTTAATTAAGTAAACTAATCACTGATTAATTGATTTATCACTACAACAACATGTCTCCACTGACTAATACTAACTCCAAACTTTACTTTATAAATTTATTTGTGCCTAATGTTGTATATTTTATTAAATGTAAGTAACTAGACGCTCATTATCACAAGTACATTATGACATTTTAGTTGTTAATATGCGAATATCCGTTGGAACAAATCTTGAGCATCATAAAAAAAATTACAAGTCAGTCATTACTTAGTTTATATTGTTGGGAAGCCACCACATCACTATAGCAAGCTTCGAACTTGATGTTGGGTAATAAACTAATACTACGCGCAACAATATTATAGTTATATAATTACAAATTAACAAGAACAAACAAGCAACCAATTAACGAAATAAATCACGAAGACAGAAATAACAAGATACAATCAGTAACTGACTGATTGACAAAGAGAGGATAAAATCACTTAGATCTAACAAAAATTTTAACATAATCTGAAAGAACCAATAACAGCCGAGTTGCCTAAATTTTGAGAAGCCTAAACTATTATTGAATAGATTATTACCCCACTTACGTTGTGTTGGGTTGCATCAATATCGTTTACAGGATAAAACAGTATAGAATACTTCGTACACAGATATGTAGCACTCAACAACAACCTGTATCTCAGTTCACCCAAAAAACCTATGCAAATAATCTGGATGTATGTGGAGAGAAAAGAGAGAGCGATTGAAGTTGGGGTTTCACAAGTTTTTATGTTTAGTGTGTATTTTTTCAAACGTTAAGTTCTGTATATAAACAAAACTAAAACGTACCTGAAAATAATTCATTATTTAAATTAAATATTCTGACTTAAATTACATGTTATAGAATATTTCCAAAATTAGAATTATAACAGTCAGTATTTATTCAGCCTTATCGTCAGACTCATATCAATATTTATTCAGCCATGTCAGAGTTTATAAACTCTAATCAGCAAATTCTGATATTATCAGGCATATCAGTATTTATTCAGCCATATCAGAGTTTGTCAAACTCTGATCAGCAAATACTGATAGCCCCTTATTGTAGTAAACACTGACTCAATATTCAAATAAAATAACAGAACAAGACAGAAAATATGTTAATTAAACCAATAGTAAAATTCCTCGCCCAGGTCGCCTCGCGTACGCGAGACGCCGAGACATTTGCCCAAAACGCCCTTCGACCCGTGTCATGATGAGGCGAGGCACGTGTGTGTGTGCGCGGGATACACAATAATACCATGCACTCCCCCATGCCTTATTAGTTGTACACTACACTAGCACATGGTACTATACAAAGTACTCAACCTCTCTTTACCTTATCTTATCACCGTGGGATTAATCCACACAATCCTTTTCAAATTACTAACTTCACCTCAATCTTTATATAAATTATATTAAGAAAATGACTTAGATTCAAATATGAAAGTTTAAGTTCTCATTATAAGGAACAACCTCTAACAATTAATTTTATAAAATTATATCAAGAGCATGTTTTAAACATCTCTCAAACTTTTCATTTTCTAACTCTTGAAACATTTCATACTAGTACCTCGTACCTTGTATCCCCCTTGTAATTCGTATGAACGGACCCTTCCATCCACCCCTGCTTGCCTTCCATATATACACCACTCACTATTTTTCACCTAGGTTTCTAGTTATATTTTTGCGATTCTATGAGATGCTATTAGTTTCCTGGAATTATTATGACATATAATGGAATCATTGTGATTTTATCATGCCAAAATTGAATTTTAAGAAAATTTTAATGTCATGCAATAGTTGACATAATAAATTAAATTGCTTTAATCCAATTGAAACATTTGACCATACTTGATATGCATTATGGAGTGTATTGTGTTTATTTGGTGGATGCGGGTTGGATATTTAATTTATTTTGTTAAGTTACTAAAAAGTGTACAAAAAATTTTGTGACGAAAGTGTTAGTCTCTAAAAATGCAACAAGAATTACAGAAGGGGGGTTGAATGGAATTCTTGAACCTTTTTCAAAAATATAAAATGTTCTATCTTGATAATATATAAGTGTTTAATTTGCAAAGTGCGGAATAAGAAGTTAGTAAAATCAAAACACAAGTAATTAAAAAAACACAAGTCTTTAAAAACTTTCTGGTGGATTTGAATGTATCCACCAGAGATATATATTATATCAAGAGAACTCTGTGTAGCAAGATTAGCTCACAGCTGCTTACAAATATGAACAACTAAGTTTACAGAGAAATGCTAAGGATGCAGCTTACAATTGTTTCTCTGATATATTGTTCTTAGTCTTGTTCTTGTTGTTCTTTTGCTACTTCTTGGTTTATATATCACCAAGATTACAAAGTAATAAGACAAGATAATAAAACAAAACCTATCAAGTCTAATACTATGCTGCTTCATTACTCTATTCCAGCATCTTTGAATATCTTCATAATAGCATGGAAATGGCAATGCTTCTTTGTTCTCTAAAACCTAGTTGAATAGGATTCCACATTCTTTTTGCATACACTCGACGCATGTGACTGTGTTGTCACTGTCAACAGATGTTTGAATTGATTATCCGTCGGGTACATGATCATCCATCGGGTTGCCTTGTTGATCATCCGTCGAGTGGCATTGTTGTTTATCCGTCGGGTAGCTATCTGGCACTTGACTTTATTTCATTTATGCAGAATTACAAGACATCATCTATGTACAATTAATCAACCTATTCTGCATATCTAATTAAAGTCAACATGAGTTGAGTGCTACAACAGAATCTAAACAAGGTGTATGCAGAAATGTGCTACGGACTCATTATTACACAAGCTACTCACTTGATGGATAATAAATCATCATCCGTGGGGACTATATTGAGTCATCCGTCGGGACTATATTCCTTATCTATCGAGTGCTACTTTTTTCACTAAGTAAAATCTACTAAGACATTTTGTTAATGAAATTATCAAGTTCACAATATATCCACAACAATCTCCCCCAATTTATGTCTACTGGAATTGTAGCCATAAAATAAGAGAAACTTGATAATAACAAAACACCCTAAAAATATAACTTTAAAAGTAAGTAGATAAAACTGTAAAGTGCTTCAAATAACAAAATGCACAAAGATTGGCTCGCAGTCATTTTCAAGGTGCTCCTCTAGCCTGAGCAGATTAATCTAATTCCTTGAAGATCTGGATCTCTTTCCAAGCTTTCTGTTATTTTCTTCTATCTGAATTTCGAGCTGTCTGTGGAATTCCAGCTCATCAGATTCTGAGAGATTTAGCTTTTCTTTCATTTCCAAAAGAGTCTCATTGCTAGAGATGCTCAATTGGTCTTCTAATCTGAAAAATCTTTTAACTCCTTTGTCATCCATGAACTCCATCAGCCAGTAGGACCTTAGATGCACTCTACTCCCTGTGTAAGGAATAGTTAGAGTCTTTGGGAGTGCATCTTTAGCTTTAATACTCCTCAGTTCTTCAATCTTCTTTAGAACAAGTCTTTTTGCAGTTATATTGAATCTAAAGTTCTTCTTGAATGATGAATAAACTTTTATCAGCACAGATTGGCTTTCTTAAAGGATCTTGTGAAGTGGCCATTGAATCTCCTTTCCTCCCTTGTACTTGAAAACTAACCTTTCAGGTAGATTCCTGTAGGCATCAATACCTCTAAATTCTTCCAGTTCATCTAGATAGAGGTTTAGATAAGAGAATTTCTTGATGTCACATAAGTACATGTAATCTCCCTTGTTGACTTTGGATTGAGATTTGGTTAGAGATTTGGATTTGAGAGGTGACAACTTCACTTTTTTGACTGCTCTTGACTTTGTTCTCTTTGGCTTGTTAAGGATTGGCAAGTTGAAGTCAGGAATTGGTAGACTTTCCCAGTCTATTGGTTCATCCTTAGGCACATTAGGTTCACCATGAATGTTCCTGTAAGGATCCACCACCTTAATGTCTTCAAATACCACTGAGGGTTTTGATGCTTGAGTTGTAGTTGGAATGGATTCCTTGGGAAACTGATCCTCCAATTCCTTACCAACAAAGTTTAATTTCCTTTTGGTTCTTTTGGCCAATTCCTTGTATATGTGAGATTTCTTCTATTGTGGTTCAACTTGCTTCTTTGGATCTTGAGATTCAGTGATTTCAGATGGCTGAGCAGGAATTTGTTGTGTTGGTTTCACATCTTGTAGCTTGGCCAAGATAGCAGCTTGCTCTTTCTTTTGTTTAACCTTTTTAGCATCTAGAGCAGCTTGCTTGTTTTCTTGCTTCAATCTTGCCTTTTCTTCTCTCTTTGCTTCAGCAAATTGAGGATGTCCAGCCACCACAGAAATTTCTTTACCATTCCTAAAAACTTTAACAATTCTCCTTTTCAAAGCTGAATCAGCTGGATCCTTGTAGAAGGCAATGGATCTTGACAACAGTTTCTTCTCATTAGGCTTTGGTGTCTCATACACTATATCCAAAGGGTTCTTTAGTGATGATTTTGGATAGTTCACCCTTGGCTTCAAAAGTACTTCAGCCTTTGGAGATTTGATGCAGGATGGTTGTCCTCTTTCCAGATAGTTCATGCTCATTTCATTCACAGAGATTTGCCTAACTTGAGAGTGATGAATGGCTGACTTTTCTGGCTTCTTTTCTAGCCCAAACTTCTTTTGAATATCCTCATCAATTTTCTCCCAGTTGATAGGATTCAACTACTCTTTTTTAGCTGCTTTCAAAGTTGATGTTGCTTCCTTCATCAGATCAATACTGTCCTTAGTTGGTGGCTTTGAGATAGTAATTGTAGACACAATTACTTTGCTAACTTGAATGTTGAGCACTTTTTGCCCCCTCACTCCTAGAACTCTCTTTCTCCCCCTTTTTGTTATCATCAAGCTGAGTAGAGGAGGAGGTTTGTGCAGCCACCAGTTTCTGAAGTAAGTCTGTTTATTGAGCTTGGTGTAGATGAATTTCTGTAAGAGATGCTTCCATTGCTGTGATTCTTGTATCCAAGGCATCTATCTTTGTGGCAAGATCAGAATTTTTCCTGAGTTGTCTCTTAATGTCAAGCATTGTAGCTTCTGGAAGTTTAGAGTGCATCTTGTCAGAAATGGCCTTTTTCATCTCATCAGTATCACCTTTGATAGTGTTGACATCTTGAGCATGTTGAAAACCTTGAATTTGTTGTAGTTGCAGAGAAGCAAGATGTGCTTGAAGGAGCTTTATTGGTGCTATTTTGTGGTAGTTTGAAGAGCAGAATTTGTCTGATTTATGAGTTGAATCAGGGTTGTCTTGAAGTAATGTTCATCATATTGCTTTGAAAATGCCCAAGATGGCATGCCTGATCTTGAACTAGAGCCTACTTCTCCCCCTATGTTCAATGGCTCTTATTCACTATCTCCACCTTCACCTCCAAAGAATTCTTCTGAACCACCAGTCTCATAGTCAACATCACCAGTTGTAGAAGGCAAAGCTGTGATGGCATCCTTAGCTCTTTGCATGGCTGTGTGGTGTGCACCAAGTTTAGCATCCTTTCTGCATTGTCATTGCCCTGTCCAGCTAGAAGTTGGTAGGCTGGAACAGGTTGAGTAAATGTCTCAGCATCTAAGGAGGTGGAATCTATAACAACTTGAGTTTGCTGAGATAGTCCCTCCCTGTCTGCATCCTGGACATTCTTTAACTCACTTACGATAACATCCACCCTTATATCTTCAGTACCTGTTTTTCTCTTATTTTCTCTCTTTTCTTGCATCAAGGTCTCACCTTGGCTCACCACCCTCACACCCTCACCTTCACCATCTAAGGTGGGACTCCTCACACTCTCTTTTGCCAATCCTGAAGAACTGGATTGCATATTTTCACTCTTTTCCTCTCCTTTTTCCTGGGAGCAACCCAGACTCTCACTCAGTTCACTCCCTTCCCTCAATCCTAGGGGTGATTGTACTACCACTAAGTCTTCTGCACTTGAGATAATTGATGAAATTTGAAGCTGTGCAGAGATACTCGACAGATAAGGGATATCCATCGGGTTAGCAGTTTGACTATCCGACGGATAACTGCTGTTAAGCTTATCCGTCGGGATACAATCACTACTCGCCGGATGAGCAGTATCCATCAAGTGAGTAGAAATGAATGTGTTTGGAGTGGAAACTATTGTGGACTCTGTGCAGATTGATGAGAATTTTGGGACAGATGTCTCAACAGTTCCTGAAAGAATTGGCAAGTGAGCCAAGAAATCATCCAAAAGATGATGCTCACTTGCACTAGATTTTGGCTTCCCCAACAAAGTTAGAAGAGGAATCAGGAATTGATGTGTTGATCATATCCACATCCAGAGAGTTTGTGGGAGAATTTGGTGTTTGAGGTGCTTCTATAACTAAAGATTTTGGCTGTGACTCCACATTTATTGGAGCCACATCAAAATGACTTTGAGAAGGTGCAGTGATTGTGTCTTTAGCACCAGTTTGCACAATGTGTGAACCCTGTGCATCCCCAAGGATTTTTGGTTTCTTCTTTCTAGTATAGGTTTAGGGTGAGCTTATGTCCCATACCCTTTTGGCTTGTGCTCTTGGCCGAGAGCTTTGTTCAATAGTCACATCCTTTTGGGAGGATGCAACTATCAATGAGCTTATGTCTTTATTAAGCACTGCAGTTTGTTGGGAAACTGCAGTGTGGCTAGGCTGGGAAACACTCACCTCTCCAACCTTATCCTTAGGGTTTCTTTGATGTTCACCCTGTCCCTCACCTTTCTTACCCACCTTCACACTCCCCTCTTTTGCTTTGGTGGATTTTGCAACTGACATCTTTTAAGAGATACCAGAGGGGGCTTTCTTTGACTTGGATTTAGAAATTTTTGATGGTTTGGTGGCTTGGGTAGGCAACTATTGGGTCATTGACACAGTTGCCAGAGCTACACTAGAAGGCAAAGAAATTTGTGAGGTTGGAAGAGTAGGGACAACTGAACTTACCTCACTTACATGAGGTGCCTCCATAACAGGAAAATAGAAGAGTGGCACCTCTTTGTGATGGTTTGCCATGTTCAAATCTGCAATAATCCTTCTCTCTTGAACCCAACAATCTAATTTGTTGGTTGGGTTCTCAAGCACAATATCCTCAGAGAGGTGGTTAGCAATCATCATTAAAAACCTAGCATAATAAATATTTTTACCCCTCTTATTTAACTCCCCTAACTTAAACCCCAACTTAATTATGATAAGATCACTAAAGTTGAAAAATTTATCAATAACAAGCATGTAAAGTATGTAAAGCATAGAGATGTTGACAGAATCAAAATTACCGATTTTACCAGAATAGACCTTGGTAACTACATCACACAGATAACTACATTCCTTTCTAAGACCCAACCTCCTAATTTCACTTAATTTAGAAGTAGAGAGTGCATAGTTCATGGAGTTAAGCATGTTAATAATGTCAGTGTCTGTGTGTGGTGAAGTTACAGTATTATCAGGAATCTTGAAACATGCTTTAACAATGTCACTATTAACATAGAATTCCTTACCTTTAATAGTAAAAGTGATAGTCTTATCAGCTGAGTTGTATGTAGCAGTTTTCCACATCTCTTCAACAACCTCACAGTAGATAGTGGGTGATTCCAGCATGGCATAGTTAAGTTTACAGTTCTTCACAAAATCCATCATCTTGTGGTAGTAACCAGACTGTTGAATCCCATTGTTCACAAGAGCAGTGAAGTTGTTCTTCTCATAAATAAATCCAGTTTGAGACATTATCTTGATGACATGTGCCATTGTTAGAGAGTAAAAACTTGTAGAGAGAGAGTAAGTGCTTTTGAGGAAAGAAATTAGAGCAGATGATTTGAGAATGATAAAAGAAAAGTAATGAAAATGAATTAAGCTTTTATACTATCTCAAAAATAAGTGTCAAAAATAATAAAGTAAAATAAAGTAACCAATAAGAATTGCCCAAAGTAGCCGTTTAAAAAAAATAAACTGTAAAAATTCCATCAATTATCCGTCGTGTTATGCTTATAAACTGTAAGTATAATTGATGGATAATGTTCAGAGAATCAACGGCTAAAAATAAGACAATTCGACGGATGAGGATAAATCAGTTATCCGTCGAGTCATAAAATATTCCAGAAAAGTAATTGATTTTATTAACAAATAGTATACCGACGGATGATCAAACTTGATGGATAGTGATCATCCGTCGAGATGTAAATTTTGACTTAGCCAAAATTTCATCCATGACTGAAAAATAAATTAAATTTGTGGTTGCATTACAACTTACAAACAATCTATAAAGATTCAAGAGTAATTTAGCATACCTAACTCTCTTACCAACCTTGAAAAGGTGGATTCATCCAGTGGCTTGGTAAATATATCTGCAAGCTGCTTTTCACTTGGAACAAAATATAGTTCCACAGTACCATTCATTACACGTTCCCATATGAAGTGGCACTTAATGTCTATGTGCTTTATCCTTGAATGCTGTACTGGATTTTCAGTGATGGCAATTGCACTTGTGTTATTACAGAAAATGGGAATCCTTTCAACTTGCAAACCATAGTCTAGCAAATGGTTTTTCATCCACAAAATATGTGCACAGCAACTGCCAGCAGCAATATATTCAGCTTCAGCTGTAGAAGTAGAAACTGAATTTTGCTTTTTACTGAACCAGGACACAAGCTTGTTTCCTAGAAATTGACAGGTTTCTGTTGTACTTTTTCTATCAATTCTACAACTTGCATAATCTGCATCTGAATAACCAGTTAGATCAAAACTAGAATATCTAGGGTACCAAATGTCAAGTTTTGGTGTTCCCTTGAGATATCTGAAAATTCTCTTAATAGCTACTAAGTGAGATTCTCTAGGATCAGCCTGAAATCTAGCACACAAACATGTAGCAAACATTATATCTGGCCTACTAGCTATTAAGTACAGAAGTGAGCCAACCATGCCCCTATAACTTGAAATATCCACAGACTTTTCAGTAGTGTTTAATTCAAGCTTAGTTGCAGTGGCCATGGGAGTATTTACAGATGTGCAATCCATTAGATCAAACTTCTTTAAAAGATCATAAATGTATTTAGTTTGACTAATGAATATTCCATCACTAACTTGCTTAACTTGCAAACCAAGAAAGTAAGTTAGTTCTCCCATCATACTCATTTCATACTTACTTTGCATCAATTTGGCAAACTTTTTGCAAACTTTTTCATCTATAGAGCCAAAAATAATGTCATCTACATAAATTTGAACAAGTATACTAGAGCCATTGACATTTCTAAAGAAAAGAGTTTTGTCTACAGTACCTCTAGTGAAGTGATTATCTAAAAGAAACTTTGACAAAGTGTCATACCAGGCTCTAGGTGCTTGCTTCAGTCCATAAAGTGCTTTCAAAAGATAGTAAACATATTCTGGAAAATTTGGATCTTCAAAACCAGGAAGCTGACTGACATAGACTTCCTCCTCCAAATCTCCATTCAGAGAGGCACTTTTGACATCCATTTGATAGACTTTGAAATTGGCATGGGCTACATAGGCTAAGAAGATTGTGATGGCTTCAAATCTTGCAACAGGAGCAAATGTTTCATCAAAATCTATTCCTTCTTGTTGACAATAGCCCTTAGCAACCAATCTAGCTTTGTTCCTGACTACGATGCCATTTTCATCCATCTTGTTTCTGAATACCCATTTGACGTCTATTGGATTCTTTCCTTTAGGCTTGGGCACCAGCTTCCATACCTTATTCCTCTCAAATTGGTTTAGCTCCTCCTGTATAGCTAAAATCCAATCAGGATCCAACAAAGCTTCTTCTATCTTCTTTGGTTCTTCCTTAGAAAGAAAGCTGATGTATAGACATTCTTCTTGAGTTGCTCTCCTTGTTTGAACTCTAGAAGATACATCACAAGAATGATGAGCTCAAAGGGATGATCCTTTGTCCATTTCCTTTGTTGAGGTAGATTAGCTCTAGATGAAGAGGCCTCATTGTTGTCTTGATGTGTGATTGAGTTTAGATTATTAGAAACTCCCCCTGAGTTAATGGATCTTTGATTTGAGAAAGGGGAACTTTCAGTAAGTGATCTATTCTGACATCCAGCTTCTTTTGATGACCCGACGGATGGTGAATTTTGAGTACCGACGGATGAAGCTGGTTGTCTCCCGAAGGATAAAACAGATTTCATCTCGACGGATGAAGCATTATGCAACTCGACAGATGTTGAATTTTGTGCTTAATTGGTAGTGGATTTTTCTGTATTATCCTTTGATACTGTTTCTTGATCGCTTTCATCATCACTGTCATCACTAACCATCTCCACATTGTCAAATTTGAGGCTCTCATGGTAATCTCCATCTTGCAGTCCTTCAATCTTTTTATCATCAAACACAACATGTATTGATTCCACAACAATGTTGGTTCTTAGATTGCAGACTCTATATTCTTTACCAACAGTATATCCAACAAAAATTCCTTCATCTGCTTTAGCATCAAACTTCCCATTCTGATCAGTTTGATTTCTCAAGATATAACATTTGCAGCCAAAGACATGAAGAAAATTTAGAGTTGGCTTCTTGTTCTTGAACAATTGATAGGGAGTCATGCATTTTGCTTGATTAACCAGAGAAATATTCTGAGTATAGCATGCTGTATTTACAGCTTCAGCCCAGAAATATGTTGGTAACTTAGACTCTTCAAGCATTGTCTTTGCAGCTTCAATAAGTGATATGTTCTTCCTTTCTACCACTCCATTTTTTTGTGGAGTTCTTGCTGCTGAAAACTTATGCAAAATCCCATTTTATTCACAAAATGTTCTCATGACAGAATTCTTGAACTCAGTTCCATTGTCACTCCTGATTCTTCTAACTTTGAAATCAGGATGATTATTGACTTGCCTTATGTGATTGATGATGATTTCACTAGCCTCGTCTTTAGACTTTAGGAAATATGTACAAGAGAACTTTGAAAAATCATCTACAATTACTAGGCAGAATCTTTTCCTTGAGATGGACAACACATTGACTGGTCCAAACAAATCCATGTGTAGCAGTTGCAAAGGTTCTTCAATTGTTGAATCAAGCTTCTTTCTGAATGATGCTTTGATCTGCTTTTCTTTTTGGCAGGCATCACACAATCCATCCTTAGAAAACTCCACTTGAGGAATACCTCTAACCAGTTCTTTCTTTACAAGTTCATTCATGGTCTTGAAGTTTAAATGGGATGGCTTCTTGTGCCATAACCAACTTTATCCCGACTTGCTTTGCTGAGAAGACAAGTAACAGATTCTACATTTGATGAGTTGAAGTCAGCTAGGTACACATTTCCTTTTCTCACTCCATTGGGAACTACTTTATTGCTCCTTTTGTTTGTCACAACACAGGCTTCAGAGTTGAAGTTTACTGAATTGCCTTTATCACATAGCTGGCTGATACTCAACAAATTGTGCTTGAGACCATCCACTAAGGCAACCTCCTCAATGATGACATTGTCTTTTAAAATCAAGCCATATCCCACAGTATAACCCTTGCTGTCATCTCCAAAAGTAATACTTGGACCAGCTCTCTCCTTGAACTCTGTGAGCAGGGTAGAATCACCAGTCATGTGTCTTGAACAACCACTATCTAAGTACCATAGATTCTTTTTGTTTCCCTGCACACATCAAAATCAAATCAAGTTGATTTTGGTACCCAAGTTTCCTTGGGTCCTGCCTTGTTAGCTTTTTTTTCAGTTCTTAGGTTTGATCTCATTTGACTTGGGGATATCAGATTCATCCTTAGTCATTTGAGTTGGACCTTTGAAACCATTCATTACAGCAAAATTATCATGCATATTTTGATTAACAGGAAATGGCATGCTACTAGTAAACATGTTATTCCAGTAAGGCATGCTAAATGGCATTTGTGGCATACTAAATGTCTCATAATAAGGATTAGGTGCAAATGGCATATTAGCAAACTGTGCATTCATATTCTGTGTAGATATAGCATTCATAGGCATAGAAGGCATGGCATTTATGTTGGGAAAATGAGGTGGCACAGATATGGAAGTAGGCATGGCAGTTTTGCAATTAACAGAAAAATGATTTACACTACCACACTTGACACAGATTTTTCTGGGAGCATATTTATCAGGTGTGTAGTTGTTATGCATGTTAATTCCTACTTTACCATTTCTATTATTTTTCCTTTTACCCTCTATTTTAACCTCAATCTTTTCCAATCTGTCACTCAATTGCTTGATAGTCATATGACCAACATTAGCCTTTTTCTCCTTCTTCACTTGACTGGATTCTCCTGGAATAAAATTCTTGGAAACTGATCCATATTTCTCATTTAACTTGACAAGTTTGGCTTTACTCACAGGTTTGCTCACAGTCAACGGATGAGGATTTATATCACTCGACAGATAACTCTTTTTGTTATCCGACGGATGACCCTCATCATCCGTCGAGTCTACATCTGTTGGCAATCCTTCAACCAAATTGGATTCCAGCTTCCCCTTATTTTTCTTCCAGGCTGCATCACAAAAGGACTCAATACCTTGAACTTTGATGATTTGAGCTTGAACATCTCTAGATGTTTTCCATGCCTTAATCACCTCAAGTTCTCGTTCAAGCTGCTTCTTCAAGATCTCTTCTTTCTTCAAGGACTCGGTTAATTCATCATTAGCAATTTTACACTCAATTCTCAATTTTTCAAATTCAATGAACTGAGACTCTAGCACATTATTCCTCTCAATTAAAAACAAATTGTTTTCTTTGATTTTAGCATTTTCCTTAGTAAGAGACTTAAGTGTAACACGCAAATGATATAATTCTGTAGACATGTCATTTATTGCATCATTACACTTAGCTTTAGATAAATGTGCAAGGTTAGTGGTGATTACCTGATTACTTGAAGAACTTGTCTATGTTTCATCAAACTTGGCCATTAGGGCTAGATTGACATAGCTGACATCCCCATCCTCATCCAGAACATCTGCTGCCTAGTCATTTTCTTGTGTAATGAAAGCCCTTTCCTTTTGTTTGAGCAACTAAAAGTATTTCTGTTTATAATCCAGAGGCTCAAACTGAATATGACTTTCTACACTCACTGGCAAAGTGCCCTGCTAAGCCACATTTGAAACATTTGAATTTTGATTTATCCACCATATTTCTATTTGGCTTGGCTGCTTCAAAGTTCTTCTTGAACTTGAGCTTGGAAAACCTTCTGGAAAGAAATGCAAGATGTTCATCAATATCCTCCATATCATCTTGGCTCAAAGAATCTTCATTTTCTGCTACCAGCCCCTTGCCCTTGTTTTCACAGACCTTTGAAGTTGGTTCAACATCTACCATCTTCATCTCCTTCTCTTTCTCTAACTCAGCAACTAGTGTAATGGATCCTCCTTTCTTCTTTCATCTCTCCATCCTCTCATCTTGCTCTATTTCAAGATTATAAGTTTTCAGGATGCCATACAGTCTCTCCAAAGTAAACTCCTTGTAATCTTGAGAGTTTATCAATGAGACTGTCATAGGTTTCTATTCCTTTGGAAGAGATCTAAGGAACTTAAGATTGGAGTCTTTTGTATGATAGATCCTTCCATGCAACTTCAGAGTATTTAGTAGTTTTTGAAATCTACTAAAAATGTCAGTGAGAGACTCACTATCTTCACTATGAAAGTGCTCATATTGCTGAATTAGCAGCTGCATCTTATTTTCCCAGACTTGTTCAGTGCCATCACAGATAATCTGTATTGTATCCCAAACTTCCTTGGCAGTTTTGCAATTGATGATATTGTCAAACATGTCACCATCAACTCCATTGAACAGAATATTCATGGCCTGCTTAACCTTCCTGACTTATTCAATATCAAGATCTGACCATTCATGCCTTGGCTAGGGAACTGATGGCTCATTTCCAGTTGCAGCTCTCATTGGTATATGGGGGCCTCTCTCTATGCAATCTACATAAGCCTCATCTTGAGAAAGTAAGTGAATATGCATTTTTACCTTCCAGTGATGGTAATTATCTTTGTCCAGAAAAAGAATCTTGACTCCTACATCCTTCTTGTTCATCTTGCTATTTGTTGTACTCTTTAAACTCTTTGTTCTTCAAGAGCTTGCTCTGATACCAATTGTTAGTCCATAACAATGCAATAAGAATTACAGAAGGGGGGTTGAATGGAATTCTTGAACCTTTTTCAAAAATATAAAATGTTCTATCTTTATAATATATAAGTGTTTGATTTGCAAAGTGCGGAATAAGAAGTTAGTAAAATCAAAACACAAGTAATTAAAAAGACACAAGTCTTTAAAAACTTTCTGGTGGATTTGAATGTATCCACCAGAGATATATATTATATCAAGAGAACTCTGTGTAGAAAGATTAACTCACAACTGCTTATAAATATGAACAACTAAGTTTACAGAGAAATGCTAAGGATGCAGCTTACAATTATTTCTATGATATATTGTTCTTAGTCTTGTTCTTGTTGTTCTATTTGCTACTTCTTGGTTTATATATTACCAAGATTACAAAGTAATAACAGAAGATAATAAAACAAAACCTATCAAGTCTAATACTATGCTGCTTCATTACTCTATTCCAGCATCTTTGAATATCTTCATAATAGCATGGAAATGGCAATGCTTCTTTGTTCTCTAAAACCCAGTTGAATAGGCTTCCACATTCCTTTTGCATACACTCGACACATGTGACTGTGTTGTCACTGTCAATAGATGTTTGAATTTATTATCCGTCGGGTACATGATCATCCGTCGGGTTGCCTTGTTGATCATCCGTCGAGTGGCATTGTTGTTTATCCGTCGGGTAGCTATCTGGCACTTGACTTCATTTCATTTATGCAGAATTACAAGACATCATCTATGTACAATTAATCAACCTATTCTGCATATCTAATTAAAGTCAACATGACTTGAGTACAACTACAGAATCTAAACAAGGTGTATGCTGAAATGTGCTACAGACTCATTATTACACAAGCTACTCACTCGATGGATAATAAATCATCATCCTTCAGGACTATATTGAGTCATCCGTCGGGACTATATTCCTTATCCGTCGAGTGCTACATTTTTCACTAAGTAAAATCTACTAAGGTGTTTTGTTAATGAAATCATCAAGTTCACAATATATCCACAACAGAAAGAATTATAAAATTCAGTAAAAGGTCGTTTGGTCAGAGTTACTCTATAATGAGCTATAAGTTTCCTACAATTAAATCTCATATATGATATTTTATTTTTAATTTTATTTTTCTAAATCGATTAACTTCCCTATTAGCATGCATATATAGACAAATATTTGTAGGCTTTAAATTTTTAAAGAGCCTATATTTAGCAAAATAATATCAAACCAAAACTAGACAAGAGTATCAATTCTTAGAATATAATAAACCTAAGAATGCAAAACTTTAACCTGATTCAAAGTTAAAGTTTCAGTTTTTATCTCTGTATATTGTTGTTCCAGAACCCATAGTTTTACAATCTAAGAGTAAGGCTGCATATAACAAGTACAATAAAACCAAAACACCATACTACTAACTCTTACCCTCATAAATTAATTAACGATTTTCTATAATTTGAGTGAGAGACCCGTAGATAAAACAAAGAACACTAACCAAAATATAAAAATATAATTTTAATAGTCTTACCAAAACACCTAACCTTCAGTATATATAAATACCTAATGTGAAGCAATCAATAAAGACCAATATCATAAGAAGCAACAAACATGTAAAAAAAATAACATAATATATGTATAAAAAGAGAAGGGGGTAATGTTAAATTTACATGCCAAACTAACCAAGTCTTGAAATTAAACAAAGAGACACATAACAAAATCCATCAATGTACTAAATAAAACCTAATACTCACAAAAACAAAGCCTTGACTAATTAACATATTCTTAACTAATTAAAAATTTAGGGTTTTAAATTGAAACCTCCAATTGAAACTTGATGTTTAAAGCTTACACAGTTCAGGTTAGCCTCATTCATGAGGTTCTCACCTCTTTAAACCTCCGACTCCAATCTTTTCAACCTCTGGACTCGAAACCCCCAAATTGAATTCGAAGCTTTGACCTCGAAACTTTGGTATTTGACCTCGAAGCTTTTAGAAAGCAGAGTTGGGGCAGATATGCTTGTTGAAATCGAAGATTTTAGATCTTCATTAATGATGATTACAATGTTTTTGTTCTTCAGTCGAGTTCATGAGTGTTCCGTCGAGAGAGAGAGAGAGAGAGTAAATTTATTTCTTCAATTTTATGATTAATGTTTTATTGGATCCGTATGTAGTAGTTGATATGTTATTATATTTTTAATTTATGCTTTTTAAGTGTGAAATTGAAAAGAGAGGAAAAATGAAAAAAAAACTAAGAAAAAAAAATGAGGGAATTGAAAGAGAGATTGGAAACTTTGGTTAAGGGGGAAATGGGGAAAACGCGCTTCAAATTTTTTTAAATTATATTTACAACAACGGTTTGGATAAAAATTCTATATTTATTTTATCAATAGAAATCAGTTAGGTCCAAACCAATGTCATAGATACTTTTTACATCGGTATAGACTACAACCGATATCTAAAGGGCGATGTTTATTCTACTTTTTCTAGTAGTGAAACCCTCGATATATGCATTTTTTGAACCTAATGATGTATGAAGAATCAAATTTGTTTCTGTTATGTTATTTCTAATTAAGTCCCTAAATTAAAAAGGTTTAGTTACAAAATAAATAAATGAAACCAAAATATAGTAAATTGATATTTTAAATAAATTAAAAATAATTTTTTTAATTAAACAAATCCATTCCAGCAGTCTAGCAAACATATAATATCAAAAATAAAATCTCAATCAAATATCACCTTAACCCGATTCATGATTCCAAGCTCACATTATTTCTCAAAACCAAATAATCCCTAAAAGGACAGTTAATAAGATATATATTATTACAAATATATTGTATATATTATATATAAGATGAATATGGAAGAGAAGACATCATATGAAATTGTATTTCATTCAAGTGTGTGTCTTACAAGATGAGACTTGAGTCCTATTTATAGGCTCACTAGAACATAGGTAGAGAAATCCAAAGGCCAAATACATGTACTTGAAAATCCAAAAGTCAAGAGTTATGACTTTGGAAATTGAAGAGGTTGTTCTAGAGTATTCTAGAGACATCCATATTCTAACAATCCCCCTTCGATGTCCAATTTTCAATAATCGTGCCTCGTTAAAACCTTTCTAGGAAAAAACCCATTGGGAAAAAAATCCTAGTAAAGGAAAAAGAGTACATCAATTTTGAAAAGTTTATTTCAAGTTATTAAGTCGACGCATGCCAATCTTATGTACCAAGCTTTCAAAAACTGATGGGGGTAGCGACTTCGTGAATAGATCTGCAAGGTTGTCTCTTGAGCATATCTATTGGACTTCAATTTCTCCATTCTCTTGAAGGTCATGTGTGAAGAAAAACTTGGGCAAAATATGTTTAGTATTATCGCCTTTGATATAACCTTTCTTTAGCTGCACGATGCATGCTGCATTGTCTTCGAACATTACTGTTGGTGTCTTGTCATGATGCATGCCACATGACTCCCGAATATGCTGACATATTGATCTCAACCAGACACATTCTCGACTAGTTTCATGGATTGCAAGAATTTCTGCATGATTAGAAGAGGTAGCAGCCAAAGATTGTTTAACAGATCTCCATAAGATGGTTGTATCCCCATAAGTGAACAAATATCATGTATGTGATCGAGCTTTATCTGGATCAGATAAATATCCTGAATCTGCATAACCCGTTAGCACTGCTTTGGATTTATTAGAATAAAATAAACCCATATCAGTTGCGCCTCGAAGATACTGAAAAATATGTTTAACACCATACCAATGCCTCCGAGTTGGAGCGTTATTATGTCTTGCTAATAGATTCACAAAAAATGCTATGTCGGGTCGTGTATTATTAGCAAGATACATAAGCGCGCCTATAGCACTGAGATAGGGTACTTCAGGATCGAGTATCTCTTCATTTTCCTCCTGTGGTCGGAACACGTCATTTTCCTTATCAAGTGATCGAACAACCATCAGAGAGTTAAATGGATGTGATTTGTCCATGTAAAACTGTTTCAAGATCTTTTCTGTGTATGATGATTGATGCACAAAAATTCCATTTGGAAGATGTTTAATTTGTAATCAAAGGCAAAGATTTGATCTCCCAAGATCTTTCATTTCAAATTCTGCTTTTAAGTAATCAACTGTTTTCTGAAGCTCTTCAGGAGTTCCGATGATATTCAAATCATCAACATACACAGCCACTATAAAAAATGAAGATTTTGTTTTCTTTATAAAAATACATGGATAAATAGGGTCATTCTTGTAATTTTTCCTTAGTAAATATTCGCTTAACCTCTTATACCACATTCGACCAGATTGTTTTAATCCATATATGGATCTTTATAACTTAATAGAATAAAGATCACGAGAGTATAATTTAGATGGTTCAGGCATTCGAAATCCTTCAGGAATCCTCATATAAATATCTTTCTCAAGGGAACCATACAAGTATGTTGTCACAACATCCATTAATCGCATTTCTAATTTTTCAATAACTGTCAGGCTAATAAGATAACGAAAAGTTGTAGCATCCATTATAGGGGAATATGTTTCCTCATAATCTATCCCTGGTCTTTGTGAAAATCCTTGAGCAACTAAACGTGCTTTATATCTCACAATTTTATTTTTTATCATTTCTTTTTCTCACAAATACCCATTTATAACCAACAGGTTTAGTCCCTTCAGGGGTTCGGACTACAGGTCCAAAAACTTCATGCTTGTTAAGTGAGCTCAATTCCTTTTCAATTGCTTCTTTCAATTTTGGCCAATCTTCCCTGTGTCGGCATTCTTCGACAAATTTTGGTTCAAGATCCTCGTCTTCCATCATTATATCAAGCGCTAAGTTATATGCAAAATTTTCATCGACGATGATGTTATTTCGGTTCCATTTCTTTCCCGTGACAACATAATTTATAGAGATCTCTTCTATTTCAACATTTTCAGGTACCTGGTCCACTTCTGGGGTTTGGTTATTCATGTCACGGGTCTCTTCTGGAGTCTCTCCTTGATATTTTATTTCATCTATTTGGGCATCATCATATTTTGCTCCTTTTCTTTTCCGAGGATTTTTATCTTTGGAACCGATTGGTCTACCTCGCTTCATGCGAGGTCTTGACTCATTTGCCTTAATAATTTGTCCTTCAGGGACTTTAATTTTTGCAGGAGCATTTTCAGCTGGTATGTGTGACTTAGTCACTCTATTGATATCATTGAATGCATCAGGAAATTGATTTGCTATGCCTTGTAAATGGATTAGTCTTTGAACTTCTAGTTCACATTGGTTTGTACGAGGATCAAAAATGTTCAATGTTGGTGCATTCCATGTAATTTCTTTCTCCAGCTGCTTATTTTCTCCCCCTGATTTAGGGAAAATTTTAATCTCTTCCCCTAATTTTGGAAAAACATTTTCATCAAAATGACAGTCTGCAAATCTTGCAGTAAATAAATCACCTGTCATTGGTTCAAGAAATTTGATTATTGAGGGAGATTCATAACCAACATAAATTCCCAATTTTCTTTGAGGACCCATCTTTGTGCGTTGTGGTGGGGCAATTGGGACGTATACCGCACACCTAAATGTTTTAAGATGGGAAATATTAGGCTCTCTTCCGGAGGCCAGTTGCAAGGGAGAGAATTTGTGATAGCTTTTAGGTTTGATGCGTATAAGTACTGCTGAATGTAAAATGGCATGTCCCTAAACTGTAACTGGGAGGTTTGTTCTATAATTAATGGTCTAGCAATCAATTGGAGTCTTTTAATAAATGATTCTGCAAGACCATTTTGTGTATGAACATGAGCTACATGATGTTCAACACGTATCCCAATTGATGCACAAAACTCATTAAAAGCTTTTGATGTGAATTCTCCGGCATTATCCAATCGAATTGTTCCAATATTATAATCCGGAGATTGTGCCCTTAATCGGATTATTTGCGCAAGTAGTCTCGTAAACACCAGGTTACGAGATGATAATAAGCACACATGTGACCACCTTGTTGATGCATCGATTAATACCATGAAATATTTAAATGGTCCACATGATGGGTGAATGGGCCCACATATATCACCCTGTATTCTTTCTAAAAATTTAGGAGATTCTATTCCAATTTTTGCTAAGGAGGGCCTGATAATCAATTTTCCTTGAGAATAAGCAGCACAAGAGAATTCATTAGATTGAAAAATCTTCTGGTTTTTCAATGGATGCCCGTGTGAGTTCTCAATAATTTTTCACATCATAATTGATCCAGGATGCCCTAGCCGATCATGCCATATAACAAAATTATTTTTTCAGTAAACTTCTGGTTTACTGTGGCATTTACCTCAATATTTCGAATATGGGTATATTATAATCCGGAAGAAAAGGCTGGCAATTCTTCAATAACACATTTGCTACCCAAAGTGATACTTGTAATAGAAAAGAATTCTTTATCCCCTTTATTCACCGTTTCAACGTGATATCCATTTCTTCGAATATCTTTAAAACTTAATAAATTTCTTTGTGACTTTGGGGAGAACAATGCATCATTTATAATAAATTTTATTCCTTCGGGTAGTAATATAGTAGCTCTTCCGGAGCCTTCGATCAATTTTATACTCCCGGAAATTGTGCATACATTGCCTTCATATTTATTTAAAGAGGTGAAATATTTTTCATTTTTAAGTATAGTGTGGGTCGTTGCCCTATCTACAAGACAAATATCTTCCTCTTTTGTTATATGCCCAATGCGAGAATGTAAAATATCCATATTGCTTCAATAATACATAAATATATAATTAGTAAGGATAATTAGGAAGAGATACAATCATATACATGCGAATGTAAAATAAAGCAAATAAGTACATCAAACATCCTGTTTATCATCTAGGGTAGTGGGCCGTCAGGAGTCTCATAAAAATCAGCGGTATCCAAATAAGTCATTGTTAAGAGATTGTCTGCATGGTCTTTATCTTCAAAAACTAAATTTGTTTCAACATTCTTGACTTTGTCCTTCAGGGATGCTTGATAAAGATCAGCTAGGTGTTTTGGCGTACGGCAGGTACGTGACCAATGGCCTTTCATTCCACATCTATAACATTCATTTTCAACAACCCTTTTTCCTTTATTAATATTTGTCTCCAACTTCGGGTTGGAATTAGATTTATCATACTTGAAAATAGGGTAATTTTGGATTTGAGATCCATGACCACGGGTTCCTTGTCCATGAGCAAAATCACGTCCACGTCCACGATTACTACCTCATCCACGCCCGCCACCTCGTCCATGCCCATAATTGTATATTGTCGCATTCGCTTCAGGGAATGGGCGAGATCCTGTGGGGAGAGACTCATGATTCTTCAGCAACAAGAAATCAAATCTGAATATTTTGTAAAACCTTTTTCACGATATTGTTGCTGGAGGAGTACATTTGACGCATGAAAGGTTGAGTAAGTTCTTTCCAACATATCCATCAGTAATATTCTCTCCGCACAGTTTTAATTGAAAACTTATTTTAAAAAGTGCGGAGTTATATTCACTGACGGTTTTGAAATCTTGCAGCCTCAAATGCATCCAATCATAACGAGCTTTTGGAAGAATCACAGTCTTTTGATGATCATACCTATCCTTTAATTTTTTTCACAATTCAAGTGGATTTTTCACTGTAAGATATTCACTTTTAAGTGCCTCATGGAGATGGCGGCGAAGAAAGATCATAGCTTTTGTGCGGTTTGACTCAGTCTCTTGATTTTCCTCTTTAATTGTATTTCCAAGACCTTGTGCAGCCAAGTGAATTTCGATATCCAATATCCATGACAAGTAATTCTTTCCCGTAATATCAAGAGCCTCGAATTCAAGTTTCATAAAGTTTGACATATTATAAACTATACAAAAAGTGTTAGTAAAATATATTAAATATTTATTACAAATAATAAGACTAATAAATCACAAGTGTAATATTTTAAAAATATCCACTCTTATCATGCAACAATAATAAATAATTATGAACAAAAGTTACTCCAATAAATTTAGTTATAAATTATAATGAACATAAAATAATGAGTAAAATAAAATTAACAAAGGATAACCTATAAAATATTATTTTTATTCTTAAAGATTTTCGTGCATAATATCATGCATAACACGTAATTAATCAATAAAGAATTATACGCACAAGACTCGCATCAATATTGATATTAATTTCTCATTTCAGATAAAAAAAATAACAAATATACAAAATGATGGACACAAACTCTGAACTATAACAGAAAGGTACACATGATCAAAATATTTGCGACAAAAAATGAGACACTACTGTTTATTACACATGAATAAAGATATCCGGTATTAGTGCCTAGTGGTTACTCACTTTTATTTATTAATATTCTTACATGACACATACAGAATATGGAGCTCAAATCACTACTCTTCATTTTGAAAAATTCATTGCTAGATAGGCATGTCATGGTGCAAAAGAAAAAGTATATTTAATCTAATCTTTTTAATCATGTTAGTCACTAACAACAAAAAGCAAAGAGGGTCCAATTTGCATGAATTTAGGGTAGCAAAAACACTCAACCAAGAACATAATCCAGAGGATTAAAATAATATAGTATTATCCAAAAAAAATTGTAATGCATGTAGATCATACCTTTGACTTAAATGGGATATAAGAGATTGCTCCTTCTAAACTTTATGCAAACCAAACTCCTTTCAAAGTTTTGAGCAACTCGTGCTGATAACGTATTACAAATATATTGTATATATTATATATAAGATGAATATGGGAGAGAAGACATCATATGAAATTGTATTTCATTCAAGTGTGTGTCTTACAAGATGAGACTTGAGTTCTATTTATAGGCTCACTAGAACATAGGTAGAGAAATAAAGGCCAAATACATGAACATAGGTAGAGAAATCCAAAGGTCAAATACATGTATTTGAAAAGCCAAAAGTCAAGAGTTATGACTTTGGAAAGTCAGGAGGTTGTTCTAGAGTATTCTAGAGACATCCATATTCTAACATATATGAAAATTTCTAACTTTTCTGCTTACAAATATTGTAATACTCAGCCACCCATTAATATTAATGGAACTCTGCGCAAAGTTTTCTAGGATGACATAAGTTACTACCCCTTGATCACTTATACTGTCCCAAACATCTGACTGCATTTTTTAACTGAAATGGAAGTGTACATCAACTTGAATACGACCAAACTCAGCTAGAACTTGACTAAAAAGTTTGAACTCGACCTTGACTCTGAGTTTGACCGAATTTGTTCGATTAAATATATTAAATACCATAAATAAAATATTCAATATGTATATAAAAATATGTTTATAACAAAAAAAGTTAGAAATAATAAAAGTTCGATAAGACCTGCAAACTTTACTCGTAAAAAAAATTGAAGCTGAAAATCCGATCTCGAGCTCAGCATAATTATCTGACGAATGATGGTGTATACCCCATGCATGGCAATGGTTACGTTCACTACAACATGAGATAGAACTTCTCACGAGCTTATGCCGACTGGTTGGCTGTTCAAATAAATGATCACATTTTATCATATATTCACGAAATGGGAATGTTGGAACCCAGGTATGTTTTCCGTTTCATTCAACTTTCTTATTCGCCTTCAGTTAAATTAAGATATTTAAGGAAGCAACTGCGTGATTGGTTAAATTATTTATGTTATTAATCATATTAAGTATATTAATTACATTAAAAAGATTAAACTTTTAAAAAAATACATAAATTCATAAGTTATCACCTATTTTTTAATTAATATAATTTTTTAATTTTCAGCTTCTTGTACTCCCTCTATTTGAAATTACATGTACAATGTGAAAAAATTACACATATTAAGATAATGAATTTTGATAAAACAAATTATATTTTTATCAATATTAGTTACATTAATCGAACATTATATGTCAAATAAAGTTTATCTTAAAAATATAAATAAAAGATATTGTAAATGAAATAGAATTAATTTTTAAAATATGAACTAGGGGTATACGGGTAGTGTTTAAAAATTCTTTTAATATTACTACTTTTTAATATATGTTTTGTATTTTATATTCATGAATTAAATTATTATATTAAAATTTTAAATTTTATAAAAAAATTATAACTTATAAGTTATGATTTACCAAAACACATGATCAAACCGATAAACTTATAAGTAAAATTATCTAAACATTTAAATAACTTATAAATTATGATATTCATATCATATTTTTCGACTTTAAATATTAATTTACACAACACCCAAACGGCCCCATATCTGTTTTTACAAGTTCGATCAATATGTCTTTGTGCATGAAAAAGTTCTTTTTTTAAAAGTATGATCAATTTGGAAACTATAATAGAATCCCGAAAATATCTCCGAACACTTATTCCGGGGCTCCGTCCCCTTTTTGGTATTTTTGAATGGAAAAGTTATTTATTTGGTATATCTGTTCCAAAAATGCCATTTAGGTACAGAACGCCAGTACTCCTGGGAATCAACCATTGACCCCTAGAACAAGTGGCGTTCTGGGGTCATTTTATTAAAAAAAAATTCTCTTTTCCCCGGAATGAACTTGTGTTAGTGTTTTTTTGAAGAAAAAATAATTATGTGAATGGCTGTTTTTAGACTCCTATATTAAATAAATGAAAAATATTTGTAGTTAATTTTTTTTGTGTGTTTTAATGTAAACCTATTTTATGTGTGTATTTTTTAATTTAAATAAAAAATCGTATAAATAAGACTTTTCTAGCTCCAAAAAGGGTGTCGTGCAATGTGAGTGCAAAATTTTTAGGTGAGGGCATATTTTGGCACGTGCGTATGTAAATAACCGTAGATTTTTTGGGTTCCAAATTTTTTTGTTGTGTTGTAATGTAAGCCTATATTTTGGGAAAAAATTAATTTTGAATTAAAAATTTATATGATCAACAGTTTTGTAGCTTGGAAGATGGTGTCTTCAGCGGCGAGTGCGTAATTGTCAAGCGAGGGCATGTTTGTGCACGGGCAAATTTAAATAACCGAAAATTTGTTGGGTCCATTTTTATATTGTTTGATAGGTATGTAAAATATATTTGTAGTGTATATGTTACATTTTATATTTTAATTTGAAACTCGAGAAAGGGTGTCATGAGGGATAATGAATTTAAAAGTACGTTGTAACGGAAAGTGGGATAATGAAAATGATAAAGTAGGAAGTACGTTGCAACTGAAAAAGGGATAATGAAAGAAATCTCAAATTCTTTAGTCATCCGTAAGATTAACTACGTAATCTTGATCTTCAATCTCGTTAGCTTTCTCATCATTTTCTTCCTCATCCCCTTGAATGTGAGGGGAGGTATGCTTATGACCTCCCTCCCCATTTTTGTGGGTCGATGCGTGCCTACTCGACCGAGTTTGACGCAGTGGCCACGGGTCGGGGCCGTGAGTGCTATAACAGATGTTGTTAGCCATACCAACATCATCGTGGCCTTGAGAAAAATCCCCAAGTTTGACAATATACTTAGCATATTTCTTATCCCACTGTTGTTCCTCTTCACGTATCTTTTCACTCCTACACCTTGCGACTACATCCTCGGTCTCCCTTTTCCTCATCTCAAGCTCGTCCTCCATGAAGTGGTAGTATCGACACGTTTCTTTTAATTCATAATCATGTTCTTCCGTTGATATGTTACCAGCATTGAAATTCTTATTAATGTTATCTTCGTACTGGATCGATGATTCCATAAACTCGAAGTGCATTTTCCCGTACCCAATAAACTGTTCATTGTCATGGACGGCGAATCCTTGTGCAACCTGTATAGCTCGCATTCTTTGGACAAATTGTTTGACCTCACTAATTTTTGCTCTGTGAGATTTAGTAGGTGCCTGAGATTCGGTCCATTTATACCAATTAACTTCCCCGTTGTTACGCATTTCCGAGCTTGCGTGTCTCTTGCCCTTATCCATGACCTCGGTGTATGAATCTAAAAATGTGGAGAATGTTAAACTAGAGAGGGGTGAAATTGAGATGATAACTTATAGGTTCGCAGATATTTATAGGCAAAAAAATGAACTGGTAAAACTTTAAACTTTGAATTGGGGCAATAATGATGAAGGTGAATTTAATAGTTTGAGTTGTAAAATCATTTAAAACATTTGCACGTGACTAAAGTTCTGAATTATTACATGTGTATTACCTTTGAAAACTATTTGAGGGAAAAAACTATTACAAAGAGGCAAATAAATTACATTATTTGCTAAAAATCAGCAAGGTTAACAACATATTCATCAGACTCTTCACCAGACTCTTCATCCTCAGCTTCCATCTGTAGGTGTTGCTGATGAGCCACAATTTACCTTGCTATTAAGTTATCGTCTTGTTCGATAAGGTTGATTTCCATTATGTCATATTTTTTTGTAAACCTCATCCACCTGACGGATACGTTCCTCCTCCGTTTGGGACATATCGTTATACGCCCTTTCAATCTTCATTTTATCAGCTTTTATTTCGTCCAATATTTTCTGATTAACCTTACCATACGATTTCTTCGCGGTTTTGGATTCTTTCTTTTTCCTTCCACGTTCAAAGGATTCAGCTAAACTTAGTTGACGCATACCTCTTAACATTTGTAGGCGTTGCATGCCCTTTGCCCTTATCCATTTTATGTGTAATAAGATGCCTACAGTTTGAACATATGGTTTAAAGTCATGAAATATGATGTATTTATAGGGAAAAATGAGCCTTATAGTGGTACATCGTAAAGGTTATTTTGCATTCTTACAGTAAACTCAATGACAAATATAATATTAATATGTTATCCAACAACCACTGAAATCTTATCAGCAACAGCAACCAACAACCAATTTACAAATATGTGATTTGAGTTTTCATTGCTGTTTTCCATACTTCCTTTAATAAAGACTTTGAGTTGTCATATTTTCACATGCAATTATCTTCAATTATTTTGAAATGACTACTCGTTGTAGTGAAAGTAGGAAAAATGAAATGTCATTGTGTAACAACTGTAGAGCGTGAATAAAGATTGAAAGCAAAATGAGATTGTCATTAATAGTCCATTGCGTGTCTGAATTACTTTTACCAGTGGGTTGTATAGTCCTACTTTCACTACAAAATGAGATAGAAAGATTGAAAGCAAAATGAGATTGTCATTAATAGTCCATTGCGTGTCTGAATTACTTTTACCAGTGGGTTGTATAGTCTATTACTGTCATTCAAAGTAGCTTTACAGTTGTTAGAACAAATAAAAATGTGAGTAGATAAGTATGGAGTTTAGTGTCTCATGTTGGAAATGTGTTGCAATCTCATTTTTTTCTTGCTTCTCTCCTTTCTTTCCTTCTCCAAAAATGCCGGTTGGCCTGGGTTTCTTCCTTCTCCGGCGACTAATATTATATTACTTTGTATTTATATTATTACTTAGTTAAAAAAATTATGTAATATTACTCAGTAAAATTTTTACTTAGTAATATATATATATTAATTTTTTATTAATAATATAGTTATTAAAATCTATATTTCATTTAATAATTATATTAAATTAGTTGGAACTAATAAGGTAATTATTTTGGTCTAATTTTATTTACGTTGACGAGACCTTAAATTAGATATGAAGTAATTTGTTGAAAATGAATACTTAACTTGAAACACAATTCCATCACATAACATAAGGTACATAATAAAACACAGTTGAAAAACTGTGCCTGGTTGGATACATAATAATAATATGATACAGGAATAGAAAGGATACGATGCAGAAATACAAATATTAGGAGCAGAAAATATATGAACCAAAACATTCATCTGTATCGTCGGAGTCATCATCATCCTCATTGAGGTTCCAGGTATGGGACTCGATGAAAATAAAAAGGGAGAAAATAAGATAGCACATAATTCAAAGTCAATCATCGGACATATAATCATCGGAAAGGTAGTTCTCATTTTGTAATAGTCTGTATTGCTCATCTTCTGTAAGCTCTCTCCCAATACCGTGGACAGAATCTCGCGCCAGTTCATACATGTACTGACGACTCCTACGCAACAAAATTCGGTTATTTTCCTTTCTAATACTTGTCACGACCCTTATAACTTTTTTCCTAAATCCTGACCAAGTTGGACTATCCCCCGATTGAGAATATATTGCAATAGAATGTCGAGTTGGAACTCTTAGACCCATAGAAAGAAGGGCATCTCTCAACCGGTCAGATTCTTCACGTTGATAAGCCCATTCGCGATGTACACCAGCAAAGTACTCTATAGCATCAATAACTCTAAGACTACGATAATCATCATCTCTTTCTATGAGCAACCAGTTGTGATTTGTGTTATAAGACAGGCTATTGATAGTTATAATTTGTTTCACATCTGGATTAATAGGTTATATAGAAAAATCCTGATTTTCTGGTCATTCATTTTCATTCCGTATTCCTATTAGAAGTAACATGCATTCAGCATCAATTATTTAGAAGTGACCAGTCACTATACGAAATACACTGCAGCACGTGAATGATGACTTATTAGCAATTTTAATGTGTCATGAATAGTCTAATGCTTGGCTGCATTACTTTCATCAATGACCTTTACTATAGCAAGAAGATAAGGTATGGTGGATAGCCTACAAAAATCCCAGTGAAACAGTATTTGACATGACATAAAGTTATGCAACACTGCATCTCATTACTGGGAAGCATAAAGAGCTGTATCTTTGCACCTACTTTTATGTTATAAATAGACTGTGTTATACCCCTTGTGATATTTAAATTCCACGATATAGTAACAACAACATAATGAGTTATACCCCTGGTGATATTAACCGAGCAATTGGTAGGAAATGGTTTTGTGATGACAATTTTAGGTACTCAATGGATCCGAATGAACGTTATGCAGGAAATTCAATAATCACGATGCAGAGGGAACGGGAATGGCGTGTTGGATGTCTCAACAGTTGTATGTGCCAATGTGTACAGGAAGGAGTGCGCATACCAAAATAATGCGCCATACACATGCAACGAGACACGCATCATGAGCTGGAATTAGCATTATTTCATGCTAGAGAGGAATAAAATCGAATGAGGATGCACTTAAACCGTAAAGACCTACAAAGAAGAAGTAAGGAGTATGCTGAAGACGGCGACCTCCACACTGCAATGATGTATCATCATTTCGCTATAGGTCCTGATTATGTCTCTGATTATTTTTTGTCTGATGATGAGTAAGACAATTACTTATGCCAAGTCAATTCGGTGTAAGACATAATTATTAATCACGGACTCAAATAAAATTAAACAAAAAAAACATAGACAACATAATACAGCATTTGCTTTTGTTGTAAATTTCAAGAATCTTATCTTCTTTTTCATATCTTCCAAATGGGACAAAAATAGTAGATTTCTCTTTAACAAAAATCCTATCGGAAATCTCCATTGGATAGAATCAATGCATTCATATCCGAATTCACAAAATGTTTAGCAATCTCTAGCCTACAGCTTCTATTCCTATTTATATGTGTCCTCCTACATTGCATGTATTCAAAACATACTGCAATTCTAAGTTCCTAAATCTTTAGCAAAATAATATCGTTCATACTTGTAGAACACTCCTCTATCGAATAAGGTATGTCATCATTACATGTATGTTTATTTACATGTACAATCTTTACTTTGGTTTCCTAACTGTTAATGTTCTCTTCAACACAGGGAAATGGAAGGCCACGTGAACGTCAAATTTTTTTGGGGTGGAGTAGTTATTAGAGATGGTAGTAATATCAACTACTCTATCGATCCAAAAAGATGATGTTTATTAGGTTTGGTACCACTTAAGATGAGCTTAAAAGTGTCGTGTATATTTTAATGAACATTAGTTCGTATCAATGGAATTTAAAATTGAGTTTGAAGTATCCATATTTTGGTCAGTACAACCTAGTTGAAGGTTTTTATCAAATGGATATTTTATGTGATGATGATATTACACGCATGTTAAATGTTCCTGCCATGTTGCTAAACGTTCAAGGAGATGTTTCTTTGTTCTTCGAAACAGAAGAAATTATTGTTGATGACCCGTACTCATTCCAACATAATTTCGGGTCACAACCAACAGCAACAACATACGGTGGTGATGTACAACCACTATGGTCAAATATACTTTTTGATCAAGGTGTAGGGTATGGAGGGAGGAGTACTCAACATGGTGGAGGGTCTGGTAGGGGGGCTAGTGAACATGGTGGACGGTATGAAGGGGGTAGTAGTCAATATGTTGGAGGGTATGGAGGGGGGAGTATACAATATGATGGAGGCTATGGAGGGGGGGGAGTAGTCAATATGGTGCAGGGTATGGAGGGGGGAGTAGTCAATATGGTGAGGGGTATGGAGGGGGGACTATTGAACATGGTGGAGGTTATGGAGGGTGGAGTAGTCAATATGGTGGAGGGTCTGGAGGGGGACTACTGAACATGGTAGAGGGTATGGAGGGGAAAGCAGTCAATACAGTGGCGGGTTTCAAGGGGGGCTAGTTATGAAAGTGATGTGGTGGGAAGAGGTTCAGGTCAGCGGTTAGCCCTGCTGGCAGATGGAATTGTAGTCAATTCATCAAGTGAGGAGAACTTTCACCTTCACGATGATGACGATGAGGAATCTTCTGCCACCGAAGATGGTGAAGGACATTCAGAGAGAAATAAAGAAATTTCCAATACATTTCCGATAGTTGGAGAAGAACATCATGTTCCAAGGGTTCCATGGTTTCGCACAGAGCAATACACTCCACCAATCATAGATAACCCTAATGATATATATGCTGATGAAGACCTCGATAAGGGGGAACTGGGTGAGGGAATGTGTTACCGTGACAAAGCAACGCTCTTGGGAGCAGTGAGGGGTGCACATATTAACACTGACCGTACATATAAAACTACAAGGAGTAACAAAGAACAGCTCATTGTACAGTGTCGGGCTGAGGGGTGTAACTGGAGGATGAGGGCTGCTTTCATGCATGATTCCGGCGGATTAATGTTAATAGAGAGAAATACAAATGCATGGTCGATCATCCGTTACAAGATCACAAGAAGTTATCTGCAAGGATGATTGCGCAGATTGTAAAACCACTTGTAAGTAAATCTTTAGCAAACGCCACTTATTAAGGCCGAATTATTTTTTACATTTATTGTTTTATGTGAAACAGGTAATAGATACACCAAAAATTCCTATTAAAAATATTCTCCCGTTGATCAACAACGAGCACAACCACATAGTGGGGTACAAGAAAGCGTGGAGAGGGAAGCAAATAGCAATTGAGGAAGTGTATGGAAGTTGGGCTATAACATATCAAGCTCTACCCATGTTCCTGACAGCCATTATGAAGACAAATCATGGAACCATTGCTGAGATCGATGATGTCCCTCATGCTAAGGAACGGGGCACGTCCGTCTGCAAGCGAATTTTTTAGTCTTTAAAGGCAATGATGGACGGGTGGCAACATGCACATCCTGTGATTTCAATAGATGGGACATTCTTGAAAGAAAGATATAGGGGCAAGCTGCTTATTGCTATGGGTGTTGATTCGAACAACCACCCGTTCCCTCTCTGTTATAGCTTGGTTGATAAGGAGACGTTCGAGAACTGGTCTTGGTTTTTGCAGCGTCTTCGAAGACATGTCTGTCGGCAACGGACCGGCGTCTGCATCATTTCTGACCGTGCAGCCAGCATTATCTCCGCCCTACGAGACCCTCAGAACGGTTTTGTTGAGCCACTCAGCATCCATAGGTTCTGTCTCCTCCATGTAAGAAGTAACTTTTGCAGTCATCACCCAGGTGGTGAACTAAAAAAATTAATGTGGAAAGCTGGAAGTACCACACAAGTCTCAAAGC
Source organism: Apium graveolens (assembly GCF_009905375.1). Taxonomy (NCBI): domain Eukaryota; kingdom Viridiplantae; phylum Streptophyta; class Magnoliopsida; order Apiales; family Apiaceae; genus Apium; species Apium graveolens. The sequence goes on along the minus strand of NC_133651.1, from coordinate 142,788,774 downwards.
ACGACGCATATATGTCAAGGATTGGTGAAATTTCCCCCACCGCCCTACAATATTTTGCTACAATACCCGTGGAGAGGTGGACACTTTCCCACGATAGTGGTGTTCGCTACGGTCAAACAACCACAAACATGTTTGAGGGCTTCAATGGCAACATAAGGAGGGCTCATTTTCTTTCTAGTAACAGCAATAATGGAGTACCTCTTCTACAAGGTGGTCACAATTGTAGACAAACATCGAAACATAGTGGATGACGGTCTACAAGAGGGGCAACAGTTATGTGCACGTTCCGCCGCTATGTTAGCAAAAATTCGGAGGAAGGCAACAGGACATACGGTTATTACTTTCCATCGTATCCGCGGGATTATGAAAATACTAACACATCAGTACACAACTGCTAAGGGAACGGTAAAGGGAGGTAAAATCCAGGTTGTCAATCTCAATGACCGTACGTGCACCTGTGGAAAATGGGCGACCCATCACATGCTGTGCTCCCATGCAATGACAGGTTGTATAACACATGGATTGAGTTGGGAGCATTTAATCGAAAATTTCCATAAGAACCAAACAATGTAGGACTTGTACAGGCCAATAATTTATCCGTTGGAACCAACTCAATACTGGAACTACGACTTACCCGTTCCTTGGCAAGGGTATGGAAAGTTAGTGTCGGAAGAGTCCTTGAAAACGCTAAAGAAAAAGCGCGGGGATAAGGGACAATCGGTGCAGATCCGAACGGAGATTGATGGTCCGCGGTCTGGAAAGAAATGTAGTGTATGTAACCAAGAAGGTCACACTCAGCGTAGTAAGAAATGCCCAGGGCGCCCACACTGAAACACATGATCTTGTTGTCAAACATATGTACTACTGCTATTACAAGCAGTCTACTTGTAATATGCTTCTGTTTCCTTGTTTTCCATTTCATTATTTACTTGTTCTATCATAATATTTTGGTTTCCATTACATTTAACATTATGACACCCTTTCTCGAATAAATAAAATTATATATTTAATCATACAAACTCAAATTTTTTTTACATACCTACCAAACAATAGAAAAATGGACCTAAACAAATTTTCGGTTATTTAAATATGCTCGTGCACAAATTTGCCCCCCCCCCCCGTGACAATTGCACTCGCCGCTCAAGACACCATCTTCCGAGCTACAAAAGTGTTGGTCATATAAATTTTTAATTCAAAATTAATTTTTTCCCAAAATATAGGTTTACATTACAACACAACAAAAAAATTTGGAACCCAAAAAATCTACAGTTATTTACATACGCACGTGCCAAAACATGCCCTCACCTAAAAATTTTGCACTCACATCGCACGACACCCTTTTTGGAGCTAGAAAAGTCTTATTTATACGGTTTTTTATTTAAATTAAAAAATACACATATAAAATAGTTTTACATTACAACACAAAAAAAATTAACTACAAACATTTTCCAATTATTTAATATAGGAGTCCAAAAACAGTCATTCACCTAATTATTTTTCCTTCAAAAACACACCAACACAAGTTCATTCCGGGGAAAAGAGAATTTTTTTTTTAATAAAATGACCCAGAACGCCACTTGTTCTGGGGTCAATGGTTGATTCCCATAAGTTTAAATAACATTTTTTGAACAAATGTACCAAATAAATGATTTTTCCATTCAAATATACCAAAAAAGGGACGGATCCCTTATTCCGGGGATTCGTGTCATCGTCTTACCTGCATAACTGCTAAACTGTCATACATAAATCTTCAAAAGAGTAATTTCTTCTTCCTTTTCTTTCCAACATCTCTATTAATCGTTGTCTCCTTTCTTTCTTTGTTTCAGGTTTTCTTCTTCCCGATTTTCTTGTTGACTTTTTTACGATTTTATTCAATTTTTATCGTCTTAACCTAAAAAAACCCTTTCTGCAACAATTACCCTTTCTGCAACAATTACCGCAGTCAGATCTGTAGCAATGATTATTATACATGCGTAGATCTTCTAATAAACTACTACTATACAGTATTGATTTTCATGTGGTTGCCCTCGCAGACTTTCAAAAAAAGTGGTTGGCAATGATTTTCGCATCCCACCCTGACACTCTCCAATGAATGTCCATTTCATGTCTTAAATATCAAGCTAAGACATATCCTGTCATTTTTTCTTTTTCTTATCCGCAAATATTCTAGTAATTTTTCTGATAAATCGGATAGAACTTCATTAAAAGGAAGTAGTAAAAGCGTAGAGTCAAATTTAATATTTCAAACACAAATTCTACATATTTAAAAGCAATTTGTAAGTAGTGTTTTTTATTTGTTATAATTTCTAGTAAGTTGTTAGTGTTAAATATAACAATGTTGTAAAGTCAAATTTGTTCAAATATTGTATATTGAAGATGATAAGAAATTACTTATTTCAAGATGAAGTTGTCCCAGTTAAAAATGTTTTTACTGCTACGACTCCGTTTGGTATTGCTGTATTGGTGTTGGTATTGGTGTTGGTGTTTGTTAAATATTAAAAACTGATGTTTGAAAAAGTGCTTTTATTTCAAAAGCTACTATTAGCAAAAATATGTTTATCCATGCTTTTGGAAAAAATAGTTTTCAGTTTTTTGAGGAAATAACTATCAGTTTCACCATCAAACCTTCTTAAAAATATTATTTTTATATATTATATTTCAAAATATGGATAAATTAAAAAAATTACCAAACAGTCAGCTAATTTTCCTAACAACACTTTTTTCATCAGCATTTTTTCTCACGGCAAGCGCCTACATTTAACTTCAATTTTACATTGGAGATTCCCTAACATGGACTACATGTTTAACTTCCGGAAATTAATATTGTCATTTTTTTCGTAAATCGATAAATTATTTTAATTTTATCTCCAACAAAATTCAAAAAGAATCTTTAATAAAGTCAGAAAAAGCTGAAATGATATCTTCAATAAAAGAGAAAAATATAAAAAAACCTACTAATTGTTAAATTTATATCTTTGTTTAAAATTTTATAATTTATGATTTAATAAAAAGCCATATTTAAGTACTAAATGTGAAAATCTGACATAGTAGTATGTTATTGACAACTGGGCATGAGAGTTGACTTAGTTAATTTGCTGTACAGCAAAGCTATGAGGTCGCAAGTTGATTGCATCTTAAATTTGAAGAAGATATGGGATCAAATCTCAACAACTTACAACTGCTGCTCCTTACCTTGATTTTAACAATTAAAAATTAAACTTTTTTTATTATTACTGATCAAAAGGTAAAGCCAGCAGCTCTGAAATTCTCAAATTTCACATTAATTCTCCAGTCATTATTCTGCGATCTACACAAATTAAGCTGAATTTTAACTACAAAGTTTATTTATATATTTATTTAAAATAGGACTGCGGAGATCTGCAGATTTACAAGGTCAACGAATTTAAAGGGGGATTCATCGCATTATAAGAAAGGAAATCATACCAAACAGATTGCTACTTTAGAAGTTGTAATAAAATAATGTTACTCAGATCGCCCTTATATTTTTTAATTATGCAGTTTGATTATAGCGTGCATGCTAATTTAGCATCCTCATATTACTCATAGACGTTAATTTATGCTATAAAATAAGGCAAGACAAACAAAGCACGTTAAGTAAGTCGACGGCAATAAGAAAAAAAAAATACTTTTGCACAACCTCCAAGCTTTGCTAACTCTCATATCAACGTGTGTCACGATTCATAAGTTGCAACCAAATGTCATGATACAGTGTGTATCTCTTTTTAGTTTTTGTGGATTTTATGCTAAGGTTGCTATCTGCCATTGTTGCAAATTACACTACTATATTCTTATTTAAAAATTTAAAAAGAAAATGAAAAGTCTATCATTGTAATAAAGACTTCCACAATGGAGACAAACGTACTTAAAGAGGAAGATAATTGGCGACACGGACGTTTCATCTTTTGTTTTCTAAGATGTTTTAATCACAGGACTGAAAACAATTTTGGGTAATCCCAATCCGACTTGTTATTGATAAACTAGTTTAATAGTCCGAGGCACGGGTTATTCTCTAGTAGTAATCAAACTATCATTCGACTGTCATTTTGGATGTGAGATGTTGAATTAAAAAATTTCGTTTTGTAGGGGAATTTTTACATTCCTAATCATGCAAGCCGAATGTGGAAGAAGTAAAATTAAATCGGAAACTTAAAGTTATAATTATCCGTAACATATAATTATAAATGTATGGGACATACTTTCTAAACTACAGATTGTTTAATAAATAAGGTAATGTTCTGTTTATATATTATGTTTGACTTTATATCTTAATTTCAATAATTGTCATTATTTGCGACACTCATTTATTATATTTATGATTAAAAATACAAATAAAAATATGTGTAGTGGTAAAAAGATATACATGTGTTTTTAAAGACTCGGGTTTAATTATCACAAACAACTTTTTTATATAAATATTTAATATATGAATAAATTAGTCATTTTAATATATGAATAAAATATAAAAGGCGCAAAATTGTCATTTCACTAAAAATAAAAAGTCTTATGAATTTAAACATAACACGTAAATGAATATGATTGCAACTTGCAATAGTTCAATGCATAAACTTTATTTCTGCAGAGACCATTACAACTAGATTTCACATTCAGGAAAACCAAAAAAATTAAGGTCATAACATCGCCATGTCGTAGGCTACAACATTTTGCGATGCATAGTCTGATAAAAGTAAAACCTGGATCCTAATTCTCCCAATATGAGGTACATCATAGTCATAGGTCATCGCTACAAGTCACTTTGTTAATCATATACAATAAATATTTGATATTATATTTATTGAGATAAATTAATAACTTTTAATCATCTTTTTATTTTTATATTTATACTTTGTATTATACAATTATTCAATATAAATTATTAATGTATAGTATATAGTTAATTTTCATATTTTTAAATCATTCGACTTACTAGTATACTATTAGTAGTAAACATTTTCTATATATAAGTAAATGTAATACATTGACTAAATGTTCATAATTATTTAATAAATTCAAACATGATAATCATAAATTTATATGAAAAAAAATAATTAAGTGAATACATATATACAATAAAAAACAATTACTAAAATGATATTATTTGATAATAAAGGTAATTTAATTCTTAGATAGTAAAGTGTTATACTTCAATCATATAGTCAAACTAGCAGTAAAAATTGAAAGAAGTCAATACTTATAAGATAGAAGTATTATTAAGTGTAACGACAAATATAACTACTTTTAGTTTTTATTTGGATAATACATTTAAACTTATTTTGAATTAAACATCGAAATGTCAATCAATTTTTAAAAAATATTCAAAATTTAATCATTTTTTACAAATGGTATAAGATACATATTGAGCTAAAATATATTTTTTACTCTTGAATTTAGTATATTTGTTTCTCAGTTCGATGATGACATTATCTCAATAAAATTGTGTATTTCTAACATTTTACATTAATACGAATTAGTGCGTTAGAGACGTTTATAATTTTAAGTCAATAAACAATATAGTTTAAAGTTGTTAGATTGATTTGTGGTGAATTGTCAATGACTTGGATGGTAATTAAAAAATACACAAGACTTGATTCAAGTTATCGCACGATTTTGTAAAAGTATGGGTGTAGAACTCAACCAACTTTTTCTAAATATTCCATTTCTTTAGAAAAATATGCATTATTATCAAAATTTAAATTATGTGTATATGTGTTTGTGATATTTTTTAATGATGGTAAATTATAAAATAGTTGAGTTTTTAAATTCTAATTTATTTAATTTGAAATTAGAAAAAGAAAATTAAATTTCTATGATTATAAAAAAATATTAATGGTTAATTTAATTTGAAAAATGTATTGACATTTAAATTTTTTTTTGACATTACCCTTATAAAAAAAAGTAAATTGTAATTGTTTCATATAATTAACATTATAGATCTATTCAAAACTTTGCGAATGAAATATTGAACCCCACACAATTGTTTAATTTTGATATGGATATAATATACATCCTAATGACACATTAAATGTCGCATTAATTATGCTTAGGCTTCTTGTCAAAAGTCCAGTACAGACCAGTCAGTTCTGAGCTCGTAGCAGACTCAAGACGGTTTATAGGCAAGGCCCACCAATAGAGGACGTCAAGGTCCACGAACACAAACTGTTCGCGGGCTAGGCTGAATATGGTTGGAAGAGCAGTGACATGTATCCTAAATGGACTCAAAGTCCTACATAGAAGGTTATGGAGTTCCTTCTCTTATAGAACTCCTAATCACCATCAAAGTTGGAGACTTGTCTACCAAGTCTCCCAACACAAGTCTAACCATAGACTCACCTTTATATAAAGGGATCTACCCCTCAACCTAAAACTATGTTTTTGGCTTGATTCTCTACTACACAGAGATACGTATGCTTGTTGTAAGGACCGATAGTCCCGAACACAAGAGCAGCCATTAAAACTCGAAGCTCACAAACCCTAGCATTAAATACTAAGAACTCTAGTTTTTATTCCATAATATTTGGCGCCTTCTGTGGGAAGGCTACAACAACCATGGTGAATACACGGAGCAGAAACAATATTGGAGCAGACCTTCTTGTCCCATCGCGAACAATCGCATTAGTGGTGGAAGTATCACCGTACTCAACTTGTGCCTCCAACCAAGGGGAACCCTGGTAGGGGCGATTGAGGCTCGGCCACAAGGGAAAAATCCCCCGACTTCTCAAGGGATGAATCCATAATTTCAGCAGTTATATGCACCTGTGAACCCTCAGCCCGTTGGGTAAGAGTACTCGACGATCGTATCCTCTAACCCTCCTTACGGGATTCCTCTATACCCCGAAGGTGGAGGAAGTGGACACTCTAATAAGAGTGAAGCACAAGGGCGGACGTCCCAATACATACATGGCTTGGCTCCTATTACGGAGGATCAAGAATTCTCTGGACCTTATACTGATCGAGACTCTGAATCATCGAATGATAAAGTTGCTCCGAGAAGGAGGCGTGCTAGTAAAGAACCGATGCCTAGTACTGACCAGCGCCCCAGGAGCACTCAAGGGACGATTCCCCAAGGTATTCAGGAGAGGATCAGGGCTCATGAAGCTGAGATCCAAAGGCTGAAGCATGACCTGGAGACGCAACTGGCCCTGAGACCCCCACTTACTCTGTGGCAGAAAGATCCTCCTCCAATCATAGACCTGGATGGTCCAATTCCAAGAAGGGATATTTCCCACGGGCTGATCCAAGTGATCTTATCTCCCTAGGAGATCTTGATGATCCAAACCCATCATTCTTTGATGAGATAATGAATTCCCACATCTCAAGGAAGTTCAAGATGCTCACCATCAAAGCATACGATGGTACTGACGACCCTGTTAATCATGTCAGGACGTTCTCTAACGCCCTGTTACTACAACCCGTGAACGATGCTCTTAAGTGTCGGGCCTTTCCTCAAACCCTATCGGGTATGGCCCAAAGGTGGTACAACCATCTGCCCCCAAACTCTATTGGATCCTTTAAGGACTTGAGCCAAGATTTTATCAAGCAGTTTATAAGTGGTAGAGTACACGAGAAGAGTTCGACCTCTCTCATGGGCAAGGGACTAGAGACGAGCTCTTTAAGATGTCCCTGGCTAAGCGCCCTTTCGAAAGCATGTTGTAGCTCCAGGATAAGGCCAGAAAGTATATCAAGGTGAAAGAGAGCATGAAGAAGACGGCTGTGAATAATGAACCTACTGGAAACAAGAAGCGAAAGACGGATCAGGATTACGATGCCAAAGACAAGTATCCACGGATTGACAAAAGCTCTGATTCATCCTCTTCTAAGAAGAATCAGCAACCAAGGTTCACTGAATATGCGAGGTTGAACGCCCAAGGAGCCAAATTCTTATGGAAATTGAGAAGGAGAAAGATTTCAAATGGCCGAAGCCACTAAGGAGAGACCTTTAGAAAAGAGACAAGAGTCGATAGAGCAGGTTTTACAAAGATGTTGGTCATGATACTGATGATTATAGGCAACTCAAGGATGAGATTGAGTATATTATCCGAAGGGGAAAGTTCGGACGTTTCACCAATGGTGAAGAGGCCGAAAGCCAAAAGAGAGATAATGATCGAAGAGACGACGATCAAAGAGGTAACGACAGAGATCGCAACCCACATCCCCGAGGGCCTGTAATCAATATGATCTCGAAAGGTCCTACTGTAGCTGGTACTACAAGGAACTCTCGAAAAGCTTATGCGGGAGAAGTAATGAGCATAGTTGGAGAGCCATCTAAGCGTTCTAAGTCAGAGATGACACTTGAATTTGGTGACCTGGACCTTAACGGTTTGAAATTTCCTTAGGATAATCCCCTAGTTCTCACACCGATAATTAGAAATTGTCTAGTTTTGAGGGCCCTAGTGGATAATGGAGCATCCGTGGATATTCTGTTCCATGACACATTCATAAGGATGGGCTACAATGAATCTCAACTAACTCCATCTGACGCACCCATCTACTGGTTTAACCATGTGGAATGCAAAGTCGAAGGAGCAATACAACTTCCCGTAACTATTGGGGAAGAGCCCATGGAGACCATGCAGATGTTGAACTTTCAGGTTGTTAAGGCAGCCTCTACTTATAATGCCATCTAGGGTAGAATAGGTATCCATGTGTTCAAGGCCGTACCCTCAACCTACCACATTGTAATGAAGTTCCCAACTAGGAACGGTATTGGAGAAGCAAAAGGAGATCAGAAAATGGTCCGCAGTTGCTATGTTGCAGCATTTGGCTCGATGGAACCGGGGGGCAGGTCCTCCCCATAGAAAACATGAATGTCCGAGATAATGACGAACTACAAGGGAAGCCAGCTGAGGACTTGGTCCCAATTCCTCTAGACCACTTAGACCCGGAGAAGGTCACGTATATTGAGGCATCTCTGGACAAGCCCTTGAAGGGCTAAATGACAACTTTCCTACAAGAGAACAGTGATGTGTGTGCTTGGAAAACAACTGATATGCCTGGGATTGACCCAAATCTTATAACTCATAGGTTGAATGTTGACCCGACTTGAAAGGTTGTGAAGCAGAAAAAGAGAACTTATGTCCCTGATAGGCTGGAAGCCATTAAATAGGAGGTTGAGAAGCTTTTAGAAGTTGGTTTCATTGAGGAAGTGCAATTCCCTGAGTGGTTGGACAACCCCGTTATGGGTAAGAAGGAAAATGGGAAGTGGAGGATATGCATTGACTTCATGACTTAAATAATGCTTGTCCCAAGGACTGTTACCCCTGCCGAGGATTGATACCCTGATCGATGTCACTGCTGGACACGATATGCTTAGCTTTACGGATGGCTTCAGTGGTTACAATCAGATTAGAATGCATAAGGATGACACCCCCAAAGTATCTTTCATAACTAACTTTGGTATATTTTATTATTTTGTTATGGATTTTGGACTTAAGAATGCAGGAGCTACTTACCCAAGATTGGTAAATAAGATATTTTCCCATCTAATTGGGAAGACCATGAAGGTCTATGTTGATGACATGTCAGTCAAAAGTCTAAGCAAGGATGATCATATAAGACACCTCAGGGAGGAATTTGAAGTGCTGAGGCACCACAAGATGGTGTTAAACCCAGCCAAATGTGCATTTGGCATTGAGTCTAGAAAATATTAAGGTCACATGGTCTCTAAGAGGGGAATAGAGGCCAACCCCGACAAGATCAAAGACATCCTATAAATGGAGCCACCACGCTCCATCAAGGATGTTCAGAAGCTGACAGGAAGAATCACATCTCTAGGGAGGTTCATCTCTGAGTTTTGAGATAAATGCCTGCCTTTTTTTCAAACCCTTAAGAAGGTTAAGAATTTTGAATAGATAGCTGAGAGCCAAGAGGCCTTTGAACAGCTAAAGAAGTACATGACCGAAGCCCCGTTGTTGGACAAACCAAGTCCGGAGGACACCCTTTATTTGTACCTCGCGGTATTTGAACAAGCCCTGAGTGCAGTCCTCATGAAGGAAGAACAGAAGCTCCAGAAGCATGTATACTATGTAAGCAATGTGCTCCATGGAGCATAACTGAATTACTACACCACAGAGAAGTTTATGCTTGTTCTCATCACAACCCCGAGGAAGTTGAAACCATACTTCCAGGCTCACAAGATCGAAGTCCTGACGGACCAACCCTTGAGGAACATTCTTCATAGCCCGAAGGCCAGTAGAAGGCTCATTAAGTGGGCAATTGAGTTAGGAGAATTTGATATCAACTACAAGCCTGGAACGTCCATCAAGGCTTAGGCCTCAGCAGACTTCACGGTCTAATGCACCATTAACGGCCAAGAAGTGGGGGGTTAGAGATAGTAAACCCAGAAGGATGAGAGAAAGAGAAAGATAAAGAAATAACCCTGAAGGAGTATTGGGTTCTCCATTTTGACGGGGCGTCCAAAGAAAAATCTAGTGGTGCAGGCCTAGTCTTGCAAAGCCCTGATGGGTTTATGATTGAGTATGCTTTGAAGTTGGAATTATCAACTACGGACAACGAAGAAGAATATGAAGCATTGATAGCCGGCTTGAACCGTGAGGGCTAAAAACCTAAAGGTCTATGGAGACTCAAGACTTGTAGTTGCTCACGTTAATGGAGAGTTTGAGGCCAAAGATGATACTATGGCCAAGTACCTGAGAGCCGTAAAGGGAATACTAACTTGGTTTGATGAATGGTATGCAGAATATGTTTCGAGAGGGGAGAACACTACGGGGGATGCCTTGTCCCAATTCGCTTCATCTGAAATCGATAACTATCGAGAAGTATCTACTTCCAGGTCTTGAAGACCCCTAATATTCATGTCATAAATATGATAACACCAGTTGGTGTGACAAGCTGTTAGATAGACCTGATCAAGACCCACTTAGAGACTGGGTGGCTCCTCGATGATGTCCAAGAGGCACGCAAGTTGTCGGTTAGAGCATTGAGATATTCATTGATCGAAGGCCTTCTCTACAAAAGGTCCTTCGCTATTCCATACCTGAAGTGCTTGAGACCTCTTGAAGAAGAGGAGGCACTTAAAGAAGCCCATGAAGGGATTTATGGACAACACTTAGGGGGAAGGTCCCTCGCTCAAAAGATAACTCAGTTGGGATTTTACTGGCCAACTATACTGGCCGATGCCAAGGCTTATGTGAAGAAATGTGATAGCTTCCAGAGGCACGCTCCAATAGTACGACAACCCCAAAGAGGCTTACATCTATCAACACACCCATCCTTTTATAATATAGGGAATGGACATACTTGGACCATTTCCTGTAGTATCGAGACAGAGAAAGTTCATTATTGTACCCATAGACTACTTCACTAAGTGGATTGAGGCTAAGGCACTAGCCAAGATAACCACCAAGCAGATTACCCAATTCTTTTGGGAGAATGTTATATATTGATTTGGAATCCCATGCATCCTTGTCACGAATAATGGGAAACAATTTAATAATGCAGAGTTCAGAGAGTACTGCGACGATAACATCATAGAACTTTGCTTCACCTCGATTGCATATCCTCAAGAAAACGGGCAAGCGGAAGTTGCTAACAGAATCATCCTTGATGGACTTAAGAAGAGGGTCGAACGCTCAAGAAACACTTGGGTGGATGAGTTGCTACCTATACTATGGGCATATCGCACCACCTGGAAAGTGACAACCGAAGCTACCCCATTCATGCTGGCTTACGGAGCCGAAGCTGTTGTGCCCCTGGAGATCACACATGGATCGCCCAGGGTTGAGGCTTATAAACTAGAGGCAAATGAAGAAGGCATGAGGCTGGCTCTTGACCTCATTGATGAAATCTGAGACAAGGCCAACGCCCGTAATGCATAGGATCAATGAAGAGCCTCCCTCTATTATAATAGAAGGGTAAAAGAAAGGTTCTTTCAGCAAGGAGTCCTGGTCTTGAGGAAGATTGAGGCGTCAGGAGTCGGGGAGAGAGAGGAAACCTAGCCCCTAACTGGGAAGGTCCTTACAAGGTCAGGAAGACACTAGGACGAGGTTCCTACAAGTTGGAGACCCTGAATGGTGATGAAGTGCCTTGCACTTGGCACGCTTCAAACCTGGAGGTTTATTATGTTTAGGAAATTTGAGATATGTTCCTAGTACTTAGTATTGCTTTTATAAATAAGTTCGACGAAACCATCTTATGTAAGGGTTGAACCCATTTTTTAGAGATATTATCTATTTATGCAAGTTTATTTCTAATATCTTGTCTACCAATTTATTTAAGTACGAGCATCTAAAGAATACAAGTCCCGAAGGACCAAATTCCGAAAATAAAAGACAAGTATGAAATGAAACTAAACGAATTGCAAAGATAGGGATTCCGAAGGATCATAAGTTAAAGTCCCGAAGGACCAATAGTTTACAATCAATAAAGTTCAAATAAATGAGTTGTGAAAATATGGCAACAATAGGACAAATCACTCGTCAGAAGAACCTTCCCCCTCATCTTACCCTGAGCTATTGTTTCCTGAAACCGTCTCCCTAATCTTCCTCTGAAGGGATGCTCTGGAGTTAGGGCTACCCGAGGGAGCCTTGCCCTTAGAACCGGAACCAGAACCCCTGTTACTAGAACCCGATTGAGACCTCACGCGAGGAGTCGAGGGCACAGGCCCGGAAGTTTGCCTGGATGGGTCCATTGTGGGTATCTCCCAAGGACAAGATAGAAGACTCAGATCAACCACATCGGGGTACATGTCGTAAGCATCTGAAACTCCCCTCTTCCAGCCTAGAGCCATGTTAATGTGCCGCATCTCGTTATCATGCTCATCCATCATCTACGCGAAGGATGAGGATTTGTGATATGAGTCCACGAGGTCTTTCCACTCCTTTTTCCTCTTCGCCTCGACTTTGGAGCACTTCTTCTCCAGGGCTGCAACCTTGCCTTCTGCTTCATTCTCCTTTGACGCCCACTCATTTGAAAAAATATTCACTTTAGTCATAGAGACCTGCACCGCAACATAGTCGCCTCTCATCTTAATAGCCTGAGTGGAGGACGCCACAAAATAGGCTTGGCCTGACAAGGAAAACATAAATAGAATTAGAAAAACCTTAAGTAAGAAGGGCTGAGTCCGCAAGGAGTGATTCCTATAACATTTTTCAAGTTCTAAGAAAAAGTGCACTTAAAGGGAAATTAATACAAGGAGAAGTGTACCTGGTACAAGGCTTGAACCCCCAGAATCTCGGCCTCGAGAAGCTTCTCACCGGAAGAGACAAATAGGAGGTCAGAAGGAGTAATGTAGTTCTTCGACCACTCAAGGGCAAGGCCCGAACTGCTGAGTACAGAGTCATTAGTTGAGATACCCCATCATGGTTCAAAAGGGGTCCTTGCATTCCCATCAAAGTCCTTAGTCCCCTTCTGACCGGATCCCGATGCCTCAAGGAAGGCAGGGATCTTAGAAACACGGCTGGCCTTCTTGGATGCATCTCTGGTCATCCTGCCCCTAACAACATCGCTCATGTTGACATTGGCGTCTAGAGCCTTAGCAACTGAAAAAAAGCAAATATAAGAATAAACTTGCACAAAGTTAAAGAGAAACAAAAATAAATACCCTCTATAGAGAGGATGCTAAGGCCAGCTTCGACGGGCTTGGTTTATATTACGAACTCCCAATAAGGGGTTCTCCCGTCATCATCAATGAGGAGGTCTCAGGCTAGAAGCTCAGCATCCGAAATATTAAGAATGTAATGAGAACTATCAACTGGGATGCTCAAGTCACATCTGAAGTACGTCCCCCAGTCTCCACCCTTCCATTCAACGACAAGAGTATAGGTTCACGAATAAGAAAACTAGCATCCAAAGTTATAACTTAAAATAAAGAATCACAAGTATAAACTAGATCCTCTTCGCCTTGGTTGAATTGTGCTCTATGGTCTTCTTACTCCTTCTCCTCAAGCTCTGGTATGTCTTGTTATGAAAAACAACCTTAAGTTATGAATATATAGTAGCCCATGCAGAGTAGAAGTCCACCAATCAGAATCACAAGAGAATCAAGATTCTTTTATCTCGACCTGGCGTGGGCGCGCGCTTGACCAGCGCGGGTGCAATGAGTTTCTCTTCTTTGGTCGCTGGCGCGTGCTATCACAGCGCGGGCGCGCTGACTCTCTGGAGAATTTTCTGACTTCTTCTTTTCTTGCTGCTTTGAGTTGGTCTTTTCACGAGTTTTTATTCTGGACATCATCCTAACACCATATTAGCATAAAAAAAGTGCTAATTCACCTGTATTCCTGATAAATGCCTGAAATGAAAAAACACTACAAAACATGTTAAAAACACTAACAACTTGAGTACAAAATATCAATTCAAAGCTTTACGGAGCGTTATAAAGTGTCATAAATGCCACTTAACAATACTCCTGTGACGAAACGTATCGAAATGGACTGTACTTGGGTACTCGTCCGCCCTCTCGTCTAACATACTCTTTAGGCTATTGGAACAACGGTTAATGGAGAAGGTAGAGACAAGAGCTATACCTTGAAGGGAGCGAAGAGTAGCCCTCTTATGCAGAGCTTCCTTCTGGAAGAAAGAGGACTTGCTAGGACCATGTTCGCAGACATTCTTGAAGAGCTTGAAGAAAGAAAGAAGCTTGAGAGAGTTTGAGAATCTGAGAAGTTGAGAAATGAAAGTGTGAATGAAAATGAGCACTTCTTATCTTCTTTTATAGGAAAAGGGTTACCTTCTACAACATGTCGTAAGCCTGTCTGGTTTGCGCTAGCAGGTACCTCTCTAAAAGAACACCGAAAATGATGGAGAAAAATGATCAAAAAATAAGAAAGGACGATATAATAGATGAAGAAAGCGATACAGGTACCGCTTATCATATAAGTCCTCCGAGAAAAACCTGGCTGAGGCTAAACACAAATCGGTAGTCTTAACTAAGAATTGATTATACTAATCATTATGGTTATCCAAGCTTGTAAAGATTAAGACAAGATTAGTTTTCCAGTTGAATTCACGAGTAAGTGAATAGAACGTTCTCCTCCTAACAGATCAGAATACCTGCAGGAGGCTCCCAAGGTCCATCCAGAGTAGCCCTGTCTGACCAACCAACAAATTGAGGCCTTTTGGCCAACCAGGAGCCTCCGTAGCAGAGCCAAGACGACCACAATTTGCCTTCGTAGTGCTCCCGGCCGACCAACCAACAAACTGAGGCCTTTTGGCCAACCGGGAGCCTCCTTAGCAGAGCCAAGACCACCACAATTTGCCTCCAAAGAGCTCCCGGCCGACCGTCCAACAAATTATGTCGTTTTGCCCAACCAGGAGCCTCCGTAGCAGAGCCAAGACGACCACAATTGGCCTCCGTAGTGCTCTGGCCGACCAACCAACAAATTGAGGCCTTTTGGCCAACCAGGAGCCTCGGCCGCAGAGCCAAAATGATAACAATTTCCCTCCGGAGTGCTCTCAGCCGACCAGCCAACAAATAGAGGCCTTTTGGCCAACCAGGAGCCGCCGTAGCAGAGCCAAGACGGCCACAATTTGCGTCCTTAGTGCTCCCGGCCGACCGGCCAATAAATAGAGGCCTTTTGGCCAACCAGTAGCCTCTGTAGCAGAGCAAAGATGACCACAATTTTCCTCCAGAGTCCTCCCGGCCGACCAGGCACCAAATTCTGCTCGGTCCAGGTGACCCCCCTGCGAAATTTTTTAAAATTTTTGAAAAAAATGGAAAAAATCAGAAAAAAATTGATTTTTTTTTAAATTTTCAGAATTTTAACATTAAGCCCAGGTTAGGGATGATTAGTGAAAAATAGCCCCGATTGGGGCTGATTAGTGTGTATTAAGCACAATTAACCTAAGTCAAGGGGAATTAGCGACTTGTGTGATAAAATTAGCCCATATTAGAGCCGTTTAACTTATTCACTCTTGTAACTAGTGTGAATGATGTATAATTAGCATCTTATGCATATTGATTAGTCCTGATTAGCCCCGATTAGGGCCGATTGGCCTCGATTAAGGCCAATTATTGCGTTCTAGCTTAAAATTAGGCTCTTTTGAGCCTAGTTAGCAGCTTGTACATGGAAATTAGCCCCGATTAGGTCCGATTAGCCCCGATTAGGGCCAGTTAGCAGCTTTCACCCTATAATTACCTTTACGAAGGTTAAGGGGAATGCTCACTTTTTAGTCCCGATTAGGATCATGGAAACACTATCCAAATAGCCTATGCAAAGGGCTTAAGTGTGTATACTCACACTAATAAGTCATTGTAAATGTGTAGGTCGCTCCACACTTTACGATAAAATGGCAATACCCGTAAAGGGCTGATACCCATGAAGGGCCGATACCCGAGAAAGGCCAAAAGTACCCTGAGTCACGAAAAGACCATTATAACTTCCATGAAAACTCGAGTAGTATTCCCGGAAGTTGGGGGCAAATGATATGGATAGAAAATAAATCCTAAAGACACATTAAATGTCACATTAATTATGCTTGGGCTTCTTGTCAGAAGTCCAGTACAGACGTGTCTGGTCCGAGCTTGTAGCAGACTCAAGACGGTCTGTGTAGGTAAGGCCCACCAGTAGAGGTCGTCAAGGTCCACGAACACAAGTTTTTCGTGGGCTAGGCATAATATGGATGGAAGAGCAGAGACATGTGTCCTAAATGAACTTAAAGTCTTACACAGAAGGTTCTGGAGTTCCTTCTCTTATAGGACTCCAAATCACCATCTAAGTTGGAGACTTGTCCACCAAGTCTCCCAACACAAGTCTAACCCTAGACTTACCTCTATATAAAGGGCTCTACCCGTCAACATAGAACTACGTTTTTGTCTTGATTCTCTACTAAACAGAGATATGTATGCATCTTTCAAGGACCGATAGTCCCGAATGCAAGAGCAGCCATTAAAACTCGAAGCTCACAAACCCTAACATTAAATACTAACACACTCTAGTTTTTATTCCACAATAAATTTGATACAAAATTATTTCATGTTGTAAAAACTTAAATCATACTACAAAATTTGTCAGAAAAAATTATCAAATTATATTTACATCAGAGACCTTGAAATAGTAAGTAACTGAATATGTTAAGATTACTTTAAATAAAACTTCTAGATTCACTCAATTATATGATTTGATATGTTACTCTTTATGTTATTCAAAGAATAATGATTAAATTATTCACATAAATTATTATATGAATTCTTTCATAAAGGTCTAAGGATTATAATCTTAAAATAATATTTATGGCACTTTAAACGAATTTGGAAAATTTTGTTTGGAAAAATAATATATATTATTAATAAGTTGGTATATGAAAAAATGTTGAAATTGTTCATGAACAACACTAAACAACGATTGACATAACACTACATTAGTCATTATACTAGAACAAAATGTATACATACATCATGCATAAACAATAAACATACATATATTTGTTAACTACATACTGTCGTCATTTACTTAACAACATAGTATTTACATTTTAACACGAGAACATCAAAGTTGTAATGAAATATTATCGATTCATATGAAATAAGTTTTAATCACTTTACACCCATATAAATTGAAACTACAGAAATTACGATTAATATCACTAATGTTTAACCGAAGTTTATAAATAACCAAAAAAAAGTTGCCATCACCGGAATCATTAAAGCCTAGAAAAAAAAACTGTAAACATTACATTATATACCATCACTCAACATGCTAGACAATGATTAAGAATAAGTTGTTTTCACTGACATATTTTGTATACTTTATTTAAATTATGAGGGACTATACACTTTAATTTTTAACAACACTACACAAAATTTTAATAGACAACGGCTCAGAACTGATGTCTAAAATATTTAAAAATCGATGTCTTCGTGGTTGTTGTAAAAAGTCCATATTTTTCACATCGGTTTCGGATCGATGTGAAAGATAATATAATATATCATTTTTATATAAATAATCGATGTATTAGACATAGTAAGACATCATTTAGTGACCGATGTGAAAAATAAGAAATGATGTTAATTGGTCTATACAACAACGCCTTCATAAATAGAAAAGCCGTGTTATACACACCAAGACATAGATTATTGTCTAATATGAAAAATACAGGTTACCAATAAATAAAGTGATCTAATATCATTAAACAACATGTGGGTGTGTTTGTGTTTTGAGAGAGTCGAGAGAAAGAAAGAAGATGATGTTGTGAAAGACATGCATGTACATAACAAGACTAAGTCATACTGACAACCCTAAGGACAAGTTGTATGATAATATAATTTTGTATTCTGCAATTGTATTACTCGAGTCTGTAAAAATGTTAAGTAGATTAGACTGGGGGATTTTTCTGTGAACAACCTTCAAGCTAATGAATAAACTATGGAGGAAAATTAAATCCTGATCATGCCTTAGATAGAAGTGTAGCAGCTTAGATTTAAATAAACCTATTTTTAGAAAAAATGTTCTAAGTCGGATATCGACAAGTCACAGATCAAGGAATATCGAGAAGTATGTCGAGAAGTCCAAAATGACTTGTAGAGAAGTCCCAAGCGATATCGACAAGTCAATATGCATGTAGAGATCTCAAATATCAACAAGTCAAAAAAAACATGTAGAGAAATGGAGATATAGACTGGTCATTTCTTCATGTAGAGATCAAGAGATATTGACAAGCTAAATCTTCATGTAGAGAACTAGAGACATCAATAAGTCAAAAGCCTATGTAGAGAACTAGAGATATCGATAAGTCATTCTACATGTAGAGAACTGGAGACCTCGAAAAATCAGTAACACATGTAGAGAAGTCAAGATATCGATAAGTCATTATACTTATTGATATGTGACATATCTACAGAATAAAATGAGATCTCGACAAACTATCTCATATTTCAGAATGTAGACAAATTGAAGATTCATGATTATCAGTCAACAAACAATTCTATCGCTGAATTGGAAAGACTACAAATGCAACTTGAAAATAGAAGATCAAGGGTTAAGATTTATTGGACAAAGGATGGTCACAGGCCTAACAGATTCTGCACATATTTGCTAACACTGGAAATGGAAATAGAGAAAGTAGCTTTAGAAACAGTGTTAGTACATTTTGTTACAAATATGAAATAGAGAAATAGAGAAAGTAGCTTTAGAAACAGTGTTAGTACATTTTGTTACAAGTTTTGTAAACTCGTGTTGTTGGTCTATAAAGCATGCACGAGTCCTTTGTTTAAAAAAACAAATTTAGGAAAAATCTTGTATTCTCTCTCAAGAATTATAGCTAATTTCTTATCTTTAAGTACACAAATTTGTGGCAAAACGAATTTGATTAATACAATCAAGTGAGTTTTTGATAATTTATTGTGTGTTTGCAGTTAAACATTTCATCACTACGAGTTTATATCCTCTTTGTTCAAATATAAGCCAAACACTTTTAAAAGTAATTAAAATCCAAGAAAACACATTCACCCCTTGTGTTGTATTTACTGTACTTAATATTTAACAAGTGATATCAGAGAAAAATCTTAAAAAAATAGATAAAGAATCTGGAATTATGAGTGCACAAAAAATAAGCAGTGTCAAGATACATGTATTTGACAAGATAAACTACCCCTTATGCAAAAAGAAAATGATGTTGTTCATATGAATGGCCAATCCAATGTACATTGAGATTCTCAGGCATGGACCTTTTATTCCTATGAAAAGGGTTCCTAAATTAACAGATGGAGACATGGTGATACCTGCACATTTTGTACCTAAAAATTCTTCTACCTACACATGACCAGAGAAAGAAAATGTTACACTGGACAGTGGCTTATAACTCATATTAATTGAGTCTCTTGATAATGTAATGTACAAATTAGTTGTGAGTCGGTTAAATAAATCTGGGAGAATATAGAGATTTTTCGTGAAGGAACATAAGAGGTAAGATCTAATCAAAGAAGGATCTTGGTTTTACAGTATGGGGGGTTTTATGGCTAAACCAAAGGAATGCATAACTGAGGTTTTTGAGAGATTCAACAAACTGATAAATGATTTGCAGTTTCATGACAACTATTATGAAGCCAAAGTTGTTAACCTAAGATTGTTTCCCACTCTCCCTGATCACTTGGAATAGAAAATTTCTGAAATTAAAGAAGGAGATCTAGGGAGAATAACCTTGGAGGTATTGTATGGTATATTAAAAACCTATGAGCTGGAGATGTTATAGAGAAAATTATTAAAAGCTAGTCAAGGACATGTTGTGGATGTGTCAAGTGACTTGGTAGCAAATGAAACAAATTAATTGAAGATGAAACTGAATCCCAGACTCAAGATACTTAAGCTGTCGAGCAGAAAAATAAGGATCCTCAAAAGCTGTAATATATAAGTGATGATGTCAAAGATCACTGGAGATAGCAATATCATTAGTGTCCCTGATCAAAGTAAGAAGCAATCCAAATGGACATTTGATCCAAAGTGGAGATTGATGAATTGTTATTTTTGGTAATCAACTAAGCTTGGGGCCAACCCTAAGTAAGTTGTATTGTTATCTTAGTCTGTATTTTGTACTTGTAACACTTAAAGTCTGTAAAAATGCAAAGGAGCAGACTGGAGTCTTTTTCCTAAAACAGTATCAAGCCTAAGGATTCTATCTGGAAGAAGATCAAGAAGATCATGCCTCAGAAGAATTTTGAAAAAGCTTGGAGTTGAATAAATCTGTTTGGAGAAAAATACTCTAAGTCAAGATCTCTATAAGTCACATATTTAATGTTATAGAGAAGTTATTCGAGAACTCCAGAATGGCTTATTGAGAAGTCAGGAAAGTTACTACAGAACTCAGAGTTATCGACAAGTCTACATTCAGTAGAGAACTCTGAGTTATCGATAAGTCAAGTTTCACTAGAGAACTCAGAGATATCGATAAGTCAAAATTCACTAGAGATATAAGAGATATCGACAAGTTAAAATTCACTAGAGGAATCTGGGATATCGACAAGATAAATTTGACTAGAGAACTCTGGGATGTCAACAAGTCAAAAAGCCACTAGAGAACTAAGAGTTATCGATAAGTCAAAGTGAAGATGTGAAGACTAGAGATCTCGACAAGCTTAAAATCTCTTATAGAGAACTGAAGACCTCTACAAGCCAAACTAAATATAGAGTACTAGAGATCTTGATAAGACAATATACTTATCGATATGTCAAGTGTTCTATAGACCTAAATTGGAGATCTCGAGGTACAATCTCAAAGTACAAAGTCGCAGATCAGTTCAATATCCAACATAAACAATCAACAAACAATACAACAGCTGGATTGACAAGTCTACAAAAAACAGCTTGAAGAATGTGCAAGATCAATGGCAAAGATTAACTGACAGAGGAAGATCAAAGTGAACACGGGATGCTAAAGATATGCTAAGCCAGAAATGGAAGATCTACTTTTCTATAAATAGAAATGACAAGTGATAGTTTAGAAAAGCTAATAGCATTTCTTATTACACACTGTGTAAACCAGCAGTTAACTAAGTTATAAAGTTAACACTGGTCCTTAGTCAGTTGCAATAATTTAGACAGAAATCTTGTAACACTCTCAAGGAGAAGCTAAGCTCTTTAACATCAAAGAGCCTAGAACTTTTGTAGCAAAATATTCTTAATTTTAATACAAAATTAAGTGAGTTTTGAAAAGATCTGTGTTCTTTATTCTTGCATGTTTAAATTCCTGTAGTAACACATTTCTACAAGATTAAATTTACTTTGTTCAACCAAGCCAAAAACATTCAAGAAAAGCCTAAAAATAGTAAAACACATTCACCCCCTCTGTGTGTTATTCATTTCCTAACAAGTGGTATCAGACAAAATCTAAAATTAAGCAGATTAAAGATCTTGGAGGAATGAATACACATAAAATCATTAGCATCAAAATTCCTACCTCTGACAAAGCTAACTACACTCTTTGTAAACAGAAAATGATGTTGTTCATCAAGATGGCCAATCCACTCTAATTCAGATCCTCAAGAATGGACCCTTCATTTCTATGGTTAGAGTTGAGGAATCTATAGATGGAGACATGGTTATTCCAGCTCATTATGATCCAAAAGATCCTTCTGAGTATAGTGACCCTGAAAAGGATAAAGTTTCCCTGGATAGCAGCTTGCAATTAATATTGATTGAGTCACTTGATAATGTGATGTATAACAACATTGTCAACTGTGACACTGCCAAGCAAATATGGGAAAAGATTGACATACTCTGTGAGGGAACTGAGGAAGTTAGGTCAAATCAGAGAAGGATCCTTATTTCATAGTATGAAGGTTTCATGGATAAGCCAAAGGAAAACATTACTGATGTGTTTGAAAGATTCAACAACTGATAAATGACTTGCAGCTTCATGGAAAATACTATGAAACTGAAGAAGTGAATCTAAAATTCTTACTTACTCTCCCTGATCATTTGAAACAGAAAATATTAGCAATCAGGGAAGGAAGAGACTTGAGCAGAATAACTCTGGAAGTTCTATATGGAATTCTCAAAACATATGAACTAGAGATTATTCAAAGGAAATCGTTGAGATCTGGTCAAGGACATGTTGTGGATGGCTCAAGTGCTTTGATTGTAAATGAAAGCCAAACATCCAATGATAAACCAAGATCTCAAATTCCCGTTGCCTCAACAATTGAGCAAATAACAAATGACTCACAGGAACAAGTCATTCCAGAACTGGAAAAAGATGAGTTCTATACTATTGAAGAACTGGATGAGCTAAATCAGTCAATGGCCTATTTGGCTAGAAAATTCTCTAACATTAAAGTAAAAAAGCCAAAATACTTCAAAAGTAAAGGATAGTCTTTCAACAATGACAACAGTTGGAAGGAAAAAGGGAAGTACAATTATGATAGCAAGAATGGCTACAAAACTGCATCTGTTAACATATCTAAGATAAGGTGCTTCAATTATGATGAACTAGGCCACTTTGCTACAGAATACAAGAAACACAAGAAGGCAACAAAAGATAAAGCTTATCTTGAACTTGAAGCAAAGTATGAAGCTCTTCTGAAGAAATAACAAAGCAAAGCTTATATTGCAGAAGGTAAAAGTTGGGATGACTCTAAAAATGATGAAGATGAAGAACTTGGAAACTATGCACTCATGGCCTTGGAGCAAGGAGAATCATCCTCTTCTAAATCAAAGGTAGCAACTCTTACCTCCACTGATTTAAATGTGAACAAATATAAGGAAACTGTTGAAAAGATACGCACAGAAATGTTTCACATTCATACAATCATGGTTGCTTCTAATGAAGAAGTTAGCAGATTAACAAAGTTGAATGAGAAGCTTGAAAGTGAAAAACAAGAAACTGAATTGTTGATAGTGGAGCTTGAAGCCTTGAAACAAGAAAATGGTTATCTGAAGAACAAGCTCAAGTGTGCAAATGAGATTGAGGCTGTGCTAAGGGAAAAACTGGAGAAAAATGAAGTAAAGTTGAAGTCCTTCAGAAATGTATCTGAATTGGTTGGTCAGTATCATGAGAAAAACAAACCATGGGCAAATATTGCTATTGGTCTTGATTATGATGCCTTGAACAACAAAAAGAAAAACATAAGTGACAGAGGAAAAATAACAGAGAGTGAAAATATCCCAGCAATGCTGAGAAATACTGGAACACCTGTATTCAAGACTTGTAAAGTAAACAGTGAAGAAGAATTGATCATCAAGCAAGAAATTGCAGATGAGGATAATAAAAAGAAAAATGCAAATTCAACTGAATCTTTCAAGGCTGAAGAAAATCTCATGGACAATCAAAGCACCAAGACTCTTGTCAAAGAAATAAAGATTGAAGATGTAAGAAAGAAGTAGAAAAATAGAAATGGGAGAATAGGGATAAACAAAAGTAATAATCTGGCTTATTTTATAGATGCTCCAGGAAAGAAGTGTGAAAAATGTGGTTATGCAAATCATCTAACTGACCTTTGTAAAAAGGTTGTTAGTAAGCCAACTGAAGGAGCTTGCAAATACAATGAAGCAGATTTAAATGATCCCTACTCATTATGTGATAAGTTTGATTGCATCCCTTGCAACTTGAAAGTGATGAAGAGTTTCCACAAACTGAGAGTGGACCTTAAAGAAACAAAAATTGAGTCTACATTAGAAAGGGAAAATACATAACAATCATTGAACTCTATTTTATCTGAAATAACTCACTCTACTTCTGCTAAATCAGTTAATAAGAAGAAAGTACCCAACACTGCTAGGGTCACTAAACACACCTGAATCTTATTGTGTGCAGGGCAAAGTGAAGAAAATCATATGGATCATTGACAGTGGATGTTCCAGATATATGATAGGTGATAAGACCCTGCTATCACAGTTTGAGGAGAAAGCTGACCTATTGGTGACCTTTGGAGACAACAACAAAGGATTCACAATGGGATATGGAAAGATTATTTCTAAAAATATTGTCATTGATGATGTAGTACTAGTAGCTGGTCTTGAAGTGAATATTCTCAGTGTCAGCCAATTTGCAGACAAAGGCTTTATAGTTTTATTCAATAAAAAAGAATGCACTTTTATCAGCAAGAAAACCGGTGAAGTTACTCTGAAAGGAGCAAGGAAAGGAAGCTTGTTCGTTGCAGACTTGTACTCAACAAATAAGGATGGTATTTGCTGCTTCTACACCAAGGCATCGGAAGAACAAAGTAAGCTATGGCATAAGAAGCTGTCTCACTTGAATTTCAAGGAAATTAACAATTTAGTCAAAAAGGAGTTAGTAAGAGACATGCCCAAACTAGAATTTGCTCAAGTTGAAGTTTGTGAAACTTGTCAGAAAGGAAAGATGAAAAGATCAAGTTACAAGTCAAAAATTGTGAATTCTATAAGTGCACCCTTGTAACTTATTCACATGGACTTATTTGGGCCAGTGAATGTCTTATCAATTTCAAAGAACAAATATGCACTTGTGATGGTGGATGATTTCTCAAGTTACACTTGGGTAGAGTTCATGTACTCTAAAGATGAAACTCCATACATCATCATTGAGCACATCAAGAAGATAGAAAAACAGGCTGAAGATTACAATTGTGTGAAAAGATTGAGAAGGGACAATGGAACAGAATTCAGAAATGCTACATTAAGTGAATTCTGCAAAGGCAAAGGCATTGTTCAAGAATTCTCAGCTGCCAGAACACCTCAACAAAATGGAGTAGTTGAGAGAAAGAACAGAATATTGGTTGAAGCTGCCAGGACAATGCTGCAAGATGCCAAGTTGCCAACAAATTTCTGGGAAGAGGATGTTAACACTGCATGTTATACTCAGAACATATATCTCATTAACAAGGCACATGGAAAGTCACCCTACGCAATCATGTCTAAGAGAAAGTCTACTGTAAAGCATCTTCATGTGTTTGGAAGTAAGTGTTACATTTGGAAAGACAACTCTGAATATGTGGGAAAATTTGACTCAAAGGTTTTTGAAGCAATTTTTCTGGGATATTCACTGGAAAGAATAGCCTACAAAGTTTATGTGATTGATCAAAAGAAGATTATGGAGAGCACAGATGTGACCTTTGATGATGACAAGTGTCCAGGCTTGGAATGCCTTGATATTAATGAAGCTGAAGCCCTTGCATTTGAAAACGTCAACATTGATAGTGATTATGATGGAGAAGATGAAGTTAATGCACAACAGATGATGAATAAAGAAACTACTGAACAGGAAAATCATGGGAATGGAAGCTCATCTCAAACACCTAAATTTGATAGCACAAACTTAGGGGGAGAAAGAGAAGAAGGATCTACCAGTCATACCAATTATGAAGAAAATGATGAAGGCACAAGTCAACAAAATCATACAAGGAAGTGGGATAGAAGTCACTCTAGAGAAACAATTATTGGTGATCCTACTGCTGGTGTGAGGACTAGAAGTGCAACTGCTAATGAGTGCCTACATGCATGTTTTCTGTCTTAAGTAGAACCTAAGAAAATTGATGAAGCTCTACTGGATCCTGACAAGATATCTGCCATGCAGAAGAGCTAAATCAGTTTGAAAGAAGCAAAGTCTGGAAGTTAGTTCCTGCACCAAAGAATAGAAGCATTATTGGAACAAAATGGGTATTCAGGAATAAAATGGATGAAAATGGTATAGTTACCGAAAAAAAGCAAGGTTGGTTGTAAAAGGCTACTCACAAGAAGGAATTGATTATGATGAAACTTTTGCTCCAGTTGCAAGACTTGAAGTTATAAGAATTTTCCTAGCATTTGCTGCACATTCAAACTTCAAAGTTTATCAAATGGATGTCAAAAGTGCCTTTCTGAATAGTGAGCTAGAAGAAGAAATTTATGTGCAACAGCCTCCTGGCTTTGAGGATCCAATTTCCAAATTTGTGTACAAGTTACTCAAGGCTCTATATGGACTAAAACATGCACCTAGAGCTTGGTATGACACACTATCAGATTTCCTACTGAAGCATGATTTTACTAGAGGAACCATAGACAAGACTCTATTCTACAAGAAACATGGTGAATATATGATCCTAGTTCAGATCTATGTGGATGATATCATCTTTGGTTCTACTAATGAGAAGCTTTGCCAAAGATTTTCCAAGCTTATGCAAAGTGAATATGAAATGAGTATGATGGGGGAACTGAGTTACTTTCTTGGACTTCAAGTCAGTCAAAGAAGTGATGGTATCTTCATCAGCCAATCTAAATATGTCAAGGATCTTTTGAAAAAGTTTGGAATGGTTGATTGTTCACCTGCATCTACACCTATATCTACTGTAACAATGTTGGATAAAGATAAAAAGGGCAAGAGTGTAGATATCTCAAGCTATAGAGGGATGATTGGATCATTGCTTTATTTAATAGCAAGTAGACCAAACATCATGTTTGCAACATGTCTATGTGCAATATTTCAAGCCAATCCAAAAGAATCACACTTGATGGCTGTACAAAGGATTTTCAGATAAAGGGGACTCCAAACTTGGGATTATAGTATCCTAAGGGAACTGGTTTTGAAGCTGTTGGTTACACAGATGCAGATTTTGCTGGATGCAGGGTTGACAGAAAGAGTACCACTGGAAGTTGTCAATTTCTTGGAAAAAGACTTGTATCTTGGTATAGGAAGAAATAACAATCTGTATCAACTTTTACAGCTGAAGCTGAATACATAGCTGCAGGAAGTTGTTGTGCTCAAGTGCTTTGGATTAGAAATCAGCTAATGGATTATGGCCTAGTGTTACACAAAATTCCTATTATGTGTGACAATACTAATGCTATATCTATAGTTGTTAATCCGGTTAATTATTCTAGGACAAAGCACATTGATGTAAGGTATCATTTCATTAGAGAACATGCTACAAATGGTACCATTGAGCTCATTTTTGTACCAACAGAAAAATAATTAGCTGACATTTTTACTAAACCTTTGGATGAAGCAACTTTCACTAGACTTGTAGGTGAAATTGGAATGCTTAACTCTTCATCCTAAGGCAAGAACTCAGCTAATGTTTTGCAGCAGATTAATCTCCAGTAAATCAAAATTAATTTGATTAAATTGGAAATTAACTGAAATATGAATTATAAATATTTCAGAAATCTCTGCATATTTATTTTTCAAATTCAAATTCAACTTGGAATTTTTCAAATTCTAAGTAAACTGCTCAGTTGTTGATTTACAATCTTAATATGTAAAATTAACACAAGGCAGAATTACAAAAACCAAAAGTATATAGAGGACTGAGTTCTCGATAAGTAAAAATTGACTTCTCGACAAGTCATTTTAGGACTTCTCAAGTGAGTCCTCAATAAGTAAATTTACTGACTTCTCGAGTGACTTCTCGATAGGCTTAAAATGACTTATCGATAAGTCCTTGTAGAGTTCTCTAGTAGTGTTTATTCACAGAGATCTCTACAAGTACAATTTTTGACTTATCAATAACTCAGAACTGAGATAATTTAAATTAATAAATTATTTTGGTAAAATACTTTTGGAAAATTTATTCTAATTTTATTTTGAATTTATTCAAATAAAAGTTAGAATTAGTTCAGTCCACTTTTTGGACAAAGTGGGTATTTATTTGACATCTCGAAAGAGTAATTTAAAATGACTTCTCGATATGTACTTCATTTCTTAAAATGACTTCTCAATAGACAAACTCCAAATGTCTATTTTTGAGTTCTCGACAAGTCATTTACTTTTTCTATAAATACCCAGACTTTTCGATACATATTTTAACATGGAATTTTTCAAAATTCTAAGCAAACTGAATAATTTTTAATTCATATCCTAAATATATGAAGTTAATAAATAACAGATCAAAAGAAGCAAAAAGTATGAAAAACTGAAATAATTTAATTCATAAATTATGTTCAGCAAAATACTTTTGACATACTTTGTTTGTAATTACTCAGACTTTTTGACACATTTACGTGCTTATGTGCAATTTTTTTTAAATGTGGAATATGTTAGTCTAATGTAAGCAGACTAGTACATTATATGTGATGTTTTGAGAATAGTGATAATAGTTAAATTTATTTGACTATATGATAATTATGTGTTTTGAATTTATTCAAAATAATTCCTTATCAGTATTTGTTTTGATGAGTTAGCTAGTGAAATATTTTGCTGATAGGAAGGGTTATTTTTTGTGTAGGAAATACTTAAATTAGAAAGTGAACTAAGATTCTTGAGTACTTGCATGGGGAATAGTAACTAGTCACTTCCAACTGTCTAGATACTCGTAAAGTGTGTTTGTGTGATTATTACACTTATTAACTGGGAAATTCAAGAATCCCTTGGTTTCTTTCTTTTCTCCTTCTATAAATTAAAACCTTATCTCTTCATTATTCATCACTACCTTCATTCTCAACAAACATCCTAACTTCAAAACTCACCTCTTGTTCATCTCTCTCTCCAATGGCTGCCCAAGTCTTCTACAAGCTTGTAAATGGAGTTTATCAACCCGCTCATCATTTGGCCGACAACCAAATCTACTATGACCCTTTCAGACTGAGTATGTTTAGACCTATATGGATTACCTCTAATCTTATGATCACAGACATCTCTTCTCAGCCATCTCTTATTTCTGTAAGTCAAACAACAATTGAGCCTTTCATGTGAGAATGAGAGAAAAGATTGAGAGAAAAACAGAAAATAAGAGAGGAAGGATCCTTCCTGGAAAAAGGAGAGGAAGATGAGTGTCTAGATTTAGTAATCCTTGTGAGGAAACTCTGACTCTTAAAAGTCATGAGATTAGTGCAGTGAGAAGTAGTGAGACTACTTATTCAAAAGAATAGAAGGCTTAGGACTTTTGTTATTGACAGACTTCTTCTGCAGATCTAAGTAAAACTCCTATTCTACTTGATGAACTCATCACTACAGACATCACTGAAGCTTGAAGCCGCCAATAGTGTTCTAAATGGACAATGACAAAAGCTTGAATAATGTGCATCTAGCTGGATCTTTCTACCTGGAGATAATGTCAAAAAGGGGGAGAATATATATATATATATATATATATGCAAAAAACAGCTGGATGGATGTTGCCTCATAAAAGAAGACCAGATGGGGAGATTAATATCTGCATTTAGTTAGAGTTTTGACATCATCTATCAAAACTTGTGCATAATTCCATAATGAACAAGTTAGGGGAGATTGTAATATATAAGTGATGATGTCAAAGATCACTGGAGATAACAACATCATTAGTGTCCCTGATCAAAGTATGAAGCAAGTCAAATGAACATCTGATCTAAAGTGGAGATTGATGAACTATTACTTTTGGTAATCAGCTAAGCTTGGGGCCAACCCTAAGTAAGTTATGTTGTTCTCTTAGTCTGTATTTTGTACTTGTAACAATTAAAGTCTGTAAAAATGCAAAGGAGCAGACTGAAGTCTTTTTCCTAAAATAGTATCAAGCCTAAGGATTCTATCTGGAAGAAGATCATGCCTCAGAAGAATTTTGAAGAAGCTTGGAGTTGAATAAATCTGTTTGGAGAAAAATACTTTAAGTTAAGATCTCTACAAGTCACAGATTTAATGTTATAGAGGAGTCATTCGAGAACTCCAGAATGGCTTATCGAGAAGTCAGGAAAGCTACTAGAGAACTCAGAGTTATCGACAAGTCTACATTCAGTAGAGAACTCTGAGTTATCGATATGTCAAGTTCCACTAGAGAACTCAGAGATATCGATAAGTCAAAATTCACTAGAGAACTCAGATGTATCGACAAGTTAAAATTCACTAGAGGAATCTGGGATATCGACAAGGTAAATTTGACTAGAGAACTCTGGGATGTCAACAAGTCAAAAAGCCACTAGAGAACTAAGAGTTATCGGTAAGTCAAAGTGAAGATGTGAAGACTAGAGATCTCGACAAGCCTAAAATCTCTTATAGAGAACTGAAGACCTCTACAAGCCAAACTAAATATAGAGTACTAGAGATCTCGATAAGACAATATACTTACCGAGATGTCAAGTGTTCTATAGACCTAAATTGGAGATCTCGAGGTATAATCACAAAGTACAATGTCACAGATCAGTTCAATATCAAAGATAAACAATCAACAAACAATCCAACAGCTGGATTGACAAGTCTACAAAAAGCAGCTTGAAGAATGTGCAAGATCAATGGCAAAGATTAACTGATAGAGGAAGATCAAAGTGAACACGGGATACTAAAGATATACTAAGCCAGAAATGGAAGATCTACTTTTCTATAAATAGAAATGACAAGTGACAGTTTAGAAAAGCTAATAGCATGTCTTATTACACACTGTGTAAACCAGCAGTTAACTGAGTTATAAAGTTAACACTGGTCCTTAGTCAGTTGCAAAAATTTAGATTGAAATCTTGTAACACTCTCAAGGAGAAGCTAAGCTCTTTAACATCAAAGAGCCTAGAAATTTTGTAGCAAAACATTCTTAATTTTAATAACAAATTAATTGAGTTTTAAAAATATATGTGTTCACTATTCTTGCATGTTTAAATTCCTGCAATAACACATTTCTACAAGATTAAATTTACTTTGTTCAACCAAGCCAAAAATATTCAAGAAAAGCCTAAAAACAGTAAAACACATTCACCCCACCCTCTGTGTGTTATTCATTTCCTAACAAAAGCATTTCATTTTCGAGCTGAAAGAGGATGAATACTACACTCTTGATGAACTAGATGAAATTGACCAGTCAATGGCTTATCTTGTAAGGAAATTTTCAAACTTCAGAGTCAAGAAGCCTAAGTACTTTAAGAGTAAAAGCCAAATATCCAACAACATCAACTGGAAAGTAAAAACTCAGTTTAATGTAACTGGAAAAGGTGACTACAAGTTAGGATCTCTGGACAAATCAAAGATTAGGTGCTACAAATGTGATGAACTTGGTCACTTTGCTACCGAGTTCAGAAAGCCAAAGAAGATGAAGAAAGACAAGGCTTATTTGGAACCGAAAGCAAAATATGAAGCACTTTCGAGAAAGCAACAGGGAAAGGTTTATATTGATGAGGGTAAAAGTTGGGATGATACATATGATGAGGAAGATGGTGAAAATTATGGAAATTATGCTCTCATGGCTTTGGAGCAAGGAGAATCATCTGCATCTAAATCAGGGGTACATATCCTAACTACAATTGATTTAAATGCCACACAATGTAAAGAAACTGTTGAGAAAATGAGTGTAGAAATGTTTCAAATTCATGCAAGCATGGTGGAAGCTACTGAGGAAGTTAGTAGGCTGTCAAAAATTTATGAAAAACTTGAGATTAAGAAACAGGAACTAAAACTACAACTTGTTCATCTTGAAGTTGTTAAATAAGAAAATGAGTAGCTTAAGAACAAGCTTGAGTGTGCTTGAGAAGTAGAGGCAATGTTGAGAGAAAGAATTGATAAAAATGATTTGAAGCTCAAATCATTCAAGAATGCATTTCAGTTGATTGGTCAGTATCATGAGAAAAATAAACCATGTGCCAATATAGCTATTGGTTTGGACTATGAGGCTATAAATTCTCACAAAAAAATTGAAGATGGAAAAGGGAAGAACAACGTGAACCAATATGTTCCTGTGATGCTTAAAAATATAAATGCACCTGTGTTCAAAGCTTCTGAAACAAATTTAAGTGAAGCGTAGTTGGTCATCAAGCAGGAAATTGCTGATGAAGACAAAGAAAAGAAAGATGTAAAATCCACTCCCAATACTGAATATGAGAAGATGCCTAAAGTGAACCAAACTGCTAAGACACCAACAAGTGAGATCAATACTGAAAATATTGGAAAGAATAAAAAGAACAGAAATGGAAAAATAGGTGTGAACAAAAGCAACAACTATGCATATGTTGCAGATGCTCCAAGAAAGCAGTGTCAGAAATGTGGCTCAACAAATCATCTAACTCACCTTTGTAAAAAGGCAGTTAGTTAGCCAAAGTATGGAGCATGCAAGTACAAAGAGACACAAGTAGAAGATCCATTTTCCTTCTGTGACAAGTTTGACTACATTCTATGAAACATGAAAGTTATGACCAGTTGTCATAAGTTGAGGAAAGATCTCAAAAAGTTAATTTTAGATCTGTGATCAAAGATGAAAATGTTGATCAAACTAAGAATGTTGTTATTTTTGAATTTTTAAGTTCTACTTCTGCAAATTCTGTGAAAAAGAAGAAAGTGCCCAACACTGCTTGGGTAGCTAAATACACTTAATCCTCATTGTGTGCAGGGAAAGAATAATAAAGTTATATAGATCATTGACAATGGATGTTCCAGGAATATGACAGGTAATAAAGCCATGTGATCACAGTTTGAGGAGATGGTTGGCCCTTTGGTGACCTTTGGAGACAACAACAAGGGATTTACTGTGGTGCCCTCCAAATCTGGGTCAGAAATTTGGGGTCCACAACACACATACCATTTATAAATCTGTTTATATAATAATAATAAATATATGAAATGACCCTACTTACCATTACCACACATCGCAATAATTCAAAGTATGTCCACAAGCCGCAAACTTTATTATTACAAACGTACCAAATCCCAAATTTATTTATCTTACAACTGAAGTAAAACTTTACTACAAACTTTCAACATAAACTAAGCCACACATCTTCTGCTAGCTTATTCCATTTCAACCTGAAAACCTAGCTTGCGCACTCGACTGGGGATCCTCGCCACCACCAGTTTCCTTTTAACTGGAAAAGAACATAAACAGATTTGTAAGAATGAGCTAACTAGCTCAGCAAGTCATAATGACAGTCACTGCGGTTAGTAATGATCAATTGAAATGATATAAGGAATCAAGTTTCCTGATAAGCAATAATTAGAATTGGATATTCACTTTCATTTTTAAAAACCAAGGTTAGGCTGCTGACCAGTCACGCACTAACCCCGAGCAATGCTCCCAGCTTTGCTCAACATACTGGATCCAAGGCACACATTGGCCTATTATGACCACGAATCTGGTCCGACCACGAATCTGGTCCACATTAAAAAACAATCTAATTCTATAATAATAACATGATAAATAATGCAATTCAATAAACTGAACCATAAACAACATTTATCTTGAAGCATAGGGTGATTCACAATACCCTGAAGGTATACAAGGTAAACATGCAGATTCACTTTCAATCCAGGGAAAGAATCAGAATGTAGAAGACCAAGGGCTCAATGGTTACAAGGATTGGTCTTTGGTTATACAAGGCATAAAGGTTCGTATGTTAAGCAATCTCATATCAAGAATCAGTATGTGGTAGATATGTATTTGTGGAGTAGTATCATATATGTATGGTTCATATCCAAGAATTCAACAATTAACGGTTTACAAGAAATCAGGCTTGTAGCTCAAGATCAATAAGAATCAGGGTTTAGGGCTAAGTACTACAAAGTACTTGCAATATAGAACAAGAACTATTTGGAATAATTGCAACATAATGAAGAGAGTTAAAAAGTACTTGCAATACATTACCAGAATATCATAAGCACTTGCAATTATACTACCAGAAAGTTCAGGGACACTTGCCTTATCAATTCGCTTTTACTTTACTAGCACTTGTCAATTGGTTCCCACTCACTGACCACTTGCTTTCCCTTTCTACATTTCGTTTCCTCTGTTAGACATCACATGTACTTATCAATACTACTTCACATCTCATTCTATAAGTTACAAGCTTCTATCTACCCTTCATTTCACCCAAATCCGACGTACGGATTGAAAGTTACAGCAAAAACAGTCAAACAACGCACATACAGTCATATTGTACACCAATCAGATCACATATAGAACATAGCACATAAGATATTCAATCAAAATAATTATTCGAAGAAGATTCGGGTTTAAAATAATTTTCCAGGTATTTAATACAAATTTTTGATCATTTTTTGGAGTTAAAACGGGTCTCCGAATCATTTTATAATTAAATAATAGGTTTCGAACACCCGAATATGAATTTAAAATGATTTAATAATAATTATAGAGCCTTCAAAATAATTTAAAATAATATTTTAAAACTCGAAACTATTTTTCAGAATTTTTAAATCCAAATAAATAATAAAATCTAATTAAATAATCAATTAAAATTAATTAATAACTAATTAAATTAATTAATCAAATAATATTTAAATTAATTAACTAATTAAATAATTGATTATCAACTAAAATTAATTAATTAATTAAGATTTATTTTAGAATTAAAAACAATTTTCGGAAATAAATAATGAATTTTTGGAATTTTAAAATAATTAAAATAATTTTTGAAAATAATTATAAAAAGAAAATACATTTTCTGAAAATTATAAAATAGAAATCTAATTTTTGAATATTTTTAAAACTGAAATATGATTTTTAAAAGTTTTTAAAACATAAATATTGAAAATGTAAAGCTTGCAAAACTCGGGGGTCTAAACTATAATTTTACGGTCATCCCCCATGTTCGCCGGGAAGTCATGAATGTCGTCCATAAGCTTTTCCAGTGACCTGATTTTTGCCCAGAAATGTCCCAAAACATCAGTAATAATTCTGCTTAGCTCCAAGAACGTAATTATGCAAATGAAATCACTAAATATCAACGAATCAGCCGGAAAAATGACTGGAAAAACTCGCAGCCGGTTGGGTCGAATTTTCTGATCAAGGCCTTCCCGGATTGTTTGTTCACCACCTATACATCAATCTAATTATCTTTGGACGATCTATAAGTTTGTACAATCAATTTCATCTAATAACCCCTAACAAAGAAACGCCTAATTTTCAATTAAGAACATTCAAACACATAAACCCTAATTTTTAATTTCGAGAATCAAACAGCAATTTGAACATTTTATTGAACTCCAAATTCATCATATAATATACCAAAATGACCAGGATGAAAAGATCTACATGATTCAAGCATCAAATCAATATAAAATCATATAACAGTCCAAAAATTACCAGAAAAATATCACAACTATCTATATTTTATTCTGGATATAATAAAATTTACATACCTGTACTTTACCATATATAAACTATCCACATATCAACACCAATTATCTAGATAATTCACCAAATAATACATAATAATCACATAATAATTATTTATTGATAAAAAAATTACACGTTATCTCCCAGATATTACATTTACAATGGGATATGAAAAGTTAATTTCTGGAGATATTGTCATTGATGATGTAGCGGTGGCTGCTGGTCTTGAAGTAAATCTTCTTGGTGTCAGTCAATTTACTGACAAAGGTTTCAGTGTCTTTTTTGAAAAATAAGACTGTTGAATCATTAGCAAGAAAACTTGTGAAGTTGCTTAGAAAGGAGTAAGGAAAAGAAGCTTGTTTGTTGCGCATTTAAACTCAGCAATTAAGGATAAAATTTGTTGCTTCTATACCAAGGCATCCAGTGAACAAAACAAGCTATGGCACAAAAATCTCTCTCACTTGAACTACAAGGCAATGAATACTATGGTAAAAAGAGAATTGGTGAGAGACATTCCAGCTTTGGAATTTGCTCAAGATGAGGTCTGTGAAGCTTGTCAGAAAGGGAAAATGAAGAGGTCCAGTCACAAGAGCAAAGCTGTGAATTCCATAAGTGCTCCATTGCAGCTTATTCACATGGACCTGTTTGGACCAGTTAATGTCTTGTCTATATTAAAAAAAGTATGCATTGGTGATGGTGGATGACTACTCAAGATACATTTAGGTAGAATTTATGCATTCAAAGGATGAAACTTCACATATCATCATTGAACACATAAAGAAAGTTGAAAAGCAGGCTGAAGATCAAAATTCTGTCAAAAGATTGAGGAGTGATAATGGTATAAAATTAAAGAATGTAGTTCTAAGTGAATTTTTCAAAGACAAAGACATCATTGTTCAAGAGTTCTCAGCTGTAAGAACACCTTAACAGAATGGTGTGGTTGAAAGAAAAAATAGAACTCTAGTTGAAGCTACAAGGACAATGCTGCAGGATACCAATCTGCCAACCAGTTTTTGGTAAGAAGCTGTTAACACTGCATGTTACACTTAAAACAGATATTTAATCTACAAAAACATTGGCTAGCCACCTTACTCAATTTTGTCAAAAAGAAAGCCTATTGTAAAACATCTACATGTGTTTGGATGCAAATGCTTTGTGCTGAAAGACAACTCTGAGTATGTTGGAAAATTTGAATCTAAAGTATATCAAGCTATTTTTCTGGGATATTCATTGGAAAGGAAAGCTTACAAAGTCTATGTAATAGGGTAGAAAAAATAATGGAAAGCACATATGTGATCTTTGATGATGAAAAGTGTCCAGAATTTGAATGCCTTGATGAAAATGAAGCTGAAGCTTTAAAATTTGAAAATCTCAATATTGACAGCGATTCAGAAAATGAAGCTGAAGTCAACACAAACAATAGAGTGGAGGAAAAACCAAGTGAACCTGTGAATTTTGAGAATTAAAATGTTTTTCAAGAAATAAGCACACCTAAATTCGATGGCACAAACTCAAGGGGAGAAAGAGATGATGGTTCTGTAAATCATGGCAACAATGGAGAAAATGAGGACAAGTCTAGTCAACAAAATCATCACACCAGAAAATGGGACAGGAATCACACTAGAGACACTATAATTGGCGACCCTAGTGTTGGAGTGAGGACTAGAAGTGCCACTGTAAATGAATGCCTGCATGCATACTTTCTATCTCAAATTGAGCCTAAGAAAATTGAGGATGCTCTATCTGATCCTGATTGGATAACTGTTATGCAAGAAGAGCTAAATCAGTTTGAAAGAAATAAATTTTGAGAATTGGTTCCTGCAAGAAACAGAAGCATTATTTGAACAAAATGGGTGTACAGGAATAAAAGGGATGAAAATGGAATTGTGACAAGGAACAAAGCGAGTCTGGTTTCCAAAGGGTACTCAAAAGAAGAAGGAATTGATTATGATGAAACTTTTGCTTCAGTTGCAAGGCTTGAAGTAATAAGAATTCTCCTTGCATTTACCGCACATTCCAACTTTAAGGTGTATCAAATGGATGTGAAAAGTGCATTCAATTAATGGTGAATTGGAAGAAGAAGTCTATGTGTAACAACCACCTCTGGCTTTGAAGATCCAGAATTTCCAAACTTTGTTTACAAACTTTTGTTATAGAGGAATGATTGGATCTTTGTTGTACTTAACTGCAAGTAGGTTAAACATTATGTTTGCAATGTCTGTGCGCTAGATTTCAATCAAATCCTAAAGAATCACATTTAATGGTTTTCAAGAGAATTTTCATATATTTGAAGGGAACAACAAACTCGGGATTATGGTATCCTAATGGAACTAGTTTTGAAGCTGTTGGATACACAGATGCAGATTTTGCTAGATGTAGGGTGGACAAAAAAAGTACAAGTAGAAGCTATCAATTTCTTGGTCAAAGACTTGTATCATGTTATAGTAAGAAACATCAATTTGTATAAACTTCTACAGCTGAAACTGAATATATAGCTGCAGGAAGTTGTGCTCAAGTGCTTTGGATTAAAAAATCAACTGATAAATTATGGCCTAGTATTACAAAAGGTTTCAATCATGTGTGACAATACTAGTGCAATATCCATTATTTCTAATCCAGTTAGATGATATTTTCACTAAACCTTTGAATAAAGCAACTTTCAATAGACTTGTAAATTAAATTTGGTATGTTAAATTCTTCGTGCTAAAGGCCAGAACTCAGCTAACATGTTGCAGCAGATTAATTCCTGATAAATCAAAATTAATTTGATTTAATTGGAAATTAACTTAAATATGATCTATAAATATTTCAAAATTCTATGTATATTTATTTTTTAAAATAAAATCACAATTTGGAATTTCTCTAGTTTGAGAAAAATTGTCCAAATGTTGGTTCAAATTATTAATATGTGAAATTAATATAATATATATTAGATAAGATCAAGAGTATGTAGAGAACTGAGTTCTCGATAAGTCTAAATGACTTGTCGATGAGTCATTTTGTGACCTCTCGATAGAGTTCTCGATAAGTGTCTTTTATGACTTCTCGATGGGTATCTCGATAAGTCATTTTATGACTTCTCGACAAGCATTATAGAGATCTCTATATACTTATCGATATGGAGTTCTCTACAAGTTAAAATTTTAGACTTATCAATAACTCAGAACTTGAATTATTTAATTCAATAAATTATTTCAGTAAAATACTTTTAATATAAAAATAATTCTAACTTTATGTTGATTTATTCAATATTAATTGGAATAATTTAGTCCAATAAGGACAAAACTGGGTATTTGTACAATAGTTCGATATGTCACTATCTAGTTCTTGATAAGAGTCAGGAAAGTAACATATCGACATATCGACATGAGTTCTCAACAAGGTGTCTCTA
Organism: Apium graveolens; assembly: GCF_009905375.1. Classification (NCBI taxonomy): domain Eukaryota; kingdom Viridiplantae; phylum Streptophyta; class Magnoliopsida; order Apiales; family Apiaceae; genus Apium; species Apium graveolens. The sequence goes on along the minus strand of NC_133651.1, from coordinate 142,750,015 downwards.
TGGAAACAAGAATTCTCCCCAATGTAGTCAAATTTTGCCTTCAAATAAGCAATCACAAAGGCTCTTGTGCAGAGTCTGCAGCCCCTCTTGCTGCACCCCCTCTTGAGCACTCTCAAGTGGGTGAAAGAAGACAAATAGTTGGCATAGACACTGAGAGCACATAAATTGAAACTCCCTCATCCATTCAAGGGGAGTTTCAACACTCATGCTTGAGCTCACTCACCTCATTTCTAAAATTTCTTCATCTTTTAATAAGAGGCTTGAATCTTCTTCTCAACCCTTGCCAAAATCAAGTGACACGGTTCATGAAACTGTGCTCACCACTCAGGAACAAAATTTAGATCATGAGAGGCTACATGCTGAGGTAGACTTTGATGACACCATCACACACACGGGAGTTTCATCAGTTTTTACTGAAGAACCTGTGCAGGTTATAAATGCACCTTCATGTGCACAACAGTCTTTACATACTATAAGGTTTGAAGGTAGTACTCTTGAGGGGGAGCTACTCAAATCCTCTCCAATTCAATTAGAGGTCTCTCATAAAGAAACAACTCCCCTCACAACCCTAGCTAAAATTGCTTTGTCAATTGAAGCTAGGAGTTCAATTTCCAATGATCCAGCTATTGGGGTGGCAAGTAACAAGCACATTCAAGTACCGGTTCCTTGCAAGAGGAAAAATAAGAGTTTGGGGCCATGGTACATGACAGTAACCTAGTCAACTCCCCTCCAATTCAAATGGAGGTTCACTCTACTAGTGAACAACACACTATCATAACCATAGTTCCTTCTGTGAGTCAAACTCTGACACCAGTCACAGGAGTTACATCACCCACCACACCATCAACCTCCACTCAAACTTCAACAGATCCCAACCAACCTTCCACTTCTTTCTCAATGGCTGCAAGATGCTCAATATAACATCCCCAAATCCGGGGTCGGGGATCCGGGTTGTCACGAGTTCCATTTCCATTAATAACACTTAATCTTAATAAACAACCAACTATTGCGTACTGTTACCCCATAATATACACACACACACACACCACAAGTTAACTCTTATGTTATCCCATATAGGTTAAGTCTAGTTGCATGTCTATGCGCTTTTATTCCCCTATGTGTCTGGCATCTAGATTTTACTTCCTTAACATTGATACGTGGAACACGTTATGAACTTGTTGCAGGTTTAGATGTAGGTCTAGTTCAGATGATAACTTCCCAATACGTCTTAATATATCCAAGGGTCCAATAAATCGTGGACTTAGCTTTCCTTTCTTTCCGAACCTCATCAATCATTTCCAAGGGGATACCATTAACAACACCAGGTCCTCTACATCATACTCTTTATCCCTTTAAGTCAAATCAGCATATTTACTTTTTCTATCTCGAGCTACTACTAGCCGTTCTGAAATTGAATACATTATGTCCTTGGTCCTTTGGACTACTGCTGGTTCGAGCATCTTGCGCTCTCCAACTTCATCCTGTTATAAGGGAGATCGACATTGTCTTCCTACAATGGTCTCATAAGGCGACATCTCGACACTGACATATCATCTATCATCGTAAGAAAACTCAATCCATGATAAGTTATCATTCCAAATTTCTTTCAAGTCTATTGCACAGACTCTCATCATAGCTTCCAGTGCTATAGCTTTTGTTTTTCGATATCCACTCTTTTTTAGTTCGTAAGAGTTACTATCTTCAGTTCATAATATTATTCTAGCTATACTTTTACTCGCTGGAGTTCCATAACCTTTTAATAATTGCATCAATCTTAGTATTACGAACGCATTTCAATTTTCAGAGACCAATGAATTTATACTACTCCTTTCCAAGCCGCTTCTATTTTTGAAAGCTTGATCAATCATATAGGAGTAAAAGAGTTTATTGAGAAATCATTATGATCAAGAACACTTGTTACATCACATAGTTAGTACAAAAGGGGGTCATCCTTTAGTACTTGACAAGCAATTAAATGACATATGGTATCCTAATAGGCTTCTATCACACAGATAGATAGTCATTCAGCAATACCTCCCCTTATGGAAGGGTTGTTCTTCTCAGTTTACACGAAATGAAAAGGAGAGAAATAAACGAATTTAAGAGAATTATATATAAAAATATAAGGTCATAAAATATCTGGCTTGAAATCTACCTCTGAACTACAGAGGTTTATCACCAGAGAACGAAACACATATACATGTATATATATCGATATCAAGTATTATCGCATCATAATTCCCGTGCATGAATATTTTACTATTCCGTCCATCATTCTATGGACCTATGATCTTGCCCGGGCTTATAAACAATCAATTTTGAAACTCTCTCCACATCGAAAATCGAATATGGGATTTCATTATAGATATCATTGTTACTAGAATCCTTCATTTGCACCGCAACCTTCCTCGTATAATAATACAATTCTCTGTCGATAAGAAGGAATAAATATTCAATAGGTAAATGATCGACTTGGTTAGCCTATCAATGATAACTTATACATCACCATAACCCGATTAGTGGTACTCAATCTCAATAGCCATTGCAATACAACTCTTACGGTTGTTATCATCTCATTATTCGCAGAATCATTAATGTATTACTATAGTTCACCACTGACCTGCTGTAGTCATTCATTTTCCTCAAAATATTAATAGCTAATCATATGAAGTCCATACTTACCGTATCAATTTTTTTCTAAGGAGGTAACATAATCACCATTTGTGATCTATGTAAAACATTTTTTGAACTTTACGTCTATACTACGTAAAGCAGAATAAATTACAGAAGCGTTTCAATCAAAACAACGACAACAGGTTAATACCATTATTAATCATATGTCCTCACTAGGCCACTGGAAACTCAAGGGTTCGTTTAGTCCTTTTTGGAACATGGTCCTGGATTTTCTCAAGGTAGGACCTTCCAAGATGGGTAGCTCATTCACCGCGATTAACATGAATTAAATCTTCCCCATCTTACGATTATGGTCGAGTATTGCACAATCATCATAAGGAATGTCAATCTTTCACACTATAATACAACCTTCACGGCTTGAACCGGCATTACACTATTCCTTTGGCATGAGCACCTATAATTGCTCTCTTACACTTAAAGTGTCAGCCACCTCATTGGCCTTTCATGATAGTAATATTTCCTTATAATCAATGTCTTTTGAACCATCTTCAACTAAATTATCTACCTCATTTCCAATCATTGCTTATGTGAAAATGCTCTTCTTAAGTCCTGATGAGAAAAAAAATATCTCCATTTTCCATAAATTACTACCTTAGTATTTAAATGTAAACATTCTCGTTGTGCATATGTTGTGTACTTGATGATTTCATAAACAAAACATCTAAGTGGATTTTACTTAGTGAAATAATGTAGCACTCGACGGATAAGAATTATAGTCCCGACAGATAACTCATTATAGTCCCGACGGATGTTAACTTATTATCCATCGAGTGAGTAGCTTATGTAATAATAAGTCTGTAGCACAGTTCTGTATACATCTTTGTATAGATTCTGTAGTAGCCTAAGTCATGTTGACTTTAACTAGATTTACAGAATAGGTTGATTAATTGTATATAAATGATGTCTTGTAATTCTGCATAAGTGAAATGAAGTCAAGTGCCAAAATAGCTACCGACGGATGATTAACAAAGCCATCGACGGATGATCAAATGACTATCAACGGATGTTTAGCATAACAGTCGACGGATGATCAATGAAGCTATCAACGGATGTTCAGAAAGTCGATGGATGATCATATATCCAACAGATGTTCATAAAATCCAACGGATGATCCTATAAAGAATTCAAACAGCAGTTGAACAGTGAAAGCTGAGCACAGCCGTCGAGATGTATACAAATCTACTATGGAAGCCCATTAACTGGGTAATAGAGGACGAAAAGCAGCAAAGCTTAAGACTGATAGTTTTTATATTTATTCAGTCTTTTTGACTTCGTAATTTTGGTAATATATAAACCAAGAACGTAACAAATAGAAAAGTAGTTGAGAAACACAAAAATAGAGAAATCTTTGTAAGCAAAATCCTTAGCATTTCCCTGTACTCTCAGCAGTTCAATTTGTAAGCAACTGTGAGCATTCTTGCACATGGAGTCCTCTCAATATATAATATATATCTCTGGTGGAATTGTTTAAATTCACCAGAAAGTTTTTAAAGACTCTTGTTTTTAATTACTTATGTTTTGATTCAATTAAGTTTCTATTCCGCATTGTGCTAATCAAAACATTATATCTATATTCGAGTTGAACATTTTTATTTCGAGAAAAAGGTTCAAGAATTCCATTCAACCCCCTTCTGTAATTCTTGCTATATTGTTAAGGGACTAACAATTGGTATCAGAGTAAGCTCTTAATCTACAAAGAGTTTAAAGATCAAAACAATTTAGCAAGATGAACAAGAAAGATGTTGGAGTCAAGATTCCTTTTCTAGATAAAGATAATTACCATCATTAGAAGGTAAAAATGCATCTTCATATGCTTTCTCAAGATGAGGCCTATGTGGACTGCATAGAAAGAGGTCCTCATGTTCCAATGAGAGCTGCAACAGGAAATGAGCCATCTGTTCCCAAACCAAGGCATGAATGGTCTGATCCTGACATTGAACAAGTCAGGAAGGATAAAAAGGCCATGAACATTCTGTTCAATGGAGTTGATGCAGACATGTTTGACAAACATTATAAACTGCAAAACTGCCAAGGAAGTCTGGGATACTATACAGATAATCTGTGATGACACTGAGCAAGTTAGAGAAAATAAAATGCAGCTCTTGATTCAGCAATATGAGCATTTTCACAATGAGGAAAGTGAGTCACTCACTGACATTTTTAGTAGATTTCAAAAACTACTAAATGCTCTTAAGTTGTATGGAAGAGTCTATCAGACTAAAGACTCTAATATTAAATTTCTCAGATCTCTTCCAAAGGAATGGAAACCAATGACAGTCTCATTGAGAAACTCACAAGATTATAAGGAGTTTACTTTGGAGAGACTGTATGGCATCCTGAAGACCTATGAGCTTGAGATAGAGCAGGATGAAAGGATGGAGAGAGGAAAGAAGAAAGGAGGATCCATTGCACTAGTTGCTGATTTGGAAAAGGAGAAGGAAGTGAAGATGGAAGCTGTAGAATCAACTTCAAAGGTCTGTGAGAATAAGGGCAAGGGGCTTGCAGCAGAAAGTGAAGATTCATTGAGCCAAGATGACATGGAGGACATTGATGAGCACCTAGCATTTCTTTCCAGGAGATTTGCCAAGCTCAAGTTCAAAAAGAACTTTGGAGCAGCCAAGCCAAATAGAAACATGGTGGATAAGTCAAAATTCAAATGTTTCAAATGTGGCTTGGCAGGGCATTTTGCAAATGAGTGTAGAAAGTCAGATTCCAGTAAGAAAAGGTTTGAGTCTGTGGATTATAAGCAAAAATACTTTGATCTACTCAAACAAAAGGAAAGGGCTTTTATTACACGAGAGAATGACTGGGCAGCAGATGGTTTGGATGAAGATGAGGATGTCAGCTATGTCAATCTAGCCCTAATGGCCAAGTCTGATGAAACAGAGACAAGTTCCTCAAGCAATCAGGTAATTACTACAAACCTTGCACATTTATCTAAAGACGAGTCTAATGATGCCATAAATGACATGTCTACAGAATTATATCATTTGCGTGTTACACTTAAGTCTCTTACTAAAGATAATGCTAAAATCAAAGAAAACAACTTGTTTTTAAGTGAGAGGAATAATGTGCTTGAGTCTCAGTTTATTGATTTTGAGAAATTAAGAATTGAGTGTAAGATTGGTAAGGAGGAATTAACTGAGTCCTTGAAAAAGGAAGAGATTTTAAAGAAGCAGCTCGAGCGTGAACAAGAGGTGATTAAAGCATGGAAAACATCCAGGGATGTCCATGCTCAAATCACCAAAGTTCAAGGAATTGAGTCTTTTTGTGATGAAGCCTGGAAAAAGAATAAAGAGAATCTAGAACCTAATTTGGTAGATGGTTTGCTGACAGATGTAGACTCGACGGATGATGAGGATTATCTGTCTGATAACAAAAAGTGTTATCCGTCGAAAGATGAAAATCCTCATCCGTCGGCTGTGAGCAAGCCCATTAGCAAAGCCAAACTAATCAAGCTAAATGAGAAGTATGGGTCTGTTTCCAAGAACTTTATTTCAGGAGAGTCAAGCCAAGTTAAGAAAGGGAGAAAGGCTAATGTTGGTCACATGACAGTCAAACAGTTGAGTGACAGACTTGAGAAAATTGAGGTAAAAACAGAGACTGAAAGGAAAAACAATAGGAATGGTAAAGTAGGGATTAACAAACACAATAACTACACACCTGATAAATATGCTCCTGGAAAAATCTGTGTCAAGTATGGTAGTGTAAATCATCTGTCTGTTAATTGCAAATCTGCCATGCCTACTCCCATGCCTGTTCAGTCTCAATTTCCTAACATAAATGCCATGCCTCCCATGCTTGTTAATGCTATGCCTACACAGAATATGAATGCACAGTTTGCTAATATGCCATTTGCACCTAATCCATATTATGCTGCATACAGTATGCCTTAAATGCCATTTAGCATGCCTTACTGGAATAACATGTTTACACCAAGCATGCCATTTCATGTTAGCCATAATATGCATGATAATTCTGTTGCATTAAATGGTTTCAAGGCCCAACCCAAATGACTAAGGAAGAATAAGAAATTCCTAAGTCAAATGAGTTAAGACCTAATAAACAGAAGAAGAAAGCTAACAAGGAAGGACCCAAGGAAACTTGGGTACCAAAATCAACTTGATTTGATTTTGATGTGTGCAGGGAAATAAAAGGAATCTTTGGTACTTGGATAGTGGTTGTTCAAGACACATGACTGGTGATTCTACCCTGCTCACAGAGTTTAAGAAGAGAGCTAGCCCAAGTATTACTTTTGGAGATGACAGCAAGGGTTATACTGTGGGATATGGCTTGATTTCAAAGGACAATGTCATCATAGAGGAGGTTGCCTTAGTGGATGGTCTTAAACATAATCTGTTGAGTATAAGCCAGCTTTGTGACAAAGGAAATTCAGTAAGCTTCAACAAAGAAGCCTGTGTTGTGACTAATAATCAAAGCAACAAAGTGGTTCTCACTGGTGTGAGAAGAGGGAATGTGTACCTAGCTGATTTCAACTCAACTAAAGCTGAATCTGTAACTTGTCTTCTCAGTAAAGCAAGTCAAGATGAAAGTTGGCTATGGCACAAGAAGCTATCCCATTTAAACTTCAAGACCATGAAAGAGCTGGTAAAGAAGGAACTAGTAAGAGGCATTCCTCTAGTGGAGTTTACAAAGGATGGACTGTGTGATGCCTGCCAAAAGGGGAAGCAGATTAAAGCATCATTCAGGAAGAAACTTGATTCAGCAATTGAAGAGCCTTTGCAACTGCTTCACATGGATTTGTTTGGACCAGTCAATGTATTGTCAATATCAAGGAAAAGATTTTGCCTAGTAATTGTAGATGATTTCTCAAAGTTCTCTTGGACATATTTCCTAAAGTCTAAAGATGAGGCTAGAGAAATCATCATCAATCACATAAGGCAAGTTAACAATCATCCTGATTTCAAAGATAGAAGAATCAGGAGTGACAATGGAACTGAGTTCAAGAACTATGTCATGAGAGCATTTTATGAAGAAAATGGGATCTTGCTTGAGTTTTCAGCAGCAAGGACTCCACAATAGAATGGAGTAGTGGAAAGGAAGAACATATCACTTATTGAAGCTGCAAGGACAATGCTTGAAGAATCTAAACTTCCAACATATTTCTGGGCTGAAGCTGTAAATACTGCATGCTACACTCAGAACATTTCTCTGATTAATCAAGCAAGATGCATGACTCCCTATCAATTGTTCAAGAACAAGAAGCCAACTCTAAACTTTCTTCATGTCTTTGGCTGTAAATGCTATATTCTGAGAAATCAAACTGATCAAAATGGGAAGTTTGATGCTAAAGCAGATGAAGGAATTTTTGTTGGATATGCTGTTGGTAAAGCATATAGAGTCTACAATCTAAGAACCAACATTGTTGTGGAATCTATACATGTTGTGTTTGATGATAAAAAGATTGAAGGACTGGAAGATGGAGATCACCATGAGAGCCTCAAATTCGACAATGTTGAGATGGTTAGTGATGAAAGTGATGATGAGAGTGATCAAGAAACAGTGTCTAAGGATAATGCAGACAAATCTATCACCAATGAAGCACAAAACTCAACATCCGTCGAGTTGCATAATGCTTCATCCGTCGGAAGGTAATCTGTGTTATCCGTCGGAAGACAACCTGCCTCATCCGTCGATAATCAAAATTCACCATCCGTCGGGTTATCAAAAGGAGCATGAGGTCAAGACAGATCACCTACAGAAAATTCTCCCTTCTCAAATCAAAGATCCATAAACTCAGGGGGAGTTTCTAGCAATCAAAACTCAATCACACATCAAGACAATTATGAGGACTCTTCATCTAGAGCTAATCTACCTCAGCAAAGGAAATGGACAAAAGATCACCCCTTTGAGCTTATCATTGGTGATGTATCTTCTAGAGTTCAAACAAGAAGAGCAACTCATGAAGAATGTCTATACAGCAGCTTTCTATCAAAGGAAGAACCAAAGAAGGTAGAAGAAGCTTTGTTAGATCCTGATTGGATTTTAGCTATGCAGGAGGAGCTAAACCAATTTGAAAGGAATAAAGTATGGAAGCTGGTACCCAAGCCTAAAGGAAAGAATCCAATAGACTCAAGTGGGTATTCAGAAACAAGATGGATGAAAATGGCATAGTAATCAGGAACAAAGCTAGATTGGTTGCTAAGGGCTATTGTCAGTAAGATGGAATAGATTTTGATGAAACATTTGCTCCTGTTGCAAGACTTGAAGCCATCAGAATCTTCCTAGCCTATGCAGCCTATGCCAAATTCAAGGTCTATCAAATGGATGTCAAAAGTGCCTTTCTGAATGGAGATTTGGAAGAAGAAGTATATGTCAGTCAACCTCCTGGTTTTGAAGATCCAAAGTTTCCAGAATATGTCTATTATCTTCTGAAAGCACTTTATGGACTGAAGCAAGCACCTAGAGCCTGGTATAACACTTTATCAAATTTCCTTTTAGAAAATCACTTCACAAGAGGTACTGTAGATAAAACTTTATTTTTCAGAAATGTTAATGGCTCTAGCATACTGGTTCAAATTTATGTAGATGATATTATTTTTGGCTCTACAGATGAGAAACTTTGCAAAAAGTTTTCCAAATTGATGCAAAGCAAGTATGAAAGGAGTATGATGGGAGAACTGACTTACTTTCTTGGTTTACAAGTTAAGCAAGTTAGTGATGGAATATTCATTAGTCAAACTAAATATATTTTTGATCTTTTAAAGAAGTTTGATCTAATGGATTGCACATCTGCAAAAACTCCCATGGCCACTGCAACTAAGCTTGAATTAAACACTACTGAAAAGTCTGTGGATATTTCAAGTTATAGAGGCATGGTTGGCTCACTTCTGTACTTAACAGCTAGTAGGCCAGATATAATGTTTGCTACATATTTGTGTGCTAGATTTTAGGCTGATCCTAGAGAATCTCACTTGACAGCTATTAAGAGAATTTTCAGATATCTCAAGGGAACACCAAAACTTGGCATTTGGTACCCTAGAGATTCTGGTTTTGATCTAACTGGTTATTCAGATGCAGATATTGCAGGTTGTAGAATTGACAGAAAGAGCACAACAGGAACCTGTCAATTTCTAGGAGACAAGCTTGTATCCTGGTTCAGTAAAAAGCAAAATTCAATTTCTACTTCTACAGCTGAAGCTGAATATATTGTTGCTGGCAGTTGCTGTGCACAGATTTTATGGATGAAAAATCAATTGTTAGACTATGGTTTGCAAGTTGAAAGGATTCCTATTTTCTGTGATAACACAAGTGCAATTTCCATCACTGAAAATCCAGTGCAACATTCTAGGACAAAGCACATAGACATCAAGTACCATTTCATAAGGGAACATTTGATGAATGGTACTGTGGAATTACATTTTGTTCCAAGTGAGAAGCAACTTGCAGATATCTTTACCAAGACACTGGATGAATAAACCTTTTCAAAGTTGGTAAGTGAGTTAGGTATGCTTAATTACGCTTAAATTTATCTGAGTTATTTTGCAAGTTGTAATGTAGCCAGAAATTTGGTTGATTTTTAAGTCTTGGATGAGATTTTGGCTAAGTCAAAATTTGCATCTCGACGGATGATCCTTATCCATCGAGTTTAGTCATCCGTCGATATACTACTTGCTAATAAAAGTCAATTACTTTTCTGGAATACTTTATGACTCGACGGATATCAGTTTATCCTCATCCGTCGAATTGTCTAAATCTCAACCGTTAATTCCCTGAACATTATCCATCGAGTATACTTACAGTTTGTAAGCATTACACGACGGATAATGGGTGGAATTTTTACAGTTTATTTTTAAACGGCTATTTTAGGCAATTTCTATTGGTTAATTTACTTTTCTTTATTATTTGTGTCAGTTATTTTTGAGATAGTATAAAAACTTATTTCATTCCAATTATTTTCTTTTATCATTCTCAAATTCAACTGCATTTATTTCATTCTCTCCCAAGAAAATCTTCTCTTTCTCTCTTCAAGCTTTCATTCTCTAACAATGGCACCTGTAGTAAAGATTATGTCTCAAACTGGGTTCATTTATGAGAAGAACAACTTTACTGCTTTAGTCAATAAGGGTATTCAGCAATCAGAGGACTATCACAAAATGATGGACTTTGTGAAGAACTGCAAGCTAAATTACGCCATGCTGGAATCACCCACAATCTTCTGTGAAGTTATTGAAGAGATGTGGACCACTGCAATCTACAACTCTACTGACAAGACCATCACTCTAACCATCAAAGGTAATGAATTTTGTATCAATAGTGATATGATAAAAGTATGTTTCAAAATTCCTGATAATAATGTGACTTCACCACACACTGACACTGATATTATCAATATGCTTAATTCCATGCATTATGCACTTCCTACTTCTAAACTAGGTGATATGAGTGTAGTTTCATGTGTCATGTAGTTACTAAGGTTTTCTCTGGAAAAGTCAGTAATTTTGATTCTGTAAACATTTCCATGCTTAATATGCTATACATGCTAGTCACAGATAAATTTTACAATTTCAGTGACCTTGTCTTGATTGAGTTAGGTTTTAAACTAGGTGAGTTAGCTAAAAGAGGAAAGAATGTGTATTATGCTAGATTTTTCATGTTATTGGCTAACCATCTATGTCAAGAAATTGTGCTTGAGAACCCAAACAACAAACTGGCTTGTTGGGTTCAAGAGAGAAGACTCATTGCAGATTTGAACAGAGCCAACCATCACAGGGATGTGCCAATGTTTTATTTTCCTGTAATGCAGACACCTCAGGTAAGTGAGGTAAGTTCATCCATCCCTACAACTATTCCAACCTCCTCTATTTCTTTGAGTTCAGGAATAGCTATGGCAACTGTGACAATGACCAAACAGTTGCCTACCAAAGCTGCCAAAACTACTGCAATTTCTAAATCCAAATCAAAGAAAACCCCCTCTGGTATCTCTCAAAAGGTACCAGTTGAAAAATCCACCAAAGCCAAAGAGGGGAGTGTGAAGGAGGGTAAGTTAGGTGAGGGAAGGGGTGAACATCAAAGAAACCCCAAGAATGAGGTTGGAGAGTTGAGTGAATCCCAGCCTAGCCACACTACAGTTTCCCAACAAACTGCAGTGCTTAAAAAGGACAAAAGCTCACTTCTAGCTACATCCTCCGAAAAGGATGCAGTTATTGAACATAGCTCTCAGCCAAGAGCACAGGACAAAAGGGTTAGGGACACAAGCTCACCCCAAACTTACACAAGAAAGAAGAAATCTAAAATCTCTGAGGATGCACAGGGCACACACTCAGTGCAAACTGGTGCTAAAGACACAGTTCTCTCAAATTCAGTTTGATGTGGCTCCAATAAACGTGGAGTCACAGCCAAAATCTCTAATAATAGAAGCATCTGAAACACCCTACTCACCAACAAACTCTCTGGAAGTGGATATGATAAACACTTTAATTCCTGATTCCCCTTCTTTAACTCTGTTGGGGAAGCCAAATCCAGTGCAAGTGAGCATCATCTTTTAGATGATTTGTTGGCTCACTTGCCAATACGTTCAGATTCTATTGTGACATATGTGCCCCAAATATCTTCAATCAACACAGAGTCAACAATAGTTTCTCTTCCCACCTCATTCATTTCTACTATCTCGATGGATATTGTTCATCCGTTGAGTAGTGATTGTATCCCGACGGATAAGCTTAACAGCAGTTATCCGTCGGATAGCATTACCACTCACTCGACGGATATCACTTATCCATCGAGTATCTCTGCACAACTTCAAACTTCAATTATTTTAAGTGTAGAAGATTTAGTGGTTGTACAGTCACTCTTAGGATTGAGAGATGAGAGTGTATTGAGTGAGAGGCTGGGTTGCTCCCAGGCAAAAGGAGAGGAAACGAGTGAAAATCAGCAATCCATTTATTCAGGATTGGTAAAAGTGAGTGAGAGGAGTCCCACCTTAGTAGGTGAAGGTGAGGGTGTGAGGGTGGGGAGCCAGGGTGAGACCCTGATGCAACAAAAGAGAGATTTTGAGAGAAAAGCAGGTACAGAAGAAATAAGGGTGGTTCCAGCCATTGCTAGTGAGTCAATGATTGTGGATGATGCTGAAAAGGAAAGACAATTCCAGCAACATTACAAAGCTGTAATTGATAATATTTCCTTGGATGCTGACACTTTTACTCATCCTGTGTCAGCCTACCAATTGTTGGCTGCTCAGGGCAATATGGAGGCAGAACAGACTTTGAACTTAGTACACACCTCAGAATCTTTTCAAAGAGATAAAGCTGCTGTCAATAGGATGCCTTCCCAAGCTGGGGAGCCATCTGAAGAATTTGAAGTAAATTCTAATGATGATGACTCTGTTTCTTTGGATGGAAGCATGAACTTAGGGGGAGATGAAGGCCCAAGTTCTGTTTCAGATTTACCTGAATGGGCATGGACAAAGGAATCTACACCGGGACAATTTGGTGTATCCTTGGTTAAGCAAGTTATGGCTATTCAAAAGGCCCTTCAGGAAACTTCAGATGCCAGTACCAAAGCTATTCTTCAAGCTCACCTAGACTCTCTACAACTCATGAAGATCCAGCAGTTAAGACAAAATCTGAGTGTGGATGAACTCAAAAAGGATATAGCTGACTTGAAGACCTATAATTCTGAGAAGCTGGATTCAGTCATGCCATATGGTACCATGCAAGATCTATTGCTAAGATTGACGAGAGAATCAGATTCTGAAAAGAAGCTGGCCAAGCTGGAAGACAGAGTTCAAGTTATTGAGAATTCAGTGGTTATCCTTCTTCAAAATCAACAGACTCAGAAAAATCTTCTCATGCAACTGGCTAAAGCATAAGGACTAACTCCTCAACTTGATGATAACAAAAAGGGGGAGAGAGAATCAATTAAGGGGGAGAAAGGACCAAGTGAGGGGGAGAAACTTCAAGTACAAATCAGCAAAGTAATTGTACCTTCAATTACTGTCTCCAAGCCACCAGTTGCAGATGGTATAGATCTGATTCAAGCAGCAGCAGCAAATTTGAAAGTTGCTGAGAAAGAAAAGTTGAGTTTGATCAACTGGGAGAAGATTGATGAGGAAATACAGAAAAAGTTTGAACTTGTCAAGGAGCCAGTTAAGTCAGCCATCCATCACTCTCAAGTCAAGCAAATCAGTGTGAATGAGATGAGCATGAATTATCTGGAAAGAGGACAATCTTCCAGCATCAAGTCTCCAAAGGCTGAAACAATTCTTAAACCAAAGGCAAATTATCCAAAATCATCTTTAAAGAACCCCTTGGACACTGTGTATGAGACACCCAAGCCTGATGAGAAGAAGCTTCTGTCAAGATCAATTGTCTTCTCTAAAGATCCAGCTGATTCAGCTTCAAAAAGGAGAATTGCTAAGATATTCAGAAATGGAAAGGAAATTTGTGTGGTAGCTGGACATCCACAATTTGCTCAAGCAAAGAGAGAAGAAAAAGCCAGATTGAAGCAGGAAAAGAAGCAAGCTACTCTAGATGCAAAGAAGACTAAACAAAAGAAAGAACAGATTGCTATCTTGGCCAAGCTACAGGCTGTGAATTCATCTCAACAAATTCCCTCTCAACCATCTGAAGCTGCTGAATCAAAGAAGAAAATTGAAGAACAAAAGAAATCCCCAAGGAAGAAAGAATTGGCTAGAAGAACAAAAAGGAAACTGGATATTGTTGACAAGGAATTGGAAGATCAATTTCCTAAGGAACCCACACCAGCTACAACTCAAGCATCAAAGCCCTCTGTAGTATTTGAAGACATAAGGGTGGTGGATCCCTACAGGAATATTCATGGTGAACCTATTGTGCCAAAGGATGAGCCAATAGAGTGGGATAACATACCAATTCCTGACTTCAGCTTACCAATCCTGAGCAAGCCAAAAAGGACAAAGTTAAGGGCAGTCAAGAAAGTGAAGCTGTCACCTCTCAAATCCAAGTCAGTAGTTAAAGCTCAACCCAAAGTCAACAAGGGAGACTACTTGTACATGTGTGACATCAAAGAATTTTCAGATCTAAACCTTTATCTGGATGAACTGGATGAAGTGAGGGGAATTGATGCATACAGGAACCTACCTGAAAGGTTAGTGTTCAAGTACAAAGGAGGAAAGGAGATTGTGTGGCCTCTTCACAGGATTCTTCAAGAGAGCCAAGTTGTTCTGATTAAAGTTTATTCATACTTCAAGAAGAACTTTGGGTTCAATGTAACTGCAAGAAGACTAGTATTGAAGAAGATTGAAGAACTAAGGAGTATTAGAGCTAAAGATGCACTCCCAAAGACTCTAATCATCCCATAAACAGGGAGAAGAGTGCACCTAAGGCCCTACTGGCTGATGGAGTTCATAGATGACAAAGGTGTGAGAAGATTCTTCAGATTAGAAGACCAATTGAGTATCTCTAGCAATGAGACTCTCTTGGAAATGTAAGAAAAGATAGATCTCTCAGAATCTGATGAACTGGAATTCCACAGGCAGCTCCAAAATCAGATTGATGAAAACAACAGTAAGCTTGGAAGAAGATCCAGACCTTCAAAAAACTAGAAAAATCTGCTCAGGCTAGAGGAGCATCTTGAAAATGACTGTGAGCCAAACCTTGTACATTTTGATTAATTAAAGCACTTTCAGTATTATCTACTTATCTTTAAAGCTGTATATTTAGGATGTTTTGTTATCATCAAGTATCTCTTAATTTATGGCTACAATTCCAGTAGACATAAATTGGGGGAGATTGTTGTGCATATGTTGTGTACTTGATGATTTCATAAACAAAGCATCTAAGTGGATTTTACTTAGTGAAATAATGTAGCACTCGACGGATAAGAATTATAGTCCCGACGGATAACTCATTATAGTCCCGATGGATGTTAACTTATTATCCATCGAGTGAGTAGCTTATGTAATAATAAGACTGTAACACAGTTCTGTATACATCTTCGTATAGATTCTGTAGTAGCCTAAGTCATGTTGACTTTAACTAGATATGCAGAATAGGTTGATTAATTGTATATAAATGATGTCTTGTAATTCTGCATAAGTGAAATGAAGTCAAGTGCCAAAATAGCTACCGACGAATGATTAACAAAACCATCGACGGATGATCAAATGACTATCAACGGATGTTTAGCATAGCAGTCGACGGATGATCAATGAAGCCATCAACGGATGTTCAGAAAGTCGATGGATGATCATATATCCAATAGATGTTCATAAAATCCAATGGATGATCATATAAAGAATTCAAACAGCAGTTGAACAGTGAAAGCTGAGCACAGCCGTCGATATGTATACAAATCTACTGTGGAAGCCCATTAACTGGGTAATAGAGGACGAAAAGCAGCAAAGCTTAAGACTGATAGTTTTTATATTTATTCAGTCTTTTTGACTTTGTAATTTTGGTAATATATAAACCAAGAACGTAGCAAATAGAAAAGTAGTTGAGAAACACAAAAATAGAGAAATCTTTGTAAGCAAAATCCTTAACATTTCCCTGTATTCTCAGCAGTTCAATTTGTAAGCAGCTGTGAGCATTTTTGCACATAGAGTCCTCTTGATATATAATATATATCTCTGGTGGAATTGTTTAAATCCACCAGAATGTTTTTAAAGACTCTTGGTTTTAATTACTTATGTTTTAATTCAATTAAGTTTCTATTCCGCATTATGCTAATCAAAACATTATATATATATATATATTCGAGTTGAACATTTTTTTTTTGAGAAAAAGGTTCAAGAATTCCATTCAACCCCCCTTCTGTAATTCTTGCTATATTGTTAAGGGACTATCAATTCTCACGGCCGACTCTCGATCATACTTAGGACGTCTCTTATCTTGGGTCCTTCTTGCTTTAACAATTCTGACCTCAATTGGTTCAATCTATACTTTCTTATGGCTTAACACGTGCACCACTTGGCATCCTTATTAGTACGTCATATTTCCTTTACCAGATTTTTTTTTTGGAAAACTTAAATATTGCCTTTATTCTTGTAGAATCCCGAGGGTTATCCTTAAATCATTCCTCATGTATTCCCTAGGTACAGGGCATATCAAGATATCATTTACTAATACTAGAACAATTGTCTATATAGTTCTGAAAACTTTCTCCACTGATCTTTAAGGGTTGTTGTTACCTTAATCCTTTCAATCCATACTTGCAAAACTCTTAATGTCTCAATTAAGGGTGAAATGCCATCCTTCCATGGATAAATCAAGTTATTGAGGTTGTATCCTTAATTCCACCTTCAAAAAGGTACTTGCATCCTTACACAAATAAATCAAGTCATATATCCCTGATAAGGGTATGTCATTCAATCATTCTCACCTAGATAGGCTATACCTAGTTTCGTAATAGCATCTTTATTCAAACTAAGGTCAATCCATATGGACGCCAAAAGATAACAACGGTTATCCACTTTTTTTGCTTGATTTGGTAATGATATCAGGGATGTTCTAGAAGATACTAGTCGTGTTCAACGTGAATGTTTTAGTTCTAATTACTCATTTACTTCTGTTATTTATCTCAACAGTCATCTCAATGTTGGAATATCTTTTATACCTGACATCTTCCTTTTGGGTATCAAGTTACAGGTCTTACATACACCTCACATTCTTGAAGGTCACTCCCTTCATCCAATTTCTTAAGTTCTTGCTTCCCTGCCTCCTCAGACCGTTAGTGTTTCCTTATTAATCCATCGATCTATGTCAAAGTTTTATCGAATACTCCCAACTAAAAGGAGATTAATTATATGTATCACTTATGCCTTCAAACCTTGATTTTATCTCATGATTAGTCACCATCACCCTGATGATAACACACTTCTCTATCTTCTCAAAACCTCTTATCGGCTCTTCCGAAGTCATTATCATCTTGAGCCACTCTTTCCTTCTAAGGGCATCAGCCACCACATTGTCCTTCCTTGGATGATAAAGAATCTCACAATCATAATCCTTGATTAGCTCTAACCATCTCCTCTGGCGCATGTTAAGCTCCTTCTGCGTGAGAATGTACTTGAGGCTCTTATGATCATCATAATTCTCACACTTCTCTCCATACAAGTAGTGCCTCCAAATCCTTAAGGCAAAAACCACTGCCGTGAGCTCAAGATCATGGGTAGGATATCAAATTTCATATTTCTTTAATTATCTGGACACATACGGGTACCTTGCTGTGTTGCATAAGCACGCACCCTAATCCCTTGTGTGAGGCGTCACTATAAATCACAAAATCTCATTTTCCATCCGGCAACGCCAACACGGGGACCGTCACCGATTTTTTCTTCAGTTCTTGGAAACTGTTGTCACATTACTCTCTTATACCTTGAGAAGTACTTTCCCCAAAACATTTGACTGGACCATAACCAGTTTATTATAATGTAACACCCCCAAATCCGGGGTCGGGATTCCGGGTTGTCACGAGTTCCATTTCCCTTAATAACACCCAATCTTAATAAACAATCAACTACTCTGTACTGTGACCCCACAATAAACACACACACCACAAGTTATAGTCTCAGAGATGAATATCCAAAAGTAACACAAATCATTTTATTCCAAAATTATATGCCATTACACCTTAAAAGGGTTTCTGAATAGATTTACATTTCTTTGCCATTATTACAATTGATAAAGATACATAAGTCTGGTACATCAAAAATTGAAAGCCTAGCCTATTGGTAGTTCCTACCTCAGCTACAGCGACATCAACGCCTATAGGAAACTGCGGAACGTTTCTATCCGCTCGCGAATTGGGAGCTTGGTCCTGTTCATCTTTTCTATCTGTTGTTGTATGATGAAAGAAGAAAGCAAGGGTGAGCAGCAAGCCCACCAAAATAATATGTATAATGATTAACAATATATGGGCCTTCTCATAGTACTCATGAAAGTCTTGGTCAAAAGAAATGAACCAAGTTTGATATTTTAATGCGATGAAGTCGCAAAATATTTAGTATATATACATATATACTTTTCAAAATCTTGGAAGTCCTCTTCCATGCATAATATACACAATGTTCCAGTTTATAACTGTATAAAAATATCGTTGCAAGGTGATATAATATATCTAACCTTGTCTCAACATTTTTCTGAAAATCTTTGTCATACATAAGATAATCATTTACTAGATATAAGTTTAAAAGATGAAGTTACAAGATACTCCAATATACTTATATCTTTTTTTCCAAATACTACTTGAACTACCACCGTTCAAGTTATAATTAATTTCAAAAGTTCATCACACTGATGAGACTACAAGATAAGACTTGAATAGATTCAATCTTTGAAATATTATTAAAGGAAATGAAGTTATGATATACTTCATTAAGTCCCGATATATATATACACCTATATATATATACATATGTTTCCTGAAAACCTCTGTCATGTAAAGTATGAACAGAATTGCAATATCCAATAAATTTGGAAAGAAAAGAATTTTGGCATAAACCTGATATCTTGCTGATCAGGCAAAGATACCAATAAGTAACTTTTTCTACTAGTAGATGGACGAATTCCCCACTGGTCATCACCCTGGTCGCAATAGGACCTTATGCTGGACTGCCACTGTAATAACCCCAAATTTTGGAGATTTTTGAAACCCGGATGAATAGTAACTTTTGCTGACAATGCTGATTAAGAAAAATTATCAGACCACGATATATAGGAGTACTGTTATGGAAATTCTAAGATCGTATTAGTATTCCATAAAGAAAATAAGTGTATGTAAAAGCGGTCGGATTTTGAAAACGAGCACTTTTATTTTTCCCCGAGATTTCCACCAGACATTAAGGGATTTAAGGAATTAATATTAAGATGAAGGATTTTAAATTCAAGGATTATAAAGGAGAATTAATTTAGGTATTAAAAATACCAAGAAGATTTTATCAATAAAACCATTAAGGTATTTAACCAAACGATCAACGAGATTGAGTGATAACCGGACAAAGAAATGAATAACGACTCTTGTAAATACCTTTGCAAGTGGCGAGGCAAGTGGATGGTTGATCAAACAAGAAACCAAGTGATAGTTAGGAAGGAATGACTAGTTAATTATATAGTTAACTAGGGATGATCTCATCTCACCACAAATCACCAACACATGGCAAATGGTGAGATCATCTTCCACTAACTCCTTTGTTTATTATTAACCTAGCAAAATATCAAGAGAACCCATCATTATCCACCACATTATTCTACCAACACAATAAAGCAAAAGCATTTCCTCCCCATTTCCATTGCTCTCGGCCAAAACAGAACCAGCACACTAAAACTGCTGTATCTCCTTCATTTCTCACTCAAATATTGTGTTCTATAGCTCATTGGAAAGGTATTGAGATGGCCTACAACTCTTGTTCACAAGTCTCGTCCAAATAATCATGGTAAGACCCTCAGTTTTACAGTTCTTTAAATCGGACTTTTAGAAACTTCAAAGCCTAACTTTGTGTTCTTGATTTCTTTGGAAAGATCAAGCTTGTAGGAGGCTCCCTAAGGCTTCCTAGCAACTTAACACCTCCCAAGGAAGGTATAAACTTCAAACCCTAGCCTTTACTTTATTTGTTAGTAAGTTTAATGGTTGGTTTTGTGAAATGAGAAGTATGGATTGTGATTATTAGTAGTTTGGTTTGATTTGGAAGTGTTTTGGTAATTGAAGCTTGATTATAGTTCATAGGTCTTGATTGTGGTTATTTGAGTTGAAAACCTTGGAGATTATGGACTGATGTGGTATGGTTTAGGTGAAGTTTTGTTGTATTGATGGTTATGAGTTGGTTGGTGGTTAATTGGAGTAGTTTAAATATTGGTAATCGCGTAAACATAGCCGTCATAATGTCCGATTTACTTTAGACTGCTTTTGTTCATAACATTTGGACCTGAAAACTCCCTGATAGATTATTACCATTTCCATTTTTAGATAGTTCATGTAACGAGCTTCGTTTTGATATGTAGTTCGTTTGATTCCGATGTACGGTTTAGGAGAAACGACCGTTTTAAGTAACGGCGTTTTGCGAACGAAACTTTTCCCCTCGCCTTACTTTGAAACATAGGTTAAAGACCAAAAAGGGTTAATTAGTATATGAAACAATTATGGTAAGAGTGTTAGGCAGTTGGTAAGACACTCGCGAAGGAATTGCCTTAAAACTTGTAATGGTTAAATTATAAAAAATGGTGGAGCCGAGGGTACTCGAGTGACTTAAGCGAATCAGTGAGCGCAAAGCGAGCGTTAGAGTCTAAGGTAGTTAGAGTATAGATTTACAAGTGACTTTGGTTTAATTCCAACTTACTTGTTGTTTATAGGTTACCAGACTCGTCCCGAGCCTTTTATCACCCCTAGTCGCTCAGGCAAGTTTTCTACCCGTTATAACTGTTGTTGTGATGAATATATGTATTTGCATTATCTTGCGATAGATGCATGTTGGTTAATTAGCAAATGATGCAATATATTGAAGCATGCCGCTATGGTATATATATATATGCATGCCTGTTTCGCATTCTTTCCATATATATCTGTTGATTCAGTTGATAATACCTATGCTAGAGAATAACGGTAATTTGCATATACCCTTAGTATAGGGACCCAAAGGTGAAAACATTTTCTAAAACCGGGAGTCGAGGATCCCGAGTAGATTTTATATATATATATATATTTATATATATATGGTTATAGTTTTCAAAACTATTAATCGAATAAGGTTTATTCGATAACTTTATTTTATTAATGAATATTATCTTGAATATTCATTCGAGGACTTATGACTCCTTTATATTATTTATTGAATATTACTTGGATATTCATTTGAGGATGTATGACTCCTTTATTTTATTTAATGGATATTATTTATAATATTCATTCGAGGTATTATGACTCCGCTTATTACTTAATAATATTCTTTATTGTATTAAAGAATAAGGTGTCGATAATCAAACTTACTTTTGATTATTCAAATAAAGATATTACTTTCGTATAAGTATATCTTTGATTATTTGCTATTCATTTCAAGTATAAGTTTTAATACTTCTACTTCAATTATTTTATAAAGATTATTCTTTATGGGAATATTATTTAAATAATAATATTCAGACATTTTCTAAATATTCTAGGGACTGATTTACTTCATTAAATCAGCTTCACTCCAAACATTCTTAAAAATATTTTGCGAGTCTTCAAAATGATTTTTTTTAAAAGTTAGAGCGGATCCCAAAACTCATTTTTTTAAGATCCTCCTTTCGAAGGGGATTTAAATACTCGCTCAAAACCTGAGGGATCCGGCTCTGTGGTGTGTTTTATATTCGCAACAAGGTTGCTGTTTTGATAAATGAATTGATTACTTACCCAACACTCGGGAAGTAAAATTCTTGGAACAAGTTAATCCATTAACAGGCATCGCCTGGGAAATATCGGTGAGTTCTCCTTTCCAAATAGATACGACTTCTTGGTGGAGCCGTATCAACAAGTTTCTACTTGGGAAAGTGGGGACAAGCTTTACGTTTCAGAGTCATGGATTTCATCTGAACTAGGAGTGGCGTAAGTGGCCGAGTAGCGCCGGCCCAGCCTTATTATATTGGCCCAAATGGCCTGGAAGTTCCTCTAAGGCGGTCCATTCCTTAGGAGTTCAGTGTTCGGTTGACAAGTAAATCCGACAGGTTCTCCTCTACATGTAGAAAATGGTGGGGTTGTACTACTACGACTGATCATCGTAAGTGGTCTTCCTGGCGCGGCAAACTCCCGTAATGAGTTCATCATCCAATTGGATAATTTCTGCAACACTACCCAGAGCACTTCGATAGAAAGGCTACGGTTGGGCGATTGTTGAGTGTTGGCAGGGTCAAGTTTTCAAAATGATGTTTACATCAAATGAAGTATCTCGTAACTTCATTTTATTTTGATAATATTTTAAAGATTTAATCTATTCAAATCTTGCCTTATAGTCTCATCTATGTGATGAACTTTTGAAGCTAATTATAACTTGAACGGTGGTAGTTCAAGTAGTATTTGGGAAAGATATAAGTATATTGGGGTATCTTGTAACTTCATCTTTTAAACTTATATCTAATTAATAATTGTCTTATGAATGACAAAGATTTTCAGAAAAACGTTGAGACAAGGTTAGATATATGAGATCACCTTGCAACGATATTTTTTTTATACAGTTATACACTGGGACTTTGTGTATATTGTGCATGGAAGGGGACTTCCAATATTTTGAAAAGTATATATGTATATATATATATACTGAATATTTTGCGACTTCATCGCATTAAGATATCAACTTGGTTCATTTCTTTTGACCAAGACTTTCATGAGTACTATGAGAAGGCTCATATATTGTTAATCATTATACATATTATTTTGGTGGGCTTGCTGCTCACCCTTGCTTTCTTCTTTCATCACACAACATCAGATAGACAAGATGAACCGGACCAAGCTCCCGATTCGCAAGAGGTTAGGAGACGTTCCGCAGTTTTCTAGAAGCACTGATGCCGCCATAGCTGAGGTAGGAACTACCAATAGGCTAGGCTTTCAACTTTTGATATATCAGATTATGTATATTTATGAATTGTAATAATGGCAAAGAAATGTAAATTTATTCAGAAACCTGTTTAAGGTGTATTGGCATATAATTGTGGAATAAAACGACTTGTGATTATTTTTGGATATTCATCTCTGAGACTATAACTTGTGGTGTGTGTTTATTGTGGGGTCACAGTACAGAGTAGTTGATTATTTATTAAGATTGGGTGTTGTTAAGGGAAATGGAACTCGTGACAACCCGGATCCCCGACCCCGGATTTGGGGGTGTTACAGAAATGGTATCAGAGCTAAGCGTTATAAACCTCAGAGATGATGGGACGTTAAGATAATAAGTTCACTAAGATAATAAGAACTCTTGCCAAGTTCATAGTCGGGCTACCTAACGTAGTACTGACAGTTAAAACCCTTATGGGAACCCTTATAAATATCGTGATAGGAGCGTAGTTCGTTATCGTATATGGTAGCGGGACTCCGAACCCTGAGGTTGAGGAGCAACATCGCGATGATATTTTATTACTAATTAGAGATCGGATTGTGGATCCGATAGAGTGTCCTAATGCAGGAGCGGATGATGTTGATATTGAGGATGTAGCGGTTGAGGATGTTGTCCTAGAAGGGATAGTTGTTGAGGAGGATCCCATGGAGGATCCTGATAAGATTGGATAAAGGACCACTGATGAATTGATGACCATGGTTAGGTCGACTACCAGAGGTAGGATTGGCCGGTCACTACCGGAGGTTCGTTCAAGTTTGTAAAGATAGTAGCCCCTTTAACGCGGCTTACTCGTAAGACTGAGAAGTTCGAATGGACAGAGAAATGCGAGAACAACTTTTAAGAACCGAAGCAAAGGTTGGTGACGTTCCCTATGTTGGCGTTGCCGGATGGAAAATGAGATTTTATGATGTGTAGTGACGCTTCGCACAAGGGCTTAGGGTGCGTGCTTATGCAGCACGGTAAGGTAATCGCGTACATGTCAAGACAATTAAGGTAATATGAAATTCGATATCCCCGCTCATGAGCTTAGGCTCGTGGCAATAGTTTTACCCTAAGGATTGGACGCACTACTTGTATGGAGAGAAGTGCGAGAATTACCTAAGCCATAAGTGCTCTAGTACATTTTCACGTAGAAAGAGCTCAACGTATGCCAGAGGAGGCAGTTAGAGCTAATCAAGAATAATGATTGGGAGATTCTTTATCATTCGGGGAAAGCCAATATGGTGGCTGATGCCCTTAGTAAAAAGGAGAGACTCAAGATGATAATGTCTTTTGGAGAGTTTATAAGAGATTTTGAGAAAATGAAAATAGAAGTGAAGGTAACCGGAGCCGGTACCGAAAAGCTGTTTGAGATTGCAATACAGCCCGAATTATTGGAAAAGATCATATTATGCCAGAAAAAGTTATGAATGAAGGCAGAGAGCCAACAATTAGATAAAAGATTAATATCGAGAAAGATGATAAGGGAATAATGAGGTATTCTTATAGAATTTGGGTTCCGAAAGTTCAAGAGCGTAAGGATGAGAACTTAGATGAGAGCCATAGTTTGAGGAATAAGATTTAGAGCAAACCCTGAATGTGATAATCAGGGAGGTTGCAATTAAGATATAAAGAACCCGGAATATAATAAAGTGGAAAATGAAGATTTTAAATTAAAAGATGACTCCAATTATGGGGAGTAGGAAGAAATATTTAGACTAAGAAAGCAAAAGTCGAGCGAGATAAGGAGACCCGAGACGGTACTCCTATACGGAAATTCATGAACCTGTCTAAATAGAACTTATATTTTATTCCCAACCACCACCTTGAGGAAACAATGTGGTGTGAAATTCTTTCATGACCTTTAAATCGCTAAGCTCTCAGAGTTCCAAGGAACAGGCTGACCCAGCCGAGGCAAGAACCTGGCTAAAGGAAATATAGGAATCATTTGAGATTCAAAATGATTGATGAACCACAAAAACCGTTTTTGTCACTTACCCTCCTAAGAGAGAGACCACCCATTGGTGAAAGACCAAGAAAGGCACGGAGCCAGAGGTTAGAATAAACTGATTTAAGTTCAGTCAATTGTTTTCGGGAAAGTAATTCCCAAAGATAAGGAGATAGTGTAAAAGCTTTAGAGCCAGAACAAAGACAGACGAGTATGATGAATTATGAGTCTAAGCTGTAAAAGTTATTAAGATTCGTTCTGAAGACGCGAATCCAGAATGACGGGATATTTGAAATCAATGCTTATGTTGTGTTGGTTCATGAAATAATGATAAGAGAAAGGAAAATAAAAAGGAATTGAGGTGGAAAGGAATATAAAGGCAACAGAGTTTGAGGAATGATAAGGGAGTTGGGTATGAGGAAACCCTAAAGAATCATATTAATAGAAATAGAAAAGTATATGATCGTCAGGATGAGGGTGATTCACCATGAGTTAAAGTTGACGGTTGAAGGCATAAGAGGTGCATATATTTTATCCCCTTTAAGTAGGGAGGATTCGAGGAAACATTGAGATAGTTCGAAGGATAAACAATGAGACGCGGATAGACTGAGGAGACAAGAAAGTAAGAAATTAAGAAAATTGGATGAAGGAAGTGACCTTCAAGAATGTGAAGTGTAAGACCGGTGGCTTGATACCCAGGAAGGGAGACGCTAGGTATGAAAGATATCCCAACATTGAGATGACTGTTGAGATAAACAACAAAAGTAAATAAGGATTTATTAAGAAGAAGTTCACGTTGAACACGACCAATATCTTCCAGATCATCCATGTGATCATTACCAAATCAGGAAAGAAAAGCGGATAACCATTTTTATCTTTTGGAGGCCATATGGATTGACCTTAACTTGAATAAGGATGCTATTGTGAAATTCGGTATAGACTATCGAGGTGGAACTGATTGAATAAGATACCCTTATCAGGGATATATGACTTTATTTATCCATGGAAGGATGCTTGTACCTTTTTAAAGGTGGAATTAAGTATAGAACAGCGGTAACTTAAAACGAATCCTAGGGGAATGCATAAAGGTTGGCATTTCACCCTTAATAGGGATAGTATGAGTTTTGACAGTATGAATTGGAAAGGATTAAGGTAATAATAACCTTTAAGGATCAGTGGAGAAATTTTTCAGAAGTAAATAGACAATGGTTCTAGTATTAGTAAATGGTATTTTGATATGCCCTGTATATAGGGAATACAGGAGGAACGATTGAAGGATAACCTTAGAGGTTTTATAAGGAAAAAGGTAATATTCAAAATTCTTAAGAATAGAAATGTGGATAAAGGAAATATGACGTAATTATAATGATGCCAAGTGGGGCACGTGTAAACCAAGAGAAAGTATGGATCGAACCAGTAATGGTTGAAATTATTCAGGGCAATTAGGACTTAAGAAAAAAAAAATGTTCTAAGTATGATTGAGAGTCAGTCTTGACAGTGATTAGCCTCTAAAGAATGAGGCAATAACTTATGGAAAAATGGTGATATTTTTTCCCATCTGATTTTAAGGAAAACATCTTCACTCAAGCAATGATCGGAAATAAGGTAGAAAATTTATTTGGAGGTGGTTAAAATGACATTGACTGTAAGGAAATTTTACTATCAGGAAAGGCCAAAGAGGTGGCCGACACTTTAAAGGTAAGTGGATAATTATAGGCGCGTGTTCCAAAAGAATACAGTGATGATGGTTAAAACTGTGAAGGTTGTATTATGGTTTGGAAGATTGACATTCCTTCTGATGACTGTGCAATACCCAACCGTAATAGTAGTTGGTAAAGGTTTAATTCGTGTAATCGCCATGAGCGGGCTATCTATCTTAGGAGGTCCTATCTTGAGATAAGCCAGGACCATGTTTCAAAAAGGACTAGACGAACCTTTGAGTTAAGTCTTCTATTTAAGGCATATGATTAAGAATGGTATTAACCTGCTATCGTTGCTTTGATTGAAACTCTTCTGCAATTTTATCTACTTCATGTCATGAAAGTACGTCAGAGTTTGGAGTGTTCTTCATAAATTGTGATTGGTGGTTATGTTAACTCCTTAGGAGAATTAGATACGAGATGTATGGACTCCGTATG
Source organism: Apium graveolens (assembly GCF_009905375.1). Lineage (NCBI taxonomy): Eukaryota > Viridiplantae > Streptophyta > Magnoliopsida > Apiales > Apiaceae > Apium > Apium graveolens. The sequence goes on along the minus strand of NC_133651.1, from coordinate 142,722,738 downwards.
GTTAGCTATTAAGACTTCATGGAAAATGAATGACTACAGTAGGTCAGTGGTGGACCATAGTAAGGCAGCAATGATTCTGCGAGTAATGAGCTGATTACAACCGTGAGAGTTGTATTGGAATGGGTGTTGAGATTGAGTACCACTAATCGGGTCGTGGTAGTGTATAAGTTATCATTGATAGACTAATTAAGTAGAGTATCTACCTAGTGAATTATTATTCTTTCTTATCAATAGAGAGTCGTATTATTATACGAGGAAGGTTGCGGTGCAAGCATAGAATTCTAGTAACGATGATGTATAGAATGAGATCCCAGATTCGATTTTCGATGTCGAGGGAGTTTCAAAGGTGATTGTGTATAAGCTCGAGGAAGAGCATGGGTCCATAGAATGATGGACAGAATAGCAAAAATATTTAGGCATGTGAAATGCGATGCTATAATACTTGATGTTGATATAAATACATATATGTTTTGTTCTCCTATGACAAACCTCTATAGTTCAGAGGTAGGTTCCAAGCCAGATATTTTGTGGCAGTATATTTTTTCATATATACAATTCTCTTCAATTCGTTCTTTTCTCTTCTTTTCATTTCATGTAAGCTGAGAAGAACAACCCTTCCAGAAAGGGGAGGTATTGCCGAATGACTATCTATCTGTGTGATAGAAGCCTAATAGGATACCATCTATTGTTTAATTGCTTGTCAAGTACTAAAGGCTGGCCACCTTCTGTACTAACTATGCGATATAACAAGTGTTCATGATCATAGTGATCTCTCAATAAATTCTTTTACTTCTATATGAAGGATTAAGCTTTCGAAAATAGAAACAGCTGAAAAAGGAGTAATAAAGTTGTGGTAGTATTCGGAATGGAAACACATTCATGATACTAAGGTTGGCATGGTTATTAAAAGGTTATAGAATGCTAACGAGCAAAAGTATAACCAGTATAATATTAGGAACGGAAGGTAGTAGCGATTACGAACTGGAAAAGAATGGGTATTGAGAAGCAAAAGCTCTAATGTTAAAAGCTATAATGAGAGTCTGTGCAATAGACTTGAAAGAATTTGGAATGATCACTTAATACGGATTGAGTTTTCTTACGATAATAGATCATATGTCAGTATTGAGATATCGCCTTATGAGATCCTTGAGGGAAGACAATGTCGATCTCCCTTATGTTAGGATGAAGTTGTAGAGCGCAAGATGCTCGGACCCACAGTAGTCCAAAGGATCAAGGATATAATAGATTTTAATCAGAGGACGGCTGGTAGTAGCCCAAGATGGGAACACGAAGTATGTTAATTTGACACGAAAGGACAAGGAATAGGAAGTGGGGGACCTAGTGTTGTTATAGGTATTCCCTTGGAAAGGAAGGATGAGGTTCGGAAAGAAAGGGAAGCTAAGTCCACGAATTGTTGGACCCTTGGATATATTAAGACATATTGGGAAGATAGCATATGAGCTAGCCCTACCCCCGAATATGTAGCATAACGTGTTCCACGTATCAATGTTAAGAAAATATAATTCGGATTCCAGATAAATAGGGGCATATGAGCGCATAGACATGCACCCAGACGTAACCTATATGGAGCAACCATGAAGGGTTATAGATCGAAAAGGGACAAGTGCTTAGGAGAAGGGTTATCAAACTAGTCAGAGTTTGGTGGTAGAACCATAATGTGGAAAATTGACTAGAGAGTTAGAAGGCACAATGCTAGAAAAGCATCCCCAACTATTTTCTATCTGATTCCGGGACGGAATCCTTTTAAGGAGGGGAGACTGTAATAACCCCAAATTTTGGAGATTTTTGAAACCCGGATGAATAGTAACTTTTGCTGACAATGCTGATTAAGAAAAATTATCAGACCACGATATATAGGAGTACTGTTATGGAAATTCTAAGATCGTATTAGTATTCCATAAAGAAAATAAGTGTATGTAAAAGCGGTCGGATTTTGAAAACGAGCACTTTTATTTTTCCCCGAGATTTCCACCAGACATTAAGGGATTTAAGGAATTAATATTAAGATGAAGGATTTTAAATTCAAGGATTATAAAGGAGAATTAATTTAGGTATTAAAAATACCAAGAAGATTTTATCAATAAAACCATTAAGGTATTTAACCAAACGATCAACGAGATTGAGTGATAACCGGACAAAGAAATGAATAACGACTCTTGTAAATACCTTTGCAAGTGGCAAGGCAAGTGGATGGTTGATCAAACAAGAAACCAAGTGATAGTTAGGAAGGAATGGCTAGTTAATTATATAGTTAACTAGGGATGATCTCATCTCACCACAAATCACCAACACATGGCAAATGGTGAGATCATCTTCCACTAACTCCTTTGTTTATTATTAACCTAGCAAAATATCAAGAGAACCCATCATTATCCACCACATTATTCTACCAACACAATAAAGCAAAAGCATTTCCTCCCCCATTTCCATTGCTCTCGGCCAAAACAGAACCAGCACACTAAAACTGCTGTATCTCCTTCATTTCTCACTCAAATATTGTGTTCTATAGCTCATTGGAAAGGTATTGAGATGGCCTACAACTCTTGTTCACAAGTCTCGTCCAAATAATCATGGTAAGACCCTCAGTTTTACAGTTCTTTAAATCGGACTTTTAGAAACTTCAAAGCCTAACTTTGTGTTCTTGATTTCTTTGGAAAGATCAAGCTTGTAGGAGGCTCCCTAAGGCTTCCTAGCAACTTAACACCTCCCAAGGAAGGTATAAACTTCAAACCCTAGCCTTTACTTTATTTGTTAGTAAGTTTAATGGTTGGTTTTGTGAAATGGGAAGTATGGATTGTGATTATTAGTAGTTTGGTTTGATTTGGAAGTGTTTTGGTAATTGAAGCTTGATTATAGTTCATAGGTCTTGATTGTGGTTGTTTGAGTTGAAAACCTTGGAGATTATGGACTGATGTGGTATGGTTTAGGTGAAGTTTTGTTGTATTGATGGTTATGAGTTGGTTGGTGGTTAATTGGAGTAGTTTAAATATTGGTAATCGCGTAAACATAGCCGTCATAATGTCCGATTTACTTTAGACTGCTTTTGTTCATAACATTTGGACCTGAAAACTCCCTGATAGATTATTACCATTTCCATTTTTAGATAGTTCATGTAACGAGCTTCGTTTTGATATGTAGTTCATTTGATTCCGATGTACGGTTTAGGAGAAACGACCGTTTTAAGTAACGGCGTTTTGCGAACGAAACTTTTCCCCTCGCCTTACTTTGAAACATAGGTTAAAGACCAAAAAGGGTTAATTAGTATATGAAACAATTATGGTAAGAGTGTTAGGCAGTTGGTAAGACACTCGCGAAGGAATTGCCTTAAAACTTGTAATGGTTAAATTATAAAAAATGGTGGAGCCGAGGGTACTCGAGTGACTTAAGCGAATCAGTGAGCGCAAAGCGAGCGTTAGAGTCTAAGGTAGTTAGAGTATAGATTTACAAGTGACTTTGGTTTAATTCCAACTTACTTGTTGTTTATAGGTTACCAGACTCGTCCCGAGCCTTTTATCACCCCCAGTCGCTCAGGCAAGTTTTCTACCCGTTATAACTGTTGTTGTGATGAATATATGTATTTGCATTATCTTGCGATAGATGCATGTTGGTTAATTAGCAAATGATGCAATATATTGAAGCATACCGCTATGGTATATATATATGCATGCCTGTTTCGCATTCTTTCCATATATATCTTTTGATTCAGTTGATAATACCTATGCTAGAGAATAACGGTAATTTGCATATACCCTTAGTATAGGGACCCAAAGGTGAAAACATTTTCTAAAACCGGGAGTCGAGGATCCCGAGTAGATTTTATATATATATATATATATATATTTATATATATATGGTTATAGTTTTCAAAACTATTAATCGAATAAGGTTTATTCGATAACTTTATTTTATTAATGAATATTATCTTGAATATTCATTCGAGGACTTATGACTCCTTTATATTATTTATTGAATATTACTTGGATATTCATTTGAGGATGTATGACTCCTTTATTTTATTTAATGGATATTATTTATAATATTCATTCGAGGTATTATGACTCCGCTTATTACTTAATAATATTCTTTATTGTATTAAAGAATAAGGTGTCGATAATCAAACTTACTTTTGATTATTCAAATAAAGATATTACTTTCGTATAAGTATATCTTTGATTATTTGCTATTCATTTCAAGTATAAGTTTTAATACTTCTACTTCAATTATTTTATAAAGATTATTCTTTATGGGAATATTATTTAAATAATAATATTCAGACATTTTCTAAATATTCTAGGGACTGATTTACTTCATTAAATCAGCTTCACTCCAAACATTCTTAAAAATATTTTGCGAGTCTTCAAAATGATTTTTTTTAAAAGTTAGAGCGGATCCCAAAACTCATTTTTTTAAGATCCTCCTTTCGAAGGGGATTTAAATACTCGCTCAAAACCTGAGGGATCCGGCTCTGTGGTGTGTTTTATATTCGCAACAAGGTTGCTGTTTTGATAAATGAATTGATTACTTACCCAACACTCGGGAAGTAAAATTCTTGGAACAAGTTAATCCATTAACAGGCATCGCCTGGGAAATATCGGTGAGTTCTCCTTTCCAAATAGATACGACTTCTTGGTGGAGCCGTATCAACAAGTTTCTACTTGGGAAAGTGGGGACAAGCTTTACGTTTCAGAGTCATGGATTTCTTCTGAACTAGGAGTGGCGTAAGTGGCCGAGTAGCGCCGGCCCAGCCTTATTATATTGGCCCAAATGGCCTGGAAGTTCCGCTAAGGCGGTCCATTCCTTAGGAGTTCAGTGTTCGGTTGACAAGTAAATCCGACAGGTTCTCCTCTACATGTAGAAAATGGTGGGGTTGTACTACTACGACTGATCATCGTAAGTGGTCTTCCTGGCGCGGCAAACTCCCGTAATGAGTTCATCATCCAATTGGATAATTTCTGCAACACTACCCAGAGCACTTCGATAGAAAGGCTACGGTTGGGCGATTGTTGAGTGTTGGCAGGGTCAAGTTTTAAAAATGATGTTTACATCAAATGAAGTATCTCGTAACTTCATTTTATTTTGATAATATTTTAAAGATTTAATCTATTCAAATCTTGCCTTATAGTCTCATCTATGTGATGAACTTTTGAAGCTAATTATAACTTGAACGGTGGTAGTTCAAGTAGTATTTGGGAAAGATATAAGTATATTGGGGTATCTTGTAACTTCATCTTTTAAACTTATATCTAATTAATAATTGTCTTATGAATGACAAAGATTTTCAGAAAAACGTTGAGACAAGGTTAGATATATGAGATCACCTTGCAACGATATTTTTTTTATACAGTTATACACTGGGACTTTGTGTATATTGTGCATGGAAGGGGACTTCCAATATTTTGAAAAGTATATATGTATATATATATATACTGAATATTTTGCGACTTCATCGCATTAAGATATCAACTTGGTTCATTTCTTTTGACCAAGACTTTCATGAGTACTATGAGAAGGCTCATATATTGTTAATCATTATACATATTATTTTGGTGGGCTTGCTGCTCACCCTTGCTTTCTTCTTTCATCACACAACATCAGATAGACAAGATGAACCGGACCAAGCTCCCGATTCGCAAGAGGTTAGGAGACGTTCCGCAGTTTTTTAGAAGCACTGATGCCGCCATAGCTGAGGTAGGAACTACCAATAGGCTAGGCTTTCAACTTTTGATATATCAGATTATGTATATTTATGAATTGTAATAATGGCAAAGAAATGTAAATTTATTCAGAAACCTGTTTAAGGTGTATTGGCATATAATTGTGGAATAAAACGACTTGTGATTATTTTTGGATATTCATCTCTGAGACTATAACTTGTGGTGTGTGTTTATTGTGGGGTCACAGTACAGAGTAGTTGATTATTTATTAAGATTGGGTGTTGTTAAGGGAAATGGAACTCGTGACAACCCGGATCCCCGACCCCGGATTTGGGGGTGTTACAGCCACTCAGCCACTTATGCATTTGATGGACTCCCACTGAGCCACTTACACTATCATGGACGCCCACTGAGCCCATGTTGCTTATGCCGACTCGATAGATGGACTTACTTCCCGAACCTTGGGTAAGTAATCAATTCATTTACCAAAACTGCAACCTTGTTACGAATATAAAATACACCATAGAGTCGGATCCCTCAGGTTTTGAGCGAGTATTTAAATCCCCTTTTTAAAAAGAAGATCTTATATATAAAACTGAGTTTTGGGATCCGCTCTAACTTTTAAAAATCATTTTGAAGACTCGAAAATACTTTAAAGAGTGTTTGGAGTAATGTTGATTTAATGAAGTAAATCAGTCTCAATATATTTAGAAAATGTCTGAATATTATTATTTAAATAATATTCCCATAAAGAATAATGGAGGTAGAAGTTGGAAAACTTATACTCGAATGAATAGCAAATAATCAAAGATATACTTATACGAAAGTAATATCTTTATTTGAATAATCAAAAATAAGTTTGATTATCGACACCTTATTCTTTAATACAATAAAGAATATTATTAAGTAATAAGCGGAGTCATAATACCTCGAATGAATACTATAAATAATATTCATAAAATAAAGGAGTCATACATCCTCAAATGAATATCCCAGTAATATTCAATAATAAAATAAAGGAGTCATAAGTCCTCGGATGAATATTCGAAATAATATTCAATAATAAAATAAAGTTATCGAATAAACCTTATTCGATTAATAGTTTTGAAAACTATAAACATATATATATATATATATATATAAAATCTACTCGGGATCCTCGACTCCCGGTTTTAGAAAATGTTTTCACCTTTGGGTCCCTATACTAAGGGTATATGCAAATTACTGCTATTCTCTAGCATAGGTATTATCAACTGAACCAACAGATATATTTGGAAAGAATACGAAACAGGCATGCATATATATACCATATCAGCATGCTTCAATATATCGCAACATTTGCTAATTAACCAACATGCATCTATCGCAAGATAATGCATATACATCACAACAACAGTATAACGGATAGAAAACTTGCCTGAGCGACTGGGGGTTATAAATGGCTCGGGACGAGTCTGGTAACCTATAAACAATAAGTAAGTTGGAATAAAACCAAAGTCACTTGTAAATCTATACTTTAACTAACTTAGACTCTAACGCTTGTTTTGCGCTTATTGATTCTCTTAAGTCACTCGGGTACCCTCGGCTCCACCATTTTTAATAATTTAACCTTTACGAGTTTTAAGGCGATTCCTTTGCGAGTGTCTTACCAACTGCCTAACACTCTTACCATAATTGTTTCATACATTAATTAACCCTTTTTGGTCTTTAACCTATGTTTCAAAGTAAGGCGAGGGGAAAAGTTTCGTTCGCAAAACGCCGTTACTTGAAACGGTCGTTTCTCCTAAACCGTTCATCGGAATCGAACGAACTATATATCAAAACGAATCTCATAACACGAGATATCTAGACATGGCAATGGTCATAATCTAGCAGGGGGTTCTCAGGTCCTAATGTTATGCACAAAAACAGTCTAAAGAAAATCGGACGTTACGACGGCTATGTTTACGCGATTTCCCAATTTAAAACCATTCAAAACCAACCCAATTCAACCTCAAATTAAACATACAACCCACCTCCATCCTTATCACCTCATAACAACCCCAACCAATTCAATTTTAACATTCATACTTATGCCTAAGCTTAAGTTTAACCATACTTAAGTTCTTTTAATCAAAACAACAACATTTACCATTCCATTTCAATACCATTTCAATCCCAAACTCTAAATCACCAACATCAAGCTACAATATCACCCTACTAATCAAAATCATCTTATAATACATAGGAATCTAGGGTTTGGAGATGATATACCTTCCTTGAAGTGGTGGGTGTAGCTAGGAAGCCTTAAGAAGCTTTGAGAAGTCTTAGGAATGCTTGGATCTTCAAGGAAAACAAGAAAAATTTCAAGTTAAAAACTTGAAAACACTATTCATTGTCTTCTTCTTTGATTAAATGAAGAAGATTGAGAAGGAATTGATGGCTTAAACTCATGATATAGCCCTAACTAAGCATGAAGATGATTAGGGAATTAACTCACCAATTTAGGAAGCTTGGATCTTTGATTTTGAATTTTCTTGCCTTTTGCAATAGTAAAAAGCCGAGAGCTCTCAAGAACAATGCCTTGGTTTCTTTTTGATTTTGATGAAGAATGAATTTGCTTGGCTTTGTTGATTTGTTTTTGTGTTTGATTTAGTAAATTACCTATTTGCCCTTGATTTTGTCTTTGTCCTCCTCTCATTGGTTGGGTGACATCACTCACTCTAATCCCTTTGATTAACTTCCTAATTGTTTGCCTAATGACCGTTGATCTGATATACGGTTCGCTTAACTTTCGTTCTCGTTTATCGTTTGAAGGATCATACCCGGGATCTTATTACTTAGGTTCCCTTAACCTTTCTCAATACATTATATTCCTTTTTATGATCCTCTATTATAATCCTTTAATTTAAATCCTTTTTATCCTGTTACCTTATACTCAATTCTCTCCGTATCTAGTGGATTTCCGGGAAAAACCAAAGTGTTCGGATTTGGATTCTGACGATCTTTACATACACTTATATCTCATATAAAGTACTAATAAGATCTCAGAATAACAATAGAAGAACCCCTACATAGTGTGGCATGAAAAGTTTTCTTATTCAGCATAAACACTATTCATAAGGGTTTCAAAAATTTCCAAAAATTGGGATTATTACATATAACATCTTTCTCTATATCTTTCTTGGCCTCCCCCCAGTGGTTGGCCTCCCCCTTTTTGAAAGGTAAGTGGCAAGGCAGTCTTTTGTGCTTCATCAATCATGTAGAATCTATAATGATTCCTCTATTTCTTGTAGCTAGGTTCTTTCCTTGGCTAAATCAGTTGTTCCGTGGAACTCTAAAAGCTTAAGTGATTAAAAGGTCCTGAAGGAATTTCCCACCGCATTGATTCTTCAAGGTGATGGTTGGGGATAATAGTCCTATTTTCGTTTAGGTAGGTCCATGAATTGCCCCGTAGGAGTACTGTCCTGGGTCTCCTTTCCTTACTCGACTTCTGTTTTCTCAGTATGAAATGTTTCATCCTTCTTGCCGTAATCGGGGTCATCTTATATATTTTAATTCCTCATTTTCCCTTCATAATATTCTGGGTTCCTTATATCTTGATTGTGACCTCCCTGATTATCAAACTTAGGGTTTGCCCTAATCTTATTCCTCGCGGGGAATAAAGCTTGGATTTTTTTGAGAAACTCTTTATATTAGTTTCACTTACTTTGCTTAAGTTCTTTCATACAGTCCTCACATGGTCATAAAATATGAATTCCCACTTTCTATATGTATCACGTCACTCTTAAGTGTTAACAATGCATATAACACGACGAATAAACCGGCGATCTTATCACGAAAGATCTGATCTGAACTAAAAGGAACAAATATATACATAACCATTTGTTCGAGTGTACAACAACTAAACAAAGGGAAGAGAATTACATCATCATATCTGATCTATCCTCAAAAGTACTACTGCAGATAATCATCTAGTCAATCAAGACTAATCATTCATAACTTAGGCTAATCCTCCAAAAGTGGTGCTAAATGAAAATCCTTGTCTGATAACTTTGACTCTGCACACTACTCTGGATGAAGGAATGCGGGCACGAACGACATTCCTAACCTGGTCCACCAAAGAGGTGACGAGGTCTAGGATAGTCATAATTAGAGCTAGATCAATCTTACCATCAAGATGGCCTCTAGCTGTAATTCAGGTGGTAGCCTCAATCTTATCCATGCTATAAACTAAGTCTGCCGGAAGTACCTCGCCCTCACTCCTCGTTGCAGTAAGTCGATCCAATAACTCACTTCTAACATTGCGGTCCTTAGACAAGCCACCCAAAGTCATATGATAATCGGCGGTAAGAAAGCTTGAACGGTTGCATTTAGCAATCCATGAGGTGCAGGTTGTGCAGACCCAGGATATTCAACTGGATAACCAAGCACAGTATTAGGTGACAGTGGTGCAGGAGATAAAAGATGCATTTCCTCACCAGGTGCTGGGCTCTATATAGGGTAGGGAACAAGAAATGGTGCCCTGGAAGGCCCCATTCCTTCTACCCTCATTATCCGATGTACCCTTGGTAACTCTTTATCCTCTAGTGCTACCCTTGCGGCCATCCTAGCTCTGGTAGTCACCCTAACTACGGTCATCAATTCCTCATCGATCATCTCTTCAGTCCTGTGAGGATGCTCCTCAACAACAATCCCTTATGGGATAACATCCTTAACCTCTACATTCTCAATACGAATCTCATCGGTCCCTCGTTAGGGTACTCCATCGGATCCACAATCTGATCTCCAATATCTAATAAAATATGATCATGTTTTTGCTCTTCAACCTCAGGGTTCGGTGCCCCGCTACCCTATACGATAACGAATTATGTTACTATCATGATATTTATAACGGTTCCCCTAAGTGTTTTAACTATTAGTACTACGTTAGGTAGTCTGACTATGTACTTGGAAAGAGTTCTTATTATCTTAGTGAACTTATTATTTTAACGACGCATCATCTCTGATTTTTATAACTGTTATGGATAAAAACCTAAGGTTATTATTTGCTGTATTTAATGCTAAGGTTCAGAAGCTCAAGGCCTTTAATGGCTGCTCTCGTGTTTCGTAGCTTAATTCTGCCTTTACGAGATGCCTACGTATCTCTGTGAATTAGAGAATCAAGCCAAAAAATGTAGTTCTGATTTATGGGGTGAGACCCCTTATATAGATGTTGGTAGTCCTTGAATTGGACTTGGTATAGGAGACTTGGTGATCAAGTCTCTGAATTAGAATGGACTTTGGAGTCCTAAATAGTAGGAAACTGATTCCTTATTCTTCTAGGTCCCTTAGAGGCTAATCTGCAAGGATTTATGTCCTCATTGGAACTCTTTTCAATAGCTGATTTTTCCCTTATTAATTAATTACGAAATTAATTAATATTCAGGGTTTTTGGGCCTTCTTTGTTCCATCGAGCCTGATCTGGTCCATCAGGCCTGATAAATGTGTTAACCTTTTTGGTCTGAATGTCATACATCTTCTTATTGGGCCTAACAGCCCAAATCATGTATAATTACTGTAATATTTAATTACATAATCAGGATTTATTTATCCCTATCATTTGCCCCCCAACTTTTGGGAAACCGTATAAGATTTCGCAAAAGTTAAGTTTGTTCATTCCCTTTCAGGGTATCGTTTTGCGTAAAGTGTGGAGCGACCTACACGTTTACAACGATTTGCCTTGTACGCGGCTTCAGGCTCGTTTAAAAACTTCCCTTCTTATTTTCTTACCTTCTCCCTATTTTTAGGAATTTGCTGGTATTTTTTCAGGAATTTTCCCTTTTTCCTGAGATTTTTCCAAATTTTCTGCAATTTTTCACAAATATTTTCAAATTTTTAGCCCTTTTTCGACCAGGATCCTAGTCGAAATTTCGACCTGGATCCTAGTCGAATTTTGGGCCAGCTTTCCAATCCTGGTCGAAGGACTTCGACTAGGATCCACGACCTGGATTTCAACCAGGATCCTAGTCGAACCTTCGACCTGGATTTTGGTCGAAATATATGTCCTCCTTTGCTTCATGGTCGCTAGGTTTCGACTAGGATCCACTTATGGGTTTCGACCAGGATCCTAGTCGAACCTTCGACCTGGATTTTGGTCGAAATCTATGTCCACCTTCGCTTCCTGGTCGTTAGGTTTCGACTAGGATCCACGACCTGGGTTTCGACCAGGATCCTAGTCGAACCTTCGACCTAAATCTTAGTTGAGACTTCTGTGCTTATTTGCTTCCTGGTCATTAGGTTTCGACTAGGATTCACGACCTGGGTTTCGACCAGAATCCTCGTCGATTATTCGACCTGGATTTTAGTCTAGGTTTCTGCATTTATTCTTGAAAAATATTGTGCTCGATTCAGGAATTCGACCTCAATCCTGGTCTGACTTTCGACCTCAATTCTATTCTATTATACCCGTAATTTTCGGGTGCATATTCGAAAGATTTTGAGTAGAATCCACGACCTGGAATTCGACCTCAACCCTGGTCTTTTTAACCCGTAATTTTCGGGTGTCTGTTCGAAAGAATTCGAGTAGAATTCACGACCTTGAATTCGACCTCAATTTTGGTCTTATTGGGCTTCATTCTCATCCAATTTAGATTGGGCCTTGTTTGGGCCTTATCTTTTTTAGGGCTTTGATTTGGGCCTTCTATTTTTCCAAATCCTAATTGGATTTAGGCCTTCTATTTTCCAAATCTTAATTGGATTTGGGCCTTCTATTTTCCAAATCTTAATTGGGCCTTCTATTTTCCAAATCTTAATTAGATTTGGGCTTTTTATTTTTCAAAATCTTAATTAGATTTGGGCTTTTTATTTTTCCAAATCTTAATTGGATTTGGGTTTTTTTAACTCCCATTGGGCCTCTTATTAATCCGGGTTTAATATATCAAAACACCCTCTTTAGAATTCTCTAGAATTCTCGGGGATTTTTATTTAATTTCTTTGGAATTCCTTGGAATATTCTGGAATGTTCCATTTTCTGGGCTTCTTTCTTTGGGCCTTCATCCTTACTGGGCTTTTTGTCCCTTCAACTTCACTTTTTCTCCTATATAAAGGAGTGAGTAGAGTCTACTGCTCCTCACTTTCTCATTTCTAAATTCTTCTTCTGTTAAAAATCTCAGAGCAATAACAGTAAGTCGGAGTATCTTAAGCCCCAAAGCCTTTTTTAGGAGCATTACTTCAGGTAAGACTTCTCCATTTACTTCTTGTGCTTGTTTTTGCATAGTTTGTGTTTTAAAATTGTCTCCTTATGTGCCTTTTTTCAGATGGCTGATAAGAAAATGACCTGTTTGGCCAAGATGAATGTGGCCAGAAAGTCCAATAAATTCCCCATTCAGTCAAGGTACACTTCCTTGATTGACATGATCAACACCCGAGGGGACTAGTACCCGTCAGATGCGCATCTAGACGCACACGACCATATCAGCGCCTTGAGGGATCCAAAGGAGCTAGACAAGTTGAGCGGTTGTTTCAGAATTAAGGATCCTTTCAATCTAGTTCTTGCAGGTCCGGCCGACAGAGCCTGTCAGTGGAGGAAAGACGCACTATGCGTCTATAGGGATACTTTAAGGGCAGGTATTAGACTCCCCTTTCACCCATTCATCCCTGTTTTGCTAGCTGATGTGGGCATCAGCCCTTGCCAACTCCCTCCTAACTTTTGGAGGTTGATTCTGTGTTATCTGTCACAATGCGCCAAGCACAATGTCTCTACAAGTGTTGCTATTTTTAGGAAGATTTTCCAGTTCAAAAACAGTCCTGACAAGAATCTGGGGTGGGTTTTTTTAACCCAGCGCCCAACCGTTCCCCACATAATGAACGGGAAGTCCATCCCTGACAACAACTTGGGGTGGAAGAAAGATTTTATGTTCGTTGTTTGGGAGGGTGGCGATTGGAGCACCCTATTTCGCTCATCTTTTGGGCTAGCCGTAGATGGGAGCCCAAATGATATAGTTTTGTCTGAGGAGGAGACAAGAGCTTTCAACCTCCTTACGCAAGATAATGGGACTTCCCATTCTTGGGATCTTATCAGGGAGACCGTTCTTGTAGAACGCGGCTTTTCTCCCGTCCCTAAGAAGAGTAAGTGTCCTTCCTTATCTAGTTGTTTTCGTTTCTTCTATCTTTCATTTTGCTAACTTCTCAACTTACTTATCTTATTTGTTGCAGTGGCTGAGAAAATAGAGGAGGCTAAAAAGCCTAAAGACCTGGAAACGACCAGGATGAAGCGTGCTAGGAAAGTCTTTAAAGACCCGCGCCTTGGGGATCGTTTCCCGGAGTTCCTACTCCAGTCAATGGAACCAGGCGAAGAAGGCCCCAACCAAGTTTTACGTACCACGCAAAAACCAGGGTCTTACTTCCAGCCTGCTTGGGGAATTTGGGGCAAGGATTCGATTGTCGGCAACACAGCGCTTGCCAAGGAATGGTCTAACTATTCCATTTCCCCGATTGATTATCAAGACTTTGTCCTTCAACAGGACTTGGAGGGTAACGAGCTTTTCGGAGCTCAAGCTTTGGCGACGGTACGTCTTTTTTCCTTAGCCGTTCATAGTTGCCTTTTTGATTTTTCCATCTCTTACTTTTGCTGTGTTTCTTGTAGGCGAACGCCCATTTTCAAGGGGCGATTCACCAAGCCAAGGCTTGGAAGGTTGGCCTCGAGGATGCGAATAAGAAACTGGAGGAGGCCAACCAAAGAATAGAGGCCCTTGAGGCCCAACTTGCCTCATCTACTTCTGACCTGGAAACGACCCGGGCCGAAACTGTTATCCTCAAGGCTCAAAAGGATAAAGCCTTTGATGGCTGGATGGACACTCAGGAGTTCAAGGATTTAATGGTGGAGCACGATGCCCTCTTTTATCCAGTTAGCTATAAGGAAGGCTGGGATGCCGCTGTGGAGGCCATTCAGGACGAATTTCCAGAAGTCCTCGAACGTCCCCCTTCCCTTGCCCTGTGCGAGTTCCAGCACTTGGGGGCGTTACAGAAAAGCTTTCTGATTTGATTAAGGACGGCCCATCGGGGAGTCAAGGCCAAGGTCAAAAGAGGAAGGAGCTTGAGTCCAGCTCTGAAGAGGAGGATTCTTCCTCAGAGGAGGAGCCTGAGCCCGTTGTAAAGAAGGCCAGGGTAGAAGAGCCTCCAAACGCAGCGTCTCCTAAACCAGTGTCTCCTGCAGCATCCAAAGCGTCCGAAGATAGTTCCGAGGGGACCTCTGCGGAGACTTCCGAAGGGACTTCTGAGGGACCGACTGAAGAGACATCTGAGGAGACTTCAAATAGTGGTTTTGAAGAATCCCAGCCTTCCAAGGCCTAAGTTTTTTATGTATTTCTTCTTTCTTAAACAATATTAAACTTTATAATTGACTTTTATTATTTTCAGTCGTATTTTGCCCAAGTATAGTCGTATTTTCCTTTCAATTTTTCAAACTCAAGTTTATAAATCAATTTTATCCTTCACAATGCATCAATCTAATAAGATGACATTAAGTCGAAGGCTTTATATTATAACTTAGTATTCTTGATACCTTACATGAAATGGGTTCAACCCTGATAAAATCTAAACATAGCTTCTATATAGAAAAATCCTAAGCAAGCAAAGCTTCAAGGTGCTTTTAAACCTACTAGTCATACTGACAAGTGAGAATCATACTTTAACTGTTCTACACATAGTAAACCTTCAGGTTTTGGGCATGCCAAGTTCTTGGAACTTCAAAACCATCCATAGTCTCCAGCTTGTAGGTTCCTCTACCCTGAACGCTCTTGAGTTTGTACGGCCCTTCCCAATTTGGGGCAAGTTTCCCTTTCTGTCCTACACTAGAAGCTTCCACTTTCCTCAAGACTAAGTCACCTTGTTTGAAGAACTTTTCTTTAACCCTTAGGTTGTAGCAGAACAAAACTTTTTTCTGATATTCCACTATCTTCGCATGTGCCTCATCTCATACTTCGTCAATTAGATCCAAGGCTAACCTTTTCCCTTCTTCATTTTCCTCAATATTGAAAGCTTAAATCCTGGGGGAGGAATGTGAGATCTCTACAGGAACAACTGCTTCTGCACCATATGCTAACATGAAGGGAGTTGTTCCAGTCGTGACTCTACAGGTAGTCCTATAGGCCCATAGAATGGGGAGTATTTCATCCACCCAGTTATTCCTTGACTTCTCGATCCTCTTCTTTAGTCCATCCAGGATTATTCGATTTGCCACTTCCGCTTGCCCATTGGCTTGTTGGTGAGCCACGGATGTGAATCGCAACTCAATTTCATTTTCCTCATAATAATTCTTGAATTCCTCATCGTTGAACTGTGTTCCATTGTCAGTGACTAGGATACGTGGAATTCCATACCGGTACATAATACTTTCCCACAGGAATTGTACAACCTGCTTAGTTGTGATCTTGGCCAAGGGTTTGGCTTCAATCCACTTGGTGAAATAATCAATGGCTACAATCATAAACTTCCTTTGTGCCGTGGCCATGGGGAAGGGCCCAAGTATATCCATTCCCCACATTGCAAAGAAGATGGGGAAGTTAATAGAGGTCAGCATCTCGGGGGGTTGTCTAACAACTGGTGCGTGCTTCTGACAACGGTCACATTTTTTCACATATTCTTTGGCATCAGCCATCATTTCTGGCCAATAGAAGCCTAAACGGGTTATCTTATGAGCCAAGGTCCTGCTCCCCAAGTGTTGCCCACATATGCCTTCATGTACTTCTTCAAGGGCCAAGCGAGCCTCATCGGGCCTAAGACATCTTAAGTAAGGAACCACGAAAGACCTTTTATACAAAATTCCATCTATCAAAGAGTATCTCAGTGCTCGAACAGCCAATTTTCGTGCCTTAGTAGCATTATTTGGTAACCAACCGGTTTGAATGTGAGCCTTAATGGGATCAATCCATGATGTCCCCAAGCCTATGGGAGCCACAAGCTTAACATTAATGCTCCGTGTTTTCAAAACGCGATAGTATACACTTCCAGAACTTTCTTCGATCTCAGATGAAGCAAATTTAGACAACGCATCTGCCTTGGCATTTTCCTCTCTTGGAATGTGCTCAACATGGCATTCATCAAATTGGGTCATCGCGGCCCTTACCAGGCGGACATACTTAGCCATCGTTTCATCCATTTCCTCAAACTCTCCCTTCACCTGGGATATGACCAACTTTGAGTCTCCACAAACTTTTAAGTTCTTGACTCTTAGTGTCCCTGCTAAGCCAAGACCAGCTATCAGAGCTTCATATTCTGCCTCATTGTTTGTGGTTGGGAAGTCTAACTTCATGGCATAATCAATTAAGAACCTATCAGGGCTTTTTAAAACCAAACCTGCTCCACTTGAATTTGTTTTTGATGCTCCATCAAAATAGGGAACCCAATATTCTTTCTCCTTATCAACCTTCTCTTTGTCCATCTTATCAACTTCCTTGTCTTGAGGTAAGATATCTTCCTGCCCCCCGACTTCTTGGTTGGGTATGGTACATTCCACCACGAAGTCAGCTAATGTCTGGGCTTTTATTGCCGTCCGTGGCTTGTACTTAATGTCAAACTCTCCCAGCTCTATTGCCCACTTGATCAACCTCCCACTAGCCTTGGGACTATGAATGATATTTCTCATGGGCTGATTTGTTAGCACCTCAATTTGATGAGCCTGAAAGTAAGGACGTAACTTTCTTGAAGCCATCACCAAGGCTAGAGCAAATTTCTCAATAGTTGAATAATTTAACTCAGCACCATGCAGAATTTTACTAACATAGTACACGGGTTTCTGGATTTTCAGTTCCTCTTTAACCAATACAGCGCTCAAGGCACTCTCTGAAATAGCTAAGTACAAGAACAAAACTTCATTTAAAGCTGGCTTGGCCAATAACGGGGCATGGGCCATATATTTCTTTAATTCTTCGAAAGCCTTCTGGTTTCCCTCACTCCATACAAAGTCCTTAATGTTTTTTAGTGACTTGAAGAATGATAGGCACTTGTCTCCTGACTTGGAGATGAATCGTCCCAGCGCAACAACCCTTCATGTGAGCTTCTGAACATCCTTGACAGTTTTTGGTGGTTCCATGTCCAGGATTGCCTTTATTTTATCGGGGTTAGCCTTGATCCCTCTCTTGGAGACCATCAATCCCAAAAAATTTCCAGACCCTACTCCGAAAGCACACTTTGTAGGATTTAACATCATCTTGTGGTACCTCAGGACCTCAAAAGCTTCCCTCAAATGGGTTATATGGTCGGTCTTTACTAGACTCTTGACTAACATGTCATCGACATAAACGTCCATAGTCTTGCCAATAAGATTCTTAAAAATTTTATTTACCAACCTTTGATAGGTGGCTCCTGCATTCTTAAGGCCAAATGCCATAACTAGATAACAATAAACACCAAAGTCAGTGACGAATGATACCTTTGGAATGTCATCCTTGTGTATCTTGTTCTGATTATATCCACTGAATCCATCCATGAAGCTCGGCATTTCATGCCCAGCAGTGGCATCTATCAAAGTATCAATCCTTGGTAACGGGAAACAGTCCTTAGGACAGGCATCATTTAGATCAGTAAAGTCCACACACATCCTCCATTTTCCATTGGCCATCTTCACCATAACAGGGTTTGCTAACCACTCTGGAAATTGAATCTCCCAACGAAACCAGCCTCCAAGAGCTTCTCCACTTCCTGTTTTATAGCTTCTTGCCTTTCTGGAGCAAAACTTCTTTTCTTTTGTTTCACTGTCTTCCGATTTGGGTCCACATTCAGCTTATGAGTAATCAGTTATGGGTCTATGCCTAGCATATCAGCTGCTGACCATGCAAATACGTCACTATTTTCTTGCAAAAACTTCACCAACTTCCCTCTAAGGGGCTCCTCGAGCGTTGCTCCAATAAAAGTCACCTTCTCAGGATCTTCGGGGGCTAAAGGAATTGAAACCAAGTCTTCTGCTGGCTTTCCTCTTTTCTCATCATTCTCTCGAATATCCAGATCTTCAATAGGAAGAACCTGCCCCCCAACTCCATCTTCCCTCAAAGAGGCAACATAACAGCTTCTAGCCATTTTTTGGTCTCCTCTCTCTTCTCCGATCCCATCCCGGGTTGGAAACTTCATAACTGAATGGTAGGAAGAAGGGACTGCTTTGAAGGCGTGTATCCCTGTTCTTCCCATAATAGCGTTGTAAGTCGAACTAGCCTTCACCACCACAAAATCCAACATCTGAGTTGCTTGCCTTGATTCCTGCCCTATGGTTGTTGGCAACTTGATTATCCCCTCTACGGGGCACTCTACTCCCGCAAACCCATATATTGGCATGTCGGTTGGGGTCAATTGGGAGTCATTATATCCCATTGTCAAAAAGGTGTCATGGAGCAAGATATCCAATAAAGCACCATTATCCACAAGGACCCTTCTCACTGGGTTGTTTCCTATTATCGGGGTTATAACCAACGGGTCGTCATGGGGAAATTTCACACCCTCCAGATCAGAATCATCAAAAGACATTGTTACTCCTGTCCTGGCCCTCTTCGGGGCTTCCCCAACAATATGCATAACTTCTCGGGCATACGTTTTCCTGGAGTTCTTGGATAACCCAGCAGCAGTTGGTCCTCCAAAGATTGTGTTTATCACAGGCCCTTGGGGTCGTGGTCCTCCGAAGATTGTATTTATCACAGTTCCCCTAGGCTGGGGATTCTGCCCCTGATCATCTCGGTCCCTCCTACGATCTTTAAAGTTCTTTCTTCCATTGTTATTCCTTTCCCCTCCATCTCCAGTGTATTTATTCAATCTTCCTTTTCGAATGAGGAACTCAATTTTATCTTTCAATTGTCTACAGTCATCGGTGTCATGACCGACATCTTTGTGAAATTTGTAATACTTGCTCTTATCTAGCTTGGCAGGATCAGCCTTCAAAGGCTTAGGCCAACGAATATCTCGATCTTTCTCGATTTCCATCAAGATCTGGCTTCTAGGAGCATTCAACTTAGCATATTCACTGAACTTTTGCCCATATCCTCCCTTCTTGGGGTTTGAATCAGGGTTTTGCTCAATTCTAGGATACTTGTCCTTAGCGATATACTCCAGATCAGTTTTCCGCTTTTTGCCTCCAGTGGGCTCATTACTCACTACGGTCTTTCTCATGCTTTCTTCCACCTTGATGTACTTCCCTGCCCTATCCTGGAACTGCAACATGCTTTCAGGGGGCGTTTGGCTAAGGACATCTTGAAAAACTCATCCGTAGTTCCTTGTTGCAGCGCTATCATGGCTACCTTATCATCAAGGTCTGGGACTTTTAAAGCCTCCTTTGTAAAAAAATTCAGGTAGTCTCTCAAGGATTCCTTTGCTCCATGCACAATGCTCATAAGAGATGCTGAACTTTTATCATGTACTCTCCCGCTGATGAATTGCTTAATTAAAGCCTGACTTAATTCTCTGAAAGACCCAATAGAGTTCGGGGGCAGACGACTATACCACCTTTGAGCCATAACCGACAGGGTTTGAGCAAAGGCCCGACACTTAATAGCATCATTCATGGGCTGCAATAGCAGCGCATTAGAGAATGTTCTAACATGATTAGCGGGATCTCTCGTGTCGTCATAAGATTTTATAGTTGGCATCTTGAACTTCCTTGAGATATGGGCATTCATTATATCTTCAGTGAAGGGTGGAGTAGGATCATCAGAATCTCCAAGGGGAAGAAGATTGCTTGGATCAACCCTTGGGACAACAGCCCTTCTCTGCACTGGACCATCCAGATCTATGAAAAGAGGATAATTTCTCCCCCTAGGAGGTACTGGGGGTCTGGTGGTTTGGTGCGCCTCCAAGTCGCGCCTCAGCCTTTGAATTTCAGCCTCGTGAGCCCTAATTCTTTCCTGCACTTCTTGGGGATTCGTCCGTTGGGTGCTTTTAGGGCGTTGGCTACCATCAGCCATCGGCTCTTTGCCAGCACGTCTCCTTCTTGGGGCTACTTCATCATCCGAAGATTCGGTGTCTCTCTCAGTGTAAGGACCAGAAAATTCTTGATCCTCAGGGAT
The DNA here is from genome assembly GCF_009905375.1 of Apium graveolens. Classification (NCBI taxonomy): domain Eukaryota; kingdom Viridiplantae; phylum Streptophyta; class Magnoliopsida; order Apiales; family Apiaceae; genus Apium; species Apium graveolens. The sequence continues at coordinate 142,702,058 of NC_133651.1, read as the reverse complement.
AGGAGCCAGACCTCGTATGTATGGGGGCGAACGCCCTCGTGCTTCACTACGTCCAGCATGTCCACTTCCTCCAACCTCGGGGTAAAGGGGCATCCCATAAAGGGGGTTAGTAGTAACAACAGTCGAATATTCGTACCCAATGGGTCGAGAATTCATAGGTGCATGTACTTGTTGAACTTGAGGATTCGTACCTTGAGTAGCTGAGGGAACAGTCCCTTGTGGCTGGGGTTCAGTTGCCCCTATCTGGGCTTCTCCTTGTGTGGTTGCATAGGTTGAGCGAGGAGGCACCTCCACAGTTGAAGAAATCACTTGGGTTGTCCCCGTTGGTGTTCCTCCTCCAAGGGCTCTAACTGTTCTCCGTGTTCTCACCATGGTTATTGTTGTGCTTCCCACAGACGGTGCCAAATGTTATGGATAAAAAACTAAGGTTATTATTTGCTGTATCTAATGCTAAGGTTCGGAAGCTCAAGGCCTTTAATGGCTGCTCTCGTGTTTCGTAGCTTAATTTTGCCTTTACGAGATGCCTACGTATCTCTGTGAATTAGATAATCAAGCCAAAAAATGTAGTTTTGATTTGTGGGGTGAGACCCCTTATATAGATGCTGGTAGTCCTTGAATTGGACTTGGTATAGGAGACTTGGTGATCAAGTCTCTGAATTAGAATGGACTTTGGAGTCCTAAATAGTAGGAAACTGATTCCTTATTCTTCCAGGTCCCTTACAGGCTAATCTGCAAGGATTTATGTCCTCATTGGGACTCTTTTCAATAGCTGATTTTTCCCTTATTAATTAATTAAGAAATTAATTAATATTCAGGGTTTTTGGGCCTTCTTTGTTCCATCAGGCCTGATCTAGTCCATCAGGCCTGATCAATGTGTTAACCTTTTTGGTATGAATGTTATTCATCTTCTTATTGGTCCTAGCAGCCCAAATCATGTATAATTACTGTAATATTTAATTACACAATCAGGTTTTATTTATCCCTATCAATAACGCTTCCATTTCCATTAATAACACTTAATCTTAATAAACAACCAACTACTGTGTACTGTGACCCCATAATACACACACACACCACAAGTTATAGTCTCAGAGATGAATACCAAAATATAATACAAGTCATTTTATTCCACAATTATAAATCATCACACCTAAAAAGGGTTTCATAATAAATTTACATATTCTTTGCCATCATTACAATTCATAGATATACATAAGTTTGGTATATCAAGGGTTGAAAGGCTAGCCTATTGGTAACTCCTACCTCGGCCATAGCGGCATCGACACCTACAGGAAGCTGCAAAACATTTCCAATATGTTCACGAATTGAGAACTTGGTACTGTTCATCTTGCCTAGTTGTTGTTGTGTGATGAAGAAATGAAGCAAGAGTGAGCATTACAGCTCGCAAGATAATATATAGTTTAATCAATAATGCAACTATCTGAATCGATAACTTACTGAAATTTTTTATCAAGTATAAGATAATTACATACCGGATATAAGCTTAAAAGGATGAAGTAACAAAATACTCCAATAAACTTATGCCCTTTAGAAAACTACTTGAACTACCACTGTTCAAAGTATAATAAGTTTTCAAAATCTCATCATATAGAAGGAGCTACAAGATAAAACCTGTATAGAATCAATCTTTGAAATATCATATAAAAGAAATGAAGTTATGAGATAATTCATTAATTCCCGATATATATACACCTATATATATTTCTATCATACTCTTCTTGAAAACCTCTCTTATGAAAAGTATAAACAGAGTTGTAATACCCAATGATTTTGGAAGGAGGAAAACTTTGGCATAAACCCGATACCTTGCTGATCAGGCAAAGATATCAATCAAGTCACCTTTTCTACTAGTAGACTGATGAATTCCCCACTGGTCATCACCCTGGCCGCATTAGGACCCTATGTTCGACTGCCACTCAGCCACTTACGCTTTGATGGACTCCCACTAAGCTTGTGTCACCTATGCTGACGCATTATGATTGGGCTTACTTCCCATACGTTGGGAAAGTAATCAAAGACTCTATTATCAATCAGCAACTTTATTGTGACAAAAATACACCTCGGAGACGGATCCCTTAGGTTTTGAGCGAGTATTTAAATCCCTCATAAAGGAAAGATTTATATTAAAAACGAGTTTTGGGATCCGCTCTAACTTTTAAAATCATTTTGAAGACTCGAAAACATTTTTGAAAACGTTTGGAGTTAGGAGGATTTAATAAAATAAATCAGTTCCAATTTATTAGAAAATATCTGAATATTATTATTTAAATAATATTCCCATAAAGAATAGTCTTTATAAAAAAATAAATGAAGTAGAAGTTTCGAAACTCATACTTGAAACGAATAATAAATAACAAAAGATATACTTATATGAAAGTGAGCTCTTTATTTGAATAATCAAAAATAAAGTTTGATTATTATTCAAAAATATCGAATATACCTTATTCGATTAATAGTTATAGAAAACTATATAAAATATACTCCGGAACCTCGCCTCCCGGTTTTAGGAAAATGTTCAACTTTGGATCCCACATATTAAGGGTATATGCAAATAATGCCTATCTCTAACATAGGTGTTATGCAGTTTATAAGTAATTGAATTGATAATGAGATATCAAGATTTCCGAAACAGGCATATACACACATATATATATATATATCATATTAACATGCTTCAATATATCGCAAGATTTGCTAATAATAACCATGCACTTATCTTAAGATAATGCATATACATATAATTATCACAACAACAGTATACGAGTAGGAAATTTGCCTGAGTGTTCTGGGGTAGACTTAAGCTTAGAGTGGGTCCAGTAACCTAAGAACAACAACATAAGCTAGAATTAATCCCCGATCGCTTAAGAAACTAGACTTTAACCATTTAGACCCTAACGTTCGCTTCTACGCTTAACAATTTACAATTAGTCGCTCGCGTACCCTTGGCTCCACCATTTTTATAAAATTAACCATTAAACATTTTTTAGTGACTCCTTCGTTAGTACTTTAATAACTGCCTAATAAACCTTACATAATGGTTTCATATTCCAATTAGTCTTTTAAGGGCCTTAAACAAGGTCTCATAGTTATGCAAGGGGTAAAGGTTGTTAGCGAAACGCTGTTACTTAAAATGGCGTATCTCCTAAACCGTAAATCGGATCTAAGCGAACCATATATCGAAACGAATCTTATGACATGATCTATTGAATAATTGCAAAGGTACAGTTTTAACAGTGAGTTTTATGCTCCAAATGCTAAGCACGAACAGTCTATATGTAAATGGGCGTTACGACAGCTACGTTTACGCGATTTCCCAAAATTACCAATCCAAACAATCACCAAATCCTCACCAAAATATACACCAACATCAACAAAACAAGATCTTACCCCAAAACTACCAATTAAATTCAAAACCCTTCAAAATTATGACTCATTACAAGTACTATCATAGATCCAACAATAATCATCCTTTATACCATCAAAACTAAGTAAACATACATGGATCTTACTACACATACATGGATCTTAACATATAACACTAATTCATCCATAAACTCATCAAAAAATCAAATTCAAGGCTAAGGTTCTGGAGATTATACCTTCCTTGGAGTGTAATAAGTTGCTAGGGAGCCCTTATGAGCCTTGATCTAACCTTCTAATACCTTGATCTTGCAAAAGAAATCAAGAACACAAGTTAAAGTTTTGAAATAACTATTCATTAAAATCTTTAGAGAATTAATTAGCCATGAAATCATTGAAATCAATAGCTTAGATTCATGGTATAACTAAGTTTATAATTATAGAATCCAACAAAACAAACATAGGAATTTAAGCTTGCTTGAAAGATGAACTTTGAAATTTGTTCCTTGCTTTTTCCATAAAAGCTGAAGCAAATTAAAAAGATGAAGAAACGACATGCTTCTTGATTTGTGTTTTGATAATATGTGGTGATTAAAGCTTGGTTAGTTTAACCTTGGCTTTAATCATGGTTCACATGCTTGGCCACAAATCCACCAAGCTAAATATCTTGCTGACCATGCTTACTTCATCATGATTATATCATTACTTAGCCACTTGTCAAGTTCCTATGGTTTGATGACCTCATCTTGTTTCTATTCCACTTGTTCAATCCCCCTGCTTCTTGTACAAGCTTGTCTCTTATTCGTTCTACGGTTCGCTTAACCCTCGTTCTCATTGTTCTTTCGAGGGATCATATCAGGGGTCTTATTACTTGGGCTTCCCTAAACCCTTATTAATGTCTTATATTCCTTTAATGATCCTTCACTATATTCTTTGATTTTAATTCATTTTGATCTTATTACCTTGTACTTAATTCTTTCAGTATCTGGTGGATTTTCGAGAAAAAATCAAAGTGTCCGAATTCGAATTCTGATGACCTTTACGTACACTCATTTACTTTATGGAGTGCTAATATGATCTTAGAATTTCCATAATAGTACTCCTATATAGCGTGGTCTGATAAATTTTCTTAACCAGCAAAATTAGCAAAAGTTACTATTCATCAGGGTTTCAAAAATTCCAATTTTTTTGGGGTTATTATAGTCAAGCTCAACCCATCAGAATGAATTGTCTACTAGTAGTCCTAGCTTGCAGGCCTAGCAAACATCACACAATAGCTCCTCACAACTGATATGTCTATTATAAGGCAATCTTGTTGTCATAAAAGGAGGATGTTGAAGACCAACAAGCCAAGATTACAGATGAAGCTGAGCAGGATGGATATGTGGATGCATGGTTGTCTGAGGATTTCAGTGTGGACATGGATGAGGCCTTGGCCAAATTTAGAGAAAAATATGTCACCATCTTGGGAAGCAATGCTAAAGTCCTCACTCCACAAGAGGTATGTGATGCCATTACAGAATTTTATAAAGCACAGTTGAAAGCTTTTCATTTCTTTAAAAAAGTATTGGAGAAAACTTTGGATGGTCATCAAGAAAATTGTCAACAGGAAGATTGATGAACTGATGCCAACTCTTAATGACATGAAAAAATGTACATCAGATTCTCAGACAAGGTCCAAACTCTATCTCTCACTCTTGTTGAAGAGAGCATCATCAAGCTGAAGGCCTCTTTCATAGCCCTGCATGATGTGATCCAATAATAAATCACTAACCACAATGATAGTAGGGTCAAGTTGGATCAATTAGGAAATGCTAGGTATGAGCCTTCTGCTTTGGTCATGTAGCAGATCAAAAATGCAGTACAAAATTCACTTGGTGCTTTTCTCTCCACAAGCTCACAGCCAGCTCCTTCTACTTTAACAAATTTGCAAATCCAAACTCTTCAAAATCAAGTCCAAGAACTACAAGCCTCCAATGCTTCCCTATCTTCACAAGTCTCACAACTAACCTCACTTGTACAAAGCCAACAACAGGACATCAAGTCCTTAATAGACTCCCAAAAATACTTGAAGATGCACACCTCAGTGTCACTTGGAGCTGTTTTGGGTGCCTTGAATGTGCCCCTTCAGGAAATTCCTCAACAAGTAAGGACCCAAATTCATCAACCTTCTACTATGCATATAAATAAGACTAATGGGGAGATGTAGTTCAAGCTAAAAATCAGCCAAGTCTCAAGTAAAAGTGAAGATGATATTGGATTAGACAAACTCAAGATGGCAGCTGAAGGACCTTGCCTCGATAAGGAATTTGATGAATTTCTAGAATCCATGTGAATCTCTCTAAACTTCAACCATTTTTCATACAAGAAGGTTGTGGATACAAATATAAATTTTCTGAGGGCGGTGATGGTGACTAGGAAAAACTTTAGAGAAAAGAGGATAGTTATAAATGTCAATGATTCAGGGATGGACAGATGTATGCAGGTGTCTCTTTCTTTCCTACAATCAAGAAGAGCATTTGAGATGGGCATTTTTATCAACAAGGTGAATGTGGTGATTCTAGAGGACAGTCTCCAGCTTACTGAGCTTAAAAAGGGTCAAATAGGTGCATTTCCCTAAGCCTACCTACAGCCAAGCAAGGGAGTGGCCTACATCTGTTCTAACACCAAAAGATGCAAGCAGTTTCAAATTCCGAAGCAATGTGTCATGGGAAACAAAAAGTTGATAATGATCTTGGAGACAGATTTGAAATTAAAGAAGATGAAGACATTTGAAGATGTGGAAATATCGAAGATTCTTGCCTAGTACTTAAAAAATGCCGAAACTTTGCTACCAAGAACTCAAATTAATACAAAAGATGATAACTTGGATGATCATGAGCAGAAAAAAGATGAGCATAAATCTTCTGGCTCAAATCCAAGTAAATCCAAGAAAGCAAGTGGTAGTAAGGTGGATGATAAGAAGGATGAAGGAAAGAAGAAGAAACAGGATGAAGGCAAGAAGAAGAAACAGGATGCAGGGGATGGGAATAAGACACAGAAAGCACCTGAAATCCAAATATCAAAAACTCTACTAACCCAAACACAAAAAACTAGCCAAACAAAATCTCAAATTAGCCAAACCCCTAAACCCAAGTACCTATATAGGCCAACTACAAATTCTCTACTCAAAATCCCTATCACATCAAACCAAACCTTACTAAAGAAATTTTTTAAACCATCTTTGTTCAAAACTCCAATAAGAACTCACTTCAAGTTTGCAGGAAGAAAACCAAGAAAAATTCAAGGTGAAGCTGGTGCACTTTGGAATTGTTTCAATCAGGATGACTTTCTACCAATCTCAGAAAGCATATCAAATGACGACTATCATAAACAGCTAGCTAAGAAAATAGTCAAAGTCTATGTTTTTATTTAGGAGAAATCAGGATCCACTTCAAAGATGGCGGTTTCATTTTGCTGAACAGAGACGTAATTGAGATCTATTCAACTGCTAAACTAGAGAGAGCTATTAGTTTGATCAATGTAAGGGACTCCTTTACAAGGATTAGGAAGGCTGTGTTGGCTGAAAGATTGAAAGAGAGAAATCTAAGGCATGCTTGAGAGAGAGTTGAAAGGGAGGAAAATGAAAGAAAATATGCCCAGGAGATTGAAATATTTGAGCAAAGGTCAAATGAATTGAAGGCAAGGGGGTTGAGTAGGGTGTTTGCAAATGGTGTATTTCTGCATGTAAAGACTCAGAGATTATCAATGTATAGGATCAACCTGCTTGAAAGTTACTGTGGCGCCCTCCAAACACGGGTCAGAAGTTTGGGGTCCACACACACCTTATTTATAACCTGCATATAACAATACTAAAGATAATAATAATATGCAATGACCCTACTTACCAACTACCACGGATCGCAATAGGTTAAAGTATGCACACAAGCCAAACACACTAATATATTACATACCGATTAAATCCCAACCATTCAAACTCAAACTGAGTATTAAACATATTACAAACTTTTACAATTTTCATTATTCCAAAAGAAGCCTACTAGCTCAGCTTCAACAGCCTTAATCCCTAGCTCTCATACTGGACTGGGGATCCTTGCTACCAACTGGTTCCTTTTTAACTGGAAAGAGTATAAACAACATCGCACAAATGAGCTAACTAGCTCAGCAAGTCATAATAACAAAACTGAGAATAATGATCATCAAGTGAATATGGTTATGATATCGAGTGAACAATGGATTATGATTTAGAATTGGATACTATATTTTTATTTTAAAACCAAGGTTAGGCTGCTGATCAGTCACGCACTAACCCCGAGCAAAGCACACAGCATTGCTCTAACTACTGGATCCAAGGCACACATTGGCCTAACTTGACCATTATATGGTCTCACCACGAATCTGGTCCACAATTTTATAAAAACAATCCAATTCTAACATAATAACAAAATTAAACAATAATAAACAATAATCAGAATCATTAACAACAGTGAGTGTTTAACAATAAAAGGGTTTCAACCCTTGTGTGGATCAACAAGGTACTTTCAAGGCTTGGGTGTTGGGTAATGAAAGAATTGGATAACAAAGGAATGTTTCAGGGTTTCAAGAATTTGGTCTTTCAAAGCATAAGATACCATGGGTTGAGTATATAATAATTCAGTTCAGAGTCTGGTATTTAGTTTGTATGTATTTGTGGAGTAGTATCGTAGATTTGTGGTTCGTGTTTGGGTATACAATAATCAATGGCTTAGAAAGAATATGGTTCATGGCTCAAGAACAATAACTGAAATCAGGGTTTAGGTTTCTATGCTTCAAAGCACTTGCAATGTCAACAAGACTATCAAGTACTACAATATCTCGAGAAAGTTCAGAACACTTGCCTGGTATTAGCTTACTATCCTGTACTCGCTTCCAATCACAATCGCCTTACTCCTCAACTACCTGTTTCCCTTTCCTACGTCTTGCCTCTTCTGCTCACATATGATAAGCATCTATCAATCATCAACTCACAGGATTCTATTCAACACATACTTCTATCTACCCTTCGTTTCACCCAAATCCGATTAACGGATTGAAAGTTATGCAATAACCAAGTAAACACCGAATATATAGACCGATAGTCAATCAACAAGTCACGTATAACACATAATACATCACGTAATCAATGACATATCATTTATAAAGAAGTCTCGGTTCATAAATATGCTTTCGGGTATTTAAAATGATTTTTAAAGTATTTTTCAGAATTAATACGGGTCGTTGGATCAATTTCGGGTTAATAAACAGGGTTCGGTTGGCCAATTCTGGCTCCGAAACAATTTTGTAATAATTATCGAGCCTTGGAAATAATTTAGAATAATATTTTAAAGCTCGAAACTATTTTTCGAAATTTTTAAATCATTTTTAAATAATTAAATCTAATTAAATAATTAATTAAAATCAATTAATAATTAATTAAATCAATTAATCAATTAATTTTTGAATTAATTGACCAATCAATCAATTAAAAATCAACTGAAATTAATTAACTAATTAATTCAGATTTATTTTTGAATTAAAAATAATTTTCAGAATTAAAATACTAATTTTTAGAATTTTCAGAAATTAAAAATGAATTTTTATAATAAAAATAAATAGGAAAAATGATTTTTAAACATTTTATAAACAGGAATCCTATTTTTGAAAACTTTGCAAACTACAGGGACTAAACTTCATCATCTACAAAACTACAGGGGCCTGTTTGCAATTTTGCCAGCCCAACCATCGACTCGCCGGAGTGTGGCCGGAGAACACGATTCTGGCCACCTCAGGCCACCAAACTGTCCAGATTAAATCTACAGGTTACCAGCAACTTATTCGTGCAATCAAAACTCAATAATCATCTCTGTTCTGGCCGGAAATTGGCCAAGAACATCGCCGGTTTCCGGCGAACATCGAAAACTTTCAAAACACAACTCCCTTCGATTCATTAATCCTCTGTTAACGAGCTATATACCAATCGATTGCAAATTTCATAAGGAACACAACCCACTATAAATCAACAGCTAATAACCCCTGGATTAAAAACCCCCAAATTTCAATTGAAAACATTCATACGGGCTATAAACCCTAATTTTGAAATTCGAAAATTAAACCTACTTTTGAACATGTTATTGAACTCCAAATCAGACGTATAATATATCAAAATCATCAGGAAAACAAGCTCTACCACATGCAATCATCAAATCATACAAACAATCATCCGAACAAAAATTCATATTTTTCATAAAAATAATTCGAAAATAATTAAATTTATATAAAATCAACCTATGATTCTGCAGTAAAACAGGTGCTGGAATCTGATAGTACTCCTTGAGACCGTCAAATTGGTTACTCCAACTTTCCAAACGGATTTCACTAACACCTTGAATTTGTGGTTTGATTCTCAGAAAGGTTTATGAATATATGATTTTTCTCTGTAAAATTATATAATTATCTGTCTGCAAATGATTTTGATACGAAATAAAAATACGGTAAAAGGCTATTTATATTTACGGGAAATTAGTATCCCGTTGGATCATTCCGGATATAAAACGGTACGTTTATTTGTAAAAACTGATCCAAACGGTATCGGTTTTCGGGATAATTATCCAAATCAGTACAATTTGTACTGCGGTCTTGGTCTCAGTACCTGGTTACACGTATTACGAAGTGATAATTATGATAGTTTAATAAAAAGCTCCCGTTTATCGAAAATACGGGTTTTATTGATTTACCGAAACGAATATTGTATCGAAAATATTGCGCCGAGACCCGCGCAGGACAAACCGTACGCCGAATCGAAAAAGTCGAAACATGGAAAATGCTCGGAATATTACAATTAGGTTTGGAAGGAGTTCTCGGAAGAGTTTCGGGTTCCAAAAACGTAACAACGGTTGACGTCGGTTGGTTCCCGTTTTTATAAAATAGATTTTAAATACTCGGAAAAAGATTTTATAAATTTCATATGATTCATATAAATTCATAAATCAACATAATAATAATTAGGAAGATATGACAATTATCTATATTTTATTTTGGACATATAAAAATTGAAATACTCAATTAATACTATTTTTGAATATTCAAATACAAATAACACTTAACAGTTAATTCACAGAATAGATACTGAACACACATAATAATTATTTAATAGCAAAAATAATTACACGATATATCCCGGATATTACATCCTCCCCCCTTAAAAGGATTCTGTCTTCAGAATCTCTTAAGAAAACAAATGAGGGTATTTTTCTCTCATATCACTTTCTAATTCCCAGGTTGACTCTTCAACCTTTGGGTTTCTCCACAATACTCTTACTAACTTTACCACTTTATTCCTTAATACCTTCTCTCACTCCTCTAGAATCTCTATCGGACTCTCTACATATGACAAATCTGCCTGAAGCTCTATTGGCTCATATTCTATTACATGCCTGGAGTCTGGATTATACTTCTTAAGCATTGATACGTGAAAAACATTGTGAATGTGCTCCATGTGCGGTGGTAACACGCCAACTCATAAGCTACTTTGCCAATGCGCTTTAAAATCTCAAAAGGTCCGATATATCTTGGGCTTAGCTTCCCTTTCTTCCCAAACCTCGTTAGTCCTTTCCATGGTGATACTTTCAATAATACCAAGCTCCCTTCTTCAAATTCCATGTCCTTCCTTGACTGGTCTGCATACTTTCTCTGACGATTTTGTGCGGCTATTAATCTCTTCTGGATAATTTCAACAACTTCCTTTGTCTGCTGCACCAATTCAGGTCCGAGTATTTTGCGTTCTCCTACTTCGTCCCAATATACTAGAGATCTACATTTACGTCCATAAAGGGCTTCATAGGGTGGCATCCCAATGCTGGCGTGATAACTGTTGTTATAAGCAAACTCTACCAGGGGTAAATGCTCGTCCCAACTTCCTTTGAAATCAATAGCACAAACACGTAACATGTCCTCGATTGTCTGGATCGTTCTTTCACTTTGGCCATCCATCTGCGGGTGATAGGCCGTACTCATATTCAATCTTGTTCCCAAACATTCTTGAAAACTCTTCCAGAATCTTCAGTTAAACCTTGGATCTCGATCAGATACGATAGACACTGGAACTCCATGACGAACTACAATTTCTTTTAGGTACATATGGACCAACTTGTCGAGCGAAAATCTTTCATTTATAGGCAGAAAATGAGCTGAATTGGTAAGTCTATCCACTATAACCCAAATGGCATCATGATTAGCCCTTGTCCTTGGTAATCCAACTATAAAATCCATGGCAATGTGTTCCCACTTCCATTCTGGAATCTCCAATGGCTGTAGCAATCCGCTTGGTCTCTGATGCTCTGCTTTAACCCTCTGACAGGTATAACATTTGCTAACCCATTCCGCAATTTCCCTCTTCATGTTTGGCCACCAATAACTCTTCTTTAAATCTCTATACATTTTGGTACTTCCTGGATGGATGGAATACCTTGAATTATGTGCCTCCTGTAGAATTTCATTCTTTAACTCCGTCACCGGTGGAATCCAAATTCTAGATGAAAACCTCAGAATACCTTGGTCATCTTGTTGCGTGCATAATTCCTCACCTACCAAATGATTTATATCTTGATCCATTACCTCTTTCTGGCATTTCTTTATTTTCTCCCATAATTCCGGTTGGAAAATCATACTTTACACTTTTGCTTCCTCGGGCTTGCAAATTCTAATCTCCAATTCTAATTTCTGAAATTCTTTATGTATCTCTTCAGGTACGGATAACACATTTAACCTTTCCTTCCGACTTAACGCGTCTGCTACAACGTTCGCCTTACCGGGATGATAATTAATCGAGCAATCATAATCCCTGATCAATTCTAACCATCTCCTTTGCCTCATATTAAGTTCCTTTTGGGTAAATATATACTTCAAACTTTTGTGATCCGTATAAATCTCACATTTCTCTCCATACAGATAATGTCTCCAAATCTTCAAAGCAAATACTATGGCTGCTAACTCCAAATCATGAGTAGGGTACTTCTGTTCGTGTGGTTTCAATTGCCTTGACACATACACAATCACCTTGTCGTGCTGCATAAGAACACATCCTAATCCTTTGTGAGAAGCATCACTATAAATTACGAAATTCCCTTGATCGTCTGGAAGTGACAAAACAGGTGCCATGATTAATCGTCGCTTCAATTCCTGAAAACTTTTCTCGCATTTGTCGTTCCATATAAACTTCTCATTCTTTCATGTAAGCTTTGTTAATGGTGTGGCAATCCTTGAGAAATTTTGAACAAATCGAATATAATATCCTACCAATCCTAGGAAACTTCTTACCTCGGTGGGTGTTCTCGGTCTTTCCCAATTCGTAATTGCCTCGATCTTTGCCGGGTCCACTTTGATCCCTTCATTAGTAACTATGTGTCCTAAGAACTGAACCTCTTGTAACCAAAATTCACACTTCGAGAATTTAGCATACAACTTCTTTTTCCTTAAAATCTCCAAAGCTGTCCTTAAATGTTCTGCATGATCCTCTTCTGTCTTTGAATAGATCAAAATATCGTCTATAAATACAATAACGAACTTGTCCAAATATTCCTTGAAAATTCTGTTCATCAGGTCCATAAATGTTGCCGGGGCGTTGGTCAATCCAAAAGACATTACTAGAAATTCATAATGTCCATACCTTGTTCGAAAAGCTGTCTTTGGTATATCCTCTGGTTTGATCTTGAGTTGATGATATCCCGATCTTAAATCGATTTTGGAGAAATACTTAGCTCCCTTCAATTGGTCAAACAAGTCGTCAATTCTGGGCAACGGGTACTTGTTCTTGATCGTAAGCTTGTTGAGCTCCCTATAGTCAATACATAGTCTCATGCTTCCATCTTTCTTCTTAACAAATAATACCGGTGCTCCCCACGGGGATACACAGGGTCTGATTACTCCTTTCTCTAACAACTCCTGCAACTGCTTCGCTAGCTCTTTCATCTCAACAGGCGCCATTCTGTACGGGGCCTTGGATACTGGTTCTGTTCCAGGTGTTAAGTCGATCGTAAATTCAATTTCCCTATCTGGAGGAAGTCTTGGCAATTCGTCGGGAAACACGTCTGGAAATTCATTCACAACTGGAATATCTTCAAGTTTTGCTAGCTCCTGACTCTTGTCAATCACGTATGCTATAAAATGCTTGCATCCTTGCCGTAATAACTTCTTAGCTTGAATTATTGTTAAGAACTTCTTTACTTGCTTCTGTCCCTTGAACGTTACTACCTTTTCGTCAGGCGTCTTCACCATTACCTTCTTGTTTCGACAATCAATCTGGGCATCATGCCTAGATAACCAATCCATCCCTAATATAATGTCAAATTCTCCTAACTTAAATGGTATCAAATCTACACAAAACTTACTACCAGAAATCTCAACCTCACAATTCCCACAAACTTGATTCACAGTTACACGTTCTTGATTTGCTAATTCCACAGTCATTATTTCATTTAAATACTCTACTGGACAATTTAACTTGCTAACAAAATCTTGTGAAACAAACGATCGAGTTACTCCCGAATCTATTAACACTTTGGCACATAAAGAATTCACATTGAGCGTACCTGCCACGACATCTGTGTCCTGGATAGCATCCTTCACTGACATGTCGAAAACTCTAGCCCTTGGAGCCTTATTTACTGCTGGGGTAGATCCCATAATCCTCAATGCATTACTGACTGGGGCTGATATCTTGCAATCCCTGGCCATATGCCCTGGCTTTCCACATTTAAAGCACGTAAATCCAATGGCTGGAACCTTTAGTGCTGGATTTCGGATAGGCTGATCCTTATTTGCTGGCTCTCTAGCTGGCTGATTTTGGCACTCCCTCGAATAGTGCCCTTTCTGGTTGCATTTGAAACATACCACATTCAACTTGTTACAAACTCCTCCATGCTTCTTTCCACAAACTTGACAATCTGGAAAAGTTAATCTCAACTGATTCGGCTGATTCACATTAGCTGGACGGTTGCCCTGGCCTCCGTCTCCTGCATTTTGTCTCCTGAAATTAAAATTTCTCCCTGGCTGGAACTTTCCCTTCTTAAAGTTTGGAAACTTCCCTGGGTGTAACTGACCCTCACTTCCCTCAACCTTCCTTTTCTTGCTCTCTTTTTCCTTCTGTGACATCTCACTTTCGGTCTCCGCAATCATAGCCTTCTGTACAACCCCTGCATATGTCTCCAACTCAAAAATAGCTACCTTCCCTCTGATCCATGGCTTCAAGCCTTGCTGGAATCTCTTAGCTTTCTTTCTATCAATATGAACATACGACGGCACATACCTTGACAATTCTTCAAATTTACTCTCATTATTTGCCACCGACATAGTTCCTTGCTTTAATTCTAAAAACTTCAGCTCCATCTGATCTTGAACAAACTGAGGAAAATACTTTTCTAGAAATAATTCCTTAAACCTCTCCCTAGTAATAACATCTGTACCTTCCAATATCTTCACCATCTCCCACCAGTAGGTGGCCTCATTCTTCAAATAGTAACTTGCAAACTCAACCTTCTGTTCCTCTTTCACTTTCACTAAGGCAAATGCCTTCTCTATTTCTTTTAACCACACATTTGCTTCAATCGGCTCTAGGGAACCCTTGAATTCTGGTGGGTTTACTGCCTGAAAAGTTTTGAAAGTTATCTGGGGATTGGTCTGTCTTTGTTGTTGTTGTGCCAGGTGAACTGTTTGTTGGGCCAAGATTTGGAGAATCTGGGCTTTTGCTGGGTCTATGGGTCTTGGGTTCACATTCTGGTTTGTCTCATCTTGGTTATTATTGTTGTTGTTGTTGGTTTCTTCATTCTGGGTGTTGGTGCGGGTATTTCTTTTAGGAGGCATTTTCTGTAAAGAATCAAACAATTTATTTAGCTTTTGAATCAAATCTTTGCATAAAGGAAAAGTTTTGTAAAACAGGAATATCTCCTTTTTGAAAATAGTTGTAACTACGTAAATTACATGCTTCTTTACAGAATATAAACAGTCATGGAAAACAGGGTACATGGTATCACAGGGGTATAACTGGTGCAATAGATAAGGTAAAGTAAAACAGGTGCGATAAAGTAAATGACAGTGCTGGAAAAGAAAAGGTACTGATATAT
Organism: Apium graveolens; assembly: GCF_009905375.1. NCBI lineage: Eukaryota > Viridiplantae > Streptophyta > Magnoliopsida > Apiales > Apiaceae > Apium > Apium graveolens. Next base: position 142,686,543 of record NC_133651.1, on the reverse strand, counting down.
AGATCAAAAGTTTTAGGGTAGTACAAGCGTAAAGACGCTTCGGAAGTAAAAGCAAAAGGGTACAACAACCTACTTACTAGTCAGCATAGCTAGTCTATAAAAATAACTCAAAAGTCTACTGATACACACTACACACTACTGTACATACTATACAATCATAACAACACTTCTTAGCATCTCCGTCTCTGGATTTCTGACTCATGGCAAGTATGGACCTCCAATCTCTTCAAGCTCCTCTAGAACCCACTTAGCCCACTCCACTAGGAAATCAGGGGTGATGTCCTCATGTGTAGCCTCAGCAATCCTCACTACAGCTGTCCTACGAAATGCATGTAGCCTCTCTCTGAGTCGCCTCTCACCACTCCCAACCTCTCTGGTACGCATGATATGTAGTAACTCCTGAATCTGACCCTGAAGGAATTGCTGCTCCATAAGGCAAGCCTCAAAATGATGATATGGGACAGGATAGGAAGAGAACTGAAAAGGTACTCCTGTAACTGAATGACCAGTAAAGCCTGAATCAGCAGGTGGGGGTCCTCTAACAGGTGGCCTCATGCCTGGAGGTGGAATAGCCAATGATGGTGGAATAACAGGACGTGGATCCGATGCTGGTGCTCCAACTGAAGGCACTGAGTGATCAGCTGATACGGGAATAAAAGAGTCGGCCATCGCTGCTATCTGAAATTATATCGCAATATAAGAATCTCAAACCACGACGCGAACTATACTAATAGCGGTTATACCATAACACTCAACCTCTCGACGTTATATCATCCTATGCCTTACTTCTAATCCTAACCCCGTACCCATTCCCGTCAACCTAGGCTTGTGTTAGTGACTTATAACCTGTAGCTCTGATACCAAAACTGTGGCGCCCTCCAAACCCGGGTCAGAAGTTTGGGGTCCACACACACACCTTATTTATAACCTGCTTATAACAATACTGAAGATAATAATAATATGCAATGACCCTACTTACCTACTACCACGGATCGCAACAGGTTAAAGTATGCACACAAGCCAAACACACTAATATATTACATACCGATTAAATCCCAACCATTCAAACTCAAACTGAGTATTAAACATATTACAAACTTTTACAATTTTTAGTATTCCAAAAGAAGCCTACTAGCTCAGCTTCAACAGCCTTAATCCCTAGCTCTCGCACTGGACTGGGGATCCTTGCTACCAACTGGTTCCTTTTTAACTGGAAAGAGTATAAACAACATCGCACAAATGAGCTAACTAGCTCAGCAAGTCACAATGACAAAACTGAGAATAATGATCATCAAGTGAATATGGTTATGATATCGAGTGAACAATGGATTATGATTTAGAATTGGATACTATATTTTTATTTTAAAACCAAGGTTAGGCTGCTGATCAGTCACACACTAACCCCGAGCAAAGCACACAGCATTGCTCTAACTACTGGATTCAAGGCACACATTGGCCTAACTTGACCATTATATGGTCTCACCATGAATCTGGTCCACAATTTTATAAAAACAATCCAATTCTAACATAATAACAAAATTAAACAATAATAAACAATAATCAGAATCATTAACAATAGTGAGTGTTTAACAATAAAAGGGTTTCAAACCTTGTGTGGATCAACAAGGTACTTTCAAGGCTTGGGTGTTGGGTAATGAAAGAATTGGATAACAAAGGAATCAATGTTTCAGGGTTTCAAGAATTTGGTCTTTTAAAGAATAAGATACCATGGGTTGAGTATATAATAATTCAGTTCAGAGTCTGGTATTTAGTTTGTATGTATTTGTGGAGTAGTATCGTAGATTTGTGGTTCGTGTTTGGGTATACAATAATCAATGGCTTAGAAAGAATATGGTTCATGGCTCAAGAACAATAACTGAAATCAGGGTTTAGGTTTCTGTGCTTCAAAGCACTTGCAATGTCAACAAGACTATCAAGTACTACAATATCTCGAGAAAGTTCAGAACACTTGCCTGGTATTAGCTTGCTATCCTGCACTCGCTTCCAATCACAATCGTCTTACTCCTCAACTACCTGTTTCCCTTTCCTACGTCTTGCCTCTTCTGCTCACATATGATAAGCATCTATCAATCATCAACTCACAGGATTCTATTCAACACATACTTCTATCTACCCTTCGTTTCACCCAAATCCGATTAACGGATTGAAAGTTATGCAATAACCAAGTAACACCGAATATATAGACCGATAGTCAATCAACAACTCACGTATAACACATAATACATCACGTAATCAATGACATATCATTTATAAAGAAGTCTCGGATCATAAATATGCTTTCGGGTATTTAAAATGATTTTTAAAGTATTTTTCAGAATTAATATGGGTCGTTGGATCAATTTCGGGTTAATAAACAGGGTTCGGTTGGCCAATTTTGGCTCCGAAACAATTTAGTAATAATTATCGAGCCTTGGAAATAATTTAGAATAATATTTTAAAGCTCGAAACTATTTTTCGGAATTTTTAAATCATTTTTAAATAATTAAATCTAATTAAATAATTAATTAAAATCAATTAATAATTAATTAAATCAATTAATCAATTAATTTTTGAATTAATTGACCAATTAATCAAATTAAAAATCAACTGAAATTAATTAACTAATTAATTCAGATTTATTTTTGAATTAAAAATAATTTTCGGAATTAAAATACTAATTTTTAGAATTTTCAGAAATTAAAAATGAATTTTTATAATAAAAATAAATAGGAAAAATGATTTTTAAACATTTTATAAATAGGAATCCTATTTTTGAAAACTTTGCAAACTACGGGGACTAAACTTCATCATCTACAAAACTATAGGGGCCTGTTTGCAATTTTGCCAGCCCAGCCGTCGACTCGCCGGAGTGTGGCCGGAGAACACGATTCTGGCCACCTCAGGCCACCAAACTGTCCAGATTAAATCTACAGGTTACCAGCAACTTATTCGTGCAATCAAAACTCAATAATCATCTATGTTCTGGCCGGAAATTGGCCAAGAACATCGCCGGTTTCCGGCGAACATCGAAAACTTTCAAAACACAACTCCCTTCGATTCATTAATCCTCTGTTAACGAGCTATATAACAATCGATTGCAAATTTCATAAGGAACATAACCCACTATAAATCAACAGCTAATAACCCCTGGATCAAAAACCCCCAAATTTCAATTGAAAACATTCATACGGGCTATAAACCCTAATTTTGAAAATCAAAAATTAAACCTACTTTTGAGCATGTTATTGAACTCCAAATCAGACGTATAATATATCAAAATCATCAGGAAAACAAGCTCTACCACATGCAATCATCAAATCATACAAATAATCATCCGAACAAAAATTCATATTTTTCATAAAAATAAATTAAAAATAATTAAATTTATATAAAATCAACCTTTGATTCTGCAGTAAAACAGGTTCTGGAATCTGATAGTACTCCTTGAGACCTTCAAATTGGTTACTCCAACTTTCCAAATGGATTTCACTAACACCTTGAATTTGTGGTTTGATTCTCAAAAAGGTTTATGAATATATGATTTTTCTCTGTAAAATTATATAATTATCTGTCTGCAAATGATTTTGATACGAAATAAAATACGGTAAAAGGCTATTTATATTTACGGGAAATTAGTATCCCGTTGGATCATTCCGGATATAAAACGGTACGTTTATTTGTAAAAACTGATCCAAACGGTATCGGTTTTCGGGATAATTATCCAAATCAGTACAATTTGTATCGTGGTCTTGGTCTCAGCGCCTGGTTACATGTATTACGAATTGATAATTGTGATAGTTTAATAAAAAGCTCCCGTTTATCGAAAATACGGGTTTTATTGATTTACCGAAACGAATATTGTATCAAAAATGTTGCGCCGGGACCCGCGCAGGACAAACCGTACGCCGGATCGAAAAAGTCGAAACATGGAAAATGCTCGGAATATTACAATTCGGTTAGGAAGGAGTTCTCGGAAGAGTTTTGGGTTCCAAAAACGTAACAACGGTTGACGTCGGTTGGTTCCCGTTTTTATAAAATAGATTTTAAATACTCAGAAAAAGATTTTATAAATTTCATATGATTCATATAAATTCATAAATCAACATAATAATAATTAGGAAGATATGACAATTATCTATATTTTATTTTGGACATATAAAAATTGAAATACTCAATTAATACTATTTTTGAATATTCAAATACAAATAACACTTAACAGTTAATTCACAGAATATATACTGAACACACATAATAATTATTTAATAGCAAAAATAATTACACGATATATCCCGGATATTACAGTTACTCATTGGAAGAATGGCTCAAACTGGTAGAAGCTCTGAGAGGAACTGAGATCATTGAAGAACTTGAAATTTTAGTCAAACTCAGGGATCTAATCAGAGGAGAACCTGGTTATGAGAAGTTCAGAGAGTCATGCAATTCAACTCTAAATATAACTGCAAGAATATATAAAAGTTGTTGTTTATAAATTTATCTGTTTTACTTTTATTTGATTTTATCTTGGGGTTAGTCTTGTTATTAGGCATGAATTTTTGACAAGTAATCTTCTAACAAATTGGGGGAGATTGTTATGCAAAACATGCCTGTACATAACAAAACTAAGTCATATTGATAACCCTAAGGATAAGTTGTATGATAATCTAATTTTGTATTCTGCAATTATATTACTTGAGTCTATAAAAATGTTAAGTAGATTAGACTGGGAGATTTTATAAACAACCTTCAAGCTAAGGAATAAACTCTGATAGAAGATCAAATCCTGATCATGCCTCGGATAGAAGTGTAGCAGCTTGGATTTGAATAATACTGTTTTAGGAAAAATGTTCTAAATCAGATATCGAAAAGTTATAGATCAAGTAATATCGAGAAGTATGGCGAGAAATCCAAAATGACTTGTAGAGAAGTCCCAAGAGATATCGACAAGTCAATATGCATGTAGAGATCTCAGATATCGACAAGTCGAAAAGAACATGTAGAAAACCGGAGATATCGACAAGTCATTTCTTCATGTGGAGATCTAGAGATATCGACAAGCCAAATCTTCATGTAGAGAACTAGAGATATCGACAAGTCAAAAGCCTATGTAGAAAAAAAAGAGATATCGACAAGTTCTTCTATATGTAGAGAACTAGAGACCTTGACAAGTCAGTAACACATGTAGAGAACTCAAGATATCTATAAGTCATTATACTTATTGATATGTGAAATCTCTATAGAACAAAAAAAGATCTCCACAAACTATCTTATAATTCAGAATGCAGACAAATTAAAGATTTAAGATTATCAGTCAACAATCAATTCTATCACTGAATTGGGAAGACTATAAATGCAGCTTGAAGAATATATGATCAAGGGCTAAGATTTACTGGACAAAGGATTGTCACAGACCTAATACATTCTGCATAGATTTGCTAATAGTGGAAATAGAATTAGACAAAGTAGCTTTTAGAAACTGTGTTAGTACATTTTGGTACAAGTTTCGTAAACACGTGTTGTTGGTCTATAAAGCATAAATGTGTCCTTTGTTTAAAAAAATAGATATAGGAAAAATATTGTATTCACTCTCAAGAATTGTAGCTGAGTTTTTATCTTTAAGAACACGTATTTATAGCAAATCAAATTTGATTAATACAATCAAGTGAGTTTTTGATATTTTTTTGTGTGTTTCTAGTGTAAACATTTCATCACTACAAGTTCATCTTTATTTTGTTCAAATATAAGCCAAACACTTTTACAAGTAATTAAAATCCAAGAAAACACATTCACCCCTTTGTGTTGTATTTCACTGCACTTAATATCTAATAGATAATAAATTAGACTTGAGAGATAGAGAGATGGATGAAAACTGGGAAATATCGTCGAGGAGAATAAAACCCGATGTCGGCAAAAGTGAAGTATAAGAAAAAAATAAAAAACATTTAAAAAAATCGATATTTATAAGTTCATTAGACATCAGTACATGATGATGACTAAGACGACGATAAACATCAATTAATTTTCTAGAAAATTGATGTCTAAGAGCTAAATAAACATTAGTCATAGGAAATTATTTGGTGGTATACATCATGTTATACATCACTTTCAAAGAAAGAAAATGAGTTCTATATGAAAAATCACTTAGTATATTATATGTTTTCTTGAATATATTTCAGGTAATTTATTTATGAAAATAATTACATTAAATATATCAAATAAAAATTCTAACATAGATATCCTAATTGAAGTTATAACCAAAGTGTATTTAAGTAGAGACATCGGTTTCTGGCCTAAAACAATTTGTCATCAGATGGAATCGTCCCCTTAAAAAAGAAAATTGTAACATGGCATAATATACCATAACTTATCAGGCTAGACAATGACTGAGAATAAGCTACTTTCAGTGACATATTATGCATACTTTATTTAAATTATTAGGGATTGTACACTTTATTTTTTAACAACACTACAAGAAAAAGGCTAATAGACAACAACTCACACTAATGTCTAAAATGTTCAAAACCAAAATCTATGTCGGTGTGGTAAAAAATATCTATTTTTCATATCAATTTTGAACCAGTGCGAACATCGGTTTTGGACCGATGTGAAAGACAATGTAATACATGATTTCTAGAAAAATAACTTATATATTAGACATACTAAGACATCATTTAAAATCAATATGAACAATAAGAAATTATGTTAAGTGGCGTATACAACAACGCCTCTATAATATACCAGATATTGTTTGATGTAAAAAAAATCAGATTATCAATAAAAAAAGCAATGTAATATCATAAAAATATATGTAGGTGGTTTGTGTTTTGAGAGAGTCGAGAAAAAAGAAAGAAGATGATAAAAGAGATTTGAGAGAGAGAGAAGAGAATTATAAAAATATCGGGGAGGAGAATTGATAAAATATCAGGGAATATTCTTAAATAATGACTCGTGCCTCGCAAGGGCTATTATGCTAGTTGATATTTATATAAAAAATTGAGTTTATTCAAATCATGCATTGTAATTTAATCAAATAGTTAGTATAATCTCAGCATTCTGATATTCGGTTATGTCTATATAGACTAATTTGATCAATTTTTAGTGTACTTAAATATATATTCATTAAGGATATTCTAGTCTAATTCCTAAATTATATACGGATATTCCTAAATTAATTTTAAAGTAAGAGAGTATTTTTAAATTCTTAGCATTATTCTGGACATGTTTTAAATCCCAATATTTAAAATTGAGTGATTTGATACTTAATTGAGTCAAGCTGAATCGAATACAAACATTTATATTTAAATTCGAGTCGAATATAAACAATGTGTAAAAATTTTAATTCAGATCCGGATTGAATTCGAATAAATTATTTATATATTCGAACCAAATATGATAAAACTACCATTTGCACCTATTCAACGTGTCTTCGTACCTATCTGTACTTCTATACTATATTATAATAATCGGAATGGGGTATAATTTAGTATGGCCTTTTTTAGTTGGTTTGGTTATCCCCGTTTATGACTGTCTCATCTTTTTAATCAAGTGATCAAGATCTTTGGATTCAAATACTAAAAAATATACACTACTCAAGCTCTCAGGTTCGAACCCCACCAACAATAAATATTTATATTATTATTTATACACTACTAAAGCTCTCAGGTTCAAACCCCACCAATAATAAATATTTATATTATTTATTATAATTTTAAATAATATAAAAATAATAATAAAGACCTTGTTGTGGAATAAAAAACTAGAGTGTGTTAGTAATTAATGCTAGGGTTTGTGAGCTTGAAGCTTTAATGGTTGTTCTCACGGTAGGGACTAGCTGTCCTCGCAAGATACCTACGTATATCTGTGTTGTAGAGAATCAAGATAAAAAAATGTAGTTCTAGGTTGAGGGGTAGAGCCCTTGATATAGAGATGTGTCTAGGGTTAGACTTGTGATGGGAGACTTGGTGGACAAGTCTCCTACTTATATGGTAATTAGGACTTCTGTAAGGGAATGAATTCCAAATCCTTCTCTGTAGGAATTTGTTTTCGTGTTGGACAAATGTCTCCACTCTTCTAGCCGTACTGGGCCTAGTCCACGAACAGCTCACGCTAATGGACCTTGACAAACTCTTCTAGTGGGCCTTGACCGCTTGGGCTGTAATAACTTGAATTTTTGAGACTTTGTAAAATGATTAATGAATAGTAACCCTGACAATCGGGGAAAACATTTTAGCCCACACTATGTTATGCATGGGAAATTTAGTTTCCAAGTCGACAACGTGAATATAGTTTAAGTTACTATATGATATACTTTTCATTCAATCAATCTTTAATGTAAAATTAGCCAGCACTTATTTGTACTATAATTTAAAAATAACAATTACTCATTCCCTCTGTCAACCATCAACATCAGTTTCAAGATGTTCCATTAACAAACAATCTTAACAATCCAATATACTGTTAGGCGTAAGACTATTTGTTTATTCTGTTTGTTATCAACATTTGTCAGTGACAATTCAATTTAAAATATTTAAACATTTCTTTTCCGAGGGACTGGGACTTTAAACCAACTGGATATGATTAAATTATTATCAGTCATTTCAATCATGTCCTTCTAAGGAACCTTTTTACTACTAATAGATAGACAAGAACACTTTTCGAACTTGACCAGGCAAAAATGCTTTTTGAACTTGACCCTTATGATGGACAAGAACACATTTTGAAATTGATCACATCCATTGGCAGCACATGGGCCAGATTTAAAAATGGTCGGACCGACTAGACACGATGACTTGCGTAAAAGTACCTCCTTTCTGGTATTCTCAATCTACGGTACCGACGTTCATGTCGACCGTAATCTAGTTTTAATAGTATACTGACCAATCGGGTCGCATCTGCTAGGGCATCATGTACAATGATCCCTGTACTAACCGAGTCCCATGCATTATAAAAGAATATTCACTTTTTATTTTAGTCCATTCATGAGATTCCATGTTTCACATTCCACAATTACCGGTCAATCTTTTTTATATCAATCACATCATTCTTATCTCTTTATTCTCATTATTACTGTTATTTATCTCAACAGTCATCATATTAATTATTATCCATTAAGGAATATTATTAATCAAGAACATTCTCGATTTGACCAGGAAGCCTTAATAATTGCTAAGATATTTAATAATCTCTTACTCTCTGATTTAAAAATAATACTTTTAAAAATTTAGCCTCCATTTGAATATCAATTAAGATTCCTTAACCAATATTTCAAAATAATTAAACTAAAGAAAATAATTTTATTTAAATAATTAAATGTTATCGTTTAATCTTTATTTACCAAATTCCATCTTAAATCCTTCATTATTCCCAAAATGTTTTGAAGAATAAATAGATAATGAAATAATGACTACATCGTCTTTATGAGTTTAGGTTGTGATAAACTTGTTTGTTATTCTCACTCGTATATTTAATAAGATTAAATACATCAAAATTTGATAACAAAGAAAGGAATAATATAAAATCGTATATTATTCGAAGGAACAATCTTCGAACTCAGATGACTACTGTTAGAAGAAAGGTCGGCTTCCGGTCGACATAAAGAAAACATAAATAATTAGCTACTAATTTTCTCATTCATTTGAATCCACTTCACTTAATTACTCTTCCCTATTCGTGGGATTCAAAAATCCTTATACATACATATCTTAGGGGAGTCATTCATACCTCGAAACAATTATCAACTCGTATCTAGTCTATGCATATATATATAAATATATACACACATATGAACACTTTATAACGAACAATATCATAAAGTCAAGAAGTTAACAGTTAAAGGATAGAAGTCTTGCTTCAATGATGCGAATGCAAATGCAACTGTAAATGCGAATGCGACTACGAGGGTCCTGGGTTGGTATGATAACCTATAAACAATATCATAACTTGGTATTAATCCTCGGTCGCTTAAGAAACTGAGATTTACTCATGCAAACCCTAACGCTCGCTTCTACGCTTAGGGATTTACATTAGCCGCTCGAGTACCCTCGGCTCCACCATTTTTATAAAATTAGCCATTAAATATTTAAAGGCGAATCCTTCGTGAGGGCTTTACCAACTTCCTAATAAACCTTACATAAATGTTTCTTGTTTCGTAAGTCTTTTAGGGGCCTTAAACATGGTCTCAAAGTTACTCAAGGGGTAGAGGTTCGTTCACCAAACGCCGTTACTTAAAATGGTCGTTTTCCTAAACCGTAAATTGGATTAAAGAGAACCACATATCAAAATTAAGCTTAAAACACAACCTATCTAAGTATGGAACTGGTGAGTTCTTAACAGTGGGTTCTCAGGTCCAAAAGTTAAGAACAAAACAGTTTTTAGAAAAAATGGACATTACGACGACTATACTTTAGCGATTCCCAAATTCTTACTATACCAAATAACTCCATTCCAACAACAATCCAACCACAACTCAAGATCTAAACTTTTACTACTGAACTAAGGTCAAAACAAGCTCAAGATCATCCAACCCAACCAATCTCACTCATGGTTTAATAATCATAAAAACAACTTTAACAAATATTACACTAAACATGCTTAATCTTTCATTTACTAATCAACCATCAAAACATACATTTACAATCCTTACAACATACAAGTTCATACTATTAATCAAAGAGGGAAAGCTCTGGTATACCTTCTGAAGCTTCTAATACTCTTAAAAGGCCTATGTATCCTTGGATGATCCTTAAATAACCTTAACATGTTATAAAATTCAACACAAAACCAAGAAAACAAACATGTTTATAATTCACCTAACTGTAAATCATGAAAAACGAGTATGGGAATCAAGGAGGTGAGGAGAGTGGTTACCCTATATGCGTAGGGCTTCTCGAGGGTTCGATTTGAATGGTAGAACGTGCGAATCGGTCAAGGAAAACTCAAGATACAAGTATTTCTTTCTCCACCATTTTTATCTCCTTTTCCTCTCGGTTTTTTCTTAAAAAATGAAGAATGAGATTTTGGTTGCTTCTTTGCTTGGTTGGTTGGTGGATTATTGATCAAGTGATTTACTTGGTTAATTTTTATCCTTATCTAAATATCTAGATTTTCTTTAAAAAAAAGTGCTCGGGTCCTTGCTTGCATCATCTAGCTTACCTCACCATCTAGCCACTTGTCCAATTCTTATGGATTGATGATGTCATATTGATTCTAATACACTTTCTTAATCTCTCTTGCTTCTTGTAGAAGCTTGATCATTGGTCGCTTATTTATTTTACGGTTCGCTTAACTCCCGTTCTCGTTATTCTTTTGAGGGTTCATATCAGGGATCTTCTTACTTGGCCTTCCCTAAACCTTTATTAATATCTTAAATTCCTTTAATGATCCTCTGTTATAATCCTTGAATTGAAATCCTTTTAATCATGTTACCTTATACTTAATTCCTTCGGTATCTGGTGGATTTTCAGGAAAAATCAAAGTGTTCGAATTCGAATTCCGACGACCTTTACATACACTCATTTACTTTATGGAATACTTATACGATCTCAGAATTTCCATAGCAGAACTCCTATATAGGCGGTCTGATAATTTCTTTAATCAGTACAATCAACAAAAAGTTATTATTCATCAGGATTACAAAAATAGGGGTTATTACAGTATCGGCCCTTCATGGGTATCGACCTCCCACGGGTGTAGACCCTTCATGGGTATCGGCCCTTCATGAGTATCGTCATTTTATCATTAAGTGTGGACTGACCTACATATTTACAACAACTTATATAGTGTGAGTATACACACTTAAGGCCTTTAGACAGGCTAATTAAATAGTGTTTGACACTAAACGGTCCTAATCGGGACTAAAAAGTGGGCGTTTTCACCCTTTAACCTTCGTCTTGGTTAATTATAGGGCGCAAGCGGCTATCAGGCCCTAATCGAGGCTAATTTCCATGTATAAACTGCTAATTAGGCTTAAAATAACCTAATTTCAAGATAGAATACGCTTGTCGGCCTTAATCGAGGCTAATCTGCCTTAATTGGGGCCAATTCGTCTTAATCAGGACTAATTAGTATGCACGAGACACTAATTATCCCTAATTCACACTAATCATGTGCGTAAATAAGTTAAACAGCCCTAATCGGGGCTAATTATATCACAGGAACCACTAATTACCCTTGATTTAGGTTAATTACGTGTAATATACACTAATCGACCCTAATCAGGGCTACATCTCACCAATCGACCCTAATCGGGTTTAAGTTTAAAATTCTGAAAATTTTAAAAAAATCGAATTACTTCCAATTTTTGCAAAAAAAAATAAAACTTTTCGTAGGAGGGTCACTAGAAAACCTACAGGACCCCCTAGACCATCCTCACACGAGGTCCTGTTGGGCCTCACCTCCCCATGTAGCCTGTTCGGCTCCTTCTAGTCAGCTGGAGCTAAGCGTCCTGCTGGCCGAGAGGTGAACGTCCTGAAATATATATTTTTTTGCAAAAGCTTCTACTCGGCCATATGTCCTTCATGTGGCTAGCTAGGCTCTTTGTAACACCCCAAATTCGGGGTCAGGATTTGGTGTCACTAAACAATCTTTACATAAAATAAAGAAATAAATAAAGAACCCCTTAGATCCGGATCGTTTACAAGTTATGGTATGAAACAAGAATCTAACCTTCTACAACTTACAATAACTAAATTACAAATGAGAATACCTTTGAACTAATGCTCTTGTCACAATCTTCTAACACCTTCAATCTCTCGCAGCGAAATTTTTCTAACTCCTGCCGTCTATCGAAGCTATTCATTTGTATCCTTATCTGTTTCTGGAAGAAATAAGAATTTACAAAACAAGAGTGAGCCAAAAATGCCTAGCAAGTATATATATTTTTAGTTTCAAACATTAATATCAATTAAAACTTCCGAATAAATCTTAAAACAATTTTAAACCATTCTATTTATTTTGAGTGAGTGAGCGAATAAACGTTGGTTGTCACCAGCCTTTAACTAAAATACAAAAATGACAAACGATTCCCGATTCATCTCCTAAACTAGGGTTTTGTCCGGTTTTGAAATCATAAACCATTCGAGAGAGAATGCCGTTAATGGCGATCAACAACAAATTAGACTGGACACTAGTTTGCATCTATACTCTACTGATCAGTCAGAATATAATGCAGACCTATATCTCAATATATAGATCTAGTCGGGTCCCCAGGCACTACGGCCCATCTCGAGGCACCAGCCATCCCGGACCTCAGGATTAAGTAAAACTCAATCCCCAAAATATCATCATTATCCAGCCCATGGAGTATTTTGATGTCAAATCATTTTGAATTCAAAACATTCCAATTCAGGGTTAGCAAATAACCCGAAAGAATGGGTATTTGCTCACGAGAGCAATCGAATTACAGGAATAAGAATAAATGAACATGCATAATATGAGTAATTGCAGTGAAATGTAAAACATTTAACTATTCTGAACTTAGGATAGGATCGAAGAAATAATTGCAGTATTTTAAAAGAAAATCAGGAATACTTGCAGTATTTAAAAGAAAAATCCAGAATACTTGCCTCAATAAGCTTTAACCACTATTATCGGTTGACTTTGGTTTGACTTTAATTGTTCGGCCTTATCGTCAAACTTATATCCTATTCTGGATATGATCCCAACATTCAGGTCCTTCAATTAGAACTTCGTTGATCTCAACGTCTAATCACTAGATCGTTCCTAGCCCGATGTCACATCTCGGTTCTTCCGTCTAAACCTACAGGGTTGAAGTACCCTAATTCTGATAACCGCTTGAGCTTAACATCAAACCGCCACCCTATTCTACCCATACGATTTCATAACTGAATTCATATTTATACGTATTATCGAAGTACACATAACAATTAGGGTTCACATCTTCGAAAATCGGTTTGGTATTTAATTTCGGAAAATACATATATTTGTCATTTTGAAAAATAGGGTAATCGATTATTCACAAAATATCTTGTCATGTCACGTAAATAGGTTCATAAAGTTCAATTATATCCTCGTTCGACGTTACCGACAATTACAGATTACGTTCTCGTATTTTCGCAATTTATTTTTCCGAAAATCAGGCAGCGTTTCCTCTATTTATCGGCCTACCCATCGAATCATTTTGACGTCAAATCGCAACCATAACACAATCCACAACCCAATCACAATCAATTCCACATATCCCAAACTCCGATTTGGTTAATTATTGTCATTACTTGTATTTTACATTTTTATTCGTATTTTTATTTCGCAATTTATTTTATCAACTAATTTTTATTTATCTATAATTTATAATTCATATTTTATAATTTAGGACTTAGATAAAAATCATCAGTGCCCACCGTCGGCTCGCCGAGGCTCATCGCCGACGGCGATAAAATTTGCGGGTTTCCGATTATATCGGACATCCTTCGCAATTTCATCAATTAACACAACTTATTCTCGCACAAAATATTTTATTTTCACGAATCGATTCAATTTAATATCTGCAGGAATACCAAAAACAAAACAACTAATATTAAAATCGAGTTGAGGCAACAGGTAACAGACAACAGGACATACGCGCACAACACAATCGCACGCGCCACCACACCTCTCGAAAATTTCCGAGAGGCGGCAACGCCAGGAGCAGCAAAATAAGGCTGACACAATACATACACGCATGTATACATATATATCAACAATAAGCAGTCACCATAGAATCGAAGAAATCAATCGGAAAATAGGGACATGGCCGGAGGAGAAAGAATCCGGCGAACTTACCAATTCCGGCGGAACAGAGGGGAGAAGAGGGAGGAAAGGAGAGGGAGAGGAGGAGAGACTGTGAGAGAGATATAGAGAGAGAGACACCGAGAGAGAGAATCGAGAGATTAGAGAGATAGAGACGAGAGAGATTGATGTTATGAACAGGAGAGAGAGAAACAAAATAAGGAAGAAAAATTATACACAGGCACATATGAATTAATCTGCCACACACTTGTTTTTGATTGCCACGCGTCCTTTTTCTGACTGCAGCCTGAATTGATGCCCGCATTTTGAATTTAACGATACACTTTACCGATAAAAACAAATCAAAATAATTTTAAAATTCTTAAAATATTTAAATACTAATAATCTATAAATTTCATAATTTTTTTGAAACATTTTCGAATTGCACACCATACCCACTTTTTGTGATTTAACGAGCAAACGTGCAGGTGAATCTAATCTGAAAAAAAATAAAAAAAATAATTTTAAAATTCTCTAAATTTTAAAAACTTAAGAAAATATGAGTTTCGTAATTTTTGAAGCATTCTGGAATTTATATTGAATTTATACTTTAATATCAACATAAAATCATTTAGGGACAAATAATTGATGAAATATAGTTTTCTGAATTTTATAAATCCCTAAAAATAATAAGTAAAATTACAAAACAACAAAAATAATTTTAGTATCAATTTTAGCATTTATGAGCATCAATATTTAATTAAAATCATTTTAAACAAATTAAATTCATACAACTCAATAATTAATTATAAAATTAATCCTTGCTTTGAACAAATTACACACAATTAATAATAAAGCAACACACGGCTGACAGAACTATCACATATTTTATTTACTTAATAATTCGATGATTGCCTTTACATATTGGATCCGAGAATAGATTACTTAGCCGCTAAGTAACTGAAAACACGATACGATTTTAATACCAAATTTGGATAATTCTCAAAACAGAGCTTCATATAACATACTTCAGTCCAAAATAAGGTAATAATGTCTCGCCTTTTGAGAATTTGGATTTTTATCGGACTATAAAATGATTTGCGTATCGAAAATTTCACACCGGGACTTATACAGGTCAAACCGTACCCCGGATCGAGAAAGTCAAAACATGAAAAGTGTTCAGAATTATCAGATTAGGTTAGGAAGGAGTTTTCGGAAGAGTTTCGGGTTGTAAAAACGCAAAAACAATTGAAGTGGAACGATTTCTGATTCTAAAAATTAATTTTATAATTATGTAAAAATAATCATTGTTAATTCTATAAATCCTTATAAAATCATATGATCATTCAAAAATTACCAGAAAAATACCAAAATTATCCAGATTTAATTCTGGATAATTGGAAATTAGAATATCTAAATTTTATCAGAAATAAACATTCAAATATTATTATCCATCATCAAATATTTCACCAAAATTCACACAGAACTCACATAATAATTATTAGTTAATAAAAATAATTACATAATATTTCTCAGGCGTTACATTCTTCCCCCTTAAAAGGATTCTGTCCTCAGAATCATGCTAAAGAACAGACACTGATACATTTCGAGTATCTACTTAAAACTTCTCAGGACTCACTATTTTAATCACGTTTTAACGGTCTTCTATCGTCATCAGATTTATCAGTTGCTCATGCAACCCCTAACTCAATTTTTAATTTCACATATTTGAAGCTAAATTACTTTTCATAGTCATACACACATAAATGCCTTATGGACTCGTTACACCTGTGACAACAAGCCCAACTCATTCACAATCGTTCTATCTATCTCACTATTTCAAAGGACCAACTTAATTTACACTAACCTTCTTTTATTTACGATTCTAGTAGTTTCCTGTTCATGAAATTTCTATTTTCACTAACTGTTCTACTTTACGTTTCATATCTCCCTCTGTTCGGGTAGTCTGGCATATGATCAATTTTAATCGTATTCGAGAATCTTCAATCGGTCTCTTGCATTTTCTATTCGTCTGCACCCGATGTCCTGAGCTCATGACGTTTGATTTTTCGAAATGTTCTACATCTATTCAAAGGCTAAAAAGAAAAATTTCGGCAATTGCATCTACTCACCACTTGGTAGCATACTTCTATTTCTTTTCAATCACTATCAAGTAGATTTATCGAGCGAAAATCTTCCACTATCTACAAGGAAAAATTAATTTTGGAACAGAATGAATCATAACTTTATTCAAAACCCGGTCTCTTGGTACTAATACTCATTTTATTGTCATATCAAATTAGATATCAATACGAACTTTGATGCTCACAACGTCCCAAACTGAAGTCAACATCAATCATCTGCATTAATACCACCTTTGATATCCAACAACAAAGTAAGCATCAGCATAACCCAAAAGACGGATCAATACATATTCGTCAATTTCTAACTTTTCGAATTCTTTTAACCACTTCTCAACATTCTTAATGGTATTCACTCTTTTATTTTTTTTTGAACATCTGTTCCTAAATGGACTTTTCCTTGTTGGTATTTACCCACATACTGGAGCTCATAATCAATTATAACCAGAATTCTTATCTTTGAAGCTGAGAATGCAGCTGTTATTTTCCCACTCTTCGCAAGCATATCTTCAGGCGTTCAACTTGGTCTTCCTTAGTCCTTGAACTAGCGAGGATGTTATCAATAAATACACTCACACTATCCCAATACTCCTGGTACATTGTGTTCACTTAACCTTCAACTTACAATTCCTGATAATCGTCGCGTAACCTCATATCTCTATTTTTTTATTTTTTTTTCCATGACCACTTTTGTGCACAGCACAAAATACACTTTATTTCATTATTCTTTCATCCCACATTTCTGAAGTTTTTCCTTTATTTATTATTTCATCCCTATTGAGTTAAACGATACAGGGCTTTTGACACCAGCTTGACTCTGTGCAGTAACCGACGAGAAATTCTTACCTTATTCCCTGAGGTACCCTTAGTAAATCATTCGTTTGAACTTTCGGGACTTCACTTTAATTTTAAGGAACTCCGACATGAGATTCATTGCAACGTCCTTCTCTAGCAGTTTTCCATTAATACCTTTATTTAATCATTCATGTTTACACACATTCCTTGAATAATATTCCTATCTTCAATTATCGGCATTTCCCTTCATTCTCCAATCAGTTCTGGCATAACCGACGTTCACAACTTGCATATATTCTGGATTATTTTATAAAATTTCTTTATCATCCTTTTGATTCCACTTCTTGTCTTGATTAGTTCTTCATTTTCATTATTTATTATCTCTCTTAAACATAACGAATTTCTTTTTCTTAGTAATATTACTCTGTTTATTATTGGATAAGCCATTCCTGAAGTTCACGCTGGAATGAAGGCTTTTATTTGTACTATTTAAATTCTTACTAACAAAATTATCGAATTTTCTCGGTAGCTATTTCCTTAGCTTTGCTTGACGTACCACAGATCGCGTGTTTGACTTCTCTTCATTGACCATCATCTCTTTTTTTCCTGAATTAACATGCGGACTTCATCAATCTTCATCTTTCATTGGGTGCTTGAATTTGCGAGCTTTTTGTTATTCTATCGCAACTTCCTTTCAATCGCCGTTCAAAAGAAGTGTAAATTTAAACCTTCCATTAATTCGTCATTCGATATGGGTATACATCCAAGTTCTTCCTGGAATGCTATTGCAGATAATATAATCCCTTTGCTTTATCCTGAACCTTCAGGTCTTAAAATATTCCTCTTACTAGCATGTACCAATAACTTCCTGTTCCTCTTATTCATCAAAAAGAGCATATTCTTCTGGATCAAACCTTGCACCTGATTACAATAACATCACACTAATTGAGCTAAGCCTTCAATTTTCGTTAACGCCATTACTTTCTCCAAATTTCTAATCATTTTAATTTCGGATCTGGAAATCATGTTAGAGTTTCACTCAATCTAATTGAAATCGATTTCCATTTAACTAACCATTAGTTGGAAAAGTGGATCAATCAACTCCTTTAAATGATCACTTAAACCAAGTGCTGACTAGCTAACTGGAATCAAAGACCAATTACATAAAGTCGGTTTGGTCATAACAACTCTCTCAAGAACCGAGATTGCATATTTGGAGTACTGACGAGAACGGCAATATATTTCTTTGTTCTTAACTATAGGGTAATTTTTGAAAATTTGGGCAGCACTTCCCCCTACACCATTGACTACCAGTCGGACTCAAGCCGACACCATCAATCAACCAAGTCATCCACAATCATATCCGTCCACTTCCATCAACCAAATCATCAATTCCCACAATTCACCTTTGATCAGCATCTGACTAGTATAGCATATCTCTTTTTAATTGGGATTGGGTCTGAAACCCACAATGATTAATATAACCATACATTTCTCAATTCTTTTTAGAATATTACGAATTGTCCTTAATGAATTTAAGGTTTGATTTCATGATTCTGTTAATTTATTTCTGACAATTATTAATCGGTTTATCTTTTAATAACTGCGCATGGTCTTTATTATTACCGTCACAATCTGGTAGAAACTCAATCGTTAGATCATTATTTCTTGAAAAATTTCACAATCGAGTCACCATTGCTTCATCTCCACTTATGGCTTCGTATCGAACTTTCGTCACTGACTCGGGTATGAGCATTGAATTCACAATCACTTATTTACGCAAGTTAGAGAACTTCATAATTTCTTGAAGAGCACATTCGAAGTTCGATTATATTTAAGATTTCTTTTATCTTGAATCTTTACGACAAATATTTTCACGCGACGAAGGAATATTTCACGTAGTAATTGCATGTCTGAGTCATTATTCAGAATTTCCTTGATCTTTGATCGTCGTCCCGATACTCGTTGGCTCCTTCTGACGCACACAATGTTACTTCCTTATTCTATAATTGATCTAATTATTACGGTTCACTAATGATTCATTCCTCATCGAAATCTTCTGATTTGAAGTGCATCGCGTTAACGTACTCTACTGTACTTATGAGATCCTCATAACACGAACAACTGTCAGATTTGATGTCCTTGCCACGACCGCGTTGTCGGTGTATCCATTTTTCTTTGCTTGCAAATGTCCCCCATTTATCGGCTTGTAATCATATTCTTCTTTGACACGTAATTCTACCTGTCGCACGAGACTTTTCTATTTATTTCGTAATTATCAGAGAATAGACTCGATGCAAGAAGAGAGTTTATGAATATGATTTTGAATAAAAAGAAGGATAGGGAATAACAATACAACAAACAGTTGGAAGAATCTGTAAGTTAATAAATTGAAGGAATAAAATGAGTGAAGAATGAGACAACCATATTCATACTCAAGATGGCCAGTCTTTCATACTATATGGCATACAGCACATGATTAGGTGGCGTCCCACCCGACTCTTCGTCATTTCGACAAAGCGTCATACCACAACACTGTTATCTCAATCAGGAATCAAGAAACTGGAGAAGAGAAACAATTCAGAAGGAATATAAGAAATTTTCTTTCATTTCCGCCTCATATAATTTATCAACAGAAGAAGCTCCTACGTATTCAAAAATCAAGAAAAACATATACTGTCGTATTAGAAGAAAGAATGTCAATGCCGGTCACTTCCACGCTTCACTACGTATGCCTTCAGGATCGTGCGGATACAGGTTCACGATTCAAGTCACATCATTGCTTCGAAATGTTTCTTGGAAATTCCTTCATATCAACTACTTCAATAATTTGATCTTAATCGTGTCCTTCCGAAATTTATAACCATCGATCACGCAACGCCTCAGTTTTGTCGATAAAATATGATTCTTCTGCCTACTGTCTAGAAGATTCTGCCATTCCCTTCAATCATCCTCCGTCCATTCGAATCACGAATTTCGTTAAATTTGTATAATTTTATAAATTGGGTAAATAATATGTTGATTCAATTATTGATTTTATTAACAATGCTTACCTTTATTTTTTTCACAAAAAACTTTAAACTTTTCTTCCTGCCAATGGGTCTACTTTGCCCTTTGAATTAACAATACTGAATCTAATTATATTCTTCTTTTTAGGTCATTTTCTGTTTATAATAACAAGAACTTAAGTAGTACCTCGACAACCAAATTGTAAAACTTATTTCATGCAAAATCTTTCGAAAGTTGATTAAGGAAATCTTTTCTAAAATCTCATTTTTAAAGTTTTGAAAAATCAAATATTTGGTCGTCATTACTATATAAGTTACTTGCTATTTTCCTGATTTACCAATGAAATGTCTAATTAAAAGAATGTCCATATAAAGGTCTCTTCACTTTGGTACCTCTTCCATATTTCCTCGGATTCAGCTCACACTGATTAGTCGCCGAAACTTCATTCACCGTCGTAAATCATTTTATTCGCAACTATATCGCAACGCTGACATTTAGTACTATCTTTAACATTCTTATCGTCGTCCTTGACGTTATGCTCACACCCACGCATGTGATTCGGTGTTCCGTCTATAGATAAAGGCGCACGTTCTTGCTAGTCTTACCTATACCTAGTGAAGTAGATATCATTCCTCGTGCAGCTCTCGATAAGTGATAAGAATCCTCTCGCAACGGTGGTGCCTTCGAATCGCGCAACGTTAGCTCTTCATCAGCTTCCTTCAACTGGTTGCCTTCGGCGGGAAGCTCGTCCTACTACCTAATTTTAGGTTAAATCGTAGCTTCTCTTACACAAATTCTCACAAGAATCGAGATCATATTTTTTTTTTCAAAACCACATGAAAAGTAGGGTAACATACCCCATCTCCGTCGATCTGTTGATTCCTCATTATTGTATGAGCTGACAACTCAATATACCTATAATATTGTGATATTCGCCTTACACTTTCTCAACGATCCTATCTTAGCAATTCCAGATCGGATCTGCTAACCCTAATTCGCACTCAACTCAACTTAACCTAAGTATGCCTAGGGTCTTTCTTATCCTGTACGACCTATCATTCCTATCTTGCTCTCACCTATTCTTATTTCAGTGACTAATAACCTGCAGCTCTGATACCAACTGTAACACCCCAAATCCGGGGTCAGGATTTGGTGTCACTAAACAATCTTTACATAAAATAAAGAAATAAATAAAGAACCCCTTGAATCCGGATCGTTTACAGGTTATGGTATGAAACAAGAATCTAACCTTCTACAACTTACAACAACTAAATTACAAATGAGAATACCTTTGAACTAATGCTCTTGTCATAATCTTCTAACACCTTCAATCTCTCGCAGCGGAAATTTTTCTAACTCCTGCCGTCTATCGAAGCTATTCATTTTTATCCTTATCTGTTTCTGGCAGAAATAAGAATTTACAAAGCAAGAGTGAGCCAAAAATGCCCAGCAAGTATATATATTTTGAGTTTCAAACATTAATATTAAAGAAAATTTCCGGACAAAATCTTAAAACAATTTTAAATCATTCTATTTATTTTGAGTGAGTGAGCGAATAAACGTTGGCTGTCACCAGCCTTTAACTAAAATCCAAAAATGACAAACGATTCCCCGATTCATCTCCTGAACCAGGGTTTTGTCCGGTTTTGAAATCATAAAACCATTCGAGAGAGAATTCCGTTAATGGCGATCAACAACAAATTAGACTGGATACTAGTTTGCATCTATACTCTACTGATCAGTCAGAATATAATGCAGACCTATATCTCAATATATAGATCTAGTCGGGTCCCCAGGCACTACGGCCCATCTCGAGGCACCAGCCATCCCGGACCTCAGGATTAAGTAAAACTCAATCCCCAAAATATCATCATTATCCAGCCCATGGAGTATTTTGATGTCAAATCATTTTGAATTCAAAACATTCCAATTCAGGGTTAGCAAATAACCCGAAAGAATGGGTATTTGCTCACGAGAGCAATCGAATTACAGGAATAAGAATAAATGAACATGCATAATATGAGTAATTGCAGTGAAATGTAAAACATTTAACTATTCTGAACTTAGGATAGGATCGAAGAAATAATTGCAGTATTTTAAAAGAAAATCAGGAATACTTGCAGTATTTAAAAGAAAAATCCAGAATACTTGCCTCAATAAGCTTTAACCACTATTATCGGTTGACTTTGGTTTGACTTTAATCGTCCGGCCTTATCGTCAAACTTCTATCCTATTCTGGATATGATCCAAACATTCAGGTCCTTCAATTGGAACTTCGTTGATCTCAACGTCTAATCACTAGATCGTTCCTAGCCCGATGTCACGTCTCGGTTCTTCCGTCTAAACCTACAGGATTGAAGTACCCTAATTCAGATAACCGCTTGAGCTTAACATCAAACCGCCACCCTATTCTACCCATACGATTTCATAACCGAATTCATATTTATACGTATTATCGAAGTACACATAACAATTAGGGTTCACATCTTTGAAAATCGGTTTGGTATTTAATTTCGGAAAATACATATATTTGTCATTTTAAAAAATAGGGTAATTGATTATTCACAAAATATCTTGTCATGTCACGTAAATAGGTTCATAAAGTTCAATTATATCCTCGTTCGACGTTACCGACAATTACAGATTACGTTCTCGTATTTTCGGGATTTATTTTTCCGAAAATTGGGCAGCGTTTCCTCTATTTATCGGCCTACCCGTCGAATCATTTCGACGTCAAATCGCAACCATAACACAATCCACAATCCAATCACAATCAATTCCACAAATCCCAAACTCCGATTTGGTTAATTATTGTCATTACTTGTATTTTACATTTTTATTCATATTTTTATTTCCCAATTTATTTTATCAACTAATTTTTATTTATTTATAATTTATAATTCATAATTTATAATTTAGGACTCAGATAAAAATCAGCATTGCCCACCGTCGGCTCGCCGAGGCTCATCGCCAACGGCGATAAAATTTGCGGGTTTCCGATTATATCGGGCATCCTTCGCAATTTCATCAATTAACACAACTTATTCTCGCACAAAATATTTTATTTTCACGAATCGATTCAATTTAATATATGCAGGAATAACAAAAATAAAACAATTAATATTAAAATCGAGTTGAGGCAACAGGTAACAGACAACAGGACATACGCACACAACACAAACGCACGCGCCACCACACCTTTCGGAAATTTCCGAGAGGCGGCAACGCCAGGAGCAGCAAAATAAGGCTGACACAATACATACACGCATGTATACATATATATCAACAATAAGCAGTCACCATAGAATCAAAGAAATCAATCGGAAAATAGGGACATGGCCGGAGGAGAAAGAATCCGGCGAACTTACCAATTCCGGCGGAACAGAGGGGAGAAGAGGGAGGAAAGGAGAGGGAGAGGAGGAGAGACTGTGAGAGAGATATAGAGAGAGAGACACCGAGAGAGAGAATCGAGAGATTAGAGAGATAGAGACGAGAGAGATTGATGTTATGAACAGGAGAGAGAGAAACAAAATAAGGAAGAAAAATTATACACAGGCACATATGACTTAATCTGCCACACACTTGTTTTTTTATTGCCACGCGTCCTTTTTCTGACTGCAGCCTGAATTGATGCCCGCATTTTGAATTTAACGATACACTTTACGGATAAAAACAAATCAAAATAATTTCAAAATTCTTAAAATATTTAAATACTAATAATGTATAAATTTCATAATTTTTTTGAAACATTTTCGAATTGCACACCATACCCACATTTTGTGATTTAACGAGCAAACGTGCAGGTGAATCTAATCTGAAAAAAAATAAAAAAAATAATTTTAAAATTCTCTAAATTTTAAAAACTTAAGAAAATATGAGTTTCGTAATTTTTGAAGCATTCTGGAATTTATATTGAATTTATACTTTAATATCATCATAAAATCATTTAGGGGTAAATAATTGATGAAATATAGTTTTCTGAATTTTATAAATCCCTAAAAATAATAAGTAAAATTACAAAACAACAAAAATAATTTTAGGATCAATTTTAGCATTTATGAGCATCAATATTTAATTAAAATCATTTTAAATAAATTAAATTCATACAACTCAATAATTAATTATAAAATTAATCCTTGCTTTGAACAAATTACACACAATTAATAATAAATCAACACACGGCTGACAGAACTATCACATATTTTATTTCTTAATAATTCGATGATTGCCTTTACATATTGGATCCGAGAATAGATTACTTAGCCTCTAAGTAACTGAAAAGACCATACGATTTTAATACCAAATTTGGATAATTCTCAAAACAGAGCTTCCTATAACATACTTCATACCAAAATAAAGTAATAATGTCTCGCCTTTTGAGAATTTGGATTTTTATCGGACTATAAAATGATTTGCGTATCGAAAATTTCACACCGGGACTTATACAGGTCAAACCGTACCCCGGATCGAGAAAGTCAAAACATGAAAAGTGTTCAGAATTATCAGATTAGGTTAGGAAGGAGTTTTCGGAAGAGTTTCGGATTGTAAAACGCAAAAACAAATGAAGTGGAACGATTTCTGATTCTAAAAATTAATTTTATAATTATGTAAAAATAATCATTGTTAATTCTATAAATCCTTATAAAATCATATGATCATTCAAAAATTACCAGAAAAATACCAAAATTATCCAGATTTAATTCTGGATAATTGGAAATTAGAATATCTAAATTTTATCAGAAATAAACATTCAAATATTATTATCCATCATCAAATATTTCACCAAAATTCACACAGAACTCACATAATAATTATTTATTAATAAAAATAATTACATAATATTTCTCAGGCGTTACACTCTTTCTGCTCCTGGTTGGCCATGAAGCCACGTTCATGGTGGTCCTAGAGTGTAACGCCCCTAAATCCGGGGTCAGGAATCTGGGTGATCACGCCATCCTTCAATCATGTATAACTTGTATTGATTCCATAATCCAACATACCCCAATCTCACATACACACGTTATAGCCTTACAAATGATGTATAAAAGTGTAATCTTATTTTATAACAAATAAAATATACTGTACAGGATCTCATTCAATTATTCGTAACCTCTACATGAGGTCACAATAATTACTACAAACATCTTATACCTATCTGAATATTCTAGTCCACCTGAGACAAAGCTACAAGGGATTCTCCCCACGATTGCAAATGACTAAGTCCCACACCGGCATATTGGTAATATGTTGTGTTGTGACATTTAAAAGAAAGCAAGAGTGAGCAATAATGCTCATTCATAATAATGAATAGTATGAAAAAACTGTTAAAGAATTTATATTAATCTGTATAAGGATATGTATTTTATCAAAAGTAGTTTTTTAGGTGATACACACCTCTTTTTGAAACAATGTTTCTGATTGACTTATTTAGTCTACAAATACCTTAATGGTAAACCTAGCACCTAGGATTGGGTTACCGTATTGCATCTCAATTCCAACCGGAAGAATAGGACATTCACCGGAGCCCTCGATATATGATGATCAGTCGTATAACAGTAAATATTTATTGTCACACTTGCCGCATTCGGGCATATTATGTGTGGCCCATACATCCAGGCTTTCCACATACTTCACATATTTATATGTGGCACACCAGTAGTCGCTCCAGTGCACAAAGTACTAGAGTGTACCCCTCCTTGTCCTTTTTTTAAGAGTCCTATCGTATCTCTGGAACTCGAACTATGTCGAAGTTCCCCAAGCGTTTTGCTTGTTGATATGCACTACTCATCTCATATATGTATATATGTACTTTCGAGAATTTTCGGACGAAGTACTACGATAATTTTCGGGGGAGTTTCTTTTGACACTATAGTTAAAATATTGAAAATACGTCGAGATAATATTTTTCGACGATCCGAAAGTATTAAAATGATTTTTTGAAACGCAGAATATATTTTAAATTAGGGTTTTGATGATTTTTAAATTAAAATAAATCTTTCAATAAATATTTAACAATTAAATAATAATTATCAAATAATTAAAACTCGAATGATTCGATTTTAAAAGATTATTTGGAATAATTTTCCTCAACTAATTTATGTTCAGGTAATTAAATTAATCTTTAATAAATATAAAATAATTGAGTTTAAAAAACAATTCATCGGAGAATACTTCTCCTTTTCAAATGATTAATTAAAATAATATTCATTGTTCGATTAATTAAATATAGTTGAGGGAATACGTTCTTTGGAAATCATTTTAAATAAATTTGAGGTATTTAATACTTCGCAAGAGGACATGGAGTCCCTTGTAATAAAACAAGTACGGACTTTACTTGTCCAAAACATCTCCAGAATACTTTCGGGTTTTTAAATAATACATACTGATCGACTCTCGGTCTACAATATATACGACACGCTACTCGCTAGCGTTAATATTCTTCAAATATAAATACTTCCGAAATACTTCCGGGTTTTTATAAACTTACACCAACCGACTCTCGGTCTAAATATATCATTTCAAATCCGGTGTTTTTACTATACCAAAATCATCATATCTTATGATTCAATATATAACAACTTGTAAAACATCGTAAAAAATTCATCATGCATATATTTCTGTATTTAAAAGCAATCACAATACAACAGTTCTTAAAAGGTAAGGTTTGAAAACTATCTGGAGTCCAAGATACATGTTTCGACTTCCACTCGTTTCGAGTTTTCTAATCAACAAATATCATAATCTTAATCAGTATTTCTAATCCCATCAACGACTTGTTTTACTAATAAGTGAAATACTTTTCAATTTTTGACATTCGAACCACTCGAAATAAATATCAACCCTTGATCGCAATAGACTGTCAAAGTGGGCTTCTAGCGTTAACTTTATCGAATATTACTATTACGCGATCGTACACTAATATTTTTAATAAATCAAAAAATTAATATTTTTATACAAAACGACCTCGAGGATCTTCTTGAGTGTTTTTAATATTTATCATAATAGTTTCACTTTGAAAATATGAATTTAAATAGGTGAAAAATATTTTAAAAGTCCGGTTAACTACGGAATTTTACTATTCATAATACTTTCACTAAAATATTGATTTCTCTCAAACCGTTAACTTAATCGATGCACCGTTTTCGTGTGCACGATCTAGACAGAATTTAAAACAAATTACTCAAAAACGGTTTTCTGGAGAGTAGGTTAAAAATCCCGAAGAAGTAGTTTATAGGCAATGGCTACGCTGCGTCATTTTTGGCACTCTCTCCTTGTGCCACCTTCACTCTGATATTTTTTAGCTAAATTTTTAAAGAGGTCTTCCTCACTGTATGAGTCAGCTAATGGCCAAGTTTCATAATTTTACACAATGTTTAAAGGCCCCAATTATACCCTCAAAGTCAACAGTAGATAGCAGTTTGGTTTTCTCGACTACGTTCACTAAAATGAAATTTTCTCCTAATCGGTAAATCATCTAGATACGATATTTATATGGTTACAAATTAGAAACAAAGATATTTAAAATAATTTCCATTGGTATGAAAAAATATATGTTTTAAAGTTCGGAATTATGTTTCAAACCACTAAAGGCACACGAACATTATAACGGATATACACGTAACGATTTTCGGTTTAACTACGTTAAATCCATTTAACCACAACTCAATCATCAATTCCACCATATATATTTAAATTTAAGTGTATATAATCTATGAAAATATGAGCAACACCAACCCATAAAAATTAACCATCAAGATTTAACAATCCAAACTCCATTCTTCAAGAATCATGTCACACATGAACATGTCTTGTAACTATGATTAAAACTTAAAGAAATACAAAGGGTGGATGATGTTTATACCTTTCTTGAAGCTTTTTAATACTTAATAAGTGCCTAAAATCCTTGAGGATATCTTGGTATAGCTTTAGGAGGCTTAATCATCCATGAAAATCAAAAAAATAAATTAGTAATTTTCGGAGTTACTATTCACCTCAACTTTGAGCAAGGATTTGAGCATGCTAACCTTAATGAATGATCATGAAATTTTGTGCTAGTATTGACTTATGTAAGAGCGTTTCAAAGAGCTATAGTTTGCAATTTTTGAAGCTTGAGAGCTAGGGATTTGAATTTTTATTCTTAATAAAGAAGATGAAGTTGAATGGAAGCTTCATGGAAAGTCGGAGAATATGAAAGATTGAATTGGCTTCCTTTGGAAGTGTGGGGTGATATTTTTGATATTTATTGTGTATGTGTAAGGTGTGTTCAATAAGATGCATGCAATTCAAATCCTAGGTCTTAGCTTGCACACCACACTTGACTGGGCATTTTAACCATAAAAACATGAATCCTTATTTTAAGGAATGTTGTGTTTAACTTAATTCTTAATTTAATTAGCTAGCTTGGATAATTTATTGCTAATTAATTTGCATGAGATTTGCATGGCCTTTGTTCGTTTATTCATTCACTTATGTAATCACTTGATTGTTCCCTCGTAATCTTAATAAATCTTCGCAAGTGGTTCGCAATGCAAATCCTGTAATCGTAATTCTTATATTTTCTCATACTTGAACTTGGGTTTTATTTATAGGATTTTAAATCCTTGGTCGTAGTGCAACTCTCGTATTCCTCAATAGCTCGTAAAATAATGTTGTCTTAAAATATTGGTTTTCTTCGAAAATTAACGACTTTTACATACACTCATTTTGTACGTACATCTATAATATCAACTCGGAAATTTATTCAAATACTTGTATATGGTGTGGTCGCAAAAGTTTTTAGTAAACCTCAAGATTACCATTCATAAAGGTCTTATACCGATGTCAAAAATTCAGGTTTTTACAGTCTTCCCCCTTAAAAGGATTCCGTCCCAGAATCAGTTTAGAAAAAGATGGGGATACATTTCTCGCATATCAACCTCAAGTTCTCACGTCGACTCCATAATGTTTGAGCTCTTCACAAAATTTGCACTCGTCTGTCAAATATATTTCAGAGTACTCGTTCCTGTAGATATATAGTCTCTACATGTTGTTCCATATACGCTAAGTCTGGTTGTAAGTTTATTTGCTCATTTTCACATGTCTGGCGTTGACCGCTAAATCCCCTAACATCGATATGTGGTACACATTATAAACTTATCGACTGTTCGGGAGTAGTGCTAACTCGTAAGATGACTTTCTTAGTCCTAATTTCAAATGGTGCGATAAACCTTGGGCTCAACATTTCTTTCCTTTCGAATCTCATCACTCCCTCCCAAGGAGACACTTTCAACAGTACTTGGTCTCTTCCTTCGTAATTTTTGTCCTAACAGGTCTGGTCCGCATATATTTATTGTTTATCCTGGGCTTTCACTAGCCGGATTCTGATAAGTTCTATGAATTTCTTTGATCTGTTGACTCAACTGTGGTCCAAGTATCCTCCGCTTACCAACTTCTTCCCAACCCAAGGGAGAATGATTCCTTTTTACATACAAAGATTTGTAGCCATTGCCATGCTCGCATGATAATTTGTTCTTGTCGATAATTTAATTAACGTTAACCGGTTAGTTCTTCTTCCTTTAAAAATCTATATCATGGACTATTATCATATCTTCTACTACTTGAATATTTCTTTCACTTTTTTTAGTCTCCCTCATGCGTTCTTACACATGCTAAAGTCTTGTTCCTCAATGTTTTGCTCATTCCGGTATATTCGATTGATTATGCAAGAAATTATGGTTGCAGTCCTACACGCTCGTCTTTTGTCGCACCCTTGGCGTCATATTTAAAATTTCTTTCTATATTCATGTAAGACACATCATGGTCTTGTTGGCATATCGAAGGAAGAACCATTTCGTACGCAATTGGTTGATACACTTTAGAATCTCGGAATGCTCATCTTCCGCTATTTGTCGGACTTTTTTTATCCCTTTTCGTATGATATTTCTAGTACTACGATACCAAAAAGGCCGTATCCGTTATTCTCGCTAGTGCCTTAGACATATCTGTGTTTATTGGGAACTGCTACCAGTGGCCTTTAAAGTGTGTGTACCATCTTCTTTGCCTTTTGTCAACTCAAACAATGACATCTTTCATCTTTCCACTTTATCCTTCGTAAGGTTTATCGATGGTCTTTTCCTGAGCTTGCATGGTAAATATACCTATACAAATTTTATGTTAACGATAGGTGATTCTCCTAACTGCTCTAAAAAAAGCAATCTGCTTGACGTATCTTCAATGGTATGGACAGTTCTTTCGTTCTACTTGCTGATTTGAGAACTCTAAGTCGTGCCTCTGCTCGTTCTTTTTGGAAAATATTTTTGGGAAAATAATATAGTTGTGAAATTAAATCTTGGCTTTTTGCCTGACACAAATGCCACGGGATCTCTCTCTGTAACCAATTATTTCTTCCATGTTTGTAACAATTTCGTCGGGTGGAGATCTATCATTTGTATATGTAATAACTCAAATTTTTGAGACCATGTAAAACGTTTAATAAATAGTAACCCTGACGAATGGGAAAAACTTTTCAGCCCACACTATGTAGTACATGAGAAAATGAGTTTCGGAGTTGATATTATGATTATACGTACCAAATGAGTGTATGTAAACGCTATTAGTTTTCGAAGAAAATGAACTTTGAAAAACGACCATATTTACGACTCATCGAGGATTACGGGAATCCCGATATAATTACAAGATTAAAACCTTACCGATTTATATCCAAGTATGATAATTCAAAACATAAGGAATAAATGCGAAAGGAATTACATCGCGAACCATTTACGAGTAAGTATTACGAAAACGTTTAAGCGACCGAGCGAACGCGTAAACAATTAAATAAACGTAACGCACTAACTAACCATGGTAAGAAAGTAACCATGGTTACTTTATCAAATAGTGAGCTAGATATAGGATGATCAACCAAGGCTAATGGAATAGTAAGCTAAGGAAGCTAAGCAAGTGGATTAGCTTGTAATCTACCACAAGCTAGTAGATTTGTCCATGGATTTGGCAACAAGAATAAACCTAGGATCCTAAACTAGAGAATATCAAATCAATATAAGATATCACCAACATACTTTCCAAGGAAGCAAGCATAAAACTCTCTCCCCACTTCTTCATCAAGCCATTCGGCTATTTTCGAAAAATCAAGGAATTTAAAATCAAATCTCCAAGTTCTAGCCATGGATAAATCCTCCCATTAATTCTCAAGCTTCCTAAAAACCAAACTAAGGTAAGATAATTCTTTGATCTCTTTTTATTAAGGTTTGATGGGTGAAATAAAATCAAGAAAGTTGCTAGTGAATAGTATGAATGGTAACTCTTCTTTGATTTCTTGATTTCAATGGTGGTTTTAGGTTCCAAAAACCATACCAAGCACTTCCAAAACTCTACCATCCTCAAAACACATCTCAAGCTTTAAATAAAGGTAAAAATATTTGACCCAACTTTATTTAAGATTCAAATCCAAGATCCTTTTAGTATGTAGTTATAAACCTAGTTTTAATGGTGATATTGTTAAGATCTAGATGTTTAGTTAAGTAGATTTAAGGTTGATTGTTGTTGCCTCAATAACATGATGTTATTGATAGGATTTAGTGTGTTGATGATGGTATGGTGATTGTTGGTGGTAGTATAAAGATTTAAGGTGTAAATGAAATTCCGATCATAAATATAATCTCGTTAAAACAAATAAAACGTAACTTTAAGTTTCTGCAGAAAGTCTCGAAGATGTAAACTGTAGTTTCTTGACAAATAACCCTTGTTATGATATACAATGTTATAAGGATCGTTTAGGTACTTGAATCGCTTTATTCCGATTTACGGATCAAAAGTTATGACCGTTTTACTAAAAGTGATTTACGCGACAAAAACTGCTACAAATCACGAAGTTTGAAAATATAAAGGATCGACTTAAAAGTGTTCATAAATCATGAAATTTTTACAGAGAGTATAATATTGAGGTTCCTAACTGCAATTAAAATTTCAAGTGAAAATAATGATTTTTCAGTTTTATAAAAATATCGGAGCCGAGACCGCGCGATTAGAAACCGTACAATCCATAACCGTAGAAACCGTAAAAATATCGGAGCATCCTCCATCTCGAGATACCTAGGCAAGTTTACGAACCCAACTCCACTTACTATTGTGTTGTGAAAGGATTTTTTTATTATCATTGCATAAATACCATGTTTGCCATGATACATAGCTATTGAACTTTTGCATAATATAGCGATTATGTACGATAAGTATATGTATCGTAAAATATTTATTTCCGCTTTAAGCATGATGTATAATTATAAGACCGAGAGTCGGTCGGGATTTTAAGATGAAAACCCGGAAATCATTCCGGTAATATTAGGACAATCACGAGTCCATAAAAGTACGTTTTAAAGGGACTCAACGTCCAATTACGAAACATTAAAATACCTCGAACTTTTATTAAAATGATTTCCCAATGATCATATTCCCTCAACTATATTTTATTATTCGAACAATAAATATTATATACATATTCCTTTATTATAGGAGGAGTATACTCCAACAATTATTTATTTCAAAACCCGATTAAACATTAAAGATTATTGATTGCGTAGACATAAACTAGTTGAGGAATAGTTTTTTAAATATTCTTTTAAAAAATAAACTCATTCGAGGTTAATTATTTATCGATTATCATTTTGCTATATATTAAAGGGTTTATTATGATTTAAAAATCATGGATCCTGATTTAATATACTTTCTGATTTTCGGAAAATCATTCGAATAATTTCAGATCGTCGGAGAATATTATCTCGACTTATTTTAAATATTTTGAATATAGTTTCAAGACAAACTCCCCCTTATATAACAAATATGTTGACAACGGTCAACTCACATCCTTAGTACTTCCTCCAAAAATTCTCGGAAGTACATATATATACGTACATATCCAAGTGCACCTATCAACAACCAATATGCTTAGGGAACAATATAAGTTCCATAAATATGATGGGATTCTTACAAGGACAAGGAGGGGTAGACTCTAGTACTTGGTGGACTAGGGAGACTACCAATTTACTACCACATGAGAAAGCATTTTAAATACTGATGAACATGTGGAGTATGCGTATCTGAGAGGGATGGGCGCAAAACCATGTCTTGAGAGGGATAGACGCGAAGTGTGTACCTGAGAGGTACGGACACATAAAAGGTCCGAATGCGGCCAGGGTGATAACCAATAATAAAAGGGAATCGTCCATCTACATGTAGAAAAGGTTACTTTTATCGCAGTACGACTGATCATCGTATGCGGTGGCTCCAACGAATGTCCTATTCTTTCAATTGGAATTGTGATACAATACCGTAACCCAAGCCTAGGTGCTGGGTTTACTATTAAGGTATTCGCAGGATAATAAAATCCACTAAAGAATTGTTTTTATATAAGAAGGTGTGTGTCACCTAGGAAAAACTAAATTCGAATAAAACATAATTATCATATATGATGTTTTACGAAAGTTATCATACAGTCATTTTCATACTGTACATATTATGTTGGGCATTATAGCTCACACTTGTTTTCTTAAATTGACACGACACAACAGTGAATCAAGATGCCTACCATGAAAACCACATCCAGGAAACGGGTAGGAAATGGTCAGTTGTTCCGTAGATTGTTTGGTGCTGTACCACAGGTAGTCCGAATAAGATGGATTGGTTTTCAGTTGTTTTTAGTTCGGCTTATTTATAAGTATGACTTATGTAAAGTAATAAACAAGAAACGTATATTTGGCCGACGGACTAGCCTTACTTAAAGGTTACTCCCCGGTAAGACTTAATTACTTTTGGGTTGTAATAATTATCACTTTATGGTTGAATTACCCTAGCTATGAATGGTTCGTTTCCAAGATAATAACCTGTAAGTGTGTGTGTGTGTGTGATAAGTGTGGGGTCGTAAGTGTGAGTATTTATATATTATAGTGTGAGGTATATGGTTTGTAGTAGTTTAGATGGCGTGGCCTCCGAGATTCCTGACCCCGGATTTTGGGGCGCCACAGTATAACTCATAATCCCTAAATAGCACAATGGATTACTTAGTTCTTGATAATCCTCCTTTGAAATTTTATTATAATAAACTCTTAATCCCATTCGGGTCATTCACAAGCCGCAATCTCCAAAATTTTAATCCACGTCGTTTCGTTTTCATTTTCAACCATGTCGAGTACTTAATTACCTACTGAATGACATCCCTTTTCATATTCGGTCATGACTAGTATCCTCTTAAGTTTCTAGGCATCATTAATTCTTCCCATTACGTAATAAAGGGTTCTCTTCAGATTGTCTTAAATTTAAAATTCATTCGTGCGAACCTTCTTATCAGTTGTCCTAAAAAAATTTTATCCTCAACCTATCCTTTCCATACTCAAGGTGTCGGCCACCATATTGGCCTTTCCTTGATGATAATATATTCCTCAATCATAATCCTTGATCAATTTGACTATAGCCTCTACCTCGTGTTCAGTGTAAGTATACACTTCGGGAGAGAAAATAATTCCATATTTTCCTCGTAAGTTAAACTCTTCATCCCATTCAGTACAAACCTTATCGCGATTATTCTAGATCATTATTATGACATCTTATATCTCGGTCCTTAAGCAACATAAACGTATTGTTATCCTTCACACAAAATCCTTTTTTTAAAGTCAGGTACTGCTAACACGGGGTTGTTACTAATCTTACTTTCATTTATTAAAAATCCTATTTTTTGAATTCATACACGCTTGGTCGATATTAAGTACTCATTCTGACAAAAGTTTCATATGAGCATACTTTCATTAATCACATTAATATCTTTCATATTGTCCTTCTTCAATCATACTAAAGATTGGTACAATATATTTTAAACATATTATTCCCTCTTTACATAATTTTAGCCATCAACATGTTTTAATGGCACAATCATAATACTGAGTTTTCAATCTCATATTACAATATTAGGTTCTCAACTATACCTCTCTTTGTTCGGAAGGCAATCAACCTTGGCAAAATGATTTTCAGGATTGATAAGTGTAATTTATATCCACTTGAAACGCTTCATATCGACTTAAGTTGGTGTTTTGGACTCAAGTATTTGGTATTTTTGATGTGTTTTGTGTTGAGTCATTGTATGGCACTACTCAGGAGGTGGAGAGGAGCTTTACAATGATTTTATGATAATAAGAGATCAGGGAATGGACTTGCGGAATTTTGCGAGAAGATCAGAGCGCAAAACAAGAAAATGCAAAACATTCCAGATAGCAGGCATGCTCACGCCTGAAGGAGCGCGCCCGCACCCATGTTTCCAGAGAAGGAGCGCACCCGAGCAAGGAAGGAGCGCGCCCGCGCTAGAAAGGAGCGCGCCCGTGCCTGACACTTGCTGCAGAATCCTGATTTGAGTCCAGGTGATCCAGGGGCTTATATATAATAAAAAGAAGACGTTTTTAAGAACAAGGAAGCCAGGGAGAAAATTAAGAAGAGTTAGAGCACACGAGACGACTAAGGAGAAGAAGATTTAGTTTCATACTTTGTATTCTTCGATTTGGGCGATACTTTTGGATGCTTGTTTTGATTTGTTCTAAACCCTAGTTCTTCTATATTCTATTATAGTATTCTGAACTTATTATTATCATGCTTTCATTGGAACCCATGGTGATGATGTGTTCGATCATGAACTAATCATTGTCATGCGGTTCTAGCGGATTTATTTATGGATTTCAGTAGTTGATTGTTTTAAATCTTTAGTGTGTGGTGATTTATGATTTCCTAGTATGGTTGTGCTTATTTGTCTTTGATGCGTAGCTGACATCTAGGATTTTTTTTTAATATCTATTGAAGCGACAGTGAATATAGAGGTTTAGAACTTGCTATGCTAGTATAGGTTTATGTATGGATTGACATGCATGATTCATAGTATAATTTTAACCATCTTACACACCCTATATAACCATAATAGATAACTTATTCTTAAACCGTTATATTTTCAAATCTTATAAACATATAGGGTGTAAGCATAATTGGTGTCTACTCAACTTCTATCTTGATTGTGGATGCTTAGTAGTAGGGTATACGTATATCGAAAGATAGCATATACTAATTTCGTGTTATCTGATTACTTATCATCACCATCTCATACTATTGATAAAACATAAACTTTGAATGAAGTATTTAATGAAGTTAGAATCTCATGTTTTATTCTCATATAAGTAATTCACTTTTAATCTCTTAGTTAATGCATGCTAGTATAATCTATTAAGTAGTTAATCAACTCAAATTTGTTACTTGTCTTAGCTGTGAACGATAATCATACATTGTTGGATAAGTGCATAATCTGAACTTAACCTAAATCATTCTCTGTGGGAACGAACTTGGCTTAAACCTTATACTACTTGTGATCATGTACGCTTGCGTGTATTTTCACGTATGTTTTATTGTGAACAAGTTTTTGTGCCGTTGTTGGGGAATCGATGTTAATTTTTAGTTTATGTGCTTGACATCAGTGGTCGTTAAAGTTCACTGACTCGGATTACTTTACTTACTACGGTTTCTTTATTGTGTTTTAGGTACTCTAGAGAGCGTGTATGCGAACACATTCTCAATCTTGTAAGGAAACACTAGAAGAAGTTGAAGAAGAGGAAAAAGAAGTTTTTGAAGAAGTTAAAAAAGTTGAAGAAGAAGTAATCATTGCAATGGAAGAACTAGTCACAGCAACGAAAGCGATGATGGATTATTCTGAACTAAAGATCCATGACATTCAATCTAGCATTGTCAGGCCAGCTATCGCAGCTAATACCTTTGAGATCAAGCCTGGAATGTTTCAGATGGTGCAGAATTCAGTGTAGTTTGGGAATTCTCCAACGGAAGATCCCAATACGCACATTAGGGATTTCATCGAGATTTGTGACACCTTTAAGTTCAATAATGTTTCTGAAGATGCTGTGAAACTGAAACTTTTCCCATTCTCTCTGAAGGACAAAGCTAAGAGCAAGTTGCACTCTCTACCACCAGTATCTATTATGACATGGGAGGATCTTGCTCAGAAATTCCTTACTAAATTCTTTCCTAAGGAAAAAACAGCTGCAATCAAGAATGTTCTTACTCAATTCACGCATCGATCGGGTGAATCTTTATGTGAAGCTTGGGAGCGCTATAAGGAGATGCTTAGGAAGTGTCTTTATCATGGAATGCATGACCGGATGGTGATCAATTGCTTCTATAATGGGTTAGGAGCACAGTCAAGACCTATGCTCAATACAACATCAGGTGGAGCCTTATAGGATAAGAGCTATGAGGACGCTTATGAGCTAATTGAGATGATGGCTGCGAATGAATATCATAATCCAACTCATAAACTAATACAAGGCAAGGTAGCAGGAATTCTGGAGGTGGATACAGCTAAGGCTATTGCTGCTCAGCTAAAAGCGTTGACTATGAAGGTCGATTCTCTGACCAACTATGGTGTTCATCAGATAACTCGTGTTTGTGAGCTTTGTGCAGGTTCGCATGCAACAGAGCAATATGTTATATCTAGTGAATCAGCTCAGTTTGTGAGCAACTTTCAGAGGTCGTAGCAACCAGTTCCTGCCACTTATCATCCTAACAATTGCAACAATCCTAACTTCAGCTGGAGTAATAATCAGGGTGGTATGCATTAGTCATAACAGCCATACCAGCAGTTTAGAAACAAGCAATTCAATCCTCCTGGTTTTCAACAACAGTATGCACTAAGGCAACAATTTCAGCCATAAGGAATGCAACAACAATTTCATGGAGGTTCCGGTCAAACTTCTAATGAAAAATCTCAGTTGGAAGAGTTGAGGCTTATGTGCAAGAGCCAAGCGGTTTCAATCAAAACTCCGGAGAATTAAATAGGGCAGATTGCTAACGCCTTATTAAACCAACCACAAGGAACTCTTCCAAGTGACACAGAGGCTAATCCAGGTAAGAGAGAAGTCAAAGAATAGCTTAAGGCAATCATCCTAAGGTCTGGAAAGGTCGCGAGCACCCAAAATCATCAAAACGCAAATTCTGAAAATTTCTTCTAGAAAGCAGGCACGCCCACGCCCACACCAGGCACGCCCGCGCCCTGCCCTTTTCCAGAAAGTGTGAATTCTGCTGAAATGGCTTCGTAGAAGGATGGCGAGGAGGTACCAAAGAAAATTTTTGTTGAAAACACTTCTCTTGAGCAAA
This sequence comes from Apium graveolens, assembly GCF_009905375.1. Classification (NCBI taxonomy): domain Eukaryota; kingdom Viridiplantae; phylum Streptophyta; class Magnoliopsida; order Apiales; family Apiaceae; genus Apium; species Apium graveolens. The sequence continues at coordinate 142,647,694 of NC_133651.1, read as the reverse complement.
ATACAGGAGATAAACAAGTATATCCTCCACCTCCATATCCTAAAAAACTTCAGAAGCAGAAATTCGACAAGCAGTTTTCCAGGTTTTTGGAGGTTTTCAAGAAGTTGCACATTAACATACCTTTTACGGAAGCTCTAGAACAAATGTCGAGCTATTCTAAGTTCATGAAGGGTATTCTATCTCAGAAGCTAAAACTTGAGAAGTTGGAAACCGTTGCAATAATGGAAGAGTGCAGCGTTGTGCTGCAACAGAAACTTCCTCCTAAGATCAAAGATCCAGAAAGCTTCACGATACCATGAACTATTGGAAACTTATCTTTTGACAAGTGTTTGTATGACTTGGGAGCTAGCATCAATCTGATACCATTGTCTGTCTTTAAGAAACTTGGTCTGCCTGATCCAAAACCGGTAAACATGTCTTTACAACTGGCTAATCGATCTATCACTTATCCGTGAGGTGTATTGGAGGATGTCTTGGTTAAGGTGGATAAACCCATCTTCCCGACTGATTTTGTCATTCTGGACTTCGAGGAAGATAAGAAGATTCCCATTATCCTGGGGAGACCATTCTTAGCTACTGGCTGAACTCTGATCGATGTACAGAAGGGTGAGCTTACTATGAGGGTTCAGGGTCAGGACGTGACTTTCAATATCCTCAATGCAATGAAGTTCCCTACTGGATGAAGAAGAGTGCTTTAAATTAGAGTTGGTCGACTCTATAGTGACTTCGGAGCTTGATCAAATGTTAAGGACTGATGCCTTAGAGAGAGCCTTGACAGGGGGATCTGATAGTGAAGATGGAGAGGGAACAGAGCAGCTGCAGTTTTTGAATGCTTCTCCGTGGAGAAGGAGATTGGATTTGCCATTCGAATCTCTCGGATTATCAGAGCTTAAAAATTATTAGGAGCATCTCAAACCATCTATTGAGGAAGCTCCCACACTTGAGCTCAAACCACTGCCTGATCACTTGAGGTATGCTTTTTTAGGCGATGCATCTTCTTTATTTGGTATTATTGCATCTGACCTTTCAGGTAGTGACGAAGACAAGCTCTTGTAATTCTGAGAGAATTCAAATCAGCGATTGGATGGACTATAGCAGATATCAAAGGAATCATCCCTTTTTATTGCATGCATAAAATGCTGCTTGAGAAAGGAAGTAAGCCAGCAATTGAACAACAGAGAAGTCCCAATCCTATCATGAAAGAGGTTGTGAAGAAGAAAATTCTTAAATGGCTGGATGCAGGGATCATCTATCCGATTTCTGACAGTTCATGGGTGATCCCGGTGCAGTGTGTGCCTAAGAAAAGAAGCATTACAGTTGTTGCTAATAAAAAGAATGTGCTCATTCTTACTCGGACAGTCACGGGATGGAGAGTATGCATGGATTATCGGAAGCTGAATAAACCCACCAAGAAGGATCACTTCCCGCTTCCATTCATCGATCAAATGCTTGACAAGTTGGCTGGTCATGAGTATTATTGTCTTCTGGATGGGTATTCAGGCTATAATCAGATTTGCATTGCCCCAGAAGATCAAGAGAAGACCACTTTTACTTGTCCTTTTGGCACTTTTGCTTTCCGTCGAGTTTCTTTCAGACTTTGTGGTGCACTGCACTTGCTACTTTTCAGAGATGCGTGATGGCCATATTCTTTGATATGATTGGCACTAATGTGGAGGTGTTCATGGATGAATTTTCTATGTCCGGGACTTCTTATGATGAGTGCTTGCATAATCTTGGCTTGGTGCTGAAGATGCGTTGAGACCAATCTGGTGCTCAACTGGGAAAAATGTCACTTCATAGTGTAACAGGTTATCATTCTTGGGCATAAAGTATCTATAAAAGGTCTTGAAGTGAATAAGGCCAAGGTGGGGGTTATTGAAAATCTTCCTCCACCAATCTCAGTTAAAGGAATCCGCAGTTTTCTTGGTCATGCGGGTTTTTATCGGTGATTCATCAAAGACTTCTCAAAAATCTCTAAACCCTTGTGCAATCTGTTGGAAAAGGATGTTCCTTTTAAATTTTATGAAGAATGTTTGGCTGCTTTCGAGAGTTTGAAAAAGATTTTAACTATAACACCTGTTATTACTTTACCTGATTGGGATGAGCCCTTCGAGATGATGTGTGATGCTAGTGATTTTGCAGTTGGAGTTGTTCTTGACCAGAGGAAGAAGAATATTTTCCATGTGATTTACTATGCTAGTAAAACCCTTAATGGTACTTAGCTAAATTACACTACTACAGAGAAGGAGCTTTTGGCAATTTTCTACGGTTTCGTGAAATTCAGATCTTATTTACTTGGGACAAAAGTAACAGTTTTCACTGATCATGCTACTATTCGATACCTCGTCTCGAAGAAAGATTCAAAACCTTGATTGATTCGATGGATTCTATTGCTTCAAGAGTTTGAGCTAGAAATCGAAGGCAGGAAAGGTACAAAAAATCAAGTAGCGGATCATCTTTCTCATTTGGAAGATCACGGCAAAGCTTCACAAGATAAGACGCTAATCAATAAATCTTTTCCCGATGAGCAGCTTTTTGGGGTGCAAGAAGAAAAACCGTGGTTTGCAGACATTGTGAACTATCTTGTGAGTAATGTTATTCCCCAGAACTCTCTCATGCTCAAAGGAAGAAGTTTCTACATGAGGTGAAGTGGTATCGATGGGATAAGCCGTTTTTGTTTAGACAGTGAGCAGATCAAATTATCAGGAGATGCATTCCGTATAGTGAGACGGAGGGTATTCTGCGAGATTATCACGCCACTGTGTATGATGGTCATTATGGTGGAGAGAAGACAGCTGCCCGTATTCTTCAAGCAGGATTTTTCCGACCAACGTTATTTAAAGATGCTCATCATTTCGTGTTAAGATGTGACCGCTGCCAACGAGTTGGAAATAAGTCCAAGAGAGACGAGATGCCTCTTAATGTGCTTCTCGAAATTGATATTTTTGATGTTTGGGAAATCGACTTCATGGGGCCATTTGTCTCATCATGCAATAATCAGTATATTCTTTTGACGGTGGATTATGTGTCTAAATGGGTTGAGGTTAAAGCTTTGCCAACCAACGATGCAAAGGTGGTGCTAAATTTTCTTCATAAGCAGATATTCAAACGTTTCGATACTCCAAGGGTCATAATCAGTGATGAGGGGTCGCATTTTTGTCATTGCAAGTTCACTGTATTAATGGAAAGATATCATGTGAATCATCGTGTTGCCACATCCTACCATCCTCAAACTAATGGGCAAGCTAAAGTGTCTAACCGAGAGATCAAACGAATCTTGAAGAAGGTTGTGAGTCCATCAAGGAAGGATTGGTCATTGAAGCTTGATGAAGCTGTTTGGGCCTATAGAACAGCATTCAAGACTCCTCTAGGAATGTCAACGTTCCAGTTGGTGTATGGGAAGCCGTGTCATTTGCCTGCGGAGTTAAAGCATAAAGCGTATTGGGCTTTGAAGAAACTGAATCTGGACATGGTAGTTGTTGGAGAGAAGAGAATGCTTCAGCTTAATGAACTCGACGAATTTTGTCTTCAGGCTTATGAGAACAATAAAGTATACAGGGAGAAAATCAAGAGATGGCATGATAGGAGGTTAGTGCGCAAGTCATTTGTGCCTGTTCCGCAAGTTCTATTGTTCAGCTCTCATCTCCGTCTTTTTCCAGGAAAGCTTAAGTCGAGGTGGTCAGGTCCATTCATTATCAAAACTGTGTTTCCACATGGAGCAGTGGAGATTTTTGATAAGCATCCGGATCAAGCACTCAAAGTAAATGGTCAGAGGTTGAAGCATTATTATGGTGATACGGCGAACCGTGAGGTGGTGAGCGCCGTTCTTGTGACAACTTGATTTCAAAGTTTCACATCAAGCTAAAGACCTAAACCAAGCTCTTCATAGGAGGCAACCCATGCTTTTTTGTATAGAAAAAACAAAAAAAATGAAATTTTTCTAGAAGCACGGCGCGCCCGTGCCTTATAGCGGTGCGCCCGCGTGACTTGTCTGGAAAAAGAAAAAAAGGGATAAAACAGAAAAATCAGTTACAAACCCAACCGAAAATTAACCCTAATTCTACCCTATTTCTACATCCTAAACTCTACCCACCCATCCGATCTCTATCCTATATATATACATCTCTTATTCTACACAACCATCACTTTTACTCGCAAACCCTAGCCTCTCTACATACACAATACAAGCACCCTAATCTCTATTCACTTGTTGTTATGGCACCCAAAAGAGCACGAACCATGGGTAGTAATAGCACTCATCTCTCGTTTACCGAGGACTCTAGTATGGGAGGCATGGCGAACATATTTTCTTCTCTGGAGGCACAGGCAGAGTTTACCCGGTTGATGTCTAAACTGGTTGCAGAGTTTACCGTTGAGCATTGTGCGGGAATTTTATACAAATGCTAAGGTGGACAAGAATGGGTTTTTTGTAGTTCATGGGTTGACTGTTGATTATACTCCTTCTGCTATTCGTCGGGTTATTAATCAACCCACGAGACTTCTGGTTGATGAGGATTGGGTGCAGAAGACTAGGGAGGATTTGGACTTGGATTATATTATGGCTGAGTTGTGTGTTCCTGGCACAGAGTGGAAGTACAAGGAGGGCACGAATGAGCCGCTTAATTTTCCTGCTTCGTGTATGAACAGGTATGCTAGGGCTTGGAACCTGTTTGCGTGTGCTAATATCATGCCATCTTCGCATTCACACGAGGTTACTGTGGATCGGGCTATTATGTTGTGGGGGATTTTGACTGAAGAATATGTTGATCCCGATAATGTGATTTATCATCGTATGTTGCATTTTCTGTGAGGAGGGACCACGGGGGCGATTCCTCATACCTATATTGTTAAGAGGTTGTGCACTGCGGTGGGTGTAAGGTGGCCCGAATATGAGCAGCTACGGATGCCGAGTGCTCCTATTGATAGCTCGATAATTTAGCAGCTGAAGGAGTGATATGGCGGTATAGCCGATGAAAAAGGCTTGGGTTATACATATGATCATCTACCGGGTGGCCATCCAGCTGATCAGACTTATGCAGGGGGTTCTTCTCAAGCACGTCAGGCAGCTACTAGATCCTCTCGTGGAGTCGCTAGATCTTCTCATGCTCAGCAAATAGGGGATAGTTCCGGACTTGGAGATGCGCAATACAGGCGACTGACTAGGCGCATGAATGTGATGCACGACATTCACAATCATTTTGCTACAGATTTGACATAGGCTTTGGGTACTGATTTACAGGCCACTAGTGTCGAGGTCGATTGGCCTGTATTTGGAGCTGATTTTATGTACCCACCACCTAATACTCCACCCGAGGAGGGTGATCTTACTGATGACTAGGTATGCCTTGTATCCTTATTATTGCCTTCAATGAGGACATTAAAAATTTTAAGTTTGGGGGTGATAATGTAAGGATTAATAGTGTGTTGTGTCCATATAGATTCATTTTACATGATTAGTTGTAGTTCATTCATATTTTTGCATGATTGTTCATATAGTTGTTTACATTTTTATTTTGCACATTTGGTCGTGTTTGTATGTGAGTCCATTTAGTTTCATTCACATGCATATAGCATGATCCCTTAGGTTGAGCTGTTTTTGATTGTTACGTTGGTGTTGATTTGAGTGTAGTGATGTTGAATAGAGGGATGATTAAGTCCTAATGACTTGATTTGCATGCCCAGAAACAAAGTTTTTTCACAAGTCTTATAGGTTTCTTTTGAACTAGATCATGATTATACTTGTTTGTTTATTGGAATTGAATCACTTGGTTATATTTAGAATTTTTTCTATTATCGTAATGACGTAGGAACACTAATTTTAAACTAGGGGAAATCATGGATTTCATTGCTTGTTGTGAATAAAGCAAGGCGTCAAATGGCTAGTAGCCGACTCATATTTTATGAGTAGTCTAAGGTTGAATGACATGGAGCGAAACACACTCATTCAGAATCAATGAAAAAAAAGCAAGAAAAAAGAAAAGAAAAAAAGAAAAAAAAAATTGTGCTAGTATATGTTTCTACATAATTGACCAAGAGTGAGCTTTTTAATACTCGAGTTATTAAGTTTTAGGGGACTTTGTGCCTAGTGACCTAAGGCTTGTATAGTCTGGGATCCACTAACCTAACGCTCGCTACATGGGTATTATTGTATAAGTCTTTTGGGGACCTAATTCATTACACGGTCAAATAAGCATTTGTGTTTATGTGTTCATTATAATAGCATGAATCCTTGTATAAGTCTAGTAAAAATGAGGTGTTGTGAGTCATTATGTGCTTAACATCTATTCTATTTATAAACTTGTGATTGTTTTGGCGAAAAATAAGGTTTGACTATTGATCTAGTTGGAGAGTATATCTATTAAGCATGGCACACACCCACGTTTCTGGTTTATAAGTTGGTTTATGGGATTTAGTCGAGCTCTGTTTAGAGTCATTGCATTCTTTAAAGACATTGCTTATTGATTTGGTTATGGTTATTCCGAAGGGATCGTTGTATTGTTATTTAGTTGCATTTTCACGTAGTTGCATTCATGCATTAGTTGTGTTTTTTAGTGTCGAGTCTGTTTATGCTTGAGGACAAGCATCGATTTAAGTTTTGGGGTGTGATAAGTGGAATTTATATCCACTTGGAACGCTTTATATCGGTTTAAGTTGGTGTTTTGGACTCAAGTATTTGGTATTTTTGATGTGTTTTGTGTTGAGTCATTGTAGGGCACCAGTCAGGAGGTGGAGAGGAGCTTTATAATGATTTTATGCTAATAAGAGATCAGGGAATGGAGTTGCAAAAGTATGCGAGAAGATCAGAGCGCAAAACAAGTAAATGCAAAAAATTCCAGAGATCAGGCGCGCCCGCGCCCATGTTTCCAGAGAAGGAACGCGCTCGCGCTAGGAAGGAGCGCGCCCGCGCCTGAAACTTGCTGCAGAATCCAAATTTGAATCTGATTGGATGATTTGAAGAGTCTAGGTGATCCAGGGGCTTATACATAATGAAAAGAAGACGTTTTTAAGAACAAGGAAGCCAGGGAGAATATTAAGAAGACCTAGAGCACACGGGACGCCTAATGAGAAAAAGATTTAGTTTCATACTTTTGTATTCTTCAATTTAGGCGATACTTTTGGATGCATGTTTTGATTTTTTCTAAACCCTAGTTCTTCTATATTCTATTGTAGTATTCTGAAATTATTATTATCATGTTTTTATTGGAACCCATGGTGAGGATGTGTTCGATCATGAACTAATCATTGTCATGGGGTTCTAGCGGATTTATCTATGGATTTCAATAGTTAATTATTTTAAATCTTTAGTGTGTGGTGATTTATGATTTCCTAGTATGGTTGTGCTTATCCGTCTTTCATGCGTAACTAACATCTAAGATTGTTTGTTAGTCTCTATTGAAGCGACGGTGACTATAGAGGTTTAGAAGTTGTCATGCTAGCATAGGTTTATGTATGGATTGACATGCATGATTCGTAGTGTAATTTTAACCATCTTACACAACATATGTAATCAAAATAGATAACTTGTTCTTAACCGTTATGTTTTCAAATCTTATAGACATATAGGGTCTAAGCATAATTGGTGTCTACTCAACTTCTCTCTTGATTGTGGATGCTTAGTAGTAGGGTATGCGTATATCGAAAGATAGCGTATACTAATTTTGTATTATCTGATTAGTTATCATCACCATCGCATACTATTGATAAAGACATAAACTTTGAATGAAGTATTTAATGCAGTTAGAATCTCATGTTTTATTCTCATATAAGTAATTCACTTTTAATCTCTTAGTTATGCATGCTAGTATAATCTCTTAAGTAGTTAATCAACTCAAATTTGTTACTTGTCTTAGCTGTGAACGATAATCATACATTGTTGCAAAAGTGAATAATCTGAACTTAACCTAAATCATCCTCTATGGGAACGAACTTAACTTAAACCTTATACTACTTGTGATCACGTACGCTTGCGTGTATTTTTGCGTATATTTTATTACGAACAACAATATCGATGTAATTTAGACAATCTTAACAATATTTCAAAATCGAATATCTCAAGAAATAATGAGCTCTGAATAAAAGAGTCACAACACTTAAAAGATATATAAATTGGAAGAAAGAATACAACAAGGATTATTCTTCCATGTTCTTAGAATTTTATATTATGATATTATAGAGAATATCCATTGAAATCAATGATTTTCTGAATAATAACATCATAAGAATGATATTTATAGATTTTCTCATTGAAAGAATATTTTTCTTTTCAAATAATGAAAGAAATGTCGAATAAAATCATCAACCAAAGGTTAACCATTAAGGTCTCAAAATGATGCTATTTTGAAATAAGGAATTATATCCAATGATTAACAAATAAGTAAGTATTTTTTCATTCAATCATTTTATGATTTTAAATGGATATTCATTATATAAACGAAAGAATATAACATTGCATGAACAAAATATTTCATAAAACTGGATATGAATTCTCGTTCGAGTGGACGACCTAGTTATGTCTCAATTAAATCAATCTTTGAAAATTTCATCAATAATTAATTTTGCATATATAATGCATTATGGAATAATAAAAATTTGATCGGAAGTGGAACTAGAAAAATAATAACTAGTTCAAATCAAGCAATATTATCAATCGGCTAAGAAAATGGCCAACTCAATTGGTTTGGCACATAGCAACTAGCTAGGACGATTAGCTAGGTTTCCATCGTATTAATTAAAATTTCGACTAGTTATGACAATTAATTAGTCGTTCATGAGAATATATGCAACTAAGCATATTTCAGTTTGTTCGGAAAAAAATCTCAACATCGTAACCACTGAAGAAATTTGTGCATACCTGGATGACGATTTTGAAATAAAGATTTTTCGAATTTGGCAGAGAAAGGGAATTATAACTCTGAATCGAGTGGTCTTGGCATCAGAACAATCGATATCCCCTCATCAAATATTTCTTGCCAATAACATGATACACTCAGAGGTGCCCTCGTTCACATACTTTTTCATATTCTCAAATAGAATTGAATTCGGAATACCAATATTAAATTGATACCCTTACTATGATTTCAAAGTTCAATATACAATGTCATCTCGAATTGAATAAAAGTTCACGAGGAATTTATATATATCATGTGGTCAATGTCCTTAAATATATAATAAATTCAAGCTCGAGTGAAGAGTGTAAGTATGAAGGAAATCAAATATTAATATTCTCAAAGAAATATTCATCGATTAGTCAAGAAGTTAATTAAAGAAATTCCATGGATAATTTGAAAGAAAGTATAACAGGTCTGAGCCTGAACAAGATAATCATAAACTTTAAATAGAAGTTCATGGATCAAATAAAAGATCTGAATAAGTCCTTATACGGAGAAAGACTATTTAAGTTGTTGGTCATTTCAGAAGTTCAAGCTAGAGAAATAAAAGGATCTCCTGATATGACTTATCAAGGAAATACAATGATAACGGTTTTGAGGAAGTAGCGTGACGGTAAGTCGATACTAAAACAAGTCACCGACTATCCTAATATTATCATTACCAGTCTGAGGACGATCTCATCTTTTTTACTTCATAATTCCACATTCTATCTTACATGTCTCTCAACATCATTTCAAAGTTATCTATTAATCTGGTTGCAAAAATATATATGTTATTCCAGTGATTTTCCTTAAAGACCTTACTCCACATTATTCCAAAAGCATCTTCTAAGCCGATAGGGTCAAACGACATGCATTTGTCATGAATTATAAGTGGCCAGTCCCCCTGGGAACAGATCAAAGAGATCTCTCAGGGATCTGAATGCAGTCCATAAGTTTAGTGGCATATGTGTTTATGTGAACATATGGTACCAAATACATAGAGGTCTACGGGTATATAAATATAGTCTCTAACATTATCTCTACCGAAGAGTTCCACTCTATACTCATTGGTCTGTCCTTTTAGTAGGTTCTAAGATCGAACCATTACTCGTTGTAATCATATGTAATTTAGTTGCAGACATGCCATCAATTCTTGACGCTCTTGACCTCTAAGCTAAATCATCATTACCTTACATGTTAAGGGCACTAATAATATCATGTAGTGTACTCATATTATGATGACATTCATATATTATGTTCAAATTTTCCTTAATGGAAAAAAATCCTCAAGGGTATATTGGACACTATCCCTATTGAATTCGTTATTCATACGATATTCAAATCCTCATTGGTAAAATGATACCTTCAACTAGTTTGGGTCAATAACATCAACTATATATTAATAATTAGACTTCGTGGTTCTCACATGTGATGCACCCTCATGGGCAACCTATAAGAACTACGAGTAACCAGGCTCGAGTTATCCAAACGAACATATGGTATTGGTAATATCGTCTTTACCTCAAAGGCGTTGGAGGCTCATCTCCGTATTTTATATCAAAATATTTCCCAAATCATATACGATTATAAATTCTCATATTCTATTTTGATTATTTATAGTGATTTCATTGGTCTTAGTATAATACCTCAAGTAAACATCTCAGCCTAACTTACTCGTTGGTACTACTTCTGGTAGTCCAATGATGAACTCTATATGAGCTTTTACACAATCTCTCATCTAGACAAAACTCCTAACACTCACGTCTCTAATTACTATAACTTAATGCTCTAATACCATTTCTGGAATGCCCCCAAATCCGGGGTCAGGAATATGGGTCGTCATGCCATCCTTCAATCATGTATAACTTGTATTGTTTCCTCAATTTAATAGACCTCAATCTCTCTCTCACACACACAAGTTACAGCCTTACAAACTATGTACAAAAATTTAATCTTCTTTTATTACAACTAATATGTACTGTACAAGATCTCAATTAATTATTCGTAACCTCTATATGAGGTCACAATAATTACTAATAACATTCGATGCCCATCTGAATACTTTGGTCCACTTGAGACAAAGCTGCAAGGGATTCTCCCCATGATTGCACGTGACTAAGTCCCACACCGGCATACTGGTAATCTGTTATGTTGTGACATTTAAAAGAAAGCAAAAGTGAGCAATAATTCTCAGCCATAATAATCAACAGTATGAAAAGGCTGTTAAAGAATTTATATTAATCTATATAAGGATATGTATTTAATCAAAAGTAGTTTTATGGGTGATACACACCTCTTTTTGAAACAATGTTTCTGATTGACTTATTTATTCAGCAAATACCTTAGTGGTAAACCTAACACATAGGCTTGGGTTACGGTATTGCATCTCAATTCCAACTGGAAGAATAAGACATTCACTGGAGCCCCCGAGATACGAGGATTAGTCGTATAACAGTAAATATTTATTGTTCTCTACTAGTAGAAGGACGACTCCCATACATCCAGTTGTCACCCTTGCCGCATTCGGGCATATTATGTATGGCCCATACATCCAGGCTTTTCACATACTTCACATGTTTACATGTGGCACACTAGTAGTCGCTCTAGTACACAAAGTACTAGAGTCTACCCCTCCTTGTCCTTTTTTTAAGAGTCCTATCGTATCTCTGGAACTCGAACTATATCGAAGTTCCCCAAGCATTTTGCTTGTTGATAGGCACTACTCATCTCATATATGTAAATATTTAATTTCGAGAATTTTTGGAGGAACTACTACGATAATGTGAGTTTACCGTTGTCAACAGATAAATAAATAAGAGGGAGTTTCTTTTGACACTATAGTCAAAATATTTAAAATACGTCGAGATAATATTTTTTGACGATCCGAAAATATTAGAATGATTTTTCTGAAACTCAGAATATATTTAATATTAGGGTTTTTATGATTTTTAAATTATATTAAATCATTTAATAAATATTTAATAATTAAATAGTAATTATCAAATAATTAAAACTCGAATGATTCAATTTTAAAAGAGTATTTGGAATAATTTTCCTCAACTAATTTATGTTTAGGTAATCAAATTAGTTTTTAATAAATATAAAATAATTGAGTTTACAATAATATAACAGTCGTAGAATACTTCTTCTTTTTAAATGATTAGTTGAAATAATATTCATTGCTCGAGTAATTAAATATAGTTGAGGGAAACCATTCTTTGGAAATCGTTTTAAATTAGTTAGAGGTATTTAATACTTTACAAGAGGATATTGAGTCCCTTGGAATAAAATAAGCACAGACTTTACTTGTCCGAAACATCTCTGGAATACTTCCGGATTTTTAAATAATACATACCGACCGACTCTCAGTCTACAATATATATGCCACGCTACTCTCTAGCGTTAATATTCTTCAAATATAAGCACCTCCAGAATACTTCCGGGTTTTTTTATAAACATACAGCGACCGACTCTCGGTCTAAATATGTCATTTCAAATAAGGTATTTTTATTCTACCAAAATAATCATATCTTATGATTCAATATATAACAACTTGTAAAATATCGTAAAACATTCATCATGCATATATTGAATCATTTAAAAGCAATCACAACACAAGAGTTCTTAAAAGGTAGGGTTTGAAAACTTGCCTGGAGTACAAGATACATGTTTTGACTTCCACTCGTTCCGACTTTTCTAATTAACAAATATCATAATCTTAATCAGTATTCCTAATCCCATTATCGACTTATTTTACTAATAAGTGAAATGCTTTTTGATTTTCGATATTCGACCTACTTGAAATTACTATCAACCCTTGGTCGCAATGGACGATCAAAGTGGGCTTCTAGCGTTAATTTTACCGAACGTTACTATTACGCGACTCACACTCTAACATTTTTAATAAATCAAAATATTAACATTTTTATAAAAAACCAACTCGAGGAGCTTCTTGAATGTTTGTAATATTTATTATAAAGGTTTCACTTTAAAAATATGTTAAATAGGTGAAAAATATTTTAAAAGTCCGGTCAACTATGGAATTTTACTATTCATAATGCTTTCAATAAAACATTTATTTCTCTCAAACTGTTAACTAAATCGATGTACCGTTTTCACATGCAAGATATAGACAAAATTTAGAACAAATGACTCAAAAACAGTTTTCTGGATAGAAGGTTAAAAATCCCGAAGCAGCAGTTTATAAGCAGTGGCTACGCTGCGTCATTTTTGGCACTCTCTCCTTGCACGACCTTCGCTCCAACATTTTTATAAAATCGAAAACTTAACATCCTTAGCTCAAATATTAAAGAGGGCTTCCTAACTCTATAAGTCAGTTAATGGCTAAGTTTCATAAGTTTTAACAAATTTTAAGGGCCCCAATTATACCCTCAAAGTCAACACTAGGTAGCAGTTTGGTTTTCTCGACTACATTCACTAAAATGAACTTTTCTCCTAATACGTAAATTGTCTCTATAAGATCTTTATATGGTTACAAACTAGAAATAAATATTTACATTCATGTCCAATGGTGTTCAAAATATATGTTATAAAGTTTGGAATTATGTTTCAAAACAGTCCTAAAGGTACACGAACATTATAACGGCTATACGCGTAACGATTTCTGGTTTAACTACGTTAAATCCAATTAAAAACAACTCAATAATAAATTACATCATATTTATTGCAAGTTCAGTTTATATACTCTATGAAAAGTGAGCAACATCAACCCATAATAATTAACCATCAAGATTTAACAATCCAAACTCCAATCTTCAAGAATCATGTCACACATAAACATGTCTTGTAACTATGTTTAAAAATTAAAGAAATACAAAGGGTCGATGATGTTTATACCTTTATTGAAGCTTTTTAATACTTAATAAGTGCTTAAGATCCTATGGGAGAGCTTGGTCTAGCTTTAGGCGGCTTAATCTTCCATGAAACTCAAGAAAACAAATTAGTAATTTTTGGAGTTATTATTCACCTCAACTTTGAGCTAGGATTTGAGCATGCTAACCTTAACGAATGATCATGAAACTTTTTTCTAGTCTTGATCTATGTAATAGCTTTCCAAAGAGCTATATTTTGCAATTTTTGAAGTTTGGGAGCTAGGGTTTTGAATTTTTATTCTCCATGAAGAAGATCAAGTTGAATGGAAGCTTCATGGAAAGTGGGAGAAGATGAGAGCTTGAATTGGCTTCCTTTGGAAGTGTTGGGTGATATTTGTGATATGTATTATGTATGTATAAGGTATTTTGAATAAGATTCTTCCAATTCAAATCCTAGGTCTTAGCTTGCACACCACACTTGACTAGGCATTTTAATCATAAAAATATGAATCCTTATTGTAAGAATTGTTATTTTTCACTTAATTCTTAATTTAATTAACTAGTTTGGATAATTTATTGCTAATTAATTTCATGGGATTTGCATGGCCTTTTTTTATTTATTCATTCACTTACGTAATCACTTGACCATTCCCTCGTAATCTTAATAAATCCTTGTAAGTGGTTCGTGGTGCAAATCCTTTAATCGTAATCCTTATCTTTTCTCATACTTGAACTTGGGTTTTATTTATAAGATTTTAAATCCTTGGTCGTAGTGCAATTCTTGTATTTCTCAATAGGTCGTAAAATAAAGTTGTCTTAAAATATTATTTTTTTCGAAAACTAACGACTTTTACATGCACTGATTTGGTACGTACATCCATAATATCAACTCAGAAATTTAATCAAATACTTGTATATGGTGTGGTCGCAAAAGTTTTTATTAAGCCGCAAGATAATTATTCATAAAGGTCTTTTACCAATGTCAAAAATTCGGGTTTTTACATAGAGCCTCTTGTAGCTTCTCTGTTATTGCCCTCGTTAATGTTTTGTACTTTAACTAGTGAACGTTCTGTATTCATTTTAGTGAATGTTATGCACTTGTTCTAGTTAACATTCTGTACTTCAAAAAACTTGTTCCCATGGACCTTCTAGTCATTATAGATATTGTTCTCATCGATTTTCTAACCTTCTTAAAACTTGTTCTCGTTGAAGTTCTAGTCTTCACGAAACTTGTTCTCGTTGAGCACTCAATTTTGTAAGAGTTTTCAAAAAAATTCCGAGGGTCACCGTAAAAATTTCAGGAAGGTCTAGACCAATCCTACGAGAAGTTCTGGTCGGCCCTAAGCCTTCCATGTGCCCTACTTGTCCAAACTAGCTCTTGGTCGGCCATGGAGCCACCTCTATGGGATTTCTGGTCGGACGGGAGGCGAATATTCTTTGAACTTTTTGTACACGTTCTCGTGAATGTTCTGAACTTGTTAATGTGAACTTCCTACTCTTTTCTGGTGGGCATTTACTCTTTTGGTGAACGTTCTACTCTTTTTCTAGTGAACGTTCATATCTTATTCTCGTGAACGTTATACACTTGTTCTCGTGTGTGCTCTACACTTCACGAAACTTGTTTCTCAAAAATGTCCCCGTAATCGAGTCATGGTTATAGATGGCCATTTATATGGGATTAAGAGCTTGATCTTGCTCTAACCTTCATGATTTTTAGTAATCTTAGTGATTAGCATAATTAATCATCGAGTTAAGATTAACGACTTGTGCTTAGCATCTGTCAGGCTTTTCTTGGAGAATTGATACGATAAGTGACGCTCTGCATCGCTTCATTCATTTATTATATCATTTCCTCTAACTTCTTGATTATTTTTCCTACCATTCTTCGGTCTTTTTTTGGGGATACTTGCTTACGTGAAGCAGGCAGAGTTATGACCTGTTGTAGCATGTACCTCTTCTCCTATAAAAGAAGATGAGAAGTGATCATTTTCATTCACACTTTTAATTCTCAACTTCTCAACTTCCCTCAATTTTTAGAAGCTCTCAACTTCTTAAGTTTTTCAAGATGTCTCAAGGTCCTAGCAAGCCCTCCATCTCAGACCAGGAAGCCATGCACAAGAGAGCTAGAATTCGATCATTGAAAGGTATAGCCTTCGTTTATTCTTATTCCCTTAATCGTTATTCTAACAACTTAAAGAGTATGCTAAATGAGCGGTCTGATGAGTATCCGAGCACCGTTCACTTTGGTGCATTAAAGCATAAGAGCGTGCTTGATGAAGAGGACGTCAACGAGAATCAATCGAGCTACCCCTGGCCTGAATGTATAGTGGTTTATAAGGCTAAGCCCAATGAGAGGACCTATAATCTGAGCACCAACAGGTTATATGTGTACAAGGCAGCTCTAAAATCTGGGCTAAGGTTTCCATTATACCATTTCATCCCGAGACTCCTTGTCGAGTTGATGGTTTATCCGTGCAAGCTCTATCCCAACGAGTGGGCTTTCATCATCATTTTTATAGTGAGGTGTAACGACCTGGGTATTTCATTGAGTGTCCCAATATTCAGAAGTATTTTCATGTTGAAGGCATCTCCTTCCAATAGACCCAGCTGAGTTCTTCTACAACACATGCCCCATGTTCCTCACATCATGAACACGTATTCTCATCATGACTCTATTCACCATTGGAACAAGAAGTTTGTAGTCTTGTAAAGGAAGAAGGGAGACTGGGGGTATACTTAGACAGTTCTCATTACATCCTTCATCTCACAGATATTGAGTTTTACGACCGTGACCGCCTTATTAGTGATAATCGAAGAACCCATTATTGGGAGTTTATCTCGAGGCTAAGCTTGTTGATGCCGACATCGATAGCCTCTTGAGAGAGGGTATTCCTTTTTATTCTATCTCAACTTTGGCCAAGTTTGTTCTTATATCCATCTTTGTTTTGTTTTGTTTCAGCTGTTGAGTCCCTGGATGCAATGACTAATAAGAGTGAAGGATGGCTAAGGAAGCAGCCAAGCATGTTAACCGCATTCCCAAGGTTCTGGCATTCCTAGATGCCTCTGGAAATGGTACATCTTCACATATCTTCGGGTGAGAAGTTGCTCGAGGCCGAGGTGCTAGGGACTCATGCCTTGTACCAGGTACATCTTAACTTGTTCAATTTTCATTCAAGTGTACTTCTTTCAGAATTTTTATAAATTTTTCCCTGGAAGGTCAAGGAAATCCACCAAGAGGCCATGGGCCAACCCTACAGTAGGTCCTGGTCGGCCTTAAGCCCTCCATGTGGAGAACTTGTCCCTTCCTGGTCTTGGTCGTCCAGGATTCTCCGTGTTGGGTTTTTGGCCTTCTTGAGTCTTAGTCGGTCTTTGTTTCCTAACCCCTGTCCGAGTTAGCCTTTTTATGATACCTTTTTTTGTTATTTTTGTCAGGTCAATGCCAACTTTACTGCATCCTATACTCAAAACATCAAGATGAGGGGTGACTATGTAGCATTACAGACTTCTATGAATAAGATGAAGATCTCCTCAGATGAATGGGAGCCTAACGCTCATCACGCAAAAGACAAGGTTATTGTCCTAGAGAAGAAACACTCCAAGAAGATGAAGGGGCGGAAGATGGAGTGGAGGAAGCTTGTGAATGTGTATCATAGATCCCAAGAGTTCACCTAGATGATGGAAAACCATGATGACCAGATGCGCCCCTTGAACCTGGCCATAGGATGGCAAAGGGGCGTCAAATACATTCATACCTTGTATGCGGACGTGGTCAATCTGAGACTCTTCTCTTTTCCTTGGGAAATTCATGTTATGGATCCATCCGGGCAGGCCACCGGGTCTGTGCCTGAGATTTCCTAAGGGGGTTCTGGTTCCTAATGTTATCAATCTAGTTCAAGTCACGGGGGTTCTGATTCCTATGGTAAGGCTCCTTTAGAAAGCCCCAGCTCTAAAGAGGCTCTCTACGAGAAGATCCGGGAGCCGGTGAAGAAGAAGAAGAAGAAGAAGAAGAAGAAGAAGAAGAATTAGAAGAAGAAGAAGAAGAAGAAGAAGAAGAAGAAGAAGAAGAAGAAGAAGAAGAAGAAGAAGAAGAAGAAGAAGAAGAAGTTTCCCGGGAAGAGGGAAATGATGAGGAGGAGGATGAGGAGGATTCTTCTAAGGAGTGATTGTGATCCTTGCATGGATTTAGGTGTCATCTGTGATTTTTATTGAAAACTTGTTTATTTAAACTATATTGGTCTGTAACCTATCTGTCCTTCGGAACTATCTCGTGATCCTTCGGGATCTTTATTTATGTATATCATTTGGTTTTATTTCATACTTGTCTTTTATTTTCGGCATTTGGTCCTTCAGGACTTGCATTCTTTATATGCTCGTACTTAAATAAATTGGTAGACAGGATGATAGAAATAGACTTGCATAAATAGATAATATCTCTAAAAAATGGGTTCAACCCTTAATAAGATGGTTTCAGCGACCTCATTTATATGTCTATTACTAAGTACTAGCAACACATTGTGAATGTCCTAACATAATAAACCTTCAAGTTTGAAGCATGCCAAGTGCATGGCACTTCATCACCGTTCAAGGTCTATAACTTGTAGGATCCTCATCCTAATGTCTTTCTGACCTTATAAGACCCTTCCCACTTAGGGGATAGCTTTCCTCTCTCCCAGAATCCTGACGCCTCAATAATCCTTAAGACCAAGTCTCATTGCTGAAAGAACATTTCCTTTACCCTTCTATTATATTATAGGGAGGCTCTTCATTGATGTTCTACATTGCGGGTGTTGGCCTCATCTCTAACCTTGTCAATGAGATCAAGAGCGAGCCTCATGCCCTATCAGTTAGTTTATGGTTTATAAGCTTTGACCCTAGGTGATCTATGGGTGATTTCTAGGGGCACCACAGCTTCGGCTCCGTAAGCCAACATGAATGAGATAGCTTCAGTTATCACTTTGTAGGTGGTACGATATGCCCATAGTATAAGCAACAACTCATCCACCCAAGTGTTCCTCGAGTGTTCGACCCTTTTTTGAGTCCATCAAGGATGATTCTCTTAGAAACTTCCGCATGCCTGTTTGCTTGTGGGTGTGCAGCAGAGGTGAAGTAAACCTCTATGCGGTTATCGTTGTAGTATTCTCTAAACTATGTATTATCAAATTATCGCCCATTATTCATGACAAGGATGCATGGGATACCAAACCGGCATATCATATTTTCCTAAAAGAATTGGGTAATTTGCTTGGTAGTTATCTTGGCTAGTGCCTTAGCCTCAATCCACTTTGTGAAGTAGTCTATGGCTACCACAATGAACTTCCTTTATCCCGATACCGCAGGAAATGGACTAAGTATATCCATTCCCCATATTGCAAAAAGGATGGGTGTGCTAATGGATATAAGCCTCTTTGGGGGGTTGTTGTACTATCGGAGTGTGCCTATGGTATCTATCATATTTCTTTACAAAATCCTTTACACCGGCTAACATCGTTGGCCAGTAGAACCCCAATCGAGTTATCTTGTGAGTGAGGGCCCTGCCTCCCAAGTGCTATTCAAAATCCCCTCATGGGCTTTCTTAAGTGCCTCATCTGCTTCAAGAGGTCTCAAGCACTTCAAGTACGGAATAACAAAAGCTCTTTTGAACAGAAGGCCTTCAATCGATGAATATCTCAACGCTCTCACCGATAACTTGCGTGCCTCCTAGGCATAGTTGGGGAGCCATCCAGTCTCAAGATGACTTTTGAGGGGATCTATCCAACAACTTTCCACACCAATTGGTGCTATCAAATTTATGACATGTATAGTAGGGTCTTTAGGACCTGAAAGTTAATACTTCTCAGGTAGTTCTCAAATTCAGATGATGCAAACTTGGATAGGGCATCGACCGTAGTGTTCTCCTCTCTCGGAACATGTTCAGTATACCATTCTTTAAACTGAGCCAGTATTCTCTTCATGACTCTCAGGTACTTGGGCATTATATCATCCTTAGCCTCAAACTCTCCATTCACTTGATCCACTACAAGTCTTGAGTCTACACAAATATTAAGATTTTTTGTCCCTCACGACTCTAGCCAAGCCTAAGCAAGCTATCAAAGCTTCATATTCTGTTTCATTATTCATAGTTGGGAAGTCTAACTTCAAAGCACGCTTAATCATGAACCCTTTGGGGCTTTGAAAGACTAGGCCTGCACCACTGGATTTTGTTTTGGACGCTTCGTCAAAATAGAGAACCCGATACTCTTTCAGAGTTGTACCTTTATCTTTCTTTTTCTCCCCTTATTCTGAGGTTACTATCTCTTGCCTCCTGATTTCTTGGTCGCTAATGGTGGATTCGAACATGAAGTCTGCTAAGACATGAGCCTTGATGGATGTTCAAAGCTTATATTTGATTTCAAATTCTCCTAACTCAACCGCCCACTTGATAAGCCTTCCACTGGCCTTCGGGCTATGAAGAATGTTCCTTAAGGGTTGGTGTGTCAAGACTTCAATCTTGTGGGCCTTGAAGTATGGCCTTAACTTCCTCGAGGTTGTGATGAGGGAAAATGCGAATTTTTCAGTGGTAGAGTAATTCAACTCCGCTCCATGGAGTACCTTGCTCATATAGTAAACAGGCTTCTAGAGTTTCTATTCTTCCTTTATCAGGATTGCACTCACGGCTTGTTCAGATACCATGAGGTATAAGTAAAGGATGTCCTCTGGACTAGGTTTGGACAAAAACGGGGCCTCAGTCATATATTTTTTCAACTGCTCGAAGGCCTCTGGGCTCTCAGCTGTCCAATCAAAAAATTTCACCTTCTTAAGGATTTTGAAAAAGGGCAAGCATTTGTATTTATACTTGGAGATGAACCTCCCTAGGGCTGTGATTCTTTTGGTCAGCTTCTGAACATTCTTGATGGAGCGTGGTGGCTCCATGTCCAGGATGGCTTTGATCTTATCGGGGTTGGCCTCTACTCCCCTCTTCGAGACCATGTGACCCAAAACTTTTCCAGACCCAATACAAAAAGCACACTTGGTGTGGTTTAACATCATCTTGTGGTGCCTCAACACTTCGAATGCCTCTCTGAGGTAATTAATATGATCGGCCTTGGCTAGGATTTTGACTAACATGTCATTAATATAGACCTCTGTGGTCTTCCCAATTAGATGGGGAAATATCTTATTTACCAACCTTTGGTAGCTAGCTCATGCATTCTTAAGTCCAAAAGCCATAACAAGATAACAAAAGACACCAAAGTGAGTTATGAAAGATACCTTGGGGGTGTCATTTTTGTGAATTTTAATCTGATTATAACCGCTGAAGCCATCCATAAAACTCAGCATCTCATGTCTAGCGGTAGCATCGATCAAGATATCAATCCTTGGTAGGGGGTAGTAGTCCTTAGGACAAGCATCATTCAAGTCAGTGAAGTCGATGCACATTCTCCACTTTCCATTGGCCTTCTTGACCATTACCGGTTTGGCCAACCACTCATGGAACTGCACTTCTTCTATGAATCCAGCTTCTAGGAGCTTCTCAACCTCATTTTTAATGGCTTCCATCCTGTCAGGGGCATAAATTCTCTTCTTCTGCTTCACGGCCTTCTGAGTTATAAGGTTGGTGTCAATCCTAGACATATCAGCTACCATCCAAGGAAACACACTAGTGTTCTTTTATAAGAAAGTTGTCAATTGGCCCTTCAGGGGCTTGTCCAAAGATGGTCCAATATATGTGACCTTCTCCGGGTCTAAGGAGTCTAGGGGAATTGGGACAAATCCTATGCTGGCTTTCCTCGAAGTTTTATATTTTCACAGACATCCATATCATCAATGGGGAGGACCTTCCCCCCAGTTCCATCGGGCCTAAGTGATGTAACATAGCAACTACAAGCCATTTTCTAATTTCCTTTTGCCTCTCCAACATCGTTCCTAGTCGGGAACTTCAGCACTATGTGGTAGCTTGAGGGCACGGCCTTGAACGCATGGATCCATATTATTCCCATGATAGCATTGTAAGTACAGGCTACCTTAACAACCTGAAAGTTTAACATCTGTGTGGCCACTCTGAGCTCTTCCCCAATAGTCACTGAAAGTTGTATTGCTCCTTCAACTTGGCATTTCACCTGATTAAACCCATAGATGGGTGCATCAAACGGAGTTAACTGGGAGTCATTGTACCCCATTCTTAGGAAGATGTCATGGAATAGAATATCCACAGAAGCTCTGTTATCCACTTGGACCCTCATAATAGGATAATTTCCAATTGTCGGGGTGATAACTCGAGGGTCGTCCTGAGGAAATTTCAAACCTTTCAGGTCTGGGTCACCGAACTCAAGCATCTTCTCTGACTTAGAACACTTAGATGATTCTTCGACTATGCTCATTACCTCTTTCGCATAAGCTTTTCGAGAGTTCCTTGTAGTCCTAACTGTTGTAGGTCCTCCTGAGATCATGTTGATTACCGGCCCTCGGGCCTGTGGGTTACGATCCCTGTCGTTACCCCTTTGATCATCATCTCTTCGATCATTATCTTTTTTTTTTGCTTTGATATAATTTTCGGCCCTCCCCTGGTCCTGCAACATACTTTTAGGAAGGAGCTTGGCCAGGGACATCTTGAAGACCTAATCTCTAGTCCCTTGTTGTAGGGCTATCGTACCTACCTTGTCGTTAAGATCCGGGACTTTCAGGGCCTCCTTCGTGAATCGGTTCAGGTAGTGTCTAAGGGGATCCTTTGCTCCTTGGACTATGCCCATGAGAGAAGACGAACTTTTCTCCTATACTCTGTCACTAATAAACTATTTGAATAAATCTTGGCTTAAATCCTTGAAAGATCCAATCGAATTTGAGGGTAGATGGTTGTACTACCTTTGAGCCATACCCGACAGGGTTTGAGGAAAGGCCCGACACCTGATAACGTGGTTCACGGGCTGTAGCAACAGGACGTTAGAGAATGTCCTAACATGGTTAGCTGGGTCGCTAGTACTATCATATGCTTTGATGGTGGGCATCTTAAACTTCCTCGATATATGGGCATTCATTATCTCTTTAGTGAATGGTGGGTTTGGATCATCAGGATCTCCTAGGGGCATCAGATAACTTGGATCAGTCCTTGGGGCTATAGCCCTTCTGGGTGTTGGACCTTCCAGGTCTATGAGAGGAGGAAAATCCTTTTGCCTCACTGCAGGTAGAGGTCTCGGGTCAAGTGCATCTCCAGGTCACGCTTTAGCCTTTGAATCTCGGCTTCATGAGCCTGATCCATTTTTATATCTCCTGGGGAATCGTCCTTTAAGTGCACCTGGGCTATTGGTAGCCACTAGGCATTGGCTCCTTTCCAGAACGCATCCTCCTTGGAGCGAATTCACCGTCCGATGATTCAGAGTCTCTATCAGAGTAGGGTCTAGAGAACTCTCAGTTCTCAGGGATGGGGGCCAAGCCACGGATGTATTAGGACATCCACCCTTGTCCTTCGCTCTGATTATAGTGTCCACTTCCTCCAACCTCGGGGTAGAGAGGCATCCCGTAAGGTGGGTTGGTGGTCCTGATCGTGGAGTACTCATACCCACCAAATTGAGGGTTCACTTTTGCATGTAGGTGCTGAAATTGGGGATTCGTCCATTGAGGAGCTGGGGGATTCGTCCCTTGTGGCGGATCTTGGATTGGGGGATTCGTCCTTTGAGGCTGAGCCTCATATGCCCCTACAAAGGTTCCTTTACCTTGGGTGTAGGATTAGGTTGAATGAGGGAGTATCTCCATTATTGAGGAGATCGTCTGTGATGGGATACGACCATTAGCTCCACTGTTGTTTCCGCTCCATGTGAGTACTATGATTGTTGTTTTCGTCCCACGGACGACGCCAAATATTATGGAATAAAAACTACAGTGCGTTAATAATTAATTCTAGGGTTTGTGAGCTTTAATCTTTAATGGATGTTCTCACGGTAGGGACTAGCTATCCTCGCAAGATGTCTACATATCTTTGTGTTGTAGAGAATCAAATCAAAAAATGTAGTTCTAGATTGAGGGGTAAATCCCTTTATATAGAGATGTGTCTAGGGTTAGATTTGTGATGGGAGACATGGTGGACAAGTCTCCTACTTAGATGGAAATTAGGACTCCTGTAAGGGAAGGAATTTCAAATCCTTCCTTATAGGAATTTGTATCCGTGTTGGACACATGTCTCTGCTTTTCTAGCCATACTAGGCCTAGTCCATGAACAACTGAAGCTAGTGGACCTTGAAGAGCTCTGCTGGTGGGTCTTGACCGCTTGGGCCGTCTGTAGGCTTTCACGAGCATACACCAACCTGGTCCGTATCGGGCCTTGGACAAGAATTCCAAGTGAACTAATATGACATTTAATATATTTTTAGGATATATTTTCTATTCATATCAGACATGTACATCGCAAGGGTTGTGAAGCAAGTTTTGTTAACTTGTGAAAAGACGTAAGACTCCAAACGAAATAATATTGCAGAAAATGACGAGTGCCATAAAGAATGTGACACGCGATTGGCGTGAACTATATTAATCGGGACCATGGATTGGCTAACCTATTTAGAAATTGAATTTAACAAATATGAGTTAATTTTTTGAGCTTTCTATTAGTTGTTGACTATACACTGGGAGACCTGTAAAATGTTATTCCCTTTGTTTTGTACGAGTCACTTTGAAATTTATGGCAGACTCCAATATGGATCACAAAAAAAATAAGGGGGATTACTAAAGTGCATTATATAAATGTGTCATTAAAAAAATCTTATGTGAATGTTAAGACTGGGAGGTTCAAAAAAGAAAAGAATTTCATATAAAATGGGACAGAAGTAATATGTTCCTGGTTAGTATTTAATTTGTTAGGTTTAAAATAATGTGAATAACTGAACTGGGAGGATCTGTTGAAACTACCGAATCACTACTTACTATGGAATCAATGGAAAATAATGCAAATCATTTTTAAAGATTTATCTATGGACTATAATCATCTCTAGAAATTACTTCGCAAACCAACACCTACTTGTTGTATATGGAGCTATGGTTGATGAAATATAAGTTCAAGGACGAGCACAGCAACAGCCTTATAATGTGCCCGTTTAAAAAATATTAAAATAAATAATTTATAAATTAAATTAAATAAGTGATTTACAAGTGATACGTTACATAAGTGTTTGAATAATTTTTTTATAATTTATAATATTTTTTAATCAAATAAATTAATATAAATAATTTTTAAATTTAATTATCTTAATTCGTGAATTTTAAATTAAATTAACAATTAAAATATATTTTTTAAAATTAAAGTTTAAAAAATGCAAAAAATCAAAATAAGTTGAAAAAAATACGTCGTTACTAACATTCAACTTATAATCTTGTAAATTATAAATTAGAGTTATTAGTTGGGTCGACAAACACTATTACGGTTTAAATTTGATAAGCCACTGATAAGTACTCGTCAAACAAGCCCAATATCTCATTTTTGATCTCTAAAGACTGAAAAAAGAAAAGGAGGAAAATTAAGCGGACAACTCATGCAGGGTTACTTTTACCCCACCAGGCAGCAGAAAGCCTAGCTTGTGTTTCTGTATTAGGAGTACGGTTAATCAAGTGGACAACTCTGATAACCCTTGTTGAGTTTCGCATGTATGTGCACTTTTCTGTCCAGAAAGGTGGCATTTTTTTATATCCTTACGATCATTTCCAAATTAATTTCCCAGCATTGTAATCTTTCATAGTAGCTCTTTATGTTTGTTGCTTAAATTATTATCTCTTAGAAGTGAGCAAAAAAATTCATAACAGTCCAAATTAACCGTTTCAAATTATTCAAACCGAAATTTTATAATTTTGTAAGGATTTAGATCGGTTATGATTTCGTTTCTCCAAAATCTGAAAAATAATGGTTTGATTCAGATTTATCTTTTATACCGTCCGTTATATTCAAACCACTCGAATATATTAAAATGTTTTAATAATATATTTTGAGGATACATATATTACATAAATTATTGATAAATATAAGTAGTTGAATTCATATTATATTAAGTATATTTGGATGTTAAATATTAGAGTTAAAAAATCCAAATTATTATATAATGAACTTGTTTAATTGATAGTTTATTAACTTATTAATTTTTTTATCTAGTACATATATGCACATATTATTCTTAACGGTTTAAACGTAAACCGCCCAACCAAAAAGTTATAATTTGGGTGATTATGATTTTGAATTAACGGTTACGGTTATGATTATGATTATAAGAATTGCCCAATATGCCTAATACTCACCCCTATCTCTTATTATAATTATTGTTGAGTAACCAAACTCAAAAGATATTAATAAAAAATTTCCAACATCATCGTTTAAAATTAGGTGTTAGTGTCTCAAAATCTTATAATTACAATATATATTTGATAATTGTAGGACTCTAACGAACCACTCATATTAATGTTAATACGAAGTAATAAATTCTTCTTAAACCTTAAATTATCGTAGAAAGTTTTTAACAAAATCTTATACTCCACTAATCTTTAACAACTACTTAAAGCATCGTCAACCCCTATAACTCTTAGGTAAAACTCACAGCTGTCAACTAAACAGTACATGTTATATAGCCAACATCTTCAAAATTGACATCTCCAACCGGCAACTCCGCTTAGCTTAAATTATAGCCATCTACATGAGTTTGGTTGTACTTGTTGATTGCTGACAGATCGGCAGGGGAGTTTTCAGTGTCTCCCGCTACTTTCCTTCTCTCCCGCCTCTTCCCTTGCTTTTCTCTTCACTTGATTTGCAAGCAGAATTATTCAAAGGAGATGGGCCCGACAATGATTTGTAAGGGAGTCATTATACAATAAACAACTTTTCAAACGTTGGATGGTTATTTAATGGATGTAATTAAAAAAGTGCTATAGGGATTGCAGATATTATTTGCGGTCCTGAAAAATTAATTTTTTGTTCTTGTTACGTTACGAACCGGAGACATTGTCTACGGTTGGAACTTATAATAGATTTCTATTTGTTAAGTGAAAATTAACCCCTTGTATTAACATCAACATACAATTTCAAGTTCAACTGCAGACAATGTCAATGGTCCGTGACCGGAGGCAAAAAGTTTCGGACCGCATAAAATATTCACGGTCTCTGTAGCTCTTTCTTAATCATAACCATTGGATCAACTACCCAACGAATAAAAAGATATTTGTTACATAAGTCGTCCCTAGCAATAAGACGTCCCTAGCAAACGTTTGTTACAGACCTTCTCCCAATATTCAATTGTTGGGCAGACTGTTTTTTTTTACAATGTTAGGCTATTGATTTAATAAGAAGCAATGAGTGCGAAGATCAAATTCTATAACTTACTTAATTTTTTTATTTGAAATTTTTAAAAAGTTTTAGTTCTAATATTAAGATATTAATATTTAATAATTTTTTAGTTTATTAAAATTTAATTTTATAAAAATTTATTATTTTAAATTATATTATTCCAGAATATAGCCAATCATTATAGACAACCTCATTGGGATTCAATAGCTTACAAGTTCAGTAAATTTTAGCCAACCATTATTTTATATTATTTTAGCTAGCCCTTTTAGGAGATACTCTTTGAGAATCTCTCACAATATTGTTAAAACTGTTAGCTAAAATAATTTAAAATAAATAGAAATTATCTAAAATTTACTGGACCTATAAATTTATTCATCCCGGTGGAGTTGGTTATAATGATTGGCTATATTTTAAAAATAGTATATTGTTATAATTTCAGGTTGTTATAAATAAAATGTATTATTTGAATATGATAACAGATTTTGTATAATTTAATTATAGGTTGTTAGAGGTTCGACAAATATAGCCAACGTAGAGAGATTGGCTAAATATATAGCTAAGGGAAATGCAACGTGAAGCGAATATTTTTTACATAATCTCTAAAATATATATTTATGACATATTTGACGCATTTTAAGCTAAGGGCTCATCATATTGAAGATGATCTTACATGTATTAAATTTATGCAATGACCTATTACTAAAAGATAAAAACCCTAAGTATTTGGATAAAGCCTCTCTGTCACGATTGACAGTTTTTCTCTCTGTCTTTGTGACAGCTTTTATTAAAATCCTTAAACTTTCTATATTTTCTTATATGCATTTTTACATTCTTCAAAACAAAAAGCCTGAGTCTAGGAGACGTACAATTTGTTGATTACACTAGTTGCGTATACTAATGAAATAACAATGTCAAGATCTGAGAGTGCTTTGGAGGAGATGTATGCAAATCTGGTGATAAAAGATGAAGAAGAAGGAGGACTCGTTGTGGTGAATGAAGATTTGTGGAACAAAAATAGACATTTATGTTAGTAGGTAAGTTCTTGACGGATAAAAATATAAACTATAATACAATGCAAAATGTAATGGCATGGTTGTGGAGACCAAAGGAGGGGATGAAGGTGTATGATATGGGGGATTGCACATATTCCTTTATGTTCAATCATCGAATGGATCTGCAAAAGGTAATGGATGGAGGGCCTTGGTCGTTTGAACAGGCGATGTTGATATATAATCAGGTGGAGGCGGGGGAAGATCCGTTTGCTGTTAAGCTGCAAGAAGTAGAGATGTGGGTTCAAGTGTATGATATTCCTAGGGGGTTTTTGTCGGAAAGTATTCTCAAAAGAATCGGAGCTTCAATCGGTAGATACATTAAATTAGATCCAGCAATGTTTGAGGGTGGATGGAAACCATATGTATGGATTATAGTAGCAATAAATGTGAAGAAACCTTTAAAGCGAAGAATAAAAATTAAAATAAAAGGAGATAATTGGAGTTAGCTGAACTTTAAGTATGAGAGGATGGAAACATTTCGCTTTGTTTGTGGGATTATAGGACACTCCGAAAGGGATTGCAATGTCGTGGACGCTAACCCTGATAAGCTGGCAGAGAAAGCGTATGGAACTTGGCTACGTGCACTATCCAGGAATGCAAAAATTAATACGGGGGCTAGATGGCTTTGAAATACAACGTAAGGGGATAGACTGCGGGGGAAGAAAAACCATGGTGAACCTTCAAACACTGAACACAGTGATACACACGGTGAAGGACGGTTCATGGAGGTTGATGATGTGATCCGACAAACAGCTGAGGATATGGATGAAATTAGAATTAAATCACGAAAAAATAGGGAACAATTGATATATGATAGGGATACGTAAATCATGAGACAGGAGAAAGGAAAGACAAGTCTGATAAATATGGAAACTGAAAACGAAACCATAATCATTAACCCTAAAAGAAAGCGGATTGACGAAGTATTAGTGGGAGATAATTATGGGCTGGATATTGAGGGAAAAAGAGTTGGTCAGCAAAAAGGTGGGCCAAAAATCTTGTAAATGGCGGGTCCTGAAGTCGAGGCCCGCCAAGGATTATGAGTATTATAGCTTGGAACTGTCGTGGGATGGCCAAACCTCAGACAGTTCAATTTCTAAATGAAATCAATACACATTTTAGGCCGAGCATTATTTTCTTAAGTGACAGTTTAGTTAAACAAAATATAGTAGAAAAGGTGAGTAAAAAATTAGTATTTATAGGGTGGTTTGCTATAGATGCACAAGGGCATGGTGGGGGGATTGCACTTCTGTGGAAAAATGTAGGAAGGGTCGGTATTGTGAAAGTTTTAGTAATTTTATTGATCTCGAATGTAATCATGAAACTCTTGGGAGATGGAGGTATATGAAGTATTACGGCTTCCCAGAGAGAGGACAGAGGAGGGAACCTTGAAATATGATACGATAATTATCTATAGCATCATTTTTACCTTGGTGTATAATTGGAGACTTTAATGACCTTATGTCTATGGAGGAAAATCG
Organism: Apium graveolens; assembly: GCF_009905375.1. Classification (NCBI taxonomy): domain Eukaryota; kingdom Viridiplantae; phylum Streptophyta; class Magnoliopsida; order Apiales; family Apiaceae; genus Apium; species Apium graveolens. Next base: position 142,618,174 of record NC_133651.1, on the reverse strand, counting down.
TGGGGATTAGAGACAACCATATGTATTGATTGACGGGTTTGCGGAGACAGTAATGGAGTGTGCGTTGGTCGACCTAGGTTTTATAGGGGACATGTATACATGGGAGCAATCATGAGGAACTGAGAGACGGACACAGGAGAGGCTAGATAGAGGTTTATCGATGAAATATTGGATCAAGATGTTCCCAAGTGCGGTTATACATGTTCATGAGATGACCACATCCGATCATCTACCTCTAATCTTGCAATTGCATAAGCAAGTGTATTGTTAGTCCCTTAACAATATAGCAAGAATTACAAAAGGGGGGTTGAATGGAATTCTTGAACCTTTTTCTTGAAATAAAAATATTCAACTCGATTATAGATATATTTGTTTTGATTAGCACAATGCGGAATGTAAACTTGAATGAATCAAAACATAAGTAATTAAAAACAAGAGTCTTTAAAAACTTTCTGGTGGATTTAAACAATTCCACCAGAGATATATATATAATATATCGAGAGGACTCTGTGTGCAGAAATGCTCACAACTGCTTACAAAATGGAACTACTGAGAATACAGGAAATGCTAAAGATTATGCTTACAAAGATTTCTTTGTTTTTGTGTTTCTCAGCTATCTCAGTCATTTTTCTATTTGCTACTCTCTTGGTTTATATATTACCAAGATTACAAAGTCAAAAAGACTGAACAAATATAAATCTAACAGTCTTGATCTTTGCTATTTTTCGTCCTCTATTACCCAGTTAATGGGCTTCCACAGTGTGTTTGTATCCAACTCGATGGCTGTGTGTCAGCTTTCACTGTTCAACTGATGTTTGAATTCTTGATATGATCATCCGTCGACTTTCAGATCATCCGTCGATGACATGATTGATCATCCGTCGACTGCTATGTTAAACATCCGTTGATAATCATTTGATCATCCATCAAAGGCTTTGTTAATCATCCGTAGGTAGCTATTTTGGCACTTGACTTCATTTCACTTATACAGAATTACAAGACATTGCTTATGTACAATTAATCAACCTATTCTGTATATCTAGTTAAAGTCAACATGACTTATATGCTACTACAGATTCTATATAAAGGTGCATACATCACTGTGCTACAAACTTATTATTACATAAGTTACTCACTCGATGGATAATAAGTTAATCATCCGTCGGGACTATAATGAGTTATCCGTCGAGAGCTACATAATTTCACTAAGTAAAATCTACTTAGACATTTTGTTTAAGTGATCATCAAGTACACAACATATTCACAACAATCTCCCCTAATTTATGTCTACTGGAATTGTAGCCATAAATTAAGAGACACTTGATGATTACAAAACATCCTAAACATATATCTTTAAAGATAAGTAGATAAAACTGAAAGTGCTTCAATTTAAACAAAATGTACAAGGTTTGACTCACAGTCAGTTCAAGATGCTCCTCTAGCCTGAGCAGATTTTTCTAGTTTCTTAAAGGTCTGGATCTTCTTCCAAGCTTTCTGTTATTTTCTTCAATTTAATTCTGGAGCTGCCTGTGGAATTCTAATTCATCAGATTTTGAGAGATCTAGCATTTCTTGCATCTCCAAGAGAGTCTCATTGCTAGAGATACTCAATTGGTCTTCTAGTCTGAAGAATCTTCTCACACCCTTGTCATCCATGAATTCCATCAGCCAGTAGGGCCTTAGATGCACTCTTCTCCCTGTGTATGGGATGATAAGAGTCTTGAGAAGTGCATCTTTGGCTCTAACACTCCTTACCTCTTCAATCTTCTTCAATACTAATCTTCTTGCAGTTACATTGAACCCAAAGTTTTTCTTGAAGGATGAATAGACTTTGATCAACACAACTTGGCTTTCTTGAAGTATCCTGTGAAGAGGCCACTGAATCTCCCTTCCTCCTTTGTACTTGAACACCAACCTTTCAGGTAGTTTTCTGTATGCATCAATTGCCCTTACTTCATCCAGCTCCTCCAGATAAAGGTTTAGATCTGAGAATTCTTTGATGTCACACAAGTACAAGTTGTCTCCCCTGTTGACCTTGGGTTGAGCTTTGACTACTAACTTGGATTTGAGAGGTGACAGCTTCACTTTCTTGACTGCCCTTGATTTTGTCCTTTTTGGCTTAGTAAGGATTGGCAAGTTGAAATCAGGAATTGGTAATTTATCCCACTCTATTGGCTCATCCTTTGGCACAATAGGCTCTCTATGTATGTTCCTGTAGGGGTCCACCACCCTTATGTCTTCAAATACCACAGAGGGCTTTGATGCTTGAGTTTTAGCTTGAGTGGATTCCTTAGGAAATTGATCTTCCAATTCCTTGTCAACAACATCCAGTTTCCTTTTTGTTCTTCTAGCCAGTTCTTTCTTTCTTGGGGATTTCTTCTGTTCTTCAATCTTCTTCTTTGATTCAGCAGCTTGAGATGGTTGAGAGGGAATTTATTGAGAAGAATTCACAGCCTGTAGCTTGGCCAAGATAGCAAACTGTTCTTTCTTTTGTTTAGACTTCTTTGCATCTAGAGCAGCTTGCCTCTTTTCCTGCTTCAATCTGGCTTTTTCTTCTTTCTTTGCATGAGCAAATTGTGGATGTCCAGCTACCACACAAATTTCCTTTCCATTTCTGAATATCTTTGCAATTCTCTTTCTTGAGGCTGAATCAGCTGGATCTTTGTAGAAGATAATAGATCTTGACAGAAGCTTCTTTTCATCAGGCTTGGGTGTCTCATATACAGTATCCATAGGGTTCTTCAAAGATGACTTTGGATAGTTTGCCCTTGGTTTAAGAATTATCTTAGCCTTTGTAGTCTTGATGCAGGAAGATTGTCCTTTCTCTAGATAGTTCATGCTCATCTTATTCACACTGATTGGCTTGACATGAGAGTGATGGATGGCTGACTGAACTGGTTCCTTGACTAATTCAAACTTTTTCTGTATTTCCTCATCAATCTTTTTCCAGTTGATCAGAGTCAACTTTCCTTTATCAGCATCTTTCAAATTTTCTGCTGCTGCATTGATAAGATCTATACCATCTGCAACTGGTGGCTTGGAGATAGTAATTGAAGGTATAATTACTTTGCTGATTTGAACTAGAAGTGTCTCCCCCTCAGTTGGTCCTTTCTCCCCCTTACTTGATTCTCTCTCCCCCTTTTTATTATCATCAAGTGGAGGAGTTAGGCCTTGTGCTTTAGCCAGTTGCATAAGAAGATTTGTCTGAGTCTGTTGATTTTGAAGAAGTAGAGCCACTGAATTCTCAATAACTTGAACTCTGTTCTCCAGCTTGGCTATCTTCTTGTCAGAATCTGATTCTCTCCTTAATCTCAATAATAGATCTTGCATGGTACCATATGGCATTACTGAATCCAGCTTCTCAGAGTTATAGGTCTTCAAGTCAGCTATATCCCTTTTCAATTCATCCACACTGAGATTCTGTCTTAAGTGCTGGATCTTTATTAGATGTAGAGAGTCCAGGTGAACTTGAAGAACAGCCTTGGTACCAGCATCTGAAGTTTCCTAAAGAGCCTGTTGAATAACTATTACTTGCTTGACCAAGGACACCTCAAATTGTCCTAGTGTAGATTCCTTTGCCCATGCCCATTCAGGTAAACTTAAAGCAGAACTTGGGCCTTCAGCTCCCCCTAAGTTCATGCTTCCATCCAAGGAACCAGAGTCATCATCATCAGAATTTACTCCAAATTCTTCAGATGGCTCTCCAGCTTGAGAAGGCATCCTGTTAACAGCACCTTTATCTCTTTGAAGAGATTCTGTGGTGTGCACTAAATTCAAAGTCTGCTCTGCCTCCACATTACCCTGAGCATCCAACAATTGATAGGCTGAAACAGGGTGAGTAAAAGTGTCAGCATCCAAGGAAATGTTATCAATTACAGCTTTGTAATGTTGCTGAAATTGTCTTTCCTTTTCAGCATCATCCACAATCATTGACTCACTAGCAATGGCTGGTTCCATCCTTATTTCTCCTGTACCTGCCTTTCTTTCATATTCTCTTTTTTGTTGCATCAGGGTCTCACCCTGGCTCCCCACCCTCACACCCTCACCTTCACCTACTAAGGTGGGACTCCTCTCACTCACTTTTGCCAATCCTGAATGAATGGATTGCTGAGATTCACTCTTTTCCTCTCTTTTTGCCTGGGAGCAACCCAGCCTCTCACTCAATGCACTCTCCTCTCTCAGTCCTAAGAGTGATTGTATTACCACTAAGTCTTCTACACTTGAAATTATTGAAGTTTGAAGTTGTGCAGAGACACTCGACGGATAAGTGATATCCGTCGGGTGAGTGGTAAAGCTATCCGACGGATAACTGCTGTTAAGCTTATCCGTCGGGATACAATCACTACTCGACGGATGAGCAATATCCATCGAGAGAGTAGAAGTGAATGAGGTGGGAAGAGAAACTATTGTAGACTCTGTGTTGATTGAAGTTATTTGAGGCACAAATGTCACAATAGAATCTGAAAGAATTGGCAAGTGAGCCAACAAATAATCTAAAAGATGATGCTCACTTGCACTAGATTTTGGCTTCCCCAACAGAGTTAAAGAAGGAGAATCAGGAATTGAAGTGTTTATCATGTCCACTTCCAGTGAGTTAGTTGGTGAGTACAGTGTTTCAGTGGCTTCTATAATGAGAGATTTTGGCTGTGACTCCACATTTATTGGAGCCACATCAAACTGAATTTGAGAAGGTGCAGGGACTGTGTCTTTAGCACCAGTTTGCACTAAGTGTGTGCCCTGTGCATCCCCAGTTGTTTTGGATTTCTTCTTTCTAGTGTAAGTTTGGGGTGAGCTTGTGTCCCTAACCCTCTTGGTCTGTGCTCTTGGATGAGAGCTTTGTTCAATAGCTACATCCTTTTGGGAGGATGCAGCTAGAAGAGAGCTTTTGTCCTTTTTAAGCACTGCAGTTTGTTGGGAAACTGCAGTGTGGCTAGGCTGGGATTCACTCAACTCTCCAACCTTATCCTTGGGGTTTCTTTGATGTTCACCCCTTCCCTCACCTATCTTACCCTCCTTCACACTCCCCTCTTTGGCTTTGGTAGATTTTTCAACTGGTACCTTTTGAGAGATACCAGGGGGGTTTTCTTTGATTTGGATTTGGAAATTGCAGTTGTTTTGGCAGCTTTGGTAGGCAACTATTTGGTCATTGTCACAGTTGCCATAGCTATGCCTGAAGTCAAAGAAATAGAGGAGATTGGAATAGTTGAGGGTATGGATGAACTTACCTCACTTACCCGAGGTGTCAGCATTACAGGAAAATAGAACATTGACACATCCCTGTGATGGTTGGCTCTGTTCAAGTCTGCAATGATTCTTCTCTCTTGAACCCAACAAGCCAATTTGTTGTCTGGGTTCTCAAGTACAATCTCTTGACAAAGATGGTTAGCCAAAAGCATAAAAAATCTAGCATAGTAAACATTTTTCCTCTTTTGGCTAAGTCACCTAGTTTAAAACCTAACTCATACACCACAAGGTCACTGAAATTGTAAAATTTGTCTATAACTAGCATGTATAGCATGTTAAGCATGGAAATGTTCACAGAACCAAAATGACTGATTTTTCCAGAAAAGACTTTAGTTACAACATCACACAAATAACTCCATTCCTTCCTAAGACCTAGTCTTCTAATCTCACTTAGCTTATTAGTAGGAAGTGCATAATGCATGGAATTAAGCATATTGATCAAATCAGTGTCAGTGTGTGGTGAAGTTACATTATCATCAGGAATCTTGAAACATGCTTTTATCACATCACTATTGATACAGAATTCATTACCTTTGATGGTCAGAGTGATGGTTTTGTCAGTAGAGTTGTAGATTGCTGTTGTCCACATCTCCTCAACAACTTCACAATAAATTGTGGGTGATTCCAGCATGGCAAAACTTAACTTGCAGTTCTTCACGAAGTCCATCATCTTGTGATAGTCCTCTGATTGTTGAATACCCTTATTGACCAAAGCAGTGAAGTTGTTCTTCTCATAGATGAACCCAGTCTGTGACATGATCTTTACTACGGGTGCCATTGTTAGAGAAGAAAAGCTTGAAGAGAAAGATGATTTTTGCTTGAGAGAGAATGAAATAAACACAGTTGAATTTGAGAATGATAAAAGAAAATGATTAGAATGAAATAAGCTTTTATACTTTGCACAAAAACAACGGATAAAAATAATAAAGAGAAGTAAATTATCCAATAGAAATTGCCTAAATTAGCCGTTTTAAAATAAACTGTAAAAATTCCACCCATTATCCGTCGTGTAATGCTTACAAACTGTAAGTATACTCGATGGATAATGTTCAGGGAATTAACGGTTAAGATTTAGACACTTCGACGGATGAGGATAAACTGTTATCCGTCGAGTTTTAAAAGATTCCAGAAAAATAATTGATTTTATTATTTACAATTTGTATATCGACGGATGACTCAACCCGATGGATAATGGTCATCCGTCGAAATGCAAATTTTGACTTAGCCAAAATTTCATTCAAGACTAAAAATCAGCTAAATGTCTGGCTACTTTTCAACTTGCAAAATAATTCAGATAAATTCAAGAGTAATTAAGCATACCTAACTCACTTACCAACCTAAAAAAGGTGGATTCATCTAGTGGCTTGGTAAAAATATCTGCAAGTTGCTTCTCGCTTGGAACAAAACGTAACTCTACAGTACCATTCATTACATGTTCCCTTATGAAATGGTACTTGATGTCTATGTGCTTTGTCCTTGAATGTTGCACTGGATTTTCAGTGATGACAATTGCACTTGTGTTGTCACAGAAAATAGGAATCCTTTCAACTTGCAAACCATAGTCTAGCAATTGATTTTTCATCCATAAAATCTGTGCACAACAACTGCCAGCAACAATATATTCAGCTTCAGTTGTAGAGGTAGAAACTGAATTTTGCTTTTTACTGAACCAGGACACAAGCTTGTCTCTTAAAAATTGACAGGTTCCTGTTATGCTTTTTCTATCAATTCTGCAACATGCATAATCTGCATCTGAATAACCAGTTAGATCAAAACCAGAATCTCTAGGATACCAAATGCCAAGTTTTGGTGTTCCTTTGAGATATCTGAAAATTCTCTTAATAGCTATCAAGTGAGACTCTCTAGGATCAGCCTGAAATCTAGCACACAAACATGTAGCAAACATTATATCTGGCCTACTAGCTGTTAAGTATAGAAGTGAGTCAACCATGCCTGTATAGCTTGAAATATCCACAGACTTTTCAGTAGTGTTTAGTTCAAGCTTAGTTACAGTAGCCATGGGAGTTTTTGCAGATGTACAATCCATTAGATCAAACTTCTTTAAAAGGTCAAAAATATAATTAGTTTGACTAATGAATATTCCATCACTGACTTGATTAACTTGTAAACCAAGAAAGTAAGTTAGTTCTCCCATCATACTCATTTCATACTTACTTTGCATCAGTTTGGCAAACTTTTTATAAAGTTTCTCATCTGTAGATCCAAAAATAATATCATCTACATAAATTTGAACAAGTATGCTAGAGCCATTAACATTTCTGAAAAATAAAGTTTTATCTACAGTACCTCTTGTGAAGTGATTTTCCAAAAGGAACTTTGATAAAATGTCATACCAGGCTCTAGGTGCTTGCTTCAGTCCATAAAGTGCTTTCAGTAGATAATAGACATACTCTGGAAAATTTGGATCTTCAAAGCTAGGAGGTTGACTAACATACACTTCTTCCTCCAAATCTCCATTCAGAAAGGCACTTTTGACATCCATTTGATAGACCTTGAAATTGGCATGGGCTGCATAGGCTAAGAAGATTCTGATGGCTTCAAATCTTGCAACACGAGCAAATGTTTCATCAAAATCTATTCCTTCTTGCTGGAAATAGCCTTTAGCAACCAATCTTGCTTTGTTCCTTACTACTACGCCATTTTCATCCATCTTGTTTCTGAATACCCATTTGGTGTCTATTGGATTCTTTCCTTTAGGCTTGGGTACCAGCTTCCATACTTTATTCTTTTCAAATTGGTTTAGCTCCTCCTGCATAGCTAAAATCCAATCAGGATCTAACAAGGCTTCTTCTACCTTCTTTGGTTCTTCCTTTGATAGAAAGCTGCTGTATAGACATTCTTCTTGAGTTGCTCTCCTGGTTTGAACTCTGGAAGAAACATCACCAATAATCAGTTCAAAGGGGTGATCATTTGTCCATTTCCTTGGTTGAGGTAGATTAGCCCTAGATGAAGAGACCTCAATGTTGTCTTGATCTGTGATTGAGTTTTGATTTCTAGAAACTCCCCCTGAGTTTGTGGATCTTTGATTTGAGATAGGGGTACTTTCTATGGGTGATCTGCCTTGACTTCCTGCTCCTTTTGATAACCCGACGGATGGTGAATTTTGAGTACCGACGGATGAGGCAGGTTGTCTTCCGACGGATAATACAGATTGCCTTCCGACGGATAAAGCATTATGTAACTCGACGGATGTTGAGTTTTGTGCTTCATTTGTGGTAGATTTGTCTGCATTATCCTTAGACACTGTTTCTTGATCACTTTCATCACTGACCATCTCAACATTGTCGAATTTGAGGCTCTCATGGTAATCTCCATCTTTTAGTCCTTCAATCTTTTTATCATCAAACACAACATGTATATTCAACAACAATGTTGGTTCTTAGATTGTAGACTCTATATGCTTTACCAACAGCATATCCAACAAAAATTCCTTCATCTGCTTTAGCATCAAACTTCCCATTTTGATCAGTTTGATTTCTCAGAATATAGCATTTACAGCCAAAGACATGAAGAAAGTTTAGAGTTGGATTCTTGTTCTTGAACAATTGATAAGGTGTCATGCATCTTGCTTGATTAATTAGAGAGATGTTCTGAGTGTAGCATGCAGTGTTTACAGCTTCAGCCCAGAAATATGTTGGTAATTTTGATTCTTCAAGCATTATCCTTGCAGCTTCAATAAAAGATCTATTCTTTCTTTCCACTACTCCATTCTGTTGTGGAGTCCTTGCTGCTGAAAACTCATGCAAGATCCCATTTTCCTCACAAAATGCTCTCATGACATAGTTCTTGAACTCAGTTCCATTATCACTCCTGATTCTTCTAACTTTGAAATCAGGATGATTGTTAACTTGCCTTATGTGATTGATGATGATTTCACTAGCTTCATCTTTAGACTTTAGGAAATATGTCCAAGAGAACTTTGAGAAATCATCTACAATTACTAGGCAAAATCTTTTCTTAGAAATTGACAATACATTGACTGGTCCAAACAAATCCATGTGAAGCAGTTGCAAAGGCTCTTCAATTGCTGAATCAAGTTTCTTCCTGAATGATGCTTTAATCTGCTTCCCTTTTTGGCAGGCATCACACAGTCCATCCTTTGTAAACTCCACTAGAGGAATGCCTCTAACTAGCTCTTTCCTTACCAGCTCATTCATAGTCTTGAAGTTTAAATGAGATAGATTCTTGTGCCATAGCCAACTTTCATCTTGACTTGCTTTGCTGAGAAGACAAGTTACAGATTCTGCTTTAGTTGAGTTGAAGTCAGCTAGATACACATTTCCTCTTCTCACACCAGTGAGAACCACTTTGTTGTTTTTGATTATTGGTCACAACACAGGCTTCTTTGTTGAAGATTACTGAGTTGCCTTTGTCACAAAGCTGGCTGATACTCAGCAGATTGTGTCTGAGACCATCCACTAAGGCAACCTCTTCAATGATGACATTGTCCTTTGAAATCAAGCCATATCCCACAGTGTAACCTTTGCTGTCTCTCTTCAAACTCTGTGAGCAGGGTAGAATCACCAGACATGTGTCTTGAACAGCCACTATCCAAGTACCAAAGATTCTTTCTGTTTCCCTGCACACATCAAAATCAAATCAAGTTGATTTTGGTACCCAAGTTTCCTTGGGTCCTGCCTTGTTAGCTTTCTTCTTCTGTTTCTTAGGTTTTAACTCATTTGACTTAGAAATTTCAGATTCTTCCTTAGTCATTTGGGTTGGGCCTTTGAAACCACTAGATGCAACAGAATTATCATGCATGTTATGGCTAACAGGAAATGGCATGCTTGGTGCAAACATGTTATTCCAGTAAGGCATGTTAAATGGCATTTGAGGCATATTGTATGCAGCATAATATGGATTAGGTGCAAATGGCATATTAGCAAACTGTGCATTCATATTCTGTGTAGGCATAGCATTAACAGGCATGAGAGGCATGGCATTTATGTTAGGAAATTGAGGTTGAACGGACATGGGAGATTTGCAATTAACAGACAAATGATTTACATTACCACACTTGACACAGATCTTTCTAGGAGCATATTTATCAGGTGTGTAGTTATTGTGTTTGTTAATCCCTACTTTACCATTTCTATTGTTTTTCTTTTTAGTCTCTATTTTTACCTCTATTTTCTCAAGTATGTCACTTAACTGTTTGACAGCCATGTGACCGACATTACCCTTTTTCCCTTTCTTAGCTTGACTTGATTCTCCTGAAACAAAGTTCTTGGAAACAAACCCATACTTATCATTTAGCTTGGTTAATTTGGCCTTGCTGATGGGTTTGCTTACAGCCGACGGATGAGGATTTTTATCATTCGACGGATAACACTTTTTGTTATCCGACGGATAGTCCTAATCATCCGTTGAGTCTACATCTGTTAGCAACCCATCTACCAAAATAGGTTCTAGTTTCTCCTTATTCTTTTTCCAGGCTTCATCACAAAAGGACTCAATTCCTTGAACCTTGGTGATTTGAGCATGAACATCTCTGGATGTTTTCCATGCTTTAATCACCTCTTGTTCACGATCGAGCTGCTTCTTTAAAATTTCTTCCCTTTTCAAGGACTCAGTTAATTCCTCCTTGGCAATCCTACACTCAATTTTTAGTTTCTCAAACTCAACAAACTGAGACTCAAGCACATTATTCCTCTCACTCAAAAACAAGTTGTTTTCTTTGATTTTAGCATTTTCTTTAGTGAGGGACTTAAGTGTAACACGCAAATGATACAATTCTGTAGACATGTCATTTATGGTATCATTACACTCAGCTTTAGATAAATGTGAAAGGTTTGTAGTGATTACCTGATTGCTTGAGGAACTTGTCTCTGTTTCATCAGACTTGGCCATTAGGGCTAGATTGACATAGCTGACATTTTCATCTTCATCCAAGCCATCAGCTGCCCAGTCATTCTCTTGTGTAATAAAAGCCCTTTCCTTTTATTTGAGTAGATCAAAGTATTTTTGCTTGTAATCTACAGACTCAAATCTTTTCTTACTGGAATCTGACTTTCTACACTCATTTGCAAAATGCCCTGCCAAGCCACATTTGAAACACTTGAATTTTGATTTATCCACCATGTTTCTATTTGGCTTGGCAGCTCCAAAGTTCTTCTTTAACTTGAGCTTGGTAAATCTTCTTGAAAGGAATGCTAGGTGCTCATCAATGTCATCCATGTCATCTTGGCTCAATGAATCTTCATTTTCTGCAGCTAGCCCCTTATCCTTGCTTTCACAGACCTTTGAAGTTGATTCCACAACTTCCATCTTCACTTCCTTCTCCTTTTCCAGATCAGCAACTAGTGCAATGGATCCTCCTTTCTTGTTTCCTCTCTCCATTCTTTCATCCTGCTCTATCTCAAGCTCATAGGTCTTCAGAATGCCATACAGTCTTTCCAAAGTAAACTCCTTATAATCTTGTGAGTTTCTCAATGAGACTGTCATTGGTTTCCATTCCTTTGGAAGAGATCTGAGAAATTTCAGATTGGAGTCTTTAGTCTGATAGACTCTTCCATGCAACTTAAGAGCATTTAGTAGTTTTTGGAATCTACTAAAAATGTCAATGAGTGATTCACTTTCCTCATTGTGAAAATGCTCATATTGCTGAATCAGGAGCTGTATTTTATTTTCTCTTACTTGCTCAGTACCATCACAGATTATCTGTATTGTGTCCCAAACTTCCTTGGCAGTCTTGCAGTTGATGATGTTACCAAACATGTCTGCATCCACACCATTGAACAGAATGTTCATGGCCTTTTTATCTTTCCTGACTTGTTCAATGTCAGGATCAGACCATTCATGCCTTGACTTTGGAACAGATGGCTCATTTCCTGTTGCAGCTCTCATTGGAACATGAGGGCCTCTTTCTATGCAGTCCACATAGGCCTCATCTTGAGAAAGCATATGCAGATGCATCTTTACCTTCCAATGATGGTAATTATCTTTATCAAGAAAAGGAATCTTGACTCCAACATCTTTCTTGTTCATCTTGCTGAATTGTTTTGATCTTTAAACTCTTTGTAGATTAAGAGTTTGCTCTGATACCAATTGTTAGTCCCTTAACAATATAGCAAGAATTACAGAAGGGGGGTTGAATGGAATTCTTGAACCTTTTTCTTGAAATAAAAATGTTCAACTCGAATATAGATATATTTGTTTTGATTAGCACAATGCGGAATGTAAATTTGAATGAATCAAAACATAAGTAATTAAAAACAAGAGTCTTTAAAAACTTTCTGGTGGATTTAAACAATTCCACCAGAGATATATATATAATATATCGAGAGGACTCTGTGTGCAGAAATGCTCACAGCTGCTTACAAAATGGAACTACTGAGAATACAGGAAATGCTAAAGATTATACTTACAAAGATTTCTCTGTTTTTGTGTTTCTCAGCTATCTTAGTCATTTTTCTATTTGCTACTCTCTTGGTTTATATATTACCAAGATTACAAAGTCAAAAAGACCGAACAAATATAAAATCTAACAGTCTTGATCTTTGCTGCTTTTCGTCCTCTATTACCCAGTTAATGGGCTTCTACAGTGTGTTTGTATCCAACTCGACGGCTGTGTGTCAGCTTTCACTGTTCAACTGATGTTTGAATTCTTGATATGATCATCCGTCGACTTTCAGATCATCCGTCGATGACATGATTGATCATTCGTCGACTGCTATGTTAAACATCCGTTGATAGTCATTTGATCATCCGTCGAAGGCTTTGTTAATCATCCGTTGGTAGCTATTTTGGCACTTGACTTCATTTCACTTATACAGAATTACAAGACATTGCTTATGTACAATTAATTAACCTATTCTGCATATCTAGTTAAAGTCAACATGACTTATATGCTACTACAGATTCTATACAAAGGTGCATACATTACTGTGCTACAAACTTATTATTACATAAGCTACTCACTCGATGGATAATTAGTTAATCATCTGTCGAGACTATAATGAGTTATCCATCGGGACTATAATTCTTATCCGTCGAGAGCTGCATAATTTCACTAAGTAAAATCTACTTAGATATTTTGTTTAAGTGATCATCAAGTACACAACATATTCACAACATATATGTGCTAAGACGTAGTAAATTCCGATTTGAGAATATGCGGATTAAAGAGGATTCATGTAGAGGTATCATTCAAGAGTGTTGGAAGGAGGGAGAAATGGATGATCTAATGAAGAAAATGCTGAGATGTTGTGCCAGACTTGAAGATTGGGATGGGGGATTGATCAAGGATATGAAGGTGAAACTTGCTCAGTACAGGAACCAAATGAAAAGGCTTAGAATTCGACGTGATGCTAAGGGGGTTAGTTAGTATGGAAGAGCTAGATGGTAGTACTTGAAGTTACTAGAGAAGAAAAAAAATTGGTGTCAAAGAACCAAACAATTCTAGCTAAGGGATGGTGATAGAAATATCAGATTTTTCCACAAATATGCATTTACAAGAAAGAACATAATGTCATCAAGAAATTAAAAGATGATACTGGGTAGTGGAAGGAAACAGATGAAGAAATTCAGGAGATAATTATAGGATACTTTGAAAACATTTTTCGTACATCGAGTGGGGATGAAAGGTTGTTAGAGAGAATTCACTTTAAACAATTGAATGATGAGCAAAAACAGTCAATTATATTACCGGTTACTGATAAAGAAGTTAAAGCTTCTATTTTTTCCATGCATCCTGATAAAGCACTAATGGTTGATTGACTGAATTTTTATTCTTTCAAGCCTATTGGAATATAGTAGGGAAGGATGTTTGCGTGTTCTTCCAGAAATTCTTTGATATAGGGGAGCTAACGGAAAATATTAACAGGAAACTTGTATGTTTGATCCCAATAGTGAAACAGCCGAAGAGGTTGGTGGACCGTAGGCAATGTTTTTATGCAATATAGTGATGCGGATCTTATCTAAGGTCATGGAGAATAGAATGAAACATACATTAAGTAATGTGATTTCTGAGCAACAAAGTGCTTTCATTGAAGGTCGACTCCTAACTAACAATGCACTCATTGTGTTTGAGGTTACTCATTATATGCATAGAAAGACACAAGGAGTGAGGGGGGTGGCTGATTTGAAAGTTGATATATCAAAGGCCTACGATAGATTGGAATGAAAGTTTGTGGAAGTTATGTTTCAGAAGCTTGGTTTTCCCCAATTATGGATTGATAGAGTCATGCAGTGTGTAATAACGGTGTCTTATAGTTTCTTGCATGATGGTAAGATATTTGGGAATGTAAGACCTCCTTGTGGGATTCGTCAGGGAGATCCTATATCATTGTATATATATTATATGCGCGGAGGGACTGAGTGGGATGATGAGGAGACATGAAGCTGATGGACTTATACATGGATGTAGTATAGCAAGCGGTGCTCCGCCTATCTCTCATCTGCTATTTGCAGATGATTGTTACCTCTTTTTTAAAGCAACACATGTAGAGGCTACTATAATGAGGAACATATTAAAGAAGTATGAAAGCGTGTCGGGACAGCTGATTAACTATAACAAATCAAATATTGTGTTTAGTCCTAATATGAAGATGGAAGAAATTGGAGTAGTGTGTGGGGTATTACAAGTGCAGGAAGCAGTGAAACCGGGGAAGTATCTAGGCATGCCAATGATTGTAGGGAGGAATAAAACAGAGGTGTTTGGGTTTCTGAAGGATAAGGTGCAACAGAAAATTCAGGGTTGGGATCGCAAAGATATATCCAAACAAGGAAAGTTAACATTATTGTCTTCTGCAATACAAATGATCCCCAATTTTTGGATGAATTTATTTCTGATTCCGACCGGTATTTGTAAGGATATGGGAAAAAAGATGAACGGATTCTTATGGGGAAGATGAGCAACAGGGAAAGGGAAAGGGATAAAATGGATGGCATGGTCGAAAATGTGTCTACCTAAGGGATGTGGGGTATTAGAAGTTAGAGATTTGATAAATTTTAATGTGGCTATGCTTGCCAAGCAGGGTTGGAGACTAATCCAGCAAACGAATGTTTTTGTCGCGAATATAATAAATGCTAAGTATTATCCTAACATGCACTTCCTTGAGGTAGGAATACGACATAATCCTAGTTATGTATGGAGGAGTCTAATGGCTGTGATGGACTTTATTAAGGCGGAAGCTAGGTGCCAAATTGGAGATGGAAAGGAAACTAGAGTTTGGCATATACCTTGGTTACCAGATGTGGAAAATGGGTAGTTAACAAACATAATTCCATAAAACTTGAAAGACATTACGGTGAGTAGTCTCATGGACGATACAGTGAGGAGTTGGGATATAGAGGTTATTCATGATATATTTAATAGTCGAGATGCTGAGTTAATTAAAAGAGTGCCCTTCCTCTGCATGACATAAAAAATTCATGATTTTGGCTGCTAGATGATAAAGGGTTATTTACAGTCAAAAGTTGTTTATAGGTGGTTACAAGGGGAAGTGGAAAATGAGAATAAGAACTTCTGTCATAAGCTATGGTCTTTGAAGCTCTCGGTTAAAGTGACGCAGTTTTTGTCGCATTTATGTAAAGGGTGTTTTTCAACTGCTTATGCCTTAACAGTAAAACAAATTATTCAAAATGCCCAGTGCCCATGGTGTCAAAATGCGGCGGAGACCGATATGCATGTGCTTTTTACCCGTGATTTTGCATGAACAGTGTGGTATAGTGCTGGTTTATATCAGTGGTTGTAAGTGTTACCACATGAAACGGCTTTTATGGTCTTGCTGCGAATTTTTGAGATGTGCACGAATGAGCAGTGTGTCCTAGTTGGAATGATCAGTTGGTGCCTTTGGAATAGATGGAACAAATGGTTATGGGATGTATTTAATGGGTTTGCATTTGGGGTAAAGGTTGTTGCTATAAATCTTCTTGCATATTGGAATGAAGCACATGTTGGGGGGGGGGGGAAAGGAGCGAGTAGTGGCATAAGAGATAATGTGTGGAGGAAAACTATGGAGGTATAGGTGAAGGTAAATATAGATGCTGCTGTTTTCAGTGATGGAAGTATTGGTTTGGGTTGGGTTATGAGGAAAGATCAAGGAGTATTTCTGGGTGCCAGATGCTGTAAGAAGAGGGGAGCATGGACTGCTCGAGAAGATGAAGCTATTGGTATGAAGGAGGCGTTATCATGGGTGATTGAATGGAGGACTGACCATTGTATTATTGAAACAGTTTCCCAGGTTCTTGTGCCTGCATGTAATGAAGACTCAGGCAAGGCATACTTTAATACAATAGTAGGTGATTGTATTCAACTCTTGAAGCACATAAATCCGGTACTTGTTAAGTTTGTTTATCGTTATGCGAATAGTATGGCACATGAATTAGTTAAAACTGCCTATTCTATATCAGACGTCGGGGACGGGTGTGATAGTCCACCTGATTGATTTTATTATGCATGTACTTGACAAATATATGGTTTGACTAATGAAACTACTACTTATTAAAAAAAGGATTATAATGCACGGTGTCGTCACCATTCACAACTTTATCATACCTGCAACATAATTACTGAAGTGTCGTGATTTCCGTAGCAACATAATTAGGTCATGTGCGTGTACCATGCATTATGTGAGAGGTCCATGTGAAAACACCAGGTTGGTGATATTTTTGATATATATGTGTGTGAGCGCGTTTTGATGTAAAAAATTAAAAAATATATATTTTTTAGTGAGTTTTGATGATGAAATAAGCAGTGACTCCGTACAAAAATTGGGGAAAACATTTTTTAAAATATGGAGACTTGTTTTGTCTAACAACATCTCCTTAAATTTTAAATTAAAGACATATTTTAAATTTTATTTATAGTCGTTTTTAGCAAAAAGCTGTTGCATATCCGCTTGCGAGTTGTTAAGTCATTTGTATTGTAGGGTTTAATACAATTTATTTACTTGTATTTTTTGTACAATTTGCAAGAGTCAATCCCGTGGTTTCGTATTTAAGAAAAAGCCAAGGATTTATGTGGAACCAGGTGATGATCTTGTATTTAATCCAGCAATTAACTCCAGTCCATCTCCTTGGCTTCCCGGTAACGCACCGCTTGTCTGACCATTAGTTTTAATTCACGTCAAAGTCCAACTATAACATTTTACACAACATGACTCTATAATCAATGCATATCAATATATCATGTTGTTGGGTCCTGTTTTACAAAAATAAAACAGAAATTCCGAGAATGACATGTTTTCAGAATTTGATCATATGTTTTTGAATATTATTAGTAAAATAAGTGTGGTTATATAAATTGGTCAATTTTTAAAAAATTGTCGATAAATTATTTTTTTAATTTGACCAATTCTCGATAAATTGCTGATAAATCACCTAATTTTTTAAACATCGCCCAAATCAAAAATCGTCGATAAATCATTTTTTTTTAATTTGACTAATTCTCTATAAATTGCCGATAAATCACCTAATTTTTTTAACATCGCCCAAATCGATATCTCAACTGAATAATTTCGATTTTCAAAATCTGTAATCGGAAAACTTAAATTATTTAGCACATAGTCAAATCGAACATTTAAATGAGAAATTTATTCAGAACAATAGTTGATTTGATCTTGATTTTTAAAGTTTTAGCTGAGTCTCGGTTGCAACAACTTGCTAACTTAAAATATGCTTTAATAATGGTTTTGGTTGTTGAAATTATTCTTTAGTTGCTTTGATGCTGTACAACTTCTTGAATTGTCGATTCATGTTGGTTTCTCTGTCTGTCAGGCCGAACAAAATGTATCAAATCAAATGCATTCACGTGTTCCTGTACGTCTTTCAACATAACAAATTCACTTGTTGTGTATCTCATAAATAATTTGGTTTGATCATCTTTGTTATCAAATCAAAGTCAAGAATTTGAACTATTGCATCAACACATGCGTACAAATACGCAGCATATTGTTACTTGATAATTTACCATATCAAAAAATCACTAAATTGATAATTGTGTACATTTTTTAATTTGCGATGGCATGTTGCCGAGAACCCCAACATACATTTTTTGCTTATTCGTATTGATTGTCGTTACAATAATTATCAGCTACATGGATTCGATAACAGTCGATGAGGAGTCGAGAAATAGCAACTGCAGTTTTACAGTTTTTTTTTTGACAAGTCTACAGTTGGAAAGTGGAATTATTTACTTCGCCTGCTACTCTGTTAACCTCTGTCCATACACGAGAGAGCCCAAGGCTTGTGCAGCTCCTTAATCTCGAAACTTAATAATCAGCTAACTGTGAATATGTGATCAGGTCGTGGTAAACTGGTAATTTTCCATGATCATGGTTGTTAACTTTAGAAATACAATGCCAACATATTGACCTAGAATTTATAATACATATCTGAACCTATATAAAAAATCAATATAAGCTAAATACTGAAAATACCCTATATATATATTCTAAATCACGAAACAGAATGAGTATTGAGAGTTTGTCAGACAAGAAACGAAATCACGAAATAGAGTGAGCCTTTAGGAAAATATCCGTAATCTGAAGCGAAGAAGGAACAAAAAGCAATGAGATGGTGCCTTGTAGCAGATGGTGCCTTGTAGCAGATAATGCCGCGTAAGATGACAATTAATCTCTATATGTTTAGTACGCTCATGAAATATCAAATTATGTGCAAAATGAATTGCACTATTATTATCACAATATAACGGAGTGGAAATAGGAAGGCTAACACCCAAATCTGCAAGTAATCGACATAACCAAACAATCTCACAAGTAGTGGAAGTCTTGGCACGATACTCAGATTTTGAAGATGATCTCGAAACAAGATCTTATTTCTTACTCTTCCATAAAATAAGTTAATCACCAAGAAAAATACAAAAATATGTTGTGGATTTACGATCCTCGGGATCTCCAGCTCAATCAACATCACTATAAGCACGTAACTCTAAAGATGAGTTAAAAGAAAATAAAAGACTCTCAAACTGAGTCCCACGGAGATATAACTGCAACCCAATGTACGTCAGTAGGAAAAGTGACAAATTGACTAACAATATGAACATCATGTGCAATATCCGGACGAGTAACAATGAGATAAACAAGACTACCAACAATCGTGCGATATAAAGTAGGATCTGCTAAGGGAAGACCATCAGATGGAGAATATCTAGCATTAATCTCTAAAGGAGTTTCATCGGTCTTGTTATCAGTAAGGCGTGCACGGTCAAGCAAATCATCAATGTACTTAGATTGACACAAAAGACACCCCTTTGGTGAGCTAGCAACTTCAATTCCCAAAAAGTAACGAAGAAAAACTAAATCTTTCATAGCAAAATAACAAGCCAACTCACAATTTAGTGACTCAATACCATCACAATTTTTACCAGTAATAATCATATCATCAATATATAAAGACAATAAGACACGACACGACCATCACTCGTAGATCGTTCAAAATGAGCAGAACAATGATAACTAGGACGAAAAACAAGTGAATACAGTGCACTAGAAAATTCTCAAACCAATAACGAGATGATTGACGAAGACCATAAATTGATTTACGAGGTCTATAGACATAGCCTAGTTGATGCAGCAGACCAGGATGATGTGTCATATATACTTTCTCGTAAAGATCACCATACAAGAATGCACTCTTAACATCCATCTGAAATATTTTTCACTTGCGAACATAAGCCACTGCAATCAAAGTACGAACAATCGACATCTTTGCAACTGGCACAAAAGTCTCTTCATAGTCCAAGCTGTTAGGGATATGTTGTGTACTTGATGATAAGTTAAATAAAATACCTTAGTAGATTTAATTTAATGAAATTGTAGCTTTCAACGGATGATCACTTTAACATCCGTTGAGAGAGTAGCTTATGTATCAATAAGTCTTGTAATACATTTCTGCATTCTACACAACCTTAAAGATCTAGAAGTTGTAGGATATTCAAAGTCATGTTGACTACTAGTTTGATATGCAAAATAGGTTGGCTAATTGTAAATATTAGATACCTTGCAATTTTGCATAAGTGAAATAGAGTTGACTGCTATGAAAGACTTTCAACGGATGATTCTACAAGGTTTCGACGGATGACTTAAGTCACATTCAACGGTTGATCTAATGAAGCTTCGACGGATGATTAAACACAGTTTGAACGAATGATCCAATGAAGTTTCAACGGATGTTCTAATTCAAATAACAGTTAATAGTGACTTGACAGTCACATGTCTTGATTAGATGCAAATGGAATGTGGCATCCTATTTATAGGTTTTAAAGAACAAAGAAGCATTTTCATTTCCATGCTAACTTGAAGATATTCAAAGATGCTGGATAGAGAAATGAAGAAGCATGTAATTAGACTAAGAAACATTTTGTCATATTTGTTTGTCTTTTTATCATGTAACTTGTTGATATATAAACCAAGTGTAGCAAGTAGAAAAAGAGTGATTTTAAGTAAGTAAGCAATCAACTAGAGAAATAGATAAAGCTGTATCTGTGAAAAATTTCTCAGTTCTTTGTAAGTTATACTTGTAAGCAGTTGTGTGCAAACCTTGCATCACAGAGTTCTTGAATTTATATATATATCTCTGGTGAAAAAGTTTAATCCACTAGAAAGTTTTTAAATACTTGTGTTTAATTACGTTGTGTTTGATTTCTTCAATATTTTTATTCCGCGCTTTAGCTAAATCAAACACAGTTATATATTAAGATAGAGTAGTTCTTAAATTCAAAAAGAACTAGAATTACATTCAACCCCCCCTTCTATAATTCTTTGTTAGATTGTTTGGGATTAACAATTGGTATCAGAGCAAACTCTTAAAGTACAAACAGTTTAAAGATCACAACAACTAACAAGATGAGCAAAAAAGATGTTGGAGTAAAGATTTCATTTCTGCTGGAAGGTGAAAATGCACTTGCATCTCCTCTCTCAAGATGAAGAATATGTGGACTGTATTGAGAAATGTCCACATGTCCCTATGAGAGCTGCTACAGAAAATGAGACATCTATCCCAAAGCCTAGAGCAGAATGGTCTGATCCAGATATTGAGCAAGTTCATAAGGATAAGAAGGCCATGAACATTTTGTTTAATGGTGTTGATGGTGACATGTTTGACAACATCATAAATTGCAAAACTGCTAAGGATGTCTTCAGATACAATTCAAGTCATAAGAGATGGATTGAGCAAGTAAGGGAAAATAAAATGTAACTCTTTATTCAGTAATATGAGCATTTTCATAGTGAAGAAAGTGAGTCACTCACTGACATTTTTAGTAGGTTTCAAAAACTGTTAAATGCTCTAAAGCTGCATGGAAGAGTCTATCAGACAAAAGACTCAAACCTCAAGTTCCTTAGAACTCTACCAAAGGAATGGAAGCCTATGGTAGTCTCACTGAGGAATTCTCAAGATTACAAGGAATTTACCTTGGACAGACTGTATGGGATTCTAAAGACCTATGAGCTTGAAATAGAGCAAGATGAGAAGTTGGAGAAGGGAAGGAAGAAGGGAGGATCCATTGCATTGGTTATTGAGCAAGAAAGAGAGAAAGAGATAAAGGTAGAAGCTGTGGAATCTTTACCAAATCCTAGAGTTTGTGAAGGCAAAGGAAAAGGGCTAGTAGCTGAACACGAAGACCATTTTAGTCAAGATGATATGGATGATATAGATGAATATTTGTCTTTTCTATCCAGAAGGTTTGCCAAGCTTAAAT
This sequence comes from Apium graveolens, assembly GCF_009905375.1. Classification (NCBI taxonomy): domain Eukaryota; kingdom Viridiplantae; phylum Streptophyta; class Magnoliopsida; order Apiales; family Apiaceae; genus Apium; species Apium graveolens. The sequence goes on along the minus strand of NC_133651.1, from coordinate 142,596,247 downwards.
TCAAGAAGAATTTTGGAGCATCCAAGCAAAACAGAAACATGGTCGACAAGTTAAAATTTAAATGTTTCAAGTGTGGCTTGAGTGGTCATTTTTCAAGTGAATGCAGAAAGCCTGATTCTGATAGAAAGAAGTTTGAGCCTGTGGATTACAAAAAAAAATACTTTGAGTTGCTCAAACAAAAGGAAAGGGCTTTTCTAACTCAATAAAATGACTGGGCTGCTGATGGATTAGAGGAGAATAAGGATACAAGCTATGTCATCAGATGATACAGAGGTCAGTTCATCCAGTAATCAGGTAATCACTACTAATCTAGCACATTTATCTAAAGTTGAGTGTAATGATGCTATAAATGACATGTCTACTGAATTATATCATCTGCGTGTTACCCTCAAATCACTCACCAAAGAAAACACTAAAATTAAAGAGAATAATTTGTTTTTGAGTGAAAGAAACAATGTGTTAGAAACTCAATTTGTTGAGTTTGAGAAACTGAAGTTGGAGTGCAAGATTGCTAAAGATGAACTAAATGAATATTTAAAGAAATAGGAGATTTTAAGAAAGCAACTTGAACGAGAACAGGAAGTAATTAAGGCATGGAAATCATCTAGAGATGTTCATACTCAAATTACTAAAGTTCAAGGTATAAAATCTTTCTGTGATGAAACCTGGAAAAGAAGCAAGGAGAAACTGAATCCTAACTTGTAAGAAGGACTTTTAATGGAAGTGGATTCGACGGATAATGAAGATTATCCGTTGAATGATCAAAAGAATTATCCGTCGAAAGACAAGGAACCAAATATGTTGAGTGAAAGAAAGCCAGTTAGCAAATCCTAGCTAGCTAAGTCAAATGAGAAATATGGATCAGTTTCCAAGAACTTTGTTCTAGGAGAAACAAGTTAAGTGAAAAAAAACAAGAGTGTCAATGTAGGGCATCTGTCAATCAAGCAATTGAATGACATATTGGAGAAAATAGAGGTTAAATCATAATCTAAAAGGAAAATAATAGAATTGGGAAAGTAGAAATTAACAAAAATAACAACTACACACTTGATAAATATGCACCTAGAAAAACCTGTGTGAAGTGTGGTAGTGTTAATCATTTATTTGTTAATTGCAAACTTGCTATGCCTGCACCCATGTTTGCACCTTCTTCATTTCCTAACATGCCTACAATGCCTGTGAATGTTATGCCTAAACATAATTTGAATGTACAATTTGCTAATATGCCATTTGCACAAAATCCTTACTATGTTGCATTTAGTATGCCACAAATGCCATTTAGCATTCCTTACTGGAATAACATGTTTGCTTAGAATATGCCTTTCCATGTTAACCAGCATGTGCATGATAATTCTGTAATAATGAATGGTTTTAAAGGTTCTACTCAAATGACTAAGGATGAATCTCAGATACCTAAGTCAAATGAGGACAACCTTAAGAAACCTAAGAAAAAGGCTAACAAAGCAGGACCCAAGGAAACTTGGGTACCAAAATCAACTTGATTTGATTTTGTTGTGTGTAGGGAAACAGAAAGAATATTTGGTATTTGGATAGTGGGTGCTCAAGGCACATGACTAGAGATTCTACCCTGCTCACTGAGTTCAAGGAACGAGCTGGCCCAAGTATTACTTTTGGAGATGACAGCAAGGGTTATACTGAGGGATATGGCTTGATTTCTAAAGACAATGTCATCATTGAGGAAGTTGCCCTAGTGGATGGACTCAAGCATAATTTGTTGAGTATCAGCCAGCTTTGTGACAAGGGCAACTCAATAACATTTAATTCTGGAGCCTGTGTTGTGACCAACAAGAAAAACAACAAAGTGCTTCTCACTCGACTGAGAAAAGGAAATGTGTATCTAGCTGACTTAAACTCATCAAATGCAGAATCTGTCACTTGTTTCTTTAGTAAGGCAAGTCAAGATGAAAGTTGGCTATGACACAAGAAGTTGTCCCATCATAACTTCAAGACTATGAATGAACTAGTCAGGAAAGATTTGGTAAGAGGCATTCCTTAAGTGGAATTCTCAAAGGATGGATTGTGTGATGCCTGTCAAAAAGGAAAGCAGATCAGGACATCATTCAACAAGAAACTTGATTCAACAATTGAAGAACCTTTACAACTATTACACATGGATTTATTTGGACCAGTCAATATATTGTCCATCTCAAAGAAAAGATATTGCCTAGTAATTGTGGATGATTTCTCAAAGTTCTCTTTGACTTATTTTCTCAAATCCAAAGATGAAGCTAGTGAAATCATCATCAATCACATAAGGCAAGTCAACAATCATCCTGATTTCAAAGATAGAATAATCAGGAGTGACAATGGAACTGAGTTCAAGAATTATGTGATGAGATTGTTTTGTGAAGAAAATGGAATCATGCATGAGTTTTCAGCTGCAAGAACTCCACAAAAAATTGGAGTGGTGGAAAGGAAGAACAGATCTCTTATTGAAGCTGCAAGAATAATGCTAGAAGAATCAAAGTTACCAACATACTTTTGGGCAGAAGCTGTAAATAGTGCATGCTACACTCAGAATATTTCTTCGGTTAATCAAGAAAAATGCATTACACCCTACCAATTATTCAAGAATAGGAAACCAACATTAAACTTTCTTCATGTCTTTGGCTGTAAATGCTATATCGTAAGGAATCAAACTGAGCAGCATGGAAAGTTTGATGCCAAAGTAGATGAAGGCATTTTTATTGGGTATGCAGTTGGAAAAGTATAGAGAGTCTACAATCTCAGAACCAACATTGTTATGGAATATGTACATGTTGTATTTGATTATAGGAAGATTGAAGGAATCCAAGATAGAGATTTCCATGAAAGCCTCAAATTTGACAATGTTGAGATGATTTGGGATGATAGTGATGATGAAAGTGATCAAGAAATAATATCTAAGGATAATGCAGAAAAATCTATAACAAATGAAGCACATAATTCAACATCCGTCGAAGGACCAAGTGCATCATTCGTTGAGAGATAATCTGCATCACCCATTTGAATTAATTATTGGTGATGTATCTTCAAGAGTGCAAACAGGGAAAGCAACTCAGGAAGAATATCTATACAGCAGCTTCCTGTCATAGGAAGAGCCTAAAAAGGTAGAAGAAGCTCTGTTGGATCCTGAATGGGTTTTAGATATATAGTAGGAGCTAAACCAATTTGAAAGGAATAAAGTTTGTAAGCCAATACCCAAGCCTAAAAGAAAGAATCCTACTGACACCAAGTGGGTATTCAGAAACAAGATGGATGAAAATGGCATAGTAGTCAGGAACAAAGCTGGATTGGTTGCTAAGGGCTACTGTCAACAAGAAGGAATAGACTTTGATGAGACTTTTTCTCCTGTTGCAAGACTTGAAGCCATCAGAATCTTTCTAGCCTATGCAGCCCATGCCAATTTCAAGGTCTATCAAATGAATGTTAAAAGTGCATTTCTGAATTGAGATTTGGAGGAGGAGGTCTATGTCAGTCAACCTCCTGGTTTTGAAGACCCCAACTTTCCAAAATATGTCTACTATCTTTTGAGAGCACTTTATGGATTGAAGCAAGTACCTAGAGCCTGGTATGACACTTTGTCAAAGTTTCTCTTAGAAAATCACTTCACAAGAGATACTATTGATAGAACTTTATTCTTTAGAAAGTTTATTTTATTTTATTAAACTTTATGTGGATAATCATTAGAATTTCGACAGTTTATTTTATTTTAAATGGCTATTTTGGGCTAATTTCATTGGCTACTTTATTTTTACTTTTTATTTTTTAACCATTTATTTCTGAGATAGTATAAAAGCCTATTTCATTTTTTATTTTTACTTTTTATCTTTCTCAAGCAATTTCTCTAACTCTTTCGTCTCTAAAGAAAAAAACCTTCTTCTCTGCAATTACTTTCACTCTCAGCAATGGCATCAGTAGTCAAGATCATGTTCGAAACTGAGTTTGTTTATGAAAAGAATAACTTCGTCACACTGGTGAACAATGAGATTGTTACTTCTGAAGATTACCACAAAATGATGGATTTTATTCGAAGTTGCAAACTGAAATATGCTATGTTGGAGTCTCCGTCATATATTGTGAAGTGGTTGAGGAAATATGGACTAATACTATTTACAACTCAAAGGACAAAACAATTACCTTCACTATTAAAGGTAAAAATTACTACATAAACAGTGATATAATTCGTGACTATTTTCAATTGCCTGAGAATAATACACTAGTTCCACACACAGGCACAAATGTGATCTCTATGCTTATTTCTATGGGTTACTCTCTTGACTCTATCAAGCTAGGTGAGGTTAGGAGAAAAGGCCTTAGAAATGAATTGAGCTTTCTCTGTGACTCTTTTATTAAAGTCTTTTCTGGAAAAATTAGTAATTTTGATGCTGTGACTTACTCACTTGTTAACATGATGTATATGCTGCTTAGTGATAAGTATCATAATTTTAGTGAGTCTGTCTTGTATGAGTTAGGTTATAAGCTAGGAGACATTAAGAAAAGATCTAAAAACATATTTTATGCTAGATTCTTTATGTTGCTAGCTAACTTTGTGTCTAAAGATCTTATCATTGAGAACCCAACCAACAAGTTTGATTGTTGGGTTCAAAAAAGGAGAGTTATTGCTGACTTGAAAAGGTAAAACAACCTCAGCGAGGTTCCTCTAGTATACTTGCGAATCATGGAGGGCCCTCGGGTAAGTGAGGTAAACACTTCTGTCTCTGCTACTTCTCTACCACAAGTTTCTTTGCAGAAAACTGTGGCTATGGCATCTATGAGTTTTCCCCAACAGATTCCTACCCAAGCCACTAAAACAAAAGTTTTTAATCCAAGTATCAAAGACCCCACTCTAGTTCCTCTCAAAAGGGACTAGTTTCAAAAACTACTAAAACCAAAGAGGGGAGTGTGAAGGGAAGTAAGCTTGGTGAGGGACAAGGTGAACATCAAAGAAACCCTAAGGATAAGGAGGAAGAGGTGTGTGTAACCCAGCCTAGCCACACTGTAGTTTCCCAACAAACTGTAGTGATTAATAAGGAATCTAGCTCATTACTAGTCGCATCCTCCCAAAAGGATGTAACTGTTGAACAAAGCTCTCAACCAGGAGCACATGCCAATAGGGTTAGGGACATAGACTCATCTCAAACTTACACAAGAAAGAAGAAATTTAAAATGGGGATACACATGGTGCACACACTGTGCAAACTGTGGTCAAAGACTCAGTTATAGCACCTTCTCAAAGTCAGATTGATGTGGCTCCAATAAATGTGGAGTCACAGCCAAAATCTCTTATAATAGAAGCACCTCACATACAAAACTCACCCACTAATTCTCTGGATATGGACATGATTTACATATCAATTCCTGATTCTCCATCTTTAACTCTATTGGAGAAGCCGAAATCTCAAGCAAGTGAGCATCATCTTTTGGATGATTTGTTGACTCACTTTCTATTTCTTTCTGATTCTACTAAGAAATCTGTGCAAAATCTCAAATCAATCACCACAGATTCGACAGTAGTTTCAAATCCAAACCCTGTCATTTCTACTCTCTCGACGGATGTTCTTCATCCGTTGACTAGTGATTGTATCTCGAGTGATGTGCTTGACAACAATCATCTGTTGAAACTCTCAACTACTATCTCAACAGATGTCTCTCATCTATTGAATATCACTACACCACTTGAAATTTCAACTATTCTTACAAGTGCAGATGATCTAGTAGTTGTAAAATCACTCCTAGGATTGAGGGAAGGGAGTGAACAGAGTGAGAGGCTGAGTTGCTCTCAGGCAAAAGGAGAGGAAAAAAGTGAACAAATACAAGCTATTTCTTCCACCTTGGCAAAAGAGAGTGAGAGGAGTCCCACCTTAGATGGTGAAGGTGAGGGTGTGAGTGTAGGAAGCCAAAGGGAGCCCCTGATGAAAGAACAGAGAGAACATTAGAGAAATATAGGTACAGAAGAATGGGAAGAGCCCATTGTTAGTGAGTTACAAGATGTCAATGAAGCTGAAAAGGAACAGCTATTTCCGCAAGAATATCAAGCTGTTTTAGACTCTGTTTCTTAGGTAGCTGAGGCATTTACTCACCATGTTCCATCTTATCAAACTTTAGCTGAACATGACAATGAGGCTGCTGAGAGAATTCTAAACTTGGTGCACACAACAACTTCGATGCTAAGGGCCAATGATGCTATCAACTCACTTCCACCTGCAGCTGGTGATGATTTTGAGTTAGATTCTAGTGGTACATTTGGGGATGCTTCTAATGATGAAGAGGATTTCATGAACATAGGGGGAGATGCAGGTCCTAGCTCAAGCACAAATATTCCAGCATGGATGTTTAGTAAAGACTGCAGTGAGCATCACTTCAAATCAACTCTATTCCATATAATCCATCAAACTCAGACAACACTTCAAGCTACTACAGATGCCAACACCAAGAGTCTTCTCCACGCACACCTTGAGTCTCTTTATTTGCATAAAATACAATCTCTCAAGAAAAATCAAGATATATCTGAGATCAAGACAAGAATTGGACAAATCAAGAAGGACATCACTAAAAGATTAGAGTATATTCTTCCTGACACAACAATGAGAGATATCAACAGGCAACTCAGGAAAGATTCTGATCTCAGTAGCAAGGTTGATTCTTTGGACACTAGGCTGAAGGCCCTGGAAACTTCCATCACTAAAATCCAACTCCACCAAGCTCAACAAACACTTCTTCTTTAAAAATTGGTGGTTGCACAAACTTCCAACCCTGCTCAACTTGATGATAACAAAAAGGGGGAGAAAGATGTACTTGTCTCAGTTAGTTAAAGGGAGACAACTACAATCATTCTAGTTAATAAGGGAGAGTCATCTAGTGAGGGGGAGAAAGTGCACAACATTAAAGTCAGTAAAGTGATTATTCCAGAAATTACTTTCTCTAAGCCACCAGTTCTTGAAAGCATTGACCTGATCAAGATAGCAGCAGCTGAACTAGAGCTGAAAGAAAAATGTAAGAAGCTTAATGAGAACATTGAGAAGAATTTTGGTCCAATCGAGAAACAAGATAAAGTTGTGAAACATTTCTCTCATTTTACTCAATTGAGACCAATTTCAATAAGTGAAATGAGCTTAGGGAACATGGAAAGAGGTCAACCCTCAGCAAGAAACCTCTACAAGCCAATGTGATTTTCAGCCAAAGAGAAACTACCCAAAGATTTCAAGAAAAATTCCATTGGACCTAATCTATGAAACTCCCAAACCTGATGAATAGAAGCTGCTTGGAAGATCTATTTCTTATTTCAAAGATCCTAGAGACTCGGTCTTGAAGAAAAGAATTGCTAAAATTTACAGGAATGGAAAATTAATCTGTGTGATGGCTGGAAATCCACAGTTTGCAGAAGCTAAGAAAGAAGAAAAGGTGAGGCTCAAACAATAATAAAGGCAAGCTGCCTTAGATGCCAAGAACCAAGCTAAGAAGCCTGCAACCACATAATCTGACATGCCTGCTGTGATAGCTGAGTCTCTGAATGAAGAAAAGCAAGAAGCCAAATCAGACAAAGAAACCAAGACTGAATTTTAGACCAAAGAGGAAGGTGGATTTTGATGAAGATAAGGAAGAGTACATGCCAACCCAATCTACCACTTCAAATCAACCATCCATGCCCACATTGGAGCAGGTTGAATTCAAGGTTTATACTGACACAAACTTCCATGGTGAACCCATAATTTCCAAGGATGAACCTATAGATTGGGAAAGCCTGCCACTCCCTGATCTAAACATCCCCATCCAAACCAAACCAAGGAAAACAAAGTCAAGAGCAATCAAAAAGTCCAAGCCTGTCAAACTTAAATCCAAAGCCTTAGCCAAACCCACACTAACTGTCAACAAAGGAGATCAACTCTTCATATGTGATATCAAGGAATTTTTAGAACTAAATCTCTATCTGGATGAGCTAGAAGAAGTAAGAGCTATTGATGCCTACAAGCATCTTCCAGAGAGATTGGTCTTCAGGTATAAGGGTAGAAAAGAGCTAACTTGGTCTCTTTATAGAATTCTCAATGAAGGTTATTCTACCTTAGTGAAGATATTCTCCTCAATAAAGAAGAACTTTGGGTTCAATGTTATTTCCAAAAGGGAGATACTAAACAAAATTGAAAAGATAAAGAATAGCCGGAAAGGCCCAAATGCACTCCCAAGAGTCTTATCATTTCCATACACAGGAAATAGAGTGCATTTGAGGCGATACATGTTGATGGAATTTAAGGATGAGAAGTGCACCAGAAGATTTCTTCAGATTGAAAGATCAGATAAAAATTTCAAACAATCAAATACTCATGAAGATGCAAGAAATGCTGGATCAGACTAATGAAGATGAATCTGAATTCTACAGGAAACTTCAAAACCAGATTGAAGAGAACAATGAGAAATTGGGAAAGAAGTTCATACAATAAAGGAAATAAATTAAATTTGCTCAGTCTAGAGGAGCACCTTGAAAATGGCTTGTGAGATTCTCTATAAACCTTCCTCTGTATGATTTTTAATAAAACTACATCACTTGTCAATTTTATCTACTATTAATTAGTTTGTAATTTAAGGGTGTTTTGTTATCATCAAGTTTCTCTTAATTTATGCCTACAATTCCAGTATACATAAATTGGGAGTTATTGTTAGGAATATGTTGTGTACTTGATGATAAGTTAAATAAAACACCTTAGTAGATTTAATATAGTGAAATTGTAGCTTTCAACAGATGATCACTTTAATACCCTTGAGAGAGTAGCTTCTGTATCAATAAGTCTTGTAACACATTTCTGCATTCTACAATACCTTAAAGATCTAGAAGTTGTAGGATATTCAAAGTCATGTTGACTACTAGTTTGATATGCAAAATAGGTTGGATAATTATAAATATTAGATGCCTTGTAATTTTGCATAAGTGAAATAGAGTTAACTGCTATGGAAGACTTTCAATGGATGATTCTACAAGGTTTCGACGGATGACTCAAGTCAAATTCAACAGATGATCTAATGAAGCTTCGACGGATGATTCAACACAGTTTCAACGGATGATCCCATGAAGTTTCAACGGATGTTCTAATTTATATACCAGTTGATAGTGACTTGACAGTCACATGGGTTGATTTGATGCAAATGGAATGTGGTAGCCTATTTACAAGTTTTAGAGAACAAAGAAGCATTTCCATTTCCATGCTAACTTGAAGATATTCAAAGATGCTGGATAGAGAAACAAAGAAGCATGTAGTTAGACTAAGAAACATTTTGTCTTATTTGTTTCTCTTTTTATCATGTAACTTGGTGATATATAAACCAAGTGTAGCAAGTAGAAATATTGTAATTTTAAGTAAATAAGCAATCAACTTGAGAAATACATAAAGCTGTATCTGTGAAGAATTTCTCAGTTCTTTGTAAGTTCTACTTGTAAGCAGCTGTATGCAAACCTTGCATCACAGAGTTCTTGAATTTATATATATCTCTGGTGGAAAATTTCAATTCACTAGAAAGTTTTTAAATACTTGTGTTTAATTACTTTGTGTTTGATTTTTTCAATATTTTCATTCCGCATTTTAGCTAAATCAAACACAGTTATATATTTAAGATAAAACAATTCTTAAATTCAAAAAGAACTAGGATTACATTCAACCTCCCCTTTTGTAATTCTTTGTTAGATTGTTTGGGATTAACACAAGCCATACTCTTGAGAGTAACCTTTCGCAACAAGTCGATCCTTATGAAGCTCAACAGATCTATCAGATTTTATCTTAATTTTATATACCCAAGGATAACTAATTACATATTTTCCTGGAGGTATTAGGACTTAATCCCATGTATGAGTTTGATGTAAGTCAGTAAGTTCCTCGGCCATAGCATTCTTCCATAGAGGATCATGAACATCATCTCTATATGATCCAGGCTCAGACAAATGGTGTGTGACGCCCTCCAAATCCGGGGTCTAGATTTGGGGGTCACTATGCGATAAACAAAACTAAAATAGGCACAACGGAATAATATAATAGATATGACCCCTTGCATGCAACTGGATCAATCACATGTTATAGTATAAAAAAGACACTAATACGAACCAAATGTTATTACAATCCATAAGTCTATTTAGTTTTACAAATTATTCAACTTTTATTACAAACCTCTAGACTAGTCAAGCGTCCCAAAACAGTCTACCAGGAAAACACACCAAACTATTTACAAGAACACAACTCCTGGTGAAACCTGGAACTCAGTTGTGCTCTGGCCTAACTGAAAGAATTAGAATAATAAACAAGTATGAGCGAAAGAAGTGCTCAGCAAGCAATATATAGCTTATGATTAAAACAACGACAATATGTCTGAAGAATAAAACCAAACAATAATACCTGAGCAATATTAAAAGCTAATATTGAGCTTTAATAAACCACAATTATATATATATATTTTAGATTAGAATCCTCGAACGACGGTGTGTTGCCCCCGGTTATCAGCCGCGGAGCAACACCAGTATGCTGAAGCATATCCAACTAAACAAAGGGTACCCAAGGCACATATCGGCCTAACAAGGTATTATATCTTGTATAATACATAACTCACACTGGATCGCCGCCACGGCCTCTTACGCAACCATCCAATCCATAAATTTTTTTTTTAATCAAAGGGGTCAAATCAAACGACATCCTTAACAACATAACTCCCCATTTCTCATAGTCCAGAGTTATCTCAACAACTGATGGCGAAGTAACTAGGAAAATTAATTATTCGCTAATCTCATCTCAAAGTTTCACTGTATAGAGTAATTTACAGCGAAATATAAAACGTTTAACTATTCTGAACATAGAATAGTATAAAAACTGGTATAATAGAGTGATATATATATATATATATACTTGTAATTATACTACAAGAAAGTTCAGGAATACTTGTCTAGTATGGTCGATAACTTCTTACTATAACTTTGGTTTATAACTGCTGGTTACTGACTCTGTCTAACACTTGACTGCACTCCTTGCTACTTGATTCTAAAAACAAAATGACTATCATAATTGACAAAACCAAACTCAATCAACGTAACTATACGTCTTGATGTCTACCCTATCGTTTATAACTAATCATGGCATTTTAAAACTGTAAACAGATAGCATGCATATCATATAGAACATAATCATGTTATTCATATAACAAGTAATCATATATTTCATGTAACATATAAGTTACATTGTCAAAATATAGGTTTCAGAACGTTCAGAATTGAAATCAGGTCGATAACATTGTTTATCTATTAAATACCGACTCAGAATGACTCGCAAATCAAATGACCTTGTTATACAAAAGAAATTAGGTCTCAAAGTATTTTTATTGGAAGTGGAATGTTTTTCAGAGTCTGTACGCGTTCGTTTCGTATTAAACGGACGAACGGTTAATTTATTATGAATAAAATAAGAATAAAATGGAAATAAATCAACTAATAATAATAATTGATGTTTAAATATAATTTTTTAAAAGCTTAAAAGTGATTTTTAGGAATTATTTGAATTAGTAATAAATAATTTACATTTTATTTAACTATTTATAAATAAAATTAATTGATTAAATAATTTAATCAATTAATTAAATTCATAAATAATTAACTAAAATAAATTATAAATAATTAAATCAAATTAGATTTTTGAAAATAAAAAAAATAGATTTTGGAATTTAAATTAATTACGTAAATAATTTTTATAATTTAAAATAATAAGTAAATGATTTTTTTTAAAATTAAAATAAATGATTTTTAAAATTAAGAAAAAGAATTTTGAATTAGAAATAAAAGAAAATATCAGAAACAGTTTTATGCAGGGGAAGGGATTTTGGATTCAATGGAGGAGCCGGAGGAAAACTTGCTGGCCTGGCGGGGAAGACGACCGACGTATCGCCGGTTTCTGGAATTTCAAGATTCCGGCCGAGAGGTCCGACCACTTTCCATACTTCGGCGAGAGAAAAACAACACCAAAGTTTACGGTTTGCCGCACAACCATAACAATCGATTTTCCGCACAACCATACCAATCGATTCGCCATACAACCATAACAATCGCCCAAAAATTGCGGATAGTTCAAAGATACAAAAATACCGGGTATTTGAATTATGAATGATTCTATAAAAATAAAAACATGAATTTTGTGGGCTTTGACGTCCCGGTGGGGTCCCGGTCCGTTAATTTTTGAAAAACCGAAATGATTCCTAATTTAACAGAAAAGCCCGACAACACATACATTCAAATGTACATAAAACGAGATAAAATGAGTATCTCGATAAAGATGCAAATAAACACGCGTCCAGATTGTAGATCGATTCATATAAATGTATTTTAAACACAAAACAATTAATCAAAAAATTTTATAGTCCTTGCAGGCCACATATAACGATTATAACATATAATATCATGGGAATAATCATTTTAAACTTATAAAACACATTATATTTATTCATTTACCACAAAATATTCAAATAATTTTTCCCGGAGATTACATCGTTCCCCTTAAAAGGATTCTGTCCTCAGAATCAGCCTAGGAAAACAAGTGAGGATATTTGGTTCGCATTTCGCTTTCCAACTCCCAAGTCGATTTTTCAACCTTGGGATTCCTCCACAAGACTCGCACTAAAAACACAGACTTATTCCTAAGCACTCTTTCTTGCCAGTCTAAAATCTGTATCGGTCTCTCTACAGAAGACAAGTAAGGTTGAATCTCGATTGGCTCATATTCTATCACATGATTCGAATCAGGAAAATAACGCTTCAACATTGACACATGGAATACGTTGTGGATATACTGCACGTGGGGTGGTAAGGATAGCTCGTAAGCGACCTTCCCACACGCCTCAAAAACTCAAAAGGGCCAACATAACGCGGACTCAGCTTTCCATTCTTCCCAAATTTTGATAAAACTTTCCAAGGTGAAATCTTCAATAGCACCGCTTCACCAACTTCAAATTCCATATCCTTTTTGGCAGGATCAGCATATTTGCGTTGACGATCTTGAGCTGCCACTAATCTTTTCCGGATGAGTTCTACTTTCTCTTTTGTTTGCTGGATCAATTCTGGACCCAAAATCTTTCTCTCACTGACTTCAATCAACATATTGGAGATCTGCATCTTCTGCCATATAAGGCTTCGTATGGAGGCATTCCAATACTGGCATGATAACTATTATTGTAAAAGAATTCAACCATTGGAAAATGTTCGTCCCAACTTCCTTCAAAATCTAGAACACATACCTTTAGCATGTCTTCAATAGTCTGAATTGTCCTTTCACTTTGACCATCTGTTTACGGATAATACGCGGTACTCATATTCAGCTTCGTTACGAGACAATCTTGAAAACTTCTCCAAAATATTGAATTAAATCAAGGATCTCTGTCTGAAACTATGGATATTAGAACTCCATATCGAACTACAATTTCCTTCAGATATAACTGAACCAATTTATTCAATGAAAATCTCTCGTTGATAGAAAGAAAATGTGCTGACTTCGTCAATCTGTCAATGATAACCCAAATAGCATCATGATTTGCTTTGGTCCTTGGTAATCCAACTACAAAATCCATTGCAAGATGTTCCCACTTCCATTCTGGAATGTCCAATGGTTGTAACAGTCCATTGGGTCTTTGATGTTCTGCTTTGACTCGCTGGCAAGTGTAACACTTACTCACCCATTCAGCAATTTCTTTCTTTATACTCGGCCACTAAAAGTTTTCTCTTAAGTCTCTGTACATCTTTGTACTTCCGGGATGAATTGGATATCTGGAGTTGTGAGCGTCTCGAAGAATTTTATCTTTCAGCTCGGCCACATTAAGTATCCATATTCTGGAAGAAAATCTTAATATTTCTTTATCATCCTTTTGGCTCCCTTTCTCTTCTCTTGTTAATACGTCTTGTTCATGGCTCATTACTTCTTCTTGACATCTTCTTATTTTCTCCAACAGTTTTGGTTGAAAAGACATTGCACATAACACATCTGTAGACATACATGAAATACTGACCTCTACTTCAAGCTTCTCAAATTCCTTGATCAATTCCTCAGATGAAGTGATCATGTTTAACCTTTCTTTTCTGCTCAGAGCATCTGCCACCATATTTGCTTTTCCTGGATGATAGTTAATGGTACAGTCATAATCATTAATCAGTTCTAGCCATCTTCTCTGCCTCATGTTTAATTCCTTCTGGGTAAAGATATACTTTAAACTCATGTGGTCCGTGTAGATCTCACACTTCTCTCCATAAAGATAGTGTCTCCATATCTTCAATGCAAACACTATAGCTGCTAATTCAAGATCATAGGTTGGATACTTCTCTTCATGTGGTTTCAGTTGTCTTGAAGCGTAGGCTATCACTTTGTCATGCTGCATCTAAACACATTCTGATCCTTTGTACGACGCGTCACTGTAGATCACAAAGTTTCCTTGATCATCTGGTAAAACTAGCACTGGAGAAGATACTAATCTGTTCTTTAATTCCTGAAAACTCTCCTCACACTTATCATGTTCAGTCACACAACACTATAGAAGGGGATTGAATATAGTGTTTATACAATCAAATCGATTTCAACACAAGTATGTAACAAAGATCAAGTATATTCAAATAAACTCTGTTACAATAGAACTGTTGCTCTCTCTCAGTGATAAACAAATATCACTAAGAGCTGCTAGGTTACAATGAATAATGTTTCTCGATAATGATAACACATCTAGTGTAAACCCTACGCTGTGTTTATATAGTACACAGTTATAAGATATATTCTAATTGATATGGAATATAATTCTGTCTCCTAAAATATATCAATTAGATATCTTTTATAAGTCTTCTAGTCCTCTAACTCTTCATGCATATCTTCTTCTATTTTAGTCCAGATCTTCTCCTGTAAATCAGCCACATTCCTTATCTGAAGTCTTCCCGCACTTAAGTACTGATATATATCTTCTGACGCCTTAAGTTCTGATATTAAGTTCTGACTTCAGTAAGTTCTGATTTCAGTAAGTCCTGATATGTCCTGTTGTTAAGTTCTGAAAACTAAACACAAATCAGATTAGACATGACATCTCAAATATATCTAACAATCTCCCCCAACTTGTAAATTATGCAAAATATACAAGCTAATAGATTTGATGATGTCAAAAACATTTAAGTACAAATGCAATGAGAGTTTAAATAAGACAACTAACGACAACTTACAGTCCTTGTAGCTTTTACCAATATCACTGAGTCAATCTGGATCCAAAGTGATTCTTGACAAAGTTTGATATCAGCTTTTCTTCTTTATTCCTCAGGACTTGAGCTATTGTAGCTTTGACTTGCTTCAATTCTTCACCCTGACTTCCAATCTGGAAGATTGCTGTCCTTAGTGTTGAGATGTGGTTTCTTTCCAAGCCATCAACAAGTCTGATCACCCTTGGATGAGAAGAGTCTTCATTGTAGCACATACATTTCTCTTTCAGAATCACTTCAAGTTTAGCAGAATCCTTCTTAATTGGAATTTCACTTCCATCATCTTCAACTGTATTAGGAATGACACTACATGAAAAACTGGAATAGACATCGGTTATTAGTCGATGTAAAAAAAAATCCTGATCGATGTCTTCGTCGGTGTAGAGAAAGGTCCCCCCCTTTGACATCGGTTTTTAGCCGATGTAAAACATAGCTTTCCACATCATTTTTTGTCAATAAACTGATGTCCTTTATTTTATATAAGTACCTAACAGCATTTTAATTTTGCAAACTATGAGATTATAATCAATTTAAAGATATCACACACAATGTGATTATAACCTGTTACATCAGTTTTTTTCTAAAAAATGATGTTTATTAAGACTATTAACATCACCCCCGTTTAAAAACTGATGTTAAAGATTAACATAGATATCGGTTTTTAGCCGATGTCTATACTTTACAACGGTTGTTCATTCAACCGATGTTAAAACACATTTTACACATCAGTTAGTAACCGATGTAAAAAGTATATAATTTTTCTTAAGGTCAAAGACATCAGTTTTGAACCGTTGTCTAAAGTATATAATTTATTTTAAAAATCAAAGACATCGGTTCAAAAACGTTGTTTATTTGATTTAACATCAGTTTGGAATTGCTTTGCCTGATGTTATTGAGTTGTATATACATTTGTTTTGGGTACAAAAGAACACAATATGCCTGTTGTTTTTGATTAGCATAGACATCAGTTTTTACATTTTCAGTGATGTGTATTATTCACATATTCAACTAGCCAAAAATTACCAATCGCAAACCAATCACAAACCAAACCAATCACAAACCAAAACTATCAAAACTGAAATTGACTAATCGCAAACCAAAACTGAAATACTAAAAGCTTTTTAGCTATATATCAAGCACCAAACAAGCACGAAAATGCAACAAAAGTTATATAATAAATTTCAAATCATCCAACAAAAGTTATAACAATCATTTAAACAAGTCAGACCGAATATCCACAGTTCATGATCTACCATAACTAGTCTAAATACGCAAGTCATTTCCAGCAAAGCGTGGTACTAGCGTGGTAGCAGACTACTTAAGCAGATTACATGACCAACCAAACGAACGAACGACCAACTAGATGACAGTGTACTGATCAAACTAAATATTATTCCCTGGTAACATGAAAACTAAACAAACTCTTGGACATATTGAAGAGTCTCAAATCGCACTTCATCAAGTTCCTCCCTTGTATAGCACTTTCGAGTTTTAGCTGCCTACTGTGAAATTTACAGAGTGTAAAAACAGCGAATTAGCATTCTATACTATAAATATAAATATGCCCTGATAAATCTACATTTATTCTAGTTGTTTGCAGATTGCGCTAAATGTACATTTATTACCTTGGTAATGAATTTCATTTCTTTATCTTCGAATATGTATTTCATGAAACACATGACAACGTACCCACACTCGTATCCACCCGGTTGTTTCGGGGATCCCTTATCAGACAAAAAATTAACAATCAATCAATCCCAAAAAAGAAAGAATTTACAAAAAAACTATACTACAGTCAAATGTGCACAAATGAATACTTACGCTAAGGTTCTTAATCTTGGGGTTTTTGTTTACCAATCCTTTATGAGCATTATAAGATCTCACCGCTCTGTACAGAGTAAACATGCAGTATACATAAATAAAAAATTCTAAAAAAAATAGACAGCAAACATATATAAAAAAAGTTCAATTAACACTACCGCATTAATGCTGCTTCCAATTTTGAAAAATTTGTCGGATGGGCCAAGGGGTTGAGAATGAAGATTTCCGATTCCCAAATCATAATCAAAATCCAGTGATAACTGTTTAATGTTAAATAAATCAACAAGAAATTATAAAATATAGAGACAGTTTATAATTTTTTTATAATTTTGCAAACGCTAAAACTTACTTCTCATTATGAGGCATGAGCAATATGCGAGAATCTCCTGTATTCATCCGTTCGAGAATATAAGCTTCAAAATCGTCATTGAGCTTAAAAGTGGCCGCTGGATCAACAAATGCATACATGTCGGATAGTTTTCTCTTACGAACCTCGATATACAAATACCTACAAATAAAAATAAAATATTCTCCATAATTTGTTCTCACAAAAAAATAAATAAAACAATATTAATGAATTGAAAAGGAAAAATAAAAAGGAAGAAATACATACGCCATATATGTGGATATTATGAACTGACCAATCATTTTAAACTCCAACAAGGCCATAACATTCTTGTGCAATAAAAAAATGACTTTTTCGACTCCAAAAACCTCAGCACCACACGATATTTGTATCGAGTCTCCACTTTCTTTCAATATGACCATGGCATGTCTGTACAACAATATAAACCTTCGAGGAACATTTTCAGTAGGTTTCACACTCTTCATATCAGCCGACAGTTTCTGATACGCATTGACAATCTTTGTTTTCCTTGGCTTCACTTCCTTCTTTTTCTACAAACAAATAAACAAATAGACAAGTATTCCATAAACCTTAACAGTTTTTAGAAAATGCATTTATAATTCTCTGATTTTTAAGAAAATACCTCAGCACTGGGGGGACTGAAGATGATCAAATTTTTAGGCCATGCTACAAGGGAGCCAACCGCTTGGCGGACTGTCTCTATTTCACCAGCTATTGGTACCGGAACTAAGGCGTCTTCCTTGATGGTTCCTTCTACCTGGATACGAGCATATCCGGGCTCAAGAGGCACTCCATGTACTAACGTAGACATTCCATCCTCGGAGAATACCATACCAAAAGCTACCTTGTTTTCAATTACATCCACTGCCATCTCGCACTTTCGCGGATCCTAAATTACATTTATAAGCATTGTCAAATAATAAGTCTGGCAACAATTGCAAAAATATTGAGAGATATACGTACAATACTTTTTTACCTTTTTTCCAGGCGGAGGGTCAAAATGATTAATGTCCACACAGTCATCACCATTACCATTATTGTTTTCAACCATCAATTCACGTACAGCAGTAAGACCACAATTTTGCTTCATTTCAGCAACTCCTTCTTTTTCTTTTACTCGACAATTTGCCTTATCTGACAACATCGGCGAGTGGAGTTTGGCTGCACTAGCCATTTCCTTCATCGCATTCTTCAGCTCAGCAATCTGCAATATAAGATCCTCATTTCTTTTCTCAAAGTCATTGTTTATTTGTTCAAACTCTGCTTTGCTCACTCTGCTTTTCTTGTCTTTCCCTTTTGGTAAATTAAAGTACGTCGATGGATTTACAAAGCTTCCAACTCCTCGAACTCTACCAGAATGTTCAGGAGTTTCCAGTGCAACAGAAAGCACATCCTCGCTTCCAGACGGTACAAACTCACCTTTGCGTTTCTTTTCAAGTAGTTCATCCTGTTAAAATTTTAAAAATTAATCAGGAGTGCAATTAAAAATAAATTTAAAAATGCAATTAAATTGGAAACATGTACAATTAAAATTAAAGCAAGTAAATTAAAAAGCAGTGCAAGTAAATTAAAAAGAAGTGCAATTAAAATTAAAAAGAAGTGCACATAAAATTAAAAAGAAGTGCAATTAAAATTAAAACTGCAACTAAATTTTTAAATACAATTAAATTGAAAACAGATGCAATTAAAAATGCAATTAAATTGAAAGGTAGTACAATTAAATTTAAAAATGCATATAAATTTAAAAATGCAATTAAATTGAAAAACGGTGCAACTAAAATTAAAAGAAGTTCAATTAAATCCGGAACTTACAATTTTTTCAAATATCTTAGCCAACTCTTCATCAATAACTCCATCTGGTGGCGTACGAGCTTTTTTCCAGAAAATTGCTCGATCAGGTAATTCTTCAGGGCCAGCCGCCCTGCTTTGATCTGTTAAAAAATAAAGAAATAAAAATGTTTTAAAAATTTAGTGTAATACTATAATAAATTTCAGAGATAGCAAGAAACCCGTACTTCATCTTCCTCCAAACCAATATATCCTTTCCTTGAGGTTCTGTGTGGATATATTCGCTCGCTAACTCGCTCGCTTTATACTTTACTAATCTCCTGCACACAAGATATATTAAATTCAACACTAATTCAAATATACCACGATAAATGTGAAAGATATAAATATGAAAGATATACCTCCCAGCTTTTACCGGTCCTCACAGCCACAAATCTTCTCCAGCAGTCCTTGCCAACATAAGCATATTTTGGAGGGGGCTTGTTTAGCTTCTTCTTCTTTCCAATATACGGCTTCACAAATTTTCTGGTTAATTCAGACTTGAATTGTCTCCACTTCGTACCCGCTGACTTTAAGACCAACCCCTCACTTTCCAGAGCTACTTTGAAAGTATCCTGAGAGGAAAAAATAACCATGTACAAGGTAAAAACTCATATACTAAACAAGTTACAATATTTTGGTAAAATAAACATGATTTATTTTACCTGCACATCACTCCATATCTTCGCTTTTAACTCCTCATCCACTGTTAGCCAATTTTCAAGATCAACTGGCACCATCGTTCTCGTCAGCATGCCAATATAAGACTGCAAGGTGTGCCTTGTGTCACCAACGGGAATTCTGATTCTGTTGTATCTGATTTTGAACTTTTGCCCTTGAGCTTTCTTCGTCACGACCTTGTGCATAGCACAAACACCACGTGTTGCTCCGGTTTTTCTTTTCCTAGATTATGTACTTGTAACCGTCTCTTGTGGAACATCAGAGTCTGCCTTTTTTCCATCTTCTCCAGGGTCATCTGTAGGCTGTGCGGCATCCAGTTGCTTTTCTAGTGTCAATTGCTTCACATCAGTTTGCTTTTCAGGTGTCAATTGCTTCACTTCTAGTTGTTTTTCTTCATTTTTCTCACCGCCCTCCTCTGTCATTGCTTTTTTAGATATCAGTGTTCTGGGTTTCTTTTTCCCCATTCCTGTGCTTGTAATTCCTGAAATACATGGTGTACATAATTAGCTATATATAATAATCAATAGTGGGAATAAGCGTTCTAAATGCATTATAGTAAAACATAAAAAAATAAATAAAATAAAGAGCAGACAATTATATAGTAATAACGCGAATGTAACAAATGTAAAATACATTGTAACTATGAAACAACTGAAAATCAAAGACAAATTATCTAGGGTTTAGCAAAAGTACAATTTTAAACATGTCCCAAAAGCATACTTCTTTCTCTCACAATAATACAAATATCGAAATTAATTAAAAATACATTGACATTCAAATTCAAAATGTAATCATTTTCTAATCCAAATTCCCTCGACATCCTCTCGTTGATTTCCAAGACTAGGCTTATCTGCATCATCATCTACATCTACTGGGACATCTACTTTAGGGATTTGAGAGCAGAATGGAGGATTTACCAGTGTTGTATCCCCTAAATCGTCGTCATTATACACCTCATGGTAATCTCGATTCGCGGAAGTTAATACAACTGACCAGGTAATATTGACTGGATCGTCGACATAGAAAACTTGCTTGACCTGGTCAACCGATACTTATCAATTTTGTGACCTTGTCGACTAAGGTCCACAAGTGTGAATCCGAGATCGTCGACCTTGACACCTCTATCGCTATCTGCCCATCTGCACAAGAACAGCGGAGCCTTAAATGCACGGTAATCCAACTCCCAAATTTCTTCAATAAAGCCATAAAATGTCATATCGCTCTCTACGGGATTTAAATCCTTGGCATTACCCACTTGGACAGTCTTAGCAACTAAAGACATGCCGCTATTTTGGACCACCCGCACATTATCTCGGTCTTTTGTGAAATATTGAACCCCATCAACGAGAAAGCCTTCATAAGTCAATACGGAAAAAGACGGTTTGCCTGCAAGCCATCTTATCGTTTCAGGAACATCTTCTCCATTCCTTATCATTTCACTGACCTTTTTTTCAAACCAACTAGAAAATAACCGATTGTGCTCTCCGATTAGCCATTGCACTGTCTTTTTTTTCCCTCGATAGGTTTCTTCTAATAATTCCTTGTGCATCCTAGAAATAAAAGTATTGATAAGGAAATACCATAAATACTCGCTAAAAGAAGATTGATACAAGGGTTAATTAATTTAACTTACGTGATGTATGGATACACTTCCGAGTTGTTTTGAAGAACATGTAGGTGTGCTTCATCTCGCTCTTTTTCTTCGACTGACTTTATTATTGCAGGAGATAACGGACCATCAAGTTTGGCTTTGTCCTTCGGAAGACCTGTAGTTGTGTAACTCTGCCGAACAAACTCGCTGCAAAATTCTACAGATTCTTCTCCGAGATAGCTTTCAGCTATACAACCTTCCGGATATAAACGGTTTCGCACATAACTTTTCAGCACCTTATTGAACCGTTCAAATGGATACATCCATCTGTAAAAAACCGGACCACACAAACGCAATTCTCTAACCAAGTGAACCGTAAGATGTATCATTACATCAAAAAAAGAGGGAGGGAATATTTTCTCCAGCTCGCACAAGGTTAATATTATATCTGACGGTAATTTATCCAATTTTGATACCTCGACAACTTTAGTGCACAAAGAATTGAAAAATAAACACAGCCTAATGATGCTAACCCGGACATTTTTTGGGAGAATTCCACGAATTGCAACTGGGAGCAGCTGTTGAAGTAGTATGTGACAGTCGTGAGACTTCAGCCCAAATAACTTCATATCAGGCATCGAGACACAATTTTTTATGTTTGATGAATGTCCATAGGGAATTTCATTGATGACAATGACTTTAACAGTTTTCTTTTTTCTTCCTTTGAAAGAGTATAAGCAGCAGGGGGCAGGTACGTTCTCCGTGCTCCTACTTTTTGTGGAGCCAAATCTGTCCTAATGCCCATTTCAACCATATCAAGTCGGGAGGCCTCGCTGTCTTTAGTTTTAAATTTCATATTTAGGAGTGTCCCAATAAGATTGTCGCACACATTCTTCTCGACGTGCATAATATCGAGACAGTGATGCACATGATGAAACTTCCAATATTCTAACTCAAAGAAAACTGACTTTTTCTTCCATGGACAGTCGACCTTTTTGGACTTCTTTACTGCATTCGCGAAAGCAAATTTAATCCACTCCTGCTGCCTTAACACCTCTTCTCCAGAAAGGATTTGATGAGCATTTCCTAACTCTTGCTCACCATTAAAAAGCCGTCTTTTTCCTCCTATAAGGATGATTCCTAGATAAATATCGACGATGGCCTTAAAAACACATTTTCTTGGTATGAGGTAAATACTTGGCTACGGTATCGTCGCCACAAACCGAACAACATATATAACCCTTGTTGGCACAACCAGATAAGTTCCCATAAGCGGGAAAATCATTTATTGTCCATATTAATATTGCCCTCAAAGTGAAAGAAGATTTAGTATGAGCGTCGTACACATCTGGTTCACCTTCTTTCCAGAGCTTTTTGAGATCATCAATAAGTGGCTGCAAAAAGACGTCAATGTTATTACCTGGCTCTTGCGGACCAAACACTAATATTGTTAACATCAAGAACTTTCTTTTCATGCACAACCACAGAGGAAGGTTATATGTTGTCAACACTACTGGCCAGCAGCTATACCTATTGTTTATGCCATTGTTATGGGGGTTTATACCATCCGCCGCCATGGCTAATCGAAGATTTCTCGGCTCATTACCGAATTATGGCCATTTATAATCGACATTCCGCCACGAAGGAGAGTCGGCTGGATGACGCATATGCCCATCTTGACTTCATTGGTTAGCATGCCAAGTCAGAAGCTCAGCGGTAGAAATCAACTTAAACATCCGTTTAAATCTTGGAATGATTGGAAAATACCACATAACTTTAGCCGGGACGTTAACTCTCACTTTACCATCCTTTCCTAACTTCCAGCGAGATATGTGGCACTTGGGACACTCGACAAAATCACAATTTACACCTCTATATAGAATGCATTCGTTCGGACATGCATGGATCTTAATATATTTAAGACCTAAATCGGATAGGGTTTTCTTAGCTGTGTATGCATTACTTGGCAATACGTGATCTTTAGGAACTAAGGAGCCAACGGAAGAAAGTAAATCCGTAAATGCACTATCACTAATACCAAATCTTGCTTTCCAATTATGTAACTTGAGCATCGAAACTAATTTACTAGAATCGCTGCCTTCAAACAAAGGTTGCTCGGCATCGGCCAAAAACCTCTTAAACTTCTCTGAATCCTAATCACAATCATCACCCAAATTACCGCGGTTATTATATGCTTCTTCACAGATATCACCTACCTGTGATGCAGCAAATTTTTCTTCAACGTTCTGTTCAATATTTTCCGAACACGGAGGTAGCATTGTGCTACCAGCCGATGACCTACAACTAGCTTTAGCTCCATGCCAAATCCAATCGATGTACCCTAAACTAAAACCCTTTTCATATAGATGCCCCCTAATGATTTTTACCGAGAATTTCTTAAAATTGCAGCAACGTGCACATGGACAGGGTATCATCTTAGGATCCTTACAGTTTTCTTCAGCAAATATCAAAAACTTTTCAACCCCAATGTCATAGTCTAATGAATCCCTATCTGCAGATATCCATGACTTATCCATATAACCTACCTGATCATAATTTCAAATATTGAATAAAAATTCATAATTTACTAACACCTAATCATTTTCTTGAGTATATAATAACTACGCATAATTTTATTCGGATAATGACAGTTATTAAATTATCATGGTTACCCATTTAACAAATTATGATAAACCTATCATACCATATACAATTACATTGCGTTTCACTAATTTTATACCTTTTTTTAACGAATACCTAAATTACAATTACGACTAGTTCTCCTCAAAATCGTTAACATCTCTTCTGCATTTCACTAATTTTATACCTTTTTTAACAAATATCTAATTAAGCTTGTGAACTTGTTCTCAAGCTCATACACAACACAACTGCCTTCCATAAATTGCACAGTTTATATAGATAAAAAAATTTGTAAAGCCCCATATCAGCACAAACAGACAATCAAAATAGAAAGAGGATTACTAAAATACGTACACATTTTAAAATATACAATCAAAAAAGAAATAGGATTACAATCATTTTAAATAACATTAGCACAAATATATCAACAAAGCCCCATTTCACACAAGTAAAAACAATGCATACACATCAATTCACAAAGATACACAAATTCAGTAATAATCTGACTATAAGACACACACACACACTAATCAAAAGTCCCAAAAAATCAAATTTAATTGAAAATACACTTACAAATTAGGGTTCGATTTCGGTGAAACATAGCTCGATTTGTGTAAAACTTGCTTGATTCGGGTTGTATGAACACTTCTCAGGGCTGCATGTCAACCTTCTTGCTTGATCTGTAATTAGAGGGTTTAACTTTATTTTAGGGCTTGTAACGGGTAGAGGTGAAAGAGAGGGGAGAGTGATAGTTGAGAGGTAAGAGACGGAGACGGAGATGGAGAGAGAGAGAGAGAGAGAAGTCGGGGAGGGAGAGTGTACCGAGAGAGAGAGGTCGGGGAGGGAGAGCAGTGAGAGAGAAGGGGGAAATGAATTTTGTTTAAGTAAAAATTTCCCTCATGTTTTTTTAGTTGTAAAGGGGGAACAATTTGTTCTGTGTTTTTTTAATTTTTTAAAAAGCAGTTATATACAATGGTCGGCCATGAAACAGATGTGAATAATGCTGTTTCACATCGGTTTGAGAACAACTGATGTCAAAAATTATTTTTACATCGGTATTTTTGTAACTGATGTAAAAAGTGTGATATCTATTCCAATTTTTCACGTAGTGTGAATTCTGTAACCCTTGAACCAGAAATTCTTGCTTTATCTCTTATGGTCTTCATAATGAAATTTGACCATCTCCTGGTAATCTCAGACTTTATCTCTAAAAGATAATGAAAGAATTGAAGTTCTTTTAGAGATTTGTTCAGCACATCTGATTCCGACATTTGATATGTTCTTCCATCTTCAAGAAATAGAATCAGATTTTCTTTGACATTATGCTTATCATGAGCATCCAGTACCACTTGAACAGAGATAACCTTATCAAGGTGTTTCTGTGTAACTTCTTGAAGAGGTTGGTCAGTCAATAAGAATGGATCTCTTGTAAGTACTTCAACTCCTGTCTTGATTTTAGCTTCATCAAAACCTAGTCCATATCTTTCTCTTGCTTCTCTAGGTTTCAATCCAATAGTCATGAAATCAGATAACAATAGGCTTTTCTTTGGATCTGATGGTTTGACATTCTTCCATAGGAGTTTCTTCTTATCAGCAACTTTCATCTTGTCTAAATCAACTTGAGCACTGTCAGAGGTTGATTTCTTGATGACTTGATCAAAATTTGCTGTTTCTTCTGTAGCTTACTATTTTTCACTCTGAACAACTTGAGCTTTGTCAGAGGTTGTCTTGGATCCTTCAGTTATCTTCCTTCTTTTCAAGGTTTGAACATCTTCATCTTCAACAGCAGTATCATCATAAACTTAAACCATTTTACACACAGGTTTCATCAGGATTTGAGAAATCTTCATCTCCTGTGGCTTTGTTGGTTCATCAACTTTTCCTTTCCCTTTATTTTTGGGATCAATCTCAACTTGTGATCTTGTCTTGTGCTTTGAAGCCTCAGAATTTGACTTTTCCTTGATCACAATGCCTTTTTACCTTAGGCCTTGGAGGTTTCTTAGCATCAGAAGCTTTAGATTTTAAATTTGTCTTCTCAGCTGCAAATCTAGCTCCTTCCTCCTTGAGATTCTCTAAATTCATTCCAGGATTATGTTTGAAAAATAGTTTTCTAGTAATTTCTTCATCAAGTGTCTGAATTTTAGGATCTTTGTAGTAGACAGTAGTATGCTTTCCCTTGAGCTTCAGAGTTTGCAAAAACTTTTGAGAGTCTTTACTTCCTCCTTGAACCAGAACATCAGAACTTGATATCAGATTTTGGTTATCAGAACTTGTTATCAGAGCTTGAGCATTTACAACATCATAATTTGTCTTCTTTTGAGTAGAAGATTTGCTTGAATCAGAAATTAGTTTCCTTGAAGAAACTTTGCTGTTATGTCCTTGACCTTGACCCTGACCCTTGCTAGGGTTTCCCTGGTCATCCTCATTGTTATCCTTTTTCTTCAGTACTTGAGTATTATAGCATTTGGACTTAACTACCTTCTCCCCCTTTTTGGCATCATCTGGTAGTAGGAGAGAGAAAAGAAGTTCTACTGAAGATTGAATTTCATTAAGTTGAGCTTGTTGAGAGGCTTGATTCTGCAGGACCTCAGTAATTTGGGCCTGTTGCTTTTATTGAACCTTCTCAATAGCTTCAACTTTCTCAGAAATAGGTCTGATAAATCTCTTTTTATCTAGCTTGATCTTCATATCCAGCTTTTCATCTTTTTCCAGAAGTTTGTCAACCTTTTCATGAGTTGTAGAGTGTTGACCTTGAAGAGACTTGATACTTAAACCTGTGACTTTGAGTTGTGTCTTGAAATCAGAATTTGTCATTAGCTCATCAGCTTTAGCAATATACTCTGTCAGAACTTTAGAGCTTGGAATGAAAACAGATTTATTCCACTTCTTGGTCCACTCAACCCCTCTATGAGTTTCTTCCCAAGGAACAGGAGCAGCTTGTTCAACAAATTTTTCAATCAGTGCCTCCTTTCCAAGAATGGGAGCTGGAGTATTAACTGGAGCTGACTCTCCAGAACTTGCAGAAAACTCATCATCTTCTGACAGTACTAAAGTATGTGTCACTGAAAGTGATTCTGCAATAACTTCATCTAAATACTGATCATCAGAATTTATCTCCAGAATTGGAGTTGTTCGAATCTCAGCCTGTAAGATAGGAGAAGTAGCAATAGTTGGCTGAGCTGCAGTAGGAGCTTTCAGATAAAGAACAGTTGGAATGATAATCCTATGAAGGTCAATTTCAGGACTTAAACCTGAATCTTCAACTGTAACATTGTCATGAATAGGAGAGACAAGAGGTGTGATCACTGTATCCTGAACAGTGTCTTCAGCCTGAGTTGGAGATGGCAAAGATTCAATTACTATTGGCTTGGAGATCAGAGATTCCTGATCATCTTCCTCAGCTGTATTAGAATCCGCAGATGGAGGTTGTGCCAAATGCCTTCCTGCTCTCTGTTTCTTTGATCTCCTTGATAGAGAAGGAGTTTCCTGAGCAGCATCAGAACTTGAAGCTTTTTTTCTCTTCAAAGTATCAGAATTTGCAGCTTCAGTTTCTTTCTGAGAAGTTTCCTTTTCAGCTGCTGTAGTCACATGTTCTGATGCATGAATCTGGACTTGGTCATCTTCATTATCAGATTCATCCCTAAGAATCATTCTTCTTCTCCTTGGTGGAGATTTAGGAACAGACTTTGCCCTCTTAGGCCTGGAGGATGAAGGTCTGATGGTAGGTACTGATGGTTGAGATTGAGATGACTGAGCTGGCTGGAAATATGTTCTGATGGTAGGTTAAGTTGGTTGAGTTTGAGAAGTGGTAGGTGGTTGATTGGTTGTAGGTGCTGATGGAGGATGGGATGGTTGTACATCAGGATATATAGCATTGTAGGTGTCTGGATCAGAGTTTACTAAGACTTGTTTGACTGACTGTGGAATTTGGAGGGGTCTTAGTACAATCTTCTTATTATCAGTAGATAATAAGTCAGTGAAAGCCCTTTTAGCAAGTTTAAAGGGTTCAATCAACTCAGTAGCTAGTTGGGCCTTATCAGAACTACAGAAACTGTAAATAAGTTGGCAAAATCTAGAAAAATATTTAGTATTTCTGTCCTCTTGCATCCTATCCCCAATAAATCATAGCACAACACTAGCATAATCAAAATGAGTTTGATTAATGAGAGCATACCCGATTTACTGACTCAGGATTGGGATGGCATCAAAATTGGAGCACTTGTTGGAAAAAGCTTTAGTAATACAGTCAAAGAAGAAACTCCATTCCCTCCTGATGTGAGGTCTCTTCAATTGTCCCAGCTTTGCTAAAGTCTTTTCATAACCCAGGTTGGACATCATCTGTTGAAGAGCTGGTTCCCCAACTTGTGAATTGTAAACACAGTTTTCTGGAAGATATAAAGCTTGTCAAACAGTAGCCAAAGTCACCATATGTTTATCCTCCCCTGTTGTAAAGATAATACTTGGGGACCCATGTGCACCACCATCATCATATACACCACTCCTCCAAAACTCCAGTACTTGAGTTCCTGAGATTGCTTCTGGTTGGTCAAAGCAAACCCAATTTCTTTATTAGCAAGAAAGTCCTGAACGAAGTGAAGATCTGATGGAGCTTCTTCCTTGCTAAGAATAGCCATGTAGTTGTTGGGAACAAACTTGGCTCCATTGAAAATGATATCTTTTGGTGCCATTTCTGTAGAGAAATAAGTGAGAAAATGTGTGTTTGCAAAGTGTTTGATAAAATGCCGCTGAAAAATAGAGCTTCAGAGAATATTAGAAAGAGAGAGAGAGTAATAGAGACAAGAAAAGAATTAGAAAGTAGGTAAAAAATTGTAAAATCTTTTAACTCCTATATTTATACTCACTCCACTCAACAGCTCTTTATGGAAGTAAAACAGATACTTTACACCTGTCATCCAGTAAATAGTTAAAGCAGTAGTTAGTGGGCACGAGAAATAAGCAGTAATTATTGTGCACATGCAGTTGTCAGGGCAAACACGTTTCCCACTAACCAAATGATTATGGCTGTTTTTATCTCACTTAAATATATTCTGATAAAATATGACCGTTACTGTAAATATTAAAACTAAGCCAAGTAATTAAATAATGCCACATAAGCATCAGAGTTTCCATCAGGATTTGCATCAGAACTTGACTATTATCAGAATTTAATGGTCATCAGAACATGGCTTCTATACTCAAAAAGTGAATGTCTGTTTCTGTGTTTCTTCATACAAATAATGACTAGTTTCTTCAGAGTTTAATCATCAGAACTTTCATCAGAACTTGTCCTCAGAATTTATGCAAATAATACTTAACTGTTTGTCAAAAATAACTTAATCACCACAGTAATTTTCATCATTCATATGGAGTGAGAGTGTGTGCATTTGCAAATGATCAGATAGAGATTAAAGTCTGATAAACTTTAGTATATCTTAGAAATAAGGCATAACTAAGAAAAGTGCTAAAAATCTATCTTTAATTATGAAGTCTACTATAGAACAAATTTATGCAAGAGTCCACCTCAACTATTTATGCTCATTTTATGCATCTTTTGACATTCTTTTTACAGTGGCTTCTCAGTGTAAGTGAGTCACAACTGCTATCAGAATTTATGCTATTTTTAGAGTATTTCTCCAGTAATCAGAGAATGTGAAAAGTCACCAAGAAAAATTCATGTGCTTTTTTAATGCATATTACTTAATACCAACAATGCACTTGGGTCTTCCCTTTCATATTTTTACTCTAGATCTCAAAGGAGTACCTGATTTTGATTTTCTTTTCTTTTCTTTTCTTCAGATAAGTGAGGCTTATCAAGCATGTAGTTCATCCTTAAGATTTACTGAGATCAGAATTTGACAGATAGGAAGCAAAAATCTAGTTTGTGACTTAGTAATAAGATACACAAAGTAAATTTGACTAAGCTCAAAATCAGAATTTGCTCGTGTTAATGAATTTCCACATAAACAGCTAATTCAAACATGGGATTTCTAGTATATTAAAGACTACCAGGTCAGCATCTAGCACAGTGATCCTCATTGGATTGAATAGTCACAGAACATTCAAAACACTATCAAAGTATATAGAATCACATCAGATAACAATCACTATTTAATATATTACAGTTAAAGCACATATTACATGGAGATAAGACAATCTGTAAACATTGATCATAAAGTCTGATCCATGAGAACAAAAACTAAGCAGCTATTGAGAAAGAACTTGAAACCATTCCAAGTTCATTTACCAGTCTTGTAAAAGTAGCTTCACATAGTGGTTTTGTGAAGATATCTGCAAGTTGTTGATCTGTTGGAACAAATTGCAATTCCACTGTACCTTCCATCACATGTTCCCTTATGAAATGGTACCTAATGCTGATGTGCTTTGTCATTGAGTGTTGAACTGGATTACTTATCATAGCAATATCACTTTGATTATCATGATAAATGGGTATTTTAGAAAATTCTAACCCATAGTCCAGTAACCGATTCTTCATCCAAAGAATCTGTGCACAACGGCTTCCTGCAGCAATATATTCTGCTTCTGCAGTTGAAGTGGAAATTGATTTCTATTTCTTGCTAAACCAAGAAACCAATCTTCCTCTAAGAAATTGGCAGCTTCCACTAGTGCTTTTCCTTTCTATTTTGCATCCTGTAAAATCTGCATCTGAGTAACCTATTAGCTTAAAATCTTATTCTCTAGGATACCACAATCCTAGATCAGCTGTACCCTTAAGGTACTTGAAGATTCTTTTCACAGCTATTAGATGAGGTTCTCTTGGATCAGTCTGAAATCTCTGTAGTTAGTAATATCTACTGATGCTCCAGTATCTTTATTAACTTGGTTGCAATGGCCATGGGAGTGGATGCAGTTGAACAATCTTGCATTCCAAATTTCTTCAGTAAATTTCTGGTGTACTTGGATTGATTTATGAAAGTACCTTCTTCATTTTGCCTGACTTTAAGTCCCATAAAATAGCTAAGTTCTCCCATCATACTCATTTGATATCTTGACTGTATTAGTTTTGCAAACCTCTCACAGAGTTTGGCATTTGTAGAACCAAAGATGATATCGTCAACATATATCTGTACCAAAAGTAAGTCCTTTCCATAGTTGAGGTAGAACAGTGTTTTATCAATTGTGCCTCTGTTAAATCCACTTCTAAAAGGAATTGAGCTAAAGTCTTATACCATGCTCTTGGAGCTTGCTTAAGGCCATAAAGTG
Source organism: Apium graveolens (assembly GCF_009905375.1). Classification (NCBI taxonomy): domain Eukaryota; kingdom Viridiplantae; phylum Streptophyta; class Magnoliopsida; order Apiales; family Apiaceae; genus Apium; species Apium graveolens. The sequence continues at coordinate 142,564,861 of NC_133651.1, read as the reverse complement.
CTTTATCAAGTCTGTAGACATGATTAGGAAATTTTGGATCTACAAATCCTGGAAATTATTCAACATATACCTCTTCTTCCAATTCTCCATTGAGAAAAGCACTTTTCACATCCATTTGAAAGACTTTAAACTTTTTGTGAGCAGCATAAGCCAATTCTTCCAATTGTTGGCACTTTTTGTAACCTTTAGCAACCCGTTTTGCTTTATTTCTTGTAATCATGCCATCACTGTCAGTTTTATTTCTAAACACCCATTTTGTGCCAACAATTGATATGTTCTTTGGTCTTGGCACTAGAGTCCAGACTTTATTTCTTTCAAATTCATTTAACTCTTCCTGCACTGCTTGCACCCAATCAGCATCTTGAAGAGCTTCTTCCACTTTCTTTGGTTCAGTTTGAGATAGAAAAGAATGATAGAGACATTCATTTGATGTTGCAGTTCTAGTCTTGACACCTGCTTCAGGATCTCCAGTTATTAAGTCAGGTGTATGTGCTTTAGTCCACTTCCTTGCAGATGTAAGTTGTTCTCTAGAACTCGATCTTCCCCCATGATTCATGCCGTCTCCATCAGCATTTTTTGATGCTCCCTATATAGTTATGCTCTCTGAGACTTCAGAATTTGAGTTGGATCCTTCAGGATTTGAAGAATCAGATTTTCCAGAATTATCAGAATTTGGCTAATCAGAACTTGATGAATCAGAACGTGAAGAGCCAGTGACAAGTTCTGATGCTTCTTGAGAGTCTTGAGTTATGGTAGGATCTTCAGCTTGCTCCCCCTGAACATGTGCATTTTCCCTTGGAGTAGTTACCACAGTTTCAATGACATCAGAATTTAACCCGTCAGAACTTATAGGATCAGGATTTAAGCCACCAGAATTTACGGAATCAGAATTTAAATATTTATTTTCAAATCTCAGCTGATCATGATCATTGAAATCTTCAAGTCCAGTAATCTTTTTATCATCAAAATATACATTGATAGATTCAATGACAACCCTTGTAGACTCTAAAGGCTTTTGTGGAAAGTGGATATCCAACAAAAATTCCTTTATCAGCTTTTAGATCAAATTTTGACAGCTGCTCAGGATTAGTCTTAAGAACAAAAGACTTACATCCAAATACAAGAAAGTATTTCAGATTTGGCTTCTTTTTCTTCACCAACTCATATAGTGTTTTTCCATGCTTGTTTATGAGTGTATCATTCTATGTAAAACAAGCAGTCTGCACAGCTGCAACCCAAAAGTAGGTTGGCAGCTTTGCTTCATCAAGCATAGTTCGTGCAGCTTCAATGAGAGTCCTGTTCTTTCTTTCTACAACTCCATTTTGCTGTGGAGCTCCAGGTGCAGAAATTTTTTGCTTTATTCCATGCAAGCTCCTTGTATAATTGCGTAAGAGAATAAAAAGAATCTTACGCCCAACAACTCCCATGCCTTTCTTGGCCCAACCGGCTGGCAATTTCCGACAAGTCTTTATGCATTTTTAGAGCAAAAAGTGGAACTACAAGAAAGCTTTCTTTATGGATAACCAATTCATTTTCAAATATAGTTGAGAGACTTTACCCAAGAAATGGGTATCTTTGCAGAACTCTTCCATGATTGAATTCTTGAACTCAGTGCTATTATCACTTCTTATTATTTTAACAAAATCTTTAACCAACTAATCCAGCCATTTGACATGTTCAGTTAGAGTAGATGCAGTTTCATTCTTCTTGTGTAAGAAATACACCCAAGTGTATCTTGTGAACTCATCCACTATAACCATATCATATTTCTGCTTTGCAATTGATATGACATTGACTGGACCAAATAGATCAACATTTAGTAAGGGATAAGGCTCAAGAATTGAGGATTCAGTTTTGCTCTTGAATGAAGATTTTCTTTGTTTTGCCTTTTGACATGACTCAAAGGCCATCAGGAGAAAATACTGATTTTGGCAGTCCTCTCACAAGATCTCTCTTTACTAGCTCATTTATGTTGTTGAAATTTAATGAGAGAGTCTCTTGTGCCAATTCCAGCTTTCTTCAATTGATGCTCTACTCAACAGACATATTGCGAACCATCAGAATTTGTTGAAAGTCTGGCTTCATATATGTTACCATGCCTGTAAACTTTCAGAACTACTTTTCCTATAGAATTACTTATAACTTCACAGTGTTCTTCAAAGAAATCCGCATGATAACCTCTGTCATAGATTTGACTCATACTTAGCAGATTGTGTTTAAGTCCTGAGACAAGAGCTACTGATTCAATGATGACATTCCCAAGATTGATATTGCCATATCCCAGGGTTTTTCCCATGTTGACATCTCCATAAGAAACTCCTAGGCCAGCGTTCTCCACAAAGTCTAATAGCAGGGCTTTATTTCCAGTCATATGTCCTGAACATCCACTGTCCAGAACTAGGATGTTTTTCCTGTTACCCTGCAATCACAAAGACCACTATTGGTTAGTTTTAAGGACCAAGACTTTTTTGGATCCTTTGGCCTTTTTAAGTTTGTTACCATTTACAGCGGATTTAATTTCAGAGTTTATGCTAACATGCTATTTATCAGAATTTATATCAGACTTTGCATCAAACTTTACACTAGAAGGAATTACACTAACTTTCTTCAAAGAAGGTTTTATTTGATAATAATTATAGTACAAACTATGATATTCCTTACATGTATAAATGGAATTCCATAAACTACCACAATGAAAACAAGGATTTTGTGGTTTAAACCTAACAGACTGACTCTTAGCTCCTGATTTAGGAGGTAAAGAGTTTATATCTTTATTTTTCCTGCAAAAAGAAGCAAGATGGTTAGAGTTTCTACAGTTGTAACATTTCTTTCTAGGAGCATTAGGAACATGCATATAATTATTGCTTTTATTCACACCTTCCTTTCCATTCCTATTTTTCCTAGCTTTCTTTACCTTGTTCATATTTCTAATCTCTTTCAGCTTATGCTTAAGCTGCTTCTTAGTCATTAAGCCTATGTTTCCTTCAGCTGGTTTATCCTGTTCTAATTTGTCAGAAGTTGACTTTTCTTTTACTTCTGTCTTAGAATCTTTCATCTTTTCAGAATCAGACATAATAGTTTTTGCTACAAATTTAACAGAATTTACCTTTGGGTTAGCAGTCTGTTTAACAACAATTGGCTCAATTTGCACAGTTCCTTTCTCACTTTTAGCATCTCCATAACCTAAGCCCTCTTTCCAGTTTCCACTACTTAGTAAATTTTGAGTTGTTCTGCCAGAGTTAGTCCAAGTTCTGATAATCTCTCTTTCCTTTTCTTAATCAGGTTTTAGAGATTCATTCAATTTTAGCACTTTATCTCTAACATACAAGGCATCATTTCTTTCTTTCTGAGTTTGATGGAACATAACTAACTCTTTTTCTAAATAGTCATTTCTGTTTCTAAGAGCAAGACTTTCAGATGTTAATCTTTCACATGTTAAATTCTAATCTCTAAAACTAATGAACATTATTTTATGATATAATCTCAGCTCAGTAATATCATCAGTATGAAAAGCAAAGGTTGTTTGAGGTACCTTCAATTCAACAGTGTCAGTACTGCTATCACCATTTGCCATCAAGGCATGGTTCACCTCATCTTCAGAATCAGAAGTGTCTGTCCAGCTTTTCTTCTTTGTGTCAAGTGCCTTGCCTTTATCACTTTTTCCTTTCTTGCAGTCAGGAGATATGTGGCTTCTTTCACCATAATTGTAGTATTTGACATTTGAGTTGTCTCCTCCGTCAGACTTTCCTCCTTTGCCTTCAGACTTTCTGTAACCTTTCTTATCAGAACTTCCACCTTTCCTGGAAAACTTCTTGCCCTTTCTGAATTTCTTGTAGGCTATATTTGTGATAAGAGCACACAGTTGCATCATTTCTGCATCGACATCAACTTCAGATAAACTTTCAGTTTCTGAATCATCATCATCAGAATTTGATGACTTTGAATCAAACTTTATGATGAGAGCATTTCCTTTGCCCTTCTTTAAGACAACAACTTTAGGAGACTCCTTCTCAGCTTTAAGAGCAACTGTCCTTGACTTTCTTCCATGCCTCTTGCTCCTTTGATCCATCTCAAGTTCATAAGTCTTGAGCATACCATAAATTTTATCAAGAGTAGTTTCAGTAAGGTCATAGTTGTCTCTTATGGTAGTAGACTTCAAATCCCAATTTTCAGGAAGAGCTAAAAGGAATTTAGATTTGAATCTTCAAGATCATATTCCTTGTCCACCAGTGACAGATCATTCAAGAGTTTGACAAAACTGTCATATAAATTAGTTAATGACTCATCAGCTTTTGAGTCAAAGTGCTCATACTCTTGAGTAAGTATAGTCCTCATGTTCTTTTTGATAGCATCAGTTCCTTGGCATCTTGTCTCCAAAGCATCCCATATCTCCTTTCCAGTCTTGCATCCAATTACCCTTTTTTGACATGACATTATCAATTGCACTATACAGTAAATGCTTTACCCTTGCATCCTTGGCAATAGATGAGATATCTTCAGGTGTGTATTCACCTCTCTCATTTGGTATGGTTTTTGCTGGTTGATCAACAATTGCAACAGAGAGCTTGGTAGGCTTATATGGTCCTTCATTAATTCTGTCAAGGTATTCTGAATCTGTAGCTTCCAGAAACATAGCCATCTTTACTTTCCACATGGGATACTCAGAAGGTCTCAGTATGGGAACCCTAATAGTCTCATATCGACTGCGGGTTTGAGTGTTTTGAGTTTTGGTGGGCTTAGTTGGGGTTTGTGTTTCTTCAGACATAATTGTTTGGATCTTTACTGTATGTGTGTTAACAGATATGCTCTGATACCACTTTTTCGGTCAAACAACACTATAGAAGGGGGTTGAATATAGTGTTTATACAATCAAATTGATTTCTACACAAGTATGTAACAAAGATCAAGTATATTCAAATAAACTCTGTTACAATAGAACTGTTGTTCTCTCTCAGTGATGAACAAATATCACTAAGAGCTGCTAGGTTGCAATGAATAATGTTTCTCGATAATGATAACACATCTAGTGTAAACCCTAAGCTGTGTTTATATAGTACACAGTTACAAGATATATTCTAATTGATATGGAATATAATATTGTCTCCTAAAATATATCAATCGGATATCTTTTACAAGTCTTCTAGTCCTCTAACTCTTCATGCATATCTTCTTCTATTTTAGTCCAGATCTTCTCCTGTAAATCATCCACATTCCTTATCTGAAGTCTTCCCGCACTTAAGTACTGATATATATCTTCTGACACCTTAAGTTCTGATATTAAGTTCTGACATCAGTAAGTTTTGATTTCAGTAAGTCCTGATATGTCCTGTTGTTAAGTTCTGAAAACTAAACACAAATCAGATTAGACATGATATCTCAAATATATCTAACATATCATTCCATTCAAACTTCTGGTTCTTCCTAGTGAGCTTTGTCAGCGGCGTAGCTATCTTCGCAAAATCTTGTACAAACCTTCTGTAGTAACCTGCCAATCCCATGAAACTTCTAGCTTCTGTTGGTGTTTTTGGGATGCACTTCCACTCTTTTATTACTAATCACATGCCCAAGAAATCGTACTTCTTTTAACCAAAATTCACACTTTGAAAACTTTGCGTACAATTTCTCTTGTCATAGTGTCCCTAGAACTATCCTTAAATGATTTGCATGCATTCTTCCATCTTGAAATAGATTAAAATATCATCTACGAACACAATCATAAATTTATCCAAATACTTCTTGAATACTCGATTCATTAGATCCATGGAAGCCGCTGGTGCGTTGGTTAATCCAAATGCCATTACCAAAAACTCATAATGTCCATATATGGTTCTGAATGCTATATTCGGAATGTCTTCTGGCTTAATCTTCGATTGATGATATCTGGATCTTAAATTAATCTTAGAAAACCATACGACGCCTTTTAGTTGATCAAACAAATCATCAATCCTTGGCAACAGATACTAGTTCTTAATGGTCAGCTTATTTAATTCTCGATAATCAATACACAGCCGCATACTTCCGTCTTTCTTCTTGACAAACAACACTTGTATGCCCCACAGAGATACACTAGGTCTTATTACTCCATTCTCTAAAAGATCTTGCAACTGAGTTGCCTACTCTTTCATCTCCATTGGTTTCATTCGATACGGAGCTTTAGAAACCGGTCCTGTTCCGGGTGCTAGATCAATCACAAACTCAATCTCTCTGTCGGGAGGTAATCCTGGAAGATCGTCTGGAAAGACATCTGGAAACTCATTGACAACTGGAATTGCATCTAGTGTTGGAACTTCTTTGTTGGTGTCTATCACATGGGTCAAATACGTCTCGTAATTCTAACGCAATAACTTCTTCGCTTGAGCTATCGTTAAGAACTTCTTTGCCTGCTTATTTCCTTGAAATATCACCTTCTTCTTACTATCCAATGTCTGAAGTCTCACTTTTCTATTCTTACAATCAATCTGAGTGTTATTCTTTGACAATCAATCCATTCCCAAGATAACATCAAAATCTCCCAACTTAAAATGTATTAAGTTGGCATTAAAATGATGTCCTTCTATCTCAATGTCATACCTTGGACATACTCGGTCGACAGGAACTTGATTCTTATTATCTAATTCTATCATTAACTCTTGTTCTAATAATCTAACTTGGCAATGCAGTTTATTGACAAAATCTTGAGAAGTAAATGACCTTGTATCTCCAGAATCAATTAAAAATTTAGCATCTATGAATTGACGGAAGCGTACCTACAACCACATTGGAACTTTGAACAGTATCCTTCATAGTCATGTTGAATGTCCTGGCTTTGGTTGGTTCTTTTCTAGTGGTCCTTCAATCCTTGCCACATTAGCTCCTGGATCTATTATCTGGTAGTCCCTGGAAATATGCCCCATCTTCCCATATTTGAAACATATTGTCCCTGATTTCTGAGCTGAAGTCTGATTTTGACACTCATTAGCATAGTGTCCCTTCTGACTGCACTTAAAATACAATACAATAGCCTTACAAATCCCAAAGTGCCTCCTACCACAAAACTTACAATCTGTCATTGGTGGACGATTAGACCTCTGGTGATCTAAATTCTGAAAACGGATGCATTGTCCTCCATTTCCTGATTGTGGTCTTCTGAATCCCACATTCTTATTACCTTGAATCTTTGGCCTTTTGTTGAAACGACCTTGGAAATTATCCTGCTGCTGACCTCCTCCCGAGGTTTCTATTTTCCTTTTATTTCCATCCTTTTCTCTCTGAGACATGTCACTTCTACTTTCGATCACCATCGCTTTCTAAACCACTGCAACATATGAAGTCAACCCAAACATGGCCACTCTATTCTGAATCCAAAATTTTAATCCCTGCTCAAATCTTCTTGCTTTTTTTCATCTGTATCAACCTGATCTGGCACAAACCTTGCCAATTTAGTAAACTTGGCCTCATATTCTGCAATAGTAAGATCACCTTGTGTTAGATTCAAAAACTTGATCTTTATTTGGTTCTTCATATACCTTGGGAAATACTTCTCCAAAAACAGCTCTGTAAACCTTTCCCAAGTTACAAACCCACCTCCTTCCAACGCTCCCGTGGATTCCCACTAATAGTTCGCCTCACCCTTCAGGAAGTAACTGGCAAACTTGGTATTCAGTTCAGCTCTTGCTCCGACTAAGTCAAAATCCTTCTCAATCTCTTTAAGCCATACATTGCTTTCCATGGGGTCAGCACTTCCCTTGAACTCAGGTGGTTTCACAGCTTGAAATTTCTTAAAAGTCACTGCATGTGGTGCTGTTGCTTGCTGTTGCTGCTACGTAAGATGCAACACCTGTTGCTGCATCAGTCCCAACATCTGGAAAATCGCCAGATCTGTATGACTCTCGGTACGATCCTCTCCTGAATTAATCCTCCTCTTTGTTGCCATTATTCTAGTAAGAAACAAGCAACGTATATAATAATCTGTCAAGAATAGTGCCAAATATTTAGCAATCCTTTAGCATATCAAAAATTCTTAAGCATTATCTCTTTTCCAAAATATTATAAACTTGCTACCATATTAACACAAGCGATATGATTATCACATAATCTTGCTTATTATCTCAAGAATAATAACATAAAGAAAATTACCGAAGAATTATCCAAACTTCTTAAACTCTTGCTCAAATCTCAAATAAACCAACAAATGGTGGATAGGATTGCAACACAACCTTCCAACCTCTTTCATTACTTCCCACTATCCTCGGGAACCAACAAAATAGCAAAGCAGTGGCATAAAATCCTAATGCTGAACGTAAAACTGGAAACCTGAACAACTTAGCTATAACCCAGGACAAAAACCTAAACTTAACTCTATAAGACCTAAACTACATGCGCTTATCTTATGTGATCTCCCTATGACTCACTTAAGAAAACCCTAAGCCTATTTGAGTGGCCATAACCTGTAGCTCTGATACCAACCTGTGACGCCCTCCAAACCCGGGGTCTAAATTTGGGGGTCACTATGCGATAAACAAAACTAAAGTAGGCACATCAAAATAATATAATAGATATGACCCCTTGCATGCAACTGGATCGATTACAGGTTATAGTATAAAACTGACACTAATACGAACCAAATGTTATTACAACCCATAAGTCTATTTAGTTTTACAAACTATTCAAATTTTACTACAAACCTCTAGACTAGTCAAGCGTCCCAAAATAGTCTACCTGGAAAACACAAAACTATTTACAAGAACACAACACCTGGTGAAACCTGGAACTCAGGCCTGCTCTGGCCTAGCTGAAATAATCAGAATAATAAACAAGTATAAACGAAAGAAATTCTCAGCAAGTAGTATATAGCTTATGATTAAAATAACGACAATATGTCTGAAGAATAAAGCCAAACAACAATACCTGAGCAATATCAAAAGCTAATATGAGCTTTAATAATAAACCACAATTTTATATATATTTTGGATTGGAATCTTCGAACGACGGTATGTTGCCGCCGGTGATCAGCCGCGGAGCAACACCGATATGCCAAGCATATCCAACTAAACAAAGGGTAACCAAGACACATATCGGCCTAACAAGGTATTATATCTTGTATAATACATAGCTCACACTGGACCGCCGCCACGACCTCTTATACAACCATTTAATCCATAAAAAAATAATTTTCAATCAAAGGAGTCATATCAAATGGACATCCCTAACAACATAACTCCCCATTTCTCATGGTCCATAGTTATCTCAACAACTGATGTCGAAGTAACTAGGACAATTAGTTATTCGCTAATCTCATCTCAAAACTTCACTATATAGAGTAATTTACAGTGAAATATAAAACATTTAACTATTCTGAACTTAGAATAGTATAAAAACTGGTATAATAGAGTTCAGAATAAATATCACTTGAATGATAAGTGGAGATAAAGACTTGTAATTATACTACAAGAAAGTTCAGGAATACTTGCCTGGTATGCTCGATAACTTCTTACTATAACTATGGCTTATAACAGCTGGCTACTGACTCCGTCTAACACTTGACTGCACTCCTTACTACTTGTTTCTATAAACAAAAGGACTATCTTAATTGACAGAACCAACTCAATCGACGTAACTATACGTCTTGACGTATACCCGATCGTTTACAACTAATCACGTCATTTTAAAACTGTAAAAGGATAGCATGCATATCACATAGCATGTAATCCTGTTATTCATATAACACGTAATCACATATTTCATGTAATATATAAGTCACATTATAAAATATAGGTTTCAGAATATTCAGAATTGAAAGCAGGTAAATAACCGTGTTTATCGATTAAATACCGACTCAGAATGATTCGCAAATCAAATTATCTTGTTATACAAAATAAATTAGGTCTCAAAAGTATTTTTATTGGAAGCAGAATGTTTTTCTGAGTCTGTACGCGTTCATTTCGTATTAAACGGACGAACGGTTAATTTATTATGAATAAAATAAGAATAAAATGGGAATAAATAAATTAATAATAATATTAATTGATGTTTAAATACCAGAATATAATTTTTTAAAAGTTTAAAAGTGATTTTTAGGAATTATTTGAATTATCTATAAATAATTTATATTTTATTTAACTATTTAAAATAAAATCAATTGATTAAATGATTTAATCAATTAATTAATTCATAAATAATTAACTAATATAAATTATAAATAATTAAATCAAATTGAATTTTTGAAAATAATAAAGAAAATAATTTTTAGAATTTAAATTAATTAGGTAAATAACTTTAAAATTTAAAATAATAAGTAAATATTTTTTTAAAAAATTAAAATACATGTTATTGAATTTCCAGATTCGGTTTCAGGAATTTCCAGATTTCCAGATTTCGGCCGAGAGGTCCGGCCACTTCCCGGACTCCGGAGAGACAAAAACAACATCAAAGTTTATGGTTTTTAGCCCCTTTTTGATCTACAGCCACCCAGAAACTCAGTTCGCCGCACAACCATAACAATCGACTGGTAAACAACAAAAACCGATCAATTTGAAACAGGAACACGACGACTTCGCTGGAAAAACGTAAATCAATCAATTCAAAACCAAATTTAATATTCTACACATGAAAATCAAGCTCGCAATTCATATAATCCATTCATATCCTCAAGAACAACCACCACAATCTCTATAATTCGGAAAAACGAAAATTAAAATCATAAAAACCAAGAACTCGAACTTCATGAAATCTTAATCAAAATTAACAAAATAAAATGCTAAATCAATCCTCGTGATCCCAGGAACAATTATCAATCAACAAAATAACAAACAATTATCCAAGAATAAAAACGAATTCCAAGTTCAAGAACACAAAATCGATTTTTAGAAATACTGCACCTCAGATTTTGAAACTGGTATAGATGGATAGAGTTTGTTGAGAGGATTATTTTGATTACTAGAAGACTCGATTTGGTTTCCTGGATCGTTCAAAATCATCAATCAAAGTTGTGCCCAAGAATTTTTTCCCCAATTTTGTTCTTGAATTTAGTTTTAATGAAAATAAAAATGAAATAAAAAGAATTAATGGGCTATTTATATTTTATGAAAAATAAATACCCCAAAATCAATTTAGGGTGTTTTTATCCTCTAATTAAAATAATTGGGCCCAAAAATAATAAATATGGGAAATAATTTTAAAAGAAATAAAATATAAAATTTATATCAAAATTCCCCAAACATTGCGGATAGTTCAAAGATACGAAAATACTGGGTATTTGAAATACGAATGATTCTATAAAAATAAAAACATGAATTTTGTGGGCTTTGACGTCCCGGTGGGGTACCGGTCCGTTGATTTTTGAAAAACCGAAATGATTCCTAAATTAACATAAAAGCCCGACAACACATAAAATACATTCAAATATACATAAAATGAGATAAAATGAGTACCTCGATAAAGATGCAAATAAACACACGTCCAGATTGTAGATCGATACATATAAATGTATTTTAAACACAAAACAATTAATCGAAAATTTTCTGGTCTTTGCGGGCCACATATATGTTAGATATATTTGTGATGTCATGTCTAATCTGTTGTGTTTAGTTTCAGAACTTAATATCAGGACTTACTGGAAATCAGAACTTACTAAGTCAGAACTTATATCAGAACTTATGGCCTTCAGGATTTATATCAGGACTTAAGTGCGGGTACTTCAGATAAGGAATGCGGCTGATTTAAAGGAGAGGATCTGGCACTAAAACATAAGAAGATATGCATGAAGAGTTGGACAGCTAGAAGACTTGTAGAAGATAATATCAGATTGATATATTTTAGGAGACATAATTATATTCCATATCAATTAGAAGATATCTTGTAACTGTGTACTATATAAACACAGCATAGGGTTTACACTAGATGTGTTATCATTCACGAGAACATTATACATTGTAACCTAGCAGCTCTTAGTGACATTGTTCATCACTGAGAGAGTAGTTTAACCTACTTTGTAATAGAGCTTATTATATTGAATAACTTGATTACTGTTACATACTTGTGTTCGAAAATCGATTTGATTGTATAAAACACTATATTCATCCCCCTTCTATAGTGTTGTGTGCCTAACAAGATAACAATTATAACACGTAATCTCATGGCAATAATCTTTTAAACTTATAAAAACATATTATATTTATTCATTTACCACAAAATAATCACATAATTTTCCCGAATATTACATGGTGAACAGAAGTAACAGATCATGCAAAGGATGGAGAATAAGATGAATAAGAAAAAATCTAGGAGTTGGGTGGACTTTCATATATGAGTAGACCATCGAACTGGAAGAGGATTCGAAATTTTGGTAGACGATTGAGGAGAGGAGAACCTGAAATATCTGGTTACGATTGACTGGTTGTAGAAGCAGGTGGTGGATGTCGGAGCCTAAGATATTGATTAGAAGTCGGTGGAGATGTGGGAGTTTGAGATATAAATTCTCCAGAATTGAAGTAGTAAAATTTATGTTTAAAGCATCCTCAATGTTCATGTCAAAAGGATCAATACGAATAAGCTCTTCATGTGTCATATGATGCGAACTAGAAAGAACAAATGAAAATGGAATGTGCTCCAAAAAGTAAAAATTGTCGAGAAACATACAATTTTCCAATGATATCCTTATGAGTAACACCGTGGCCCAAAAACACACATAAAGCAGACTTAGCAGACAATCTACTACGCTCAACTTGAGATTTAAGAACAAAGCAGGTACAAATAAAAACACGCAAAGAAGCATAATCAGGCACTTCGTCATATAATTTCTCAAAAGGAGACAAACTAAAATTTTGAGTAGATGGAATTCAGTTAATCACATGAACAACAATAAGAAGTGCTTCACCCCAAAATATACTTAAAACACCAGCCGACAACAAAATGAGCGAGTTGTTACAACAAGATGACGATGTTTTCTTTCAGCAACACCGTTTTGGTTGAGGAGTGTCTATACATGAGATTTGACGTATAATCCCATCAGAAGTAAACAAGCGACAAAAAGTGTTAAAACTGTATTCACCTCCCAAATCACGACGAAAACATTTAAACACAGCTTTACGTTGAGTTTTTTATGAGCTCTAAAATCTTTAAAAATATCCAAAACATCAGACCTATGCTTTATAAGATAAATCCACGTATAACTAGTGATATCATCAATAAATGAAACATAATATCTAGATCCTCATTTTGTGGGCATAGGAGCAGGTCCACAGATATCAGAATGCACAATATCAAACTGAGGAAGAGAATACGTAACACTCTTATGAAAAGGTAAAGCAGTAAATTTCGCTAATTTACAGCCACTACAATCGGAAATATCATGAGTTTTTAGTTATCACAAGGCTCATGTTAAAACTAAAAACTAAAAACTAGATTGAGAAACATGACCTAAACGAGCATGCCAGCGGTAGAAGTTAGAAGACAAATCACTCAAACAAAAAGAGGATAAATCAACACTCGGAGTTCCCACATCAAATATTTTGAGTTCATCCAAAACATGAAGTCCTTCCTACTTACGACCTTTCCCAATTACCTTTTTAGATCTCGGATCCATGTCTTTATGTTTTCAATTTCCTTCTCAATTTTCAAAGATTAACATGTCTTTTGTCAATTGGCACTTCAAGTATATTTTCTATTGACGATGAGACATACATGTCGAGATATGCTGGAAATTAACTCAAACCAAAACAGAAACAAAGTTGAATCCCAATTAAACACCAAATTGAAATTGTAACCAAATATAATTGCTAAACTGTATAAAATCCTATTAAAAAATCTGACCCGAAATCAAACTCAATCCAAAATCAAATCCAAAGCAGACCTCAGACCAATTTTAATTCTGATTGCAAATCCAAAACTAATATCAAATCTCAAACAGATAAACCAATTACTAAAACTGTAACATCCCAACAATGGAGTACTACATAATCCAATCAATCAAATAACTCAAATTAAAAGATCAACAACGATGGAAAGAATGAACTCCTCCTTTGTGTGTAAAACCTTTCTTATGCATCAAAAATTGTTTATGTTTGAGGTGGTGTCACTACATCGGATACCCTGGCCGACAGGCAAATTTCAATAGATGCACCATGTTGAGAGGATGAATCTAGTAACTGTTTTTGTGCCTTTTCAGCCATTATATCTTTTTGAGAAGATGTATGGGGGTTAACAGTTTTCTCGGTTTAAATACTACTCATCTTTGTAGAAGACAGAGCTGCTGGGTTGACTTCAGAACCTTCCTTATGTGGTGCACTAATGCACTATCTCCCTCACACTCATTCATACTACATTTTAGTGGTAAGAGTGTTGGTTGGTTCTGTTTCTATATTTGTCTTTACAGTCTGGGATAGATGTTGTGGGTTTTCAACCTCATGACTGTCAATGAAAGAAGGCCATTGGAGGCTGAACCTGTATCACAGAACATACGACAATATAGAGATAAAATGTACTTAAGATCTATAATGAATGAAAATTATACATTTAATCTTTTGAGAGAGATGATGTACAATAGTGACTTCAAAAGATTTTAAATGAAATAAGAAATCACTAATGTTGAAAGAAGTTTGAGTTCAATGATAACATTACCAGCTTGCAAATTGCCATATCCCTCAGTTAAACCTTGGTTGTTATCTCCAAAGGTAACCTCTGGGCCAGCTTTCTCAACCATATTTGATAGCAGGGCTCTATCTCCGGTCATATGTCTTGACGATCCACTGTCAATAATCCACACTGCCGGTTCCACCTATTTAATGCCCCGCAATACAAATGGATTAAACCTTCTTCGGAACCCAAACTTGGTTGGGTCCGGCATACTTGTAGAATTGACGTTTGTCAGGCAGAACAACATTCTTAACTTTAATGTTCTCAACTTTCTCAATGACTGGACATTTGACCTTGTAAACAGCCTTAACAAATTTCTATTTAGGCTTAGCAACAAATGTCTCCTTTCTAGCCTTAGAAGGACTAGCAGTCTTAGACCTATCATGCTTCCTATTATTCACATGCTGACGAGGAGTAGTCTTATCACTAGAAACATGCTTACCATTAAAATAAGCATACATTAAATTAAAAGCACAAGACATACAATTAGGAACACCACATACTTTATGAGAGGGATTAACAACAGGCAAATTATGCATGGTAGATATGGCATTTTTGTTATCCAACTCATGTGTGTCTGAGTTAGTCTCAGTTGCTTTCACAACTTTGACTGGAACTTTTGACACACTTGGCTTGCAAACAACCTTCTCATTAGCCCGATCTTCAGCACGTATTTCTTCTTAAATAATAAAGGAGGTCTCATCAAATGGTTCAATAATTGATCCTTTATAGAGGGGTTTATCAACACCCTTAAGCACATGTGGTACTTCCCTACCTATAGCACAGACATGAGGAGGGGAGTTTATGCCTAATTCTCCAATAGCAGCATTGCAATCAAAACCTATTCCAGATGTTTGATTAACAGCTTGCTTACTGTAGAACTCTTTAGCCTTCGAACAAGAATTAAAGTAAGCTTTAACCTTAGTCTCAAGACCGGTGATCTTGTCTTTGAGAATAGTTTCGAGTTGTCTATAACAGTTAACTCTATTCTCTAGAAAAGATACTTATTCTTTTAATTTGTCTTGATTAATGTGCACAAGTCTTAATTCATTGACCTCTTTCTCAAGGTCTTTGATCTGCTGACTTAACTGTTCATTATCACGACGAACACGATCTAAGGAACCTCCTAGATGATAAACTAATCCAGCATCAGTAAATTTTACCTCTTTTCTTGACGATGAAGTATTTCCATCAATAGCCATAAGAGCAAGATTCCCAGCTTCTTCCCTTTTCCAGATAAGCCCTTTCAAAGTTACTCTTCTGATTTGAATCATAAGAGTTCTTCCTTACTTGCTTTGGCTTCCTGCATTCTGTGGCAAAGTGTCCCAACTCATTGCAGTTAAAGCATCGAATGGTGCTCCGATCAACCATCCCTATTTTGTATCCACCACTGCTGGTGTTAGAGGATGAAGATCCACCTTTCTGGAATCTGTTGTAGTTGGGCTTGTACTTGAACTTGGGATTTCTCTTGAATCTGACATTGGAGAATCTCTTGACAATCTGGGCCATTGACTCATCTTTCAATTGCTCCAGCTCTTCCAAGGAGTAAAAATCATCACCGGATTGTTTTATAGTAGGAGGATCATATTCTGCTACTAACACATTTTCCTCAGCCTTAGAAGACTGTACCATTCTCTCTGACTGTTGAGATTGTTGTTGTTGTTTTTGACCTTCAGCTACTAGAGCAGTAGATGTGCTGACCACTCTATCTTTCCTGTAGACTTCCTTCTGCTGAATCTGCTCTAACTCATAGGTTTTTAACACACCATAGAGCCTTTCCAGAGAAATCTCACTCAGATCTCTCGCTTCTCTTATGGTAGTGATTCTATGTTCAAGATGAGTTGGCAGTGTTAAAAGGAACTTTTTGTTGATCTCCCTGATTGAATAATATTTTCCATTTATGTTCAGGTTGTTAATCAATGCATTATACCTCTCGAACACTTCAGTAATTCCTTCTCCTGGATTGGATTTAAAATGTTCATACTCAGAGGTTAGGATCTCTAACTCATTCTCCCTAACTTCCTCTGTTCCTTCATTAATCACCTCAATAGTTTCTCACATGTGTTTGGAATTTTTACAGTTCATCACATGTCTGTTCATCAAGGGATCAAGGGAATCAACTAAAATTAATTGAAGGCTGGCATCCAAGGAGGCTTCTTCCTTTTCAGCAGGAGTAAAATCTTCAGGCTCTTTTGCATAGGTTCTAGCTTTGGTAATCACAACATCATTTTCTATAACCTCTGGATCAATAACCATCGGAATTTTTGGACCATTCTTTAACAAGTTCAGATATTTGGGATTTGCCACTTGTAAAAACAAGAGCATCTTCTTCTTCCACATAATATAATTTTCTTTATCGAACAGTGGAATTTTAACGGTTCCAACTTTTTGTGAAGTCATAATGAATTTTGAATAAATAAAAATTCAAGGAGTGGAAGAATCATAAAAGTCTAGGATCTTGATTTGTTCGTTAATCAGAAGTCTCTCATACCAATTGTTAGGTCCGAATATGTTTGTAGAAGGGGGGTTGAATACAAACTATACCGTTTAATCGAATTTAATGCGGAATAAAAAATTGAAACAAAATTCAAGTTAAATAAAACTATTATTAAACTTGAAAGGTGTTACAACAACAGTATCGTTTACAAGGGATTAATCTCAAATAAATTACAAATCTAGAATAATTCGACATGAACTTTTTCTATTTTTGCTATAAAAAGATCAAATTCTAAAAGCAATTTGAGATTAAGTTCTAGGGATTTTGATCCGCTAGATAGTTATACAAGAACAAGAGAATGATTTCTAGTGGTTTGATTTAACTTTAAAACTAGAAATTGATGATCTTGAATTCAGCAGAGAGATGAAATATTTGTGCGGCTGCTGCTGTTATGTTCTTGAGTGTGTTGAAGATTATTGAATGAATCTGCTACTTCTGTTTTTTATAATTCAATCAATAGAATCCACTTGAACTGGCATGACAATCCCATAGCTGGTAGAACTTTCAGTGAGACAATCTGTTATACTACCATGATAATCGGTATGACTGTCTCCTGAACTAGCAAGACAATCGGCATGACAATTGATTAAACTAGCAAGACAATCCCATAGCTGGTAAAACTTTCGGTATGACAATCAATTTGAATTAGTATGACTTTCGGTATGACAATCTGATTGTCATACCAGTTCAATTGATTGTCATGCTGAATTAATATTGAATATAAATTCAAAATCAATTCTAAAAATTCATAATATTAATTCAGAATTAATTAATCAATAAATTAATCTTTGTAGATTTAATTTATTTTCTTAATTAAATTATATGACTTAATTAATTAATAGAGAATACTACTCTTGAACATCAACCATTCTTCTGAAAATCTTCTGAAAATCACTGTCAATTATGAATCAATTCCTCCACTTCAATGTTGACACTCGATGTACTGTCTGGTTCATGAGTGACTAACTTTCATGACGTTTCTTCATGTCTTGACTTTGATAACTTGATTTTCTTCAGATTAAATCCCTATAATTTTCTGATACCCTGACAAGATCTCTGTCACTTGATTAAATCCACAATCTTGATTTATATCACTGAGGCTTGATCAATTTCTTGAACTTCTTCCAGTGAAGTAATTCCTCAAGTCTGTAGATGAACATTATTTCTGAATCCTTTGACAAATGTTACTTTGTGAGATCTCTTTGACGGTAGATCCACTATTTACTTGTTACATTCTTATTTGAGTTGAGTTAAATCCTCGAATAAACAAATAGGCTATGACATATGCCTTTCAAGGCCTTATGGTTTAAAGCTTTAGGCTAAAAGAAAACATGAATAACAGACAATCGGGTTATTAGTTGTTACAACTTCTCAAATCCGCATGTCAATTAAAATTTGATTTCTCTATACTACTTTAAATGCACATATAGCCATTATTTGTGTTGTAGATTGATTCTATTTAAACTTCACAAGAGCTTGATTTTCTGTAAATCTGTATGCTTACAACTTCCAGATTCTGATTCCGCAAGTTTGATGCGGTATTTATTCTGTTATGTTTGTTTGTAGGAATTTTGTGACATTGGTATTAGTTAGGGCTATGAAAAAAATTCGAAAAAAATCTGATATTCGTCTGAAAAATCTGCATATCCGAAATAAAGCGAATAATGTCCGTATCCGAAACAAAATGGATATTATTCGTATTCGAATCCGACGATTGCGGATACATGCATATTCGTATCCGATAATATCTAAATCTGAATAAATTTATTTTATATTTAATATTTTATATAATTTAAAAATATATTATAAAATTTATAGTGTGTTTATATGTATATATACATATATATATGTATATTAAATATTATGTTTATAAAATTTTATAGACATATAGATAAAATCATTTGAATTCAACAATTTAAAAATAACGATTATATCGAAAACATAAGTAAAAATTAATATTTTGAAAAATTAAAATATGACTAAATCACTTTATCTCTAATTTTAATATTTTAAATTGATTTTTTAATTTTTACTAATTTTTTTTCAATTCATTTCAATTTTTAATATAAAATAAAAACTTCTGATTAAAAATCGGATTCCGATCCGGATATTATCCGTATCCGGATAGTATCCTCGAATCTGGATTCAGATATTATTCTTTAAATATTCTTGGATATGGATACGTATATGAATTATCCATTTGACAACCCTAGTAAAAGGTACCTTGGTGTTACGAAGACGTTTTATTTCCAATCCCATATTCATATTACGGAAAATTGCCTTATTATCGGTCTCGAGCCTGAGAGAGACATGTCTCCTATGGTAGAAAGCCCCCTATATTTGAGATCACTACTGAGACTTCTACTGTGTAATACTTGAAGATGGGCAGGAAAGTTGGGATAATTAAGATTTTCAAAATGTTTCTACTTTCATTGAGTCATGTAACCGACTCGAAAATATCATACATATCTCATATTCATTTTATAAATAATCCAAATGTGGCGGAAAAATTAAGCTCGTATAAAATATGATCCCGAATATGAGCACTCATATACCCGCTCAAATTAGGTCTCATATTATTTCCTATAAACGATCGTACCCAAATATCCAAATATGATCCATGAGTCATATTTGATTCGACCCCATAGTAGAATATATTTTTAAGCCATTTTATTTGTAAGTAAATAATCATTTTATAATTTTTAATATCTTTAAGTTTTATTTTCCTATAAAATATGACTTTTATGGTTATTATTTTTATATTTATTTTATACTAATAATCATCTGAATAGTTGAAATAAAAATGATATTTAATGTTAGTGGATCATATTTAACTCATATCCGGTGGATCATAAACTATCCGGTTAGAAAATGAAAATAAGGTATCGGCTCCTATTCGGTTTGGATCCGGTCTTGTATACCGGGGATCAATTTTTATCCGAATAATATATTTCCGGACCCAAATCTGAACACACTAAAACTAAACACGATATGATACTTGAGCACGGGGATGTTCGATTCTACCCAAATCATTTTACAGCCCTGCTGTTGTCCTAGGTCCCTTGCTAAAAAAATATAAACAAACATAGATCGAATTAACTTCGTATTGATATTTTGTTTCATCGTGATCTAATCTGAATCATAATGTCAATTTCTTGTTCCTGAACTTATTGCAAATGCTTTAAATATACCTGAGTTATACCCAATGTTAACATGTGATAGTTGAGTTGTTAAACCCTAAACCCTGATCATATCATTTGATATTTGAGCTATAAGCCTTATTCATTGTGAACCATTGATTGTCAAATGCCCAGATACTAAATAACACAAATACGATACTACCACACATATATATATACCCATATACCAAACACTGAAATAAAATTTCTCGAACATACATAAACTTATATACCCTATAAAACCTTCTTACATCAAAGATCAACATCTTGTATAACCACTGAACCATGGTTCATCTAATACCTGATTCTTTTACAGGCTTGGCCATTCTTCATATATGCCTTGATACACCCTGGTGATACTCATGAATTGCATTATGCTCTGAAACAAATGTCTTATCAATGTTAATCATGATTCTATTTTATTGAGTTACAATGTTTATCATATTGAATTATTTAGAAATGGATAGTTTTCTTTATGTGGACCAGATTCGTGGTCAAACCAGATTCGTTGTCGTATTAGGCCAATGTGTGCCTTGGATCCAGTTTATAGAGCAGAGCTGTATGCCTTGCTCGGGGTTAGTGCGTGACTGATCAGCAGCCTAACCTTGGTTTTAAAAGCAAGATGAATATCCAATTCTAATGATTGTTTGACAAGAAACTTAATTCCACTGAATCATTTCAATTGATCATTGTTTAACCTCGTTAATGCTATTATGACTTACTGAGCTAGTTAGCTCACTCTTGCAAATCTGTTTATGTTATTCTACAGTTAAAAAGGAAATTATTGGTAGCGAGGATTCCCAGTGCAGTGTGCGAGCTAGGATTCCAGGTTGAGTTGGATCGAGCTAGCATGAGCTTTATGTTGTAGTTTTGAGTTATGTAAGTTTGTAAGAATAATTTCATCATTAGTGGTAAGTTAAACTAGTTGGGATTCAGTACGATGTATTAAAAGTTAAGGTTGTGGCTTGTTTTCATACTTTAACCTGTTGCGATCCGTGGTTGTGTAAAGAAGGTTCAGTGCATATAATATTTTATATACATATTATATATTGTGTGTGTGTGTTTTGAACCCCAAACTTCTAACCCAGGTTTGGAGGGTGTCACAGGTTTGGTATCAGAGCTACAAGTTATAAGTCACTTAAACAAACCTAGATTGTCGGGATTGGGTAGAGGGTTAGGATTAGGAATAAGAAATAGAAGATAGGACGTCGAGAGGTTGAGTGCGACTGTATAGTAGGTTGTTGGTATAATTCGTATTGTAATTTGAGATTCTTATCTTGTGGTGTTGATTCTTAGATAGCATCGATGGCATAACCTATTATCCCTATACCATCTGATTATTCCAAGCCTTCTATTCGTGGATTATTAGCATTATCCAGATTTGATCCATACTCTGTTCTTCCACCAGTGTTAGCCGTATCACCTCCTGCTATGATAGTTGCACCTCTTTGAGCTATTTCATCACCCCCTGATGTGAGATCACCTATTCGAGGACCTCCACCTGCTGATTCTGGTTCTACCAGAATTCAGCTGTAAGTGCATCTTTTCAGTTTACCCCACACAATGCTTAATACCCTCAGTTGAAGACCGATTTAATGGAGCAACAACACCTACGAGGATAAATTCGAGA